>NC_062284.1:16235833-17572500 GCF_902655055.1 Lutra lutra | reverse complement strand
TTGAAACCAGAATTTTCAGAGAAACTAGTAAAATCTGAAGGTCCAGTTTTCAGTGTTGGCTATTTGTAGTTTGTGGGCCATAATTTGGGGCATAATCTGTGCCCCCATAATTTGGAGTCATAATTTGGGCCATGATGGTACTGGTTTGGTGAATGAATAAAAGTTTCAAAAGCAATTAAAAAAAAACATTTCTATACAAAAGAAATGTTTGATACTTTCCACGATCTCTGCAAATTTTGGTGAATGAAAACAAAGGGGGTAGTGGTGTGTCAAGTGCTCACTGTCTACCATGGACATTGCTCAACTAAATAATGGAGAATTTACTTATAGTTAAATCAAAATGACTACCAGTTTTTGAACTTTAGTTTTGGTATTTGCTATTGTCAGATATGAATATCTTATATTCCAAAATTTTTAATAATGTTAATTATTACAGCAAAAAGAAACATTCCTTACAATGAGAGACTATGGACTCTGAAAAACAATCTGAAGGGTTTGAAGAGGTGGGGGGGTGGGAGGTTGTGGGAACCAGGTGGTGGGTATTAGAGAGGGCACGGACTGCATGGAGCACTGGGTGTGGTACAAAAAACAATGAATACTGTTATGCTGAAAATAAAAAAATTAAAAAAAAACATTCCTTGTTTTTAACTCCTTAAAATATATATTTAGAGCAAAATATTAATCTACTCATTTTAAAAAATATATATTTGAGTTAACCAAAGTAATTTTTAAAAGATTTTATTTATTTTTTAAAAAGATTTTATTTATTTATTTGACAGAGAGAGATCGCAAGTAGGCAGAGAGGCAGGCAGAGAGAGAGGAAGGGAAGCAGGCTTCCCGCTGAGCAGAGAGCCCAATGCAGGGCTCGATCCCAGGACCCTGAGACCAAGACCTGAGCTGAAGGCAGAGGATTAACCCACTGAGCCACCTCGGCACCCCAAAATTTTGTTTTTTTTTTTTATTTGAAAGAGAGAGACAGCACAAGCAAGGGGAAGGCAGAGGAAGAAAGAGAAACAGACTCCTGGCTAAGCAGGGAGCCAGACTTGGGGCTCAATCCCAGACCTGATACAAAGGCAGGCGCTTAACTGACTGAACCACCCAGGTGCCCCTCAACCAAAGTAATTCTTTATATTTACAAATTCAAGGGAATAAAAAACCCATTCATAACCTTTTTAATAGATACAGGAAAAGTATTTGATAAAAATTCAACATCCATTTTTTATAAAAACTCTCAGCAAACTAGGATTAGAAGGAAAAACTGTTAACTTGATAAAGCAGCTACAAACACCCTACAGTTAATATATTTAATTGTGGAAGACTGAATTTTGTACTTAAGATCAGTGTGTTGGAGAGTGCATAGCTGGTGTGTTAAGTTAAGAATATGCAGATTACGATCTGCTGAATGAGGAGGCACAAACCACCCACATAGGATTATCAGGTAGCTCCCTCAGCATCCTAGTTGCCACTTTGGGCAAGTGAAAACTGAAAGTACAGTTTCAATATATTCAACAAAAGGAAATAAAATCACAAGATTTATTACTTACATATCCCAGAAATGGTGGGAGGGAGACACAATGAGATAGAGAAGGTTAGTCCTCTATCCCAAGACATGACTGAGCAGGGGATAGAAACCAGAGTAGCAAGCATCTATTACTTATAAGGTGGCTGGAGTGGAGGTCATTAACCTTGGGGGGATCAACTCTATGTTATTTTAAAAGGTGTTTTGGAGAAAGCAAAGTGGGTACTTGTGGTAGGAATCCTGAGCTCAGGTTCTTGTCTAAAAGTCCAGACTCTGAGTGTGAGCAGAGTTGTCATACTGTAAAATACATAGGCAGTAACTCAAAATAGCTGTTTCCTCATCATAATGGAGAATATGGCAAAGATGTTCCCTCTTAACACTTCCTTTCAATGTCACACTGGTGGTCCTACTCAATTCAATGTCAAGAGAAAGAAATGAAAGTTATGTAGATTTGATCCATTTGGCAAGGATGTATCATAAAATCAATATAAAAATAATTATATTTATAAATAAAAATTGGCAGTTAAAATGATAGTACCGATTATAATAACAACAGAAATGTTAAATAAGGATACATTTACAAAATATATGAAAGAACTGTGGATTAAAATCTCCAAATCATTGCTGAAGAAAATTTTAAGAGACATGAATAACTGGAGAGATATACCATATTCATGGATAGGAACATTGTTACAATATTAACAATTTCCAAATTAATCTGTAGATTCAATGTGGTACAAATTAAAATCCCAGCAGGCTTTGTTTTTGATGAATGTGTGTGTAGAGTTTGACCAAGTGATTTTAAAACATATGGAAGTTCAAAGGACCCACAAACTTCTTGGGGGTGACAGAAACTTGAGAAAGCACAAAGTTTGAGCCTTCATACTGAGTTTAAAACTTAGTAAAAAAAAAATTACAGTAATCCAGATAGCATACTATTGGTTTAAAGATCGTAATATATTTCAATGGAGCAGAATAAAGAGTCTACAAGATGATCTACACATAAGTGGTCAATTAAATTACAGCAAAGGTGCCAGGTAATCCCATAAGGAAAAAGACTGACTCTTCAATAAAAGCTGTGGAAATAATTGGCTATTCATAAGCAAAAAAGAAACCTAGATTCCCCATATCACATCATACACAAATTAACTAGAAATGGATCACAGTCCTAAATAAAAGAGCTAATGCTACTATATTTCTAGAGGGAGATGCAGGCATCTTTGTGTCCATGGGTTAAGCAAAGATTTCTTAAATAAGACATAGTCAGTATGAGACATAAGTGAAAAGATGATAAATTGAACTTCATCAACGTGTAAATCTTTTAGTATTCAAAGATATTGTTCAGAAAATGAAAAGGCAGGGTGCCTGGGTGGCTCAGTGAGTTAAGCCTCTTTCTTTGGCTCAGATCATGATCTCAGGGTCCTGGGATTGAACCCCACATCAGGTTCTCTGCTCAGCAGAGAGCCTGTTTCCCCTCTCTCTCTGCCTACTTATTATCTCTCTCTCTCAATAATAAAATCTAAAAAAAAAAAAAAAAAAGAAAAGAAAAAGGCGAGCTACAGAGTAAAAGAAAGTATTTACAAAATGTCTATGTGATAAAGAACATGTATTCAAACTATATAAAGAACACTTACAATGTAATGATAAGATGAATAACCCAATTAAACATGATCAAAAGATTTGAACAGATACATAATTGAAAAAGATATAAATTGTAAGTAAGTACATGGAAAAATGGAAAGTATTATTATTCAAAAAGGAAATACACATTAAAGCCACAATGGGATTCTACTACATACCAGCTAGGATATCTAAAATGAGAAAAGCTTGACGATGCCAGAGAGAGCAATAAGAACTTGCAGGAATTCAATATTGAATAGATCCTTGGAAAACAAGTAGTTCGGTTGTTTCTTATATTGATAATATACATTTACCATAAAACCCATACAAAACCAGCAATGCTAGATATTTACCCAGCTAAAGTGAAAATATATTTCTACAAAAATATGTGTGCTGAAATGTTCATAGGAATTTTATTCGTAACAGCTCCCAAACTGGAAAAGGCCTAAATGTCCATCAACTGGTGAAAGGTTAGACAAATGGTGGTATATCCATTCAATGGACTATCACTCAGCAACAGAAAGTAACACACTACTGATACCTGGAACGAGACAGATATATTGATTGCAAAAGCATGGAAGCAAACTTCTTGGGGGTGACAGAAATGTTCTAGATAATGATTGTGATGGTGGTTACATTAGACAAGCCTCACCAAACTGTATACTTACAAGTGCTAAGTTTTATTGTATGTAAATTATACTTCAATACAGAAGAAAAAGTTGTATTTCGTTTTTCTTCAGCTCATGGTGCCTGCCACATTGTTAAGACCCATTTAATGTTAATACCCTTCTCTGTTTCTTCAGATGACAGTATAATTATGCCTCCACAGCTTCCCTTCTCCCACCAACCAGCCCAGGTTTTCCTCCAGGGACGCACACTTTTCCACTTATCCATCCTCTTCAAGAATTGGCTTGGGCGGGGGCACCTGGGTGGCTCAGTGGGTTAAAGCCTCTGCCTTCGGCTCAGGTCATGATCCCAGGGTCCTGGGATCGAGCCCCGCATCGGGCTCTCTGCTCAGCGGGGAGCCTGCTTCCTCCTCTCTCTCTCTGCCTGCCTCTCTGCCTACTTGTGATCTCTGTCTGTCAAATAAATAAAAATAAAATCTTAAAAAAAAAAAAAAAAAGAATTGGCTTGGGCACATTAGCATATTCCATTCCCCTGACTGCAGTGATTGGTTCCAGGATGGGCACGTGGTCTGATCTGAACACATGAAACTCAGGAGATGTTTTCTGCGGGATTCTGGGAAAGAGCTCCGTTTCTCTCCTGTAGGAACAGACTCTTCCTCCTGAAGGTGAACGTGAGGATATGTGTGAGGGTATGAGGTCTGGAATGTGCTGACATCATTGCTACTACTTGAAAGGGGACTGGCCTGGGATAAAGCTAGCCACAGAAGAAGGCCAAGCTAAGAAAATCTTTTTTAAAAATTATATTAATTTTCCCTAAGGCTGTCCCATAAGACAAAAACCCATAAACTAGGTAGCTTAAATAACAAAATTTTATAGCTTCATAGTTCTGGAGGTTAGAAGTCTGAGATCCAGGTATTGGCAGGTTTGTTTCTTTCAGAGCTGTGAGGAAGACTAAGCTAGGCCTCCTTCTAGCTTCTGGCAGTTTGCCAGCAATCTTCGGCCTGTAGATGCATCTTCTTGATCTTTACCTTCATCATCACATGCTGTTTTCCCTATGTGAGTGTCTATCTCTGTGTCCAAATTTCCCCTTTATATAAGGACGCCAGTCGTACTGAATCAGGGCCCACTGCAGTGATCTCATTTTAACTTGGTTACCTCTGTAAAGGCCCTATTTCCAAATAATGTCACATTCTAAGACCCTGGGGTTTAGGACTCCGGTGTATCTTTCGGTGTGGGGGTGTGGGGGAGGACACAATTTGACTCAAAATGGACCCCTAACTCTGAGAAGGGTGAGTCAATTAATCAAACAGTACCTAAAGATTGCCTTACCACTGGACTTCTTTTAGTTCTTGGATTTACTAAATATCATTTTTTCTTTTTACTTTAGAGCAATTGGGTTGAATTTTCTCTGTTTACATCGTAAAGACTCCATTATTGTAGACAGGCATCTGGGGAAGCATTTCAGAACTTTTTCAAACAATGGAAAGGATGTATAATTCTTTATATATAAATGAGGTTCTCAAAGAGCTGTCCCCAGGAGCATCAGCATTGCATCAGCTGGGAACTTAGCAGAAACACAAATCCTCAGGCCTCCCCTCAGACCTACTGAATCCAAAAATCTGGGTGTGAAACACCCTGTGTTTTGACAAACCAGGCAGGGGATTCTGATGCCCTCTTAAGTCTGAAAAGCACCGGACTATAAAATAGACTGTGGTTTGATAGGCACAAGCTAGAAATACTTTGTTATTCATGCCACAACCACAAAGGACATCATTTGTGGGGCAAATGAGCTGAGGCAGGAAAGGATTCCACTGCCCACTATGCTTCTTTCCTCCTCTGTGAGTGTGTTTGTTTATTTATTCTTGATTGTGGTAAAAGGTACATAATAACATAAAATGTACCGTTTTCGCCCATTTTAAACACATTCACAATGTTGTACAATTATCACCACTGTCCATCTCCTGAACCTTTTCATCATCCTAAACTGAAACTGTGTCCCCATTAAACAACTTCTCATTTCCGCCCCTCTTCCCCCCACCTCGTAAACTCTCTTCTACTCTCTGCCTCCGTGAATTTGTCTATTCTGGGTATCTCAGGTAAGTGTCATCATACAATGTTTGTTCTTTGAGTCTGGCTTATTTCACTTAGTGAAATGCTTTCAAGCCTTATCCTGGGCTTTTGTAAATGCCCAAATCAAATGCCTTCCATCGGCTTCAGCTTATAACCCTCAACTTTAATCCTGAAGGACGGTCATTACTTTCCTGGTCTAATCTATGACTAAACAGACTTTTTCAGAGCTAGTGTGCCACCCACGTTTTGATGATATCTCATCTGACCTTTCTTAAACATTTAAGGATGAAGAACCAGTTGCTGGGGACTCGGGTTGGGCAGCCATAACACTTGAACAGATTTGGGAAATGATTTCTGTTCTTTGTACCCTCTAAATACTTCAGATTTCCTCTAAGAATTTGACCTTTGATTCCGTGGAACCTGTAGATCACAATAAAAATCTTGAATTTACTCTTTTTAAATTTAAATTCAACCAGCCAACATATAGAACATCCTTAGTTTTTGATGTCGTGTTCTCTTAAATAAGGAACCATTCCAAGTTTTCATCCTGGCGGCAGCTCGGGGATGTCCACAGTGTAGGGTGACAAATATTGGACCTCCACAACAATCACAGACCTATGCAAAAGGTGCCTTCCTCCTAGTCCAGTTTCAAAAGACACATGAAATAATTTTCCAGAAAGTGCTGCTGCTTACAACTAAAATAGATTCCAACCTTTAACTTCCAAAACAAAATTCACTGTTTTAGCACTACCCTATTGACACACGTATTTTTACTTTTTATTATAGAAAGTTTCCAACATGGACAAATGTGAATCTCATGTATGCTTCACCATTTATTCATATTTTGACAAACGTGTTTAATGTATCCACACCCACAACCTGGTTTTGTTTTTGTTTTTGTTTTGTTTTGTTTTTTGCTGGTGTGTTTCAAATAAAATAAAATCCCCAACATTATCTAATGTCACCTGTATATTTTTAAATATGACTCTTTCACAGAGAGGGACTACTCTGGACATCCATAATACCATTCTCATTCCTAGTGAAGTTATTCCAGGTTCATCAAATACCCAGGCCATAATCAAATGTCTCCCTTTGTTTCAAATATGGTCCTTACAATCGCTTGTTTGAATTAGGATCCAAGAAAGGGCCACAGATTGAATTTGGTATATCTCTCCAACTCTTTTAATCCACAATAATTCCCTCTTGCTTTTGTTTTATGACATTTGTTGAAAAAAAAAAAAAAAACTTGAGCAATTCATATTGAAGTATACATTTCCAGATTCTGTATTTGTGGTATTGCTTAACTTATTCCTTTACCTCTTATTCGTCCTATAAACTGGGATTAGATCCTAGAAGCTTGATAGATTTCTGTTCAGTTTGTTTGTTTGTTTGTTTGTTTGTTTCGGACAGAGAGAGAGAGCATGAGCTGTGGGGTGGGGAGGGCAGAGGGAAAGAGAGAGAGAGAGAGTCACAAGCAGTCTCCACACTGAGTGTGGCTGGGGCTCGATCTCACAATCTTGAGATCATGGCCAAAGAGGAAATCAAGAGTTGCAGGCTTAACTGACTGAGGCAAACTGATTTCTGTTCAGCTCTCATGCTTGTTTGTTTTTACTTTTGGAATGAATATTTCATAGGTGGGGCTGTGTATTGTCTGTTGCACCAAATCAAGGGGTGAACCTAATGTTTGGCTGTCACAGTTTTAGTGATGTTAAGATTGATCCGTGTATTTAGGTGTTTTCTGCCTGATTCATCTTTTACAAAGTTCTTCATCAGCATTTCATCTTGTGACTTCAGCACCTATTGACAGTCATTGCAGAATGTACCCAAAATATTCAAATTCTCAAAGTCCAAAAATACATTTCTAGAAATGTATTCTAAGGGGGAATAATATTATATGTAACAGAACCTTAGGAACAAAGATGTTTGTTGCAGCCTTATTTGAGTAGCAAAAAAGAAAAGGAAAAGTAAGAAAAGAGGAAGGAAATAGGCAAGGAAGGAAGGAAGGAAGAAAAGAAGGAAGGGAGGGAGGGAGGGGAAAGAAAAGGAAAATAAAAAGAAGCAATCTGATAATCCCCCCGCCCCCCAAAAAGAGACTGGTTTAGAAAATGGCTCTAAATTCCATGGTGGAATAAAATAAGTATAAGATTGAGTGCTGGGGTGCCTGGGTGGCTCAGCCAGTTAAACGTCTGTCTTGAGCTCAGGTCATAATCCCGGGTCCTGGGATCTAGCCCCATGCTGGGCTCTCTGCTCAGCAGGGAGCCTGTTTCTCCCTCTCCTTCTACGTGCTGTTCTGACTGCTTGTGCGATCTCTCTCTATATATATGTCAAATAAATAAATAAGTAAAATCTTAAAAAAAAGATTGTGAGTGCTTTTTTGATTCTTTGTTCTTTCTCATAATTTCCAATTTTCAAAATAAATGTATGCGTTACATTTATATTTTTTAAAAAGTTGTAACGAAAAGTTCTTAGCCAGATGGCACGGTACAGCAAAAATCTGGCTATTTGAGAGGAAAAGAGAAGAGAAAAAAATATTTCTCAGATCATTTCTGGATCTAAAATTCCATGATTCTCTCTTCTCTCTAGTTAGCTACCACTCAGAGTAAATAAAGAGCAACTTCCATCACTTGTGCACAGGCCACCATTACTGAATCCTGATGACCCTGTATTCATTGCCCCAAGACTAACCTCTCTGCCTCTCTCCAACCCAAATCTCCATCTTGGAGAAAGATCCAGTCAATTACATGGTTATATCAGTTATCCCTGTCGCAAAAATGTTTATGGACTCTACGCCATTGTCTTTTTGGGGTCCATGGATAGTATTTTTAAAAATTTGGGGGATGTTTTCTTAATACACAGAACACATGCAAAATTAGATTCCACAGAATTATTACATATATAATATTATGCATATTATATGTAATATTATACTGAATACAGAACTATCTGGATCAGACATCTTGAGCATTCTTTCAGATATTATTACAAATAGTGAAAGGTAAAAGTAATGTAACCCTTACATATGTTGTTCCTTCCGTCAAGAATGTTATTTTCCCCTTTATGCAGCTAACTTCATTTCATCCTTCAAAATTCAGCTGGGCCATCACTACCTCAGGAAAGTATTTCTGGACATCTCAGACTAGATTTGGTGCAGCTTTATGTTCCTGTAGTTCCTGGTTCTTTTCTACCTTGCAGGAGGCAGCTGCACACTTATAACTAGATAATGTCTATCTGCCCTTCTAGAATGTGTGTTGTCTGGGGATGGGGACTGTGTCCGATTGCTCAGATAGAATCCCCACTTTCTTATTCAGTGCTTGACACATACCAGGAATTCAGTACATATTTGTTGAATGAATGCATGAATTCTCCATCAAAACCAAGGAGTTGGCTTCAGCTAGGGTTTCTACTAGTAAGATTGAATTGACCACAATACAACAACATATTTGCTTGACTCAATTAAGAGATCTTTGTAATATTTTCCTTCATAAACCTGCTAGTCCCAGATCCATATCCATGGATGATGCTGTGAGTATCTCATCTCCTCCAAGTTCATCCTTTCTCCATGAATTCTCCTCCTCATTGAACGTCTTCGGCATTGACATGTTCATTCTGGACCATATCCAGTGCTAAGTGTCCTGAAGCTGTCTGAAGTTTTTGTCTCCTAAACTTACTCAATGGTTCCTTGGGCCAGAGAATGTTTTTGTTTCTTCCAAAACCCCACAAAGGATTCAACATGATAGACAGTGGTTGAGTCTTGGTGGCTGACCTCTACTAACTTATCTAACATACTTCTTAAGTATCCGTAAAAGTAAAAAATAACTTGCTCATCTGATAGTTACTTCAAAGGTAATGAAGCAGTTTTGTCAAAGGTGGTCATATCTAATCTGTGGAGCTTGTGGTCCCCTTTCAGAATGATGAAAGCTAGGGATTTCCTGGAAAATGCTTCTCAGCAAACTGCAGGTTTAGCACCTTGGACTAAGGTTTATATTGAACAGAATGCACAGAATGTAGTGTAAAAATATGGTTGTTTAATAAAAGCCAATGATGTCTTCATATGTGATCATTTTGTGAATTCATATTCAGGATAGGCTATATAGAACCTGTGTCTCTGGGTGGCAATTATTTGAACAATCTGGGAGATTAGAGGATGAAGAAAGAAATTAATGTGGGGTACCTACCACACAGCTGCATGGGGCAGGGTCGCATGTACACAGGATCCCATTTAATAACCTAGCAACTCTATGGTCAACTGTCATTGGCTCCATTCTAGAGCTGAGGAAAATGAAGCTCGGGGAATTAAACAACTAGTCTGAGGTAATGTCATTACTCAAGAATGGATTCAGACTTTAAACCCAGATCTGTCTGATGTATAAGCTCTAGATCTCTCTGCTATACTAATGCCTCTCAGACACCAGCCAGACTTTGTATAATTTTTGCTGCACACACCTTACTTTGGGTGACCATATAAGAACGCTGCTTGCAGGTCCTATAATGCACATTTTCCTTTTAGGCACCAAGACTTGGAGTGCACAAACTATGAAAAGTGTCCCTGGGCATGTGGCAAAGGAGCATTTGGGGGATAAGAATAAGAAAGTAAGCTCTTAGAATAAAAATAAGAAAGATCTTGTTTCTCTTGCCATTCACCTCAGACAAAGATGTACAATTCCATTATTATTATTATTATTCAAAAGAGAACATTTAATACAGCAGTTCTTTTTTTTTTTAAAGGGGATTTGTTTATTTATTTGAGAGAGAGAGCACATGCACATGTGTGAGGGAGATGAGGGAGAGAGAACCCCAAGCAGACTCCATGCCAAGTGTGGAGCCAAATGCAGGGCTCCATCTCACAGTGCGGAGATCACGACCTGAGCCAAAATCAAGAGGTGGACACTTACCCAACTGCGCCACCCAGATGTCCCTAAGACAGCAGTTCTAATTCCTGTTAGACTCATTGCTTTCCTTTAAAACAAAAAATTTTGTTTTTCTTAAGATCCTGCAACAAAATTCATGGATAACCTACCTACATACATAATTTCAAAATGATTAACATGCTGTAAATAAATACAACGTAAAGAAGAAAGGAAGAAGAAATTAATTTATAATAAAATAACATGTATTTCAATATGTAGATACTCAGGCATGTCCAGGCTAGAGGGACGTAATGAACTAATCAGTTTTTTGCACCAATATGCAGAATCACACTTACAAATACAGCCTGAGCCTAAAGTGTTATATTGAGGGTTTGAATAACATAAGCAGTGTTGCTAATGGAGATGTGATCTTCTGAAAAGGTGAACAATTCTCAATGGAGTTTCAAACAAAATGAAATACAGTCTTTTCTAAATTTATGTGATAGTTGCATTCCTGGAAAATTCAGTGCATACGAAAATGTGCAAATGTTACTTTCTGTTTATATGTAAAAGAGAGTATTATAAATGCAGATAATTACAGACAGATTTTTCCCCTACATCAACGTCTGGGAGGATATTCCAAAGTTGTGTGGGATGAGGGACAATATTTTGCATTGCACAGTTGCCCCATAGGCATTGTTTAGTATTCTTGGTCTCTACCCTCTAAATGCCAATAGTCTCTTCCCAATTATTGTAACCACAAACATTCCCCTCTACCCCCAACCACATTCCCAAAATTTCCCATTGTGAACCACTGATCTAATATGTGCTGTGTACTCTGCTAAATTCTCTAGAAATATCATTAGTGATTTATTATTATTTTTGTCTTATTCAACAAACATCATATCACTCTTACATGCTAGATGCTGTGCTATGCTGTAGATACACAGTTGCAAACAAGACAGTAAACGGTTCTTGATCACAAAGAGTGAATGATCTGGTAGAGGAAACAGATGACAAAAACTTACAAATGAATATGTAATTAAAGACTGTGTCAAGTGCTATGAAGGAAAGAATTATATACTGTGAGACAAAATAACACTTGAACCTATTTTAAAGATGAGTATCAGGGAAACCTCTCTGAGTCAACAGTTTAAGCCAAGATGTGGAGGATGCCAAGGAGCCAGAAATGAGAAGTTATTCTGTGCTCTTCACAGAGGATGGAAACAAAGCCTAAGAAGTACTCAGCCCAAAGGTACGATGCTCTTAAATTGCTGGACCTATTTGAACTCAACTCTCTTTAGTTCCAAAGGCCATTCACTTTTAGATTTAAAAAAATGGATGGATAATTCCTCTGTAAAATGCATGCAAATGGCCAATAAGCACATGACAAGATGCTCAACGTCATTAGTCATTAGGGAAATGCAAGTCAACATGACATTGAGATACCACTTCATACAAGAATGGGTGTAGTAAAACACACACACACACACACACACACACACACACATCAAAAAACAAACCTGGAAAAGTAAAAAATGTTGTCAAGGATGTGGAGAAATTGGAACTCTTTTGTTTAGCTATTAGGACTGTAAAATGGTTCATCCATGGTGGAAAATAGTATGGAGTTTCATCAAAAAGTTACACATAAGAGGGGTGCCTGGGTGGCTCAGTGGGTTAAAGCCTTTGCCTTCGGCTCCGGTCATGATCCCAGAGTTCTGGGATCAAGCCCCACATCAGGGCTTTCTGCTCAGTGGGGAGCCTGCTTCCCTTCCTCTCTCTCTCTGCCTGCCTCTCTGCCTACTTGTGATCTCTGTCAAATAAATAAATAAAATCTTTAAAAATAAACGTTATACATAAGATTACCATATGATCTAGCATTGAAAACACACTCTCAAAGAAAGCCTTGTACATGACTGTCCATGCAGCACTCCTTGCAATGCCCAAAATCTAGGAAAAACCCAAGTGTCCAACAGTGAATGAATGGATGAACAAATTATGATATACACAAATAATCAAATTATGATATACACAGTAGAATATCACTCAGCCATAAAAAGGATTGAAATTTTGATACATACCACAATGTGAAAGAATTTTGAAAACATTATGCTCAATGAAAGAAGTCAGACCCCAAAGATCACGTACCGTATGATACCATTGATACCATATGAAATATCAAGACTGGGTAAGTCCATAGAAACAGAAAGAAGATTGGTGTTTGCCAAGGGCTGAGGGAGGAGAGACTGAGGAAAAACTGCTTAGTGGGTGAGGGGTTTAACTCTGGAAGAGTGGAGATGTTCTGGAACTTAAAAAGAGGTCGTTGTACAACGTTGAATGTACCAAATGCCACTGAAATGTTCACTTTAAAATGGTTGATTTTATGCTTTGTGAATTTCACTTGAGTCCATTTAAAAAAAAATGAATGAGTATATTCTCTTGCCTTTTTAGATTATAGCCATCTGCTTCAGAAAAGACCTGCCTTGTTTTTATGTATTTTCTTCCAAATCAAGTTAAATGGCCAGGGAGAGAATGTGGCTCACCAGAAATTTTCTTGTGAGAAAACCAGTCAGAGTAATAGAAAAACTCTACTTAGGAAGCTTTGGACGCTTCTGAGCTTCCTTGACTCGGAGGTGAAGGAGGAGCAGGGCATATGGTGTCAAGAGAACACCTGTGAGTCTGGTGGACGGATGACACAGGTTGAGGGAACCTTTCCCTCTCCTCAGGGAAAGAGCACCATGGAGGAGAGGAGGAAGAAAAGGGCCGTGTGGTGGGAAGAAACCACAGGGCAAGGAGGGCCAGCATTTGGGGAAAGCTTTCTGTGGTGTCTGCTGAGGAAGTTCAGAAGCCCACCGTCTAGAAAACACCAAAAGTTCTACATTACTTGTAAAGATTTCTGGTGATAGACTTGTTTTCTTCAAGAATATAGAGGAATGTGTAAGGATGTGAAACTTAATTGGTCACTGGTAAAAATGGAAAGTTAAAGGAGTTAATTTTCCCGAATTTTCTCGTGAAGGTAGAGGCCATGACATTGTCTGACAGGGAAGAGGACCAGGCCACAGGAAGGCTTTGGCAGAGGGCACCCAGTCCCAACTAGTGAGGACACAGCAGGGACTGGGATCCAATTTCTTACAGTCCTAAGATGCCTACTTTCTAAGTCAGGATTCACTTGTAGACATCCGAAACCATCTTAGGTGGAGCAGAAAGGAATTTAATACAAGGAACAGAGTGCTTACAAATTCTTTGGAAAGATCCAGGATGGGCCAGGAGGAACAACTTCCAGCACATTAAGGCATGACTGGTGTCAGAGGGCTGCCACAACTGGGAGGAATGGGCAACCAGAAGCTGTCCTAGACACATTGCCGGTAGGTCACAATCTAGTTGCAATTCATTAGTGCAATCCAGGGCTCAGAGAGCTGCTTCAAAACTGGCCCTCAAGCCAAGTCATGATTCAGGATGTACACCAGCAAAACTCGGTGGTCTTTGCTCTGTCTCTGGAGGTCAAGATTGAAAATGGATGGACTTATGTTTCAGGACAATCAAACCCATCTTCTGCGAACACATTTGTCAGCAGAGGCAACAAAGATATGGTCTCCACGTATGTCTGTCTCCCAAAATTCATGCAAGTGCTCTCAACAGACCAAACTGAAATCATTTTTGAAAGTTGAACCATAAGGGATCCTGGAAAAAGCAATTGTTAAATCTCCAGGCTTGAAGTACACAAAGACCCACAAAGGGGGCAAATGGACCATAGGCCGAAACACAGTATCTTTCTTGATTTAGCCTCTCTTTAGGTTATCTTCAAGGTATTATACAGTAACATCGGATCAAGATTTGTATCAAAATGTAGAAGCTCTAATTATCATCCTCAGTTTCCTATAGATTGCAAATCCTAAAGAGGCTTTGTGAAGTATTGGTTTCTTTACTGAATTTCACCAGACCTAAGAGAATCTGAGAATTTAGGAAAAATAAGGGATATCATGTTGTTCTCATACTAAAAATGGAGAAGGAGAAAATGAGAGAAATCGAAACCCCTCAATGCTCATATTCAAAATTGGGGCACTCAGACACAAAATATCCCGGAATAGGAAGTAGTTGCTGTTCTAGAAGGAAGCTCCTGAAACCATATTTTCATTAAGTTTTTGAGAGAGTTCATGGACCATAACGTTAGACGGGTAACTGAGCAGCCTTTTTATGCCTGGGGCAAGTTCCAACTGCCCCTCCAATTTGCCCCCCTAATTTGCCAAACCATGGAAAAACAAACCTGCAATTAGAGTTGTATTTTTAAATCGTCTTAAGTTTTATGTGGCAGTTTTTTTCTCCTATACCCAGTCTCGCCAAAACGCTGTTATTTTCACAGAGGAAATACAAAGAGTGGGTTTTAAATTACAAGTCCCATTTTAAGTCAGAAAAGGGAAGTGGGTTCTCCGGGGCAATGTCTAGGCTGGATTCTCTGTCGTTTTCCCAACCACATGATGCCACACGTCCAGCACCTGGGACAGCCGTGGCCTCCCTCTCCTGCTTGCAATGCTTCTACGCAGGTCTCATTACCTCATTGGCCACTAGCACGTGTGCAAACATGGAAGCATTTGGTTGAGGCTGATAACGAGGAAGTTTGGTCCCCGGCTTCCCATCACTTAAATGTCAGAAATGTTCTCATTGCCTCCATTGGTGAAATGTCGCTGACCCCTACCCCCCACTGAAGCTCATGACATTTTATGTGTTCTAGAAATGACAGAAGACAGGTCCCTCTGGGATTCACGCGCCTCAGCTGGGATTTTCACACCATTCGCCATGTTAACATGAAGCAACAGCTGGGTTGAAGAAAGCTGATAAAAATAGCAACATCATGCTGCATGGAAAAGAGGGGAGTCGAGTATTTGACTTTTTTTTTTTTTTTTTTCCCTGAGTCCAGAGCTGTGTTTCTTGGAACATATACTTATTCGGAAAGAGCAAAGCGAGTTTATTTTCCATCGAAGTGTCATCTGGGAGAACGTGGAGAGAGGCAGACTGTTCCCGGCTCTTCCAGTGTCCACACTCACGGGCATCTGGTCTCCCTGATTGTTAACTGGGAGGTCACGTGACCTGACAGCGGGGCCCCTCCCCCTCCCTGGACGGTTCAGTTCAACATTGGGAACTGGGTTTTCCAGGTTGCTGTATGTTGCTGCAGAAACTTCCTGTGTTATCCTATCTTTCCATTCATTAAAGTGTAGCTTGCAATTGAACATTCTGACATAACATAGCTGAGATTTTTTGGCAGCGAAGTTAACCATATTCAAGACTTTCCTTCAGACGACATTAAATTTTCATATCCTCATGAATGCTTGCCACCTTCTTTTAATAACTTGAAAAAACAAGCTTCTCTCAGGAACTTCATTGTTCCAATATTTTCCCAGCGCACATTTACTTCTTTTAGAAGTGTGTTAGGTGTGTGTGTGTGTGTGTGTGTTTATAGAGTCAGGGTGTACCTAGGTGGGTTATAATTCGGCATTTAACTTATAAAAAGTCTGCGACATGAATAGATCTCAGAGGAAAGTTATTAGAAGTCTAGTATTTTCTTCACAAGATCTTATTTTTCTCCTTCTAAGCCATTTGATCATTTTGCCACAAAATTATATTTTGTTAAAAAAAAAAAGGGCATATTCACTAACTCTAAGCCCTGGCGTTTGAAAATAGCCTTTGAGAAAAATGTGTAAAAAATTTACAAAGGGGAGGTGGTAAAATGAGGTTTTCTTTCCCTTCCTCCATAGTGAAAACTTCAGTCTTACTATTTATGGTTACCTTAGGAGACTTTCTTCTTAAATGAAAAATGAATTGGTTTAAAGTTCTAGCTGCTTAGTCAATTGGAGATTTTTATTTTTTTTAAAGATTTTATTTATTTATTTGTCAGAAAGAGAGAGAGAGAAAGCACACAAGCAGGCAGAGAGGCAGGCAGAGGCAGAGAGAGAGGCAGGCTCTCCACTGAGCAAGGAGCCCGATGTGGGACTCGATCCCAGGACTCTGGGATCATGACCTGAGCCGAAGGCAGCGGCTTAACCCACTGAGCCACCCAGGCGTCCCAACAATTGGAGATTTTTTTAAACCCATTCTTAATGAAGATGCAAAGGAAGAGAGTGCCAAATGCTGTGGAAAGCCCAGATGAATTCGTAAGTGCCCACACAAATGGGAAGTTGATACTCCTCTTGGATGGCAAGTGGCTTAGAAAGTTCTCTAATTGTCTATTCTAATGTGGTGTTTGTTTGCAGGCTGAATTATGGCAGCAAAGTTACTGTTCCCCAAAACTTTACAAAGTGTTATGTAATATAACACAATGTGGTTAACAGAGATTTTCACCCAAGTTATGACATTATTGAGCCCAACGAGCTCCACTTCAGTTTCGAAATTGAGATCTGGTTCTGCTTCTGGATCCCTGATCTGTCCCTCAGTCCTCATACACAAGGCATAAGCAAGCCGAGGACCATATAACAGCGATGGGGTCAGTGGCTTACTTCACCTTGAATTCACACAAGCCAAGTTTCGTGTCCATTGGCTTACAGATGAGGAAAATGTTGCTTGGAGAAGCTAAGGAACTCATCTGATGCGATTGAATAGGATTGGAAACCGTGGCTTACTGACACCACAGTTAATAATACAACAAAAGCGTTTGCTTTTGTTACCTGAACCCTTGGGTTTGTACCCTGTCACTTGTTGGTATCTCTTGTCTTTAGGTGAGTTCAGATTAAGTTAGGATGGCTTTTATCCACTTCTGCTCCCAAACATGTGTAACACCACACAGAAAATTAAAAAAAAAAAAAAGATCACAGATGGAATTCTAGAATATAATTTCTCCAACAAATGATTTTATAAATATATCAGGCCCAACTTGCTTGGTTAGCCAGATGCTAAAATTGTATCGCAGAAGTTCGGGCAGCTTCTGAGGAAATGGGGCTGCTTCCTGTGTGCATTTGTCAAGCCTGCTGTGGCTTTAGCCTTCCCCACCCCCACTAGGGCACACTGGGCCAGAGTGTGTGTTTTGGGTGGACAGGTGGGGTCCAGCCCAGCCAGCAGCCCAACAGTGCAGAGCTGGGGAGCAGTTGGAGAGCCCCGGGAGCAGGGGCATATGGGTGCCCTTATTTCCCAGGGGAAAAAAATACTATGGGAATTATGAGCCAACAGCCAAATGTGCATAGCAATCGAAGGCTTGGGTGGATAAAAGTAGGCCGTGGAAAGGAAGAGAACTAGGGGTGGTGTGGGGATGGCAAGAGAGAGACTGTGAGATGTAGGAGACGTGTTAAAAGGCAGAGGGAGAAAACCATGTATGTGAAGGGAAGGGTCAGTGCAAATTAACTGGCATTCAGAGATAACTGCCTCGGTGCCCAGGGATATTCTGGAACCCTCCCTAACACTTTTTGTTTTAGTCAGGCTACTCTTGCTTGGGGGTGCAGAAAGAACCTTAAGTGAACAACTTCTAGCTGCAGGGAAAGGAATGAACTGCCTTCAGCCACCAGACTGTGGAGGCAAATGGAGCCGGGACCCCAGCTGAGAGTCCACTGCCCCCCAGCACTCGCTCTACCTCTCACCTTGGCCTTTCTGCACGAGGGGCTTTGCTGGCTTAGACCACTCCTCCCTTCCCTCTCTTCCCTCCCGTTCCCCCCTCCCCCCCACCTTTCACCTCTCCCCCACACTTTTAGTTTGAAAAGTCTTAGGAGAGTTTGGTCCTATGCCCACACCCTGGGCCAATCCCTGCAGCCGGGGGGCAGGTGAGGCATGGTTTTGGCCGTGTGCCCATCTATGGGGGAGGAGGGGGCAAGGTTCCCCACTCACCCACTCCCCACCCCCCCCCACCCCGGGCAGGGCAGCTAGGTTTGCTGGGCAGAGGATAACAGCATAGGTCTGTTGTACTGTCCACATCTTTTCATCATGTTCTGATAATGGCTTGATCTCTCAAAACTCAGCTGAGAGCAGCCATGTGTCCTTGTTGGGGGGCTTATCAGGATCTCGGGGGTGGGGGTGGGTAGAGGCAGTTTCCACCAAGCATGTTCAATTATGTGATTCACTTGATTTGCTTTGAATCACAGTATTTAATATGTGAAATTTCCAATAACGGCACAGAAGGGCATACAGTGTTTACACTTATCAAAATGGGGCGTGCATGAAAACATACTGCAGGAATAGCGTTTTTAAGAGGGAGCTCCTCTGACTGTCTTGCCAACCGCAGAATCCATTCCTGTCTGGAGGGAGGTTGACTTGCTCTCTCCAGCTAAGTACGGGGTGAATGGAGGGTAGGACATAAAATGGCCAGCTGCATTCGTGGAGAGCCCAGGAGGAGCCCCCCATGAACCAAGTGCCTACTGTGTATCAGGCACACTGGGAGCCTTTTCGCAAAGTGGCCCCATCTCCTCCTCCTGACATCCCACCGAGGTTCTGCTGTGTCCTGGGCTATTTGTCCCAGATGCACCCACCAGAAGCCCGGCATCCTGGCGGCTGGCTGGTACTCTCTTTCCAGGTGCTTTCAAGTGCACTGCCCGGCTGACAGTCCATGACAGCCCACCATGCCTGCGTCAACGTGTGGAGAGGATTGATGAGATGGTGTTGGCAAAGCTGAGCGCAAGAGAGACACTCCTTTCTGTTCTGAAACCTTATTAGGAGACCGGAGAGTTCTTTCAATCCAGAATCCGCTAGGGGAAACTGGCTAGGCTGCTGCCTTGAAAAAAAAAAAAAAAAAAAAAGAAGAAGAAGAAGAAGAAGAAGAAGAAAAAAAAGGGACCCGTGTGTTTCCATTTCCTGCCCAGAGCCAGCCTTTCCGCAGCAAGTGGTGGGGGTGAGCAAAGGGCTCGACCACAGGCCAAGTACCTCTGGAGCCGTCAACTTCACTGGGACTTGGTCGTGACAAAGGCCGACCTGCAGGGGGTTGAGGGAAGGAGAATGATAATTAAAAAAAAAAAAAAAAAAAAAGTTCCTGGCAGGGTGCCTAGCACATAGGATACACTGAATGGGAGCCGCTAGTGTTACAAAAGGAAGCGTAACATCTGCCAACTTATTTTTTTTCCATTTATTTATTTGTTTGTTTGTTTATTTATTTATTTATTTATTTATGTATATCCTTAGCTTGGAGGCCTCGCATTGCTCAGCGTTTTGGACGCAGGCCAGGTTAAATTAACACTCTTATCTTCTGGCCCCTGCCCCTAGCGGCCTCCCTATGGGTCCCAGAGGCCTCCACTTCAGGTTCAACCATGTTCCCGGTCATCCCAGGCTGCCCTTGGCCAGGGGCCCCTTGGCCCACTTGCAGATGAGACCCCTGCCCCCACCCCAGCTCTGTGTCTGGGGCCCACTGGGCTCAGGATTCTGTGCAGCAAAAGGAAGTTCATGGGGAGGCCCCGGGCCCCGGGTCACAGACATCTTGCCGTGATGAGGAAGGAGGGGACACACATATTCAAAATAAACATTTCTGCTGGGCAGAAGTTCGCCCAATTTTGCCAGAGCAGGCTCGACCAGCCACGTTGGATCCATCAGGTAACAGCCACATGGTGGAAAGCTACCGCAGGGCTTTCTTAGGCTCTGGTTCTCAAACTCCGCTTTGCATTTTAATCCCCTAGGGACTTGGTTAAAAAAGGCAGGTTCTGATTGAGCAAGTCAGAGCTGAGGTCTGAGATGCTGCAGTTCTCACAAGCTTCGAGGCGATGCCAGCGATGCTAATGACTGCAGAAGACCTAGGCTCCAAGACCATGATGTAGCAAACTTTCATCGTGGTTTTGGTCACACGCTCTTTTTTTTTTTTTTTTAATTGAGCTAATACTTTTCTTCAAACTGACCTGGCTTTTAACTTCAGTACATGTGTGTCACTGTGAAGTCACAGCTTCGAGGAGTGAATTTTGCCTTAAAATGAACACATAACTGTCAAGATAAGAAATATATGTCTGCAATCATTTTATGTTCCACCAGGGGTATAACATAGCACTGTGTTCTAAGAAACCTGGTAACAGGCCTTCTGGAGGAAACTAGAGTCTGGATTGCCCAGAACTTGTTCTTTGGACTATTTTTCTTTTCTTTTCTTTTTTAAGATTTTATTTATTTATTTTAGGGGAATACAGAGCAAGCATGCACGAGTGGGGAGGGGGCAGAGGGAGAGAGGGAATCCCAAGTGGACTCCCCACTGAGCTCAGAGCATGACAAGGGTCTCAATCCCAGGACCCTGAGAATGTAACCAGAGCTGAAACCAAGAGTCAGATGCTCATCTGACTGAACCATCCAGGCACCCCTGAACTCTTTAATTTCAGCCGAGTCGATGTTTCTGCAGAAGCATGGGGGATTCTAGAGGGAAGTCAGGGTGATTTTTGGAGAAGGTATTCACTGTGCCCCCAGCAGGCTGTGTGGGTGGCAGATAACCTCCTACTGAAAGCAGGGACACCTACAAGGGTGGCTGGCAACAGTGGCTGTCATCCAAACTTGCATCCTTAGTCACTTTTTCTGTTTGGTTGCAATTTTGTGAAAATCTGCGGAGAGACCAGAAAATAGGAAAAAAAAAAAAAAAAGAAAGAAAAGAAAAAAGAAAGAAACCCGAAAACAAACAAAAAGCCACACACAAATTCCCTTCTGACTCTGAGGTGCTTGTTTACAAAGTAAAAAGTCCCTGGCGAATCATTTCATTTATAATTAAATCTAATCATAAGCCACTGTGGCTAAATTAATTTTGAGCTAATTCCACGGGAACTCCATGTCCTGTATCACTTCTGAGCAAAAGAGCTTGGTGTCGTATAATCTGACTCATTCTGAGGCCAGGGCTCCACAGACGAGCTCCAGGAGGGCAGTGAATAAATACTTCCTGAAGAGAGCTGATGTCCAGGACCCATGGAAGCAAGAGACGCTGCCATGACAGACCCTGTGAGCTCTCAGAGTCTGTGTGAAGATCCCTCGGTGGAGACTGGTTTTTTGCTCAGAGCAGAACCTCTGAACAGCCCTTGACTCATGCAAAGCTTTCCACCAGAACCAGATCTGCTCTGGCCACAGCCTAGAGGAACAGGTGTCTGGGCCACAGCAATCTTTGTACCCGTGTTTAAGTCCTGGGAAAACCATGATGTGCCAGATGCCCTCACACATAGTCTTCTACTTCATTCCCACCCTGAGAGGTCTGTAGGGTTCTCCTTTTTCGTCGGTATAATGAGGACGCTTAGAAGCGCCCCAAGTGGTCACCCCAAGGCCAAGTACAATGGGAGGTTCGGAATTGGAGTTTCTATTAAGACACAGTGAGTCTGGTCATTCTGTAGCCTCTTGGAAATGAGGACTCTCCAGAACACTTAACCCCATGCAGGTCCCCCCAGTCTCCCAGCAAGGATATGGGAAATTTCTCTGGAAGCTCTTTCCTTTCAGATTTGAATATTGGTTCCTCACACTTGAGCACAAATGATTCTGGGAATAAATTTTGGGCTCTTCTGCTCTATGGTGGTGGGAGTGGGAGCCCCAAAGGAACCCAAAGATGGGAAAGCCTCAGGAAGGGGAGGCTGAGGATGCCAAGGACAAGCTTGGAGTGGTTCCTTTATCCGTGGAAGAAATGGCCATACTCGGTCTTCCTCAGATTGCTGCCTTTCTGGCTTTGATTTACTTGTGTAACCAAAAGAAACATCTTCCCAATTTGTCTGTAAATCTCTCTTGGGCTGTGTTTCTGATTTCACTTGCTCGGTTTGCCATGGGGTGTTTGCATCCAGGAAAAGACACAATGTGATGAGGCCCACAAAAGGACAAATCCGTGAACATCCCGTCACCTCCGGAATGAAGGCTCTGAAGACATGTGGGTCTTAATATTCCTGAGCAATAAGCACCTGCCTGTGGGTGTTTTCAACCAGATTAGATTAGGATTTTTTCCTGGTCATGCCAGTGGTTTGAATTATGAAGATGACCTTTGAAAGAATTCACGGAGCGGGTCCTTTATAGGCTTTCTGAAGTGATGCATTTTAATTTGGATCGGTTTCCCAAACAAAAAGATTAGGTCAATGATAGTGCTCCTGTGTTTCCTGTGGGCTTGGCCTTCCTCACAGAGACAGGTTGTGTCTGAAGGCAAGCACAGGGCCATTGGTCAGAAAATATGGAGTCCTGGGGAAGTGGCGCGGTGAGGCCGTTTGCCGATGTTGGGGCCTGGAGAGCGTGACATTTATGTTCCTGAGCAGGATGGAATTTCAGCAGAATAGCCCGGGCACCTCCCCAACTTTTACTTTGGCCCCAACTGTGTATTAAGTGTGACCAACATCTCTTTTAAGTGCTCCTAACAGAAACCTGAACTGATGAGGCTGTTCTGTTTCTTTATTCTTTTTTTTTTTTAAGATTTTATTTATTTATTTGACACAGAGAGAGAGAGATCTCAAGCAGGCAGAGAGGCAGGCAGAGAGAGAGAGAGGCAGAAGCAGGCTCCCTGCTGAGCAGAGAGCCTGATGCGGAGCTCGATACCAGGACCCTGAGATCGTGACCTGGGCTGAAGGCAGAGGCTTAACCCACTGAGCCACCCAGGTCCCCGGCTGTTCTGTTTCTAATCAAAGGAACCTGGTGGCATCAGCAAGGAAGGCAATCCCCTGCCCAGGGGGAGGATAAGAGCTGGATGAAGGGACAGGAGCCATTTCCACCGGCGATCGGCTGCTCCCATGGGTGAGAACCAGCCAGAACTGCACCCAGAACTGTTTTTTCTCTTCCTGCCCTGTGTCTTCTTTGTCTTCTTGAGGGCTTGCGTTTTGACTTTCCCAACAGGCTGCAAAATAGCAACGATTGCTTTCCCAGGGGGGAAAGTGACCTTTAAGCGGAAATACCATCCTTGTGAACAAGAGGCCACAGGCTAAAGGGTACCACATGGAACCCCAGGGAGCTGCCTTGTGTCCCCACCTGGAGCCATGACCATCCCTCAGCCTCAGAGTGCCTGCCCCTTCCGCGTCTTCTCAGGGGTGGATAGGAGGTGGTCTCTGACGTTCACATCCAGAAGTAGAAGTCTTTGCCTCTCCCCGCTTGCCCTGCCCTAAATTATTTCAGCAGAAGCTGGTTTTACCCCGAGTCATGGCAGGGAGGGTGGGGGACACAGTCTAATATTAAATAACTTGACTCCTGGCCAGTCAAGCGCTCCTGGCACAGTGATATTTCCTTTTGGTCAGTCCTCAGAGGAGGTGAGCCCTTTCATTTGGTTCTCATCTCTCTTACTGCTCCCCATGCCCTTGACCCTTGTCATGCCTTGCCCCTTCCTCCCCAAGGCTGAAAATGCCTTTGTGCCCTCAGCCTCCCTCCTGCAGGCTGGCTCCCATCCTCGGGTGAGAGAACCTTCTCAGTCCACCTCTCATGTGTTTCTCGGGTGGGAAGAGGACCCTGGTCCTTCGCTTTGCTTTTCTAGCATTTTCTTTGGAGAACTGCAATGGTATGAGTCTCTGCCGTAGGTGCTGTGATGGTCAGATAGTTCCTTTCCCAGCCTGCCCTGCAACAGGGGCTCAAAGCAGGCTGCTTCACCTCTGCCAGGCAGATGCGCCAGCACAGCGACTCAGGAGGCAAGAGCCAGTGGGGGCCACCGTGGTGGTGGCAGCCGAGCCCAGGCCCTGGGACAGAAGGTGGATGGTGCTCAGAGGGAGTGGTGGCACTTTCCCATCAGCCCTGTTCTGTGTGGTGGCTTGACTTGTTCTTCAAAGATCAGCACGGAACCTTTTTCTTAGCTCTCACCATGATTCTGTGGACTATTCCATAGTCTTTTAACAGACTCCTTTTCTCATAATTTGGCCAGAAAGGGTTTCTGGTGCTTGCTATGAAGAACCTTGTGGCAAGGGGCACTGTTTCCCTCTTTTCTCTATCTTTTTTTCCCTATTTATCCTATTTCCCTCATTGGCCAGTGTCCCCTTCACAATTTGAATTTCTGAATGGATTTTTTTTTTTTTAAACAGTGGCAGTACTCTTTAAAAAGGTAGTGCTTTGGTTTCTTCAACAGATAAATGGAAGGGGAGGGGGAAAGACGGGGAAGGAAAGGAAGCCTCTCACAGAGACCCACGTGCTCTATGACACCAGAGCAGCAATGGCCACAGCATGGAGGGACCTCAGCAGATGAGCCCCCAGCACCAATTAGTGGGGAAGCCAATGTTTCTGTGCCACAGAGGGAGTGTAGGTGTGCCTCAAAGCAAGCTGGGATGCTCTGGTGGTGGGATCAAGAGGACACAGAGGACCAGCTTGATCTGGCAACTGGAGATTGGAGAGGCCACAGATGAAGGGATGGTAGAGTAGATGCTAATGTCCTGGGGTCAATGAACATTGGACAGTTTGGTCATAGCCACACAGTGCCTCCCAATTCATAATGCATCTTCCTCAATCTTAACACCTAGACAGAAGAAGGGAAAAGAGGCATGGGAAGAAATATCCCTACCTGATTCAGTTTTTAACCAAAGGGCACTGAAATAATCTTGTAACTGGATGCAAACAAAGGCTTGAGAGCTAAGTTGAGTTGGATCAGAGAAAAAGAAAGTAAGTTATTTACCTGCACGAGTCTGCAAAATTTATACCCTCTTTACCTCCTGTGGATAGCCTAGCTTTGATGTGTGCTAGGCTCTGGAAGGGCGTGGGGTTTCAGGGTAGAGACCCATCCTTCCGCCAACTCAGATATGTCTTTCTCTTTAAGGATTCCAGGCTCTCTGAACCTGATGTGGTCACATTTCTGAACTTATTGGCAAGATGCTCGTTGACTGCAAATTGGCCTTGGAAAGTAATGCCTCCAGACAGGTCATCTAGAAGGGCCAGGATCCTTATTCTGGGAAATTCTCGACTTTCCTGGGAAGAAAATGCTGCCTTGAATGAAAACGAGGTGAAACAAAACCAAAGAAATCGATATGTTTCCATCCGCCTTCGCCACTTCAGCCTTGGCTTTTGGAAGCTCAGATTTGGAGGCTGGAGGGAGCCCACTTTGCAAGATTTTTTTTGTTTTGTTCTGTTTTGTTTTGTTTTTGTTTTTAAAGATTTTATTTATTTATTTGACAGACAGAGATCACAAGTAGGCAGAGAGAGAGAGGAGGAAGCAGGCTCCCTGCTGAGCAGAGAGTCCGATACGGGACTTGATCCCAGGACCCTGAGACCATGACCTGAGCCAAAGGCAGAAGCTTAACATACTTAGCCACCCAGATGCCCCTTGTTTTTTTTTTTTTTTTTTTTTTTAAAGATCAGCATTCTTGGGTGATCAGGGCTAGCCCCGGAGCCCCAGTTTGCTTTACAGGGCCTCTCTTCTGTGCCCTCCAGCCTCACATTGTTCTAGAAACATCTCCTCTGATCAAATAGAAGTGGACAGATGGACCCCACCATGTCCCTTGCTTAACTGGCACCTTGCCTTAGACTTCGCAACACTTGGGCTGATCCTACACATCTTCCTTTGTGTGCTCAGGGCCCTCCACCTTCAAGACAGACAACCTGCCTGTTGTGAACTCAGGGCAGGGATTTTGACAGGTGTCCTGGGCGGCCTTGACACACTTCTTCAGGAGCCTCGTTTCATCACACCATATTCAAGGAACTCTCTCATGCAACAGCAGGGGACAACTCACTCATCTCTAAAGAGCCACACATTTTCTCACCCATGCCTTTGCCATGTTGTCTCCTCAACCTAGACGCCCATCACCCCCTGCCGGCATTCCCTGCCTACCTCCAGCAAGACGATGTCCTGGGCTCTCATAATGACAAAGCACAGCAGGACAGAGAAGCCAGGGCACAAGGGAAACATGAATGGTGAAGTCTGAGAAACCACTGTGAGCTCAAGATCAATCAGTTCATCTAAAATGGGGTGATGAGTCAAGGCGTGGCTTAGGCACTGAGCAGATACGTGACGTTGATGGTTTCTCCAGTTTCCATAGTCTTCTGTTTTCTCTTCTCTGAGCTGATGGGGCTGGATGGATAAGCCCTGTCTACCACATGAGGCTGCCACTGTGATTCTGGGCTTGCTTTCAAGATGGCTCACTCATGTGGCTTTTGAAAGGACGCCCCAGTTCCTGGCCATGTAGACTTTTCCACAAGGCTCCTTTAGTGTCCTCACAACGTGGCAGCTGACTTCCCGCAGAGCGAGTGACCTGAGACAGATGGGCAGAAACCACAATGTTTTTATAACCTAGCCTCAGAAATGACATACGTCTCTGTGCCTTATTCCATCAGTCATACCGACCAACTCTGATCATTGTGGGAGGGAATAAGGGCAAGATACTAGTGGGCGTGGCTCACTGGTGGCCATCTTAGGCGCTGGCTGTCACAGTGCTCCCAGTCCAAATTGAGTTAGGCTCACCTGCCTTACCCAGAAATCTGTTTGAGGATTTCTCAGCAGTGTCTTCCCACGGGTTTCGTGGCTGCTGATTTGTTGCCCAGGAATGGATGGATCCCGTGGAGCTGGATATTAGGGAAAATCCACATGTGAACAATGTAGAGAATTAACAGACCAACAGGAGTCAAGAAGGGGGATTTGACGACGGAAGGCCTTGGAATATCCAGAGGCGCATGCAGTGTAGGAGGGCCCGGAGTGGAAACTATAGTTGGAGCTAAGTACAGGACCACGTGACCTTTTTTTTTTTCTTTGAAGGCAGGAATAAGTCCTTCCTACTTGCCACTGAAGTAAGTGTGTTAGGATTAAGACCTTGACTTATATTAATGTGCTTTCTTTTTCACTTCTTCTTTGTTATTTTCCCTTATTTGGCCACGGTTTTCATTACTTTCATGAGTGGTAGCTGGAATGAAGGAGAGGGGAGAGTCTGGAATGGAGAGAGAATGCTCAGCCTCAGACATCCAAACAAAGCCCAGAAACAAGGGGATCGAAAGCCAAGTTTTCAGCTGCAGGATCAGGCCATCGAGAGTGGAAAGGTTTTCCTAAATCCAAATAGACTTCTTTTAAATATAACAACCTTGGAGGATGAATGTGAACTTTTTACCAAACATCACAGAGTAGGGAAGGATGGACAAGAAAAGTTCCCAACCTCACAGGTAAGGGAATGGCCTTTCCTGGATGGGGATGTTGAGGACAGAGACTGGAGATTTTGTTTTGTTTTGTTTTTTGTTTTTTTTTTGGGGGGGGGAGGGGTTGCAACCCCAAAGGGGCATGGAGATATTTTTAATCAATAAAATTAGACAAAGACGCTAGTCATAGGGTTTCCGGTGTGATTAGGGATATACCAGACGGTCTGAGGAAAGATCCAAATCTTGTGTTCCATTTGCGGTTTAGAATTCCAGGCAGACAGCGCCTTGTAGGGCGACCTATACCCACATGGGGTGACTTCAGCGGAGAGAAATGCTGGTGTAGCACGTTTAGGCAGAGACGGAATCTGAGCTCCATTGACCAGGCCCCCTGGGTCTAGCGTGTGGCTTGCACAACATCCAGAATTTTCTGTGGAGGTTGGGAATAGGGAGCAGTAGGGTGTGCTAAGTGGGCAGGGGAACAGGCAGAAGTGGTAGCCTGGTAGGCGACAAGACCCTCAGTTGGAGGCCAAGGCAGGGTCATGGTCAGTAGTAGAACGAGTCTGGTTTGCAGCTGTCATCCAGAAACCAAAGGCCGACCCCAAGCGCCTCCCCAGACAATCCAACTTAATTGGAGGACAAAAAACAGACCAGGTATGCCTAACCATTTTTGCCATGAGGAGTGTAATCCACTTCCTGATCATCCTTTGTGGGGACAAAAAGACTTTAGAGAGGATAGAAATATAAAAGGGACTTTAAATTTTGTTCTGCTAAGTGAAATCCTGAATCGCCCAAGTAATTATACAAAAGAGATTAAATCATTAAATGGGAGAGAACTTACCTCCAAGCAGGAAGAATAGTTGTTTTATTTGTTCCTTCGTTTTGCTTTCTGCTTTCAAGAGAAAACAGAGCATCAAGAAGCAGTTGAGTCTGATTAAGTAGAATTTAACATTTCTGCCATTTGGGTCATAAGCAGGTGCATTTTAAACTCAGCTTACCACCACCGAAAAGGATATGATATGAAGTGGGATGAAGGCGTGGCAGTCATTCAATTTAAGGAACCTGGGTAGCATGACTAGTGGCTAGTGATTTACAAACCTTCCTCTAGAGGGTCTAGAATATATAAAGAATGCCTACGAGTCAACAATATGAAAAAGACGAGTAGCCCAATTTTCTAAGTGAACAAAGGAGTTCAATAGGCCTCTCATGAAGAAGATCCGTGAATGGCTAATAAGCACGTGAAAAGGTGTTCAACACCATCGGTCATTAGGAAAAGACAAAATTAAAACCACATTGAGACACCATTTCACATCTACCGGAATGGCTAGAGTAAAATACAGTGAAAGCAGAGAAGTATGTGGGGCAACTGGAACTCATAATTCAGTGAATCAAGAACTGGTTAGATGTCTCTTAGAGTGGTGAATGTGTATCCCCACATGATATCCCCACACGACCTAGAAGTTCCGTTCTCAGGTATTAACTCAAAAGAAATGAATAATAGGTCTCCACAGAGACATATACACAACTGTTTATAGTAATCATATTAGTAAGAATCAAAAACTGGAAACCACCCAAACGCCCATCAACTGAGCAGATAAAAAGAATGTGCTATTTCCTTTGAAGGGAATATTACTCAGCAATAAAAAGGAATCATTTACTGTCCAAGTTATAATGTGGAAGAATCTCAAAACACATTTTGCTGACTGAAAGAAGCCAGACCCCCAAGGGTACATACCGTACAGTTCCATTTGTATGAGTTTCTAGAACAGGCAAGATGGATATGTGTTGACCCAAACCAAGAGGTGGTCAGGAGCACGTAGGAATGTTCTTGATGATGTTTATGTTTATGTTCCATATTTTGGGTTTGGTGGCAGTTTGTTATCACCCCTCATCCAACTGACTACCTTATACCTTAACTGATTATACCTTAATTAAAAAAAAAAGAATATTAAAAAAAAAAAACTCTTTTCTCAGTTTTGGCCCAAATTCTTACAACAAATTAGCCAAGAAAACAGAATTAACACACAAGTCCCAGAAGGTTCTGAGTCTTTGGGGGTGGACCTTCCCTCCCTCTGTCCCTTGGTCCATTTCAAGCGCATAGACACACATGTACTCACACACACTCACACGCACTCACACACGTACTCCCGTAGACCCTGCGCGTACCCCCACAGCACACCCCCTCCCTCGCAGGGAGCCTGCAGGATCACCTCCCTCCCCCCACTGCCACCCTGTCCCTCAGCCAGCCCTGCCCACACCCTCGTCCCCCGTCCGTGGTCTCCAACTGCAGTAGAGTCATCTCCGGTTCGAAACCTCAGCACACCCTAAATCATAGTTTGTGTGTGTTTTTTTCAGTGAAATACGGATGCCTTTGAAACCACTTTCTCCTCTAAAGGCCTCCTCCTTCCTTGTCAACTGAAGCTCAGCCGTTTCATAAATAATGTAGCTTCCTCTCTCATCTCAATTACAAATGTGGACGTCTCCTTGTTTTGAAGGATTGGACCGGCCTCTTTTGGGTTGCCTCCTTGTTTCTCAAGCCCGGCCAGCGGCCACCGAGACGAAGGGCTGGGCCTGTGCACCAAGCATGTGCTGGGTCTCAGTCACCTCATTGGAAGTGCACTGGTTGCCCTCTGCCTCCCTTTTCCAGAAGCACAACTTGGCAGCTGGGCTCTCTCCCTCTAGCCTGTGGGTCTGTGGGGGAGGTTCCAGCATGCAAACCGTTCTCCCGGGGAGTGGACCTTTCCACAGGAACCGAGTGTGCCGTGTCACCAGCCCCGAGTGACAAAGATAGCTGACATCAGTGTCCAAATCTCAATGGCTCTGAGCCCTCACCTCCTTTACTGTAGGAATTCTGAGACTCCCACCCTCCAAATATTTACCAATTCAGCATCTGACGGTCGTGTCCCATCCCAGTGAGCCAAACTGGACGTCCATAAAGCCAGGCCCTGCCTGCATGGCCCAGCTCTGCTGATGGCCTCAACGGGGCTGGACCAACCTGGGGCTGGAAACTGGGTGTTCGCTATCCTTCCTGCGGATGCTAGCTGGGCCCCATTTAGGAAATGAAGAGCATCCTTGGTCCATCTCCTGAGCACTGGACCAGGTACTTTCTTCCTGGAGTCTGGCTCATCCTCTTAGAATTTCTAGCCTTTCTGTTTTCCTCTCAAGTTTTCTGGGTCCTCAGTGAGGGCCATTCCGCACCTGACCTGGTCTTCACTGCTGACAGCAGCAGCGAGGCCCCCTCCCGAGAAGAAGCTGGTCTTTCTGGAAGTTGTTAAGGAGGTCAATGGGTGAAGCAGCCATACTGAGAATGGGCTCAGCCACTGACTTATGGATGGGCTCCCCAGAAATCAGCCCTGGGAGGTAAGACCTGATCGGTGTTCCTGAACACATGGCCTGACGGTCCTGAGGTGGTAGAGGGAGAGGCCAAGGGCATCTCTGAGTGAGTCCCTGCGGGCATTTCTCCATGGAAGCAAAGGGCTCCTCAGGGATGTGGGGCTTCCCTCCACCTGAGGACTTGGGACTTGCATGCGGACCTCCCTCCACCTGCAGGATGAGACACACCTGGGCTGGCGGTGCTGTCCACCCTGCCACTGAGGGCAACTGCTGAGGAAAAGCTAACAATCTGACATGTGATGTGGCAAAGGACATATCATTAAAATTCATCCTCATTTCTCTTGTTTCCATTCTTGAATTAAAAGAAGAATCCACTTCCCAGCTTCCCTTGCACTTTAGGTGAGACAGGGGGAGGGGCGGGTCTGCTTCATGTTCTCTGAGAGAGTGGGGAGCACAGCCTTGCCATGGGCACATCTGTGGCCTGTAACAAATGCTAGAGTGATGGTGACAGGTACCAGCAGGCGTCCGACGATCATGTAGGCTGACTTTTCAACACAAACTATACATGGCAGTTAGATAAGACATCTATGCCCTAATCACGGAACCTATAAATATCTTATCTTACATAGCAAAAAGGAGATTATAGATAGGATTAAGTTAAGTGTTCTAAGATGGGCAGGGGATCCTTGGTGACCCAGGTGGGCCCAATGTCATCACAAATGTCCTTTTAAGAGGGAGGCAGGAAGTCAGAGAAGGAGATGTGATGATGGAGGCAGAGGCCAGAGTCATGTTACTGCTGGGAAAGAGCCAGGAAGCAAAGAGTGTGGGCAGCCTTTAGGAGCCAGAAAAGCCAAGGAATGAGATTCTCCTCTGGACCCTCAATTAGGATCGCTACCCTGCCGACATCTTGAGTTCAGCCCAACGAGACCCATTTCAGACCTCTGGCCTCCAGAGCTGTAAGATAATAAATCTATATTCTTTTAGGTTCTAGGTTTGTGGTCATTTGTTATAGCAGCAAAGGCCAACTAATACACTATAAGAGTTGGCAGGCTATGGAATGGTATCTTCCCGGTACTGAGTGGAATTAGGGGCAAAGTGGTATAAGTTTGTTTGTTTGTTTGTTTGTTTGTTTGTTTTTGAGATTCATTTATTTATTTTAGAGAGACACCACAATTGATTGTGAGCCAGAGGGCTAGAGGGAGAGGGTGATAAATCGCAAGCAGATTCTGTCCTGAGAGTAGACCCCAACATGGGGTTCGATCTCATGACTCTGAGATCATGACCTGAGGCAAAACCAAGAGTCAGACGCTTAACTGACCATGCCACCCAGGCACCCCAAGGTGCTGTAAGTTTTTAAATAAATAGATTAGCTGTCACTCTGGTCACCAGACCTCTTTCCTCTCCCTTCCTTCTTAAAGTTCTGGGAGCCTGTTAGCTGACCACAATAAGACCCTCGGATAGAAACTCTGATATCTCAACCAGTCTTAGAGACAGACTAAATTTAAATCTCTTGGGGGCCTGGATGGTTCAGTGGGTTGAGCCTCTGCCTTCGGCTCAGGTGATGATCTCGGGGTCCTGGGATCGAGTCCTGCATCAGACTCTCTGCTCAGCCAGGAGCCTGCTTCCCCCTCTCTCTCTGCCCACCTCTCTGCCTGCTTGTGATCTCTCTTTCTGTGTCAAATAAATAAATAAAGTCTTTAAAAAAAATAAATTTAAATCTCTTGATCAACTCCAGAACCTCTCATGGTTCATGAAAATAAGAGGTAACATTTAAAACTAACTTTTGCACACTTCTTTGTTAGTGACCTCCTAGTTTAGCAAGAGGGAATTCAGATTACTTAGAGCTGGATGAAAAAGGGAAAGAGACAATGTTCATCTCTTTACATTGAGGCTGGGTTCTTAAAAGTCCATTCCAGAAACTAGAGTAAAACTTTTTGACTTTAAGACCCAGGTACTTGAGAAGAAAAAATCTTCAAAATTCCAGGAGACTTTGTTACATATCAAGAACCAAAGCTAGAAAGACTAAAAAACATGGAGTTTTGTTTTATTGGGGTAAAAGAGACATAACAAAATTTGCCGTCTTCCTATGTTTTGGCACATTTCACAATGTTGTGTGTCTGTCACCCCGTCTATCTTCAGAACTTTATTATCTTCCTGCACTGAAACTTTGAAACAATTTAACAATTTTTCATCACCCCACCCCTCCAGGCCCTGGCAACCACCTTTCTACTGTCTGCCTCTGGGCAATGGACTACTCAATGGGAGTTTTTGGTTTTAAGCTGTAAAGGGGGAAAAGGAGCAGGGTATAACATATGGACAATTTTGGGCCACTCAGGAATGCTGTGCGTCCCATTTTCCTGGGCTGGAGGAGGAGTCTGGAGGGAGAGGGAAAGTGAGAGGATGGAGGCTTGAGTGTGTGGCCTCTGTACCCTCTGTCCCTGGAGTGAGGAAGGATCAGGACCCCCCAGCAGGCTTGGGAATTCTGGCATAGAGGGAGTTTGCCCCATACCTCCCAAAAGAAGGAGGCCAGCATGCCAGCCAGAGACCCCAGCCTTTGGTAAGATGGTCCACAGATGTCCTCATGCTCATAGTGCCGGCAGAAAAGGCTGAGCATTTCTCCGTAGAGACTGAGTTCATTGTACTCAATGGTAAGCTCAGGGTGACCAGGTCCTCCTGGAGGGATGAGGTTCATCTTCTCACTACTGAGCAGAAAACACAACTCTTCAGTGCTCTGAGCTCTGCTGGAGAAAGGAAAGAAAGTTACTTTCCTTGCATCTGAGTCGTTGCTGCCAGTTTTATACCCGCTGCAAATACCCTGGCCCCAGAGAGTCTGTCATCTCCCCTAAGAGGCTTGAGACTAGCTTTCCTTGGCTTCCCTGGCTCTTTGGCTCCGAGCTGGGTGGGGCCCGCACGCAGGAGCAGGAGCTCCACGTAGAAAGCTGTTTCAGATTTCTCCCTTGGGCAGTGTGCCACACGCACACGCTGCACGGGCCGCTGACAGCCATGCCCAGCACGCAGGTGGGCCCCCCAGCTCCTCCACCACTCGGGCCACTCGCAAACGCCCACCCCCCTTCCACCCTCTCTTTTTCCCTGCCCCCCCCTCCCCACACCCACTCTCCCTCCGGCTCCAGGAAAAATATTTGGATATTTCACGACCCTCCTGTCACGAAATACGCACAGGCAGAGGAAAGAGAATGAAGGTGGGGTCCAAGGAGGCCCCAGTGACTTTAGAGCCCTTCGTTCCTACAGCCAGAGCCTGGGGAGATGGGCTGGGCATGCTGCCACCAACAGGCTGCCCCATGGAACACGGCGGAGGGGGAGGATGGCCCGATGCTCCCCAGGACCAGAGGTCTTGCAGAATCTGCAGGATCCACGTGCTTGCTCTCAACCTCCAGCAGACAAGCTTCTGGAAGGCTGAGCCGGGCTCGGCTGCTTTGAGACCCTCCCTTCCCTGTGTCCTTCCACGCAGGGTGCCTCCTGTCCCTCCTCCTCTCTAGCACTGGGGGATCCAAACCTCCCGCCTCTCCCTGCAAAACCGCAGAATGTCCTGGAGCCCAGGCTGGCATAGCTCGCAGAATGAGAGGCCCCAGAGGGCACTCAGGGACCCATTTGGCTGAATTTCCACAAGAGCCACCGGCCTTTTTTCTCCGAAGGAGAAAGGAAACAAGGGCTGCAATTTAAAATCAGTCTTGGCTCGGTCTCCCCAGGGAGGAGAGATGTGTTCCTTTTCCTAAAACACCCTTTTCTTTGCGTGACCCTTATGTCCCCCCCTGGCTGTCTGCTACCAACACCACACGCTGCCCAGGCCCCCGCCGAGGCTTGTCCTCACCGACGATCTCTCCCGTGGCCTCAGAGGCCAACATGAGCACTCTGAGCCCCCAGAAGTTTCTGGAAGTTCACTTAAAGCCACAGGATGTCCCTGGGAGGAGGGGCTGTGGGACCTAGGGGTCTTTCCATGAAGGACAGAAGTCTCTGAGTGTTAGAGAGAAGGGCACTCCCCCTTTGTCACTCAGAAGAGAACAGGAAGCTGCTAAGTGAGCTGAGGGGAAAAGTGGATGATGTTGGCTCTTCAGGCTTGCCTTGGTGCTGTGGGGTTTTGTCTGCTTGTTTATTTTCGCTTTTGGTTTTTTTCTGTTTTTTATCTCCACACCACTGAAGTATGGCATCAGAGAAGGCCTGACCCCTCTTCCAACAGCTTCGATACATTCCAGCCAATGTTTCTACTCTAATTAACATCATCTTTTTAACTCCTCCTAGATAAGACCATTCTCCAGGCCACAACTTGAAGAGCAAATCCAAATAACAAGCATTTTCTTTTTCCTTCTTGAGCTCAAATATATAACCCCAGACCCTGAGTGGGCCCAAGCACTGTAGATACTCATAGAAAGCTGCCTCCTAGGCCTGAGGTGGACCTCAGAGACCTCCCCCAGGAAGAACCCTGAGTCCCTTCATGTCTGGTGACACTGTCAGGCACTTTGGGTCCTCAGTTCCCCACCTGTGAGACAAGACATATGGTACCACATTCTAGCAGGCTCTTGGATGTTCCTGGAAACTTCAAAGGCTAAACAATGAGAACTAAACTTCTTTTAGTGATTCCTGCGTGCTAGGCACGGGTCTAATTAATCTTCACAACCGCCTCATGAGGTAAGTACTACTGTTAACCCCATTTTACAGATGAGAAAGCTAAAGTTGCACGATGAATAAGTGACAGAGGTAGGACCCGAACTCAGGCCATCTTCAGAGTCTGGCCATGTTCATCTGTCTCAGCTGCAGGCCGTTGTTCCCATGCAGGGGAATGCCTCAGCATGGTCAGATACTCTAGATTTTCAAGAGAAGCCAGAAATCTAGATACTTATGTGAAAGTTCCCCACTGAAAAGTGTCATCAAGGAATTCAATCCTTTTACAAATCTTATGTGAGAAAAAAAAATACCACTATCCTATCTCCATCCACATCTGCTCATCTCCTCACCCGCCTGTTTGCAGCCGCTGGCTCAGGCCAGGGAAGGCAGATGAATTGAATCTCCTAAGTCAACATTCCGTTGGTAGTGGCTACACCGAGTGCGATACTGAGAAGGATTCTGAGTGTGAGTCTGGCCTCCATGAGGTAAAGTTCTGCCATCCATTAGTCATGTCTGCCATGGGCACAGCCTGGAAGGACGGCATCTGCCATGAGTTTGCCTTGACTGGGTTAGACGTTATATAGAGTGGACTAAGGTTCAGTTCCTGATCCTCCAGAACTTAACTGCTTATGTCCCCCCCCCACCTTGGCCCAGAGCACCTTCTATTTGAGTAAGAGTTTGGTGGTTAAATGTTCTAGGTACCAAACACTTACATTCCTCACCCTTGTGAGAGAGGTGTAACACGGGCATTGGACTCTGGGTCAGCGCCACTTTGGCCCGAAGCTAGGAGTCCTTCATCTTTCATCATTGCTGCAAGAAATCCAACCTCTCCAGGGTACCCTGTGACCTCCTTGGCGTGTCAGTGGCCCATGGCACACAGCCTTGCACACACACATTATTTTCAGTAGAAAAAGCCTCAGAAGACAAAATTCTTTTCTAGAATGCCTTCCCACTCCCCCTGCTGTGGGGTTTCTTCTACATCTGGCACACCCCTCCCATATCCTTTCAGGGTCTGACCCCACTAGCCTTTCCCTCATGAGGGCTTCCTCAGAGAAATTCTCAACCTTTTATCCCTTCCTGGAGTAGCCATCTCCTGTGGCTTTAGCACACTCTGTAGAATCACCCTTTATCCTGATTTGCATAAAAACGGATTTTTCCCAACAAAGTGAGCCTCTCCTTAGGGGTTCTCATACCAACTCCTAACAGAAAATGGAACTCTCAGGCATCATGTTTCCGCTATAGTCACACAGAGGCTGTCCTTGACACAGATGTGTGGCATTTCTGATAGACTGGTGGCCTCACCCACATCCTGATTTTTTTTCTTTTTGTTGTACCCATATTCAGTTAGAGTCTCTTCAGCCTGGTATAGCTCTCCTATTTCCCATCTTCGTGAAATTGTTTTTTTCCATCAAATGATGAGGAAGCTGAGGGTCAATCCTATTTCTTTCACTTCATTCACACATTGGATAAATGTCACTAGAGTGCCTGCTGGGGACCAAACACTGTTCGGGGGCCCTGGGACCTAGGATACTGACCAGAACAGAATTTCTATGCTCTTAGAGCCCCCTTTCTCTTTCTTTGACTCACATAACCATGGGTTACATGACACACTAGTCTTTTTTTTTTTTAAGATTTTATTTATTTATTTGACAGACAGAGATCACAAGTAGGCAGAGAGGCAGGCAGAGAGAGAGGAAGGGAAGCAGGCTCCCTGCTGAGCAGAGAGCCCGATGCGGGACTCGATCCCAGGACCCTGAGATCATGACCCGAGCTGAAGGCAGCGGCTTAACCCACTGAGCCACCCAGGCACCCGACACACTAGCCTTGAGGATTCTCGAGGTTTCCTTGGGCACAGTCACACACTTGGACCTTGCCCCAGCGTACGCTGGCTGCATGCTTTGGCTTTGGTTTCTCTTCATGGAGGCTTCATCGTCTAGCTGCATTGACACGTACCCTGAAGAAGAACCACCCTAGCCAGGCCCAGGCATTGCCACTTGATCCCAGACCAGGCATTCTAACTTCCAAAACCCCTTCCCTTACATGTTAAGGACAGCCAGCTTCCCCATGTTGGGGCATGACCAATTGTGAGCGGAGGAAAACAGGTCAGCCTGATGCAAATATTCCTTATCATTGTAGCACGATCATGTTTAGAGATAAAAATTCAGTGAACTCCTTCTACCACCCCCCCCCAACATTTTCTTATTGCCCTGATTCTTCCACAAGTCTCCTTTCCCTGCAAAAGAGAAGGTACCACAGAATACAAATACCAAGGAATTAAATTCTTGGCTTTGAAGTTTCAAGATCAACTTTTAAAACTTATAAAAAGAGAAAATAGTCTTGGGAGTCTAGACTTTTTGCTATGCAAGAGTGTTTATTAGTCATCACTCTCCTGAGAAAGAAATAGAACCAGTAGGATATATATATATAGATACACACACACACACACACATATATATATATTCTTATATATATACATGATCTCTCTCCCTTATATCTATCACCTTTCGATATCCCATTTTTAATCTATTGTCTATCTATCCACTGAAATGTGTAAGGAATGGGCTCATGTGATTATGAAGGTTGAAATTATATAATGTGAGTCTGAAGGCCTGAGAACCAGGTAAGCAGGTGGTGTAAATTCCAGCCTGAGGAATGAACAAGAACACTGGTCCAGTTCAACTGTCAGGCTTGAGGAGTTCCCTCTTTCTCTGTCTTTTGTTCTATATTCAGGCCTTTAACTGATTCGCTGAGACCCACCCACATTAGGGAACGCGATCTGCTTTACTGAGTCTACTGATTCACCTATTAATTTCATCCAAGGGTGCCTAGGTGGCTCGATCAGCTAAGCATCTGCCTTCAACTCAGGCTGTTGTCTCAGGGTCCTAGGATCGAGCCCTGCAACCCTCTCCCTCTGCACCCCCCACTTGTGCTCTCTCTCTCTCTCCCTGTCTCTCTCAAATAAATAAATAAAATCTTGAAAAAATTAATTTCATCCAAAGCATCCTCACAGACACACTAGAAAAATGTTTGACCAAGTTTCGGGGCATCCCATGGTCCAGTCCAGTTGACATGTAAAGTTAACTATTAAAAAGAACGAAGTTTTTTGAAGGGAAAAAAAAAAGGGTTTGCTGAGTTTCAAAGAGAAATGAAAGAATTTTAAGGAATCGCAACATAAGTTTAGTCCCTAAATAGTAGAATGGGAAGAGGACAGATGTAGCCAACTAAGCCACCTGTCATGTAGACCAGATTGGGGTTCCCAAGGCCAAGCACAAAGGAGCTGTAAAAGAGAAGCCCATGATTCGCCCTGTCCTGCCAAGATGCCTCCGGCTCTGGAGAACATAAAGAAACCCTTAGATGAATTTGGGGAAATCTTGTACCAGCTTCCTGAAGGAGAGCAGTCAAGAAGAGAGGGGTGTGGGGACTTTTTTTTTTTTAAAGATTTTATTTATTTATTTGAGAGAGAGCACAAGTGAGGGGAAGAGCAGGAGGAGAGGGAGAAGCAGACTCCCCACTGAGCAGGGAGCCCAACTTGGGGCTCATTTCTGGGACTCCAGGATCATGATGTGAGCTAAAGGCAGACGCTTAACTGGCTGAGCCACCAGGTGCCCCTGGTGTTGGGGACATTTGAGTGAGAGCCTGGGCTGGGTTTTCTGCAGCCCCACAGAGATTGGGAGAGCAGCCAAAACCCTGTATGTCCCTGAGATGCATACGGCAGCAGGCAGAGAGGGGAAGCTGGTGGCCTCAAAGGTGCCGGGTGTGTGACAAGAAGACACGGTCACCAGTGGCGATTGAGTCATATCCAAACCAGAGGCCAGATGGGCATATGTTCAGTCCCACTGACACTGACATGAGGAAGTTCTGGCTGCTTCTGGATACCAATGGAAATCAGTGTTAAATAGAGAACATTGAACAGTGGGGGTCAGAACAAGATGGCTCTTGTCCTACCCAGGGTAGGCTAGACTCCAGTAACAGAATGCAGTAGTAACAAGCACGCACCTGGAGGAGCTTGGTACCTAAGAGTCTGCTTCTCTTTCCCTTCAGTCTGATCCATTGGAGGTCTTCCTGAGTAGCTCCCTTCCAAGCAACAGCTCAGGGGTCCGATAGGCTGCATTTTCGTTAGGACTTCTGGGGTGTCCTCAGCAGGGAAGAGAGGACTGGGAAGTTACACAGAGGGTTTTTCATTACCTTAGCAAATACGTTATCTCCCTCATAACCCCTAGGCCCAAACTCATCACATGACCCCACCCACCTACAAGGGAGGATGGAAATGCACTCTCCCTTTGTGCCCAGGAGGAGGGAAATGAAACAGGAATTAGGGAAGCCTCGTATTATCTCTACCACCATCATGAGCCAGGCATATCCAGGACACGACAACCCGTAAGTCTGCCGTGGAACTGAGATGTCATCCCAGGGAGGAAACCCTACATTGCAACAAGCTTTAACCTAAATTGAGAAGTCCCTGGATTCTACTGGGTTTTTATGAAAATGACTAGGTTATAATTTTGATCATCAGAGAGAAATAAGGAAGGAAGATATGAAATAGATTCAGGTATAGAAAAATAAATGAAGTTGAATCTTTACCCACAGGAGAACATGGATCATTATGTTATCACATAGGTTGTTATGTTATTATGGGTTATAAATTTTTATAGCTGGAAAAAGCTTACAGTTGGTCAGACGTGGGGTAGCATAGAAGTCTGAGGCATGGGAGCATGGGTTCAAATCTGCATTCAGTCCCCTGCTAGCTGGTGTGAGGGGGAAGCAGAAGAGGGGAAGGAGGGGGAGGAGGGGGTTGGGGAAGGGGAGGAGAGTTGGGAGGAGGGAGAGAAGGGGTGGGTGGGGAGAAACCACCATCCATTGAGCTCCTACAATGTGCCAGCCAATGTACTTAACTTACCTCATTTAATCCTTGAAATAACATTATTGGGGATCATTATCACCATTTCACAGATGGAACAATCAAGGCTTACAGAGGTTGAGTAACTTGTGTAAGGACACTGGGGAAGTTTTAGAATTCATCCACACCGGGATCCAACACTGGCCCTGTACCCTCGGATTGACCCTGGGCGAGACACTTCTTGGCTCTAAAATATACTTCCTCTGCCTATAAAAGGGGAATAGAAATAATGTCTGTTGCAAACACACAAACAAAAAGTCCACAAGTCCTTTGACCTTTCTCCAGCCAAGGAAGGTCAAGTAGGGTCTCTATTCCCTCCCCTTAAACCTAAGTTCGCCTTAGTGACTTGCTTGTGGCTAGTAGCGTGAAGCTCAACTTCCAAGGCCACTCAGAAAAGACGGCGTGGGTGTCTGCCTGGTTCCCTTGGGAACACTTGTTTTTGGAGCCTTGAGTTGTTGTGATGGGTTGAATTGTGTCTACCCCCCAGATTCATATGTTGGAGTGCTAGCCCTCATTACCTCAGGATGCGACCTTCTTTGGAAATTGCGGCTTTCCAGAGGTAATCAGGTTAAAATGAAGTCAGTAAAATGGGACCTAATCCAATTTGAATAGTGTCCTTGTAAAGGGGAAAAATTCAGACACGGAGACGTTCATAAAGAGAAGATGATATGAAGATACGGGGAGAAGAAGACCATTTTCAAGCCAAGGAGAGCCCTGGAGCAGATCCTTCCCTCAGGGCCCGTAGAAGGGGCCCCTCGATGTTGGACTTCCAGCCTCCAGAGCTGTGAGACAATACATTTTTGTTGTACTAAGCCACCCAGTCTGTGGGACTTTGTTATGTCCGACCTCGCAAACGAAAACAACTTTTATATGAGAACCCCGACTTTCCTGAGGCTACCATGCTGTGAGGAAACCCAGGCCACATGGAGAGGCCCCGTTTCTGTATTCTGGTGACAGCCCCCCTTGAGGTCCCAGCTGAGAGCCAGAATGTGGGACACATGAACAAAGATGTCTCCAGATGATCCCCGCTGTCACCCCTAGTTACAGACTTACTAGTGAACCCCTGCCCACCCGTGTCCTGATGAGGCCCCTGACGTGACCCAGTAAATGGATCATTCCCTATCCCTGAATTCTCAACCCAGAGAACCTTGGAGCATCATAAAATAGGACTCTTCCACCAACAAGGTTTGAGGTTTTACACAACAAAGAGACTGGAAATGGTCTCACAGCCCGTGAGGGCCAGAGCCGGGGTTCTGTGACTCCGAAATGCAGGCCTTTCTCCACTCCCCGAGGCCGGCTCGAAGCTTTGCTGTCTTGGAGGGTGTCTGGGTAGGAAGGTCTTTGCTGAGTCTTGTCTCCGAAGAAGCAGGCCGGCCCAATTAGGCTAGACTCTGATTAACCCGTGAGATCTGTCTGGCCCCTGAGGAAGCCTGCTAGGCTCGGCCTTCCTCAAGCATGGGGGCAGACCAGACTCCCAAAGGCAGCCATGAAGTCGGGGTTTTCCGAGGTCTGATCACTGAGTTGAGGGCTCGAACTGTGGGTGCCGCTCGTGCCTGTTCCCACGGTCATGGTGCTCATGGTTTTGTACACGGAAGGCTGCCAGGAGGTCGACTGTCATCTGGACCTCGGATTGCCCGGGTTTAATTCTGGCCAAGCAACGTCTCAGCCTCATGGTCCTGGGTAAGTTCCATAAGCTCCCTAAGGCTGTTTCTTCATCTGCAAAATGGGAAAATACTAGTGTTCCCCTCGTAGGGGTTCTCAAGAGGTTCAGTCAGTACATTCTCAAAGGGAGTATCGAGCTGGGGCCGAGCCCTGAGTCAGCCGAGCACCAAGTCAGCCCGCAGCATAGGGGAGCTGTGACCGCTGTTCACCAACCTGAGCTGTTTGCTTGTAGGAATCCGAGTGGGCTTCCTGGAAGCTTCCCTGCAAAGAGGAGAAGGGAGCTTAAAATACACCCCCCTCCCCAATTCTGAACTCTTTAAAAAATTATCGAAAAGAAAAAAAGATGCCCGACACACCGAAGGCAGCATCATTATTACTGGATTTATTATTCCGAAAAGCCCTGAAAAACTACAAAGGGTAGCATTGGGGCACAGGGCTTCACTTCCTTCCCCATTTGCGGCCACCGCTGTCTGCCTGTGGCCCCCACCAGGGCGCGGGCAGGAGTGGTGGGAGGGCCACGTGGCCTCTCCCTTCCTGGCTGGTACAAGAAACATTCATCGCCTGCCATCCCGATGAGTCCTTGGAGAAAGAAGGCGGACGGGGTGACTCAAAGTGTACCATCTCCTCCCCCCTCCCACGCCCCCCCAACCCAGGCACGCTGCCGCCCTGATGAACCCCCTCTTCCAAGAGTGAGGGTGAATCACCGCTCCAGGCCCTGGGATGCTCTTGAGCCCTTTCCTCAGCGCCATCCCACAGGGTGTGTGTGGTGGGGGGGTTGCTTTTAGGGATCAGAGCGACTTCCCGTCCCACAGCGGCACTTTGTCAGAAACCATCCCTGGGCAGGCTGCTGGCTGGCTGCAAAGTCTCCCTCCTGCTCCATGCGGGGCAGGGCTTGTCCAAATATTTGGCTTGATCCTGCTTTCTGATTCATCATGTGCAGGGACCTCTGTAATTTCATCTCCTGCGTGACTCAGACCAGAGCAGAGCGCAAGTGCCTGGCTCCGGAGGCCAGGCCCACGGCCAGCGCCCGCTGCTCCCCGCTCCCCTCTCCGGGAGAGATGCAGGCACTCTCCAGCCCGGCTCGCCCTCCGATTAAATCGCTGTTGTCTGAGATGATTAATGAAGCCCCAAACACGCCTCAGCACAAGGGTGTGAGGTGCACTTTGTACCTTTTCCAAGTTTCTTTTTTTTTTTTTTTAAGGCTAAATCTATTTGCATCTCAGAAATTAGATTGGCTCCAAAATGACAGGTTTCTGACAGCGGCAGGCGGGGTATGGGTTCTGCTAAGACATCTCCTCCTCCTGCCCCGGGGTCCTCTCTCTCATTCCGAGACCCTAAAGAGAAACTCTGTTCATCTTCCAGAGGAGGAAAGGAGGCAGCAGAATGACCTAGATTCCAAGTCCGCAAGACAGGTACAGCTGTGTCTCGCCTGTCTTCGAAAGGCTGCCAACGCCCGGGCTTCCTGGGTTTTGGAAGGAACCAGGGGGAGGAGGCTCTCTCGTGTTCCTGCTCAAGCCCTCCCTGCTTGGGGATGACATGGTCATTTTCTTCTTCGGCAGGTTTGTCTGCTTAGGAAAGGCCACCAGTTGGGCCAGTGGCACCTCGCAGCCCACAGGGGTACCCCTGGGTGATGCTACCTGAGTAGGGGTGCGGGAGAGCGGGTATCGTCAATAGCAGAGCTAAGGCATTCCCTCTGGAGGTGTGAAGGACAAGGGAAGGGGGCATCTGGAGAGCATAGAGGTGGGGGGATGACAGCTCAGACCCTGGGGTCTCCAAGACTCAGAGACAATGAAGTTTAAGCCCGCCTTCCACCACTGTCCCGCTCTGTGGCATTGGACAAATGACTCACCCTCTCTGAGCCTGTGTCTTCATCCATTCATTCATTTAATGCCTGTTTTCTGAGCACTCCCTCTCTGTTGGGCCCAGCCTGCCCCCTGGGCCCTCATATTCTAGATATTGCATAAACACAAGCACGTGCTCATGTCACCCTTCAGGGGGTGGTAAGGACGAAACAGAACAGAGACAGCCCTGGGCTGCCCTGGGTGCCCTGGGCAGGCTCTGCTGTGTTGGGCTAGGTACAGCTGAAAGAGGAGGGGGTCCAGCCAGGGAGCCCGAGAAGGTGCTGGCTGTGGCGCAGGAGGGACCCGGAGAGCGTGAGCATGAGGCAAGAGAAGGCCTGTGTGACACACCATGGGAGCTCAGTAAACGTCCTTGGTCCTGGGGCACTATGGTTATTCTCCCTCTGGCTGTGAGCATGGCGATATGCTTGGGACTGAAGATGTTGCAGGGAAGGAAAAAAGGGCTGGGAGGAAGGCAGCTTAGCTTAAAGGCTGGGGTAAAGGGGACACGGCCACACTGCGGCGAGGGCGCCCATCGGATCCCGCCACGCCACCTCCATGCCCGGCCTCCCAGACCCAGGCAGGCTCCGCTTCACACCTAGCCCCAAAGGTCAGCTGGCTAGGGTTTCACAAGCAGGCATTCCAGGTCTGGGGCCCACACAGGGAGCACCCTGCTCGTGGTCAGGCCTCCAAGTTCCCATCCAGGGCCAGCTGCCGGAACTTTGGCCCATCCCAGTTGGCCTCAGCGGCTGCCAGGCAGGGGTGGGGTGGGGAAGCGAGTAGAGAAGCCGGCCCAGGGTAGCTGACCTCCTGTAAGAACCTGAGTCACGCCCCAGGCAGGGAGCCCTCCGGGCTCTGCAGGGAGGGGATGCAGAGCTCACTGTGTGTGTGTGTGTGTGTGTGTGTGTGTGTGTGTGTGTGTGTACATATATGGGAATTATTTCATGTCTTTTTAACTTAATTTATTTTCCCAAGATCCTGGGTAGCTGCTATTGTTTATCCCCATCCGATAAGTAAAGAAAAAGGGGACCCAAGGAGGTCGGAAGACACTGAAGCCAGGAAGCAGGCGGCAGAACTAAAGTTCGAACCCTGTGTTCCGTGCACCTGCCTTCAGGCAACTGCCATGGAACCAGAGGACGCAGCCGTGGTGTTGGGTGGGCCTCTCCGGGATCTTGGATCTCCTTAGGCTCTACCGACTGACACGAGAGAGTTGTGTGTCCTGTTTTGAAGGTTCTGGGGGAGTCAACAGAAGGGAGTGCAGTTTCCACAAGGTCCCCCCACCCTGCCCCGCCGCCGTGGCCTCTCTGCCCAAGTGGGTGATGCCCGCACAGTGCCCCTGTCCACCGGATGTCCCTGGGCTCCGGGCTCCTGCAGGAACTCAGCACATGGTGGGTGGGCTCATTGCAAAGCCCACACTCAGCGCTTTCCACCGCCTTCCCCTTCCCCTTTCACTTCCGGACCCTATTTGGGTCTCTGCCTGCCTCCCTCGAAGGCAGACAGATTGCTGTGTTCATCTTGGGGTCCGTGGTACCGGGCAAAGTGAACCACCATTGTGGGGAGGGGATGCTCCCTCTCCTTCTTTCACCCTTGATTTCCATTAGGGAGATGCGAATGTACAGCAAACCAGGCCATGAGACTCAGCTGAGAAGTGCGATCCTACCCAGGCTTCCTGGGCTGCAGCCCACAGGGCAGAGGCTGCCGGCCACGCAGAAGACTGCCAAGTGACAAGTGACAGGGGCAGCAAACCCACCTCGGCCTTGGCTGCCATCCTGCAACAGAACAATTCCTCCAAGTGGGAATGGGCCCTCGGAGCAGAGCCACAAAGGGGAGGCACCTTTCTGATGGGGGATGGAGGAGCTTTCCAGAAATAAATGAAAGTCGCCCTTACATCTTGGGGAAGTTTAAAGACACCCAGAGAATGAAATCTTAGATTTTTTCCTTCCTGAAAGGCTGAGGCTGGGCATAATTCTCTGCTTTTGTTCCCCTCCTTTGTTGAGTCAGTGTTCCTGGCCATCCTGTACCTGTGGTTTTATTGTCATCCGTTTTGGAAATGGGTAGGGTATAAATCAGTCCATGAAATTTAAAAATGTAAGCTCTTTGGTCTAGCATCGAAGTAGACAAAGAAGAAACAGGGACTTAATAAATGCCTTTGGAGGCTTGTGATTTGCATGGGGCTTCTGATAAAAGGCGAAGTTTTTGCTTTGAGGTTACACACGGAACCCGGGGTGGTCCTCGGGCCTCTGGTCGCAGCACGAGCAGCACTGGTACCTTGATCTCCAACCCTGGAAAACGCAGCTACTGGGGACCATCTGTACCGTGACCACCCAGGGGAACAAACAGGGAAAGGGGAAGGCTCCTTGCTGCAGCAGCAGTGCATGGCCCCCCTCGATCACTCCTCTGCAAAAGTGGTCCGGAGAGGGTGACACAGACCAGCTTGGTCCCTCCCCCGCCCTCCCATCCCCTACTCTATTTTGCCACCACTGGCTTCCCCAGCAAAGTCTGACAATACTGGGGAGTCAGAGCTCCTGGGGGGAACCTGTTCTCATGTTGGGCATATGGTGCTACAAATGACTGGGTCTTGGGGAGTCAGCAACAGAAGAAGGAAAGCAATGTGTGTCCCTGTCCCAGTGGAGGGCTTGGGAAAGCTGGCACCAGGGACTATGGGTTCCCTGAGTTGGGGGAAAGATCTAAGGAAGGGTTGTGGAATTTTGAGGCAAAAGATGAAACAGAATGCTTTGTATACTTCAGTTGTGAAGAGAAAAAAATGTTACGGCAAGCCACTCACCTGCTATCCCTGCTTTCTATTTGCAAAGGCAGCTATGATGAAAACCTGTGAGGGAAGTCAAGGTCAACATGCAGTCCTGAGTCATTAGCCATACATAGATTAGTAGGTTAATACAGAACAGTCTCGACAGATGAATTACACCCAGAAGCTGTGTATGAGTCCTTGGAGTTGACATTGAAAGGTTCAGTTATCATAGGGAGAGTGATGCCTGCTTAATTTTGATAGGGCTTAATTATTGTGATAAATGTCCTTGGAGTTTAACTGTTTCTCTTCACCTAATGTCAGAATGAAGAGTTCAGCCCCAGCTGGGCTGGTCCCCTCTCTCCCTAGCCCCTCTGACATCCTTGGGGAGGATCCTGGAGGAGTAGAAGTCTAGCATTTCAAAAGGATACATCCTCCTCAGCTGGGACTGTCAGGACACTTTCTGTCAAAAGTGACAGAAGTCAACTTCCAAACAAGTCCATGAAATTTATTAGCAGGAAATTGGGTGCTTCCTTGGAATCAAAGGTGAAATCAAACAATTGGGCCTCTGGAGAGGTAGGAACCAAGCCTGGAGGATGCCAAGAACGCAGGAAACGATTTCCTGTCTGTCTCTGCCTCTGTTCTTCTGTGTCACATGTGGTTGGATGGAAGATGGTCTTTGCAGAGCCTCTGAGTTTCCTCTCTCCAGCCTCTGTCACCAAGCACCAATCGGTACAGTCTGATTTAAGTGTTCATGCCTGATCCAGTCCTCTGGGGGCCGGGGGCAGGGTTGTGTTTCTAGATACGGCTTCATGAGAGGGTGGCTGGAAAGGCTCAGCACTCAGAGAACAGACATTGTGAGCAGGTCAGACACTCTGAAAAAGGATATGTCCTGTTCCTGAGATCAAAATGGCACCGCCAGAATTTCTTGATGCCAGGAACAGCTTGACAGAACCCTGGCAGTCAGGAGGCCTGGATCTCTCACACTTTCTCCCCTTCTTTTTATTACAACTCGCTTTAGGAAGGCATCTGGGAGTGGCTTTCTTCAGCCCGACCATATTCTTGTACACTGCAAAAGCTCGGTTGTCCCAGATGGGCTTTAGACATCCGTGCCTGGGCTGGGCAGCAGGAATTGGAACCCCGAGATGGCCTTTTCTCCTCTCGAATCCTCCTTTGCATAGGGGATCTGTGTGGGGGGTAGAAAGTACATCCTTTGATATCAGATGTGCTGGATTCTTACCCACACTCAGCCACTTACTAATTCTGACCTTTCTAAGAAAGGTCAGAAACCTTGGGCTTCTTATCTGTAAAACCAGATAGTGACCTGTCTCCCTCAGGGTAGTTGTGAGAACTTGAGATCATCTATGGGAGACCTTTAGTTCACTTAGCTCAATTCTAGGCACAAGGAAGGTATTCCATACACCTCAGCCCCCTTAAATCCCCTCCCCAGCACCGGAGCTCTTCCAAAGGCAACATTGTTGCTCTTCCTGTCCCTTCCTCACCAGAGCAACTTTCAGTCCAAGTCCTAGTGGCAACTAGTGCCATCCACAAGTTGACTGAGGCATTACCACTCAGGTGTGCTCAGGTACCTGAGATAATTGGCTGTCATAAATATTTAAATAGGTTCATTCATTTGTAGTCAAGAGTGGAATGGATACAACATTCCCTTGAAACCACCATCAGAGACAGAGTCTGAGAGACTGGGCCATGGCAACTCTTGAACTTTTTTTTTTTTTTTTTAAGATTTTACTTATTTATTTGACAGAGAGAGAGACCACAAGTAGGCAGAGAGGCAGGCAGAGAGAGAAGGAGAAGCGGACTCCCCGCTGAGCAGAGAGCCTGATGTGGGGCTCGATCCCAGGACCCCGAGATCATGACCTGAGCTGAAGGCAGAGGCTTTAAACCCACTGAGCCACCCAGGCGCCCCAACTCTTTAACTTTTGAGTTACGTGTGTCGAGCGAATGAGTCAGCGTTAATAGAGGATTCAAAAACCTAGCAGAAATCAGACCACATAGAAAGAATGAAGAAAGAAGCCCACAAGACCCAGGAGAATTTCTAAAGAATCTTCTCAGAGTGGTTTAAACTGAAAACCAAGGGATTCCATCCTGTCTCCAACACGGCCACAGCCCACCCATCATCAAGGCCCTTTGGAGGGGGCCATTCACATCTGCTCCCCTCACCCCCGCCAAGAGTCAAATCCTTAGGACATGACTTAAAGATGGCGGAGCCTTGGTTGTAGGAGGGCCCTTGGCTGAGAACCTCTCCAGGATGTCACAAAGGAAATCATGGCTCTGTGAGCAGAGACGGGGGACATGGTTGCTGGGTAACCAAAAATCAACACAGGTTCCCCATACCCAGTCCTGTTTATACAGCCTGCAAAGTATTTTCCAGATATATTTCAAATGTATTTCTCAAAACCACTCCTGTCTTTCTGATTCCCTGGCCTCTACCACATCGCAAGGGCTCCTTAGCAGCTACAGCACAGGCCCTCCCGGCGCCTCTACCCCTTCCCCTCCACCCAGCTGCCAGACTCACTTCCAGAAACACACAATGACCTTGTGACCCTCCTGCTCACAAACCTCCCATGGCTCCCAACCCACCTGCAGAATAAGAGAAGGTCAACATGGGACCCTAAGCCTGCTGCGGGCGGCATGCTCCCACTTCTGGTTTCAGCCCCAGGTGGACCCTCTCCCTGCATGCCTTGATCCACGCTCATGCTTTCCCACTTGGAAAGCCACTTCTTTTCCTCTCTACACAGCTCACTCTTGCTCATGTCTTTTCAGGGACCCAGTCAAACGTGGCCTTTCCTCTGAGGTTCCCCGGGGCCTCCAGCAGCTGCGATTTCAGGATCTCATTCCACCCCGGTGACCTGAATGCAGAGGGCCTCCTGCCTGGATGGTGAGATCCTGGAGAGTGGGGACTGCGGCTGCCCAGCACCGTGCACAGAGCCGGACACAGCGGCTGGGCGGCTCCCGAGGTCCACGCTCCCGGCCCGCCTGCCCTTCTGCTGGGTTCCCGGTGCTGCTTGCCTCGGGAGGCTGGGAAAACCCCAGCTGGCGCCATTTCCTGTTCTCCACATCCGCGCAGATCTTCTTTGTCCCAGGCTCTTCCTCTCCGGAGACCTCCTTATCTGGGGACAGTCCAGTGCACAGCAGCGCGCCTGGAGGAACTGTCCTGCCGATTTCCTGCCTCAGCCTCTCTGGGTTTGAGTCAGAAGGTCTGAGTTCAGAGCCAAGCCCTGAAGCTCTTTCCAGCTCGGTGACCTTGGCCACTGCTTTCACCTCTGAGAAACGTCAGTGTCTTAATCTACAAAATGAAGTCTTGTTTGTTTCGCATAAGTTTGTTGTCAAAGGTGAAAGCGTGTCTCCCAACCCATGCTTTTCCCGGCAAGCAATCTCTGTGAATGCTTTACGATGCATCTGCCCACACCTTTTCTATGCATTTATGAAAAATTTAAATTTTATCATGTTTTGTCCAAAAAAGAATCCCGTATACATATTCTGTGCCTTGCTGTTGTCACCCAACGGATCTGATGCTCCTTCATTTGATGCTTACCTCGCAGCATAGAAATGACCCAGAGTCCTTTTAGCTAGGCTCTTCACAGTAGACATTTTAACTATTTCCCTTAAAATTTTTTTTATTATTGAAGTTTTTGTTTTGTGATAATTTTAGATTCATGTGCAGTTGTAGAAATACCACAGAGAAATCCCATGTACACCTCACACAGTTTCTCCCCAATGGCGTCTTTCAAAACTCAGCACAATGTCACCACCAGGATATTGTCACTGGTAGCAACGATCAAGATGCTGAAGATTTCCATCACCACAAGGGATCTTCCTGTCGTCCTCTTTTAGCCCTACCTACTTCCCTCCCATCCTCACCCCGACTCTCTGCGTCTCTCGCCCTTTATCTCTGGCAATCATGCACCGAGCTTCTATTTCTACAATTTTACTATATAAATGGGAACACGTTTGAGATTGTTTTTTTTCCACTTAGCATCTTTCCCTGAACATTCACGCTGCTTGTTGGAAGTATCAGTATTTCGTTCTTTTTTACGGCTGAGTACTGCTCCCCAGGACGGATCCACCAGTTTGTTTAATCATTCATGGTCCAAGGGCAGCCACTTGCTTACAGTCTGGAGATATTACCAATGACGCTGTTACAAACATTTGTGTCCGGGTTTTTGTGGAAATAGCGATTTAATTTCTCTAGGATAAATGCCCCAAAACTGCAAATAGGGAGTCGTGTAGTAACTGCACGTTTTGTTCTATAAGAAACCACCAAACTGAATTCCAGAGCCATGATCCAATTTCCCTATTAACGTTTCATTTATTTTTTTTTTAAAGATTTTATTTATTTATTTGACAGAGAGATCACAAGCAGGCAGAGAGGCAGGCAGAGAGAGGAGGAAGCAGGCTCCCTGCTGAGCAGAGAGCCCGATGCGGGGCTCGATCCCAGGACTCTGAGATCATGACCTGAGCCGAAAGCAGCGGCTTAACCCACTGAGCCACCCAGGCGCCCCAATGTTTCATTTATTAACAGTGTTGTTGCTGTTGTTTATTTCAGTCATTCTAACAGGTAAGTAGTGATACCTCAGTGTGGTTTTCTTCGCATTTCCCTGATGCCTAACGATGTCAAGCATCTTTGGTGCAAGGTCTCTTCATATCATTTTTTAATTGGCTTTTTTTTCCTTTGTTCTACCGTTAAGTTTTGAGAGTTCTTTGTATGTTCTTCTAGATGCCGATTCTTTTTTTTTTTTTTAAGATTTTATTTATTTATTTGACAGAGAGAGATCACAAGCAGGCAGAGAGGCAGGCAGAGAGAGAGGAAGGGAAGCAGGCTCCCTGCCGAGCAGAGAGCCCGACTCGGGACTCGATCCCAGGACCCTGAGATCATGACCTGAGCCGAAGGCAGCGGCTTAACCCACTGAGCCACCCAGGCGCCCCTAGATGCCGATTCTTGGTCAGATATGTAGTTTCCAGATATTTTCGCCCAGTCTCTAGCTGGTCTTTTCTCTTAAGAGCATACAGTATAGAGCAGAATTTTAAATTTTGACAAAATCCCATTTACCAGTTTTTTCCTTTATAGATTGTGCTTTTGGTGTCAAGCTTAGGAACTTGTGGCTTCACCCTAAACCCCGAAGATTTCCTCCTATTTTTTTCCTAAAAGATTTAGGGTTTTACATTTTACATGAAGTCCATGATCAGTTTTGAATTAGGTGTGAAGTTTGGGTCCAAGTTCACTTTTTGCCTATACATGCTCAACTGCCCCAGTGCCGTTTGTTGAAAAGGCTACCCTTCCTCCATTGATTCGCTCTCACATCTTTGTTAAAAATCAGTTGGACATTTTTGTGTGAGTCTATTTCTGGGTTCTCTGTTCTGTTCTGTTCATCTATTTGTCTATTTCTCTGCCAGTATTGCACAGTCTTGGTTACTCTTCTTTTTCATAATTTACTCTTTTCTTTTCAAAATTGTCTTAGCTATTCTTAGAAGTTCATTTGCTTTTCATATACAATTTAGAATAATTTTGTCAGTACCTACAAAAAAAAATCTTTGTAGGGGTTTTTTGATAAGAATGTATTGAATCTGTGTTTAAAATGGGGGAGAGCTGATGTCTTTGCTATGTTGAATTTTTCAACCCATAAAATCTGGTCTGTTTCTCCATTTTTATTTTATTTTATTTTTTTTTTTTAGATCTTTGGTTTCTTCATCAGAGTTTTATCATTTTCAGTCTGTAAGTCTTTATGCTTTGTTAAATCTGCATATAAGGATTTCATTTTTCTGAGCAATTGTAAATTGTGCTGTATTTTTAGTTGCTAATGCTGCTGGTATATAGAAATACATTTGATTTTTGTATGATTATCTTGGATCCTGCAACCTTTCTGAACTCACTTATTAGCTCTAAAAGGTTTTTTGTAGATTCCTTGGGATTTTCTATGTCATTTATAAATAAGTACATTTTTATTTTTTGTGTGCAATTAAGCTGTGTCACTTTTATTTAATATTCTTAGATTGCAGACACTTTTATTTCTTTCGTTATAAATTGTATGCCTTTTATTTCCTTTTCTTGCCTTATTGCAGTGGATAGAAGTTCCAGTATTATGTTACATTAAGAGTGATAAGAGTGGACATCTTTGCTTTATCCCCAGTATTCAGTTGTGGGTTAAGTATAGTATCAGCTATAGGTATTCTGTAGGTGCTTTTTATTAAACTGAGGGAGGGGAGTGCCTGAGTGGCTCAGTAGGTTGAGCCTCTGACTCTTGATTTCAGCTCAGGTCATGATCTCAGGTTCATGAGATCGAGCCCCACGTCGAGCTTCCCGCTCAGAGAGGAGTCTGCTTAAAACTCTCTCTTCCTCTCCTTCTGCTCCTCCCCCTGCTTGCTCTCTCTCTCTTTCTCTTTCTTTTTCTCTCTCTAAAATAAATAAATAAATCTAAAAAAAAAAATAAACTGAATTTTATTCCTAGCTTGCTGAGAGGGTTCTTTTTTTTTTTTTAATCAAATTATGAGTGGGTATTGTGTTTTGTCTAATGTGTCTTCTCAGTCCATTGATATAATCATATGATTTTTCTTCTTTAGCTTACAACATGGTGAACTACATTGATTGATAGTTGAATACTGAATCAGCCTTGCATATCTGGGACATACATTTGATCATGGTGTATAATTCTTTTCCTAAATTTTTGAATTCCATATGCTAAAGTTTTGCAACTGTATTCATGAGTTACCTTAGTTTTGTAGTTTTATTTTTTATACTGTTTTTGTCTGGTGTTGGTATCAGAGTAATAGTATCTTCATACTACTTTCATTTTATGAAAATGAATTCAGAAGTCTTCCCTCTTCTTTTGTTTTCTGGAAGAGATTGTGTAGAAATGGTGTTAATTCTTTAAGGGTTTGACTTCTGTGGTGTAACTATCTTAGTCTGGAAATCCCTTTTTGAGGCATTTTAAAATTAAGAATTTCTTTTTCTTAATAGTTACAGGACTATTCAAATAATCTATTTCACATATGGATGAGTTGTGGTCATTTTTGCTTTTCAAGAAATTGGTCCACTTCTCTAAGTTGTCAAATTTATATCTTTGGAATTGTTCATGCTATCCCATTATTATCCTTCTGACGTCTATAGTGTTTATTTCCCTTTCATAGTGATATTTCCCATTTTGTTCTTGATATTATTAATTTGTATCTTTTTTTCCTTTGTCAGTCTTGCTAGAAACTTGTCAATTATTGATCTTTTCAAAGAATCAGCTTTTTGGTTTCATCGAGTTTCTCTCATTTTTCTCTTTTCAATGCCATTGATTTATGCTCATAACCTAATAATTTCTTTTCTTCTCACTTTGGTTTATTTTTGTTACTCTTTTTATTAGTCTTTGAGATAGGACCTTGGATTATTGATTTGAGACTTATCCTTTCATCTAATATAGCATTTAATGCTATATATTTTCCTCTGAGCACTGCCTTAGCTGTATACCATGAATTTTGACATATTATATTTTCATTTTTATTTAGTTCAATATATTTAAAATTTTTTTCCTTGATATTTCTTGTTTGACCCATGGATAATTTAAAAGTGTGGGTTTAGTTTTCGAATATCTGGAGATTTTCTTGTTATCTTTCTATTATCAAACTATTGATTCATAGATTGATCCCATTGTGGCTAGAATACACATTCTGTGTAGGTTCAATTCTTTTAGTTCTATTGAGGTTTATTTTATGATCCTGGATATAAACCATCTGTTTCATGGACTATTGATAATAATGTATATTCTGCTCTTTGTGGAATTAAATGCTTTAGAAGTATCCATGAGATCCTCTCAGTCAATAATGTTGTGCTTTCCTATGCTGCTGAATTCCAGTTGTGCTATCAATTCTTGAGAGAAGAGTGCAAAAATCTCCAACTATTATTATGAATTTGTCTGTTTTCCAGTCACTTCTCTCAGTTTTTGCTTCACATTTTTGTAGCTCTGTTGTTTGGTGCAGAAACATTTAGGATTATTGTGTATTCTTGGGGGATTTACCTTTTTATCCCTATGTAATGTCCTTCTCTATGCCTGGTAAATTCCTTCACTCTGATATATACTTTATCTGATATTAAGACAACCACTCCTGCTTTCTTTTTAAAAATGAACTTTTGATTTTTTGATAGATTTAGAGTCACAAAAGAGTTGTGAATATTTCCATATATCCCATGCCCAGTTTTTCTTATTAACATCTTAAATTAGTGTAGTATAATTGTCACAAGTAAATGAACCTACATTGATACATTATTATTAACTAAAGTCCATACTTTATTCAGATTTCCTTAGTTTTTAGTGAATGTCTTTTTCCTGTCTGGCATTTTCCATTCAGGTTACCACATTACATTTAGTCATAATGTCTCCTTAGGATTCTCTTAGATGTGACAGTTTCTCAGACCTTTGTTGTTTTTAGTGACCTTGACAGTTTTGAGGAGTACCAGTAAGATATACTATAGAATGTCCCTTAATTGAGATTTGTCTGATGCTTTTCTCATAATTAGACTAGGATTATGAGTTTGGGGAGGAAGACCTTGAAGATAAAGTACTATTCTCATCATACCATATAAATGGTACATACTATCAACATGATTTGTCATTGATGTTAACCTTGATCACCTGGCTGAGATCATGTTTGTCAGGTATTCCCTTTCCATACTGTCCTCTTTGAAAAGGAAATCACTATGCACAGTACACAGCTAAGGAGTGGAAATTTATGTTCCACCTCCTCGAGGACTGAGTTATCTCCAAATTATTTAGAATTTTTCTGCTTGGGATGTTTCTTTATATTCTCTGTTTATTTATTCAATTTTTTTTTTAAGAGAGAGAGAGAGAGAGAGTGAGAAAGGGAAGGAGGGGCAGAGAGAGAGGGAGAGAGAGACTCTTAAGCTGGCTCTGTGCTCAGTGCAGAGCCCAATATGGAACTCATGACCCTGAGATCATGACCTGAGCCAAAAATCAAGAATCAGAAGCTTAACTGACTGAGACACCCAGATGTCCTGTATTCAATTCTTATAGCTGTATGGTCTCAAGGATATTTATTTTAGATTCTGGGTTATAATATAAGACTAATTTACTTTGTTGCTCAAATTGTTCCAGCTTAATTCTTGGGAGCCCTTTCAGTTGCCTCTTGTGTACCTTTGCCATACTCCCATCATTGTGTTTTATTTTCTGTTAATTTGGTGTTCAGTACTTCTTTACTTTCTGGCCTTATAGAAAGTAAGGATCACCTAGTATATTCCCTGCCCAGTTGTAAAATTGGCTATTCCTCCAGGGAACTCTTTCTCCTTTCACTGGAGAATGGTATTAGAAGCCAAGATCTGGGCACTAGGTGTGCTCCCAGGATGTCAATGCTTCTGGGCTCTCTTGGCTGAGAGAATAGGGAAGTCTGTGTGTGTATAAAACCGGGTTTTTGTTTTTTTTTAATTGAAGTATAGTTAATATACAATGTTGTATTAGTTTCAGGGGGACAACATACTGAACTGGTAATTTAAAACATATGCAACGTTCACCACGATAAGCGTAGTTACCATCCGTCACCATACAACTTTATGACAATATTATCAACTGTATTCCCTATGTTCTACTTTTCATCCCTGTAACTTATTTATACTATAAATACTAAATATAAATATAGTATACTATACTATTTACACACACATCTCTATAAATAGTTCTATTTGTGCATCTGTATTTATATTAAGTTAAACATGATTTCACACTGGTATTTCCAACTCTAATCTATCACCCCATGGATCATGCTAGCCTTCTCCCTTTGCTTGTCTGTAATGTCCCATTCCATCAGTGAGAAACTTGAATTCCAACATCCACCTATTTATTCACTTAATTGTTCAGTTCTAGTATTCATGTATATTGGTTTTAGACTGTTTAACCCATACCGCTGTAGGAAACAACTTGATCAATGAAAGTACAGTGCTTGTATACAGTTCTTACTGCTTTTGGTGATACAATTTCCATTCACTCCCAAACTGACTTAGGTCAGCGCCTTCTCCCTCATCCCCTTCAGAGATGCTGTTTCGTGCATTTGTAATAGAATTATAATGTTTTGTCACATTCTGCCTTCCATCCTGGGATCTCTTGACCTCCTAAATGATTTTCAAAAATTTGCATACATTAAAGATCACTCTGTGCTGTAAAGTTCAATGTATTTTGATAAATGCAGTGTCAGAAATCCACCATTACAGTTTTCTACAGAATATTTTCTTAGCCTTAAAAATAATACCCTGTTCTTCACCTATTCAACCCTCCTCCCACTCAAAACCCCAGCAATCAGCAATCTGTTTACTGTATCTACAATTTTGCCATTTCCAGAAGTCATATATATGAAATTACACAGTTTTTCAAATTGACTTATTTCAATTAGCAATGTGCATTTAGGATTCATCCAATTTTTTTGTGGATTTACAACAAATTTCTTGTATCACAGAATAGTACTCCATTGTCTGGATGTACCAAGGCTTATCTATTCACCTATTGAAGACATGATGATTGCTTCCAGTTTTTGCCAATTATGAATAAACCTGCTATCAACATCCACATGCATGCTTTTGTATAGACATAGATTTTCAAATCTATGGGTAAATAACTAGGAGCATTATTGTGGATTGTATGGTAAAACCATGTTTAGCCTTGTAAGAAACTGCATGTCTTCCAAACTGGCTATACCATTTTGCATTCCCACAATGAACAAGAGTTCCTGTTATTTATAGGGCCCACAGCAATTGGTATTAATTGCTTTCTTTTAAGTAATGTTTGCACAACAGTGTCTTTTTCTATCTTTCTACTTTCAACCTACTTAACTCATTATAGTTGAAGTGAGCTTCTTGTAGACAGTGTATAGTCTGGTCAATTGGTCAAATCCACTCTGCTAATCTCTGTCTTATAATTGGTGCATTTAGAACATTTACATTTAATGTAATTATTGACCAGCAAGGTCTTGACTGTCATTTAATTTTTGTTTTCTATTTGCTGTCTCTGGTTTTTATTTATTGTCTTCTTTCTGTCTTCCAGTGGGTACTTGGACATTTTTTAGAATCCCATTTTGATTTATCTGCAGTATTTTTGTCAATCTCTTTGTGTAGCTGTTTTAGTGGTTCCTTTAGTTATTACATTGTATCTATCTTACTTATCATAGTCTACTGGTGTTGACATCTTACCAGTTAGGAGGAAGTTTAGAAACTGTACTTTCCTTTCTATTCTTTACCACTCCTTGTTCATAATATAATTTTCTTACATATGTTCTCTATATCCGTGTAGAACTGCATCAGAGAGTGTTATTACTTTTGCTTTAACTGTCAAACACAATTTAGAACACTCAGGGGAGGAAGGAAAATGTATTGTATCTGCTTATATTTTCATTATTCTTTCTTTGTTCCTATTGTTCCAAGATTCCTTCTTTTACCATCTCCTTTCTGTTTAGGGAAATTCCTCTAGTCATTCCTTTAGGTCTCTGGTGACAAATTTTCTGAGTTTTTTTTCACTTAAGGTGTCTTGATTTCCCCTTAATCCCTGAAGGATATTTTGCTACATATAGAATTCTGGGTTGTAACCTTTTCCTTTTAGCACTTGGAAAATGTAGTGACACTTCTTTTTGGTGTCCTTGGGTATTAGTTTGTTTTTTGGGGGGGGGGGTGGTTTAATAAGAAATCTACTATCATTTGAATTGTTTTTCTCCTATAAGTAGGTGTAATTTCTCTCTTGCTGCTTTCAAGATTTTTCCTTAGTTTTTAGTTTTCAGAAGTATCACTAAAATGTGTCTATACTAAGATTTCTTTGAGTTTATCCTTTTTAAGACTTGATCAGCTTCTGGAATTGATATATTTAGTCTTTTGCCAAGTTTGGGAAGTTTTCAGCTATTTTTTCTTCAAGTATTTTTTAATTCCAGCCTGCTTTCTCCTTTCCTTCTGGGACCTCGATGTCGTAAATGTGAGATTTTGTTGTTTGTTGCTGTTGTTGCTGTTGTTATTATAATCCCACAGAACCCTAAGGCTCTGCACAGTTTTTTCCCTCCATCTATGATCCCTTTGTTGTTCAGATTGGGTCATTTCTACTCTTCTATCTTCAAGTTCATTGATTGATTCTTCTGTCCTCTCCATTCTGCAATCTCCACTGAGTTTCTTATTTCGATTATTGGATTTTTGGGTTTTAACATTTCCATTTGGCACTTTTTAAAAATTTTACTTATTTGAGAAAGAGAGAGAGTTCATGAGTGTACAAGCAGGAGGAGGGGCAGAGGGAGAAAATTTTCAGCAGACTCCCCACTGAGCATGGAGCCTGACCTGGGGCTCAATCTCAAGACCCTGAAACCATGACCTAAGCTGAAATCAAGAATAGGACACTTAACCAACTGAGCCACCCAGGCACCCCTTCCCGTGGCACTTCTTTATTTCTCTGCTTAGATTTTTCTATTTTTCATTCATTTCAAATGTGTTTATAATTTGCTCACTGAAGCATTTTTAGGCTTGTTGCTTTAAAATCCTTGTCAGGTCATCTCTCATCTCGTTATTGGCATGTATGGATTGTCTTCTTTCCTTCTAGTTAAGGTTTTCCTCGTCCTTGATATAATAAGTGATTTCCAATTGAAATATGGACATTTGGGGTATTATGTTGTGAAATTCTGGATCCTATTTAAGCTTTCGATTTTAGCTGGCTTCTTCTGAGATTGTTCCAGCAGCAAATGTAGGGATGCTGTTGCACTACTACCAGGTAGAGATAGAAGTCTAGGTCCCCCAACTTGGCCTCTATTAAGACTCGAGGGAAGGGGTACCATGTGACTGCTGGTCCAGGGTGGGAATTCCAATTCTCTATTAGGTCTCCACTGGTACTACCCCAAAGGGAGGGAGATGGATGCCTCACTACTGGCAAGCAAGGGTAGAAGTCTAGGTTCTTCTTCTATTTTCCACAGACCATGCAGAGGGCAGGGAGCTAAATTTGCTTTTTAAAAAATTGCTGTAATAAACGAAGCTGTGCTAAATATTTGTGCTTCAGCGGGAGGATCTAGACTCTTGGAGATAGCACTGAAGGTAAGAGAGAATGCTCATGGCCCTTTGAGAGCAATGCTTTCAAACTGAGGAGTCCGTGGGGTGCTAGGGACTAGGGTGCTAGGGGTGCTAGGTGCTAGTAGCCTATGAACACAGGGAGTTGTATGAAATGTTAGGCAGCAGGGGCTTTGAGTTCTCCACCTTGATTCATCTGAATCTGCAGCCCCTCTCTCCTGTCCTGTTCACTCAGCTTCTGGATATGATTTCATTTGGAAAGGGAGCTCCATGGCTGAAAGGGTTGGGAGGTGGCATTTGGAAACCACAGTGAAAATGTCTGAGCTGCCTTCCACTTGTGAATATCTGTGATGGTGTGAATCATAAAATGTCCCAGCCACGTTTTCCAGGCTGCTTTCAGGAGAGGAGACATGAACTTGAGTATAACTGGCTCTGAAAGCCTTTGAAAATGGTTTGCTGCAGATTCATCTTAAAATATCAAACCATCGTGGTGCATTTAAAATGGCACTTGATGTATAACAAATGTAATTAACATCGGTTGTGTGAAGCTAGGTGCACCTGTACCAAAATTCCCAGGCTCGCTCGCGATTTGGAGAACAGCTGTTTGGAGGGGCCCTCTGAGAGCACTGCTAGATTTGAAAGGAGGGACAGGTCAGGAGGCTGCCAGGGCAGGAATAGAGTTGCAGCCGTGTTCCCAACCTTAAGAGAGAAGTCCCTTGCTAACAGGAGTCTTTTACCAAGCGTCTCTCCTCCTGATCTCCAAACCACTGTTCTCACCCCGCATGTGGGTCTCACTTCCAGAGGCAGCTGCCTCACATTCGGCTCGTGACACTTTCAGAAGCTCTGCTAATAAATGCATATCGGAAAAGCATTCTGCCCATGGGACCAATTTCTTTTTCCATCACCCGTGGCTTCTCGACATGAAATTAAAGGCAGCAGCAACTAATTGCAGCTGGTGGCAGCTCTGAACGTTCAGCGGCTGCCAGGGGACCCGGGCTGTGTGCCTCCTCCCTCTGACACTCCTGCTTCCCATCCTGGGGTGGAGTGAAATGTGGGACTTGGCTTTAATGAGACAGATATCATTCTGTTAGCACCCGGCTAGGCTTCGGCTAGTTGGCTGAGGCCAAGGGGGCCTGCCCGCCATCAGCCTTGCCCAGCTTGGGGCACCAGAACAAGGTCTGGCGAAGGTGGTCCTCTTGGCCCAAGCACAGCAGCCCGAGGGGTCATTCTCAGGAAGTCTGTGGAGGTGGCACTACTTTAGGCCCTGCCCCATGTGTAGGCCTTCACAAAAGATGTCACCAGCCCTCTGTCCCCTCTCAGGACCGTGAGTGTCCCCGTAGGCTGCCCCTGCCCTGTGACTGCAGGTTCTTCTGTCTTGAGGGAGAAGCTGAGAAGGAGGGTTTCTCACGGTGCCCTTGTGGTCCTAGCCAGAGCCTTTGGTGACATCTCACAGTCACACAGTCACACTCAGGTGTGCAGAAGCAAAATCAAGTAGAATTTGCCCAGGCTTTGGATATAAGCAGTAAGAGAAATAGAGGAGTCAAGGACATCGTCACGGCTTTTGGCCTGAGCTAAGAAAGGACAGAGTTGCTGAGGAGCTAGGAGGAGTAGCTTTGGGGGTGGAACTCAGGAGTGCTGGTCTGGGGAGCGGATTTATAAGCCCAGAGTTCAGGGGAGAGGGCCAGGCGGGAGATAGAAATGTGGGAGGCATCAGCTGGCTTGGACATTCTTTCCCCAACTACTTCATACCTGGCAAAGGCCCCATCCCCTCCTCCCCCCTCCCTCGGTGAGTTAGATGCTCCCTCCCTTGGGTGCCCTGCCCACCTGCCTTCTCTCCCTGCAGAGAAGCAAGCTGGTAGGCAGTGGGTCCCTGGGGCCGGCAAGCTCTCTCTGGGCCCCAAATAGAATATCCTCCGACAAGATCCCCCCAGCCCACTCATGGCTACCCACCCACACCGGCCAAGTGTCATGGAAGGAATGCAGTGGCAGCTGGGCCCCGATCACAAGACAGAAACACCCAGGACACGTATGTTGGGCTGGGAAGTGCCTCATGAAAGGGAGAAGCCCAAACAAGCCACAGGCTGTGGGGGTGGGGTGGGGGTGAGGGTGGGGTGCGCGGAGGGGGGGTGGCGCTCAGAGGAAACGGGTGCTGGTGACTCAGCCTGCAGTCTGTGGGACGCGTTGTTGTCAGAGAAAACAAATTCCTCAAGCAGGTTTATCTCCTTGTGGAGGAGGGATAATCAGCAGCCTGAAGTGGCAGCAGAGGGAGACCATGTGGTCTGGCCTCAGCACACAGAGTGGCTTGTGCCAGGGTTCAGCCGGGCTTCCGGAGAACCCGTTTCTAGAAGGGGGTGTCTGGTGAGCCCCTGTAGGAGAGAGCCCCCCCCCCCGACACACACAAGCCAGATCGGTCCCAGCCCCCGTCGCCCCGGGGTTGGTACCCACAACGGAGGGGCACAGGGCAGACAAGGTAAAGTCAATGCCGGCACACAATTTCTGAGGCACTGTGTGGAAATCTCCATGGTGACACTTGGAGCTTTCAGCAGGAAGCCTGTTGGGCTTGACAATACTGGGAGGCAACCGCTCTCACACCGACAGTCCTGATGGCCCCTGGGTTTGTGCAGTGCACAACTTGCCCAGCCATCCCTGAGGGCCCCGGGTGTGGGACCCAATTCTCCATCTATATGCTGTAATTATGTTACAAGAGACAGATTCCCATCCTCAGCAGGTAGATTTGGGAGAACCCATCCTTGGGGAGCCACACTAACACTTAGGAAAATAAGACCAGGTGGGTCCTGCTCGATAGAACAGGTCAGAACAAAATGGCTCAGTGGAACATTTCTTAGCTTTCCCTCTGCTCATTCTTTTTTTCTATTCCAGTCGTTCCCAGAATGCAGTCCCCCAGCAGCAGCACCTGAGAAATCGAAAATACAAATTCTTGGGCCCTCCTAAGACTTGCTGAATTAGACACTTGGGGGGCAGAGCCTGGTCACCAGTCTTGAACAGCTTTTCAGGGGATACTGGTGCCTGCTTGTTTGAGAGGGACCCAGGCAGTGTGGGGACAGCTGGCTCTCAGCCTTGAAACCACCTGAGGAACTTTAAAAATTGCCAATGGCCTGGGACCAACCGTAGAGATTTGGTATTCATTGGTCGGAAGTTCAGCCCAAGCGCTGGGATTTTCATGGCTTCCCCGGTGAGAACCTCCATTTCCAGAAGGGCTTGGCTCAGAGTTAGCATCTGGAACCAGGTCTGACCCTCACACTGGGGAGGCAGCGTAGCAAAGAGAGAAGTCCTTGGGCTTTGGGGTACACCAGAATCATCCCAGGATTGTGGGAGATGCCTGCTGATGCAGATTCCTATATACCTTCCCCTCAGATCCTAATTCAATGGGTCTGGAGTAGGACCTGGGATTGGCCTGTCGTGCAGTGCCCAGCGACTGGGCCGTGAGCTCAGGGAACCCTCCTTTGAGAACCACAGGTCAGGACCACCTGGTTCCAGTTCTGTCTCCACCATTCACCAGTCACTTCATCAACTGTTGCCTCATCTATGCCTGGGGAGGAGCAAACAGCAACTGCCCGGTCACCTAGGGCGGTCCTGAGATCACAGGGAGATGGTCAAGTCTGACCATTGTGGAGGGCAGGACAGAGGTAAAGGTTTGCTGGACTGTCCCCCTTTCTGCCCGGGACTGAGCTCACATGGAAGTCCTTCATAAAAGTGCCTTGCAGGGGTGAGGGAGCCGTGGCTGAACGAGCAGAACCGGAGTGGGTGGGCACGGCTTACAGCTCCTGGAAGCTTCAGGGAGGGGCTGTGGGCCCGAACCAGGCTTTGGGATGTGCGGTCGGGGCGGCGGCAGGTGCAGGGTTCCGAGAGCCAGATCTGACCCAGAGCAGCCATAGGTAACCAGGGGGCCCTCGTTTCTGATGGGCCCCCACCAGCTTTGGGACTTGGGATTCTGTTCCGCTGCCACTGAACACAATCGACCATGGCCACTTCGCCTGCTAAGAGTTTTGTTTTCTCATAGAATGAGGCCAGGGACACCTGGGTGGCTCAGTGGGTTAAGCCTCTGCCTTTGGCTCAGGTCATGATCTCAGGATCCTGAGATCGAGCCCCACATCGGGCTCTCTGCTCAGCAGGGAGCCTGCTTCCTCCTCTCTCTCTCTGCCTGCCTCTCTGCATACTTGTGATCTCTGTCTGTCAAATAAATAAATAAAATCTTAAAAAAAAAAAAAAAAAAAAAAGAACGAGGCCAGAAGCAGACAGGGCTGGTGGTGTTGTCAAGGGGTGGGGTCATCAGGGTCCCAGACTCCTTTGAGCTCTGGGCTCTGCCATCCTTAGTCACCAGGCGGCCACCCCTGGCCGGATTTAGCTTCTGCATTCAGGCAGGAAGAGCAGGAAGCAGCCAGGAGACAGGGCGGGGACTGTGTCTGGAACCGCTCTTCCCCCGCATCCCCGCACCCCTGCCACGTGCGACTCACTGGCAACCTCAGTCGCATTGGTGACCTCGAGCACATCCAGGTGCCGGCTCCCAGGGAAGCCAGAGGTGCAGTTGTCTAAAACAAAAATCCAGGTAGGGAGGCAGGAGGCGGAGTCTGCTCTTGGCCGGTCACGGTGGACTCTGACACCTGCTAGGACTGCCTCCGCGTGGAGGTCACGGAGACCACCACAGGGCAGACCGGATCCTCCGGCTTCTCCCGGCCGGGTGTGGCCCCACACAGCCCAGGTTGCATCCAAAGAGACTGTGCCATGGGGAGAAACACACTGGGGGGAGCTCAATGAGGCCCCCAAGGATGCGCCCAGAAGCCTTGATTTATTTCCATGATGTTCCCCGACTGCCCACTGGTATGTCTAAGAATCCAAGGACGATCATGGGAACAATGGAAGGGTTGAAAGTGCCAGGCATTAAACCCTGACTCACACACTTCCTTCCCCCACAATTCTCAGATCCTCTCAATTCCCTACCCTCCCTGCTCAGCAGGATTTGCATCCATGTCCTCCTGTCTTCTGAGCTTCTAGATTGGGGGATGGGGTTGGTGTCTTGGTGTCTCTGGAGCCTGGCAGCTGTAACCCCCAACCCCAGGCTGGGGTCTCCATCCTGCAGTCTCCCCCCTGCACGCCCACCCCAGGCTCCCTACTCAGTGTCCGTGCCTGGCCGTGTCTGACCTTGGCCCATGCAGGGACCTTCCTTGGTCAGCATTTCTTCAGACCTGTCGAGAGGAGATATTAATGTTGCCTGGACTCTGGCAGGGGCAGGGAGAGAAAAGCAAACAAAAGACCCAACACTTGGCAAACCTAGACAGACCTGGAAATGCTTCACAATCAAATTGCTTTCTCCCTCTTTTGAAAACAGAAATGGAGGGAGAATGGCAAGGATGGAGAGAGGGGAACGAGGTCACATCTTTAATGCACAGGGAGGAGAGCCAGAGAGGAGGGGGGGGAACACCTCTGATGAGGGCATGTGGGAGGGGGCTGGGAACAGTTCTCCAAGGAGGCTATGAAGTACACCTGAAGGGACAAGGTGGCCGAGGGTCCCTGCCACTCCACTCAGCAGGCATGTGGTCAAGCATTGTTACTTATTGAGTGATCTGCAAGGGGGGTCCTTCTTGGGCTCTGCCTCGCAGGGGGTGCTGGAAGGGACGGGACAGTGGGCGTGACTCGGTCCCACTGATTTAGGAGGGAGGAGGGCGGAGAGCACCCACAGCCTCTGAGCAGAGAATCTGGGTCACAGCTGCTGCCACTTCATCCTGGCGGTGACCTGGGGGCTGTCTCAAGGGCCCTGATTTCACTGTCACAGAGGGGAGTTTCCAAACGACGTTCATCACACAGAGCAAGGCTTCTGAAGGAGGACCCCCTCTTCCTCATTAAATGTGGCCTTCCTTAGCAAGCACCTCTCTTCTCAGTGTGGGAAATCGCCATTGGTTTTATAGCCGAGAGTCTCTGGGTTCTCCGGGCTCCCAGGAGTCAGGCTCCTAGTTTTTCGGCTTGTCACAGTGAATTTGTCACCTTTCCATGGGGACAGGTGTCAACCATGCTTTTTTTGCATTCCTCTAACTTGGGGGAGAAGTGGGGAGGAGAAGAGAGGGATGCTGATCCCATGATTTGAGATTATACAACCAAAACTCTAACCGTGAGGGGACGTGGGGTTTTGATCTTGGAGAGAAGTTTCCAGTGGTAGGGTCCCCTGGCTCCAGAAGGATGGTAGGAGATTTATTCCAAACGTGGCTCGGCCCCACCGTGGAAGGGAAACCAGCAGTAAGTGTTTTCCTGAAACCATGGTTTGTACAGAAGAAATGCAGGCCAGCCCTGGTCCCAGGCCAGGGATTATCTTTATATTTATTAAAATATTTATAAAACCAGTACCCTCCATGGCACCAAAGTTCATACCCTACAGCAATGGTTCTCAAATGTGGTTCCTGATGGGGCGCCTGGGTGGCTCAGTGGGTTAAAGCCTCTGCCTTTGGCTCAGGTCATGATCTCAGGGTCCTGGGATCTAGCCCCACATTGGGCTCTCTGCTCAGCAGGGAGCCTGCTTCCCCCCTCTCTCTCTCTGCCTGCCTCTCTGCCTACTTGTGGTCTCTCTGTCAAATAAATAAATAAAATCTTTGGAAAAAAAAAATGTGGTTCCTGGAAATGTGTTGGAAACACACATTTCAACTTCCTGCCTAAGACACACTGGGGCTGGCTAGCTGGCTGTGTTTGGAGAAGACCCTGCAAGGGGCCCCAATGCACCTGAGAGTCTGAGAACCCTAGCACACGGAGAAGGAAGGAAACAGTGAAGGTCAGCTTCTCGCCCTCAGTGCTCCTCTCCCAAGGGAGCCTTTCTCAACTCTTGTTCTCCCAATAATGGGAGGAGGCTTCTACACAGGGCTCCTGCAACCGCTTCACCTTTTCACTTAATAGGTATATCCTGGGTCACACACCCCGACGCCCACCCCATCTCGGAACATATGAAGCGACCTCGGTCCTTTTAACATCTGGGTGGAATTCCATTCCAGGAAGCCAGGGGCATCAGTCATCCAATCATTGCCCTATGAGTGCTTTGAAGTTGTTTGTAGATTTTTTACTATTTCAAAGGCTGGTGTAATGAGCATTCTTAGAGAATCTGTGGGCAGACAGACAGGTTTCCCCTGCTATCCAAAATCAGAGCTCCTCCTATGAAACCTTTCATAAGCCAAAATGGCAGAAAGCAAAGAAGCAACTAGCATTCGTTCATATGGAAAATTGTTTGATGGTTCCCAGACCCCAGAGAAACCTTTCTTAGGTTTTCTGATGTCTTAGGACATACCATGTTCATGGATGCAAGGAATAAATTGAGATAAGACACAGATGCTCCCAGATAAGTTTGAAGCTCTGGTGGTCCGATGCTGAGATGTTGAGTGTAATCCCCAGGGAAGGAGTATGGTGGGGCCTTCCTTGTTGCTTGGGGTGTGCACTGCCTCATAATGGCTTATTGCAAAACCTGCACTGGATGTTATTCTTGTTTTTCGAGAAAAAGCAAAAATCTTTTTGGGTTTCTTCGTTTCAAAAACAGGTACTGCTATAGGTCTTTCATAAAAGTGAAGAGGTATAACGTGAACTTTTGGAAAATGGGGGATACCTCTATCTCCTGGCAACATTCCCTAGATACCTCTTAAACAGGTTCCATCAACTTATACTCCCTTCCAAAATATAGAAAAATTTCCCTTTCACACTCTCTCATCAGTACGGGAATTGTAAAACCTTTTCCTTTTGCCACTTAATAGGCGAAAGTGGAGACTCAGTGTCTGATTTGCACTTCTTGAACTGTGAGTGCTCTTGGGTGACTCTGCATTTGGTAGCTACTTATATTTCTTCTGTGAATTTCCTCTTCACAGATTTTCTTTCTTTCTTCTCTCCCCTGCCTCCATTTTTCTTTTGGGTTCTTGGACATTTTCTTATTGATTTGGAAGAGCTCATTATATATTAAGGAGAGTTGTAATTGTCACATTTTACATGTGGTTTTCCCTGGCCATGAAGGAATTTTGTTGAATGTTAAGTTTATCAGTGTGTTCCTTTCATACATCTAGATTTCTGTCATGCTTTTAAAAGTCTTTTCCACCTTGAGATTTTGTTTTTTTTAATATCCTACATTTTCTTCAAGTTCTTGGGTAAGACCCTGAGTTCCAGGGCTAGACAGTCTGAGTTCAAATCCCAGCTCTCTCTCTTCCACAGTGACCCTGTTCCTCACTTTGCTTCTCTTTAAAGTAGGAATAAGGGCATTTACATCATGAAACCAGGTTGAGCGTGTGCTTCTCTCCTCACATTTTCAACACAAAGAAGGTAAAAATTTCCAGATTAACCAGAAAGATTAACAGGTGGTCCTCTGGAACAGGAGGCCAGATGATATGGATCCAGGATCTCCCAGCTTCAAGAATGAGTGGATTTTCTTGAGCCTGGCTCCATGTTTGTTTCCTTCGCCATGGATTGTCTACCTTCCAGGGAAAGGACCAGTTCTGCTCTGGAGGCCAGCAAGCCCCAGAGAAATTGTGAGTCTCTGGAATGCCATTAGGGGCTCGACTGTGTTCCCCCTTCAAAAGCCATATATGAAAGTCTTAACTCCCAGGACCTCTGAACAGAATGATATTTGGAAATAGGGCCTTCAAAGTGGGAATTAAATTTAAATGAGTTCATTAGGTGGGTCCAGATCCAATATGACATATTTGGACATAGGGACAAAAGGAAGACCATGTGAAGACACAGGAGAAGATGGCCATCCTGAACAGATCCTACCCTCAGGGTCCTCAAAAGGAATCAAGCCCTGTGGACACCTTGATCTTGGACTTGAACTGTGAGAAGACAACTTTTTGTTGTTGTTGTTGTTTTTGAGATTTTATTTATTTGTTTGAGAGAGAGAGAGAGCAGGAGAATGAGTGGGGGAGGGCAGAGGGAGAGAGAGAGAGAATCTCAAGCAAACTCCCTGCTGAGCACAGAGCCTGATGCAGGGCTCGATGCCATGACCCTGAGATCACAACTGGAGCCAAAAGCAGGAGTCGGACGCTTAACTCACCGAGCCACCCCAATATCTCCAACCTTCCGCTGTTTAAATCCTGGTGTCTGTGGCTATTTTATTATAGGCTCCCAAGCAGATGAGCCCAGGTGCTCAGAGGGCACATACTCTGGGCACTCTGGTTGGAACCTGGGACTCTCCAGGCCCCAGGTGGGGGTGAGGGTTATCTGGGGGTCTTGTGTCCCCCTTCCCGGATCCGAAGACCACGACCCAGTTGTAGGCAACTGTTCTGTTGGCTTTCTCCTCCCCCTCGCAGTTGCTCTCCCAGAAAGACAGTATGTGAGGCTTTGGCTTTGGACCGAGATGAAAGCCAGAGGACAGGTGCTCAGGAATAGTGTAAGGACCCTGCCGTCACCGGGTGTGGACAGGCACATTCACGGGGACTTCCCGAAAGCAGCTCCCTCCACCGAAAACCCCCTGAGGCCCGCTGACAGCTGCAGCAGAAACAGGTGTGGGGACACAGGAAGATGGCAGCCCCCACTGGCCCTGGGATGGGTGGGTGGCGCACAAGGGTGGATAGTGGTTAATGTTGGGGAGGGGTGATAGGGACAAGACCATGTGGCCCCTGTGGTGAGATTTCCGGTCCTCCCGGCTTGCCAGGGCCTTCTGTGGGTGGTAGTCATGTCCTCGGCACCACCAGAATGCTCCTGCATCTGTCCCCCTTCCCCTGACCCCTGCAAGCTGGCTACCCAGATCCCAGATGGGGAGGGAACCAAACCGAGGGGAAGAACAGGGACAGGCGGGGCAATCTGGGAAAGCTGGAGTATGGCTTCTGGGATGGCAACGAGGGTCCATAAGCTAGAGGAGCAACATATCTGTGCAGAGGACAGGCCTGCTGGCCAAGTTCAGGCATGAGAGACGGCTGGTGCGTCCCTTTACTCTTCCCATAGGCTTCAATGAAGCTTCTCCATACAGGGCTGGGTAGAGGTTTCTGGAGCCTTCCACAAGATGAGGGCCCAGCCTCTCTAATACATCTGGACCTCTGCATGGGTAGGAATCCTCCCCCAGCCCAGAGAGCCTGCAGATCCCCCACCTGCTCCCTAGGGCTGAGCCGGGCTGGGAGTGGCACGGTGGGGAATATGCCAGTCCTACTGTGATTTGGCCCCGAGGCCCAGACAGGCATGGGTGCTGCCCCCCACCCATCCCTGCCCACCATGAAGGCCACGTAGGCTCGTGAGCCAGCTGCCAAGGAGTAGCTGCCAGCAGCTGCCCAGGCCCCGGCCAGGTGTGTGTGGCCTGGGGCAGGCAAATAACCGGGCAGGCCGAGCGCCACTTGTAAAGCGTAATAACCCGGTGCAGCAGGATAATCGCCCTTCCCGAGAGGCAGACGTGATCTCATTAGCGATCATACAGGAGGCTGGACCAAGACTCCTTGCTCTCTGGAGTCGGGGGAAGTGCTCCAAGCCAGAGAAAGTGCACTGTCTGCTCCAGGTGCAAAGGGGACCAAGCTCCAATCTGGGGAAATCATGGAGGGATGGGCAGGGAGACTGGGCCCTTGGAGACTCCTCCAAGAAGGAGGAAGAGACTCAGCTCCCTGGGCCGGCAGAACATGCATGGCTCCTCCCCTGTCCGTGCTTATTCCCACCTGTGAGGCTGTGTTCTGTATTCCTACCCAATGCACCCTCTCCTTGGACCAAACGAACCCTCCTCAGCTGGGAAGAGCTCTCGTCTAGGCCACCCTGTCACCCTCTCTCTCTCTCCTGTCACCTGCACCACCAGGCTTGGAAGGAAAGAACGACCCACCCCTCACTGCACGGGGAAGGTTCTAGGGTTTGTCCTGGGTTGTGTGGTCATCAGTGTGCGCTGCTTGACCCAGTTTGGTTCTCCTAATCTCTTTCCTCTATCTAGAGGATTCCTACCCTTTTGTTTTTGTTCTTGCTTTTTTGTTTGTTTGTTTGTTTGTTTGTTGGATGCACGGCCACTTTTGGAAACCTGGTAACCTGGTAGAAGCTATCAAAGTGTTTCCAGATGAATATATATAAACATGATATATATAATATAATATATATAAACATAAATAAAACGTTGCATTCCATGTCTAGGAGTTAATGGGATTCTCCGAATCAGACCCTCCATGGATCTTCCAAGCCTGTGATTTCCACAGCGTGCCTTAGAATCATCTGGGGCTTGTCAAAACCAAAGGCATCCCGGGCTTACCAGCTGGTCTGGGGTAGGACCAGGAATCTTCACTCTGGCCAGGTCCCAGGTTGCTGGGACACCGGTTCCAGAATAAGACTTTGAGAAACACCGGCAGAACAATATGTGAAGCCCAATGGAGACGGCTTCAAATCCCCTCCCGATTTGTTGCCTTCACGGATATACAGAACTTGACCACCCAAAGGAAGTCGCAAGCTCCTGGACAGAAGGGACCTCAGCTTACCTCTTTCTGTATCCAGCCCCAGTGCTCCAAGACCTCACCCATTAAGTTCTCACTGATTGTCAAAACTCCCTAAGATTCCTGGAGGAGGAGTCCCCCCTCTGAAAATCTACAACCCATCCACGGTGGGGAGACTTGGTTTCTTATTCTATTACCAGCAGGGTCAAGCAGCATTACCTTGCTGGGATAGGATGGGATTCCGTCCCCTCTCCTCCCTTCATCTACCATTGGGGGAACTTTGCCATCGGGGTCCATCTCTGGGAGGAGGTAGAAAAAAATCACCAGGGCTCCCGACTTTCCTGTCCAGTCTCCAGCGGCCACACACAGGCTGCCCATTGCAAGACGACGCGTGTGTTGGCATGGTTCTACCTCTGCGTTGGTGAGTTTGAATTTGGAATTCCAATCTGATTGACTAAGTAACTTTTTACTCTAATTAGAACGGTAGGGTTTGTTCTTAATTGACAACCATTTAATCTTCTGTCTCATCAATTGTACAAAGGTCTTTATGAATATGTAGATTGGGAAGGGAATAAAAGATTATTTGACCTTGAAGAAACACATATAAAATAGGTGTACACTCTCTCGGTCTCCCACTCCCTTTTATTATGCAGATGCAAAAATTGGTTCAGCTTCAAATCAGGCTATTGTGGGTTATCGGCAATCTTGCTGCCAATTAGAATACAACATTCTGATGAGCCAGAGAGTTTAATAATTAGAATAGTATTCACATGCGAGCTGCTTGCTGTGAATTTGCATGTAAATAAAAACGCGGCTATCAAAACCCGACAGAAACAGCCCACTGATGAAGCAAATTTCCAAAGGGTCAAATGTGAAAAAGGAAATAGGTCTGCGGAGGAACAGGAAAAGTGTCATGGGCAGAAAGTGGAGGCCTTTATGAACACGTGCTTTCGGGTCAGTGGCCTTCTGAATATACCTCCCTTGTTCCCTTTTAGAAATATTGATCCAGTGTCCTCTTCGAGCTGGTTAGCTGGTTAAGATCCTGGCCCGGCCACCAACAGGCTGGGACCTCCTCGCGTCTCAATGTCCTTGTCTGGATGGGACATTCCCACCTTCCCCCAGGCCAGTGACGCTCAAGTTAAACGGATTGAATGTGGAGCTCCTAGCACACAAAGACTGCCCATAAAATACCCATTTTAAAATTTCCTTTCTGGGGCGCCTGGGTGGCTCAGTGGGTTAAAGCCTCTGCCTTCGGCTCAGGTCATGATCTCAGGGTCCTGGAATCAAGCCCCGCATCGGGCTCTCTGCTCGGCGGGGAGCCTGCTTCTCTCTCTCTCTCTCTCTCTCTCTCTCTCTGCCTGCTTCTCTGCCTACTTGTGATCTTAGTCTGTCAAATAAATAAATAAAATCTTAAAATAAAATAAAATAAAATTTCCTTTCTTCCTTCTGACAACATACGTGGAACCCTCGGGAGGAAATATTTTTTTAGCAGCCCCATCGACCCACACGGGGAGAAAGCTGTTCTTGTCTCCAAGGAGAATGGGGGGATATAACAAACCTATTTAGCAAACCACTGGCTTTTGTTGCACCTAGTGGGGTGTATCAGTTGGAGCCCAGGAGACGGAAGTTCATGGTTTGCTGGGTTTGGACCTGGTGTGGTTGCTAAAAGCCCCCTGTTTGCTTCCAGAACACTCTGGTTTGAACTGTAAATTATACAGACACTGCTATAAGAGCAGAGCTGCTCAGGACCACGAGGAAGGTCTTCAGAGGCCGTGTGGGACAAACAGACAGGATACCTGGAGGCCACTGGTGGCGGGAGAGTGGGCACGGTTCCTGGGGAATCACACGTCACTACATGCTGGGTGGTGATGGTTCCTGGAACCCCTAAAATCATCAGCATGTTACCTGTTTTTTATTAACCTGCTGTGGAGTTGCATTTTTGAGTGAGACACAGTGGCCTCAGGGAAGGTGCCCAGGAAGAAGGTGAGGGCCACCCATGGGAGCCCACATCTTTGGTTACAGCTGGGACTCGTGTTCAGCTGGTGGTCCCAATGATACTGACCAAGACAGCCTTCCAGACCATGGCGCAACAACGGCTATGGGTACTCCCACTGTTGGCTGCCCCAGCCCTTTTCCAGGGCCCCTTCCGGGTATCCATATCTAAAGGATTAACACCTAATGCATCCCACCACCACCCCCTTCCCTGCCCCTCTGATCACTGCCACATCTTCTGACTGGGAGACGCCCCTCCCACTCCAGGGTTAAGCATGATGACAGCCCACCTCCTTTGCCTAGGTCTGCACCAAGCTCAGGATCCATGTTCAAATAAAATTTCCCATGGCAATGTGTCCTGAGGATTCAGCCTGTTCATTCTCCAAGGGGGAACCATATACACCCGTTGCCAACTTGGTCCAGTAAGTACTAAAGCAAATTTCACAAAGGGGAGAGCTAGCCACCAGAGAACCCACTGTTCTGCTCAGTGATTTCTTATCAGGCTTCAGTGGTGTTGGAGCTGGTGGGGAGAGGCCACAGCCCAGGGAGGGGCGTGTTTTCCTGGCTAGTGTGCGGTGTGAGGTTTGGCTCCTGGCCTCTGACAGAGTTTGCTAATCCTTTCCATGCCAAGAGCCTGCGAGGAAGGGCGTGTGTGACGAAGATGGGGTGGGCCGTTCCACTGCTTGCCATTCTCTGGAGCAAAAGAAGGGCCCACGTGACTATTATTACTTGTAATCTTTAGACGGTGAGCAAATGCGTGCTGAGCCATTTTAATGGTTAATCAGTTTTCAGATGACATATTTCACATTCCTTTTTGTATCCAAACACCAGTGAGAGAACTCCTGGCAGTAAGACCAACTCCATAGATGCTTGAGTGAGGGGAAAAAAAATAGTGACACAGTTTTTCCATTGCAAATCAAAAAGATATGATCTTGTGTTCGTACAGGGAAATGTTGGGGGGGGCAAAAACAAAAGTTGGCGTGTGTATACTAATTAAAAGTGTGTAGAAACAGCTCTAAGTACATCAGCAAAATCAGATGGAATCTCAAAGCTACGCCACGGGTTGGACTCCCTTCTGAACGCAAAGTTAAGTTTTAAATTATTTTTGTAAATATTAATTAGCGATCCAGACCAATAGTTCCAGGAAGAAGGTGGCATTCCCTGGGCCTATCCAAGTGTTTCACTAGTGTCTGGTGCCAGGTCCTCTCCCAGGGTAGATGCTGAGGCCACCAGCCCTTGGGTGACACATCTGAAGAAGACCTCAGATGGAGGGGGCGTGGGGGAATGTTCTCCAAGACAGGGGGGTGAGGGAAGGAAGCAACGTAATGCCCACTAGGAGTCACGGCCTATGCACAAAACACATCCAAGCACAAAGGAACAAACGTTCCCGTGGGTGTTTGATTTGTGTCTCGCTGGACAAAGGGCATTGGCTCTGGTATTGGCCTCCAAAGAATAAACAAAGAGTTTGGAGATGGGGTAGGAGTGAGGCCTCACTAAACTCCACTTTGCGCTATTTGAGTTAAAAAAAAGAAAGAAAAAAGACATGCAAGCATTTTCTATTCCAAAAGGAACTTATTAACTATTTTAAATATTTAAATGGGCCTCACCTGTGCACACATCTGGACTCCAAACAAGATGCCCTCTGGTCCCTAGCCCCCTGGGGTCGCCAGCACTACTCCCTCTCTTCCCATCCCCCCACCACACGCCATGGTTATGGCAGCTGGGTTGTGCAGAGAGACAGGAGCTCAAAAGATTCATTCCTGGACTGTTTCTTTCCTCAAGTCCCTTGTGATCGGTCAGAGATGGCCACACACTGATTACTTTCAGAAGTCATAAAAATACTCTCAGAAAGTTCTAGTGGGGATGAAAACAGAAGACAGGCACGTGTTTAACAACAGCAATAAAAATCCAAGAGAGCTTTTTGCAAATCCCCTTTGCCTCACGGAGAGGGAGGAGCAGGGTGGACGGGGCTTCTGGGCGTTGGGGGTGGGGCTGAGGAGGGGGGCAGAGACTCCAGGTGAGCCTGGGGTCGGCCTTAGGAATTGCCAGATAAAATAAATGTAGGATGCTAGTGAAGACTGAATTTCAAGTAAGCAATACTTTTCAAATATAAGTATCCCCTAAATACTGCGTGGTGCTTCTGTAGGCAAGGAAACCTCCGCCTAGGTTTGGGGCGGGGCTGGACCAAGGTGAACTCCCTCACCAGCTACCAAGATATTGAAGTCCTTGCTCTGCAGGAGACAAGTGTCTCCCTGTCATTTGGAGCCATCATCTCCATGTTTTTGCTATATGCAATAGAAATCCGAGATCCATAGGGCTTGAATGAATTACCCAGTGTGTTTGCCGTTGCCACCCAACCACAGGCAGGTCTGGGTTCCCACTGAGACACAGGGGGAGGGTCTGGGGGGGGAAGGTCCTGCAGGGCACCTCGGAATATGCTGAAAGCAGGGAGAAGCAGCCGCATCTGCCTGCGCCTGACTCCAGCTCAGGTCCCCAGGCTCCTTGCTGCTTAGATGAAACACCTCAGGCATCACTGGCTGACGTGTGCCCTGCCCTGCCCAGTGGATCACCAGCGGTAGGTTCCTCTTCATTCTTTCCCCTTTGGAACTGTCACCACTGGAGACATTCCGACGTCCGATGCAACGCAGGTTGGCATCCGTGCCTCTGCCTTGTACACATGAACGTGACTATGAACACCCCCATCACAAACCCACCCACCCAGGAGTTGAAGCTCGGAGTCAGTATGCCACCTGCCTGGGAGAGAGTTCTCTATCCCTTGTGGACCTGCTTCCAAACTGGGTCTCAATAAAGTAGAGAAATGGTGTGCCTGGGTGGCTCAGTGGGTTAAAGCCTCTGCCTTTGGCTCAGGTCATGATCTCAGGGTCCTGGGATCGAGCCCATATCTGGCTCTCTGCTCAGTGGGGAGCCTGCTTTCCCGATCTCTCTGCCTGCCTCTCTGCCTACTTATGATCTCTGTCTGTAAATAAATAAATAAAATTTAAAAAGAAAGTAGAGAAATGGAGGACCAACCAAGCCTGGGACTCGGCACTAGGATGAACCCATTTAACCCCCAAGAAAAATGAAGTGTGGGGAGATCAAGTTACCCTGCCTAAGATCACCTAGTTCTTCAGCGAAAGAGCCAAGAGCTGCACCCAGGCAGTCTGACCCCAGATCCTCTGCTCTTCCATCTTTCTGGAAGACCCCACGTTCCCTGTGTGATGTCGCAGTCCGCAGTTGCCTGCTGTCTTCCCAACTGCTAGATGGCTATGGGTGATACAAGCCTCTGCAGCAGTGTTCTGGAGAAGCCACACGCAAGTGGTGGCATTCGAGGACAAAGCTGTGCACCCTTCTACCTTCTCCGGTCTGGGAGGAGCCTTCTGAACCAAGCAGATGTAGTAGTATGGTGGGAAACACAGGGAAATTCAGGGCAAGACCAAGCTACAAAGATGTATCGCTGAGTCTATGTATAGTGATGAAAAGGCAGGCTTCGAGCATGCTTACGAAAGAAAAAAAAAGGAAATTTATTTCCATAATGCATTTCTGTGCAGTGGGGACAATTTCAACCTCTCTTGTCTAGAGGAGAACATTGTGGTTGAAACGCTTGCCCGAGCTCACACAACAGATGACAGGGCTGGGATGGAGCCCAGACAGCTCGCTGCTCTATCCGCGAGCCAACAGCCACGACAGCGCTTGGGAGCTGGTTAGAAATGCAGAGCCTTGGGCCCCTCTTTTGCTCCCGCTCAGATTCTGCTTCTGTTCTAACACGATCCCATGTGACTTGTCTACACCTTCCAGATGGAGAAGCATGACCTGGAGGACTGTGCTGGCGGAGTTTCCTGGACCATGTGGGTGATATCTACAAGAGTGGCCGGCAGGAATTCTTTTGTTTATTGTTGGTGTCCAGCCCCTAGTACAATGCTTGGCCATACAGTAGACGCTCAATAAATGTTTATGGAATGAATGAGTCGATGACTGAATGAACCGAATTTGGGTGTGTCTGGTTTAGGTTCCAGGCTCAGAACTACCTTGCAGCCCCTCCCCCGTGTCACCGCGGGGTTTCCACTGGGTCTGGGACCCCTCTTCCCCAGTCATCTTATCGGAAATAATCCCAAACTGGGGATTACTCCCTGTTTGGGATTATCTGCGTCCCTCCTTAATGATGGTGATCAGTAGTGGCAACCCTGACCCAGTGTTGGATCAAATCATAAAAAAATCTCCCAAGAAGCAGGCTGTCTCCCAGCCACATTCCCCGTTTCTACCATTTGCTCATCGAACCTTCCCCACCTGGGGCGAGGGGGAGCTGTTGTTCTGCCACTCCCATATCTCGGCCGATTTCCTATATACCTGGGAATTATTTCAGCAACATTCCTCCAATGTCTGCAAAGGGTTTTATTTTTGCTCAGTGAAAAGCCTTCAAAGCCCTCTCCCTGAGCTTTGAGTTTGGTGTGGACGATCTGAAACATTTAATGGGAATTGTTATTTTTTTTTTTTTTCAAGGAGGAATTATTCTCAGCAAAGTCTGGGACTGGCCCGAAGGAGACAGCCAGACATCTCCAGGTAGAACGAGCTTCCCGCTGTTCTCCGGGAAATCAAAGAGAAGCCGGCAGCTCCCGCCCCCCAACACGCCTGGCCTGACCCCAGCCTTTCATGCTCAGCTGCCGCAGGGAGGAGAGAAAGCACAAAACCAGAACAGACCCCCAAAGTAAAGGCTTAAAATGAAACCATTTTGCAAGGACAATACTCTGTTCTTTAAACTCTACCCAAGAACAAATGGAAGTCTTTTTTCAGTGGAAAGACTAGATTTGGGCTTTCATCCTCAGAGGCCTTTATTTTGGGTACCTCCCCCCGCTCACCTCCTTTCATTATGTCAGAACTTCTTAGAGGCCAGGGTGGGGGCGGGGAGGACAGGAGCCTCCAACCTGCCCCAGATGGGGACCTGCGGCCCGGGTCTGAGGACGCTTGGTCTTGGGCCAGCTTGGGTTTGGGGGATCATGAAGGGTCTGCTTTTATCTGGGCCGTCCCGAATGAGACGAGTCCAGGGAAAGCAATAATGGTGCAGGTACCCCTCCCCATCCCCAAACTGGGGAGCTGCCCAGCCACCTCCTTCGCAACGTGCATTCACAGAGAGGGTCATCACACAGTCGGTGTAACTGGGTGGAAATCTGGATGTTAAAATAAATCATTGTCACTGCAGCCCACTTAGCAGTGTGACTCTGGCTCCCTGCCCTGTGCGTGGCGCGGATGCACACAGGGAGGTGACAGGGAAGGCTGTGTTAGCCACACGGCCATGCCAGGAGCCTGGAGGCCCAGGATGACTCAGGGAAAGTCTCTGGACTTCAGGGTTAGATACCGCTCGTCACAGTAGCTGGGAAAAAGCACTTGCATTTGGCTAAATGCTAAATTCGGAGAGGCAAGCCCAGGTTTGGAGCACAGGAGACCCTCCTTTTCCCCAAGGGATCCATCCCAAGACCCCCAGTGGATGCCTGAAACCACGGATATCTGGTACATACGTATGTATGATAAAGTGGAATTTAAAAATTAGGCAAAGCAGGAGATGAACAATAGTAACTAATAATAAAATAGAGCAATTCTAATACAAGTTACATGAATGTGGTTTCTCTCTCAAAGTAGCTTACTGCACTGTATGCACCCTTCTTGAGATGATAAAATGCCTACGTGATGAGGGGTGCCTGGGGGGGGCTCAGTCGGTTAAGCATCTGCCTTCGGCTCTGGTCATGATCTCAGGGTCCTGGGATCGAACCCCACATCGGGGAGTCTGCTTCTCCCTCTCCCCCTGCTCTTCACACCCCTCCCCACTCCTGCTCTCTCTCTCTCTCTCTCAAAAAAAAATCTTTAATAAATGATCTTTTTAAAAAATGCCTCTGTGATGAGATGATGTAAGTGATGTCGCATTAGGTCACCACTGGCCTTCTGAGAATGTCAGCAGAAGGGTCATCAGCCAAAACACGTTGACCACCAGTAACTGAAACCGTGGACAGTGAATCCACAGAGAAGGGGTGAGGGGAACCATTGTACAAGATTGCTGTTCCCTTGGGAACGAGCCTTGACGACCAGGGGTGGTGAGGCAGGCTCCGGGCCTCAGCGACCCAGGGCTGAATCCGCTCCTTACCCCCTGACTCCAGGCATCAGGGTACCTCCCATGGGGAAAGTCATTCCAAATGAAGGAGGCAGGAAAGCCCAGCCCTTGGTGAGAGCCCAGGCATCAGGCTCCAGGCCGGCTGCTTTCCTGCCTCTCCCAGCATGGAGCAGATGCCAGGTGTTTCCTCATGGCAGGAGGGGGCCACAGGCTGGGGGGAGCGGAACCAGTGATTGGAGCAGGTCCATGGCGAGAATCCTGGGAACCAGGGACCAGAAGGGGAGATGGGGAGAGGCCCCAGGGAGCTCTGTGGGGTCTCTGGCCCTGAAGGCACTGCCTGCCTTGTATCCTGGGGTTTTGTGAAGCTGGTCACATCTCCCTCCCTGGTTTTCCTGAGCCGTGAGTGAGGGGCTCCCCAGACAGTGATGGGGCTGACCTCTTCATCCTGCTCAGCTCCTCTGCTATGGGCTGAATGCCCAGGCCCCACTTCAGATGGGTCCAAATCAGAGCCCTGGCATGAGGCTGGGCACACAAGGTAGGGACATGGAAAGGCCCATGGCTTCTGCTCTCCTAACCGGGCTGTCCGCCGTCTTGGGAAGATGGCAGAGAGAGCAGGTATCCGGAGGGGCGGGGGCCAGGGAGGGAGTGCCAAGCCCAGGGGCAGCAGGGAGGGCCCGAGTGCCTCTGGCAAGACTTGGCTCAGGGGACACACGTCTCCCCAGCTTACTGCCCTGGCTCTGCCTCCCTCACTCGGCACCGTCCTCGCCTGCATGTGCCCCTCACTCTCCCACAGAGACAAGCTTTCCCAGGAGCAGGGAGCAGGGGAGACTCAGGAGGCTGACTGCCCTTGGCTTTAGCTCCTACTGCTCCAGCCTCATGCCAGGTATACGATGCCGGGGGGAATCTGGTACGTACCCTTGCAGTCGGGAGAAAGGGGGTGACTGGGACAACACTGGGGAGCAGAAGACAGTCCCCAAAGGGGACTGGGCTGGCCCAAGTGCCAGTGTCCCCACATGGTCTATGACTTGACAACTTCCATGAAGGTGCCCCTGAAGGGAGAGCTTCAGGCCATAGATGTCAGGTCACTGAGAGATCTTCTCATGCTTTCTATGTTATAGCCAAAGACTGAGGGACCCAGAGGAATTACATATCTTTCCAAGGTCACACGCAAATTAATCTCAGAGGCTCATCCTACAGTAGCTCAACACGACAGAGGGCCAACTGGGCCCCCCATGTACACAGCAGAGGGGATTTGCCGAGTGTTGGGGTGGGCAGAACGGGGTCCTCTTCATGGCAGTGGCCTGCAGCTCGTGGGGGACAGAGAAGGCTGCTGGAAGCAGTGGGCCTTGCCTGGAAACAGGAAGGATGAGTTGCATTATATCAACTTGGGAGGGCAGAGAGGTCCCAGGGTGAGGGCAAACCCACAGGGACAGGTGGCAGCCTGAGCTGTAGACGATTAACCCCCTCTGACCCCAACTGGTTCCTTGGATGCACTGAACATGGGTGAAATCAAATCCACTTTTGTTTCCTGTCAGGGTGCCCTGTGGGACTTGAAGCCCCAGGAGAGCTGCATCTGGGTGGCCCAGGGCGGGGGCCACCTCGGTCCCTGCATCCAGCATGGTGCCCCTCTCCCCAGGACGGACTGGCAGTGGATGGAGCAAAACTGGGTCCAGAGAGCAAGAAGAGGCTGGAAGGGCCTCGGAGCTCTGTGTGTCTTTGGAGGAGTTAACTATCTGGATAGCACCCTCCTCTTCTTTTAGGCCATGAAAAGGAGCGGGCTTTGGTCATCTGCACAGGGAGACAAACATGGGGATTCCTTCTCCACGGCTGTGAAGCAAAGGGAGGGAGATAGACCTTCCTTCTTACCAAGTCACTTTGGGAATGCCTCTTAGCTTCCGACCCGTGAAAGGAGACAGTACACGGGATGAAGACATGTCCCTTCTCTCTCCTTTTACAAGTGACAGGAACTTATTTCTGAAGTGAGGCTTCATTCAGAATTCCAGTATAGAAAACAGATGAGACCAGAGCTTCCTGGTTGAAGTTGGGGTGTGTCACATGGGAGATGGGGCGAGGGGCAGGAAGCCCCCCCAAGTTGGCCTCCTCGCTCTGTTGGTTGTCTCCACTCCCACCTCACGGAACCCCTAGGGTTCTGGGGCCCCCATTCAAATATCATTCTGAAGGCTTAGAACTCTCTGGAACAAATTCAGATGCAGCAAACAGAGCCGCCAGCCGGAAGCCTGATCCCCCAACCTTCTAGAAGCGTCCAGCAGGTCTCTGCAGGTACCCGGAGAAGCGATCCCTGGGTGTCATCCACTAAGGGTGGGGCAGGGAGGGGTCTAGCCGAGCAGACACAAAGGTCCCAGCAGGCTGGGGGGAGGGCTGGGTGCAGGCCAGAGGAGGCCCCTGGGTGGCTGGGTTCGCATGTTCTCCTGCATCACTGTCACCGGGCTCCTCCCCTGCCATCCCCAGGGTCCTCAACCCCGACAGACTGCTCCCTGCTCCCGCAGAGACGGTTGCCTTCTTACTGAGCCCTCCCCCTGCCCGTCCCTGCTGCTGGCACAGCCTGCAATTCCAGCTGCTGCCCTGCCCTGGCTCTGGGCTCTCCAGCGTGCCCGCCTCGGCTCCCCACTCTCGGTGGCTAATTGCTGGGTTTGCCCTTCACCGTTTCCGCATGCGGTAACACTAAGGCTCATTCCTCCCAGCTCCGGGGCGCTGTTTTAGTAGCTGCAGAGGGGGAAAAAAAAAAAAACAAACCAACCCAGGATGGTTTCAGCAAAACAGTTTCCTGAGCCTGGGAGAAGAGGGCATTTGCGGACAGGCCACCTGGGCTTCTCAAACTGAAACGTGCCCTCGAAGGACCCAGGGGGTTTTGTTAAAACGCAGACTCTGGCCTTAAAGGTCCAGGGCGGAGGTTCTGAGTGGCCGACCACCTGCCGGGCGCCGGTCTGCAGGCCTCCTGGGGTGAGGAAGAGCACTGTGGGAGTCAGAAGCCAGGCTCAAGGGCCTCCCAAGTGGCAGGGAGGATGGGGAGGGGATGCATTTGGGTCCCACCCCAGGACAGGCGTTCCCGGAACTACGGAGACTCCAGGGTCCTCCTTGCCCAAGCTGCTGAAAGAGTGTCCGCTCTTCTGAAGAGAGGATCGCTTTGATTCCTTCCAGAGGTATCGATGGAGCACTGGCCTGGTGTGCCAGGCAGAGCTGGGGTTCCCGGATTCAGAGTAAACAAAGCAGGCACAACCCTCCCTCAGGGAGCTTCTGTGCTACAGGGATGGGGATGGGACCCGATGCTAAACAAGATAAATAAGCCCAACACCAAGTGTGTTTTTGAGCACTGAATGCCATGGAGAAAAACAAAGCAGCAGAAGGACGTTGGAAATCCAGGCAGATGAGGTTGGGGGTGCAAGGCGGGGTGCTCTTTAAAATAGGGTAGCCATAAAGCTCCCCAGGGAACCCCAGGCAGACTTTTAGAAGGTAGATTTCTTATAGGAGCCAAAGGTAGAAGCTCTTGAGAAAAAACAAGAGGAAATAATTTCTGAATGTGTGACAAAAACGTGAGCTCCTCTGGGAGGGGTCTCCGTCCCATCCGTGGCTGCTGTGGGGTATGGTGCGGGGAGGGGCGGTGGTCAGGCTGTCCCAGCGCTGGCTGACTGTCCCTCAGGATGCTGGCAGGTGGCAGGGATGGGAGGCAAGCTGTGGGCTGGGAGCTTTGGGTCTGTGGGGTCATTTAATGATCTCTGCAGCTTGTCCCCTCGGCAATGGGGTGCCTTCCTGGTCCTCCGCCTCACTCTAGAGGAAATAAGACGGAGGCTGTCCCCAGTTCTTGGCCCCTCCAGCTAGGGGAGTGACTGCACGCGGCTACCTGCCCCTACAGCTCTGCAGGGTCCCTGCCATGGGAGAAGTTACCAGAAACCCCTGGAACCCAGGGAAGAGCTGGGGGGAGCCCCAGCAGGTTCTGCTCGGATGGAGAGAGGTGGATTGAATCACGATTGCTCTGATTTTCTTGGTTTTCCATTTTAGCTGCATTCCAGCGGTTAAATCGGGTCTCCAGCTGGCCTAGGGGTATCTAGACACGCCCCATGCTGTTCTACAAGGAGGCCCCTTCCATCCCTCACCAGGGCCTGCCCCGCCTGTGGCTTCTGGGGGCCTCTGTTTCTATCGGTTCAGGTCTAACCCAGGACGGAGGTGGGGGTGGAGGGAGAGGAACCGAGCCAGGAAGCTGCAGAAATAGCTTTGAGGGGGTGGGAGGGCGTGGTGCTCGCTGAAGGCCGAACTCCCACGCTGGGCGTTGCTCTCCATCCTCTGGGGCTGAGCGGATCTCAGAGGGAGGGCCACTCTCCCCAGGAGTCAAGACCCGCATTCAGTGAGGTCCTCACCCTGCCATCCCGCCCTCTGGCTCCTCTCACTGATCGCTTCACCGCTGGGAGGGGAAGGCAGTGTCCTGCTGGCAGTGGGCTCTGAGAAGGGGACGTGACCAGAGTGTCACTGTGCTCAGCACACCCGGGTCCCTAGTCAGTGTCTAGGCTCCATCTGACCCTGTCCCACCACGGGGCACAGATCAGATCCAGGCACGAGTGTGGCCAAGGGGACACCTGTCTTTGGCATCCCTTTCTGGTCTCATGGCCTTTTCATGTCCTGGGCTCACCTTGGCCCCCATGGGTCAGTTTCAAGGCTGTGCCACAGGCTGGGGCCCACCTTGGGGCAGCTGGGAAGAGGAGCACCCAGCACATGCGACAGCAGCCAGCTGCTCAGAGGGACTCAGGACTAGGAGAAGCCATGAGCCCTCAGCCCGGGCCCAGAGTGAGTGCTAAACAGGCTGAGGGAAAGCCCAGGAATGGGATTGAGGGGCAGCCGCCTGGGGGATGGAGGCGGTGTGTGGGGTGGTCTCCACTGCTTCGGTGGGTGCCCTGTTTCCTAGTTACCTGCCTGCCACAGTCTTCCGATGAGGTCCCCAACCCCGCAGGGAGGCCAGACTGTCAGATCTCCATGTGGCTGTGGACACGGCTGGCCACAGCCTGCATGTGCTCTTCCCGGTCAGGGAACCGGTACCAGGTGGGGTTGGTGATAAAAGCCCAGGGCGAAGGGGGACTGGACGGGGTGAGCACGCTGGGGAAGGAGGCGGATCTAGACAGTGCCTATCTGAGCCCTCAGCTACTGAGCCCTTCTCAGAGGTGAGCAGTGTGTCAGCCCTTTCTGTCATCTAGAGCCACCCGCTGTATGACCTCCATTATATTACTTAAGTTCCCTGTGCCTCGATATCCTTGTCTGGCAAAACAGGGGTGGGGAAGAGTCACACCGACGTGGGGAGGCTGGGTGAGGAGGTAAGATGCTCCATCATGTCTGACACTGAGAAAGTGCCCCCAGGCTTGCACCAGACGTCATCACTGGGTGACAGGGATGTGGGAGCCTACTGAGACCCAGGGAGAGGTGACTTGCCCAAGGTCACACAACCAGCAAGGAGCTCATCACACTGCCAAGAGCCCACAGGAAATAGATGGGGTTTCTAGCCTCTCTTCGTGGCAGAGGGAGCTGAAGTTGACCTCACCGCACAGAAATCGACAAGCAGGAGGCTGTTAAAAACCACCTCCCCTTCGAGCCTGCCAGGGTCGGGAGCTGAGGATTGCCCGGCTGGAGGGCACTCGGGGCTGGTCCACGCGGGGTGGGCAGAGCATGCACACGGGGTTCCCGGGGAAAAGGAGACAGGGCTGCTCCCCCAAGGTTCTGCATGCACACCTCAGCTCCCCACTCAACACAGAGCATTCTGGGGAGAGAGAGTTCTCCCTGCCAAGTCCACATCCAGAGGAGACCAGCAGCTCTCAGCAAAAAAATAAGGCAAGTGTGGAAACAGCTTTTTATGCCGATTGGGGCCCACACTTCCAGGAGAGGCCTTCTCTAGAGGCCACCCGTTCACTGCCCTTGCCCAGCCTGGTTTGAAATCACAACCCTCTTGGCAAGAACTATTACGGATGGGGCCAGACCCTGGAGTGAGCTGTTGGGGAGACTTTCTGAGTCAGAGGTGCTGGGAGAGGTGCTGAAGCAGTCCAGGGATTGGCCAGGGTGACTAGATCAGACCCGCCAAGAACCTAAGAACTGGAACATTCTGGCCATGACCGGAAGGAGACTCAGGTGATTTTTCTGGGATTACTGAGAATGTTTGGACCTTAAACCTGCCAGGACAGGCTAAGTTATGCTGCGATAACAAATAGCTCCCAAATCTTGGTGGCCAATAGCAACGTGGTTCTCTTTTTAACTCATGGCCTATGCTCATGATGGTTGGCAGGGGGATTGCTGACCCCTGTTTTCTCTTCAGGACCAGGCTGATGGGACAGCCACCATCTTGGATTTTGCCGGCTTCTGTTTCAGAGGGAAAGAGGCCTCTGGAAGGTCTTACACCAGCATTCAGATGTACTAGGCTGGGAGTGTCACGAGTCACTTTGATCACTGGCCAGGACTAGTCCCATGGTCCTCCGCGGACACTGGGGGCCAGGAAGTCAGCCCACTGTCTGTCCCGTTGCTGGGTGGTTGACAGCACTAATGACACCATGAGACTGCCCCAGACTCCACTCAATCAGGAAAACCCCCTACTCACCTGCTCAGCCCCTCCTGCCCCCCACAAAGCCACACAACAACCCACATCGGGATCTGATTTGGGAGCTCGGAGCCAAGTTTGCTCCAAGCCCCCTGGCTGGGCCCCCACTCTGAGCTTCCTGTTTCTGACATTCACGTTTGAGCTTCTGATAATGTTCTCAGACCTCCAGGATGAATGCACCTTGTTTCTTATTCTTACAAAAAAGTTATACAGGTATATATGTGTGTGTGTATACACACTGTATACCTTTGTTTTATATATGTACATAAATAGGCATATATACACACATTCAGCAAAGGTCTTCAAAGGCCTCAAACTTTATATGTATAAAACATTTCATGGCAGGGGCACCTGGGTGGCTCAGTCGGTTAAGTGTCTGTTTCAGCTCAGGTCATGATCCTGGCTCCCAGGATCAAGCCCGACATCAGGCTTCCTCCTCTGCAAGGAGCCTGCTTCTCCCTCCTCCCCACTCTTCTGCTCTCCCTACTTGTGTGCTCATGTGCTCATGTGCTCTCTCTCCCTCAAATAAATAAATAAAATCTTAAAAAATTTTTTCACTGTACCTTTCTGGCTTGCAGCTCTTGAGAAAACCTGGAATCCAAGTACCTCACCACTGTGGCTCATGAAATCCAGGGGTCTGTCAGTGGACAGTGGAGGTGCCCTGAAACCATCTTGCTCCAGTCTAGGTCTCATCAGGCAGATGACCAGAAGATAGACATGGGGCCAGGAGGTCAAAGAAGTCTAGTGTCACTAGCTAGAATAGGGAGGTGCCGACTCCCTCTCTATCTGGGGGGATTTGGGACATCTGATGCATTGTTCTGCAGCATCCATTCACACTCAGGTCCCCCTGGGATTAGTGTGCCCTACTTCAGTTTGACCTAGAGCCACTCTGCCCCAGACCACTCATTACTACACGGGACTGTGAGTGCTCTGGTCACTTAGTCAACTTACTTTCACTCACAATCCAGAAAGCCCAAAAAGTAACACCAAGAGGGGCCAGGTTTAGCAGCCAACAGGACCATCTCCCCCCCTGTCTCCAATACAAGGGGACATTTTCAGTTGATTTTCTGCCTTTGAGAGCCTTTACACATTCACATCCATCCCTCCATGCATCCATGTACCCCCATATCCATCCATCCAACTATCCATCCATCCATCCATCCATCCATCCATCCATCCATCCATCCTTGCAGCCATCCAGCCATCCATGCAGCCATCCATCCAACTATCCATCCATCCATCCATCCTTGCAGCCATCCAGCCATCCATGCAGCCATCCAGCCATCTATCCATCTATCCATCCTTGCATCCATCCATCCATCCATCCATCTATGCAGCCATCCATCCATGCAGCCATCCATCCATCCATCCTTGCAGCCATCCAGCCACCCATCTATCCATCTATCCATCCATCCATCTATCCATCCATCCATCCATGCAGCCATCCATCCATCCATCCATCCATCCATCCAACCATCCATTCACCCTTGTAGCCTTCCAGCCATACATGCAGTCCTGTATCCACATATCCATCCATCCATCCATCCAACTATCCATCCATCCATCATCCATCCATCCATCCATCATCTATCCATCCATCCATCCCAGAAACATTTGCCTTTTCTTCTTCTAGCTTAGTAAGCATCTATTATATGCCAGGTGCTCTGTGTATCAACTCAAGAAGCAATAACAACCAAGCTGAGATGTTGGCTTCAAAAGAGAACAAATGATTGTTCTCTGATCCTTCCAGGAGGCAGATTTTGATCTGAAGAAGGGACCAAGTGGTAAGAGGAGGGTGCAGAAAGGAGTGGCACAGAACAGTGAAGCCAACGCTACAGATGGTCTTCACTTTACTCACAATTCACGGAGCAAAACTATCAGCCAACACTCCAGCTCGAGAGAAGTCTGTGGCCACAGGGTGCGGCCTGCTGGCCCTTCTGCACACTGTGTACATGGAGCTGTCCTGCCTATTGTCTCTTGAGAGTGGCTTGGCTGGCCGCTGTACTCTGGGCTGCACCTGTCTCTCCCACCAGGCCCTGTGACAGGGACCTTTCCCATAAGGTCCTCCAGAAGGCCCATGGTTATGATTACACTTGCATGGTTATTGGCCGGCTTCCATGACCCAAGGGAGCTCTCACTGGGGACACCTTTTGTCCAAACTCACCAATGAACTCCTTGAAAAAAGAAAGGCCACTTGGCATCTTGAAAAGATGAAGGCTCAAAACAGCTCGATTCTGATTCTGCGTTCATGTGACCTCATGCAAGCCTCCATTTCCTCATCTGGAAAATGGGAGATTTCATAGACTCGGGACCCAGAGGGGGTCACAAGGATCAGAAGAATGTGTGTCGAGCTGGAAAGGTCTTTCAGACGCTGGTGTTGTGACTGAAAGGCCCGTGATGCTTACGTCTGCTCTATTTCATGGTACACAATAGGTACTTAATCAATGCAGGTGACCGTGAAGCAGGGCTGGAGGGTAAGCAGGTCAGATTCTGCTGAGGTGCTAAGAAGTAGCACCATGGGAAAAGCCAAGAGAGTGACAAGGATAGGACAGGTAGCTCTGCTCTTGGGGACACTGGCTCAGAGATGGTGCCCCCTCTTTGCCTGCTCCCTAGTTGGGGAGCCAGGAGCACCAAGAGGAGTAGCCCATGCTTGGGTCAGGAGGCCAGTGGGAAAGTGGAGCTCAGCTTCCCACTGACTATAAAAGTGGCCGGAACAGTGTGCCTTAGCGTGAAATAATCAGACAGGTAACCGGTACTGGGGCCGGGACCCTGAAAGACACATATCTGGAGCCATAGATGTTTGCCGGGTTCCTGAAGGAACGTGGGGCAAAGGAGGGGAGAGCTTTCCTTTGCTGACTGCCAACCCAGGAGCTCTCTTCTGAGCTACTTCTCCCGGGGGGTGGGGTAGGGAGAGGGGCTGAGCACCCCCAGTGGATAGCTCCTCCCTTCCTCAAAGTACATGTGGGACACAGATGTCCAGAAGACAGTCTAGAGAGAGCCCAAGTGATGAGCTGCCTGCCGGGGTGATGGATGGAGACCTAGTCGGTGGGCTCCATGACAGAGCAGCAATGAGTTCCCGGGGGCTGGAGTTCCCATGTCCGGGCCAGGAAGATGGCAAAGGGCTTCCGGTGGTTGTGGCCATGTTAACTCCAGGCCAGGAAACCTCCTTCCTCCTGGCTCCGTGGTGGGCCCGTTGCATTCTCCTTCCCAAGAGGGGCCTCCACCTTCCCCTCTTGGCTAAGGAAGAGCAAGGCGTAGGCGGGGGGCCAGACCCTCGTGCCAATCTGGCACTTGGCCTGAGTTGGACAATCCCAAGCTTCCCCACCGGCAGGAGGGCACTGCTAGAGCATCGGGGCTCAGATGGGAGGCCAGGGAGCCACCCACCGCCCTCCCCCCAATTCCCCGCCATCCACCCAAGGCCCCATTGTGGGTGTCAGTGACTCAGAGGAGGTTCTGGTTTCTGTCGGATTCTTGAGGCTCAGGCAACCTGATCTTGAAACAATGACAAGCTTTGGAACAATCATTCCTGGCTCCCGAAGGAGTACTTCAGGCCTGGCCAAAAACGCAGCAGAATGGAAAATGATGTTGGGAGGGAAAGGTCAGGTTCTGGGCCTCCCATGGCCGGAAGCAGGTGGCTGTTCAGGCCTGAGGGCCAAGTGACGTGGCCTGCAGGCACAGGTGGGTGGCAGTGACTCCACAGCTCCGTCTGGGTGCCGGCTACTGACACGGAACCGACAGCATGCCCACTGGCGTTCTCTCCACCCCCGTACTGGGACACTTCAGAGTAGGACCTAGCCACAGGCTGCAGCAGGTGCCAGAGGAGGGCATGGGGGGGGGCGGGGTGGCAGGAGAGACAGCAAAGCCTGGTGTCACACACAGCAGTCAGCACATGGCAGATGCCTTCCTCACTTAAGGAGACGCCACACGCACGGCCAGCACTCAGAAACCCCCTGTATGTAAGCCGGGGGTGCATTTATTATGACTGCCTCTGGACCCACTTTACAGATAAGGAAATTGAGGCTTCCCTGATGGAGCATAGAGCAAAGGCTGCGATGCCTGTCCAGCTCTTCCACTGGGCAGGAGGCACCTACTGGCAACTTCTCTTCTTTATCCCCTGCCAGCTTGGGAAATTGTCCCTCTCCACCCCATGACAGGAACTGTCCAGAAGTGCCAGGAAGGTTCATGCTCCCCACCGATGGCCTTTTATCCCATGGAGAGGGGGGCTTGGGGGTAAATGCCCCTTGGAGTCTTCTTGTCCATATCTCTCTAGGGTCCAGTGGGTTGAGCCCGTTACTGGCAGTGGAAACACCTCATTGTGCATTTTCCGCCCCCCCCTTCCTCCTCCAATTCCCTTCCCCATCTCTACCTGGTGCTTCCCAGGCTCACCTCAAAAATAAATCCCCCATGGGGGCAGCAGGAAAAAAAGAAAAAATAAATAAATAAAATAAAATACATCACCCACAACCACGTCCTTGTCGTGGGTCAGTTTTGGGGGACACCCGAACAAAGAGAGAGAGAAGGACGGTGCTCTCGGCCCACTGTGCCAATTCAGAATCAAACCAGAACAAGGGAATCTGCTATAAAGAAGCATACCGGTGACTTTTTATCAATTTAAAGGGGGAACAGCTGTTGGGTAGAACTGTAGCAGTCAAAATGCTTGGGGCTGCAAATAATGGGAAATTCAGCTCAAACTGGTTTAAGAAATGCTCTGGCCGGTCTGGCTGGGGTCCAGAGGTGAGGGGCTGTGCGGTGGGCTTCCCTGTGGCTCCTGCTCCTTCCCCGTCATTCCTCTGTGTGGTCCCCCACCCCCATCCCAGGAGTGGCCCACGGCTCACACCCACTCATGTTGATGTCCAGGGAGCTTTGCCGGCTGGGGCTTACCCTGGGCCCTCGACCGAGAGAGCAGACTGGCATCACCCTAAGGGACAATCTGAGTTCTTGAGATGGAAAAGGGGTAGTGGAAACTGAGTGAAGAACCAAACAGTGTCTACTAGAAATTTTTTTTTTGGTCTAAGTTTCCCCCTGCGGAGTTACCCTTAAACCTTCGATCAGTGTGAACCGTGGCTCTCCCGTGGGCACATGCTAGCAGATGACAAAGGCAGTGAACGAGTGGCAAATTAATCCTTACGGAAAAGCCCAGAAAGGACCAACCCTTTCACAACATCTCTGTGTATAGTGAACCCGTGGGCTGTGGTTTAGCTGTGTGCAAACATGATGAAGTCGTATTGTGCAAGTAAATGTGTTCCTAATTTGAGGGGCAGATTTCGGTGGAAGAGCATTCTGAGGTCTTTTTCCAGTGAGCTGGGTGTCCCGTGGTGTCCTGCCATTGACCTGGCCACTCGCCTGCGTCCGCGGACAGCCGCGCCATGGCCAGCGTCCGAATAGCTGTTTCCAGTGGCCCGTGGTGTGCGGTGTGCAGGGACTGGAGCCCGCCTGTATGGGATCCAATGATATCCCTTCCCCAAACCCAGCCACGAAGTTCAAAACACCTCATTTAAATAATTCCCAGCTCCGTGTCCTCACAGAATGAAGACAATGCTCCCAAATGTCAGAGCAACTTGACCTTGGAGTTCCAAGTCCCCGCCTTCCCTGGAGGAACGCATGATGGCTTGTCCTCCCAGAGTGGCGGAGTCAGGGAGGGGGTACACTGTGGCTGCTGTTTGCAACCGTGTGGCCTAGAACCACCAGGACCATCCAAGAGCCGATGAAATGCTCACGCCTACCTCGCAGGGAGGGGGATGATACTGGAACTCGAGTCAGGCCCCAGACGCGGGGCGGTTCTCCCAGCCTGCTGACCCCCCGCTCTCCATCGTTGAACTACTCAGGGAACAGCCCAAGGTAGAAACTCCACCAGCTCTTTGAACAGAGATCAGTTTACCCTAAAGAATCGCCAACTCAGGGACGCCTGGGTGGCTCAGTGGGTTAAGCCTCTGCCTTCAGCTCAGGTCATGATCTCAGGGTCCTGGGATCGAGTCCCGCATCAGGCTCTCTGCTCAGCAGGGAGCCTACTTCCTCCCCTTCTCTCTCTCTGCCTGCCTCTCTGCCTACTTGTGATCTCTCTCTGTCAAATGAATAAGTAAAATCTTAAAAAAAAAAAAAAGAATTGCCAACTCAGTTCATGGCAAAAAAGGGGAAACTGAGGCAGCACAGTTGGGGAGCGAGTGTGGGAACAAAGAGGCCGGGGTGGAATGATTAAAGCCGAGGGCTGAAGGAGACCATGAAGGCAGGAACCGGATCTAACAGGAGGTGGGCATGGCTGGCGGCTGCTGTTTTCTGCCACTGTGGGGGTGCAGGTGAGAAATGAGGGAGCAGGTTCCAGAATGACCCTGTGCGTTTACTCCAAAATGCACTCTGTCTCCTCCAGCTCCTTGGCCTTGACTGTGATTTGTTCCTTCTGTTGGTATTCCCACCTTTGGGCCATCCTCCCTCCTTACCTGCAGGCTGGACCTACTGAGTCACTTCTAAATAAAGTATCTCGAAGGTGATGAGTTGTCCAAGATCATTAGACAGCCAAATGACTGTGACCTCCCTCGAACCTTCCTTCTCTCGGAGCCCTTGCTCTCTGACAAGCTAGCTGCTGTGTTGGGAACAGCCCCCATAGGGTGGCCCACAGGGCAAAGAACTGATTTGTTCAACTAACTGTTCAACCAACAACCAGCAAGCCCCTGACACTTGTCCATGGTCACATGACAGAACATGGCCACAGATTCTCCAGCCCCAGCTGGGCCTGAGAGCCTGCCCCACACCTTGAAGGAAGCCTTCTGAGGCTCTGAGTTAGGCTGCACTTGACTCACAGAAATTCTCAACCCACAGAAGCTGAGTGAGATAATAAGTATTTGTTGTGTTAAGCGGTTACATTTCGGAGTGATTTGTTGCACAGCTATTGCTAACTAATACATGTGTTCGCCTCGGTCTTGTCAGCTCATTCCTCCAACACACAGATACGGAGCTTCTGCGAAGTTGTGTACCCTGTGCTGGCGCTGATATTACAAAGATGATGGGAAGGAAGACAAGGTCCCCAGGTCCCAGCCCTCACGGAAACGGTGTGGACTGCATTGGAGAAGGTCGTGACCATGACCAGGACTCTGTGGGCCTTTTTATGGACATTGCCTGAAGTCGTTGTACATGGTACAACTTTTTTTTCCCATGGGTACAGCTTTTCCCCCCTGCCCCAGCAAGACAGCACCTCGCCTGCACTTGGGCACGTACAATCCCACGTTTCTCCCCCATGGAAAGTGCGGAGGTGCTAAGACACCACAGGCTTAGATATCTTAGGCTGCTGTGATGCAGACGTGTCCAGGCTATGCCGTGAGCTCCTGGAGCAGGCTTGGCAGAGCGTCCCACAAGTGCCCAGCCCAGCCCCTGGTACTAGCAGGTATCCAAAGATGGAATTAGGGTTGGTGTGACTAAACCTTGTCTTAGTAGGTCTCTGAAGCTCAGCATCCGAACTGGTGGCTCCCTAGGCCTGGGCAAGCCACTGGGGACCCCAGAGAACTTCCCCAGGATCCCCTTCATATGCTCTGTCTTAGTCTATTTGGGCCGACAGAACCAAATACCACAGACAGGGGGCCTTATAAACAACAGACACTTACTTCATGCAGTTCTGGAGGCTGGAAGTCCCAGATCGGGGGCCAGCTGATTCAGCTCCTGGTTCCTGTCAGCTGTCCTCTCCCTGTGTCCTCCCATATTAGAAGGGAAGAGGTAGCTCTCTGGGGTCTCTTCTGTGAGGGCACTAATCCCATTCACGAGGGCTCCCCCTTCATGACCTAATCACCTGCCAAAGGCCGCATGCCCTCACACCAGCCCACTGGCCGCTAGGATTTCAACATCTGAGTTTTTGGGGGGACACAAACATTCAGTCTGTAGCCCCGTCCATTCTAGACCTACTTCCCCTGATGTGACGGCTTCACACCAGTCCCACTATGGTGTCAGGGCAGCTGAGAAACACTCGCCTCTGCTGGGCAAAGATGATGCAGATTCTTTATTTCCCAGAGCTGGTGGCAAAGACAAAATGTCTCACCCCTGGGAAGGTGACAGCTGAAGTGAGGGGGCTCTGTCCTGAACCTGGGATTCTGCTGAGCCCTGGTGACCTCGGTTCTCTTCCAGTGTGGCTCTGTCAGGGCCCAGCCTCCCCATGCAGACTCGGCCCATCTTCCTCCCTACAGGTGCCATCCTGAGGCCTTCCTGGGAAGCTCTGTGATTCTTCCCAACGTTGTGGGGACTAAACAGGTGACAGAGACAGACACTGAGTCCTCCCCCTGACCAAAAACCTCCCATAACTGGTTTCCCAGGGAAGCCTCAGGGGCAGAGACTGGCCTGCAGGAAAGTCATCAGGATGTCCTCTGGGGATCAGCCTGGTGGATGAAAAAGAAAGGGACAGAGCAGGACTGGGCAGAGGGAGAAGGTGAGCTGCAGTGTAGTCTCCAGGTGGTCTGGGGCTGGGCTTGTCCCAAGTTGGGGCGAGGGGACCAAGGTTTATATCCTAAGGAGATCAGTCACCAGATGTGGACCGCCCTTAGACCTTGAGGTTCTAGGCTTCTCCTTCCCTGAGCTGTAGGCCTCCTGGCTCAGCTGCAGAGGTGGACGGTGGCAAGGGAAAGAGGTCCCCTATCTGTGGGGGCTGAGGAGGAGAGGGATGCAAGTGGACGCTGTCCGGTGGACTCTCATGGTGAGCCCAGAACCTCAGGGAGACGAGCTCCAGCAGCAGGGCCTGGATCTGACCCATCCCTGAGCGTCCGTGGCCCCTGGACCAAGCTTTGCCCGCTGCAGGTGCTCAGCTGCCGGCGTTAGTCTTTGCCTCCTCGTTTTCTGCCACTTTCTGCACTTCGGGAACGACCGCCGGTGAGGATCAGCCCTGCAGGGTGCCCGGAAGCCCTTAATTTAAGGGCCACCCACTTCCCGATGCTCCACCCCGGCCGCCTCCAGCTCCGCTCTGGGAAGAGTTAGACTCCTCCCCACCCCATGGCACCAGAGGGAGCCCCCCACCCCCACCCCGGCTTGCCGTATCAGTGACTATTGCCGCAGTAAGGCTGTGCGACACATCACCCCAACACTCAGTGGCCTGAAGCCTTAAGCATCTATGTGTCTCATAGGTCTGCAGGCGGCTGACTTGGGCTGGGCTCGCTCGGGTGTCTGGAGATCCACTGGCTGTTGACTGGCCTCATCTGGGGCAGCCGGGGACACTAGCTCTGTTCTGCATGTCTCGGCAACGAGCAGGCTGGTTAGGTTGTCGTGGCCGCGGCAGGGAAGCAGAATGAGCAATCTCGGTTTTACCAGCACTTTCCAAGCCTCCACGTGCATCACACTTGCTAACAGCCCATTGGCCGAAGCGAGGTCACGTGGCTGCTCAGGGGTCAAAGAGGGAGGGCCCAACGAGCCTACTGAGGACAAACCGGTGGGGGCGTGTATGGGGGGGCGTGTCTGGGGGCGTGTCCGGCACAGGTGGTGTGAGGAGGACAGGACCTTCCTCAACGAGAGATGCAGAGATGCGTGGGTGTGAGGCCTTGCGGGGTGTGCAGGAGCGTACCAGACTGCCCCAGACAACCCAGGTCCCTCCAGCGGCGACTCCTTGTCAGCCTTCTGTGATGTCCCCATTTACTGCCCCTGCTGTGCCTCTGCACGTTTCCTCCCTAGGACTTCTCCTCCCCTTTGTGCTGCCATGAAATGTGTCTCCACACAAGGTTCCCTCCAGAGGGGATTCAGAACGTGGAACGAACACAGGGACTCGGGGCATTCAAGTCCTCCAGGATTATCGGTGGCCTGATTCGTGCACGTGTGCTAGGCATTAACTGGGGGTTGAAAATAATCTTCATTTTAGTTTCTTTGATCAGTTTACCTCGAGCTCCAGGCTTCATCATGCTGGGCTGGAGGGAATGGAACCGCAGTCATCTGGGGACTTCTGCCTCAAGAGAAGCAGGGGTCCCAGGCTCTCTCCATCATAGGTCTGCCCCTGGGTGTAGCAAGATCCTGGCCCCCAGCCTGTCCTCCTCTTTCTATCTGCATTTCAGGAGCATGAGAATCTGGGCAAGTGTAGGAGTTCTGGAAGCCTCACCCCTCCAAGTACAACTGGGAGGGCTCAGATGTCCACTGCCTGAGTCCTTCAGACACATCTCCCCAGGGACGAAATCAAATTAGCATCACAAAAAATATAAAGAACAAAACTCAGTTGAGTATCCGTTCCTATAAATAACAATCACTAAATTCGAATGCTTACTTACTGTATTTCTAGCATTGTTTTCAGCTTCTTACCAAAAATTAATCCAATTGGTTCTCACAACCGTGTGGGGCCGGAGTTACTCCCATTTTACAGGTGAGGGAACTGAGGCACCATGGTACAAGTCATTTGTTCAAGGTCAAATAGCTAACAAGGATCAGAGCTAGGATTTGAATCCAGGAGGCCTGCAACACTTGACCTGTTCTCTGGCCTCTCTGAAGAGAGACACAGCCTGCGGTGGGAATGCCAAGTGGTGAATCTTGGCTTCCTCCCTATGCTCAGAGAGAGCTCTCACCAGGGACTGGAGGCTGACCTTTATGGTATCCACGTGCCTTCACTCTCTTTGATCTCAGAGCTAAAGGTCTTCACAGAGGCTGGAGAGGAGCATTTGGAAAGAGATCCAGGATGGTCAAAGCCAGGGCCAAAGGTAACCTGGACACATCTGTTAATTCGGGTAAATCAGTCCACAGCATCAATGTACAACAGTGATCCCCGGGTCACCCAGACTACTCAGAGAAGGTATGTTTGCCAGAAAGTGAGTGTGTGTGTGTGTTTTGGGGAGGGTGGGAGTGCCCTGAGGAGGCCCCCAGCCCTTGCTCACCTACATTCAAAGGAACCTGCCTCCATGAAGATACCAAACCACAGGAAATTCTGTTCTCATATAAGTAGATGCCAGTATTAGGGTGAGCATCAGGGATGGCTTAATCCAGGGCCTATGGCCCCATATCTCTGGGATTTTCTCTGCTTTCTCCTTCCTAACTGTATGGGTTTCATCCTCAGTCTGGCTTCCTTCATGGTGGCAAAATGGAAGTAACTGTCCCATGCCTCACACCCACATGCCCAGATATTCAGAGAAAGGAAAGGTGTTTCTTTCCCTGCCTGCTGTTAGGAGGGAAGAAATGTTTTCACATCTCACTGTCTCCACCTGGGTCACACATTCTCACCCAACCATTTGAGGACCAGTTCTGGGGCCCAGGGTAAAGCCGTGTGCTGATTGGCTGAGGTGTGGACCCTCAACCAATCACAGTGCCCGAGACAATGGGCTGCCACTGGGGCCAATCAGTCTGAGCAATGGCAGCGATGCTTGGGACAGGCCTGGGGACCGGGGAGGGACAGAGTTTGGTGGGCGAGGGACAAGAGACACCAGGTCTACAAGAAGAGGAGACTGGTCAGAAAGGAGTCTCACCGCAGAAAATCAGACTCATCAGCTCAGATTGGTTCTTTGTCTCGGAGGCTGGGCAAGTAGATTGACTGTGTTCTGGCTTGCATCTTGACAGAGAGAAAGTTAGAAAGACAGAGAGAAGCACTGGAAGCCTCTCTCGCACAACCCCAGGGCAGGCACTGAGGGCCCTCCTGCCAATATCCCCCGGCTTGGAGGGGCATTTACCATACTTTTCTAGAAGGATTCCCTGTTAAGTAGGGCCCGGCTTATAGGGGGCTGATGGCATAGAAGGAGCCCCTGCTGGCTGCCAGACCAGTGCTCTCAAATGCTTTTGACAGGTACAGATTAAACATGTGTTTTAAACAAGGCAGCAGTCAGGGAGGCAGGAGAAGCAGGTCGAGCATCAGCCTCCAGCGTCCCCTGGGCTCCCCAGCTCCCTCTGCTCCTTGCCAGGATGAGGCACGGGATACTATTCAGGGGGCCGAGGCTGTCAGCAGATCTAGAAACAGTGTCATTTAGGCGTCGGCTGGCTCTGAAGGCCTTTGTGCACCCTGACCCCCAAAGCCGGATGCAGAACCCACCGTCAACTTCAGATTGGGTGAACACAACTTGCTTTTTATTTCTTTATGTGACCTTATCATTATCACCAAAATGATCGTGTTGTGGTGTGGAAGGAGCCACGGGGTAACTTGGCCAAACTCCTGGCCTCGGAGTCAGCAAATGATGGTCTTTTCTGGGGATGCAGGCGGTGGCCAGGAGCTCAGGAGAACCACACACGAAAACAGATTGACGAGCTCCATCTCAGCAAAGCCATATTGCAAGTGGCACATTCCAGTCGGTAAACATAGAACCAAGTAACAGAGAAACTCCAGACCACCTTCACAAGACAGGCCACCCCGGTCAAAGGGGCCAGAGTCTTGGGGGTGGGGTGGGGGCACGGTATTAATACGGTCACTAGTATTTTATTCTTTCCAAGTCATTCCTGGGGTTGGCGGGAGCAGAGGCCTGGCGGCACAGGGAGATGTGTTTTGCTGTCTGACCTTGTTTGGGGTTTCATGGCAGCCAAGTAACTTGTGTCAGCAGTTTGAAGTGTGTCAGGCCAAGTGTCCCCAAAGAACGGAGCAGGAGGAGAGGGAAGGCAGCCCTGGGCTTGGTGGGAGTACGAAGTGAGTGGAGGCAAACAGGGTGCCCATGTCACAGGCCACGCATGTCTGCTTTAGGAGGGCTTTGCATGTAGCCACAGGCCGATCAGCCTGACCTGAGGCTCTGCTGGAAGATTATGGAGAAAAATGGAACAATAAAACCACTGTTACTTAATAAAAGCAGGTTCCCAAGGCACCCTGGGACCTGTGTGCCTGGAATGAATCTTGAAGGTACATGGAGACCCGGTTGGGTCCTAGGGAACAGACATCAAAGGATGTCTCTGGGCCCTCATTGCCTGTGGCTGGAAGCTTCCTGCTCTCTAGATGCTCACCACTGGCTCTCCTGCCACCGTCGGTTCCAGCCAGGCAGGGGATCTGCACAGGATGGACGTCCATACAGACCTGTTGACCACCTAGCTAGGAAGCTGAGAGGTGTGTGACACGGGGTGGGTAGCCCCCACACAGCATGCCTGGCTGGCTGGGAGGGAAGAGCTGGCGTGGTCTGTGCTCCGCCCACCCAATCCTGGTGCCTCCAACTGTGTGTGTGTTTGTCCATCTGGTCCCAGCTGTCCACCTGGATGCACTGAAAGCTCCTTCAGAGCAGCACGCAGCACCATGCTGGATGAAGGTGGGGACATGGCCAATCTGAAGCTGAGAGATTGAGAAGGACAACCTGAGCCTATGGAACCATCCAGCTCCCCAAGTCGGGTCTGGGTAAGCATCAGCACTCATTTTTTTTGGAGAATCTGCTCTTTTCCTCTTTGTTGTCTGCAGAAAGATCACTGAGTCTGTTCTATCTTTCCTTTGGAAGGAGTCTTTGTTTTTGAGATTCTAACCCTGGCGCATCCAAGCCACAGAGCGGCATTTGGCGGGGAGCCTGGGGAGACCTGATAGGGCCTTGCAGGACACCTGGAAGGCTGCCATCCCTTTCAGAGCAGGGATAGAAATTCTTGTCACAAACCTCTGGCCCTGTAAGGCCCACTGAATGCCTCCAGACAAAGCAAATGCTTTTTGACTGAGACATTTTCAGGGGCAAGGATTATTTTTTGGAACAAGAAGCTGTTGATGCTGCCATTTGACCCCTGCAAGCAACACGTAGCCCAGGAGATGCACGTCACTCAGTCTGACAGTACCCTATCTAGCTTCTGTCACTTCCCAGTAATGAGCGTGGTTCCCTTTGTCCCTTGACCACGTTATGATCAATTCCTCCGGCCACAGCCTGTCTCGATGCCCAGCATGCCTTGGCCGGAAATGGCAATGTTTGCCAAAGAACAGAGAAGTTTCTTGGGGCCTCTCCTCCCTTCCCCTGGGCCTAGTCCATCCTCTTGCTTTGTAGGAACGTGATGCTGTGGGACAGTGACAGAGTGGTCAACCAAAAGCCCAAGCCCATGCCCGGGCATGGCGGGCATCATTTCATATCTTATGACTTACGTTCTCATTCTTTCCCTTCATTCGTTTGTTCACTCTAGAAGACACTTGCCTGGCCTTTGTCATTAGCCAGGATGGTAGGGGTCCCTAGAGGAGTGGCAGTTGGGTTTCCCTCTTTCATGGCCAGAAGCTGCCCCTCCCCCTCTCCCCCTCTGGGTCTTAGAAAGAAGGAAGTGAGGCCCCCAGAGACTCTCATGGAAGACCCTTTTCCTCCCCAAGTAAACTGCTTTCCTCAATCCAGCAGCACAGGGCAGCACTGAAGGGACTTCATGAGGCCCATAGGATAGAACCTTGTCCTTGTCGAGCTTGGTGGGGGGACGTTCCTGGGGAGGACTGCTATGGCCAGCACCCCCAGACTCCCTAGCTTAGTCGCCATATTGCAATGTCCCGGCCGGGAGCACAGAATGAATCTAAACAGGGTCACATTTGTCCTTATCTGATGATCAATGTTGTCTCTTTCCTCTCTCCATTTCCCTTTTCTACTGAGATCTTTTCACTCCAAGGGCTATAGATGAATATACTATGAACTTCTCAAAGGTATGGGCCACGTTCCCTACGTACGAGTCTCTGCAGGGCTGAGAACAGTGTCTTAAATATCAGAGCTACCCAGCAAATATTTCTGCAACGATAGGACCCTGCATGGGAAGGACTGCCGTGGGAGGAATGGAATGCTCCTATGGAAAGGAGGAAGTGATCTATAGCCTTAGAGAGCTATGAATAAAATGTTATGACTCAGGGAAGGGAGAGCTCACCGCTGACCAGCAGTGGTGAGCAGGGACGCTTGCCCTGAGGACGGAGGCGTGAAGACATCTGACCCAGGGAGCAGAGTAAGCCGAGGGTGGCAGGGTGTGTCCCACAGCTCAGGCTGGACTCTGCACTGTCACTGTCACCAGCTCGGTTAAGGAGCAGGCCTTATCCGGGCATGAAGGCCCTTACCATAGGAGACCCTATCCTCCTGCATTCCACGCAGAGCGGGGCAGGGCCTGGCAGGAGGATGTGCTGGTGGAGGCTCCCTCCTTCTGTTATTCTCCCTTTTTTATGGGGCTCATGTGAGCCTGGTTATAGGGGGAATACCCAGGCCTCTTGGTGCCAGGAAGTCTGGTTTGGAGTGCCAGCTGTTGGAAGGAGTAGGTTGAGAGCGCCAGCTGCTTGGCAACTGGAGATCCTGGGCCCCGGAAAGGTGCAGAGAAACCACCTGTCCCCCGGGGAAGGGCTGAGCCACGAAGGGCAGCCCCTCTTGCTGGGAATAGGGGGCCCAGGGCGCAGGTGGCTCCAGGTCCAAGCAGCACAGCGTGAGAGCTTCTTGACTAGCCTTCTCCTTCATTGTAAAGACATGGTGAGGTAATCAGCTGCTCACATCTAGACAGAGTGAGTAATTTTGAATTTGAGAAAGTAAGAGGATAAGAAGGCATTCTGCATAAGAAATTCAAGAAAATAAGGAACAGACAAACAAGTCGATACAAGAATGACTTAGCATTAGAAGTAACAGCAGGTCAGATGTGTGTGTGGGTAACAGAGTGGCCAGGATAGTCTAAATAAAGTCCTAACTGTAGGACAGGGGACGTTTGATGTGTGAGGCTGCCTGGTGGAGAAGCGCCTCCTTCCCCCCCATCAGCGCCCAGGGCCTTCCATCCACAGGACAACCCAAAGCATTCTGCCATGCGTCCCACTGCTCCCTGGGGGACGGCGCCCCTGCTGCCACCCACCAAGGAGAGCTGGAGCAGGGTTTCCTGTGGGCTCAGGAGAGATGGGGTGGGGGCGGACCTGGATTTGAGGAATCCTGGTGGGCGAAAGTTGTTTGGCTGGTACCCTTCTGGGCTTGAGAAGTTACTCCGAGGGAGGGGTCAAGGGTGATTCACATCTGAGGCCAGCGGGGGCTCCCTGGTGACAAGGCCATGGGTATGGGAGTTTGGGATGGGGGCCAGAGCTGGGTGCTGTTGGACTTTTCCCTTTGTTTCCTGAAGCTTCGCTCAAAGGATCATTTACATACCATAAAACTGTTTTCAAGTGTAGAATTCAGCGGTTATTGGTGTATTTACAAAGTTGCACGGCCATCACCACAACCTTGTTTTTTTTTTTTTTTTTAAGATTTTTATTTATTTATTTGACAGACAGAAATCACAAGTAGGCAGAGAGGCAGGCACAGAGGTGCGGGGTGGGGGGGGAGGTAGGCTCCCTGCTGAGCAGAGAGCCCGATGTGGGGCTCGATCCCAGGACCCTGGCATCATGACCTGAGCCGAAGGCAGAGGCTTAACCAACTGAGCTACCCAGGCGTCCCACCACAACCTTATTTTAAGGAGTGCTGGAGCTTTCCTGAGACCCAGGAGTCCGGCCAGGCCTGGGGGCGTGGTCAAGCCTGCCTCGGGGGCGTGGTCGGCCTAGGCCTCGGGGCGTGGTCCGGCCTGCGTTGGAGGTTCTGCCAAACCAGGCGGGCGACCAGGTTAGGCCCGCCTCAGGGGCGTGGTCGGCCTAGGCTTCGGGGCGTGGTCAAGTCAGGCCTCAGGGACCTGGTCTGGCCTGGATGCGGAGTTGAGAAGGCCCTTTGTTTAACTCGAAGGTGGAAGCCTTGGCAGTGGTCGATGCAAAACGGTCAAGAGAGAGTACTGAGCAGACTTAGTTCAACGCTTTGGGGACAGTGTTGACTTAGTGAGTGGAAGGAGAAGGAGGAGCTAAAGACAGAGAGAGGTAGGAGGAGGAGCCTGTGGGACCAGAGACCAAGGGTGAAGACCGCGGGTGATGCAGAAGGAAGACCAGAGGGCTGGGTGGCTGCATCGCGGGAGGTGGACTGCCAGCCCCCTCCGAGAGCAGAGTGAGAGGCTGATGGAGATGGAGCAGGAACCGGAAGATTTCATAGAAACCCGGGCACCTCAGTCTCCTTCGCCCTGCCCTCGTCACCAATCCTGGCAGAGTTGCCCCTACTGTCCTCTCCCCTCCATCCATTTCCGGTCATCTCCAACCAGCTTCATCCTCACCAGCGCCACCTTCCCCCCACCCAGTCCGGGGCCCACCTCCAGTCCACTGTCTGCAGCGTGGCAGTGTGACGAGAGGTCCACCTGCCCCAAACGCTGCTTCACGGCTTCTCGTGGTTCCAGGGAGAAAACTTCAATCGCGTTAGTAGCGAGGCTGCCAGACCCCAGCGGTCCTGCCGCTCCGTGGGCCCTGGCCCCATTGCCTACCTGCCCAGCCTGCCCAGTCTGCCCAGTCTGCCCAGTCTGCTCACCGAACTCCAGTCACGGGTCTCCTCTCAGTGCCCCCTGGAGCTAGCCAGGGGCTTCTCCACCATGCAGTTCCTCTGACTAGAACATTCTTCCCCCCAGCTCTTCCCATGGCTGGTTTCTTCTCATCTTTCAGACTCCCTGACCACGACTGGTCCATAGAGCCCCTTTCCTGGTACTTTCTGTGTGCCTTCCTGACACATGCCATTGGGGTATATTTTTGTTTTACTGTCTATTTTCTTTCACGAGACTATCAGCTCCCTGGAGACAGGCCCCAGCTCTGGACTGTTCACCCTTGAATCCCTAGAGCCTAGCACCATGCCTGCTACTTTGAAGTGGGTCCTGCAGTTGAATGAACAGATGAAGAAAGCTTAACTTTATCTCATGGTTTTCCTTGGCACTGCTTTCCTGGTATGACAAATGTGGGACAAAATATCCACGCTCCCAATCTTTCAGGACTGCTAAGGAGAAAGGGTTCTTTGCAGTATTGTTACATGGCTCTGGCTGGTTTTTTTAGGGCACTGGAAAGCCTTGGCTTTCTTCTGATCTTGAGGCTTTTTCTCTTTGAAGACTTGGTCCCATGCAGCTCCGCGCATACCGAGTTGTGCCCTGCACCACAGGGGGTCTGGCCTGAAACCCAAAGGTGGTGGTGTCCCCCAGGCTGCATCTACTGGGGGCACGGCCTTTGAAGCTACCCAAAGCCATTTTCAGCCCTGCCTGCGGGTTTCTTTCCCAGAACCCCAAACAACTCTCCTCTTGACTCTTGGTTTGGCTTTACGGCGGGTTGGATTTTCTCACTTCTGATGTCTGGAAAGGGAATCAAGTTTCTCTCCTCACCCTGCTACTTTCTGCTCCCTCTGTGGATTCTGGGACATGTTGCCAATCCGTAAATGATGTTTTAGTTCTTTCTTTGTTGTTGTTTTGGAGCCTTAGAGCCTGTGTTCTTAACACCAGGTGCTGAAAAATTAAACTTATCATCAATCGCCATCATCAAAGCAAGGTGGGGTAGGACGGTTTCAACTAGTCCCAAATTTCCTGAAGGAATTTGGCCTCTCGTCAATTCTCCTCTCCTGAGGCTGACGTTACTAGTAGAACAACGCTCTCTTCAGCAGCCCAGCACGGTCTGGGATTACTCGATTAAAATGCCAGGCAAGGGTCTCAGTGCTAAGCACAAGAAAGGAACCATTTCTTTGACTGATAAAACCTTAGCTGTTTTTTGCATTTGGACTGTGGGACTCTAAGAATAGTGTATTTTTTCTGGAAGTGGAGTTTTAACAACCTAGAAAGCTTAATTAAGCTTTCCTGCTGCACTTTTATTTAATTGAGTTAGTAGCAGGAGAGTATTTTTAGAACCGAAGTGATTATTCATGTAACAGATACACGTCTGAATATTCTTAAGCCTCTATCTAGGGCAAAACGTAACTGAAGAGTTGACTTCACAAGTCTGAAAGTATGACCAGTGGTTTTTACACATGTCGTCATTGTCATATCTATTCATTTCATTCATTCATTGTTTATACCCTGCATTCTTTCTCCTAAGTACAAGTTTCTTCCTTTGTCTTTATTTTAATTTTAATTTTTTTTTTCAATTCCCTCAGTGTTTGCTGGTCCGAGTGAGCTCCTTTCATAGCCTTTGGTTTCTTTTGGATTTTTTTTCTTTTATTGAGAGGAACCAGGATATCACTCAGAGGTGAATGCTTTGTATGTTACTTTGAATAGTAAAAATAATATTAAAAAATTTTGGTCCGAGGGGGCTGCCAGTTAAAAAGAAAGCAGCCATTGGACTGAAACTATGAAGTGTGTGGTGTCCCAGCAATTATGGTGACAAAGTACCAGATGGCACGTTTTCAGATGAAGGCTCAAGCTAGATTAGATCTTTCAGACTCTAGTGAAAAACAGGACATTAAAGTGGTCCAAAATAAACTTTCAGATTTGTCTCAAAGGCCCCTGGTGTCCAAGTAGAGTAAAGGTGGTTTTAGTATTGATAATGTGGAAAATGCAGTTTGCAAATAATGGCCACTACAACTCCTGGTTAGATTGCTGAAATATCTCTGTGCAGATAATGGGAATCATCTAGCAGGAACAGAGTAACTGATCTGAAGTAGACGTGATCCATGTTGGCATAAATCATCTACGAGTTTGGGAAAGGGGGTGAGAAGAAGGTGTGAGAAACCTGAGGGTGGGGCGGGGCGCGATGAATTCTATTTAAGGAATTCTCCACATTCTCTGAAATGAGTTTGCCGGTTCAGATCCATCTGTGAGATCCACGCAAAGATACGGGACTGGGCAGGACTGTCCCAACGGAAGGTGGCATGTGAAGACAACTCCTTGAGGTGGCCACAGGGCACAGGCTAAACTCAAGTCATTTCTTGTTCTTTTTGATATTTGTGGTATCAGATGCTGCTGCTCCTGAAAGCCATATTTCCACGCTTGTCTTTATTTTTAAAAATATATATTTTATTTATTTATTTGCCAGAGAGAGAGAGAGAGCGTAAAAGCACAAGCAGGGGGAGAGCGGGAGGCAGAGGGAGAAGCAGGCTCCCTCCTGAGAGGGGACCTACCCCCCCACCCCAATGCGGGGCTCGATCCCAGGACCCTGGGATCATGATGTGAGCTGAAGGCAGATGCTTCACTGACTGATCACCCAGGTGTCCCCCATGTTTGCCTTTGGAGTGAGTTTCAGAACTTCCCTGTCCCTCTTCTGCTGCCAAATGCTGCAAATCCAAGGACCTGTTGAAAAGGCACCGTTTCTTCTGAAATCATAGATCTCATTCAATTAGGGCTTGTTGCACGACCCGCAAAACCTTCAGGGCTTCTCCTCGTCCTCAGATATCCCCCTGGCTTAGCATCCTGCAGGGCACACTAAGACGTGCTCCCTTTCTGTCTAAGGTCAATGACCAAACCCAAGTGACTCAGGAGAGCTGCCGCCGCCACCAGAGCCAGCAAGACATCTTCTGCGCCCCCCACCCCGTCTCCCCACCCCCTTCTGTCTCAGGGAGGGGAGCACCTGCCGCAGCAAATGCAGGGTTCTGCACGTCCTAGCAGCACCGCGGTTTCCCAGAGGCAGAGGAGAATACCGGCAGCATTAAATGCAATTTCCTTCCTTAAATTCAGACTCATTTCACTAAGCAGGATCCATATTAAAGCAGAAAAAGGGTGAGAAGAGAGGCGCCTGGGTGGCTCAGTCAGTTAAGTGTCAGACTCTTGGTTTCATCTTAGGTCATGGTCTCAGGGTCCTGAGGTCAGGGTTGGTGAGATCCAGCTCCGGCTGGGGCTCCACGCTCAGCGGGGAGTCTGCCTGAGACTCTTTCCTCCTCCCTCTCCCACCTCCTCGGCTCCCAGCCCCTCTCCCCCCACTGCCACATGCATGCTCTCGCTCTCTCTAAAATAAATAAATAAGTGAATGAAATCTTAAAAAAAAAGTATGAGAAGAAAACCTAGGTATTGGCAAAATGACGCCCATATGCCCACTTTTTGTTTTAAGTAATGCCTTCTTCCCCAGAGGGTGGTATTTTTCCTCATGTCCCCCGCTTTCTTTTCTCCTTACTCTAATCTCTTTGCTCTTCACCCTTCCTAAGTCTCCAGGATTCCTGTCACTTGGACGTGGGCCAGGAAAACTCCCCCAAAGATGCGGTTTGCACCTCTGAGCCTGACTCGGGGCCCTCCTGCGGGTACCTGGTCTTTTCCAGGCCATTTTCTCTTTGCCTTAAATGCGGCTCTGGCTGCCAGCTGCCTGTTTGAAAGCCAGATTTCAGATATTACTTTTGCAGCGATCCCAGATTATCAGGCTAACTAAATATTTGGGTCGTGAATCGGATGTGAAGGCAGTGAATTTAATATGAAATAGCAGCTTCATTTTGGTCCAATTCCAGGTCATTTTGTTGTTGTTGTTGTTGTTCTAAACCCAATACACTACATGGTAGTGTTTCGAAGAAACCTCTTTATTGAAAACTGTGAGTGGCCATGGCGTATTAGACAGTGACACAAACAAAAGCACACGGTGAATTAAACCCTATTTCAGGTCTCTAGTCCCAGAGAATGTGACATTAAATAAAAGGGTGAAGTTTTCTGAGATTGCTCCGGTGGCAGAGTTAAGGTGATAATGTGTGTTTCTAAGACTAGAAGCAATCGAATGCGGGCCGAGAGAAGCGTCCTTCTCCGTAAGCTTTCCCAAATGAGCTGGTCCTAAAGAAACTGAAAAAAAAAAAAAAAAAAGTTTTTTTCAACTGCAATAGAGACTTTTGTCTCACGATACATTAAATATATATTTATTACATTACATAATATTGGTAGAAATGGGATACAATACAGTCAGTGATTGTATGTATCGGGATTTATCAATGTGGGTTTTCACAATATATCAGGTGAAGAAAGCAAGTTATAAAATAGTATGTATGATAAATAATATATAAATAAAATATAAATAATATGATAAATAAATAATAAAAGATGCCACTTAAGTAAGCCCACATGTGTATGGGTGTGATTCACAGACAATTTTGAGTAAAAAGATGGGCAAATACTCACCCAGAGTTTGGCGGGGATTGGAGGGTTATTAGGATGGGACACTTTCTCTTCATGCTTTCCTCTAGCCTGTCATATTGCGTTTGTAATCAGAAAAAGACTAATATGAATTAAAAACTATAAAAAAAATTACGCAGATAGAGGGTTCTCTCAGGAAGACTGAGATTAAGGGGTATTCCTCTGGTAAATAAAAAAGGTGGTTTTTTCCTTTTAGGAGAGTCTACCGAGTGCTTTTATGCATGATTGAATTATGTAATCAATGTACAGGACTCATCAGTAATAGCTCAAAACACAATTTACCTGGATTATTTCAAATAGTAAGATCCTACTAACAATATTATAACTGGATTTTCTATTTTTTTTCCTCTACCAGTCCAATCAACTAAAAATAAAGTACATATGGGGCGCCTGGGTGGCTCAGTGGGTTAAGCCGCTGCCTTCGGCTCAGGTCATGATCTCAGGGTCCTGGGATCGAGTCCCGCATCGGGCTCTCCGCTCAGCAGGGAGCCTGCTTCCTCCTCTCTCTCTCTGCCTGCCTCTCTGTCTACTTGTGATCTCTCTCTGTCAAATAAATAAATAAAATCTTTAAAAAAAATAAAAAAATAAAAATAAAGTACATAGACATGAAGAAAGCAAGATATAACTACTATCTCTTACATAGCATTTAAAACTCCCTATATTTTATTTAAAATCTAGACATAGTTTGGCTTTACTCAATGAGATGGCATATACTCAAAGAGGGGTAGTTATTTGGCCAATAAATCTAACAGTGCCTTTGACCAGTTTCAGAGAATTATGAACAGCTTTGGATGAAGGTATTTTTTGGACTACCCGACAAAATAAACGCAAATATTTAATAACTATGCTTAAAAGGTAAGATCTTTAGGAAAGAATACTTCCCCGTACATTTCTGTTAGAGGTAAAGAGTGGTACCAAGACAGCACCGCAAACCAGGAAAAAAGCAAATAGGACCTCCTAGTACTTTACAGAATTCTCCACATGATTGTATTTTCAAACACATTAATTTCATGGTGTCTTACTTACACTGGGCTTTGGTCTGAGAGGCTGGTGCTGGAATGGCGGTTGATCAATGAATTAAGTGAGTCAGAAAGCTTACCAACTGGAATTTTTTCATTACTGCAGCACTGGCCTGATGCTGGTGCGAACCAGTGAGGACGGACTCTGAAACTCGATACGTTGTTAACGCTGCGTTTCCATCCCTTTCACAGCCATGATGACTGCAGCTCCCATTCATGGCTTCTGGAAGGATTGCTGGTCTGTCCAAAAATAGTTTATCAACAGATATGCAAAGTTGCATCACTGTCTTTGATTTTAAAATTGAGATATAATTCAGGGTGCTTGGGTGGCTCAGTCGGTTAAGGGTCAGGACTCCTGATTTCTGCTCAGGTCATGGTCTCAGGATTGTGAGAACAAGCCCGAGTTGGGCTTTGTGTTGGGCATGGAGTCTGCTTGAAGATTCTCCCTCTCCCTCTACCCCTCCATCCCCCACCCCCTTGCACACCCATGCGTGCAATATTTCAAAATAAATCAATAAAGTTGAAATAAAAATCACATTCCATAAAATCCACCCCTTTGAAACGTAAGTCTTGGCAACTTTTACTATGTATACTCACAAAGTTGTGCAACCATTACCACTAACTCCAGCTCATTTTCATCAGCCCAAAAAGAAAGCACACACCCATGAACAGTCAGCACCCCTTTCTCCCACCCCTCACCCCCGTCAACCCTTCATCTACTTGGTTTCTATGAATGTGCTTGTTCTGACCATTTCATATAAATGGAAATATACAATATGCAATATGTGGCCTTTTGTGTCTGGCTTTTGTCCTGTTTTCAAGGTTCAGCCATGGTTCTAGCATGTGTGAGTACTTCATTACTTTTCAGGGCTGGTAACGTTTGCTTATATGGATGGACCACATGGTATTCATCAGTCCATTCATCCATGGGCATTTGAGTTCTTTCTCCTTTTTTGGCTCTTGTGACGGGGACAAGCTTTTGTGTAGATGTATGTTTTCAAAATCTTAGGTACCTAGGAGTGGAATTACTGGGTCACAGGGTAATTGTGTGTTTAACCTTTTGAGGAACGGACAATCTGTTTTCCAAAACAACTGAGGCAGCATTGTACAGTTAGTTGATAATCTCCCCCAGCAATTAGGTTTCAGTCACTCTATGTCCTTGGTAACCCTTGTTACTGGCCACCTTTTTGTTTATCCTAGTGGGTGTGAAGTGGTATCTCATTGTGATTTTGACTTGCGTGTCCCTAATGACTAATGATATTGAACATCTTTCATGTGGTTATTGGACACTTAGATACCTTTTTTGGAGGAATGCTTATTCTAATCTTTTACCCAATTTTTATTTGGAGTTTTTTGTATTGTTGAGTTGTTAGACTTCTTTATATACTAGGCCCTTATCAGATATATGATTTGGAATAAGAGTTCCCATTCTGTGGGGGTTTTTCATTCTCTTAATAGTGTCCTTTGAGTAACAAAAGTTATTAATCTTGATGAAGTATAATTTATTCTTTTCTTTGGTTGCTTATGCTTTTGGTGTCATAGCTAAGAAATCTGCTTAGTCTAACATCATGAAGATTTATACCTATGGTTTCTTCTAAGAGTTTTTTATTTTAGTTATTACATTTGGTTCTATAATCACTTTGAGTTAATTTTTGCAGGTGTTATGTGGTAATGGTCCAGTTTGATTCTTTTGCATGTAGATATCCAGTTATTCTAGCATCGTTTGTTAAAAAAATTATTCATTTCCTCGTCGAGTTGTCTTGACATTCTTGTAAAAAATAAATTAACAATAAATGTGATAGTTTCTATGGATTCTCAATTTTATTCCATTGATATTCATGTCTATCTTTATGCCAGGATCATGTAGTCTTAATGTAACTGTGTAGGAGGTCTTGAAATTCGGAAGTGTGTGTCCGACACATTTGTTCCTCTTTTCAAGATTATTTTGGCTGTTCTGGGTCTTTTGCATTTCCACATTAATTTTAGGATCAGCTTATTCATTCCTGCAAAAAATGTAGCTGGTATTTTGATAGGGATTTGCACTGAATCTGTAGATTAATCTGGGAGGTACTGCCCTAACAATATGGCAGTTTCTCTATCCATGAACATAGCATTTCTTTACATTTATTCAGGTTTTTAATTTTTTCAGTGATGCTTTGTAGCTTGCAGTGGGTAAGTCTTAAACTTCTTTATTCTTAAGTATTTTATTCTTTTTAATTACTAATGTAAATATAATTTAATTTCCTTCATTTCCTTTTTAGATTGTTCATTGTTAATGTATAAAAATCAATTAACTTTCATATGTTAATTCTGTGTCCTGTTGAACTTTTATTAGGTCTAATTGTGTGTGTGTGTGTGTGTGTGTGTATTCCTTATGGTTTTCTACATACAAGATCATGTCATCTGAAAATGCAGTTTTAATTCTTTGTTTCCAAGCTGGATTTTATATTTCTTCTTGCCTATTGCCTGGGGTAGAGGCTGTATTACAAAGATGAATAAAAGTGGTGAGAGAGGACTCTTTGTCTTGTTATTGATACCAGGGTGAAAGCTTGCAACATTTTTGCCACCAATATGTTAGCTATGGGTTTTTCACAGGTGTTATTTATCAGGTTGAGGAATTTCCCTTCTAGTTTTACTTTGTTAAATATTTAAACGTTAAAACATTCATCAAATATCAAAATTTTTTTCTGCATCTATTGAAATAATCATATCGTTTTTGTCCTTCGTTCTACTAATGAAGTGTTATACATTATTTTTTTATTAAGAGTTTGTGAATAACTGGTGTTAACTATTTTTCAAATGTTTTATAGAACTCACCAGTGAGGATATATTCATTCTCAGACCTTTCTTTATGGGAACCTTTTTTTTTTTTAAGTTTTTTTTTTTTAAAAGATTTTATTTATTTATTTGACAGACAGAGATCACAAGTAGGCAGAGAGGAAGACAGAGAGAGAGGAAGGGAAGCAGGCTCCCCACTGAGCAGAGAGCCCGATGCGGGGCTCGATCCCAGGACCCTGAGATCATGACCTGAGCCGAAGGTAGAGGCTTAACCCACTGAGCCACCCAGGCGCCCCAATGGGAACCTTTTTGATTACTAATTTGATCTCTTTTCTCGATCTATTTAATTGTTTTTTTCTTCTTCAGTCAGTTTGGTGGTTTGTGTCTTTGTATAAATTTCTTTATTTCATCTGAATTTGCTAAGTTGTTGGCATACAAATTCCCTTATAATTCTTTTATTTTTAAAGGGCTGGCAGTAATCTTTCATTCCTAATTTTAGTAACTGGAGTCTTCTTTATTTCTTTTCTTGTCTAGCTAAAGGCATTTCTTTTTTTTTTTTTAAGATTTTTAAATTTTATTTATTTATTTATTTATTGAGAGAGAGAGAGAAAGAGAGAGCACAAGTGAGAGAAAGAGTAGAGGCAGAGGAAGAGAGAAAATATCAAGCAAACTCCCTGCTGAATGCGGAACCCGATGTGGGGCTGGATCTCATGACCCCGAGATCCTGACTTGAAGGGAAATCAAGAGTCAGATGCTTAATTAACTGAGCCTCCCATGCGCCCTTAAGGGAATTTCTACTTTGTAGATTTTTTTTTTCTAAGAACCAACTTTTGTTCTTTTATTTATTCTTTTATTCAAGTTTAGGTTTTAATTTTCTGGTTTTTTTCCTCTTTATTTCATGTATTTTTATTAAAATCTGTAATATTCCTTTGTTCTGCTTCCTTTAGGTTTAGTTTGCTATTTTTTTCTAGTTTCTTGAGGTTGCAGTTTATATTATTCTTCCAAGACCTCTGTTTTGTAAACATAGGCATTTATAGCTATATTTTACCCTTTAAGTATGGCTCTAGCTAGATCCCAGATGTTTTGATATATGTTGTATTTTTAGTTTCACTAATCTTAAGGAATTTTCTAATTTCCTTTGTGATTTCTTCTTTGATCTATTGGTTCAATTAGGAATGCATTGTTTAATATTCACATATTTGTGAATTTCCCAAATTTCCTTCTTCTATTTATTTCTAATTCCATTCTATTGTGGTCAGAGAACATACTTTGTATGAGTTTAAATTCTAATAAAAGTATTAAGTTTGTTTAATGACCTTACATATGATTTACCCCAAGGAATGTTCCATGTGCACTTTAAAAGAGTGTGCATTTTACTCTTATTGAGTATAATGCCCTACAGATGTCTGTTAGTCTTACCTGGCTGAATTGTTGTTCAAGTCTTTTAATTCTTTGTTGACTTCCTGTCTAATTGTTCTCTCCATTGCTGCAAACGAGGCACTAAAGTCTCCAAATGCCATTATTGAATTGTCTATTTTTCCCTTCGATTTTATCAATTTTTGCTTCATGTATTTGGAGCTCTGTTGTTAGGTGCATATATGTGCATAATTACTTCTTGGTGGATTGATCTTTTTAATTTTAATTTTTCCATTTTTGAAAGATAGCTTTGTTGACATAGCAGCAAATAAAGATATAGCATTATTTGGTAGTCATGTACTTTAGTACTTTCAGTATATCATCCCACTGCATTCTGCCTCCATGATTTCTGATGAGAATCCCCCATACATCTTTTCTCTTGCTACTTTCAAGATTCTCTCCATGTCTTTATCTTTCGGCAGTGTGATTATATGTCCACGCATGGATCTCTTGAGTTTATCCTATTTGGAATTCATTGAGTTTCTTGGGTATGTAAATTAATGTTTCCCACTACATTTTGAAGTCTTTAGTCATTATTTTTTCAAATATTCTGCATCTTTCTCTTCTTCCTTGATGGGACTCCCATTATATGTGTTGGTACATTTGATGGTATTTCATGGGCCTATAAGGCTCCATTCATTTTTCTTCATTCTCTCTCTCTCTCTCTCTCTCCAGCATGAGAGAGGGGAGGGTCAAAGGGAGAAGCAGGCTCCCTGCTGAGCAGGGAGCCCAGCAGGGGATCTAGTCCTAGAACTCTGGGATCATGACCTGATCCGAAGGCAGCTGCTTAACCAACTGAGCCACCCAGGTGCCCTTCTTCATTCTTTTAAAATTTCTGTTCATCACATGGGATAATATCAATTGACCTATATTCAAGTTTGCAGATTCTTTCTTCCGCCTGCTCAAATCTGATGCTGAGCTCCTCTCAGGAATTTTTCATTTCAGTTATTATATCTCAATGCCCAAATTTATGTTTGGTTCTTTTTTATAATCTCTTTTCATTGATATTTTCTATTTCATGAGACATCATTTACATACTTGAGCTACTTAATCATATTTAGAATCATTGACTTACGGTTTTTGTTTACAAAGTCCAATGCCTGGACTTTTTTGGGTAGTTTATTAACTACTTTTACCCCTGTGTATGGAACATAGTTTCTTGTTTCTTTGCGTGTTTTTTTTTTTAAAGGAAAACTGGATATTTTAAATAATAATGGGGTAACTCTGAAAATTAGATTTGCTTACTCTTTTGCCAAGGATTTGATGAAGTTGCTGGGTTTGTTTATATAGGGACTCATTTCTGTAAAGTCTATATTCTTTGCAGTGGTCACTTATGTTTCACTCAGGTGGTTTTGTGGTGACCTAATGATTGAAACCCGAAACCAATAATCCTCCTAGTCTTTGTCAAGGGCTCTGTGTGCATGTTGGGACACCCTTCAACATTCAGCCAGGAACGTACACTTCGGCTTCACTTAATGCTTGTACAGATGCTCAAACCTCAGGTGAGAATTTAGGATGTTCTCAGGCCTTTCCTGAGGCATACAATCTTTGGCTTGTGCAGAGCTTATGCATGAGCATTACCATCCAAATTCATGAGAATATCAGAGATTTTTCAAAGCTGTTATGGATATCTCATTACTTAGCTTTTCCTTTTAAGTTTTTAGTTAGCTTAGCATTTGCTCTTATGGCTCTCCACTGCTTCAGGCAGCCACAACTGCCTCTGATGTATTCTCTTTTTAAGATTTTATTTATTTATTTGACAGAGAGACAGCAGGCGTGAGAGCAAAAGCAGGGGGCGTGGCAGGTAGAGGAAGAGGGAGAAGCAGGCTCCCACTGAGCAGAGAGCCTGATGTGGGGCTCAATCCCAGGATCCTGGTATCATGATCTGAGCCAACAGCAGATGCTTAACCAACTGAGCCACCCAGGTGCCCTGCTTCTCATCTTCTTCTTTTTTTTTTTTTAAATAAAGGTCCCTGTGGAAGAGGCTTTTCACACGTAGCAAGCTTTGATCAGGCAAAATAAAGACAACCTTGCAAGTGAGATCTTTCAGGGAGTCACCAGACAAGTTATATAATGACAATTCCCTGGGAATGAAGCTTTGAAGGAGTTCTAACCCCCTTCTGTCCCCTCCAGCAGCTTCTATGCAGGTGATTCTACATTGATTGTATATTGTTGGTTTTCAAGGATACAGTGGAGTTGAGGGGTGGGATGCAAACCGGGCAAGTTAGAATGCCACAAAGCTTACAGTTCTTACTGAGATTCAGCTATTTCTCTTGAATAAATATTCCATGGATTGCTGTAATCCTTTGGTTAATTTCCAGAGTTCTGAAAAAAAAGTTGATTCTGACATGTTTTGACAATTTCCTTCTTGCTTTTATGGAGGGGAGAATTTTTGGAGGTCCTTACTCCATCATTTTTGCTGGCTTTAAGCATTTAATGCCCTTTTATTTTTAACAAAATGAATCTGGCTAAAACAATGAAGCCACCATCATCAACATTTCTAGGCATCCACATGATTCGAGCTCAACTATTCTATAAACAGAAATAGCTGTGAGAACCAAAGTGGATACAATATGAATTTTAGAAAATGTCCACAGTCCAAGTGAATGTTGCCATAGTTTTGCAGTAGACAGATGCAGAGTTTTAAAAAACCCTTTCATTATGCAAAAAAAAAAAAAAAGGAAGATAGATAGAAGATAGACAGACCATGGATTATTAGTCTCAAAAATTCTATAAGAAAAAAAATCTGATATATATATATATATATATATATATATATATATATATATATATATATATATTTTAAGATTTTATTTTTTGAGAGAAAGAGACAGTGAGAGAGGGAACACAAGCAGGGGGAGTGGGAGAGGGAGAAGCAGGTTCCCCGCTGAGCAGGGAGCCTGATGTGGGGCTCAATCCCAGGACCCCGGGATCATGACCTGAGCCAAAGGCAGATGCTTAATGACTGAGCCACCCAGGCACCCCCAAACCTGATATTCTTTAACACAGGTAGCAAGGATACTCTACACTCTACTGTAAGGTGAGTTGGGAAAATACAAAACAAAACAACAAAAAACCACTAGTCATTCCTTGCAAGTGTCTTAATTACATATAGAAATGATCTCTAAATGCTGTACCTTCTGCCCAGCCACCACACTGGACAGCCAGTACTTTTCTGTCTGCAAAGTACAAGAGACCATATAGTCATGCTTCAAAGAGAACATCTTAGGCTGTTAAAGCAGCCTCTTTTCCTGACCAAGGGTAACAGTCACTGAGCTATGATTAGTCTCCTTTTCAGAGACACTGGCATTACATTCAGCTCTATTAGCTGATGACACAGGGAGGTGCTTTCTGGGTAGGGACAGTGGGACTTGAATGATCTGTAGATAGAGATAGAGCTATTTTCCAAAAATACAGACTTTATAAAAAAAAAATCCCCTTTGTTTAAGAGAAGGCAAGCAAGATATTCACCAAATTCCGGGAGAAATGTAGGAGGGCCTCATTAGGAGTAAGCAGGAGTCAGTGGAAACTACAAAAATAATAAGGCATAGTAAAATGGCCAGGGTTATGTAAGGTTACATTTTTAAATAAGATTCCTCAAAAGAGTGTGTTTACAAGTCTGTGAAGTGAATTTACATCTCAATATTTAATTACATCAGGTTGCATTAGTGTTGGCCCAGTTAGGAATCTGCATTTATAAATCACCTGAATAAAAATGTTTTCACTTCTGCTGAAGTAATGCATCATTTCAAGCTTTCTGCAGTAAAGATAAAAAATGTCTGATTTTTCAATTCAGGAAAGAAAAACCTAATTTTACTCCTAATAATTTTTAAAACCGGCTTTCAAAAGTCCCCAGAGATTACAAAACAGGTATATATTTTAGGGAAAACCATACGCCAAGCCTCATAGCTAACTGATGGTGAAGTCTTTATTTCTGATTGTAAACATTTCAATTCATAAACCCAAATGTGGAAGAGAAGTGAGATGCATGTGAAGTTAGCCAGACAAGCCAAGTGTGGAAGGTTTTAGTGAGTGGTAAGTACGTTGACCAAGATACTGAATGTGTACCTCTCTTTTCTGGAAGAGGAGGGCCAGATAACAAAGGAGGTCATCACTCTTCTCTATTAACCAGAGTGGACTGTCCACCAGCCAGCGCTCTTTTGTGTACTGTCCATCATAAAAAGTTCTTAAAGTGTGCTCAAAATATGTATTCTATTCACTGAAGTTGCAACATTTCATTTACACTATGTTACGTAATCAAGGATTTGGGGATGACAACACTTAGGCATTTTGAAGAACACTGATAGGGTACTCCACGTAAAATGGTGACCTCCTTTGCCCTAAGTCATAAGAAGGCCTATACCCATTAAGGTAGCCTAGATTTAAAGACTTACCATGAAGGGGCCCCTGGGTGGCTTAGTTGGTTAAGCATCTGACTCAATCTCCACTCAGGTTTTGATCTGGGGTCGTGAGTTTGAGCCCCGCATGGAGCCATACCTCAGATTACTGAGGTAAACTTTACCCAAGCAGACTGTAGTTTCCAAGTAAGTCACTTTATGTTTTGTTTTGTTTTGTTTTGTTTTTGGCATTCCTATAATTGCATAAAGTATTTCTCTACCTAGTATACCCATTACTTAAGGAAACACACATATAATAACTTTAGAGTTTTCTGTGAAGCTCTGGACTCCATTCAAAGACATAACCCGTGGGCCATTTTTCTCCAGTCTACAACGTTCCTTTAGCGTATCAGAGTGTTAAGAATGACATCGGCGACGGCGGTACAAAATTTTTCATCATCTACAGCACCAAGGAAGCCAGATTACTAATTCCATTTCCCATCAGTTAGGCTGGGGGCCGCCCTGAGGATTAGGATTGAGACTGCCCTAAGACATTGGTGGCCGCACACTGTTCGTAACGGGCACAGAGGATGCTCCGCTTGCTTAAGCGTCTCTGTAAAATTTCCAGCAAGTTAAGACAAGACAGAAGGAGCACATATCCTTATCTCATCAAGCATCCCTAGCGTCCGGTGATCACCTTCCAGAGCTCTGTTTTAAGACACAGGATCGCAGAGGGCGAAATAGAATGATGCTGTGAGATATTTACCATCGCTTAAATGAGAGGCAGCAGCCACTTGGGCCCAAATCACATTTGTGAAGTTTCCTGCCGCATTTCCCTGCGGCCAACTTATATACATGCAGAGGTTACGCTAAAACTTCAATTATTCCAAAGGATGAAAGAAGGTGTTATATTTTGATACAGATCTTCAGTTCCTATTATACTAAAAGCCTTTGAAATGTGAGGGCTGACCAGGCCAAGTTATGAAAGGGACGAGAGGAAGGAAGAACAGTGGAAATGCAGTGGGAACACACGGTAACGTTCTGTCTTCACCGTTCCACGGGGAGAGAGTGTGCTTTCCGGACAGCAGGTGGTGTGACTGAAAAGATCACACATTCGTCAGGAACCGTGTAGGATTTTTAGCACTGCGAGAGCTTAGCATTACAGATTTAGGGCAGCTAATAAAATTCCAGAGACCAAGTTTTTGACAAGTCTGAAATTTTTTGGAAATAATTTTCCTACCAAGTAAGTCTTCTTGGTTCCCCTTTTAGTTCTGCGCTAGAGAAAACTCTGTATAATTAAAATTAAAAAAGAATCGCATCGCAGCAACCCGAAGAACATCTGGCAGGAAAGCCACACTCAAATGCTCTCCTTCCAAAGGAAGAGCAAGTATGCGGCTCTTCCATTAAGAGCACTTCTTCTCTCAGAGAATCATCTCGCAGACTTTCCATTTATGGGTCCCCCCCCCAAAAGTCCAAGGCTGAATTTGCGCCCACAATTTTTTCTGTATTTCCTCAGTGGTACCTGGACAATAGTGTGTTAGGTACATAAGAAATCTAGGGTCAAAATGAAGAGAATCTAATACACCAGGTATTTAAATAAATGGGCACAGGTTGTACTTAGAATCACCTGGCAAAAACCCAGGAGCACGAGTAGCTGGGGCCCGTTTTTCATATGTAACAACAATATTTCAAAGTTAATATAAATTTAATCATAAGCCCATCTAGCAAGAAGCACTGGAGGACATATTTTGACATGTTTTATCTCTCCCTTTCTCGTTAGCCAGAAAATGCTTAAATCTGGAAAGAAGATCAGATCTTTTAAAGCCTCAAATATTCCTCAAACTCATATAAAAAAAAATCATTTTGAAATAGCCTTTCAAACCAGAGTGTATTTCATTTATCATCTGCATTTTTGCATTTAAAAAAACACAAAGTTCTCTTAATGTGCTGCAAAACTTATAAACCGGGTTGTAACTTTCTGGAGGGTGTATGCTAGGACCCTAGCAGGGCCTCCGCTGGAGTCTGACGTCGCTGCCAACTAGGGCGCGCTCCCCCCACCCCACCCCACCCCACCCCACTCCCCGGCCCCCTCCCCGTGCCTGTTATTCAATAGGATGACGGCCATAGCGTTTGCAGAACTTCGGTAAAAACATGGAGGATAATGTCTGGGAGGAAACGGTTCCCTGGGTACAAAAAGGAAAGGCAAAGAAAAAAAAAAAGTATCTTGAAGGTACATGTGTTCAAAAGTTCATTTCACTCCATTAGCAAATTAAAGTTCTTCAAGCAACAGGAACTTGGCTTTCAAGATCTGGGGAGGCACGTCACACTGAATAGTTTGCTTATGAGACACACTCATGTGAAAAGAAAAACACGGAAGACAAAGGGTCCTTAATTTGGGGGACGATATATTCCAACGTGGGGTGGGGGGGGGGTTAGGGTGAAGGCATTTCAGCTCGGAAGCTCCATCACGACATTTCCAGAGAGTTCGGCAGCTCCCCGCCAGCACGGCACAGGACAGGATGTGAGGGCCTGTTCCGCCAGGCTGGACGCAAACAGGGTGCGATCTGCAGGCGGCCGCGGTGTCAGGCCGGCAAGGGTCCTGGGGCTCTCGGGTGTTTATCAGCTCAGTAGGTCAAAAGTCTGCAGACACTCGGTGGAGCAGCAGTAAGCCACGAAGCTCACGGTTGTCTTCCTGGAAGGGCAAGAAAGGGAGAGAACACTGTGAGTTCAAGATTAAAGTCTCTGGGTTCTTTCCATCGGGGGCTGTCTTTTCCTTTGTGAAAGTGAAGAATGAGGCGTGGCCAAAAAAGCCACCACACAGACGTACATTTCCTTTTAGAACCGAGCTCTGGAATCAGGTGAGGTATGCATGCACTCATTTTATTAGCGGTTTTCAGGTGACATAATTTAATCCCCCGAGTTTAGCAGCTCAAGAGAAAAAATAAGCTTTTTCCACCGTTATGGTCTGAATCCTGCTTATTAGAACCAACAGTGCAATAATAGAATTTGAAATACAGTATTAAAAATCACGTCACAGGGGCGCCTGGGTGGCTCAGTGGGTTAAAGCCTCTGCCTTCGGCTCAGGTCATGATCTCAGGGTCCTGGGATCCAGTCCCGCATCGGGCTCTCTGCTCAGCGGGGAGCCTGCTTCCCTTCTCTCTCTCTCTGCCTGCCTCTCTGCCTACTTGTGATCTCTCTGTCAAATAAATAAATAAAATCTTTTAAAAAAATAAATAAAAAATAAAAATCACATCACAGAACACATCACCAATTTAACTAGAACACTTAATATTATTGAAGAAATTAAAAAAAAAAAGGGATAAGGACTTTATCCTACACGTGTATTCACACAGGATTGTTTGAAGAGGTAATTTCAGAAACTCCGTAAGAAAATTGGAGGGGCGGGCGCCTGGGTGGCTCAGTGGATTAAGCCGCTGCCTTCGGCTCAGGTCATGATCTCAGGATCCTGGGATCGAGTCCCGCATCGGGCTCTCTGCTCAGCAGGGTGCCTGCTTCCCTCTCTCTCTCTCTCTGCCTGCCTCTCCGTCTACTTGTGATCTCTCTCTGTCAAATAAATAAAATCTTTAAAAAAAAAAAAAAAAAAATTGGAGGGGCTTCTTCCCGCAGAGCGGAGGAATCAGATCTCGGACTCCCATCTGGCACCTTACCATACTGAGTCAGGAGCCCTCTGACCCACTCTGGACAGCTCCAGCTATGAGAGGCCTGGTTTTCCCACCAGCAGCGCTATCCTCCGGTGAGGAGAGAATAATTTACTGTTGTTTCTACAAGACCTGCTGTGCTGATTATCTTCTGTTTCCCAACCCCCTAATCCAGTCTTTGCTTTTCTCTGTTGCCCAAGAAGGTCGCCTCCACAGACCCTACCACCAAAGCTGCCTGATGGCTGGTTTTTGGACTGAATTAGGTAGGCAGAGGCACAGCAGGACAATGAAGGGCAGGGAGAGAGAAAAGTTGAATATTTTTCTTTTCTTCCTCTTTTTCAAGTCTAGTTAATTGAGGTATATTGACATACAAACATACAAGAAAATTCACCTGCCTTAAGTACACAGTTGAATGAGATTTGAATACAATTATTTAACACCAAAATCAATAAATGAAATATTTTTTTATTCTCCAAAGTTTCTTGTCTTCCTTTGCAACCAACTGCCACCACCCTCTTCAAACCGCTCCCCACCGAGTATTGGGCATCCACTGGTCATTTTGTTTCCCTGTAAGTTTTTATTTACTCTTCCCTGGGCTCTGACAGTCTTCCAAAAGAAACTTTGTTACCATTTTCATCTTGATTGGTAAATGCCTTGGAGGCAAGAGCCAGACCTACCTCTGTGGATACTTTTGTCTTACATTTCTGGATCAGATCTGGATTCCCTTACCAACTGGTTTCCAGCTAGGTTTGGCTGACCGGAGGATAAGGCTACCCTAGGTGGCCCTTCTTATAGTCCAGTAACACTTCAACACTCAGACAGGTAATGCCCACTCCGCCTCAGCTTTTGCTTCCTGCTTGCAAAGGGCCTCAAAAATCAGCCAGAGCTCAGGGCCTTCCAGGTCTTTTCTGAGTGAGTTTACGTCCCTATGCATGCATGTGGCCAAACAGATTCCCAGAGATATGTGAGTGCTTCTTAAAGCCCCACCGGAAACCTTATTTCCCCAATTCCCCTTTTCAGCCTTATGGTTAGTCTACTGTTGGCCCCAACAGTTTTTCACTGACTCAGACAGCTGTGACATTAAGCAGTTGCCTCTAATTGGTTTGACAATTATTGACAAACACCCCCAGGGAAGAGGCTTTTTGCTTTGGTGAGCTTTGACTGAAGTAAAAAAAAAAAGATAGGCTGTCAGCAAACCACCAAATCAGGACAATGACAGTGCTCTCTGGCCATGGACCTTTGAAGAAGCCCTAGCTCCCTTCCACCCCTTTTCAGTTGTTGTCAGAATGCTGGTTTTACCTGTCATTGGAGATTCTTGATTTTCAAGGTTAAGACTACAAGATGGGGCTAGGATACTTTATCACATCACAAAGATCTCTGTTGTGAGCTTCAGCCACTTTTCGTGTGTAAATGCACACCAGATTGCTGTAAGACTTTTGTTAATTTCCAGAGTACTGGAAAATTTGATTGTGACCATTTTTGCTGTTTTTTTCTTTGATTTTGTGTTAAGATTGAGTATTTATACTCCACCTCTACCTCTCTGACTAGAGCTCCTACTGGGCAGCCCTTCTGTTGGCTCTGGTTCTTAGCAGCTTCCAGATCCCCCTTGTCCTTCAGGCCTAAAGGATAAGGATGGTAGAGTTTCCTACTGTTGTTAAGTTTCCAGGGGTTTTATCATCCTTGTGGGTGCTCTGAATTCTGCCTCAACTTCTGCAAATAGTCTCTCTCCATTCATTTCTCTTCAAAATCCTCTTAATGTGTGTTTTCCAGCCAGTTTCCCAACTGATTTAGTAAGTGTTACAAGAAGGGGCCTAAGAAAACAGCCCATCCAGATGGAATTCTGGAATTGGGTTGACCAGTGCATGAAGAGCCTTCTTACTAGGGAAAAATGGGACACTGCTAATATGCAGTGTGGTGTGGCATCACGAGCACTCAAAAGTATCACTCAAGGAGACTGCCAAGGCAGGTTAAGGCGCTGGGAGGTCAAGTGGCTGTGGCATCCTAGTGAGTTCAGAGATTGTGCATGAGATGGCTTCTTGTGATGGCTAAAGAGATGATTGCTCCCCACTCCCCATCTCCAGCCCCACCCCAAATTAAGCACGTGCCTTGAACTCTCAACTCAAGGCATAGGTGGGGAATCAACATTTCTGTTGGCTCTAAAGGAATTCTTATTCTGTGAAGCTACAGGAAGGACATATCTGAAGCCTGAACTTACAGGGTGCAGAACCCATGCCACCCGGGCAAGAGTACATTTATGCAGAGTCTCTTATACTAAGGTAAAGGTGTTTGCTGGGAAGGGGTAGGACTGTGAGACTTGAAATTGAAGCCTCTGTTCAGACACAAAGCTGAGAACCTTGAACTTCTAATATCTCCAAACATTTCTTCACATCAGAAACAGCCTTTCTTACCCTCTGACACAACGAGTATTTCCTTGCCTAACATTTCACTGACTTCATCCTGGGGGGGAGGGGTGGTCACCTTAAAAGGAAACGCCTAGTCTCTTCAGAACCCACCACCACCAGCAGTCACTGTCTCTGGGGCCACAAAGGGTGTAAAATCCCAGCACGATCTAGAGAATTCACTGCAAGGCTGCTAATGGGGGAGAGAACATACACGAAGTTGCAGGATCTTGCCAAATTTTATTAGCAGGAGCCTGAGAAGCAAGCATGCAAATGGATTCTAAGTAAATTCGCCAGCAAGACTAAATCTAAGGTTGGATCAGGCCAACGAGAGTGTTCACATAGGCCTCAGGATTTAACGTGTTAGCCCGAGCACCTGTAATGGTTGACACAGGCCCTGAGTCAGTAAAGGCCTACAGTCAAGGGGCAGCGATGCCGAAACTCCCACTGCATACTCTAGAGGGAAGAGATCAAAGCTCTAGAGAAATGGGGACTTTGAAGGGGGTTCAATGTGGTGCAACTTGCTCAGCCACCTCCTGAGGACCTTTGGGAGAGCCAGGAAGGCACTTCCTTCACCAAGACCCAAAAGTACACATCGATGAGGGGAAGCAGCACACACACTTGATACTTAATAGGACACACGCCTACTAGAGGTGAGAGAGAAATCCTCCAAATTCTCTGAAAAGGCAGGGGTTTGCTGCATTGGTAAAGTTTCAGAAGAGTGACATTTATGAAGAAATAGATACATACTGTGGTCCCTTTGGATTTTCGGGGCAAAATGTATTTGGGTGGAGATTTTTGGTTCTGCCAAGATGGAGGAGTTCAGTCCTTTCAGGTCCTTCCTCTTATGTTAAAACACAATGAACCAGCCATAACACAACAAACAAGTGTAGGGAGGGTCTGAAGAATAGAAAAAAGGTGGACAGCTTAGGAACCTTGGGACCTGAGAGGAAACAGCAGTGGCGAGTTCCCTAGGTTTTCTTATTACCTCTCCTTTAGCTAGATAGGATGCTTGTAGAAATCCAGAACCACCAACAGGCACAGGGGAAAAAAAAAAATCTCCAAGAAAAGCCTGCTCCCTCTAGCCAAAGGACCAGGACAGAGAGATCGGTAGAGGCAAAGTAAGTAGTTGCTTCATGCTGGGTAAGGGGGAATACAGAGTGATAGCTCAAGGGTACAAGGTTTTTACAGGGTGAGAAAAATAATTTACAATGGACTGCGGTGCTGGCTGCACATATCCATGAATATAGTGAAAACTGCTGAGTTGTATACTTTAAGCAGGTGAATTGTATGATATGTGAATCATCTCATTAAAGTGGTTTTAAAAATAACAGCACTGGGAGGAGAAATAGACAAATCCACAATTAGAGTGCAAACTTCAATATCCCATTCTCAGCAACTGACAGAACTAGTAGACAGAAAATCAGCAAAGACAGCAAAGACAGAAAATCAGAAAAACCAAACAACTCAATTGAACCAAAGAATCTAACCGACGTATATAGAACACTCCGCCCAACAACAGCAGAATACACTCCCCCCGCCCATATGTCCATGGAACATTCACCAGGATAGACTCTATCCTTGACTCTAAAACATAATTCAACAAATTGGAAAGAACTAAAATTATACAGAGGACCCATGTAGTTTCATCCCTGATAAAGAGTGTAGCAATCGTCACTCCTGTTCATACAGGAACAAACAGAACAAATTGAAAATCAACAACTTTTCTTCCAGCCACCAGGGAATTGAGGGTGTAGGGCAAAGAACAACCTCAAAGTCTAGAGAGACCAGTGAATCTGCAGAGTCACAGCTGAGATCTGCTCACCTGGACAGAACACACTAGAACTGCTGGTGGCTGAGTTTAGACTAGCCTGGGAATCATATAGTCTTGGAGCTGTAGTCTTAGCATTGTCCCACACATTCCTGGGTTTTACCTATAGAAACCCTATAGGCTGTCATGGTAAAAATTAAAAAAAAAAAAAAAAATTCCCCCTGCAGCTCAGTCAGGGAGAGGAAAGAAGCGGTTATTGTGTAACACGCCCAGAGCATTCCAGAACAAAGGACAGCTCTCCAGAGGAAAAGAGTCTATCAGAGCCTTTTCCCAGCTGAAGAAGGGCACTGTTCTCACTCTAGCCCCCTCTAGTCTACCCACTTCACCTAAGGGGGGAAAGCAAGTTATGAGACACAAGAGAGGCTTGTGAAAGTCACAGCCCAGATATACAGGCCCACTAGGATATTGAGATATAATCATAAAATTTCAGAACACTTCTTTACCTCACACCTTAGCACTGGAGCAACTGGTTCCCAGCATAAGAACAGTGGATTACAGATAAAACAAGTGCAAGATGCTGACTCTCTCAGGAGGACTACACAGGGAAGCCCAAAGTCAAGCGAGGAGACTAAAACAAGGACATTGAAAGAATCTGCATTTGAAGCCTCTGGCACCTACACCTTCAGCAAATATAAGACAGTACAACTCCGAGCTTGGTTAACATAAAATTTTACACTAAATGGCTATTTACCTCAGTTCTTTTTACCCAATACAACATGTCTCACTTTCGACAAAAAATTACAGACATGACATAAGGCAAGAAAAAGCACATGTTGAATAGACAAAGAAAACTTCAGAACCAGAACCAGATATGACACAGATGTTAATATTAACAGGGAATTCTGAAACGTAGAACAGAAAATCCATGATCTGGGGGACAGTTTCTAAAGGTGCAACATTTGCATAATTATCATCCCAGAGGAGAAGAAGGAGAGAAACGAAAAGAAATTTAACTAGTGATGGTGAAGAACGTCACAAAATGTGTTACGGAGCCAGTAGTGTAACAGCACCAAGCAGGATAAATATCAAAAACAAAACAAAATAACCCCCAAACAACACATAGGCATATAATAGTCAAACTAGAAAAAAAAAAAAAAAAGAAAAAGGACATTTTCAAAAAATCAGAGGAGGAAAAAAAAAACCCTTATCTATGGAAGGACAAGTATATGAACTACAGAGGCCTTATTGGAAACCATGCAAGCAAGAAAAGAGTGGAATAAAATAATTAGTGTGCTAAAAAAAAAAAACTACCTTAGAATTCTATACCCAATAAAATTATCCTTACCTATGGAAGAACAAGCATATGAACTACAGTGGATTTATTTCAAGCAAACAAGAAAAGAATGGTAAAATATTTAGTATGCTCAAAGAAAAAAAAAATCACTAACTTAGAATCCTATACCCAGTAAAATTATCCTTCAAAAGAAAGGAGTATAAAGAGTTTTTCAGACAAACTGATAACTGAGGAAAATTCACTGCCAGATGGACTCGCCTTGCAAGAAAGGTTGGAAAGAGTTCTTTGGTGAGAAGGAAAAGAATATATGTCAGAACTCAGATCTAAAAAAACCAGGAAGCCTACTAGAGAAGGAATAAATAAAGGTAACATAAAATACTTTTTCTAATTTCTAACTATCTAAAGTATAATTCGCTTAAAGTAATAAGGGTAGCAACATATAGTATGAGTACCACAGACGGATAGTGACATGTACAACAGCAATTTCCTAAAGGATGGAGAGGAATGCGGAATATTCTGTTACAAGACACCTGTACTACACATTGAGGAATATAGTATCCTTTGAAGATGGGCTTTCGTGAAAAAAATGTATATTGCAAACTCTAAGGAAAGCACTGTACATTTTTGAAAAAGGAGTAGAATTGGTATGCTAAGAGAGGAGATAAAATGGAATCATGTAAAATGCTCAATTAAAACCAGAGTAGGCAGAAAATTGGGGGGTGGGGTGGAGAAAGGAAAAACAAATATAAAAAATAGAAAATAATTACAAATACAGTAGATATTAAACCAACTAAATCTTTAAATTTAGTTTAAATTTGAATTGTCTAACTATACCAATTAAAAGAAAATACATCAGTAGATGAAAAATGAGATCCAACTATATGCTGTGTACAAGAAACCCACGTTAAACATATCGATGCGGACAGGTTAAGAGTAAAGGGAGGGGGAAGTATAAAGCATGTTAACACTAATGTTAAATAAAGCATGTTAACACTAATTAAAGAAAGATGGAATAGTTTTATAAATTTCAGATGAAGTGGACTTCAGGACAAGGAAAAGTATCAGACATAAGGAGGGGCATGACATCACAATACAGGTGTTAATTCTCCAAAAAGATATAACAATGTGAAATGTGTGTGAACCTAATAACAGAGCATCAAAACATTTGAGGCACAAAATGATAGAACTGTAAGAAGAAACAGACACAGTATTTGAGCTGGAGATTTCAACACCCCTCTTTAAGTAATTGATATATCTAGAAAGAAGAAAAAATAAGGGAAAATACAGTTGAACTCAACATCATTAATCAACTGGACCTGACATTTACTCTATCCAACAACAGAGAAATAACACATTCTTCTCAAGCTCATGTGTAATATTATTCAGCAAAACAGACCACACTCTAGGACATAAAATCACAGCATAAAAAATTTAAAGGAAGAGAAATCATACAAATGTTGTTCTCAGACCACTACTGGAATTGAATTTAGAAATAAATAATAGAAAGACAGGTGGAAAATCCCCAAATATTTGAAAATTAAATGATTAAATTCTAAAAAATACAGGGGTGAAAGAACAGGTTTCCAGAGAAACTAAAATGTTTTGAACTGAGGGGCACCTGGGCGGCTCAGTTAATTAAGTGTCCAATTCTTAATTTCGGCTCAAGTCATGATCTCAGGGTCATGGGATTGAGTCCTGTGTAGTCTGCTTGAACTTCTAGCTCTCCCTCTGCCCCTCTCCCAGCTTGTGCTCTCTCTCTCAAAAAATAAAATAATCTTTAGAAGAATATTTTGAATTGAGTGAAAATGAAATACAACTGATCAAAAAATTGTGGTATGCAGCAGAAGCAGTATTAAAGGGAAGTTTGCAGCAAATGAAACACATGTATCAGAAAAGAAGAAAGCTCTAAAATCAATAACCTAAGCTTCCATCAGGAAGTCAGAGAAGGAAAAACAATTTATGCAGAAAGTCTAAAGTAAGTAAAAATCATAGAGCATATTCTCTGTTCATAATGGAATCAAATTAGAAATCCGTAACAGAAAGACCACAGGAAAATCTCCAAATGTAGAAATAAAATAACACAGTTCTTTGACCTCCTCTGACTCTTGGGTCAAATGACTACTTTCCCATGGATTAAAGAGGCAGTCTTAAAGGATATAAAAACTTACATGAACTGAATGAAAATGAAAATACAACATATCAAAAATTTTAAGACATAGTAAAACAGTGCTGAGAGAGAAATTTAGAGTGCTTAAATGCTTGTTAAAAAGAAGGAAAGGTCTCAAGTCAATAATCTGAGCTTCTACTCTAACCCCCTCCCCACCTCCCCAAAAGGCAAAGTAAACTCGAAGAAAGCAGAGGGAAGAAATAATAAAGAAATCAACGAAATTGAATATTTTACTAGGACTAAAAAGATCAATAAAATCGATACATCTTCAGCAAGACTGACAAAGATAAACAGAGGGAAAGAAATGAAGCAAGTGATGTCACGACAGATCCTGAATCCTTTAAAAAGAAAAGAATATTATGAACAACTTCATAATCATAAATTTGTGAACTGAGAATAGATGAATTCCTTGAAAACTACAAACTACCAACCAACACTCAATCAAGATGAAATATCCAGCCTGAATAGTCTTATAACTGTTAAAGAAACTGATTATGTAATTAAAAAAGAAATTTCCAGGCTCAGATGATTTCACTGGAGCATTCTATCAAACATTTAAAGAAGAGCTAAGAGGAATTTTTACACAATCTCTTGCAGAAAAATAGAAGAGGAGGAACACTTCCCAACTCATTTTATGAGGACAGTCTTACTCTGACTCTGAAGCCAAAGAGTACAAATCTAGAAAACTACCGACCAGATCTCTCAAGAACACGGATACAAAAATCCTCAACAAAGTAATCCTCAACTAAATTAATACAGAAATGTAGAAAAAGAACAATACACCATGATCAAATGGGAGTTATTCTGGGTACGTAAGGCTGGTTTAATATTTGAAAATCAATTTCATCCACCATTTCAAAAGGTGAATGAAAAAAAATTGTATGGTATCAGTGGACTCAGGAAAAACATTTGACAAAATACAACATCCATTCACGATAAAAAGTCTCAGCAAACTAGGAACAGAGGGGACTCTTCCACAATTTGTAATTAGAATCTTAAAAAAAAAACCCCAAAACCAAAAACCAAAAAATCCTACTGCTAACATAACACTTTAAAGTAATATTTACTATCACCACCGTAAGCAACAAAACTTGAAGTTTTAACCAGTGCACTAAGGCAAGAAAAAGAAATAAAAGGCATACAGTGTGGAAGGGGGAGAAGTAAAACTATTTGTACTTTCAGACAGCATGATATGATTGTCTACATAGAAAATACAAGGAATTCATAAAATATACTCCTAGACTCTTAAGCAAGTTCAGCAAGGTTGCAAGCACATTAGATCAAAACACAAAAATAAATCACATTTCCACACACTAATAATGAACACATGGAAATTGGAATTTAAAAATATAATAATATATAGTCACAAAGAAAGGGAAATATTTGGGTGTAAATTTAACAAAATAAGGATCTGAATGCTGAAAATTATTAAATACTGACAGAAGAAATAAAAGAGCACCTAAATACATGGAGAATCATGGTATTCATACACTGGCAGAATCAACATAGCAAAGACATTAATTCTCTCCAAGTTGATCTATAGATCAAATGCAGTTCTTTTCAAAATCCACCATAAGGGTCTTTTATTCTGAGACAAAGTTAAGCTTATTCTAAAATGTATATGGAAATGCAGAGGACCGAGAATAGTTAATACAATCTGGAAAGAGAAGACTAAAGTAGAAATATCACTTTATCTGATATTAAGACTTAATATATATATTAACTATAGAATCAACACAGTTTGGTGCTGAGAGACAGACAGATCAATGGAATGGAATGGGGAGCATCCTTATAATCTTGGTTACGGTAAGTAAAGATTACTTAGGACACGAAAAGCACTAAATATAAAATTAAAGTGGAGAAATCTGACTCGACCAAAATTAAAACATTCTGCTTTGCAAATTACACTCCTAAGAAAATGAAGAGGAAAGCATCACTTTTGAGATTTTCTCAATTCAGGAAACTACATAAATGTTAAGTCACTAAATACTTTGTATTACCTTAATTAAAAAAAAATTAAAGTTGGTTAGAACCCTATTTCAGATAATTTGCTACACCAGAATGTACATATTTGTATACATCACAACTGAAATGAAACTCAGACATAAGATGATCTTAAATGGTAAGTGGATTTTTGAGGATCAGCTAATCAAACTTAACTCTCCTTGTTTTTTTTTTTTTTTTAAATCATTATGTTATGTGAAAATCATTCATAGAAGCAATACATTTCTGGGGCACCTGGGTGTCTCAGTGGGTTAAGCCTCTGCCTTCGGCTCAGGTCATGATCTCAGGGTCCTGGGATCGAGTCCCGCATCGGGCTCTCCGCTCAGCAGGGAGCCTGCTTCCTCCTCTCTCTCTGCCTGCCTCTCTGCCTACTTGTGGTCTCTGTCTGTCAAATAAATGAAATCTTTAAAAAAAAAAAAAAAGAAGAAGAAGAAGAAGAAGAAGCAATACATTTCATGCCACTGAGTTTTTAAAAATGAAGGTTTTAAGTAAAAGAATTCAACTCCATAAAGATTTTTTTTTTAAACTTACTGAAACGTCATGCCCATTGGCATCATTAACGTCTTAGGACGTTTAAGGGAGTAGGGGTGGGTAAAGCAGAGGTGTCATATTTGTGCTACAAAAAAATCCCAACTCTGTGTACTTACTTACTTTTGGGGAGTGATCTAACAACACATTGTATCTGCTGCATTAATGATCTAAGTTGTTACAAGTACACCAAGTCTACCTCCTAAAGAATGGATTTGGGCTAGTTTGATCCTTTAAGATTCCAGAAATGTGGCTCCAGAGACAGGATAGTTTTAGGGAGAAATTCTGAGCTAAGCAATGAACTCTATAGTTAGGAGAAAGATACTAGTAAATCCTACAAAGAACATCAGACATGACATTTGTTGCTTTAGAATCTCTGAACTTATTTATAGGCGAGGCAGGAAAAAGCGCATTTCAGCTTAGTTTTAAAATACAGAAATACCACTATTCTTAAAAAAAAAAATCACAATGTGGTTGGCACATACTGGAGCCCAAAATATCATAAGAAATATGGTATTTTCTTTGCAAACGTGCTTCCTGATTAGAAACAAAAAGCATAGCTTTGACTCATACAGAAATTCAAGCCAGAAGAAAAATAATATTTATTAGACAGAATTTATCAGATGACATCGCAAGCCTGTGCACATATTAACTTAAGGGAGAATCATCTCATGACATATTTACGTTTGTGACATTTAGGTTAGCGGTGACATTGGCTTCTGCACTTGATGGGTCCATGCCCTAGAACGTTAGGGGTGATCTATGCATGGGGAAAGAAGTATCAGCTGGTTTGGTCACAGCTGAATCTCCCGTACCTAGTACCGAATTTGGCACATAACACATGATCAATACGTAATTGTTGAGTGATACAAGGAGGAAAAAACAGTTAAGAACAATTCACTTCATTTGTTGAAGAATATTTTGCCTGTGCAAAGTTTCATTAGTCACCTTAAGGGGGTGCCAATGACAAACCAGGAGACTGTGGACTTTGAGAAACAAACTGAGGGTTTTGGAGGGGAGGGGGGTGGGGGTTGGGTGAGCTTGGTGGTGGGTATTAAGGAGGGCAGGTACTGCACAGAGCATGGGGTGTGGTGCATAAACAATGAATTTTGGAAGAGTGGAAAAAAATAAAATTAAATACAATTAAAAGAAAAAAAGAGGGTGCCAATTCTGAAAGAAACACAAAAATTCCAAACACAAGTAAGCAAATAATGCCAGTATTAACTGATGTTAATTGTTTCACAGAAGAAAGTACTAGTCATAAAAAGCAAAGGTAAGGAAATGAGAAACATCTCCTACTAAGTGATCTGACCATATAAGAATCCGAAGAGATTATTTACAGATAAACTAGAGTACGTCGGAGAAGGGAGAGTAAGTTGTTTCGAAAGACAGAGGGAAGCCATAAGACAAAGAGCTCTACGTGCCTCTCACAAACAGGTCTCTATCCCACGCCAGTCACCGAGACAGCTGGCTCTTTCGTGTCATCACTCTGGCCTCAAAGACCAAGGGGAATTCCCGAAGAAAACCAAACTCCAACTCTGAGCTTGAAAGCAGTGGACAGCAGCCATTGGTGTGGTTACCTACCTACCTGCTTGCAGGTGAGGTCTGCTGCGGATCTGCTGACAGACTGGACAAGTTAGTAAACACGTGGGTGAGTTATTCTGAGCAATTTGGAAGTAACTCCAATGGCACTTTTAAAACAGGAATAGAAAAAACAAAATTCCAAAATTCACGTGGAACCAACAAAAACAGCCAAAAATAATCTTGAGAAAGAACAAGACTGGAGGGGCGCCTGGGTGGCTCAGTGGGTTAAGCCGCTGCCTTCGGCTCGGGTCATGATCTCGGAGTCCTGGGATCGAGCCCCGCATCGGGCTCTCTGCTCTCTCGGGGAGCCTGCTTCCTCCTCTCTCTCTGCCTGCCTCTCTGCCTGCTTGTGATCTCTCTGTCAAAAAAAAAAAAAAAAAAAAAAAAGAACAAGACTGGAGGCATCTTACTTCCTGACTTCAAAATATTTTACAAAGCTTCAGCAATCAGAACAGTATGGTACTGGCATAAAGACAGATACACAGACAAATGGAAGAGGACAGAAAGCCTAGAAATAGACCCACACATATGCTGTCAATGGACCTTCCACAAGTAAGCCAAGAACACACAATGGGAAAAGGACAGTCTCTTCGACAAATGGCGCTGGGAAGCTGGACACCCACAGGCAAAAGAATGAAATTGGACCTTCGTCCTGCACCGTGCATAAGAAGATCAACTCAAAATGGATCAAAGACATACGCAAGACCTGAGACTATAAAACTCCTAGAAGAAATGTGTTATAAATAAGGGGAAATCTTGACATTGGACTTGGCGATGATTTCTTGGATATGACACCAAAAGCACAACAACAAAAGTAAAAATAGGTGAGTGGGACTATATCACTCTAAAAACTTCTGCACCCTAAAAAGCACACCTGGGTGGTTCAGTCAGTTAAGAGACTGCCTTCAGCTCAGGTCATGATCCTGGGGATTATGGGATTGAGCCCCATATCGGGCTCCTTGCTCACCGGCGAGCCTGCTTCTCCCTCTGCCTGCTGCTCCCCTGTTTGTGCTCGTTCTCTCTCTCTCTCTCTGACAAATAAATAAATAAAATCTTAAAAAAATAAAATAGAAAAATAAAAAGCTTCTGCACAGCAAAGGTCACAATCAACAAAAGGAAAAAGCAAATTACAAAATACGGAAAAATATTTGAGAACCCCATATTTGATAACAGGTTAATATCTAAAATATAAGGAACTTCTATAACTCAGTAGCAAAAAACAAATAATCTGATTTAATCCTGGGCAGAGGACTTACATGGACATTTCTCCAAAGGCAAATGGCCAGCAAGTGTATGAAAAGGTGTTCAATATCACTAATCACCAGGGACATACAAATCCAAACCACAGTGAGATCTCACCTCATACCTGTGAGGATGACTATTACAAAAACCACCACCACCACCACCAACAACAAAAAAACAACCAAAACACCAAACAAACAAAAAATAACAAGTGTTGGAATAGATGTAGAGAAACTGGAATCACTGTATACTCTTGGTGGGAGTGTAATATGGTGCAGCTGCTATGGAAAATTGTACGGCAGTTCCTTAAAAAATTAAAATAGAACTATCCTGTAATCCAGAGATCCCACTTCTGAGTACATAACCAAAAGAACTGAGATCAGAGTCTCCAAGAAATACCTGTACTCCCATGTTCATTATGGCATTATTCACTGAAATACCCAAGGTATGAAAACAAATTAAGTGTCCACTGATGGGTAAATGGATGAAGACAATATGGTATAAATGTACAAAGGAATATTATTTAAACTTAAAAAAAGAAGGATGCCCTTCCCTGGGCAACAACATGGACAGACCCGCAGGACATTAAGCTAAGTGACATAAGCCAGCCACAAAAGGACAGGATTTCACTTCTATGAGGTCTCTAAAAAAGTAAAACTCTTAGAAGCAGAGAGTGGAATGGTGGTTGCCAAGGGCTGGGGAGCGGGCAGAGATGGGAGCTGTTCAGTTTCAGTTACACAAACTGAACAAGTTCTAGAATCCTGCTGTGGAATGTAGTCCCGATCGTTAAATAATACTGTACTGCACACTTGAAAATTTGTTATCCGGAACATCTCATGTTTAAATGTTCTTACCACAATCTAAAAAACACAAGGAAATAGAGTGCCAATGATCTGATTCGACAGATCCTTAGCTAAGAGCTCAACTTAGATTCTACTTTAGCCTAAAATATTACCAATGGTCTTTCCTAGTGGGAGTGCTTCCATTTGAAATAGGTTCCTTTTGCAGAACTGTATTTTCTATGACAATGTATGAATTAAATAGATACACTTTGTCTCCTTTCTCCCCCCCCCCCCCCCAATAAAAATAAAAAAGAAACCACGGGTCTTACTCATGTTTTAATAATTAAACATATTTTAATTTCTAAAGCAATAATAGTTTGTTGTAAAAATTTGAATCTACTCAAATGAAACCACTGTTACGTTGAAAGCAGTTGTTACTATATATAGTGTATATTCATTCATACCCATATTTGACAAACACTGAGTTACAGTATGCAACCTGTTTAAAAACTTTTTTTTTTCCTGTTTTTTGTTTTGTTTTATTTTGTTTTGTTTTAAGAGAGGGAGAGAGAGAATCCTAAGCTTGCTCCATGCCCCGTGGGAGACTGATGTGGGGCTTAATCATACAACCCTGAGATCATAACTTGAGCCAAAATCAAGAGTCAGACGCTTAACTAAGCCACCCAGGAGCCCCTAAAAATATTTTTAACTAAACTGAAAAATTTTTGCTAGAGAACCTTTTCTTTTTTAATCCGTATAAAGTTTTAAGCAAAGGATTAAGTAAAATCCCTCTCTCTCTATATATTTTTCAAATCGTTGGTTTGTACATTTGTAAAGTATATCCTCTCTGGCAATATTCAAGTGACCCTATAGTATATGGAATTGAAAATTAAAGTCCCTCCCGACTACCCTATAACCCCCACATGCCTCCCTCCCAAAACAACCAGAGTAGAGTTAGATACATATATTCCGCTGGACCTCTCAGTGCACGCGTGCGCGTGCACATACACACACACAAATATTTCAAAAGTATCTTGTTCAGATTATTAGAACATATCTTCCTTTTGTATTTGAGTACTGCTTCAGCATTTCTTCATGCTATATGGTGATTCTATTAGTAACTAACCGCAGCGTAGCATCGGAAACACAGATATGAAGCAAGACTGCTAGGGTTCAAATTCCAGCTCTGCTATGAAACCTTGGCCCAGGTTCTGATATTCCTGCACCTCAGTCTCACCTCTCCCCACCCGCTGTAAATGGAGATGATGTTAGTTTGAACCACATGTAAGTGCCAAGGTACATGATAGCTATGATTCAATCTTGTTTTTAAATTTTAAAATTTTATCTTTAATCTTTTTTTTCCTGATTCCGTCTAATAACAGACCTATCCTCTAGAGAAGTAACTGAGCTCAGCTTCCAAGCTGGATCTCCTGACCCCTAAGGCCAGGAAGTTCTTCCCACTCCAGCCTATGGCGTCACGGCACAAAAACAGAGATGTTACGGCACCAATACCTAAGTGTCCACTTCAGTATCTGTTACAGCTAAACCTTCCCCCAATAATATGGGAAGAACCACTGGGATTCTGGGCCATTTGTAGCTCCTGTCCCAAAACATTCTGGTGATTTAAATGAAATCCTTGGAAGGTCTATGACGATTTTTAGTTGTCAACTTGACTGGGCCACGGTGCTCAGCTGTTTGGTCAAACACCAATCTAGATGCTGCTGTGCAAATATTTTTAAGATGTGATTAACATTTAAATCAGTAGACTTTGAATACAGATTCCACTCCATGATTTGGGTGGGCCTCATCTAATCAGTTGATGACCCGAAGGACAAAGCAAAAAGGTAGAAAGACTTTTCTTTAAGACAGTGACCTGCTTGGGGCTCCCGGGTGACTCAGTGGGTTAAGCCTCTGCCTTCAGCTCAGGTCGTGATCTCAGGGTCCTGGGATCGAGCCCCACATCGGGCTTTCTGCTCAGCAAGGAGCCTGCTCTCTCTCTCTCTCTCTGCCTGCCTCTCTGCCTACTTGTGATCTCTGTCAAATAAATAAAATCTTAAAAAAAAAAAAAAAGACAGTGACCTGCTTGAGTTTCAAGCCTATGCCCTGAAGAATTCAGACTCAAGACCACAACATCAACTGTTGAATTTCCAGCCTGCCAGTCTGCCCTACAGTTTTGGATTTGCCAGCCCACACCACTGTGAGAGTCAATTCCTTAAAATCAATTAATCTCTCTATATACAGATACAGATAGAGATTCCATTTTTCTTGACAACCCTTAACTAATACAGATATAGCTACTGGGAAGTGAGAAGCTGCTGTAACAAATATTTAAAAATCTAGAAGTGGCTCTGAAATTGGGTGACGAGTAGAAGGTGGAAGAATTCCGAGCTGCATGGTAGACAGAGCCTACACTGCCTTGAAGAAACTGCTGGTAGAAATGCAGACATTAAAGAGTATCTGGTGAAGCTCACAAAGGACAGAGGGGGGCTGTAGACAGAGCTTCTACTGTCTTAGAGAATACATACATTGTCCTCACCAGAATGCTGAGTTGAAGGTGCATTTGCTGAGGTCTTGGGCAAAAAGGAGGGATGTGTTATTAGAAACTGGAAGAAAGGTGAGGGGATTATAAAGCACACAGGACTTGACGGAACTGTGTTCTGCTGGATGGAAAGCAGAACTTGTGAGCAACGATCCTGGATGTTTAGCCGAAGAGATTTCTAAGCAAAGGGTTGAAGGCATGGCCTGGTTTCTCCTTGCCTGCTCACAGTAAAATGGTAGAGGAGGGAGCTAAGTCAAGGGAACTGTTAGGCAAAAAGGAACCAGAATTTGAAGATCTGGAACATTCTCACGCTATCCATATTATAAATAATGAGAAAGCTTGCTCTGGAGAGAACACCAAGGGACAACTGTTCATACAGTCAACCATTTCAGTGGAAATGCTGACAGCCTGGACTGAAGGGGAGAGAGATGGGGACAGAATGAAAAAGGCTGTCAGGCTTCCGGCATTCTCCTAGCAGGAAAGGAGCAAGAGAGCTATCAGGGAAAGGGAAGAAGGACCCTGGGGATGAGGCAACTTTCTTGGTTTTAGAAGACAGGCGCCCCCCTGCCCCCGCCAAGACCAAGAGGGGTGCACCACTGTGGTGGGCCCAAAGGATAGAGCATTGGGCCAAAGAATGTTATTCTTTAGCATTAAAATCTAACAGAATTTGCCCTTCTAAGTTTTGGACTTGTTTGGGACCCATCACCTCTTTTTCCTTTCCGGTGTTCTCCCTTTTGCAATGGGAATGTCTATCCTACGCTTGTCCAAACATTACATATTGGAGCAGATAACTTGGTTCATAACTGGAGGAGTCCTGCCTTGGGATGAACTATACCCAAGTTTTACCCATACCTGATTTAGATATTTAAGATGAGATTTTTTAACTTAAACGAGTTGATGTTGGAATGCGTTAGGATTTGGGGGGTGTTGGGATGGGATGAATTTATTTTGCATGCGAGAAGGACATGAACTTTTGGACCAGAATGTTACGGGTTGAACTGTATCCTCCCAAATTCTTATGTTGAAGCCCTAACCTCCAATGCGATGCTATCTGGAGTACTGGATGGTATTTGGCTTTCTGAAGATAATTAGGTTTAGATGAGGTCATGAGGATAGGGCCCTCATAAAAAGAAGAGACAACAGAGAGCTTGTGCCCGTGTGCTCACACTCTCTGCCACATGAGGCAGCAAAAAAGCGCCACCTGCAAACCAAGAAGAAAGCTCTCTCCATGTGCACCCTGACTCCAGACTTCCAGCCTCAGAACTGCCAAGAATGAACTTCTGTTGGTTAAGCCACCGAGGTATGGTATTTTGTTATGGTAGCCTGAGTAGAGTAACACGGTGACATCATCTGGGATCAGGAACATTGCAGGTGTAATTAGTTAAGTGAGGAGGAGTCAGTAAGGGCCCAGCCTACTGGTGTCCTCAGCAAGGAGGGAGGTGTAGGTACAGACACATACGCAGAGAGAGGATGATGTGAAGACACAGGGAGAAGACAGCCATCTCCAAGCCAAGGAGAGAGGCCTGGAACAGACCCTTCCCTCAACAGCCCTCAGAAGGGACTGACTCTGCCAACATGCTGATTTTAGACATCTCGCCTCCACAACTGTGCGGCAATAGATATCCTCTTATTTAAGTCGTCCAGTTTTGTGGCATTTTGTTGCAGTACTCCTAGCCAACGAATACGCACCTCTGAAAAGCTTGACTAACCTGATTTCCTAATGAGAAATATAGAACTTGTGTAAATAATCATGATTGTGTGGGGGAAAGCCAGACACGTTGTTATAATAATAAATAACCTTCTATGTTGATGTTCTCCATTTTAATAAATGAACATAAGCTTGAACACTTGCTATGCTTATAAGGATTCAAAGTCATGAATATACTAGTCGCTCTTCTCTGTTATGGATATTTGAAGGTTTGGGTGTCTATTGTTTAGGCAAAATACTATAATTTCTTTTTCTGAATTCTGTATTAAAATTTAGGTTGAAACTAACACTTGTGTGGGACTTGGTATTTTAGAAGAATATCCAATATGTTCTTTTAAAATAATGCCAGATGTCTACATTAATTTCGATATTGGCTGATACAATGCATTATTTTATGACAAGCAATGCGAACTAAACTGAATATATTATAAAACTTAAAAATATTATTATCAAGACCTTTTAGAGTTTATGATATCAAAAATATTGATTTTATTTTCAGCAGTAAGCTACTGAATTCAAGTATTTGGTTTTCAGTTACAAAAGAAGGTACTTTAAAGACTATGATAGAAACTGATGTCAATGCTTTTAATACAATCTCCATAGCAACATGGGAAGGAACAAAGTCTGGTGGACCAAATGAAAGCCACAGACTCTCAATTTCAACCCTAGCATTAACTCACCACAGAAAGCCATGTTTATATCTTGGCATTTCATCTTTGCTATAAACACAGGCACTGCTGGCTTTGCTCAACAAACAGGCATTGCCTAAGTCCTATGTACTAGATATATTCATTTTATTAGGCTAAGACTTTTATATTTACGTTCTAAAACAATACAAGATTATTTGCACTGAATTTCTAGGTTGTAGCAGAGAAATAAGTAACTGTACATAAAATATTCAAATACTGAATACATTCCCCAAATCTTACATAAAGATAAGACAAAAAAAATGACTTCATTTGAAGGATCTACTTTATTTTCACAAATTAATTACCATGAAAAAAAAGAGAGTTTATCTTTTTGAATAGGTATTCAGAATTTTAGCAGCTACTGACAGAGTATCCTGACCTTACGGAAGTGTCTTCATTTTCATATTTTCAGTAAGAAAATGTCTTCTATAGAGAATTATACAATAATGCCTAAGGGTTTTACTAAGTTTAATGAATTAGGTAAGATTATCCTATGACGGTATCTTACTGATATGAAGGGCATTTGCTAAAAACACATACACACAAGAAAATTTTAAAAGTCTCTGAGCTAAAGAAGACTAGACTAAAGTAGTTGATGTTTACGTAGTATTCTTACATGCCTGGGCTCCTTCCATGAATGATCTCATTTACCCTCACAGTGACCATAGATATTATTATTACGGTCACTTCATCAATGAGAGGCTGAAGCCCAGAGATGTTAAGTGCCTGGCCCAAGGGCTCCCAGCGGAGGAGGGCGAGTCAGAGCCTGTGCACCTGACCGCCAGGCACTGTTCCGATTTTGTCTGTTTATTTTATCCATGGAGTAATACACTCTGACACTGACTCAGTGCTTTTAACTATTCTAAATGACATTTCAGTACATTTGGTGATGTGATTGCCTTGGACTGGAAGGAGCAAATTTAGAAAGGTCTGGAAGAAGGCTTCTTGTGGGCAGGCACAACGAAGTAGGAAACATTAAAAATACAGAGAGGGGAGACAGGAACCGAAAAGTCTAACAAAATGGGATTATTCAGGGTAGGAAGAAGAGAACCGCAGTTTTGCAAGGGAGTGGGGTAGACAGATAGTAGAGGGGAGCTACTGTTTGTTGAACACCCATCATATGTCCAGGTTTGACCTTCACCATCTGCTAATCCTCAAGATGCCCCCCCCACCCCCCAGCCGGCTGTACTATCCCTGTTCTGAGGCTCGGAGAGGTTCAGTACCCCGCCCAGGCTCCCTCCTCATTCTATAAAAATGCTTACAAAGGAAATGCTTCTTGGCACTCAATAGGGGTAACGAGTTATCCAAAAAAGTTACTAACCCAAAATACCATCTGATAGATAAGTGAGATGTTACAGTGTTTTTTGTTTTTTTTTTTAACTTCAAAAAAATGTAAATTAGAAAATCCTAAATTTAGACTATCTATATGCTGAGGTTGCGCTAATGGGGGATTTTTCATTTGATGTCCTAATTTTAATTGTCTGGTTTTCTTTTTTTAAACTACCAGTACAGGGGTTTTTACTTGGTGAACATTCTTAGCAATTCAAGGCACTGTGCCAAGAAACAGAGAGTGGCAAGAGATTGGCATTTGGAAGTGTTAGAAATTCAAAACAGAAACACACACACACACACACACACACGCAGGCCCGATGTTCACCATGCACTTTCTGTTAGCCACGCCAATTAAATAGAAGGGCTGGGCTGGTCCCATTATACAACAAAGATTTTGTTCTTACATTCCTTATTGCCTGAAGCCTATTGTGAACAGGGGAAAAGCAGGAAAGCGCTCCTTACAAAGAATGAGCTATTCTAAATCATATATACAATAAAACTGTTCTGTATATGATCAAAAATGTAATGAAGGGAAGTCCAGTTTTCTCGTGATGCTGAAAACGTGCTTTTGTGTCGTTCAGCTGTTATCTCAGGAAGCACTGTACGCACCTTGACAGCTGCTGACTTAACAATACTTTCATGCATGGCCTCCACCCCTCGCCCAGGTGTAAGCCCTGGTGCCCACTTAGGTATGATTACCCCTGGTGCAGCCCTGCCATCGGCGTCTCTCTCAAGGGAAAGAGCTTGGGGTAGACAATCGTAAACATGGGCTCACTACACCGGTGACAGTGCCCCAGGGGGCAATGCAGCAGTTCCAGGAGACTTCTGGGTAATGAGATTGGAGACAGAAAGTTCAAATCTGGAACACAAGAGAAAAAAATCAGGCATGAATTAAAAAAAAAAAAATCAGATTTCCTTAAACTAGGCTTAAAATATGTTTCTTTGTTACTAAGTCAATTCAGTTAGTTAAAAAGTACTGCATGGTGAAAATATTGTTATGTGATAGTGATATGTGATGTGATTAGTGAGTGTTATGTGATATGTTATGAACTACTTTTTTGATACTAAGAGAAAAACCCAAATCTACTCTTTTAAGAGCAAACAGAAGCTATCCTGAGGTAGAAGCAAGAAAAGAATTAAGACCCAATATTCTTCATGAACAAAGATTTTAAAAAGGCATTAATTTACCCAGAGAGGGTTTGTACAACTTCCTATGGGAGACGGAGAATAAAAAAGGACTGTACGAAGACTAACATTGACTTTCATTAAATTCTTCCTAAATCGATTGGGCATTGCGCATTACTCAAGCTAAATTATGTTTACTGAAAAGAATGAAAATGGGAAACAAAGAAATCAAAGTAAAAGAAAAATAAGGAAACGAAGCTTTTCCTTGTTTCACTCCCGTGAACTATCTAAATTGACAGAGAGGCTGCCTCCTTGTCCGTCTGGCCTGAGCTATACAAAAGAAACGTTTAAAGCAAAACATCCCAGTGGCCCAGGCAATCTTGAGCACAAGTGTCCACTGGATTGCCACAGATGGTCCACATCCAGAAGACAGAGAGGAAAATGGTCACAATGAGGTGAAACCTAAAAATTACTGACTCATCTTTGGGAAGGAAATACAAATGATTTCATCATCCTTTACATCTGTCTGGACTTTATCAATAACCATTTATAAAAATGGAATTTACCCATAGATGAATAATTACAGTTTTCTTTTTAGTATTAAAAAATAACTTTGTGTTGGACATTCCTAGAAGGTTAATAGGAGATGTTTTTGAATGGATCTTTTTTTTTTTTTAAAGCAAAGACTAAACATTTAGCAGTTTTTCAAACATTTGGAATGTATCTTATTAAAATTGCCTACTGCTCTCTTAAAGCATCTCGGAGATCCACAGCACAACGCCCATGAAATCTACATACCGTCGAATCCTCTCCAAACCAACAGTTAACATGCTGTGGAAATACTGCCCGAGACCCCTGGTATTTCCTCCCTCTAGGTATGTAATTTCTCAGATGTGAAGAGCCTGCATGGCGAAAACTTGTCCCAATTCTGCTTTAAGGATAAGCCTTTGGCATTTTTTTTTTCCTGCTCAAGAAAGTGCCTCTGCCAGCCTTCTCACTTCCACCAGATACGTGCCCAAACACCAATTTCCTTCCTTTAAACCACAAGGTTTAACTTTTAACCTCGGTCCTTAATGACTGAAGACCACACTGTGGCGAATGCTCCTCTGTGTCTGTAGGGGATGCCGAAGGGATCAGTGTTGATAAAATATTAAAACCATCTTCTTAAATGAAAAAAAAAAAAAGTCTCACTGCATAACAATGTGAATGTGCTTAAGGTCACTGAACAGAGAATTTAAAACGGGTTAAAATGGTAAATTTTATGTTATGTGTATTTTAGCACAATAAAAAACATGGACACCCCAACAGGGAGCATGGAGTACAACTTCTAAGGTCACCCAGTAAGAGGTGGAAAGAGAGAAAGTCCCGTGTACCTTTAAGAAAACTGTGGTAGGTGTGATGGAGACTCCTCATGGCCAACTCTTGCAGAGGCAGGACGTGATCGTTCTCTGTCCCTATGGCCTTCACCTCGGCAGGGAGGAACACAGTGAGCTGCCCCGATGAGAAAGAAAGCAGCTTCACCTCGGAAACTTGAATGGGAGCACCACAGCTGCAGATAGACACATTCGCAGTAGTATTAGCAAAAGAGGGAAAGAATATATGTGCCAATAAAAATGTGTTAATCAAAATATACATTTAAAATTTTAAGACACTGCTGAATTGCCAGAATTCTTTTCAGAGTGAACAGATGCTAGCCTGGGTTCCTTAATAAAGCCTGGCACAGAAATGTAAACTCATCAGTTGGAACTCAGCTATCACACTGCTGAGGGCCAGTTCCTTCCAGTAAGGACAAACTCTGAAGGAACTTTCCTTTATAAGATCTACACAGTTTGCTCTGGAAGCACCCTTTATCCTCATTTTATTATCCTTTCCAAATTCATGCTTATTGAAATTTTCAAAATGAAAAGGAGAAAAGAGTACTCTGTTAAGTTGCAGCACTTTGGTTTAACTGAATTTTTGTGGCAGGGGAAGAAACCCCACAAAGCACATTGATTTTTAATGGTATAAGATAACTTTATTGGGTTCTTCCATAATCGTGTGGGGAGAAGGTTCAAACCAAAGCCTATTGAATACACTAATGTCCTGGCCCCTATAGCTACTCATAACCGGAAAGAAGGCAGAGGCAGCTTCGTTCCTACAGCTGCACGGTTGCCAAAACTAAGGGGTCCGACCCCATTCTACCTTCTGTCTCAGACCACCAGGTTACCTCAGAGTCTCAAGACTTTCCTTCTCTAATGACAAATGGGTGCCAACAAACCTTGTATCTGGTGTTTCTGGAGAGATACACGGTGAGGTAATCTCTCTGCCCTCCACTAGAAACAGGCAATGAGGGAGAGGACACAGGCTTGAGCTTCAGAAGCCCATCGCTCGTTTGTGTGGCTTCATTTGCTCATTCCTTCCACCAGAAAATGTCTCCAGAGATCAGCTCTACACCAGCCAGTTAAAGACACTTAAAGTAAAACAACAACAACAACAAAAATAATACCAAAATAAAATGACTCCTTCCCTTGAAAATGTAATAATTACAATGTAATTGTTCTAAAATTGGGTCAGAGAAGAGACAGTGACTGACCATCCAGGGGATTAGGGAAGATTTTTACAGAGGAGACAATATCTGACTCAACTGACTTCACTCAATCAATTTCTCCATCTGGCTCAAAAGAAAGAACCTCAGAAGGCTACTCTGGGACACCCACCTGAGTCAAACCCACATCCAAAAGGGAACCACGATTTCAAATTCAAAAATTCTAGTATGGATCTGCCTTTTTCAACAGCATGACATAGTCGGCATCTGGCTCCTTTTGTCAACATCACATTTCTGGGATTCATCCGTGTTGCTGCACGCACTACAGTTTATTAATTTTCATCGCTGTGTAGTAACTGATAAACATCTGGACTGTTTCCAGGGTTGTGACACTATGAACATTTTTGTATATTATTTGATACCTATGAGCATACAATCCTGTTGGGGGCGTTTGTAAGATCAGAACTGCGCTTAGAGACAGATGATGAAAAGGTAAAATCTATAATAAAACAGAGCAAGAGGGGAGCGAGAGCTGTATTAATCTGAGTCGGTCTTTCTGAGGAGGTGACATCTGAGCAGAGACCCGAATGAAGGGAACAGCTCAATCAGGGAAGGGGAACTTTGTTACGGGATGGCAGGCATTTTAAATTGAGGACAAGGAACTAAGAGCTCAGGGAGTCCAAAGCAGCTAGAGGTTGCAGGAGAGAGAGCCTCAGAGGAGAGAGATGCACGAAGAGAACTCTGGAGATCTGCGGAGGGTCCCCCTTGAGGACTCAGATGAGTACAGATCAGCAGAGGCATGTGAGGAAACTGGGACCGGAGAAAGAGCCAGCTGAAAAGATGAAAGAAAGGTTTATCTTCTTCAGGCAGAGTTGAATAGACTGCCTGCTCTTATCAGTCAGACTTGAGCCTCACAGTTCATGATGCATTAGAAAGAGTACATGGAAGGGTGCTATCTCAGTAGTGAGGAATAATTGGCACTCGATTGGACACGATTCTATTCCCATTTAACAAATCCTAAAAGCCCTATCTGAAAAGATAAAACGGTTTCCAATGAACTTAATTGTGTCCCAGAACATACATCAAGAATAGTTGTATGAATACAAAAATAGCCAGCACGCAACGTGGTAAAATTCACACTGCCCAGCATCGAATAAAAAATTATCAGGCTTTCCAATAAGCAGGAAAATATAACCTGTAATGAGAAAAAAATCATGCAAGTAAAATCAACCAAGAACTGAGAGATGTTAGAACTGGCAGTAAATGTCATTATAATAATAATTATTGCCTAGTACAGAGACATGTGACATACAGAGCTGTCACCTAAAGCAACTGGAAATAAAAGAGCAAATTAAGACTTAATAGAAGAAGAGCAATAAAGAACACCAAGAAAATCAATGACCCTACTAGGTCTTTATCCAAAGGATACAAACATAGTGATTTGAAGGGGCACATGTACCCCAATATTTATAGCAGCAATGTTTATAATAGTCAGCATATGGAAAGAGCCCAGATGTCCATCAACAGAAGAATGGATAAAGAAGATGTGGTATATATACACAATGGAATATCACTTACCATCAGAAAGAATGAAATCTTACCATTTTTAACAATGTGGTTTGGAACCAGAGGGAATTATGCTAAGTGAAACAGGTGAGAGAAAGTCAAATACCACATAATTTCACTCATATGTGGAATTTAGTAACAAAATAGATGAACATAGGAAAAGGGAAGGAAAAATAAAATAAGATAAGAACAGAGAGGGAGGCAAACCATAAGAGACTCTTAACTATAGGAAACAAACTGAGGGTCGCTGGAGGGGGGAGGCGTGGGGGATGAGGTAACTGGGTGATGGGCATTAAGGAGGGCATTTGATATAATAAGCACTGGATGTTTTATGCAACTGATGAATCTCTAAATTCTACCCCTGAAACTAAGAATACAATATATGTTAACAAAATTGAATTTAAATAAAGAATTTAAAAAAATTAATGACATAGAAAAATCAATTAAGGGCGCCTGGGTGGCTCAGTTGGTTAAGTGACTGCCTTCAGCTCGGGTCATGATCCTGGAGTCCCAGGATCGAGTCCCGCATCAGGCTCCCAGCTCCACGGGGAGTCTGCTTCTCCCTCTGACCTTCTCCTCGCTCATGCTCTCTCTCACTGTCTCTCTCTTCTCTCAAATAAATAAATAAAATGTTTAAAAAAAAAAAAGAAAAATCAATTAAAAGGTAGAACTTTGAAAGGATCAATAAAATTGATAAATTTCTAAACAGAATAATCAGAGAGAAGACAAAAATTATCAATATCAGGAATGAGAATGGAGACATTGCCTGGTTTCTACAGATAATAAAAGGGCAATAAGCAATTTTATGCCAATATAAAGTCCTTGAAAGACAAAAATTACCAAAGCTCACTCAAGAAAGAGGTAAGATTAACAGCCCTATATTTATTAAAGAACTTCAATTTGTAGCTAAAAGGTTGGAAAACTTCTCAACTGAATCTATGAAACTAGCATTCTCCTGATTTAAAAAAAAAAAAACACAACAGACAAAAATATTATTAGAGGAAAAAAGCCTGAAAAATCCAGCATCACTCTCGAACATAGCTGGAAAAAATCCAAACAAGAGTTTAGCAAATTGAATTCAACAATGTATGACCAAATGAGGTTTATTTTACCAATTAAGACTGCATTAACATTAGAAAATCAATGTAATTCACTATACTAAAATTTAAAAAAAGAAAAACCATATAATCATTTCAACAGATATAGAAAAGTTGTCTAACCAAATTCAACACCCATTCAAAAAAAAAAAAAAAACCTTAGCAAATTAGGAATAGAAGGGAAATTATTCATCTGATAAAAGCTATCTATGACAAAACAACAGTTAATATTATACTTGGTGAAAGACTGTTTTCCCAGCAAGTTCAGCAAGATAAACATGTCTGCTCTCTCTACTTCTATTTAACATTGTACAGATAGCCATTGTATAGCCAGGGTAATAAAGCATGAAAAATAAATAAAAGGCAGGCAGATTTGTAAGGAAGAAGTAAAACTGCCTTTATTCCCCAAAAGACATTACTGTGTACTCAGAAAGTGCAATAGAATCTACAAAACAAAACAAAACAAAAAACCCCCCCAAAAAACTAAAAAAGCAAAACAAAACAGGAACAACAAAAAACTACTGGAATTATTAAGTGAGCTTAGCAAGTCTGGAGCACACAAGGTAAATATACAAAATTATTTATACTTCTATATGGTAGCCATACTTGTTGGAAATTGAAAAAAAATTTAAATGACATATACAATAGCATGAAAAATATGAAATAATTAGGGATAAATCTGACAAAAGATGCCCAGGACCTGTTCAGTGAAAACTACAAAATGCTGCTGAGAAATGAAGATATGTATTGTGATCAAGGATTGAAAGGCTCAAAACTGTTAAGATATTAATTCTCCTCAAATTCATCTATAGATTCAATACAATCAAAACCACAGCAGTTTAAAAAAATAAATTGAAACTGATTCTAAAATGTATGTGGAAATGCTGAATAATTCTAATTATTCAGCATTCAATTATTTTTTAAAGTTAAAAAAAATTTGGAGGACTAACACTACCGAATTTTAAGATTTACAGTAAAACTATGGTCATCAAAACAATGTGGTATTGGTGTCAAAATGGACCAAGAGATCAATGGAGCAAAGAGAGTTTCTGGAAACAGACCCACACATTATAAGGACAACTAATTTTCAACAGGAGTACAAAGGCAGTACAATGGAGAACGGACAGTATTTTTAATAGATGGAGCTGGAACAGTGGTATATTCATATGCAAAAAAAAATGAAAAGGAACTTCATCCATACCTGTACCATATACAAAGATTAACTCAAAATGAATCATAGGTCAAAATGGAAACTGAAACCTTAAAAATTCTAGAAGACAACCCACGAAAAAACCTTTGTGATTTGGGTTACACCAAAAGCAAAGATCCATAAAGGCACAAATTGATAAACTGGGCTTTATCAAAATAAAAAATGTCTGCTCTTTAAAAGGCCCCATTAAGACAATGAAAAGACAAGCCATGGACTGGGAGAAAATATGTGCAAAGTATATAAAAGATAAGACTTGTATCCAGAATCTATAAAAAACTTTCAAAACTCTGTAAGAACAAAAATACCCAAGAAAAAAATGGGGGAAAGACTTACATAGACATTATGTCAAAGCAGATATAAGCAGTTAAATGCTCTACCACTGAGCTATAGCCCCTCAAGCAGATATATGGACAGCAAATAAGACAAGCAAAGATGTGCATTCTTATTCACTAGAGAAATGCGACTTAAAAACATAATGAAATAACTATTGCAGAAAATCAGAATGGATAAAATTTAAGACTGACTATTCCCAAAGTGGCAAAAATAGGGAAGAAGTGAAAATCTCTTATATTGAGTTGGGAATGTAAAATGGTAGCTATTTTTGAAAATCTGTAGTTCCTTCAAAAATTAAGGATATCTATGATCCAGACTCTCTACTTCTAGACATTTATCCAAGTAAATTTAAGACTAGGGCCATTAAAGGACAGTCTACATATGTCCATAGCAGCTTTACTTGTAATATAGTAAAAAACTAGAACCAAAACAAATGACCATAAGAACTGAATGGAAGTAATCTGTGGTATATCCGTAGAATGGAATTCTACATGGTGATTAAAAAGGAATGAACTACTGATATACACTACGTCATCAATAAATCTCTAAATCTTTAGGCTGAGTGAAAGAAGCCAGACAAAAAACAGAGAATACATTGTTTGACTGCATTCATATAAAACTCTAGAAAATACAAATTAATGTACAATAACAGAACATAGATCAGTGGTTGTCTGGAGACAGGATGGGGGTAGAAGTAACAATTAGCAAGGGGCATGAAAAAACTTTGTGAGTGATGAATATATTTATTATCTTAATTGTACTGATGGTTTCAGAGGGGTGTGTATGTGTGTGTGTGTGCATGGTATATATATATACATATATATATAAAAATATGGGACGCACGCGTGCACACACACACAAAAGCAAAGCAAAATAAATACAAAATAAATACAAAGGAAACAGAGAATAGAAAGTAAAAATAACCCCCAAATCTGGTTCTTCCAAATAAATGTGCCTGGCACGTACTGATTAAAGGAATAAGAGAGAAATTAAAATATAAAATATTAGAATAAAAGAGAAGCTGGGGCAACTGTGTCGGTTAAATGCCCAACTCTTGGTTGCAGTTCAGGTCATGATCTCAGGGTCATGAGATAGAGCCCTGCATTGGGCTTAATCTACTTGAGATTCTCCCCCTGTCTGCCCATTCTCCTCTCTCTCTCTCTCAAATAAATAATCTTTAAAAAAAATAAAAGAATAAAAAGGAACTAGTGAGAGATGAAAGAGATGAACAGATTTATAAAGAAGTTTTACTTCTTGTGATGGCAAGCCAGGTAACAGTAACCAACAGAAGATATTATCAAAAGCTGGATCAAGTATCTGCTTTATTGCCTCAGAAAGCATTCAGGAAAAATCATAGAGAACCAAGATCAAGACAAGACAGAACCTGAGGAACAAGCCGGCATTTGGGGCTACTTCTCTCCTAAGGGTGTTTGTCAATTACTGAAAAGACTGCTTGGAAGCAGAGCAGCATTTAACAGTCTAAAGGGAGCTACAGGGACAAAAATCGACATCCAGAGCCCATTAAGGCAGATGCAGGACTGATAAATCATCCACACCAAGGGCTCCTGGAGTAAGCAGGAACTGAAGGTAGAGGGCATCTCAAGGACTGAAGCCTAACTTCAAATCATCTCAATTTCTGAAATGAATTTGAAACTGTCAGCAACTGAAAAGAGCCTGTGAAAGGACAGAAGGTCATTCCATCGGTGAGGAAGAGGGAAAATTTTAAGAATTGTTAAGGGGAAGGAAGCCTCTAGAATATACGGTGCATGAGTAAGAAAGTTACTTGGAAAGTGTCCCCCAACCAAGACCTATTTGGGGACATGGGATGGCTGCCATGGGAATGCACAGTGCCATGGGGGAGGAACATTCTGCCAGGGGCAGGCTGCGGCCAGTCCACAGAAGCAGCCCATCAGGTAGCAGAGAAACTTGATGGAGAGGCTGGCCTGCTGTTGGGGGTTGGAAAACATGCTGGAGGCTAGAGCTGGTCACAGAATCAGCTCCCTGGGTGACAGATCACCAGGTGGTCGGCAAGAGTGGTCTGCCAAGGAACAGAGAAATTTGCTGGAGAGTGTGGGTTTCAGCTGCACTGCTACCGGGTCTCCGTTTGCTAGCTACTGCACAGAAAACAGCAGCCTGGAAGCAGGAAGAGAAATCCCTTCCTCCTGTTCTGACCTTGAAGTGTCCCTCCTTGGCCCTCTATTGAAAAACCTTGTATTAATCCAGATGATGAAGGAAAAAGTTCTACAGGAGCCAGTTTCAGGGAAAAAGGTAAATTCGGAGTTGAGAAGCAATAGATTGGTAAGAAGACACACATACTTGAGTCCTCTCGTGGGGCAGGGAGGGAGATAATATAATTTGGGGTCTAAGATAATATGACAGTTCTTTATATACCACATCTGGCAGGCAATCAAAACTAACCATGTACAAGGGTAGAGAGATAAAACAGCCTAAAAGAAAATCGAGAGAAACAACAGGTATTAAAAGAGTTTTTAAAAGGATGCAAACTTTACATTCTTAATATGTGTAATAAGCTCTAAGATTGAGAATTTTAATGGAAGCTATAACACATGTGGTGTTAAGACTACAAAGAAATCCGAGAGAACAGTATTCCAGATAGAGGAGAAACAGGAGCAAAGAGGCAGGGATCTGGTGAGCTCAAGAAGAAGGGAGGAGGTAAATATGGCTGAAGCAGAGGTAGGAAGGTAGAGAGTGGTAGGAGAAGAAATTCAAAGGTCCGACCTAGAAGATAAGTCATGTACAGGCTCACAGGTCACAAGGATGATGGCTGAGTAGCGATAACTGCATCTGGGTTATGACCAGGCTAGGACTGTCAGACACTTTGTAGAGAACAGACTCAAGGTGGTTAAGACAGAAGAAGACTACTGTTAGAATCCAGGTGAGAGATGAAACGGCAATTTAGGTCAAGGAGACACTATATAGAAATGATGAGAAGTGGCAAGAGCCTGGGTATATTTCTGAATGTACAGCTAACAGGCTCCATGATGAGTTGGCTGTGGGACGCAAGAGGAAGGGAAATCAAAGAAGACCCCCAAGCTTTTGAGGAAGAGTAACTGGGAGAATGGAGCTTCCATCACCTGACATGTGGCAGATTGTAGAAGACTGAGTTGGGGGTAAGGGAATTAGGAGTTTGACTATGGGTATGTTAGCACTTAACTGTACACATCCACGCAGCACTGCCAATTGGATGCTCTTGGATGTAGGAGTCTGGAGGTCAGGCCAGCGGTCCAGGCTGAAACTGCTTTTGGGAGTCATGCATGTGTAATATTTAAAGTATAATCGTGATCGTATGAAATAACCAACCAAGAAATGTTTCTTATCGGGGATGCTTTAAGCATTTTGGAGGCACACATATTCGTAATTGTTTAGAACTTCTGTGCGCACTGCAAGATATTAAGCATCCCACCAAACGTCAGTAGAGACCCAGTCTTAAGGCCATCCCTCTCCCCAACTTATACACACTTCCAAGTACCATGAAGTGGAGAATTGCTATTTTTGGTTACAGATGGAGAAGAGTTTTGAGTCCTGAGCCCAGTATGTCATGAACAGGAGAATGAGGATGAGCCAGTAGAGAAGGCTGAGAAGGGATGGATAGTGGCAGAGGAGGGGAACCAGAGAGATGGTGTTCTGAGAGCCAGGTGAAGAAGGTGTTTCAAGAAGGAGAAACAGATCAAATATTGGACAGGTCAAGAAAGATGAGAACTAAGAAGCGAATTTGGCAACATGGAAGTGACTAGTGACACTGAAAATGCTGGCTTTGGTGTAGAATTGGGTTATCCTAGTTTAACTGGTGTGGGTGGATGGGAGCATGGAAGGAAGTGGTCATAGTAAGTACAGACATCTCTTTCAAACAGTTTTTTTCTAAAGAGGAGCAGAAAATGGGGAAGATGCTGAAGATTAAGAACAAAATGTTACATGAAACAAAGCAAGTCACAGGGGCGTGCGCACAGCATGACCCATTTACAAAAAGACTATATGTATACATACATATATATATATACATATATATATATATATGTATATATATGGGGGTACTTACATATATTGAAATCATAACTAAGTATAAGTGAATCATAAATGTAAAATTCAGAATAGTGGCTAACCTTGGGGGAAGAGCGTACAATTGGAGAGGGGCATACAGAAGCTGCAAAATTGTTGGTAATGTTCTTTTGGCAAACTAATGAAATTTACACTGATGTGGAGGGTCAAAATATGGGAGCCTTCTAACCTTCTAATTTTAAGAAATGACCCTCTTCCCTTAGTTGATTCAAAAGGAGGAGAACATAAGCAGGGAGGTGCCTATGGATGCATGTGGCCTTACGTTTCCTTGTGGATCTGAATCACACGCCTTACTCTTTATTAAAAGAGTACTTACTCTTTATTAAAAGGCACCATGCCCACTTCTACCTACAGGCAAATTGGGCCTGAAAATTTCTGTATCAGGGCATTCTAAATACAAATCTTACTCATCCCCAAATCTAATTCTTTTATAAAGTCTTCCCTGATATCCTCTCTTACCAATGATCTACCACAACGTTTGAAGTTTCTATCACACATTTTCTAACTATATTATACGTGTTCTTCTGCTGTGAATTCATCTAACGTGTTCAATTTTCTCCTCTATCTAGCAGTTTCCATATTGATAGCTAAGCAGTTCCAAACACAGATTGGTTGTTTTGAGTCATCACAAATAGATAAAGAAGTCTGTAAGAGAAAAGATAAAAAGTAAATGGGAAAAAAAATACTGAGTCATCCACACGGTGTCAAAAAGGAAATAATTTGGGGTTCTCATAGGGGTCCATGAGAAGTCTCAGGACGAGGAGATGTGCTAGTGACCTCCTAAGCATTACAAATATCTATATTTGGTTGATCGCTACATTTCAGAAAATGATCATATATGAAAAATGGCAGTAATCCATCCAACAGGATTTTGGAAAATGTCTTAGTTACAGATTAAATTAAATGTATCTTGAGTCATGTGTGTGTTGGATGGCTACCATAAAGTGTCACAATAGATACCAGTTAAGTGTGTTAAAATGACAGACAAGCCACAGACCAGGAGAAATTACATGCAAATCACATATCTGATGAAACATATATTCAGAATATATAAAGAACTCTCAAAAGTCAGTAATTTAAAACAATCCAATCTGTAAAAAAGGAGTGAAAGACTGGAACACACTTTACCAAAGATAGATGGATAGCAAATCAGCACATGAAAAGGGGTTCAACATCAGTAGTCATTAGAGAAATGCAAATTAAAAGCATGAGATACCATTACTCACTTATTGGGATGTCTGAAAGATTAAAACAAAAACAAAAACAAACCAAACTGACAAGAACTTTCTTAAGCTGCTGATGGAAAGGCAAAGTAGCCCCGTCACCTCAGAAAGCAGTCCAGCAGTCTTTTACAAAGCTAAAATACACTTACCATATGACCCCCAGCCCATGCATTCTTACGAATTCCATCCAAGGGAAATGAAAATTTATGTTCACACAAAACAGACCACTGTTTCCAAGGGCTGGATTGGAAGGGGAGAGGTTCATTTCAAAGGGACATGGAGGACATTTTTGAGGTGAATGAAAGGTCCTGTATCTTGATTATAGTTGTGGCTTTATGACTGTGTGTATTTGCCAAAATTCACAGAAATGTTCGCTAAAAAGTGTGAACGTTACTGTAAATTATACCTTATTAAAACAAACAAAACCCAACAGTAGCGTGCTGCAGGGGCATGGTCCTGGAGCCCTCTGCTTTGTTAGTCATTAGCCTTTTGTTGTGGATTATGAGCTCTTAGGTGGGAGGCAGACTTGGAAGTTGGGGAACTCGGGGGACTTCACCCAACAGTTCTTCACCAACGTGGGCAGAAATACTTCAGTACTGTCAATAATTCAACAGCTGACATGGTGCACTAGTGCAAACCAGCTACACACTGGCCTGTCAAATAATGTCAAAGTTTACATAAAAATTTTTGCTTTTGATCTTTACTTTGCCTTTATCCCTCTTCCTTTCAAAACCTCTGTTCAGCCCGTGTGATCACATAATCACAAGAGTCTGTAGTAGCATGCCTGTGGCTTGGTATGAATATTTCCATGGGTGGGAAGGATATTACCGTTATGAACCATTCTGCGAAGATGAGTTAATGAATTTCAAGTTTACTTTATAATGATTGTTTCTTTCCTAATACAAAGAAAATTAAGAAGAGGGAATCATATCCGAAATGCTACTTACTATGCAGTGTGGTTGCAAAGTCTGGAAATGCAGGCAAACGCACAATAAATGATTCTGCTGACGATCTACCACAACACATGGGGCAATGATTAAATTTTTGCATTAAGAGGGCTAGGCCAGGGCGCCTGGGTGGCTCAGTGGGTTAAGCCGCTGCCTTCGGCTCAGGTCATGATCTCAGGGTCCTGGGATCGAGTCCCACATCGGGCTCTCTGCTCGGCAGGGAGCCTGCTTCCCTCCCTCTCTCTGCCTGCCTCTCTGTCTACTTGTGATCTCTCTCTGTCAAATAAATAAATAAAATCTTAAAAAAAAAAAAAAAGAGGGCTAGGCCATGGTAGCCAGATATTTGGTCCAACACCCAGACTAGATGCTTTTGTGGAGGTACTTTTTGGAAAAGATGAACACTGAAATTGGTAGTCTATAATGCTGATCATTCTCTATAATGTGGTGGGCCTCAACTAATCAGCTGAAGGCCTCGAGAGAAACAGACTGCCTTCAGACTCAAGCTGTCACATCAGCTCTCCTCTGGGTCTCCAGCCAGCCCTGTAGGTTTGAGACTCGCCAGCCCCCACAATCCTATGAGCCAATTCTTCAAAATAGATCAACCTCCCATCCCTGCACACATCCAACTGGTTCCATTACTGTGGAGAACCCTGACTAGTGTATGTGGTAGAATAATATTATTTGTTTTCAAATTTTATAGCCACACTGTAGTATGAGAGCGCTGAGCAAAACCATAAAACACTGAAAATGCAGAATAAAACCCAGGCAAGTCATTTGTGAATATTTACTTCATACTGTTATTACCTTAACAGCTGCTGCTGCCTAATACAATTGTGCATGAACTGTGCATGGACACTGCCCAAGGAATTTAGCAATATAGAGTAACAAATAAAGGTTAAGGGAGCTGAAAGCCAGATTTTCCCTAATGCCTTCCTCATCTCCCATCATTAAAAAGACAGGTGTTTGGCTGAAACCACTGAAAAGGCTCACGTTAAACAAGTAAGTGGATTCTCTTTTTACATAAGGTTTAATTTCCCTTTGACAATTCCTTTAGCAGAAGTTCCTACTCTTCACCACTGGATATAAAGGGCTAATTAAATTCATTTTAGGATATGTCTATTAAATGCCTTCTCTGCTTCACAGTGGAGAAGAGCCACAACTATGAGGAATGCAGGCTGGGAGGGAGGAATTCACATGAGTAGGGGACCTTTCTGCTGGGCATGGCCCACCTCCCTCGACCCCATCAGACATGAAATATCCACCCCATTACGTGAAATGATGCAGGAGTGAGAAAGGTATTTTCTCCCTCTGCTCTCAGGGAGCTAGCAAAGGGGCTCAAACATACAGAGGTGATTCGAGACCAAAGAGGAGAGAGGCAGTGTGCATAGCAGAGGTTCAGAGCATGGACAATGAAGCAGATGATGGCACCATCACAGCCCAACTTGGTGAGCTGGGAGAGTTTACTTAATCTCTCCGAGCTTCAGTTTCATTTCTGAAATGGGGATAACATCACAAGGGTTGCTGGGAAGATGATCCCTCAACACATTGCCTGGCACACAGTAATGGTTAAGTCAGGTTTATAGCTGTTGTTTCCTACTGTTACAGTAAATGATTCTTCTGCTAATCTGCTACAATACAGTGTATGGTGGTTAAACTGTTGTATCGTCTTGCCTAGATCACGGTACCCAGGCATCTGTTCAAACACCAGCCTAGATGTTGCCATGAAAGAATCTATTGTTACGAATTAACATTAGCATGATGATATTCCAGGGAAACAGAATAGGGATTCAGCTCTGTGAATGCCCAGGGCACAGGGGGTTAAACAGTTCCCACTGGTCAGAGTGCGGAACTGACTCTGGAACTGACATGGAAGAGAATGACAAGTGGCGGAACAGGTGGGACAGGTGTCTGCCTTGGAAGTGAGGGTCACTCATCTCTGGAAGAAGTAGTTACGAAATGGATTGCTAGCAAGGAGGGATGGGAGCCCCATATATGCCCCTGTTCACAGTGAAAAGAAAATCATTATTAGCTGGCAATTAATAAGCCTTGCTATCTTTGACTTCCAACACGGTAGTTTTTATGACTTTAGATTAAATGCTGGGGCGGTTCCCAAAAAAAATTACAGCTGAACTCTTAAATGAGTTAGGAAAATCAGTTGAAATCTGTTACAAATGTTAGTACTTTGGGCTTAGTTATGCAGAATAATTTATAGCAATTATCACACAATTCTCTTTCAGCTCAGTGTTTGCAGAGCTGCCATTCAACATTGAACCCTAAAAGCGAAGTGAACAGTGACATCATTTGCCACTAAGATTGTGCTCCAGAACATGTGTGTGATTTAGCACATTAACTCATGTGCATTTTCATACTTCCCATTCTACCTAACAGCATGGAAAAAGAATTAAGTTCTTTTACTGAAAACACCCAAATAACTATCTTTTAATTCTTCAGAAAGCACACGAAGTCATCTGTACGTTTATAACTGCAGAAACTGCCACTAAACCTTACCCTCCCTTTGAACAAAAAAGGTTTGGTTTTTTTTTTGTTTTCTTTTTTTTTTTTTTTCCCCAGCTTAAATTATAGGAAAAGAAATGGGAGAAGTGGACAAGAAGGGAAGACACTATGCCACCCAGAGAGGATGGCCTTGGTCTGGGTGAAGAGTCTGCCACTTTCGCAGGGCCTCATTTAAGACTTACTTCCGTTCTGGCTGAGAACGCATTTATTGTGCTTTCGTTCTTAAAATGTATTTTTGCTGGCTGCTAGGTTGACTGTTTTTTGTTTGTTTGTTTAGCACGTTCAAAATGTTCCACTGTTTTCTGGCCTTCATAGTCTCTGATGAGAAGGTAACAGTCTTTTGTACATAATTTGTCATTTTTCTCTGGTTGCTTTCATGATTTTCTTTTTATCTTTGGTTTTCAGCAGCTTTGCCTAGGCTTCATTTTTCTTTTTAATTTATACTGCTTAGGGTTTGCTGAGCTCCTTGAAAATGTAAAAAGTCTTTCATCATATTTGAGAAATTTTCAGACATTTCTTCAAATATTTTTGCTGCATTTCTCTTAGGAAAGAGAAAAATTAGGAAAAGTCTGTTCCTTCTAAGATACCAAATATACTGCTATCAGGTTTTTTTCTATTGTCTGGCAGATCCCTAATGCTGGGTTCATTTTTTTTTTTTTTCAATCTTTTTTCTCTGTGTTCTTTACACTGAATCATTTTTATTGATCTAAGCTCACTGACTTTCCCTCTGTTATACCCATTCAGCTGTTAAGCCCATCAAGAAAAGTTTTTATTTCAGATACTGTATTTCAACTCTAGAATTCCCATTTGTTTCTTTCCTATAATTTCTTTTTTCTTTTTCTTTTCTTTTTTTTTTTTTTTTAATTTCCTGGTCTTTTCATTCACTGCAAACGTGTTTTTCTTTACTTCATTGCGAATAGTTGTTTTAAAACCCTCATCTGTCATTTCCAAGAGTTTGGGTCCTCAAGTTGGTCTCTGCTGATTGTCTTTTTCCTTGAGAATGGGTCACATTTTTTTTTTTTTTATTATTCCTATGTCATGTAATTTTGGGATGTATCCTGGACACTGTGAAAGTTCTGTTGTAAAGATGCTGGATTCTGTTACATTCTTCTAAAACTTAAAAGGAGTGTTAATATTTTTGTTTTAATAAACAATTACTTTGTTGGAATCAAACTGTACACTCTGTCTCTTGGTTGATAGCTCAAGTCATATCTCGGTATTTTCATCTGTAGCCACACTGCCCCACAGGTATGGTTCAGGTTCAGGTATCTAATATTGCTTGTTATCAGATGGGGGGGGACAGCCCCCACATAAAAACAGACTGTGATATATAGGCTATTTATTTATTTTATTTTTAAAATTTCATTTATTTATTTGGCGGGGAGGAGAGCAGAGGGAGGAGAGAATCTTGAACAGATTCTATGCTGAGTGCCGAGCCCAAGATCATGACCTCAGCCAAACCAAGAGTCTAATGTTCAACCAACTGAGCCACCCAGGTGCCCCAAGGCTATTTTCTTAGAGTGCTGGTTTAACTCAGAACTCAGAATACATTTCTCATATGAACAACTCTGTTACCTTAAGTGGTTATATTAACAAACCATTTAATCAAGTCACTTAACCAATTTGTACCAAATCCAGCTGTAATTGCTTATTTACATAAGAAAAAGCAAAGCAATGGTTCCGTTTTCTTTTCTGCATGTAATCTGAAAACCAAAAAAAACAACTGGCATAGGGTCACTTTTTTTTTCTTTTAAGATTATTTATTTATTTATTTGACAGACAGAGATCACAAGTAGGCAGAGAGGCAGGCAGAGAGAGAGGAGGAAGCAGGCTCCCTGCCGTGCAGAGAGCCTGATGCAGGGCTCGATCCCAGAACCCTGGGATCATGACCTGAGCCAAAGGCAGAGGCTTTAACCCACTGAGCCACCCAGGCGCCCCTGGCATAGGGTCACTTTTAGCATCAAGTTCTCCTAGGTAAGTAAATGTGCCCATTACCATTTTCTAAAACTCTAACAGGAAAGACTTCTCTTTCTGGGAAAAATACAGAAGAACTAAAGACCTTTACTCCTTAGTAACAGTAAGAAAGACCCAGACCAAATAAAAATCATGCTTTTCCATGAAGCTGGCAAAGAACTTTGGATGCAAGGAAGCTGGGATAGCCTGTCTCCAAGTGGCGCCCGTGATCCTCCCCTCCTAGTACTCCCTTTCTTAAGTGGCCTCCTCCTGCAATGGACAGGGTTGTCCTGTGTAATCGACAGGGTTGTCCTGTGTAATCAACAGGGTGTAACAGGAATGACAGTGTATAACTTCAAGGCTAGGTCATAAAAGATAGTCCCATGCTCTAAATTTCTATCATTCTACCTCTCTTAGGCTATTTATTTTTTGTATTAACAGTTACTTTTATATATTACGATAAACATCTAAGTTATCTTTGTCTTTTCCACAACTCTGAGCACAGTGCTGACTTGCTACTTAATGCTCAATAATTATATGACAAGTAAGTGAATATATAATAAGGAGGTGCTAACTTTATTTCCATGAATATCCAAGATAATTGTGTGAGACTTCTAAGATTTCTTGAAACTGTACAACATTTGTTATTTGCTATATTTACAGTTCTATATCCGATTCTGCATTTTCCTTCCAAGATGCAAATCGTACATATAGCAGACGTTTCATATTGTGCCACAGCCTCTAAAGCTCTGTTTACTTTGTTCTGTTCTAATTCTCTTCGACTCCCCATCAGAAGATGTAGTTGTTTCAGAGATGGTACAAGACAGCAGAAGCTAGTGTGTTCTTATATTCCAGGCCTACATCTAAGAAGGAAGATGTGAGAGCCGTGGAGAAGCAAGTACGTTGATCCTTAGGTTCTCAGTTTAAATATCATCTCCTTAAAGAGAATTAGCACCAATTTTGATCGATTATTTATTGTTTATTTGGAGTCCTGGCTAGATTACATGGTCCACAAGGCCAGGTATTTAGAATTGCTCATCACCATATGGCCCATTATCTAACACAGTGACCAGAGTACTTGCTCAATAAACATTCACTGAATGAACTCGGTGAACGAAGATCCTTGCTCAGAATCAAGAAGCGTACTTTCTAGGCCTCATGTACCCTTTTGCTCTTTATATTAGGTTTATCTCAGAACCTTGTTCTACCCCTGGCCCTTCCTTCTCCCAAAGCAGCCCCACTTTGAGTTGGAATAGGGAAGTCCCTCTGCATATATTCAATGAGAGAGATAAAGGAGATCAAAGAAGGAGGACCCTTAATTATGTTGGCAGGCTTTGGTAGCCACCATCTATTAGAATTCAGAGTACAGGGTGCCTGGGTGGCTCAGTGGGTTAAACCTCTGCCTTTGGCTCAGGTCATGATCTCAGGGTCCTGGGATCAAGTCCCACATTAGGCTCTCTGCTTGGCAGGGAGCCTGCTTCCTCCTCTCTCTCTCTGTCTATCTCTCTGCCTACTTGTGATCTCTCTCTGTTGAAAAAATAAATAAAATCTTAAAAAAAAAAAGAATTCAGAGTATGTTTTCCCATATAATATCAGGGGTGCAAAATGGATTAAATGATCTTTTAATGCACTGGCCAGGAATATAACCACCAAAATTACTTCTAGAGAGAAGTACATCCTGACTTAAACCAACAGACTAAAAATGCCTTTTGGATCACAGTTCATTTGTAAATGGGGCTGCCTCTATTCCCAAAACTACTAATATCACCAAACCAATTATTTGATACTATCCTTTGAATAATTATTTTTCTTATTACTACTTCCAAAGGAAGATGCTATAATAAATTATAATAGTAAATGCAGACTAGCTAATAATTTTCATATTTCATCCTACTTATTTTCTCAAAGAAAATTAATTATAAAATTCACTACTTCTGCTACCAGATACCAATCCTAGGATGAAAAAATGTCTCTGAGCATGTATAGAACTTTCTGGCAGTCAATCACATCCAAATCTATACGACAAAGTAGAAGGCTCCTTATCGTAAGTAAAAGCTATTCCTTAATTGTGCTGGAGACTCGAGCGCAGTCTCTGAAGGCTTAGATGTGGGAAGAACTGCCTTCAGCCTTGGAGCTCGCTTGCATCATTCCGTGTATCTTGGTGATGGAGGGTATTTTATTTTCCACTTGGAAGAATTGGGCTGTATTACAGATCCTTTAAGAACTCATTAGGATTAATGACTGAGTAGTATCACAGCTGTCACATAATCAGCTGTCGAAAAATCACTGAGCTAAAAACCCCACCGCATGTTCTATTATCTCTGCTTCACAGAAGGTTCCGAAATACGTCTCTGAAGTTGCATTTCGTCAGCTTATATGGGCACTTCGAAGCATCATCGAAGGCTCTTCCAAGATAACAATGGTATAATTTTTCCTAAGGGAAGGCCACTACTCCAAGGAAGGCTTCTCTGGAGGAATCGCTGCTCAGGGCCTGTCCCCTGGAGCCAGGCCAACAGGGGAGTGGCTGTCCTCCATGCACAAGCTTAGTGTCAGCTCTCTTCCTGACAGAACTACATATAGTAGGAGCCAGCTGATGCAGGGTGCTGGAATCACAAGGACAGAGTCACATATGCTGGCTAAGTAGCCTTGAAGGTATCCCAAGTATCCTTTGGCTGTTTATGTGAGGAAAGGCAGGCCAGTTAAAAGTAGGTTCTGGTAGTTGAGCTGCCCTATATTAATCTCACACCACTCTGGGAAACACTTTAAGGTGATTCTGTCCCAACGTTATAGAAGGAGAAGCTGAAACCTCCTTTCTAGAAGCCTGTCTGGGAAGGAAAAATTACTGCTGCTCTGACAATAAAGGTCTATCATTTCCTTTGAACTGAAACATCTGTTTTGGTTGCTAGAATCATGATTCGTATTAAGAGACTATTTCAAATGTTGCATTCTAAATATTTTGAAACGGTCAAGTTCTAGATACTAGGGCTCTTCCTACAGTAGAACTGTCACTGTAGTGGAGGGCGAGAAAGGAAAGCTTTTAAGTTCACGCTGATTCCTCCAGTTTCAGTAACTGAGACTATGGAGCTTATATAACGGTACACATGGATTCATTTTTGATTGGAAAATAATCAACAACTTGCTCACTAACTGTCCTCGACATATAATACTATAAATTGCTTGTCCAATATTCTTAGCTTCTAACGGTATTTGGTTTGACATAGTAAGGTCAAAGACAGAATTGAACAGGGTGATCCAAAATGGTTCACCTATTTCTAAGTTACATCAGGACCAAACAATGAAATTGAAATGAATATGGCAAGAGTTTAGCGAAAGCATAAAACATGAAATCAGCCTTACCCACTGCACCCGATGACTTTATTGTACAGATAGGATGGCAAGCCTTTCAGGTGAATGTTGTTATCCACGTACACGTACTGTAGTTCTCGAGATCGACCTAGATCTGGATTAGAAAGAAAAGAACTATAATTCCTAGAAATATGTACCAGTATAATGTGAAATGTAAAATGTAATCTATGATATTAGGAAAAATCAAAATTTCTGTTCTGGAGGACAAGTTATTATAGATTTAACCGAACTCTGAGTGTGAAACTATGTCACCTGGAATGTTAGATTCTGCATCAGAAAACGTTACTGTAGAAAAATGACTTAGCCCACCTGGACCTTGAGCCCACCTGAACTGTGAAATGAGATAACTAGGAAGAGATTATGATTAGATTTCCTTCCCGCCTAAAAATTCTGTGGCCTTTTACAAATAATTGTAATTTAAGAATAATGGTGGTTGTAGGTCTGCATTCAGTTTCATTTTCCTCCAATGGAAAAAAAAAAGTGATATGAACAAAGTTGGCAGTCAGATTAGCCCGCCTTAGTTCTATCCCTGTATCACCTACTGTGTCTCACCTTCCCTGGGCAGAGAGGGGGAAGCAGAGGTGAGGGAGGGTTGGGGAGCAGACCCTGGCTGGGCTGAAGTCTCTAGAGTAAGGCCAATGTCAGAATGGAAAAACTGCCCTAGGCTATAGGGGGAGGAAGAAGCAAAGGGAACCCTAAATGCCAGTCCCCGAGTGAAGGGTGAAGATGAGGTGGACAACACTTGCAGGCCAGTGAACAAGCACTGGAAAGAGTATTGTTACAAAGAAAACCACTGGTCCAGAATGGAGTCGCTTATGCTAGGCCATGTCACCAAACCAGGCCTTGATACCTAACCTAATTGCAGTTTCAACCTCCCCCAGGAATGTAACCTTTAACCAGTCAACATGGACTTTCCCTGTGAGCACTAGGAAATTTACTGCCTAGACCCGATCCATTCCCCTCAGCAGGGCAACCTTGTCTAAAACAATGCATGCTCTCCTGATAGTTTTCTTTTGACTGCTCCCTCTCTGCCTATAGAAACTTTTCCTTTCCTGCAGCTTGACGGGAGCTCCTTCAGACCTGCCAGGTGGGAGGCTGTCCCATTATCACCTCATAAAGCCAATGAGATCTTCAAATGTACTCAGCTGACTTTTTGTTATTTAACAGTACGTACCAGGAATGGGAAGAGGTAAGAGAGAGGGTCCAGAGAGAAGGTTGTGCAACAGGAACAGGTGTGCCAGAAAGAGATGCCAGATGTTTTCCAGCAGCAGCTGGACAATGAGGGAGCAATGGCTGGAAGGAGGGACTTGGTGAAGAGACAAGCACAGAGTACGGAAGGTGATCTCTGGCCAACATAAGCAGCAGAGACACTTCCAAGCATTGAAGTCATTCCTTCCTGCCTTCCGTGTGCCCAAGAATGCTGGGCGGGGGGTGGGGGTGGTCTTTGTCTTCACTGCCATAGATCAGAGTCCTCAGCAGCCTTCCTAAACCCTCTACTCCCTGAAGCAAGAACACTATCTTTGAAAAATTTTCTGGAGTTTTGCTTGTGCCAATAGGCAATAGGCTGAAGGACAGCTCTTCCACGCCCCCTCCCCCCACTCCTTACCCCCAGACCTGCAGTTTGGGAAAGAGAGAGGCCCAGATAGCTGAATTAGGAGGTTCTTAAATGTATTTACATTTCAAAAGGAAACCCATGTACCCATTAAGTAAGACTTTAAGGATAGAGGTATGAATACAGTATCATATAGATGGAGACAGGCAGGAAAAACGATACAAATCACTGCTCTAGGGAGGCCTGTAGAAAGTCTTATGGGTTCACAGATGGGTTCTGGACAATCAGTTCCAGAAAGGGGGGGTGGGTGACAGAAGACTGAGGTGAGGAAGGGATCCTTGTGGAAGCAGGTAGGGAAGGGGCCATATAGCTTCCTCCTTCCCACTGCTTGTCCTATCACAGTGATCCTGATAATCCACCCAGGCCTAGCACTGGAGCAAGACACAGAAAGAGGAACCAAAGCTGGGAGTGCTGGGGGGCATCAAAAGGGGAAGTGGCAACTCTCAGGGAGAAAATATAATTTTTGGGCTACTGGCTAGAAATGCTCCTCCCCAGTGTGGTGGCTTAACAGTATCTAACAAACAGAATAGGCAGAAATGGTGTGTGATTTCAGACAATAAGCCACAGAAGGCATTGTGGCTTCCTCTTTACTCTCTGCCTTGGATCACTCATTCTGGAAGAAGACAACTTGCTGGTCATGAGGGCCCCCCCGCAGACCTCTGAAGAGGAAATGGGGCCATCTTGGAAGCAGCGCCCCACCACCTGGCCCCAAGGTCAAGCCTTCAGATTACTACAGCGCCAAGGCTATGTAAATATCCTGGTTCCTCCTCAAGATCTTGCATATTAATTTTAGCATCCACCAATGGATCTCGTTTGCAACAATTATTATACAGTATTTATCTAACAATGATTTTCCATTACCATCTTTCTGTCTACATTTACTTTTTTAAAGATTTATTTATTTGACAGAGAGAGAGAGATCACAAGTAGGCAGAGAGGCAGGCAGAGAGAGAGGAGGAAGCAGGTCTCCCGCTGCGCAGAGAGCCTAATGTGGGACTCGATCCCAGGACCCTGGGATCATGACCTGAGCCGAAGGCAGAGGCTTTAACCCACTAAGCCATCCAGGTGCCCCTCTGTCTACATTTATTAATTGCCATTCTGTAAAGAAGAGCCTTCCCTTCCTTCCCATTTATTTGTATTTTATATCGGTATGGATCCATGGGTATTTATTTTATCACAAGGTCTAAAAACCCAATACCATTAGGACCTATTTTATCAGTCAAAATGTTCCAGTTGGCAATTAGGAGCAACTTGAGGTTGGCTCTTATGTTCTTCTAACAAGTTTTCATCCTTTTTTGAGCACTTCCTTACTTTCTGCCACAAGATGTTCCATGCTCAGCTTGTGTTTTCCCTCCTCTAGCCCTGACATCAACTACTTTCTCCAAGGAGCCTTGACTCCTTTTCTTGAGGCGTAAGTGTTTACAAACCATGATCGGAGTGCCATTTGTGCTCATTAGTATGGGAATGCCATTCCTTCTAGGAGCTCATAGCAGACAGACCTATAAAACATATGGAAGTGTACGAATCCACGTGTACACGTGTACGTCTACATAAGTATTGCTGGAGGTGTACCCTTGGCATCAATCACTCGAAGTGGACTTGCTGGGTCAAAGGACAGGCAGATTCTTGGTGCTTCCCTCCTGAAGGATTCTACCAATCTGCTTCCCCCCCAGCAATGTATGAAGGCACTGCCTTTCTCACAGTCTCAGCTTTTAAAGCATGTTATCCTATTTAAAAGTTTTTGTCATTCTGATAGGTGAGAAATGATATCTGGGCATTGTCTTAATTTGCATTTCTCTAATTATGAGTGTGAACATTTTCAAATATGCCTGAGGGCCATCTTTACATATTTTTTTGGTGAATTGTCTGTTCCTAGTTTATGCGTCTGTTCTCTCACTTATTAGCCACATGAGCAAAGCTTCAGTTTGCAAGGCGTTAAATGGCACAGTAGTGCCTAGCCTCTCAACCTTACCAGGTTGTTATGACAACTGAATGTGAACGTAATCTGTGAAAGTTAAATCACTACACAATATTTTTTGAGGCATCAGAGTATATAGTACATGTCAATAATGTATAGTCTTACATTAGAAAACGTGTATAACATTTCTACTGGCATAACGGGCTAGAAATTTATAGAACATAGATGGAAAAAATAGAGATAGAAATACCAGAATCCACTTGCACTGGAAAAGGCCTCAATATAACCAAAGAATTCGTTTTCTAGATTTCTTCACTACTTCTCTGATGTGCCTACAAATCCTGTCATCACAAATAGACATCTGTACACTTGAAAGGCATATAGAAAACTGGAATTTTTCCAAAAATGAAACTACATTGATAAAATGCAAAAAGCTCTGGTTTCAGATTTGCCTTTTGGAGCCCCTACGGGACTTGAGGAAAGATTCTTTTTTTTTTTCCTAATTTATTTACCTGACAGAGATCACAAGTAGGCAGAGAGGCAGGCAGAGAGAGAGGAGGAAGCAGGCTCCCTGCTGAGCAGAGAGCCCGATGCGGGGCTCGATCCCAGGACCCTGAGATCATGACCTGAGCCGAAGGCAGAGGCTTTAACCCACTGAGCCACCCAGGCGCCCCTTGAGGAAAGATTCTTGAGCTTATGCGGCAGTGAAGAGTGGAGGATACGAATTAATCTAGTAAGGAACAGTCTTGGAGTCCGACAACCTGGGTCTGAATCCTCATTCTGTTTACTAAATGGGTGTCCTCAGTTTCCCTAACCATATAAAGGAGAAAATAATGCTCTTTTTTTCTTCATAAAGATTTATTTACTTATTTTAGAGAGAAAACACAAGTGGCAGGAAGGGAGAGGAGGAGAGGGAGAGTGGAGGGGAGAGAGAGAATCCCCAGCAGACTCTCTGTTGAGCATGGAGCTGGATGCAGGGCTCGATCCCATGACCCTGAGATGGCGACCTGAGCCAAACCCAAGAGTTGGACGCCCAACTGACTGAGCCACCCAGGCGCCCCAATAATGCTATCTCTTAAGTTCGGTGAGAATTACTAACAAAGTTTCTAAATTATCAAGCAGAATCCTTGACATACACCTTCTCCTAATATATGGCAATTATTATTATTCTCCTTATTAGTAGGTGACATATTTGGAAGTATGGCCCTACAGCAGAAGGCCAATTAAGAGAGAATTCTCCTTGGCATGTAGCAAACGGCACTAACACTTTTCTACAGTTTAATTGCGCAGAAAAGAGTCGGAGGCAACAGCCTCTAGAGACAGGGATTCATCCCCTCGAGTCAAGGACACAAAAATGGGACATGACAGAGGAAGCACCTCTCCCCTCTAATACACACAGAAGAGCTTGTGCAAATGAAATGAGGCTACAGGCAAGGATCATAATACAAAATTAAATAAAACCTTTACACTGGCTACTTCCTATATGGTTTGTCTTCTTTCCTATCCTAGTTTTATAGGGGGAAAAAAATGAAGAGTTCAATGATTTAAAAATGCTATTTGGTTCAGATCTTATCTTAGATTTTTCGATAGTCCAGAGAATTCTTTTCCTATCTCCTGATCACTTCGGGGAATGCCCTTTTTTACATACGCCCCTAATGGACTGAACTGTTTTCCACTGAAGCTGAAAGTCGTGATCAAATCCATCACACAGGAGTAAGTGTAACACCACACAGTCATGGGTATTCAATATAGACCCTTAACCTTTCCGCCTGACACGATCTCGTCCAGAGTAAGAGCAGAACCGACGTCACAGGCTCAGAACGCAGTCTGAATCCTGGCTTTCCGCTTTCTAACTGACTCAGGACACGAGGGGCAAATCCAATGCTCCTGGCCTGTTACCTCCTCTGCAAAACCAGACAGCAATACTTCTCTCACAGGCTTGTCAAGAAGTCTCAACGATGTATACAACGCCAGAGGCATAATCACTGGTTCTCGATACATCTTGTCTTTTACCGCTCTCCTCTGATTACAAGGAAAGATCACAAAAGAGTGCAAGATCATAAAGAGAAGTGGGCAACTTTTGCTCAGGCTGGCCCAGCAGAGCCGACTGGCCAGGCCGAGACCCCTCAACACCTGGCAAGGTCACAGGCTGTCCCGGCAGAGCTGTGACAGCCTCATGACAGCATGCTCTCGGCCAAAGACTTTCTGCTCGCAAACCCCAAGCACCATGGAATGGCATTTTGTAATCATAATGAGGCTGAAATATAAGTATTTTCTGTCTTATTAAACTTTGAAATATTCCTTCTGTTCCTAAGAGAGAAATTTTTCACTTGATCATGAACTTTGGAAAAGACCATTCACGTACTAGCTAATGAGCTGGTTTGTTTTCTTCCTTCTGTTAATTTTTTTTTTTTTTTTTAATTTGACAGAGAGAGATCACAAGTAGATGGAGAGGCAAGCAGAGTGAGACAGAGAGGGAAACAGGCTCTCCGTTGAGCAGAGAGCCCAATGCGGGACTCGATCCCAGGACCCTGAGATCATAACCTGAGCCGAAGGCAGTGGCTTAACCCACTGAGCCACCCAGGCGCCCCATCCTTCTGTTAATTTTAATATACTCCAACCTTGTCTCTCTGCTCAGCGGGGAACCTGCTTCCTCCTCTCTCTGCCTGATCTCTGTCTGTCAAATGAATAAATAAAAATCTTAAAAAAAAAAATATACTCCAACCTTGCATTCAGTATACCAGGTAATACTATTTTTTAAGGTTCCTGTGCAAAAACGCTCAGTACATGAACTTTATAAAGCAAGGAAGCTGTCCATATGCATGCAGAGACACTAAAGCAACAAAGAACTTTTTCATGTGGCTTTTAATAGTGCTGTACTGTGTCTAAAATGTTTCCCCCTTTTTCCAGACACACAGATCAAAGTATTGTTAAGTAAGAAATTAGCAAAAGCTAGCAGTCCTGCACAAACTCCAATTCTTTTTTTTTTTTTTTTTTTCCATCTTCAAGGCCCTGGCATATGCAGTGCACATGGCTAAAGGAGGAACAAAACACTCCTGTGTAGCTAGGTTACTGTTCTTTTTTACTGTAAAAGCAAGCACGGAATGACAGCAAGGGCCAGAAGTTAATAGGTAGGATCTGTTTACTGCACACTTACCAGTATGAAACTCATTTATTTTATCGGAAGGTGAATGATGTATCCTCTTCCACAAAATGATGGGGTAGCAGAAAGTATACCATCAAAGCAATAGACCCATATAGGTTGTTTGGAAGACTCTGTCCATGTCATCTCAAGTATCAATCAGTCAGATATAGTACTTATTAGTCACGATTACATTTTTAATGTAATTATAAAATGTGGGTTTCTTCACAACGAATTCAGAGTAATTTACAGTGTATTCCAAAATCATCCTAAAAACAAGTTTAAAAATTTACCTACATGGCTTTTACAAAGAGAACTTTGCAACCGCTTTTTCAGAAGAATGACTTTTAAAGTGTTAGTTTCTTTTTTAATTACTGAAGTACAGTTGACATACAGTGTTAGTTTCTTTAAACATATGCACACATACTCCGTTAAGTCTTTTACATAATCATATTCTTTCTGATCTACTCAACTTGCACAAAGATTTCACAGTGAATTATAATTTAATAAGATGCTTTCTACATAGATCATCGACAATTGTGAAAATAAATGGGTTTTAATGAATTTGAATGACTGAAGGCTTCTTTTGCTGTTGGTTTAAATATTCAAGCATCAGCATCTCTAATTCTTTTTTTTTTCCCTTTTTTCAGCACCTCTATTTGTGCTGCATAGTTCAAGTGACAAAGAAATTATTACAAGCAATGAGCCAGACACTGTGCTAGATGCTTGGGGTACAAAAGTGAAGACACACACAGTCCCAAACCTTTCTAACAGTCTAGCAAAACAATAAAAATAGCTCACGTTGACCCCATGCTTACATAGTACTTAGGAGTGACAGAGTATTTTAAATGGATCTCATTTAATTCTCACAATAGTGCTATGAGTAGGTATTCATTTTACCCTGTTCCTGAGACTTAGACAAATTAATTAACCTTTCTAAGCCCAAGATCACACAGCAATTAAATGGCAGAGCCAGAATTTAAAAGCAGATGGCCTGGTTCACTGTGATGTTAGCTAGAGAGCCTCCCCAAACACGTCATTTCCATATAAGCAGGGAACTCCCACATCACATAGGAGGTGGTACTCCCTGGCATGGGGGTGGGGTACCAGAGGACAAGCACTGTGCCCAAGCATCTAGGTGTGACATCAGGAGATACAACCAAGGAGAGAGATGATGAACAAAAGAGCCCTTTGCTTCCTTTATTTTTAAATTTTTTCCCCCTTGTTTCCTTTAAAAGATCAGATAAGTGGTGAGGGTAGTTCAGACTTAGAGATTTACAGCAGTAATTTCAAGAAATATAAAAAATTCCCCTAGAGAAGATCCCAGAGAAGGAGACTTCATGCTGACTGCCCAGCAGACTCAGGAATTACGACACCGAGTCTTCCAGCACTGTGGCCGCCAGCTGGAGAGAACAATGTCTTCATTCTGCATCTCGAGCTGCTGCCCAGCTGGACTTGTACCTGTTTTTTTTCCCTGCCCCTCCAAACTGAAGAATTTTACTGTAAACTATGACTGATAGAAACTCCAGATTTTTGCTTTAGAGTCCACTGACAACATCTTCCAGATTTCCCTGGGACTGTACATTCTTGTCACTATTTTTAAAACTCAGTTCCAAAATCAAAGTAACAAAAACTTTGCTGGCAAAGATTCTGCTCAAAGATCTAGACTTCCTACTACTTATTTTTTTAACAATATATTTTTAATTTCTTTAAAAAGATTTTTATTTATGAGAGAGAGAGAGAGAGAGAGAGAGAGAGAGAGAGAGGAGAGGGTCAGAGGGAGAAGCAGAATCCCCACTAAGCAGAGAGCCCGATGCAGGACTCAATCCAGGGACTCTGGGATCGTGGCCTGAACCAAAGGCAGATGCTTAACTGACTGAGCCATCCAGGCACCCTTCTACTACTTATTTTTCTAAATTTCCTGTCTGTATTACTATATTCCCTATCCTGGGGTGCCTGGGTGGCTCAGTCAGTTAAGCATCTGCCTTTGGCTCAGATCATGATCCCAGGGTCCTGGGATTGAGTACCGCATCAGGCTCCTTGCTTAATGGAGGGCCTGCTTCTCTCCCTATGCCCCGCTTGTGTGGGCACTCTCTCTCTCTCTCAAAAATAAATAAATAAATAAAATCTCATATTTCCTATGCTGTACATTATATCACTGTGTGTTATTTCTTTTATTACTGGAAGACTGTGCCTCTTAATCTATCCTTCACCTATTGTGTCCATCACTCCACCCCTTCCACTCTAGCAACCGTAACTTTATTCTCTACAGCAATCTATGTTCTCTGTATTTATGAACAAAACATATAGTTTATAAGTTTGTTAGACTGTTAGTTTGTCTTGTTTTTTAGATTCCACATATAAGTAAATTCATACAGTATTTGTCTTTCTCTGTCTGACTCATTTCACTTAGCATAATACCTTCTAGGTCCATCAATGTTATCAAAAATAGCAAGATTTCCTCCTTTTTTATGACTAATACTCCACTGTCTGTATATCTTACATCTTCCCTGTTCTATTCATCTATCAGTAGACACTCAGGTGGCTCTCGTATTGTAGCTATTGTAAATAAGGCTGCAACGAACATAATGGTACATCGTCTTTTTGAATTAGTTTTTTCTTTTTCTTTGGATAAGTACCTAGAGGTGGAATTGCTGGGTCATAATATACTTCTATTTTTCGTATTTTGAGGAGCCACCATACCACCTTCCAGAGTGGCTACACCAATGTACCTTCCCAGCAACAGTGCTGGGAACAGTTCTTCTTCTCCGCATCCTCGCCAACACTTGTTATTTCTTATTTTTTGGATATTAACCATTCTGACAGGTGCGAGGTGATATACCAAATTGTGGTTTTGATTTGTATTTCCCTGATGATGACTGATGTTGAGCATCTTTTCGTATGTCTGTTGGCCATCTGGATGTCTTCTTTGGACAAATGTCTATTCAGGTCCTTTGAACATTTTTTAATGTTTGCTTATTTTTTGACATTGAGTTTTAGGAGTTCTTTATATATTTTGGATGTGAATCCTTATTAGGTATATCATTTGCAATACCTTCTCCCACTCAGTAGGTTGCTTTTTAATTTTTTTGCTGGTTTCCATCACGGTGCAAAAGCTTTTTAGTTTGATATAATCCCACTTGTTTATTGTTGCTCTTATCCTTGCCTGAGACAGATAAAAAAAAAATAATAATCACTAAAACCAATGTCAAAGGGGTTAATTGCCTATTTTCTTCTAGGTGTTTTATGCTTTTAGGTCTTATATCTAAGTCTTTAACCCCATTCTAAGTTTAATTTCATATAGGGTGAAAGAAAGTGGTGCAGTTTCATTCTTTTGCATGTTGCTGTACAGTCTTTCTTCCTACAAAAATTCTTGAAGAGACTAGCTTTTCTTCACTGTATATCCTTGCCCACTTTGTTGGAATGAACTGACTAGGTAAGTGTGGGTTAATTTCTGGGCTCTCTACTCTGTTCTATTGATCTACACATCTGTTTTCGAGCCTGTGCCATACTGTTTTGATGACTACAGCTTTGTAATATGGTTTGAAATCAGGGAGCATGACACTTCCAGCTTTGTTCTTCTCTCTCTGGATTGCTTTGGCTGTCTGGGGTCTTTTGTGGTTCCATACAAATTTTAGGATTATTTTTTATACTTCTATGAAAAATGCCATTGGTATTTTGATTGGAATTGTATTGAATCTGTAGGCTGCTTTGGGTAGTATGGACATGAGAACAATATCACATTTGTACCCCTTTAAAGAATGAGCAGCAGTCCTCTCTTGTTTTAAATAGTATTTAAGAAAACAGGGCAAACCTTTTCATATGAATCACTTCTCCAGCCCCAAATCCTATTCCAAAACTTAGAGAAAAATATACTCTAGTGAACTTTTCTCTTCACCCATTAGCACAGTACAGCCAGTGTCTGGCCCATGCTACAGAAGCCATATTAAATAATCATACTAACTTCCTAAGAAAACCTTAAGGCAACAGCAAAGACCCACTGTGATGAAAGAAAAACAAAGCAGAGGTATCATTAAGACAGTCGAAAAGGGTTAGATAAGTAAGCAGCATAAAGACAAACAATTTTTGTTACAAATACTTGCAAGAAGATACCGTCCAAAAAAGAGCACTGAATATCCATTTTCATGAAGAAATAAAGGTTATAATAACTATTCTGGAAACAAGGTCTGCATGGACTTTAACAGAATAATTCTCTCACTTTTTCCCATTACTAGTTTTTGAGCCTTGTTATCAAACCCTTCTTTTCTCCTTCTTCATTATGCCTTTGATTAGAGATATCCCCAACCATCCCCACAGAACATGGAACAGAACACAATTTCAGTGGCATGTTTGGGTCTTTCCTTGGAAAGCAGTCATCATAATTTCTATTCAAACATAGGACTAATTCCAACCACCAGGACTTCTGGTCTGTACTAGAACAAACTTTGTAAGCACCGGGATTTATTTAAGGCCACACAACTTTGCAAACAGTTCCCATTAAACAAAGACCTCAAGGCGGTAGCTCTTCAAAATGCAGATCAAATACATTCATGGTTCAGCAAAGTACAGTTTACATTCATCTCTGAGTCTGAGATCACAGGATTATTAGCTGGTTTCCATCTAGTTTCCACACTGGTTTGAAGTTTAGTAGTTTCACCGTGTGGACTTAAATACTTTCTTAAAAATAGGAAAGAGCAATTCTCTTCTAAGTTAGAGCACACGAGAACGAGAAGCATTAAAAAACCAAGTACAGTTAACAGATTTGTGTCGAATACGCCATTTGCAATGAAAGAAGGGGCTGCTCCCGACTTGGCATAAACCATTTCGTTTTTTTCTACACAAGGTATCTAACCCCTATAAAGGAAAAAGCAACTACCAGTACTACAGAAAACTGGAGAGAGCTCCCGTAGGGATCAAAGGGCTGGTTTTACCTCCCTATCAAAGTCACAGTGTATAATCCATAGCAGCAATGGAACGGTCGCCTCACCCACAAGCGCCAGTCTTCGGCACATGGAATAACTCTTCCAGAGGAAACAACACACTGTACTACCAGACTCTCCAAGGACTGGCTCTAGGACTGGTTTAGAAACCCAAATGGTTTTCTATCAGCAGAAAGATATTTTCCACTAAGTTTTGGGCTCACTATATGCTAGTTTATGTACTAGAATATTCTATACATCTCATTGTCATTTGCCAAATGTTCTTGGTTAAGAATTCGCTCACTATTTTTCTAACAGTCAAAAATTCCACCTGCTGGGGTGCCTGGGTGGCTCAGTCAGTTAAGTGTCTGCCTTCAAGTTAGGCTGTGATCTCCGGGTCGTGGGATCGGGCCCTGCACTGGACTCCCTGCTCAGTGGTGAATCTGTTTCTCCCTCCCTCTTTAACCCTAACCACCCCCTCTCAAATAAATAAATAAAAATCTTAAAAAAAAATTCTCTCTCTCAAGTAAATAAATAAAAATCTTTAAAAAATTCTACCTGCTAATTCGGGGGGCAACTTTTGTCTCCTCATTTTCTTAAACTACAGGAGTTACTGACATTGAGTTTAAATGACACAGTGCTTCCTGGGGGCCAATGAAAGGATGCTCTTCCATAGCCAATTTGTGCCTGGGCAACCTCACAGTACTTACATCTATTATTCATCATTAAATAAGTTGTGAACATTACTGAATAATCGGGCTTATTAACTATGCAAGAGAGACCAGGAAACACCTGGTAAAAAAGCCTTAGAGGAAACAAACAAACAAACCAAAAACCTTTCCTTTGTATTTTCCTACACTTTCAGAAGCCCAGAGGTGAGTCACAACTATACAAGAACTATACTCAATCAACAGCAAATACTCTCATTTCAAAACCTCTAGTAAATCTCATAGCAAGAGGCTCAAGTGATTAGTTGCCCTGTCCTCTTCAACGCTGTGGAGAAAGCTTCTGCTTGTAGACTAATCTGTCACTCAATTGTCATGGTATCGTTAGAATAGGAACATCCTTCTTTCTTGATGCAACTCTTCATCTTAAAAAGACTGTCCTCAAAGAGCGTTATGGTTTACCTAGTCTTACTCATTACTTAAGCCATCCTACATATACCTTCTGCAGTTGTTTTCTGAGGATGCTAAAATAGGACATTCTTTTAAGAAGTCCCATAAAAACTTGTTTTTCTTCTAAGCCAACTTTCTGTGACAGGCAACTGAATTTAGTAAGTAACTCCCCAAAACAGGATTCCCACCTCCAATCCCAGACAGTGATATACTAGTCTTTTCATAAGCCTTCAAGTTCCTGTACTGTGCTCACAGAATCACACTGAAACAGAAGAGACTTCTATATGAACACTTTAATTGTGTGTGTGTGTGTGTGTGTGTGTGTGCGCGCGCGTGTGTGTATACACACAGTATCTCCTAACTACTGTAAGAGACATCCCTATTTGCTAGCTTTCCAAGAACAGTTCGGTTGTTGAGGAAAGGCAGTGCCCGCCCCGGGATGCTCCATTTGATCACAGCATTAGACGGCCTCTGTTTATCAGAAAGGAGTTCAAAGAAAGCTTTCAAGTGCACAAACTCTGTGGTGGGACAGCTATGGATTTAATTCCTTTTCTCCAAAAGACCTAGTTGAATTTCTTTCCAAAGCCACCTTCGTGGTATTAAAAAACAAAACAGAAAAACAAAACTCCCACAAAACCCAACAACAAAATAGAGAAGATCACTGATATTTCTGTCAGATTCACTTTCGTCATCTTCACAGATTATCCTGTCTCCAATCTCCCGAAGCCCTCTTTGGCTGTCTCAGGGCGGTGCCACTCTCTGGCGGCCACTCTCACTTCTTTACAAAGGTTCACCCTATATAACAGGGGACAAAGGCCACCAATGCTTGTATCTGCTTCCTAACCGTGGGCTCCTGCTGTCCTCAAAGAATCAGTCTGAGGCCCCGGTGGAGCACTGCTTCAGGCAGCCTGTTCCTTTCTAAGTGGATAATTTCTACCCTCTTCCTTTTGCTTGTATGTCTTTCTCTGGTAAAATCAAACCTTATCCATAGGCCTAAGTCCTGCCAGGGCCATGAGCCTTGTGAGCCGGGATGGCACCCAGAGGAGTGTGAAACTGCTTCCGTCTCCTGGGTGTCTGTGGCCCCAGGCTGGAGAGCTGTGGTCACCTTGACTGCTGTGAGGGACCCTCCTCAGAGCCCAGGGCAGATCCTCCTTCCTCATATGCTTTTTGACACCATATCCACCAGTTCACAAAGAAAACCTCTCTGAACACAGAAGGCAAGGTTTTGGCGTGACAAGACATCTAGAGACAGAGAGCAGTTGGCAAGGCTGTACTCAGCACGAACCTGAGTGCTGAAGAAGAGATGCTCGCTCCTCGCCCACATCGGCGCTTACCACGGTGCACAAAGAAGATGCCCCAGCAAATAAGTACCTGAGACGCCAAAGCAGAAGAGCAGCTAGGCAATGTGTAATGGACTGTCCCTTCGACCCAGTGATCCTTTCTATGACCTTGCACCAGGCACTGCCACTCTTGCCATATGCTGCTGGACGCATTCAGCATGCCATACAAAGCAAACCCAAAGTGGTCAAGTTCCTATTGGAATGGCTTCTCTCTTCTCCCAACATCACTGGCACCACCCCCACACACAGGCTTGGCTGTGTCATTGCTAAAATGATAGGTCATCAGAGTAGCAAATGACCAGGGTAATAAGAAGCGACGGCTGGATGAAAATAGTGAGGTAGGGAGAATAGGTAAGATGAAGGGCTTGGAGCCCAGCTGGACTTGAGACAGGACCTACAGGCTAAAGATTGGTAAACAAGATTCATTTAGTTTAGAAAGTTTGATTATAGGGGCGCCTGTGTGGCTCAGTGGGTTAAGCCTCTGTCTTTGGCTTGGGTCATGATCTCAGGATCCTGGGATTGAGCCCCCTATCAGGCTCTCTGCTCAGCAGGGAGCCTGCCCCCCACCGCCCCACCTCTGCCTGCCTCTCTGCCTACTTGTGATCTCTCTCTCTGTCAAATAGGTAAAGTCTTTGAAAAAAAAGTTTGATTATATGTGGGATTCTCAGCAGAACCTGGGCTCTAGAGCCCTAGAGCTAGATAGCATTCTGGTTTAAGTGTACCTTTGGTATCGGACATGAGAACAGAGCTGTGGATCAGAGCCACAGGTAGGATGGAGTCAGTTGCTGGATGAATGAATGGTTTAGACTTGAGACAAAGCATATCTGATGGAAGAAATAAGAAGACAAGAAAAGCAAGTTGTGAAAAGCATAAAATTAAGGAATCAGGAACTCCACGGAGGTTGAAGGGGCTTGGCAAAGTAAGAAGAATGGCTAACACCAAGAAAGAACTAGGTAACAGGTCTCTGGCCTAAACTTTTAAATGATTTTTCTTGCTGTATGACCTGCTGATGATAGACAGATTAGAAATAAGTAACTGGGAGCACCTGGCTGAAGTCCTGATCGGGCAGGTGAGACAAAGCTATACCCTCTGGCAGACTGACCCTACTAAGTGAGTAGAGACAGACACTGAGTTGGGCCAACTGGAGTGTCCACGTGAGTGTTTGAAAACAAAATGGCTGCCCAAATTTGACACTGGAGGTGGCTACACAACTAGAAAGATGTTCAGTATAATTCAACCCTATTCCTATCTTTTTTTTTTTCTTTTTTTTTTTTAGAGGAGGGAGAGAGGTATGGGTGGAGGGGCAGCGAATCTTCAGCAGGCTCCACGCCCAGCACAGAGCCTGACGTGGGGCTCGATCTCATGACCCTGAGATCATGACATGAGCTGAAGTCAAGAGCTGGGTGCTCATCCAACTGAGCCACCCAGGAGCCCCAAGTTCAGCCTTATTCCAAATGAGGTCCCTTTGCAGAGGGATCATGCCTGGGATGTAGAGACAGCATGTCAAAGTGGAAAGAATGAAGAGTTTAGATCAGACAGAGTCTCTGTCTCTCACTAGCTGTGCTTTGGGGTAGGTTACTTAACTTCTTTGAATCTCAATTTCCTCATCTGTAAACAGGTTGTCAATAAGTTTTGTAATAACAGGTTCTGTAATAATTAAATTAGAGAGCCTCTGTACCGTGCCTAACAGAATACCGAATTCAATAAATGATTGTTCTTACAAATAGTTGCAGTACGATTACTCATGGAGACACTCCCTGTAGATGTGGTCAGTGGTAACAACAACAGTAATAATAATAATTCTATGAACAATAGTACCAGCAACTCCAGACTTAACAAGTGAATCTGTTTCTGGGAACACCTGGGAGTGAAAGCATGGTTGCCTCTAATGGGATGTGCTGCCTGACCTCGAATGCTGACGTCAGACCACTGAGTTCTACGTCACGCAGATCAAATCATCACATCCTTTACTTCCCTCCCCGCCTTCCCTGGTTCATGGATCGGTCTTGCCTGCAACATCCCGGCCATCCGTTGGTAGGGAGTTGGCATCGGTACAGGCAGCAGCTCTTAGGAAGTGGTAAATTCACGTTTTGGGGGTTACTAGAGAGGGTATGAATATGAGGAGGATGGAAATTTTAAAAAGCAGGATATGGTAATCCAAAAGCTCTATCTTCTCAGTTGAGTCATCTGCATTTGTATGGGGCTGTAGCGTTCTTACAGACACACTATCTTATTGGACTTCAAAATAACTCTAAAGTCAACAGGATAAATGTTATTATTTCTGGTTTACAGAGAAGGTAAATGAAGCTCAGAGACGCTCTGGGGGTTTACTCCAGGGCATGCACTGCACGGTGGGGGGAACCAGGGGAGAACCTGGATCTTTGGATTTGTAGGTTGGTGCCTCACTGCTGCAATGGTTTCACAACCTGTGGTTTACCCAGCAGGCATTTTATTTTTTAAATCTATTTATACTTGATATTTTTCTCACTTGAAAGAAAACTCTGGTTTCTTAGAAATGTAACTTGCTTCTGAAATGGTCTTACTTCATTTTGCTAATTTTATAAGTACAAAATTTAATTATATTTATAGAAAAGTAATCTTTTTAAATTGGATAATTATTCGGTATTACTCAAACTGATTTTCAGATTTCCCAGTTATTTTTAATTGAAAATAATATGTGTACTGTATTATGGTAGAAAATATTTCCTCTCAGGGACTAGTAAATTATTCACTTCACTGCCATCAGGGATAAATTATTCATTACAAAAAATGCTTTTATGAGTACAATCACAGGAGGCTTACTATGACAGTGTAGGGTTCTGTGGGGCTTCCTATTTTAATTTTTTTTTTAAACGGCACCTTTGTTTCTTACAAGTTAACAAAATAATGCAATTCTCAGTGAAAATAAATGTATTCTTTTATTAAAATGGGCCTGCCACAGAAATCTATGGTGAATAATATGTTATGTGTTAGCCAGTGTGACATTTCTAGCTCAACAGGCAGTTCGGCCAATTGTAAAGTTTTAAAAATTGTGTAGTCTGGTTATCCAACAATACTAATCATTAGGACACCCAATACAAATTTTTCTCTGTAGAATTCAACATCTAGACAGTATCTTTGTACCAGTAGCTATCCTTTCATATTGCTCAATGTACCCCATCAATTTTGTGGTCTTATATATACATACATACATGCTTTCATTAGAGTACATCATCTCCTATCACCTGTATTTTGTCCCTAAGCAACATTTACGCACAGATTTCCGTTTTACGATATGAAATCCCGGGCTGAAATTAACTTTGTTAACCGGGATTGACGCTTTGTTCACGACAAAAATGGATTTAGAGAGGCAATTCAAGATAAGCAGAATGAAGGAAACTACCCTATCCTTCCTAGTCAAGCACATAAAGGCTTTCTGTCTCCGTCTTTGGCTTTTTTGGCTTTGCCGGCCGAACACGATCACTTACCAAGTGGCAAAAATGCGAGACGGTTTCCAGCCATGGAGAGCTCGTTGAGGCTGGGCAGCTGGCAGAGATGACGCGGCACGCACCATAGACGATTGCGGTCCGCGGTGAGGTACTGCAGAGAAAGGCACAGGTGAAGCCTCTCGGGTAAATTTAGCAAACGATTGGTAGAAATGTCTAGTGTCTGCAGCTCCTTCAAATCGCCAACCTCTACAACCAAAATCAAAATTAAGATAAATCGCATCCTGATTAGATTAAATAAAATGAATCAATACCGTTAACAGTTCAAAACAAATAAAATCAGTCGCTGTGGCTATTTCCATAGACGTGAATGCCAAGGTAGGCAAACAATCCGACAGAGGTAGGTGTCTTTAAATTAGCCTGCTCGAATTTTTTTTTGGTTTGTTTTAATGGAGAAGAATGCTCGCCTGGAAAAAGGAGAGACACAAAGTAGCGAATATGAGCCAGAAGTCTGTTACTATGGTTTCTGCTTCTTGATGAATCAAAAGTTGTTGCTGGTGTGGGAAAAGAACACTTAATAGTCACTTCCAGGTACCTGGGCTTTGCTGCTCTTGTGATTTTACCTTCTATCTAAGTAAATAGTAGGAGACTTAGAAACAAACTATAGTAACCCAGCAAGTGCACTTTTTGTTTATGTGAACTAGACAGAAAACTATCTGGACTGAGAATTGAGATGCCTCTTGGAAATGTTCACAATGGCGAAGAATATAATGAGATGAAATTGTTGGTAGGCAACAGTTTTAGACACTGTTCAGCCACGTGGTTCCTTTTTTAAAAACCCACTCCAAGTGTACACATCCTATGAAGATTTACTTTCATTCCATCCAAATGAAGTCTTTCCATTCACTTGAATATTTCCTCGTTAATGATACCGATACTAGTAATCTGTTCCATGGGTGAGTACAGTTATGTCCCTGTATTATACCAAATCCCTGGGTCTGAAGGTTGGGAAGTTCCTTACAAGGTACTTTATCCTTTTCAGGAAAAATTACCACCATGAAGCCTCTCCGGGCACGAAAACGCTGCTAAGCAGTCTCTAGGGAATGGACCTTTACTCTGTGAGTTTCATCCGCTCAAGGCTCCATGGCAAGGGTTGTGTAGGGCAAGTCTACTTCTTCTACGTCGTGGAACTTCCTAGTTGAAGTCCACGGAGGGTGTCTCTTGGCTTTCTCTAATCCTGACGCTGTTCCATGAGCCATTCCCCTCGGGGTAAGGTTTCCCACGTTCCCACCACTTTATTGCAACACCCTGGGCACATCCCAGTTTGTTCAGGGCTTGGGTTAGTATTAGCAATGTCTTCTCTCCTGGACAGAAAATCTCCCCTATGGGATGCCCAGTTACACAGACTACGTTTTCTTACTGCTACAGACCAGGAGCTGGCAAACTCGGGCTCCCAGGCAAAATCTCTATGCTGTCTGCAAACTAGTTTTTACATTTTTAAAAGATGGCCAAAAAACCCTAGCAAAAACAGGAACAAGAAAGAATATGTAACAGAGACCATATGTGGCCAGCAAAGCTTAAAAATATTTATTATCATGCCATTTGCAGAAGAAGTTTGTCAGTCTTCGTTAGAGACAGTTACCCAGAGCATTTTTAGTAACTATTTTTAATAAAAGTAATACAAGTGCAAAATGTATTAATTTCTAGTTATTTCTATAACATTACAAGGGATTTGTGCTGGGATATTCATACTGCATTGCCCAATTTCCCCCCTGCTGAGCAATGTAAGCATTTGAATACGGGCAGGGAGGATTCAGGGAACCGTCTATGGTGTTTAATTGGAGTTTTGTTCTGTTTGAAACTAACTGATGCACACGGGAGTCAATTTCTTTCTTGGTTCCATTAGCACAGTATTTCAGTTAAGTATGCCTGCCAATCTACCTACCTAATTCATACACACAAAATGCTTCTAATTTGGGATGTGTGAGGTGAGGGAGTTGAGGGAGGAATCATCATTACATCCTAGCACTGGATAAGCAGCAACTAGAAACCTTCCTCACCTCACTTTGTAAAGTGACTACAGGACTGAAACAGGACAGAAGTGCAACCAATCAGCTACACACCAGGGGGTCAAGGTGCAGAGAGAATACGACAAGGTCTCCGCCATTGAGAATCCTCAGACATACAAGAGACAATGTTTGGGGCAGCTGGGTGGCTCAGATCATGATGTCAGGGTCCTGAGATCGAGGCCCACCTTGGGCTCTGGGCTCAAGGCAGAGTCTGCTTGAGATTTTCTTCCTCTTTCTCTGCCCCTCCTCCCATTCACATGTGCTCTCTTGCTCTCTCCCTCTAAAATAAATAAAATCCTTAAAAAAAAGAGAGAGAGAGAGATGATGTGTGATAGGTCGTCAGAGAAAGAAGAGGTAGATGAGAGGTGGAAGAAACTTTTGCAAAATGTACTGGAGGAGCCAGGCACTTGAATAGCTGAAGAGGAAAATGGACACAGCACTGACAGCAGGGCTTGGGGGCGGGGCTGAGAGACCAGGAAAGGAACGAAGTGGAATAATAATGGCGCAAGCCCAGCGCTGTTGGGAGCCTAACAAGTATCAAAGACACTCATGGTAGAAGAGTAGGAAATAAGTTCCGTGCGAGGCCTTCATGCAGACACGAGTGACAGTGAAACTGGGGAGAGATGCGTGGACTCACGGCAGTGAGAATTTGACATCTCCTACAGATTCCTCCAGAATAACAGCACTCTTTAGAAGAAACCAGAATGATGGGTATATAAAAAGCAGTGGAATGGAAAGGGATTCTAGGCTGAGAAAGCAAGTAGACATTTGACTAGAACACCAGGAGTGTGACAAATGTAAAGAATTCCAGAGGTATTTTAAGAAAAGCATCAGGTATGCTTGATTAGAAATAGAAAACAGTGGAAGAAAAAAATGGTGAAAGATAATGTTAAAGCTTCTAGATTCTTATACTCTAAGTAAGGTGATGCCAATCCTAAAAACTTAATTTTTTAATGAAAAAATTAAAATTATATCAATACTTCTGAATTGCAGTATCTATTAAACCACATATTGAAAGAAATTCAAAAAATGTTTTTAAAAATCCCATGGAGGCAAGCAAAAGAAATTATTTTAATCACTGGTTATAAAATAACTAAACGTGTAAAAAAGTGTTTGGATATGGTCGCAAAAATTACTAAAGCTTGCAACTGCCCACCATTTTATTCTTCTAATAAAGATTTATTTATTTATTTAAAAGAAAGCGAGAGCAAGGGAGCATGTGAGCAGACACAAGTGGGGGAAGGGAGGGAGGAGGAGGCAGAGGGACAAGGAGACTGTGCACTGAGCAGGAGCCCTACACAGGCCTCAATCCCAAGACCCTGAGACCATGACCTGCGCTGAAACCGAGAGTTGGGCGCTTAACCAACTGAGCCACCCAGGCACCCCAATTGCCCACCACTTCAATTCAGCATTGCCTTACTGTATTGTGAGATGGGGAAATAATACTGGATTATGATTCTAAATTTTCCATAATGGGATGATTTACTTTTTACAGTGGTAACAGATCAATATTTACACTCTGCTTTGGCAGACACGCACACATATTTCAGAGATTAAAATTAATAACACTTTTGACCAAAAAAGGAAAACACATAATGTCAGTACCAAAGGTCAAAGTACTGAGGGATGGGAAAGAGAACGAAAAGTTGACATTTCTTACTTCCTATGTGAGATGAATAAAAGCATTTTATTAAATCTGAAACATGCGGGACTGCGCATATTAAATGCGTGAGTACAACAAAAGGACATTATTCTTAGTAGCTTACAATATTTTGGCCTTTTCAAGTGTTATAAAAAACTTAAGCTATTATTCCCATTAAAGTACTGAGTTGAATACTGTCTGTAATGTGATTGGGAAATTAATGATTTTGTCAAACTGTGAAAGTATGTGAGAAAGAGAGAAATAAAAATTAAATAGCTTCTCAGATAGACTCAATTAAGCATAATTTTTATGACCATTTTATACTAGGATGCAAATCTAGGACTACATATGGCATCCTAACTTCAATAATTGATTAAGAAATATACTTGCTTAAGCTCAGCCAATGCAGAGTGTATTTTTCCCCAAAAATTTTATTCAAGTTCTAGTTAGATACCATACAGTGCAATGTTGGCTTCAGGAGCAGAATTCAGTGATTCATCACCCACATACAACACTCAGTGCTCATGACATCTAGTGGCCTCCTTAACACCCATCACCCATCTAGCCCATCCCCCACCCACTCCCCTTCATCTCCCTCAGTTTATTCTTTAACAGTCTTTTTTGTTAAAGATTTTATTTACTTATTTGACAGACAGAGATCACAAGTAGGCAGAGGGGCAGGCAGAGAGGGGGGGGGAAGCAGCCTCCCTGCTGAGCAGAGAGCCCGATGCAGGGCTGGAACCCAGGACCCCGGGATCATGACCTGAGCCAAAGGCAGAGGCTTAACCCACTGAGCCACCCAAACGCCCTCTTTTAGAGTCTTTAATGGCTGTTTCCCTCTTTTCTCTTTCTTCCTTCCTATCTTCCTTTCTTTTTGTTGGTGTGGGGGAGGGGAGTACATGTTTAGAAAGCAATTGGGTCAAAAAAAAAGTTATCTAAGATTCTAACTTAAATACAAGAAATAGAAAATAAGCCTGGTGTAGCAAAATATCAGTAGAAATAAAGAAACAGAATCCAAAGTGTGGGCTCCAGTTAAAAACTTGAAAACACTCAGCCAACATAAATCTAGCAAAAGTGCTCAAGTCTGAAGATGGCACCGAGGCCAAGGCAAAAGGATGAAGTAACTCTTCCTTCATTCCTGAAAATCCAAGATTCCTGCTTCTGTTACATCAGTCAGACTGAAAAGCTTGGAGCATCTCTTGTAGAGCAGGTATGCTGACAACAAATTCTCTTAGTTTTCCTTTACTTGGGAGTGTCCTTCTACCACTGTAATTCCTAAAGATTATTTTCATTCGATACAGAACTCTGGGGTGACCATTCTTTCCCCTTAGTACTTTAAAGATGCTCTTCTACTGTCTTCCAGCCTTCATGGTGTCCAAGGAAAACCCTACAGTCATTTGAATCGTGGTTTCTTTAGGTGCTTTCGAGATTGGTTCTTTAACTTTAGCTGTTAGCAGGTTGATTATGATGTATCTGTAAATGACTCTCCTGAATTTATCCTAGTTGGGGTCAGCTGAGCTTCTTAACTCTATACCCAATGTGGGGCTTGAACTCACAACCCCAAGATCAAGCATCACATGCTCTACAGTAGATGGAGCCAGCCAGGCCCTCTTAGCTGAGGTTTTTTTTTTTTTTTTTTATAAAGATTTTATTTATTTATTTGTCAGAGAGAGAAAGAGAAAGAGAGAGAGGGTACACAAGCAGGCAGAGTGGCAGGCAGAGGCGGAGAGAGAGGAGAGAGAAGCAGGTTCCCCGCTGAGCAAGGAGCCCAGTGCGGGACTCGGTCCCAGGACCCTGAGATCGTGACCTGAGCCAAAGGCAGTGGCTTAAGCCACTGAGCCACCCAGGCATCCCTTAGCTGAGCTCTTTAAATCCATAAATGTATGTCTTTCACCAAATTTTCTGTTATGCCATTATGTCTTCAAATGTAAGAGTTACTGAAACTGGGTAAATATAATAGACTATTTTTCTCCTTTTAAGTGTTTCGAGATGTGCATGACTGCTGAAGGCAAAAATCATAACATTACTGATATGATTTTCAGTGTATACAGATGTACTACTTCTGGTAAGTATAACACAAAGGTGGGTGGAGGAAAGCAAAAGGAATTTCCAAGTAGATTTTGAAAGATATCTATAATGTAAGTTCCAATGCAGAAAAGAGATAAGCCCGGGGTACCTGGATGGCTTAGTCAGTTGAGCATCCAACTCTTGATTTCAGCTCAGGTCATGATCTTGGGGTCAGGCCCCAAGTCAGGCTCCACTCTCAGCTCACCACTGCTCTTCCCCCAACTTGTGTGCTCTCTCTTTTTCTCTCTCTCTCAAATAAATAAATAAATAAATAAAATCTTCAAAACAATAAAATAAATAAAAAGATAAGCCCCAAAAGCCAATAAATGAATTCAAACAGAATACTAAAATACATTTGAGTAATAACAAGAAAGGCAGTAAAGAAGGAAGAGACAAAATCAGAGGTGACAAACAGAAAACTAATAATAAAACAGTGAGCCTAAATCTAATAAGGTCAATAATAACATTAAAAGCAAATAGCCCAAGGATACCAATGAAAAGAGATTACTGGATTGGATTTAAATACAAGATGTCAGTATAAAAGGAATCCATTTAAAATATAAATACGCGGATAGATTAAATATAAAGTGATAAAAACACATGCCAGGCAAACCATAACCAAAAAAGAAACAAAAAGAAAAGCTGGACCTTCCAGCAGATGGAGTGAGGTGGCTGCCAAATCCTCTGCCCAGAAAGTAACTATAAAATTACATGAAATTGTCAAAAGCAACCATTTCTGTGCTCTGGAAATTGACCAAAACTTTTCAACAAATGGAAAAGCACATATTCATGAAAAACTATGACACTTCCAATAAGAAGAAGAGAAGTATGTGACAGGCTCACTTGGGGTGGTTCCCATGCTTCCACCCAGCCTGGTTAGTATAACAGTCCTAACACGGCAGGGCAGGGTGCAAACAACGGGCAGCTTCACCACTGGAGGGGGCTGACACGATCTGGAACAAAAGGTGAAAAACCCACACCTAGTACTGTCCTTAATAATTAGTAATAATCTTGGTTGCAAGTGAACATGAGAGGCTGAGGTATGTTCTGGGTTGAGGCAAGCAATAAACTGGGCAGGTAGGCCAGAAATTTAACAGTGAGGCAGCCCAACAGAAAATAATAGGGTACTCTTGTACCCAATTACTGCCTAATTATTGTACCCTATTACTGCCTAAATGTAACTGGCTTTTGAACCCACACACAGATCTATTGAAAGAGGATAGAAGCCATACCTCAAGGTGTTCAACTGCCAAGATACACAGAAACAGGCACAAACCCTAATAAGCTAAGCTTAAAAATAAGAACAAAAATAAGGAGGGAAAAAAAAAAACACAGAGACATCACCACAGAGACATCAATGGTCACAAATTGTGGGGAAATGGATTTCATATTTTTAGTCAAGGCAAATTACTATGAATAACAAATAAGTAAATAGAAATAGCAATACTTCTCAGGTGGGGGCGGAAATCAGAATTCAGAATTCCTACTAATATATTATTTAAAATGTCCATTTTAAAAAATTACAAAACATGCATTAAAGGAAAGTATAACCCATACTCAGGAAAAAAATAAGTAAATAGAAAATGATTCTAAGTGTACCCAGATATTGAATTTAGCAGACAATTACTTCAAACCAGCTCTAATAAATACACTGAAAGAAATAAAAAAGTGGCGCCTGGCTGGCTCAGCCAGGTAGAGCATGTGACTCTTGATCTCAGGATCATGAGTTCAAGCCCCACATTGGGCCTAGAAAAGGAAGGAAGGAAGGAGGAAAGAAAGGAATGAGGGAAGGAAGGAACAAACAAATGAACGAACGAATTAAAAAGAACAAGTTTGGGGTGCCTGGATGGCTCAGTTGGTTAAGAAGCTGCCTTGGGCTCAGGTCATGACCCCCAGGGTCTTGGGATCGAGCACCAGATTGGGCTCCCTGCTCAGCGGAGAGCCGGCTTCTCCCTCTCCCTCTGTCTGCCACTGTGCCTACTTGTGTTCTCTGTCAAGTAAATAAATAAAATATTTTATTTTATTTTTATTTATTATTAATTTATATTTATTATATTTATTATTTGATTTATTATTAAAAAAAATAAAAAGAACAAGTTCAAAGAAGGAAAGCATGATGATAGTGACAAAACAAAACAAAACAAAAAAACCCCCTGAAAATCAATTACAAGAAGAAAACTGGAAAATTCACAAATATGTAGAAATTAAATAACATGTAACTGAACAATCATGAGTCAAAGAAGAAATCAAGAGAAATTTTTTTTTTAAAGATTTATTTATTTATTTGACAGAGAGAAATCACAAGTAGGCAGAGAGGCAGGCAGAGAGAGAGGAGGAAGCATGCTCCCTGCTGAGCAGAAAGCCCGATGTGGGGCTCGAACCCAGGACCTGGGATCATGACCTGAGCCGAAGGCAGCGGCTTAACCCACTGAGCCACCCAGGCGCCCCTCAAGAGAAATTTTTTAAAAATGCCTTGAGACAAATGAAAACGGAAATACAACATACCAAAACTTATGAGGTATAGAGCAAAAGCAGTTCTAAGAGGGAAGTTCACAGCAAAAAATGCCTACATCATGAAACCAGAAAAAACTCAAATAAACAAACTTAATTTTGTATCTTAAGGAACTAGAAAAAGAAGAACAAAGCCCAAAGTTCACAGAAAGAAGGAAATAATAAAGATCAGAGCACAAATAAATGATATAGAGATTAAAAATAGAAAAGATCAATGAAACTAAGAGCTGGTTCTTTGAAAAGCTAAACATAACTGACAAACCTTTGGCTAGACTCACAAGAAAAAAATAGGAGGACTCAAATAAATCAGATCAGAAATAAAATAAAAGAGGAGACTTAAAACTAATACCACAAAAACACAAAGGATCATACGAGATTACTATGAACAACAATATGACAACAAATTTGACAATCCAAAAGAAATGGATAATCTACCTACCAAGAATGAATCATGAAGAAACAAAAGATCTGAATATGCCACACCCTTTACTAGTAAGAAGACTGAATCAATAATCAAAAACCTCCCAATGAACAAAAATCCAGGATCAGATGTCTTTTCTGGTGAATTCTACTGAATATTCAAAGAAAAATTAATCCCAATCCTACTCAAACTGTTCCAAAAAAACAGAAGAGAAGGGAGCACTTGCAAACTCATTTTATGAAACCAGCATTACCTTGATACCAAAACCAGAAAGAGAAGCCCCAAGAAAAGAAAATTACAGGCCAATATTCCTGAAGAACAGACACAAAAAGTGTCAACAAACTATTAGCAAACTGAATTCAACGATACATTAAAAGGATCCTATCCCATGAGGAAGTGGATTCTAACTCTGGGGATGCAATGATGATTCAACATCTTCAAATCAATCAATGTAATAACACCACATTAATGAAATGAAGGATAAAAATTGTATGATCACCTCAACTGATGCAGAAAAAGCATTTGACAAAATTAAACATTGTTTTATAATAAAAACTTTCAACAAAGTGGGTACAAAGGAAATTTACCTCAACATATTAAAGGCCTTATATGATGGTCACAGCTAACATCATACTCAACAGTGAAAAGCTAAAAGCTTTTCCTTTAAGATGAGGAACAGACAAGGATACTCATCCTCATCACTTTTATTAAGCATATTATTGGAAGTCCCAGTTAGAGCAATTAGGCAAGAAAAAACTATAAAAGGCATCCCCATTGGAAAGAAAGTAAAAGTGTCGCTATTTGCAGATAACATATACAGAAAATTCTAATGACTCTATCAAAATATTGTTAAATAAACAAATTCAGTAAAGTTCCAGCATAAAAAACCAATCCATAAAAATCTGTTGCATTTTAATACACTAATAATGAGCTATCAGAAAGAGAAATTAAAAAAAAATTTCCTGAAATCTTGCCATTTGTGATGATATGGATGGAACTAGAGGGTATTATGCTCAGCGAAGTAAGTCAATCAGAGAAAAGACAATTATCATATGATCTCCCTGATATGAGGAAGTTGAGAGGCAATGTGGGGTGTTTGGGGAGTAGGAAAGGAATAAATAAAACAAGATGGAATCAGGAGGGAGACAAACCATAAGAGACTCTTAACCCACTGAGCCACCCAGGTGCCCCATAAGAGACTCTTAATCTCACAAAACAAACTGAGGGTTGCCAGGGGAGGAGGGTAGGGGGAGGGTGGTGGGGTTATGGACATTGGGGAAGGTATGTGCTATGGTGAGTGCTGTGAAGTGTAAAGTGTGTAAACCTGGCGATTCACAGACCTGTACGCCTGGGGCTAATAATACATTATATGTCAATAAAAAATAAAAAAAATAAATAAATTAAAAAAAAAAACAATTTCCTTTCCAATTGCATCAAAAAGAAAAATAACCTAGAAATAAATTTAACCAAGGAGGTCAAAGACCTGTACACTGAAAACTGTAAGACACTGATGAAAGAAACTGAGGAAAATACAAATAAATGGAAAGATACACTGTGTTCATGAATTTAAAGTATATTGTTAAAATGTCCATACTACCCAAAGCAATCTACAGATTCAGTGGAATCCTTAGCAAAACATCAATGGCCATCTTTCACAGAAATAGAACATAAAATCCTGAGGTCTGTATGGAAACACAAAATACCCAAAAAGCCAAAGCAATTTTGAATAAGAACAAAGCTAGAGGTATCATATCCCCTGGTTTCAAGCTGTATTACAGAGCAATAGTAATCAAAAAGCATGGTATTAGCATAAAACAGACATATAAATCCATGGAAAAGATGAGAGAGCCCAGAAATAAGCCCATGCATAGATGGTCAATTAATTTACAACAAAGGAGCCAAGAATACACAATGAAGGAAGAATAGTCTCTTCAGTAAGTGGTGTTGGGAAAAGTGGACAGCCACATTGAAAAGAATGAAACTGGCCGCTATCTTACACCATACAGAAAAGTAAACTCAAAGTGGATTAAAGACTTGAATGTAAGACCTGAAACCATAAAACTCCTAGAAGAAAACAGGCAGTAAGCTCCTTGACATTGGTCTTGGTGATTTTTTGAACCTTACACGAAAAGCAAAGACAAGTGGGACTGTATCAAACTAAAAAACTTCTGCACAGCAAAGGAAACATCAACAGGATAAAAAGGGTATGTATGAGCGGGAAAAATATTTGCAAGTCATATATTCGTTAAGGGGGAAATACACAAAAACAATAGTAACAATATAACTCCTACAACTCAAAAGCAAAAAATCCCAAACAATCTGATTTTAAAATGGGCAGATCTGAATAAACATTTTTCCAAAGAAGACATACAGACAACGGACACACATAGATTCTTAACTTCACTAATCATTAGGGAAATGCAAATCAAAACCACAATGTTGTATCACCTAATACCAATTAGATTGGTTATTATCAAAAGACAAGAAATAACAAGTGTTGATGAGAAGAAAAGGGAATCCTCATACACTTTTGGTGGGAATATAAATTGGTGCCACTACTATGGAAAACAGTATGGAGGTTCCTCAAGAAATAAATTAAATAAAAATAAAATTACCATTTGATCTAACCATTCCACTTCTGTACATTTATCCAAAGCAAACAGAAACACTTACTCAAAAGCACCCCCATGTTCACTGCAACAATAGCCAAGATGTGGAAACAATGTAACTATCCATGGATAGATGAATGGATAAAGAAAACCCACAATGGAATATTATTCAGCCATAAAAAAGAATAAAATCTTGCCATTTGTGACAACATGCATGGACCTTGAGGGCATTATGCTAAGTGAAGTAAGTCAGAGAAAGAAATACCATAAGATCCCCCTTACATGTGGAATCTTAAAAAAAAAGTTCAAGATACAGAGAACAGAACAGTGGTTGCGGGGGGTGGGTAGGCAAAATAGGAGAAGAGAGTCAAAAGGTCCAAATTTCCAGTTATAAAATAAGTCATAGGGATTTCATGTACAGCACTGGTAACTATAGTTAATAATACTATATTGTATATTTGAAACTTTATAAAAGAGCAAATCTTTTTTTTTTTTTAAAGATTTTATTTTTAAATAACCTCTATACCTTGCAAGGGGCTAGATCTCACAACCTCAAGATCGAGAGTTGCACATTCCACTGACTGGGCAAGCCAGGTGCCCCTAGACAGTAAAGCTTAAAAGTCCTCATCACAAGAAAAAAATTTTTCTAACTATGGTGATGGATGTTAATTAGACTTATTGTGGTGATCAGTTTGTAATATATATAAATATCAAATAATTATGTTATACATTTGAAACTAACATGATGTTTTATGTCAATTATATCTCAGTTAAACAAAGATGAAAGATATTTATTACCATAATAGAAGGCAATAAAGGAGATACAGAGGAACATAAAAGATATGAGTTGTGTAGAATACAAACAGGAAAATGGCTGATGTAAATATATCCATGCCAACAATTACAGTAAATGTCAGCAAACAGAACAATGCAAATCTAACAAGAATGTTAGATGGCCTAAAAAACAATATGCTCTCTCTCAGAAGCACACTTTAGATGCAGTTGTACAAACAGGCTGAAAGTAAAAAGGATGGGAAGAATATATACCATGTAAAAAACAACAGGAAGAGGGACAGACCAGCTAGTTTTGTATGCAGAAAAGTCAAACATTAAGACGGGAGAAATATATATGGAATATATATATGGAATATATATTATATAATATATATAAATCTGGAATATATAACAATTTATAACTATATGCACTCTAAAAACCGAAACATACATAAAGCAAAAACTGACAGAACAGAAAGGAGTAGACATTTCAACAATGACAGATGGTGATTTTAATACATCACTCCCAATAACTCATAGAACATCAGGTCAGATGCAAAAGACTGGATGCAAAAGACTGAAACCACATGGACCTAATGGGACATTTACAGAGTACCACAGCAGAATACACATTCATTTCAGGTGTACATGGTATAGTCTCAGTACAGATCATTCACTAGACCAAAAAACACATCTCATAAAGTAATTGAAATCATACAACATATGCAGGAAGGAGTCTGGGAAATTGCCAATATTTGGAAATTAAACAATACACTTCTAAATAACCCATGAATAAAAGAAATTACAAGGAAAATTAGAAAACATTTTTTGCTTAAATAAAAATACAATGTATCCAAATTTCTGAGATGCAGTTAAGGGTGGGCTTAGGGTAAAATTTAAAGCTTTAAATGCCTACATTTAAGGTTTTTTTGAATAGAAAGTTTCAAACTCCTTGCCTAAGCTTCCACCTTAAGAAATGAAAAAAAAAAAAAAAAAAAAAAAGGAACTGAAACTAAACCAAAAGTAAGCAGAAGAAAATAAATAATAAAATGTATAAAAAGTATTCAGGTCCCATGGGGTGGATGAAGGCTGGTGTACATGGGGCACAGGGGAATCTTAGGGGGTACAGGAACTCCTCTGTGTTTGATTCTGGTGGTAGTTACACAACTCAAAGGGTAAATGTTTATGTTAAAATAAAAACTAAAAACGGGAACATACATTATTTTCAAAAATAAAATTCTTTCTAAAAGTTAAAAATAAAATTTACATTAAAGCAAATTTTTAAAAATTCCATGCATTGATTCCCTGGACATCAGAAATGAGCAGGAAAAAAAAAAAGAAGTAAGTAGAAAAAATAATCCTTGGTATAAAAATATATATAATTCATCAGTTCCTTAGCTGTTTTTATTTCTAGTAATGAGCTACTTGCATTTTGCTGAAGGCTTTTTAAAAATATGGCATTATTACAATTCCCTTTTAATAACATTTCTATAATTATTTTACCGTTAATAAATTTGGACACCCTTAACATTTAACATGGACACCTTCAAAGATATTTATTGCTAGAGTATCTTGAAATTAATGTAGTATTACTGATGCCGAGTTATAATGCATTCTTTCTGGAATACTAGTGGAATCCGACTCTTTTCAGCTGGTCTTCTGTCCCCACACCACTCCCCATGGAGTAAACATCAGTGTGTACACTTTATTTCCTCACTATACCTAGAATAATCCGACCTTCAAGGCTGCTACTACTGTTTACTTTTATACTAAATATGCAATATCTTAAAACTTTTCAGCTACTTATAGAATATCCTGAAAATGATTTCATTATTGCCACACAGTAATTACTTACACTAAGCATAAAAATAACATTAGAGTGCCAATTTCAAAGGAAAAAACAGTAAGTCCCCTTTAAATCATCACTCTCTGCTGATACACACTGACCTAACCTAAAATTTAAGTGGGAATGGGAAGGAAGCCACCCACTCCATGCCAAGCCAATGACCACAGAGAGTCAATAACAAGGCTTGGTGTTTTCAAGCACTGGCTTTTTCCAGTACCACGAGAAACAGCTCTAATTTGAGCACCAAAGCACACTGGGTTAGCAAGAGGATACACAGAAATAAAAGGCAATATTGCAATGCCAAATTCCATTCTATATACAGTAAGTGTCTCTCTCTTTATATTCATTCTCTTCCTCTTGATTTGGGCTGTGGAAGAGACATACTCTGGTATGTAGATATACGTTCAAAGCATAATCCTACTACTTATCAGCTGTGCAACATTGGGTTATTTACTCAAATACTTAGATCATTGACTTGACGGTTAAAAAAAATCATCTGTAAAAAGAAAAGACAGAAGAACATTTGCCTCAAGTAATTAAATGAAATCTCTGGTATAATTCAATAATGCATGGCAGAAAACAATAAATACAATTTTCGGCTCATTATACCATGTAATATTCTAAGTGTAAATCCTAAAGATGGATGTTTTAAATTGATGTAGTTTTGTCACAGAAACAATTGCGAACACCGTATGTGTGTTTGTTATGTAGAGCACACAGAGAGAGGCTCCGAGGAGGGAGATTAAGGAAGTGGGCAAGACTACTTTCTAAAAACCAACTCAGATTCCCATCACCTGTCAGTCAATTTTGAAGGAGGGCTCACAACAGCATCCCCTTGGGTTAATAGCAATTACCAAATGATACAACCTCTTCGATATTATTTGTGACAACTGGGATCAAATCCTACATACATTCTAAAGTCGTAACAAACATGTAAATTACTATTTCTGTAAGGAGAAGTTTAACCCGTTTATCTGACCTAAGAACTAGAATTCTGTAACAGTGAATACTGAACTTGTCTTTTTCATTCCAGACTGATCTCTCTGCAAATAAGCAGTCTGTCTACAAATGGCCTGCCTTCCACAGGTGGGCTAGAACATGTTTACAGGTAAAAAGAAAGTTTACCTTTTAAACCCTTTAAAATTATTTTTTTATTAAAACTAAAAAGGATATAATAAAGCCTTTCATTTTCTCAAAGATATTTTATGAATTGGCTAATGGCCAAATCTAGGGATACCTTTAGAAGCTGTCATTTCCTCCACAGGGTAGAGAGAAAGGACAAAGGCTGGATAACTGTGACAGGCCACACGGCAAAATCTGCCCCGAATGTCTTCTCTCTACCCACACTGATCTGCGCTGAGCCCAGCACCGTATCATTTCCTGCCTGAATTCACCCGATAGCCTCCTTAACTGGTCTTCTTACTTCCATTCTGCCCCCTTCCCACCCATTTTCTACAGAAAAGCAAAGTGATATTAAAATGCAAGCCAGATCATATTCTGTCCCTGTCCAAAACTCTGCGCAGGCTTCCTTACTGCACATGTGCATCAAATCTTACACAGCATGTTACGAGCAATGAGGTCCCCCCATCAACCCCTGGCCTGCCTCTCTCATCCACCTCTGACAATCTAATTACTTTGCCCTCCTTTCTGGCCCAAAAAAGTGTCCAAATCACTTCTTCCCTCAGAGATTCTGAATTGGCTGTTACCTCTGCCAGGAATATCCCTTGCCCAGCTCCTCAAACTGTGGGCTCATTCTTGTCTTTTGGAACTTTAGGGTCATATTTTCACAATGGCCTTCCTGGACATTGTAATTAAATAGGACCACATATTCTCAATTATAGGATCCCATTTATTTCCTTCCCTGCAGTTACCACGATCTTCACTTATTTTATTTATTCATTGATTTACCTATTAAACCACAGTCAGTGCCTCCCATTAGAAAATAAACACGAGGGACGCCTGGGTGGCTCAGTTGGTTAAGCAGCTGCCTTCGGCTCAGGTCATGATCCCAGCGTCCTGGGATCGAGTCCCACATCGGGCTCCTTGCTTGGCGGGGAGCCTGCTTCTCCCTCTGCCTCTGCCTGCCATTCTGTCCGCCTGTGCTCACTCTCTCTCCCTCTCTCTCCGACAAATAAATAAAAAAAAGAAAATAAACACGAGAGCAGGAGTACTGACTGCCTTATTTATTGCCATTGCCCGAGCACCTCGCAGTTTCTAATTCAGTAAGTAGGTGTTCAGTAAATACTCTTTGAATTAATTAATGAATCCCTTAAACTGTCTCACTTGTTAAACAACCACAGACTAGACTTGCAGCTGCAAAAAAACTCTCACAATTTATTATTCTAATTTGTTTACCAAAATTATAAGTTACAGAACTTTGATACAACTCACAAATCCTTGAAAAAGTAAATGTGAAGAAAAAAAAGAAAAAGAAAAAAATGAATGTGAAATCCAAGACTCCCCAAAGTTTACTGTATGTTAAAGAGAGTTTAAACTCCCCTCAGTGCCTTGTAACTAACTATCTCAGTGGACACAACTAATGGGAATCTTCGGCAAAAGAGATTGCTGACAGAAGACTAGCAGCTTACATATTAAATAGCCACAGACTGTTAAGCATTTTCAAATTCCTGTATGTGATTTCTTATAGTTGATACAATTGTAGAGAAATAAATATAATACACATAATTACTAAGAATATCATGAAATCACGTAACTAAAATTTCAGCAAAAATTTTAGAAGGTATATAAGCAAATATTGTCAGTCAAGGTCATCAGCCAGCAAAGCAAATCCAATTATATGTTTTCATTCTTAACTTTTGAAATTCCTGTTTTGAAATTGTCTTAAGATCTTGATACAGAATTGCTTCATGGAATCCAGGACTCAAATCCACCCTAAAGAGAACAATATTACGAACATGCCTCAAACTCTGAAGGCATAACCAAAAGAAAAAAAAATTTTTTTTTGATATTTAAGTAAGATTGGCATCTGCAGAATCACATAGGTTAAATATGCTCAATGACAGCTTAGGGGCATTTTTACAACAAGGTTGTTTTCACGTTTTTGGAAATTACTTAAAAACTTCATTAGCAGGTCTTATTCAAACTTAGAAGCCACAGAATCTTGTTGGAATGAGTGTGTCAGTAGGATAATTAATTCAAAGAAATTAACAATAATTTGACTTTGTGAGCTCAGAATCTGGGTATATTTGTTCAAGTATGACATCCTTCTCATATTTGGGAAGGCGTAATCACATCTATCCAGTTTGGAAAAAACTAAATTCATTCCTTAACTGGTCCATTTGATGGACCAGAAACTGCCTGAGTTTGTTTCATGACAAGATGCAACTGGACTGAAGGGAGTGACTATTCTGGGGAACCAAACAGTACCAGTGTGTTTCTCCATCTTTATTCTTATCCTATCGCACTGCAACTCCATGCTTACTTGTGTATGCTCCCTCCTATGATGGAAGGTGCATAATGTATTTCTAGGCCACCATGAGCTAAATGAGTGTTAGGAGACTTGCTTCAGAGCCTATTTACCAATTATATTATTTCCAAGGGAAACAGTTTACAGATTAAACAGGAACTTATAAACAACATTTTTAATATCTTTTGTAATATATGACTTAGGATCTTTCAGTATAAGACAAAACTGTCCACTACCATAAGGAGCTTGCTCTATGTAACTCTGAATGTGTGGCAGGTTATGCTTAATAACACATAATCACGATGGAGAATAAAATTAACAATACCAGAAAGTTCACTGGAAAAAAGTCTGTTAAGTGTGCATTTGCTTCATATAGGTAACATACAAGAACTTTTTAAAGTTAAGAACATCAAACTAGCATTTAAGACCTCCTCTTAATTATGAAAGATAACTAAGTATTATTTGGGAGCTTTAAAACAAAATGCTGTGAAACTTGTGACATCTGAAAAACACAAAAGAAACTAATTTGACTTAAATATTTATGTCTGAGTGTCAAGCTTGCCAATCAATTCCCAACAGAAATTTTAAGATGTGAAAGATAGTATAAAATAACATTGTTTTGACATTTTACCTGGTGCTCTGTGTGTGATTAAATTATACACTAGACTCTCATTCAATGTTCTTCAAAATAAGTAATTTACCAGGTGTTTATCGGTTATCTAACCAAATAGTCAATTTGGCATTTCAAGGAGCTAGGAAAATGTCAATGAGAATTTTGCAGAAGACAAGAAAAAGTATCTAGAAAGAATTCTTGCTAAGTGGCAATTATACCTAACTGCTAGAAAATAATGGCATATAGCTCTTCAGATACATTGTCTTTAAAACTTAAAAGCATTTATTCTAAACTTAGTATCTTTATTACTATTTTATGTCAGTACATGGATTACTACTTGGAAAAATCTTTTATCTGCCTCACTCTGCAGAGTCATGGAGATGACTTATGCAGATTTTCATTTTATGTTACATTTCAGTGATTGTCTGCTTCACAGAATTCTTCTAGGCAGGTTTTTACCACCTCACTGAGGATAGCACATGGGGGGTTTGGGGCTTTGATCGGAATGAGGTCACAAGGTAACTGTTAGCATAAATATCACAGTGTCATGATAGAGAATAAACATTTACTTTTTAAAATTTTACTACTTTGCAGAGAATAGCTAAAAGCAATCCATATTTCACTATCTGAAAAGAATGATATTATTAAAATGATTGCTTTCATCTCACTTTCTAAACTCAAATTAAAACAGGGAAGAATTTTAAAGAGAAAAATTTTAGTGTGTATATATTTCAAATTGATCCATTCCAGTTTATTTGAAATTGCCCTAAGTAACTACCTTGAAAAATAGAACACGTTGATAAAAAGAATGACCTCCACTAATACTGACAGAACACTTCAAAACCACAGGAAAAACATATCATGAAAAACATATAAACCTGAGTTTTTAAAAAATTTTCCATTAATTAAAAGAATTCCACATTAAATTCAAAATACAACTCTGATTTCTAAATGTGTACCCTTTACATTATCATTAATAATTTAATTAATAAATAATAATAAATAATTTACATTATTACATCACTATTAATATGAGAAATCTGACATTAGAGAATTCTGAATTTGTTCACATTGGCTCTCTGTCTTAATAGAAAAGCAACAAGTGTCTAGATTTATGACCTGTAGATATTTAGAGTTTTAGTGGAAATCACCATCAGAATGAAAACAAAAAGGTACTCAATAGTGATTAACATGGAGGATACAGTTGAAATGAAGGCACAGAAAAATGTTAGCTTTTCATTTTTAAACTTTCCTATAATGTTTAATTATTTATTTCTATGCTCATGTGTCACTTCTATAGTAATATAAAATTAAATACTACATCGCACACTTCGGGATTCCTTAGAACAAGAGATGCAACAATTCTAAACACCTGTAATATAGATTTTTTTTTTTAGTTGTGTTTACTCTGGCTAGGAATGATCACACACAGACCTGTGATTAAGATTCTAAGAATGTGGACTTCCTAATGACATTTCAGTTCACTGAAATACAATGCAATAAAAAATAAAAATTTAGTTGCTGTGATGCAAATCTATATTGTGGAGAGTCCTATAAATTCTTACCAAAAAAGTCAAAGTGTAAACAGTTTCTGTTAAATATAAGGATTACACAAAATTGTATGCTGCTTCCAAAGAAAACACATGAAATATATTTCTTCAGATTTTCATTTATTCCTAACCCTTTGGAAAAATACTGCAAAAGAGTACCATTGCTTTGTTGTAAGCTAGTCAATATCCACCAGAGTTCAAAACCTTTGATTGTGCTCTGTAAATCTTTTGCTGTGCACTGCATTAAGAAACCTTTCAAATGCCCCTCAATAACAGGAAGTAGCAGAACAGTGGAACAAAAAGAACATTAAAAACTCGTAAGCACATAAAGAATACCAAACAGTTTAATGTGAACACATGATTTATGCCTTATAAGCTGCATTTCTTTCAGGAATGAGTTAGTTGCACATAAAATTTCCAAGAATATTAAAATTTTCCAAATTATATTATGTGTTTTCATTTAATTATTTGAACTGGCAGTTTAGTAAAAAATAAGAAATTATGTCAAAACAACACCCTACAAGCAACTTTTTTAAAAAAAGCTTTTTTAACAAGGGCCCATATTTAATTTTTCTATTAATTTTATCTAAACCAAATGTTTGCAATCATAGTTGTGGTAGAGTTTCTGGAATATCACTCATCTAGAGCGTGTTTACTCCCAAATATGTTCATAAGAACACTAGTTTAGAGCAATGCTCCCATGGTTGAGTAAGTTTAGGAAAAACAATATGCTATACCATTTACCAAATGCACTTTAGCATGTTAAAGAACAGTTATCAAGGCAGGAAACTCATTTAATTGTGTTTCACCAACAATTTCCCATTCATTTGGCCATGGCACACTTTTTTCAAAAAGCATGTAGAGAAAGTTTAAAAAATGCTGATCATCAACATTTAAGGCATGTTTTCTCCTATGTACTCCCTAAGAAGGGTCTGCACTTTAAATTTTAGTACTGATCTTTACTTTTGTATAGGAAAAGTAAAAAGGAATTATCCTGAACTCCACTGAAGCGAAAGAAAATAAAAATGTGATACGAAATTCTGGCTTTAATACTAGTGGTCAGCAAAACATGTATGTAGGACATTGGTGAGACTCTGATTATTATAACTATAGGCTGTCAGATTAAAAAAACACTGCCCTGAGGTCCAAGCCTGTATCAGCCATGGGCTTTTCAATACAATTTTGCAGATATTTTTTTTATTTTTGCAGCCCTTCTGAAGAATGTTCTAAAATTCTGAAGAATTTTAAAATTAAATCTTACCTCCCATCTGTCTTTATAACTCTTTCCCATCACTCATCAACTTTTTGCTTTCTTCCTTCTGGGCAAACAGGCATTAGCCCCTTATGCCCAGTCCTGCCATTATGGTAATTTTAAAGTTACTAAAAACATATGGAACAAGCCATATCCATAACCCCTTCAAATTCTTTCACAAAGATATGATTTTCATTATTCTCAGAGGAATTGCTTCTACCACAGAAATTCTTCAGAAAAAACTTCCAGGTGGAATATTAATAAATGAAATTAAAGGAGGAAAAAAAGCCATCCTGGTTTGAAATGACCCAACAAAAATATGGATATAACTACTGATCAAATAATTTTGTATTCTCTTTGTATTTGCTTTCAATTAACAGGTAAATAGTATACATTACAGAAGTTAAATTTTCATGAGTGAAATGATTTTTAAGCAACTTTGAAGTTTAGAAAAACTGTCAGCACAGTCCCTAGGAGCTTTACAAAAAGCTTACTATTTGACTCAATTTGGCATTAGAACTTAATTACACCTATACAGTATTAACATTTGTAGGAGGTATGTGCTCATTCCATTAATGGCACATAAAAGTTGCTAATTTGATGCTTTCTTCAATTTTTCAAAATGTAATGCTTTTTGTTACAAATTCGTATTTTAAAATAAAAGTTTCATGGGTGGGAAACAGATTATTATTAGGCAAAGATGTTTCTAATTACTTACTCTTAATCATGACCACTGTCCTAGTTGGTGCTTAACAAAAAAAGGAGTGCCACAGAGTTTCAGACTTCAAAACTTTCTACATGGCCCCTTCTCATTATGCACAAAGTAGCAATAGCCAATTTTTTTTTTGCAAAATCAGGCAATAGTTGGAAAAAATTAAAAAGAAAAATATGATTGGGTCAAAGCATGTGGACATATAGCTACATGGGAATCTATAATTATCTCAAAATTAAAACTTTAATAAAAAGGCAAACAAACATATGGACTGCCAGTGGGGCTACAATGGGATGTAGAACTGTTTCCTACCACAAACATTGTAGGATAGTAGCAACTTTCCACTGCAAGTTCTGCCTATAACTAGACTGTAAGAAAGTTAATTAGGTTAGTGATTCAAAACACCAAAACACTCTTGGCATCACAGAAACAATACAGGAACAGTAGGACCTCAAACAATAAAATGAACGAATTTACTCTTCTGTTGCCTAGATACTACTGTCTGCTGATCTGCTCTTGTCCTCAATAAAAAACTCAATAATTTTTTGTGTGTTAAGTAGTTAACACTGAAGTTATACTGTGCTCTTCTGGGAATTATTACATGAATTGCATACTTATTTGCTTTTATCTGTTTTATAATAAAAATCTCATCTTTTCACCTTCTGAAAAGTTAAAATCTACAAAAGCTATTTTATAGCCATTATTATTTTATTCTTTTGGAGTAAAAAGAATAAAAATTGATGTTAAATCATATCCTAAATAAAAAAAATTTTAAAAAATAGTGCCCCATGTACATAAAATCCAATGTCTGAAGTTATATATAAATATTTATGGCTTTCTGAGAAAGCTATAATCAAAGACTTACATTTGTCTTTGATAACAGTTTTAGACATGAATCTGCAAGAATGGAGCAAACTCCATTGTCCCAGATGAGCCGCATTTGAGAAAAATACTAAGAATACCAAAAAGACTTCTCAAGCTATGCTTGAAGCAAGAATAATTAGGTAACACATGACACATAAAATTCTACATTGTCACGAAGGAGGGTGATGTTTAAACTTATCCTAGAGAAGAACTTAAATCCCACGTTGGGTAAATGGGGCTATGAAGACTTGCACACACTTTAAAGCGGTTTATTTAGCCAAAGATAAAGCATCCCAAGATGCTGAAAGAACCCAAAAAGTATATTCTCAACTGTTTTTACCAGTAACTATAGACATAGAACCTTGCCCAGTAACGTTAGAATATAAGTGCCAGAGAACCAGGGGTAGAAAGAAATTGCCATACAATGCATTATAAAAATAGGAATTCTAGAGCTCCAGGAGCTCCTTCAACATTTTAAACAGTTAATTAAGTAAATGGCTTGTGAATATTTAAAGAGTGGTGCACCTATTGTGATGTGAAGAGCTTGGTGTAGTCTTTCCACCAAAAGCAAGCATTAACACTGGACAAAACTAAAAAAACAAACAAACAAACAAACAAAAAACCAACAACCACAAAAACAACAACAACAACAAACTATTTCAGTGCTCTGGAAATTAACCAAAGGCAGACAGTCAATTCAGAAATGTCTGTTCTTGAAAACCTGTTAAACCTTCATCTGAGAATAGTGGGAGCCTGTAGCCTTTTCTTGCTTGGGGTGGCTCCTACCCCATCCTATCACCAAGCTCAATCTCAAGAACATTAGTTTACCAAGACAGGGCTGACTGAAAACCACCAGCCTGGCAGTCAGAGAGGGCATCCTTGATTTGAGGCAGGAGACAAAATCCCCCAGTTTTTTTCAGCTACAAGTAGCAAAACTCTGTAGGAAAAGGATGAGGAAAATAAACAGCATCTGTTTTGTTACCCTGGGACTGCAGACCCAGTTGGAATGAGTGGTTGAGTAGCCAGAAATTTAATTAAGAGATTCTGGAAATGAGAGACAAATAAGTGCTAGATGTGTTCTTCACAAGTCCTTATACAACCGGGAAGCTATGTGTAGTGCAGGGGAATCCAAAAGAGTCCATGGAAAGTAAAAGCCAAGGCAGATGTGATAACTGACTGCCTTTGAGGGCACTCTCTAGTCCAAACACATGTCAATCAACAGAAGACAGAAGTCTTATAGGCTTGAAGTGCTTTAGGAAAGCTCTTTCCAAATCAATGACTACTCTTAAACTATACACAGTGGCAACAGCAACAAATCCGGGTTAAAAAATAAAAATAAGACTAAAATCTGAGTGGAGTCATCGGAGGCTATATACCACAGGGCGGGGGTGGAGGGATAATTCTGCGATTTAAACCCAGGAAATTAACAAAAATTAAACAAATAAATAAAAACAACTTTCAGAAAAATCTATCAAAATCCAAAGTCATCACAATATATTACCTACACTTTCCGGTTTTCAACAATAACAACAAAATACAAGACATGGAAAAAACCAGCAAAATGTGACCCACTGCCAGGAGGAAAATTTTTAGGCAGTCAACAGAAACGGACTCTGAATGAATCCAGATGTTGAAATTGGCAAAGATTTGAAAGCAGTTGTTATAAATATGTTTAAAGAATCAAAGGAAACCATGTCCAAAAAACTAAAGAAAAATATGATGACAATGTCCTCAACTGATAGAGAACCTAAACATAAAAATACAAGCCATAAAAAGAACCAAAGAAAAATTCTAAAAGTGAAAATATAGTAACTGAAATGAAAAATGTACTAGATGGTCTTAGGAGTGGATTTGAGATGGCAGAGAAAAGAATCAATAAATTCAAAGACATAGCATCAGAAATGATCAAATCTGTTGTACGGGGGAAAAAAATCAAGGGAAACTGATCAGAGCCTCAGAGACTTGTGGGATACTATCATATGCATAATGGGAGTCCCAGAAGGAGAGAAATGGGAAAAAGTGGTAGAAAGAATGTGAAAGGACAATGGCCAAAGATGTCCCATATTTGATGAAAAATATTAATCTACATATCCAAGAAGTTCAATTAGTGCCAAGTAGAACAAGCAAAAAAAGATCCACACCTAGACATATAATCGTCACATTCCTGAAAGATAAACACAAACAAGAAATCCTGAAAGCCAAAAGAGAAAAATGACTCAAACATAGAGAAGAACAATACAAGTAAAAACTGAGTTCTTATCAGAAACCATGGAATTCAGAAGACACTAAAATAAAATATTTAGAATGCTGAAAAAAGTTAATTAAGAATTACATATTCAGAAAAACTATCCTTCCAAAATAAAGTCAAAATAAAGACATTCTCAGATGAACAAGTGAAAAAAAACATTTGTTAGTAGACTATCCCTGTAAGAAATATTAAAGAAAGTCTGTAGAGCTGAAATAAAATGATACCAGATGGTTAACTAAAATCAACAGGAAGGAATCCAGTTCTTTTAAATTTACTGAGACTTGTTTTATGGATAGCACATGATCTGTCTTGGAGAATATTCTATATGACTAGAAAACAGTATGTATTCCACTCTTGTTGAGTGGAGAAAGAAGTACAAGCAAGTTAGTTCAACTTGGTCAAGAGTGTTTGTACAAGTTTTCTATAGCCTTAGGTTGTTCCAGAAGATGGAAAGAGAGTATTAAAATCATCAACTGTAATTGCTTAGCATTCGCTTCCTCTTTATTTTGGACCTCTGCGTGAAGTGTATATACATTTACAACGTTACATCTTTCAGAAGTAATGACCGTTTTATCTTTTTTTTTTTTTTAAGATTTCATCAATTTATTTGCAAAAGAGAGCGAGCAGGAACAGGGTGGGGGGTGTCTGAGCCACCCGGGTGCCCCTGACCACTTCATCTTTAGGAGTTTTTTTTAACTCCAGTAATATTTTTTGTTTTAAAGTCTATTTTGTCCTTTCTTAAAATAGCTACTGTAGTTAACACTGTGTTCAAGGTTTACCTTTTTCCTTTTTATTTTCAACCTATTTAACCCATTTCCATTTTTTCACTTCAAGGTTTATCTCTTTTGGGGCACCTGCGTAATTCAGTGTTAGGTTGAGCATTTGCCTTCAGCTCAGGTCATGATCCCAGGGTCCTGGAATCAAGCCCCGCATCAGGCTCCCTGGTTAGCAAGGAGCCTGCTTCTCCTTTTCTCTATGCCATTCTCCCCACTTGTGCATTCTTTCTCTCTCTGTCAAATAAATAAATAAAATCTTAAAAAAAAAAAAAGAACCTAAAGTTTATCTCTTTTGGAAGGATGTAATTGTATCTTTGCTTTTTATCAAGTTGGAAAATTTCTGCCTTTTGATGGCAGTGTTTAGAATATTTACATTTAGTGCAATTATTGGTAAGGTTATATATATGTAATTTTACTATTTTTTATGATGTCTCATGTCTTTGTTTCCCTCTTCTTTCATTACTATCTTTTGTCTTATCTAAGCATTTTTGCACACTATTTTAATTTTCTCTGTTGCTTTTCTAGCTACATTTGAGTTATTAGTGGCTGTTCAGGGATCACAATATACATTATTAACTAATACTTAATTTCAGGTAAATACTAGCAGGAAAGTATCTGATTAAAATATAGCAACACTGCTCCAAGAGAGCTCCATTTCCAACTTTCTCACTGTTATAATTATGGCCTTAAGTAATTTTTTTTAGAAATTAAGAAATATTTAACAAGCTTTTTATATTTCCCATACACTTAACATGTCTCTTAGACCATACACAAGGGCGGAGGTTGGAAAACTGTTTTGTGCTGGAGTGTCAGATAGTAAGTATTTTAGGCTTCACAGGTCACATACATTCTTTGTTGCATATTCTTGGCTTTTCCCCCAGTTTTATTGAAAAACAATTGATAAACATCACTGTATAAACTAAAGGCATACAGCATGATGGTTTTATTTACCTATATTGTGAAATGATTATAATAGTTCCAGCTAACATTCTATATTTCATATAGATACAATTTAAAAAGAAAAAAGGAAAAAATGTTTGTGAGGAGAATCCTTAGAATTGACTCGCTTCACAACTTTCTTACAAATCATTTGGCAGTGTTGGCAATAGTCATCATGTATATTACATCCTCGGTATTTAAATTTACCTTATAACTGGAAGTTTGTACCTTCTGACCATCTTCCTCCATTTCCCCCTCATGCCATGCTCTGAATCTGGTAACAAGTTTAATCTGTTTCATTGAGTTTTGTTTTCTTTTTTCAAAGTACACCGAGAAATGAGATCACATGTACTTCTCTTTTTGTCTGATTTATTTCACTTAGCAGAACGTCTTCACATTCTATCCACGTTGTTGCAAGTGGCAGGATTTCCTTGTTTTTTAGGGCTAAATAATATTCACATCTCTCTCTGCCTATCTCTCTCTATACACACATACTACACCTTCTTTATCAATTCACTCATCAATGGACACTTGTTTCCATGTCTTGGCTATTATAAATAACACTGCTATGAACATAGGAGTAGAGCTTTCTTTTCAAGTTAGAGTTTTTATTTCTTTTGTTGGATCATGTGACAGTTATATTTTTAATTTTTTGAGGATCCTCCATACAGTTTTCCAGAGAGGCCATATCAACCTACAATCCCACCAAAGGTGGACAAATTTCCCCTTTCCTCCACATCCAGGCCAACATTTGCTATCTCTTACCTTTTTCATGATGGCCACTGTAACAGGCATGATGTGCTATCTCATTATGGTTAAGGAAACTACATTTCTCTAATGACTAATGATGTTGAGCATCTTTTCATGTACCTGTCAGCCTTTTGTGTATCTTTTTTAAAACTTTTTTTTCAGTGTTCCGAGATTCACTGTTTCTGCACCACACCCAGTGCTCCATGCAATACGTGCCCTCTTTAATACCCACCACCAGGCTCACCCATCCCCTTACTCCACTCCCTTCCAAAACTCCCAGTTTGCTTCTCAGAGTCCGTAGTCTCTCATGCTTCCTCTCCCCCTCCGGATTTCCCCCAATTCACTTTTCCTTTTCTTCTCCTAATGTCCTATGTGTTATTCTTTATGCTCCACAAGTAAGTGAAACCATATAACTGACTTCCTCTGCTTGATTTATTTCACTCAGCATATCTTCTGTGGAGAAATAGCAATTCAGGTCTTTTGCCTATTTTAAAATTGGGATATTTGTTTTTTTTGTTATAGAGTTGTAGGAGTTCTTTATATATTTTGCTTAGTAACCCCTTATCAGATATGCAGTCTGCAAATATTTTTTCTCATTCTATAGACGGTCTTTATTTTAATGGTTTCTTTTGCTGTGCAGAAGCTTTCTTTCCTTTTTTTTTTTTTTTTAAAGATTTTATTTATTTACTTGACAGAGAGAGAGATCACAAGGAGGCAGAGAGGCAGGCAGAGAGGAGGAAGAAGGCTCCCCGCTGAGCAGAGAGCCCAATGCAGGGCTGGATCCTAGGACCCTGGGATCATGACCTGAGCCGAAAGCAGAGGCTTAACCCACTGAGCCACCCAGGCACCCCAGTGTGCAGAAGCTTTCTAGTTTGATCAGTCTCACTTGTTTATTTTTTATTTTATTGCTTTAGCTTTAGGTGTCATATCAAAAAAAAAAATCATTACTAACACCCATGTCCATGGTTTTATTTCCATTTATTCTTCTCAGAGTTTCATGGTTTCAGGCTTTGCATTTAAGTCTTTAACTCATTTCAAGTTTAATTTTTGTAAGTGGTGTAAAATTGTTTTATATGTGAATATCCAATTATCCCAGCACCACTTACTAAAGAGAATGTTTTTTCTCCATTGAGTACTCTTAGCTCCTTTGTCATACATTAGTTGACTGTATATGCTTGGGTTTATTTCTGGGCTCTCATTCGGTTCCAATGGTCTGTTTGTCTATTTTTATGCCAGTACCATACTGTTTTGGTGACTACAGCTTTATAGTATATCTTGAAATCAGGAAGTGTGATACCCCCTGCTTTGTTCTTCTTTCTCAGGATTTCTTTGGCTATTTGGGGTCTTTTGTGGTTCCGTATACATTTTAAGAGTGTTTTTCCTACTTCTGTAAAAAAATGCCACAGGAATCTTGGTAGGGATTGCACTGAATGAATAGCTGACTTTCAACAGTATTAATATTTCAACAATAGTAATTCTTAAAATCCATAAATACAGGTTACTTTTCCATTTATATGAGTTTTCAAACTCTTCCATCAATGTCTTACAGTTTTGAAGACAGCAATCTTTCACCTCCTTAGTTCAGTTTATTCCTAGGTATTTTATTGTTTTTGATGCTATTGTAAATGGGTTCCATTTATTTCTTTTTCAGAAATTTTGTTCTTAGTGTAGAGAAATGCTGATTTTTTAAATGTTAATTTTGAATACTGCAATTTTACTGAATCCCTTTATTAGATCTAACAGTTCGAGTCTTTAAATTTTCCTCTATATAAAATGTCATCCACCAATAGAAATTTTATTTTTTCCTTTCCAATTCTGATAACTTACATGTCTTTTACTTGTCTATTTCTCTAGCTAGGACTTCCAGCACCATGTTGAATAAAAGAAGTGAAAGTATGCAACCCTGTTTTTCCTGATCTCAGAGGAAAAGTTTTAACCTTTCACCTTTGGGTATGATATTAGCTATGAGCTTGTCACACATGGTCTTTATTATTTGAAATATGTGCCTTCTATACCTAAGTTGTTGAAGAGTTTTTACCATGGATACTGAGTTTTGTCAAATGCTTTCTATGTGTTTATTGAAATGATTAAATGATTTTTTCCTTCATTTTATTAATGTGATGTATCACACTGATTTGTGTATGTTGAACTATCCTTGCATCCCAGTGATAAATCCCACATAATCAAGGTGAATGAGCCTTTTAATGTGCCACTGAATTTGGTTTGCTAGTATTTTGTTGAGAATTTTTGCATGTTAGTCATCAGAAATAATGGCCAGTAGTTTCCTTTTTAGTAGTGTCCTTTGTATGGTTTTGGTATCAGAAAAAATGTTGGCCTTTGGGCACCTGGGTGGCTCAGTCAGTTAAGCATCTGCTTTTTGCTCAGGTCATGATCCTGGGGTCCTGAGATCAAGGCCCACCCTGGGCTCCCAGCTCAGTGGGGAGTCTGCTTTTCCCTCTCCCACTCTTGTTTCACCTGCTTATATTCTGTCAAATAAATAAACAAAATGTTAAAAAAAAAAAAAAAAGTGAAAGAAAAATGTTGACCTTGTAAAATGAGTAAGGAGCGTTCTCTTAAATATTCTAGAAGAGTATTAGAAAGGTTGGCGTTAATTTTTCTTTGTTTGAAAAATTCGCCAGTGAAGGCATCTGGTTCTCAGCTTTATTTCATTGGGAGATGTTTGATTCCAGATTCAATTTCTTTACTAATTGGTCTATTTCAATTTTCTATTTCTTCTTGATTCAGTCTTGGTAAGTTGAATGGTTTTTTGTTTGTTTGTATTGTTTTTACAGGATCAGCAAATACATGTAATAATCTCAAACATTTTCATTTTCTGTTAAATATTACACCATTTAATAGTTTCATGTTTTAAAAAAGTGTCTTGTTTATTCTACGTATTAGTCGCTCATCTCTTTCCTCTTTTTTTATCTTTTATAGTTTATTATTTTTTTGCCTCTAAATAATTTTTTTTTATTTTAGTCACCATATGGTACATCATTAATTTTTGATATAGTATTCTATGATTCACTGTTTGAGTATAACACCCATTGCTCCATGCAATACATGCCTTCCTTAATACCATCACTGGGCTCACCCATCCCCCCAGTCCCCTCCCCTCTAAAATCCTCAGTTTGAATCCCAGAGTCCATAGTCTCTCATGGTTCGTCTCCCTGTCTGATTTCTACCCCCTTCATTTTTCCCTTCCTTCTCCCACTGTCCTTCATGCTATTCCTTATGTTCCACAAATAAGTGAAACCATAATTGTTTTTCTCTGTTTGACTTATTTCACTCAGCATAATCTCCTCCAGTTTCATCCACGTTGATGAAAATGTTGGGTATTCATCCTTTCTAAAGGTTGAGTAAATATTCCATTGTATATATGGACATCTTTATCCATTCATCTGTTGAAGGGCATCTCAGCTCCTTCCATAGTTTGCCATTGTGGACATTGCTGCTATGAACTTTGGGGTGCGTATGGCCCTTCTTTTCACTACATCTGTATCTTTGGGATAAATATCCAGTAGTGCAATCACTGGGTCATAGGATAGCTCTATTTTTAACTATTTGGGGACCCTCCCCACCGTTTTCCAAAGTGGCTGCACCAACTTGCATTCCCACCAACAGCGTAAGAGGGTTCCCTTTCTCTATAACCTCTCCAACATATGCTCTCTCTTGTCTTGTCAATTTTTGCCATTCTAACAGGTATAAGGCAGCATGTCAATGTGGTTTTGATTTCAATTTCCCTGTTGGCTAATGATGTTGAACATTTTTTCATGTGTCTGTTGGCCATCTGTATGTCTTCTTTGGAGAAGTTATATATTTCTAAGAACTCTGCGATCTTTACTGTTTCTATCTATTAAAAAAAAAAGGTTTATTTACTTATTTTGCGAGAGAGAGTTCATAAGAGCAGGGGAAGGGGGAAAGGAGAGGGAGAGCAGACTCCTTGCTAAGTGTAGAGCTCCACTCAGGCCTCAGTCTCAGGACTGTGAGATCATGACCTGAGCCAAAATCAAGAGTCAGGCGCTTAACCAACTGAGCCATCCAGGTACCCCCCGCCCACTTTTTCTTAATGTAGATGTTTACTGCTACAAACTTTGCTCTTAAAACTGCTTTTTACTGCACCCCATAAGCTCTGTTATGCCATATTTTCATTTTTGTCTCAAGTAACTTTTTAAAAAATTTATTTATTTGACAGAGAGAGAAAGAGAGCACAAGTAGGGGGAGCAGCAGGCAGAAGAAGAGGGAGAAGCAGGCTCCTTGCTGAGCAGGGAGCCTGAGGTGTGGCTCAATCCCAGGACCCTGGACTCATGACCTAAGCTGAAGGCAGACACTTAACCGACTGAGCCACCCAGGTGCCCCTATCTCAAGCAACTTTTAATGTCCTCTATAATTTCTTCCTTATTCTATTGCTTGTTTAGGAGAGTCTGGCTTAATTTCCATGTGTTTGTGAATTTTCCAGTTTTCCTCTTATTGATTTCTAATTTCATGCCATTATGGTCAGAGAAGATACTGGGTATTATTTCAACCTTCTTGAAAACACTTATTTTGTGGCTTAATATATGACCTACCCTAAAAAATGATCTATGTGCACTTGATAAGAAAATGTATTCTGCTGCTGCTGGATAGAATTTTCTGTGTATGTTTGTTAGGTCCATTTGGTCTACAGTGTTGCTCAAATTCGATGCTTCTTTATTTGATTTCCTGTCTGGATGATGCACCCATTATGAGAATGGGAGTATGAATGTCCCCAATATTACTTTATTACTGTTTATTTCTCCTTTTAGCACTGTTGGTTTTGTTTTGTTTATTTGGGTGCTCTACTGTTGAACCCATTAGACACTTAAAATTGTTATATCTTCTTGAGGTATTTACACCTTTAACATTATATAATAACCTTCTTTGTTTTTTTTTAAAAAAGTGTCCTTTAAAATATAAAACCCTTTCTTATCTTCTAAGTCATTTTAGAAAAAGGCCATAGGCCAGAACTGGCCTGTGGGTCATAGTTTGCCAAACCCTGTGTTAGACTATAAGTCTTATTAAAGAAAAAGAAAAGGGAAAACATACAAGTATATTCTCTGACCACAACAGAATTATATTAGAAATCAACAGAGAAATTTGAGAAATCCCCAAACATTTGTGGAAATTGAATAACACACTTCTCAACAGCTCATGAGTCAAAGAAGAAATCATGAAGAGAATTAGAAAATATCTTGAATTGAATGAAAACAAAATACAACACGAAAAGTTCATGAGAAGCTGCAAAAGTAGTGCTTTAATAAGCATATGTGTTCTTTTAAAATTCTTGTATTAGCTAGAAAGATCTGAAAATATATAAACTTCCACCTCAAGAAGTTAAAATAAGGGCGCCTGAGTGGCTCAGTGGGTTAAGCCGCTGCCTTCGGCTCAGGTCATGATCTCAGAGTCCTGGGATCGAGTCCCGCATCGGGCTCTCTGCTCAGCAGGGAGCCTGCTTCCTCCTGTCTCTCTGCCTGCCTCTCTGCCTGCTTGTGATCTCTCTCTGTCAAATTAAAAAAAAAAAAAAAAAAAAAAAAAGAAGTTAAAATAAGAAAAGTAAATCAAACCCAAGTAAGTTGAGGAAGAAAATAAAATCAGAGTAACAATCCATAAATTATAAAACAGAAAAATAACAGAGAAAGCCAATGAAACCAAAAGTTGGTTCTTTTAAAAGAACAACAAAATTGGCAAACATTTAGTTAGACTAACCAAAGAGAATGAGAGCAAGAGAGGGAGAGAGCAAGGGAGAGAGAAAGAACACACATTAACAAAATTGGGAATAATTCTATACAAATTAAAATAATTATATAAGAACATTATGAATAACTTCATGCAAAAAAACCAGACAAGGTAGATGAAATAAACAAATCCCTTAAAAATTATCAAAGAGATTAGAGAGATAGGGTGCCTATCTGGCTCAGTCAGTAGAGCATGCAATTCTTAATCTCTGGGTTGTGAGTTCGAGTCCCACACTGGGTGTAAAGATTACTTACAATCTTCTTAAAAAGAGAGATTAAAGGAGAAATAGAAAATCTTAATAGAGCTATACAAGTAAAGAAATTAAGTTAGTAACTTAAAATATTTAGACAATGAAAAATCCAAGCATATGTTACTTCATAGGTAAATTTTTCAAACACTTTTTTGTAAGTAGTACTAATCCTAAAGAAAATTAACAATTTCCTAATCCTAATATTTATATGGAAAAGAAAGCACCCCAAATAGGTAAATAACGCAATTTAGAAAAGAAGAAAAAAGTTGGAGAACTGGTTCTACTTCATTTTAAGACTTATTATAAAACCATGGTAAACAAGACAGTGTGATTGGGACATAATGCCAGATGAGTAGGTTAATATAGAGTCTAGAAGTAAACTATTATAATTATAGCCAACTGATTTTTGATACAGGTACCAAGGCAATGAGATGAAGATAGTTTGCTTTTTTTTTTTTTTTTAACAAATGATGCAAGAATAGGTAGATACCCACATACAGAAACAAATGAACTTAGACATAACCTCCATCACACAAAAAGGTCAACTGAAAATTGACCAGATTAAATGTAAAAGGTAAAACTATGAATCCTACAAGAGAATTTAGGAGAAAATTTACAAACTGGGCTTCATAAAAATTAAAAATTTTTGTTCTTCAGAAGACATCATTAGGAAAATTAAAAGAGAAGCCATAGACTGGAAGAAAATATTTGCAAATCATATATTTGATAAAAGGCTTGTATCTGAAATCAATAAAGAACTTGTAAGGGGCGCGGCGCCTGGGTGGCTCAGTGGGTTAAGGCCTCTGCCTTCGGCTCAGGTCATGATCCCAGAGTCCTGGGATCCAGCTCCGCATCGGGCTCTCTGCTTGGTGGGGAGCCTGCTTCCTCCTCTCTCTCTGCCTGCCTCTCTGCCTACTTGTGATCTCTGTCTGTCAAGTAAATAAATAAAATCTTTAAAAAAAAAAAAAAACTTGTAAAACTCAGGAATAGGAGGAACAACACAATTAAGAAATGGATACTTCACCCTTCACCAAAGAACGCACAGAAATGGAAAATTAACATATGAAAAGATGCTCAATATCTTTAGTGATTAGGGAAATACAGCTTAAAACCACAGTGAGACATCACTACATAACCCACTAGGAAAGATTATAGGTCTTTTATAATTAAAAAAACTGACAAAGCAAGTGCTGGCGAAGATACAGCAAAGAAAGAGCCCTCACACATTGCTGTGGGAACGTGAAATGGTACAGCTACTTTGAAATAGTATGTTTCTTCAAAGGGTAATATACAGTTATGAAACACTCAGAAATTCTACTTCTAGGTATTTATCTAAGAAAAATTAAGAGGTATGTCCCACAGATACTTGTACACAAATATCCCTAACAACACTATTCACAACTGACAAAACCTGAAAACAACCTGTCAACTGGTAAATGTAGAAGAAAAACACTGTATATCCATACAATGAAATATAAATCAGATATACACAAAGGAATGAACTACTAAGACACGCAACTACATAGACTAACAACAAAAACATTAAGCTAAGTGAAAGTACCCAAATACAAAATACCATATATTATATGATTCTATTTTATGTGAAATCTCCATGAAAAGAAAAACTAGAGAGACAGAAGATCAGAAACGATCTGTGTCTTAGAGTGGGAGTGGAGACTGATTACAATTGGGCATGAGGAAACTTTTTGTGATGATGAAAGTGTTCTAAAACTAGATCATGGTGACGGTGGTACAAATGCAAAGTTTACCAATAATTTAGAATTAACATTGTCCATTTGAAACACACTGAATCTTTATATCATGAATTTTATGGTATGCGATAAAATATACCTCAATAAATCCATTAAGAAATGTTTACAAAAAGGAATGTGTATTAATTTAGAACCAATATAGACTGAGCTATTAAGAATAAATGAAAACAATCTAACTTCATTTGCTTTTTGACAAGGTTACTAGATTAGAAGACCATAATCATAGTACATCAAGATTCCAGCATTAAAATTCTTGATGTAAAGGTAAAGAAAGTACTACAGGTTTCTTCTGTACGTCTCTATGCTATTAGACCTTTTTATACACTACTTTGATAGAGGACTTGATTTTCCAATGTGTAAGTAATTTAAGAGTGGGAAGGAAAGGTAATTTGACAGCTAATAAAATCACGACTGAATATGATTTCATACCCATTTATTAGCAAAAAAAAAAAAAAAAAAAATTCAGTTTCACAATGCCAAGCACTGGACAAAATATCACTGGCAAAAACAACCCAGATCTGGGTTTCTAAATAACACTCTCCAATGAAAGAAACCAGGTTTGAGACACAGAAAATACAAAATAAGCCCAAAACATCTTGTGATCGGAGAAAATAAGGAAGTGAAGTGCTTGAGAAAGGATGGGGAAATGTCAAAAAGACAAAGGAGCCAATGAGAAGGAGCTCTGAATGGCTAACTTTGGGGTAATTTGAACAACAAAATAATGGCATTGGTTTATAACCCATAGAATAAAGTAAATATCTATGAGGCATGAAGAAATAAAAGAGGGAAAATTCCTTAGAATTTCAACTAATATGGGGGCATCTGAGTGGCTTAGTCAGTTAAGCCTATGACTTTGGCTCAGGTCATGATCCCTGGGTGTGGGATTGAGCCCCACAGCGGGCTCCCTGCTCAGTGGGGAGTCTATTTGTCCCTCTCCCCCAGTTCATGCTCTCTCTCTCTTAAATAAAAAACTTCTTAAAAAAAAAAAAGAATTTCCATTAATAAATATAGAAGGAATGAGGGAAATACAAATGTTACATTGGGCAAACATCACAGTAATCACTGTTCAGTCAAGAATGCTGATGAATGCTACAATCAGAAAGCTAAAAAGCTGAGGAAAAACAGCTTAATGACATAGTTTCAAAGTATTTCCAAGATACTTTTCAATTATAAAGGGAAAATGAAAGTGGAGAAACCCAACAGCCATTAGCTTAACTGAGGGATCAAGGCTGATCATCAGCAATTGCAAGAAATAAGACACAGTGATATCCTGTACCCCCCAATATAATGTACTTAGAAGAAAACAAGATCCCTTTGGTGGTATTCTTGCCCAAAATACATAACCGCAATCTAATTACGAGGATAACAGCATGTTCCATCTAAGGTCTATTCCTGTGCTAAGATTCTAGGATTCCAAGGTAATGAACCAGCATCATGGCTTCCCCAAAATTACCCAAGGAAGAAAAGTACAGAAGATAACAAGAGGTAAGACTGCAAGACAGAAAAATTTAATTTCTCAAAACATAAATAATGGGTATGTTTTTAAATGCATATTATATATCATATACATACATATTTAACAGATGACTATCAAATTTCTATAGCACAATATCTTAGGGTCCCATGCAGGATCCAGTGTGACAAGTCTCTCTCCCTGGGGTGCCCAGATAATATAATCTTTTCTCCTTAAACTTTGACTATGGGAAGCAGCAAACATTTGTCTCCATCTTCCATTCCAGATATGTGCCTTTTCCCTCTCACTTTGTTTTCAACCATTCAATATTAATTGACTACCCTTGTGAAAGGCAGGGAACCAAAAGCTGTGGGAGATACAAAGATAAATAGGATTAATCACTTCATGTCTCAAATTGCTTCTATGGTTTCTGATACTGTTAAAAATAGGATTTTTGAAATTTATCCAGTTTTTTCTTTTTTCTTTTTTTTAAACAGTGGAATCATTTGCCTGATTCAACTAACTACCTCTTCCCTGCAAGTCGAAGTACCTAAAAGACACTTACAATCCTGACTTTTATGAAAATCACCTATTTACTTGTCTTTTCACGTTTACCACTCAAGTAAGCATCCTTGAAGACTATGATTTGATAACTTTATATTATTGGAATCATATACCATGCATTCTTTGTGACTGGCTTCTTTTTCTTATTATATTTGCAAGATTCCAACATATTGTGAAACGTAGCTGCCTACCTCTTTTCACCATCCTATAATATTCCACTGTATAAATTAACCACTTTCATCTTTTCTCTTGTTAAAGGACACTTGTGTTGTTTATGGTCTGGGGTTACTATGAATATCGTGAACTTAATGGACATTACTATACATGTCTTTTGGTTCATGTATAAGCATAAATCTCTACCTGTCCGAGTACGTACATCATCAACACTATAGGGTATGACAGCCCTATTGCTCTATGAGTTCATAAATGTTTAGTTTTGTCAGTCGTTGGGTGTCTAGTTGTTATTTACTGGAATCTCATTGTGGTTTTAATTTGCATGTCCCTGATGATCAATGAAGCTCAACATATTAACATACATTTATTGGGCATTTGGATTTCCTCTTTAGGGAAGTACCTATTCAAGACGCCTGCTGATTTTTTAAGTTGGTTTTGGTCTTTTTCAATATTGATGTGTAGGAATTCACTATAGATAAAAGGCCTTTGTTGGATATATGTACTGCAAATATCTTCTCCCATGGTGAGAAGTGCCTTTTCATTACTTGACCATCTATGTCAAGTAGCAGCAAACTCTGCCCCCCCATGCCAATTCTTGCCAACCATCCAAGTTTCTATATAAAGCCTCATTAACACATTGTCCTTGATCACTTTCAGGCTACAATGGCAGAGTAGCTGGGACAAAAACAGTATTCCACTTCCTGTTCAATTTTTGTAAATGTTCCAAGTGCTTGAAAAGAATGTGTATTCTTCAGTGGCAGAAAATGCTATTCTACGCATTCCATTAGATGAGCATTAGATTTGAAAAACAAGTTATTGAAATAATTTGAGACCTAGGATGATGTCATCTTCTGCCTGCAAAAATTTCTATTTGCTGCTGTCAGGCACTTGGGGATATAAGCAATCTGAATGCCATGTCAGGAAGTTTCAAGGTTTTGACAGCCCAGGTGACTGGAAGCTGGGCTGCAATCCACACAAAGGCTGCTTTTTTTCAGATTCACCTTATGAAGTGTTTCCACCTGCAAAAATACCTCAGTCCATATTCCAACAGACAAGGACTTTTTAAAAATAAACCTTCGATTTGAAGGGGTGGGGGGTGGGAGGTTGGGGGCACCAGGTGGTGGGTATTGTAGAGGGCACGGATTGCATGGAGCACTGGGTGTGGTGCAAAAATAATGAATACTGTTATGCTGAAAAAAATAAAAAAATTAAAAAAAAAAATAAATAAACCTTCGAGATACTATTATTATACCTAAAAAAAATCAAGAATTTCTTAATATTGCCTAATACACTATCCATGATCAACTTCCCCTAGTATTTACAAAACATGTTTTTACCACAGGTTTATTTACATCAAAATCTAAACAAAGTCCAACAACTGCAATTGCCCAACAGGATGCTTAAGTCTCTTTTAATTTATAACAGTTTCCTCCCCCCTTTTTTCATGTTTTCATTTAAAAAATTGGATACCTAAGGGGCACCTGGTGGCTCAGTCAGTTAAGTGTCTGCCTTCGGCTCGGATCATGATACCAGGGTCCAGGGATCGAGTCCTGCATCAGGCTCCCTGCTCAGTGGGAAGCCTGCTTCTCCTCTGCGGTTACCCCTACTTGTGTGTGCACTCTGTCAAAGGAATAAAATCTTTTTAAAAACTGGATAGCCATTACAGAATTTCCAACGTTCTAAATTTGATTTATTGTGTCTTCATGATATCATTTAAATCTACCTGCTCCTTATATTCCCTGTAAAATGGCCGTTATAAAAGCTTAAATAGATCCAGGTTCAATTTTCTCTAGTAAGACTGTATCTTAAGGGTAGGGCTATATATTTCCCATTGCATCACACTGGGAAGGATATAATGTCTGCCTGACCCACTTTCACTGATGTCAAGATTAATTAGTGGATCTAGGTGTCACCAGCCGGATCCATCCAATACAAAGTTCTCTATCAACTTCTTACCTAGTGGTTCAGGAAGCTATTAATGATTTTTGCTACAATGTGTTACTTCATTAGATATTACAAAGAGCTGATTTACCTAATTTCAACATTCTATATTTATTATATATAGAGAGATTATATATTTGTTATATAATTTATATTTGTTATAAGTTATAATTATATATAGCTTAAATATATATTTAATAATATAACATATATTTAATATATATTTATATATAAATCTATAATTGTTATATAATTATATATTTGCTACAATATATAGTACCATACATTATATTTATATTTAATATATCTATATTTATGTAAGTATATACTTATTTATATTTATATTTAACAAATATATAAATAAATGTGTATTTAACTTATATATACTGACATATACAAATATATATTGTTATAACTGTTATATAATTTTATATTTGTTATATATAATTGTCGATAATTCTTCCACATAGAAAAACTCTTCTTCATTCAACTAGTTACCCTGAAATATAATTGGTTTAGAAAAGGCAGAATAATGTTTAATTCTTTCCTTTTAAATTTTCAGAGAGCAAGTTGGTACGCTACCAACCTCTGGAGTTTACCAGTAAGTTTTTTTTTTTTTTTAAGAGTAACATTATGAACACAGAAAAGTTTATATATCTGACGCATTTTGATCCACTTTATCATTCTCTGATGGTCAAACCGACTACCTTTGACTCCTGTAGCATTTTCACGTGACCCCAAAAGTCTTTGATTGGTTCCCTGTTTCCAGGCACATGTCTTGTGCCTCAGCCTAGCTACTCAGGTTTGTTTCTGTGGGAAATAGCGTGTAAAGATTGCAATCTCTTTGACCTGCGAATCCTCTACCACTTTGTTAGCTCACCAATGCCTTCAAGAGACTTTTCTTTTTCCCTCTCCAGTTTTTCTAATTGTCCTTAAAAGAGGGCTGGACTGAATGATCCAGTCTGCCAATTCTGTAAACATTAGTCTTCAAATAAGTAAAGCAGAGAGCATAAGGAAACAGACTAACTGACGAATCTGTGAAGGAGAGTACCAGAAAGCTTTCTTACAGCTTCCCTCAGTTGTATGTCATGAAAAGGAAGACTAGTTCAGAATAATCAACTAAGCTGTGGCAGAACCCAGAAAAGCTGCAGGACTGGAGACTGAGATCATGGTTCAGAGGGGTTTTGTTCTTGAACCCAAAGACTGGTTCTAAAAGTAGTTTTCTTAATTGATCAGCTAAAGAATCTGCAAAATATCACCCTCGCACTGGACTAAGAGCAAAAGTAAAAGTCAATTAGGAAGCAAAACAGAAAATAACCATTAACAGGCCTAATTAGTATGTTTACGAGTGGCAGCAAAATGAGGAGCCAGATAACACCCACCAACACACGGTCTGGACACTAAGATTCTTACAGACTGTAATGAATAAGTCTTTAATACATCAAATGCCAAGCGTATGTATCTAAAGTTGATGTAAGAAGGGAGAGATCCTACAGAAAAAAAGACAAGGGCACCATTCTTTAAAGAATCTATAGGATTCTCTCCCTTGAGCAGCAGAAATAGGAACTCCTTCCGTTAGATGGTTAACATACTCGAACATACTAAGAATCACTATATGACTTTAACCATTTTTGTTCCAGTCTCACACAAAACTAACAGGATTGATGGGTCTTCAGTAAAAAGCACTCCCTTCTGCATTTGAGTCTCAGAGGAGCCCACAGCCATGGCTGACCCAACCCTGATGGCAGCCTTGTGAGATCCTAAGCAGGAGGTCCCGGAAGCTGTGTCTAGACCTCCGATCCACAGACAGGGGCATAAGAAATGTGTGGGCTTTCTTAAACTGCTAAATTTGTGGCAATTTGTTATGCAGCAATAGATAACTAATACAGTACTAGAGGTTAGTTCAATGATTTTAACTTACTATGTATCACTGCTAACGGCTTGGAAAAAACACTGCACTGAGAATCAGAACCTAGTGTAAGTCTTGATTCTACCTGAGTAAACTTTCCTTGCCTCAAGATTCCTTATCTACAATCAAGGATAAAAAACCTGCCCCGAGAGTAAAAGAAAATGAGCGAAGCACTGGGAAAGTTATAAAGCACTAAATAAACCCAAATCCAATGGCTTCTAATCAAGAGTTCTGCTACCATCAACTGTCACCTGGGTTATTTCTGTGGTCTCCTAACTTGACTCCCAGGGTTTGTCCTTGGCTTCTTCTATACACAGATGCCTAAGTGATCCTTTTAACCTTAAATCACATCAACTCGCTCCTCTGCTCAGAATCCTCTAGGGACTTTGCATCACGTGTGGAATAAAGATCCATAACGACCAAGGTCAGACATACGAAGTCTTTACTGTTATAAGTACATTATACTGCACCTTAGCAAGATTCTCAATAGCAGTATCTTGAGTTTACCTTTACAGCCGAAATGGTAATGGAAGTCAGAATAGTGGTGCCTTGGAAGAACGCCCTTGAAAGGGGGGTGACTAACCAAAAAGAAACACAAGGGGGCTTCTAGAGCCCTGGTAACATTTCATTTCTTGATTGGGGTGCTGATTACAAAGTTATATTTATCTTGTGAAAATTCACTGAGAATATGCTTTCATTTTTTATTTTTTTAAGATTTATTTATTGGGGGAGATCCTAAGTAGACTCCCCACTGAGCATGGAGAGCAACCTGGGGCTTGATCTCACGACCCTGAGATCATGACCTGAGCCAAAATCAAGAGTCAGATGCTTAACCAACTGAGCTACCCAGACGCCCCCACCACTGAGTATATACTTTAAATCTGTATACTTTTCTATACACAACAGCATTTTACATTTTAAAAATGAATGAACTGGATTAGAATCTTTGATCCCCACACTTACTGGCTGTGTAATTTTAGCAAAACTGTCTATCTCAACTGCTGGTTACTCATCTTAAAAAGAAGTATAAAACAATAGTATCTATCCCATACTATTGAACTGATAATTAAGAGAAAAGGCAGAATTAAGCACTTCAGAGTATGCCCGGCCTAGTTTAAATACTTAGTAAAGGCGCTACCAACAATAACAATAATCTCTTGATTATCTGGAGAAGGAGCAAAATATACCACATTTTAGAGTAACTGTTAAGAGATTATTATTATTATTATTACTACTACTACCAGTACTACCAGCAGTAACAATATGACTCCAATGCATTTAAAGATTTTTTTTTTTTTCATTTGACAGACAGATCATGAGTAGGCAGAGAGGCAGGCAGAGAGAGAGAGGAGGAGGAGGCAGGCTCCCTGCTGAGCAGAGAGCCCGATTCGGGACTCGATCCCAGGACCCTGAGATCTTGACCTGAGCTGAAGGCAGAGGCTTTAACCACTGAGCCACCCAGGCGCCCCGACTCCAATGCATTTAAAAGATTAAATTTACTAAGCAAAAATAACTACATAATAGATTCCACTCATGTTCAGAATTACATAGTAACCAGTAGATACCACGTTCTGTCTCGGACAACAAAGACTACCCCACCACCCATCTCTAAGTCAACCAAAACCTTTAGAACAGTGCCCCCCTTTTTCAGGAAAGCAAAGGAAAGTCAGTCTCTATGGGATGAGGATTTTTTCTTTAAAAGATTTATTTATTTTTAGAGAGAGAAAGGAAGAGAGCACTTGGGGGGTGAAGGGAAAAAGGAAAGGGAGAGAGAGAATCTCAAGGAGACTCCCCACTGAGTGTGAAGCCCGATGACATGGTCTCTCACAAGCTCTCACAAACCCGAGATCATGAGCTAAGCCAAAATCAACAGTCAGACGCTTAACCAACTGAGCTACCCAGGTGTCCCAGGATGTGGATTTTAAGAGTACGGGAATAACTGAGAGGCAGAAGAATGAGATGGGAAAGGGAAGAATGAGGGAGGAATCCTGATGTTAGGATTGGGTGTCTGCCTTATTCCATTATTTATGAAAATTGAGCAAAAGTTCATTTTAAGAACTATTTTTATAGACTAGTAACCTTCTGACCACTTTTGGTCAAGAAGTTTTTGTGTACTAGTACTCTTTCTTATACTTTTAGATGGCAATTTTATAATGAGAAATCTTATGGATTCTAAAGTTAATGTAATTTGACTACATAAATTTACATTAAATCCATTTTGTTCCATATTACAACTAATAATGCTTTAGTATGATTTGGAGCACACACATTATATTCTCCTCCATATCCTATCCACATCCTCCCAAATATGAAAAAAGAATCAAATGTTCATCCATATTCATCAAAAGTCTTATAAGGGATGAGATACTCTCCCTCTCTCTCTGTGAAAACATACTTCAGATTTACCTGCCTCCAGTGTTTACATACAGGCTAAGGCCAATTAAAAAAATATCACCATATGATAACGGACTCTCTCTGCTTGACTTATTTCACTCAGCATAATCTCTTCTAGTCCCGTCCATGTTGATACAAAAGTTGGGTATTCATCCTTTCTGATGGAGGCATAATACTCCATTGTATATATGGACCGTATCTTCTTTATCCATTCGTCTGTTGAAGGGTATATCTTGGCTCTTTCCACAGTTTGGCGACTGTGGCCATTGCTGCTATGAACATTGGAGTACAGATGGCCCTTCTTTCCACTACATCTGTATCTTTGGGATAAATACCCAAATAGGGCAATTGCAGGGTCATAGGGAAGCTCTATTTTTAATTTCTTAAGGGATCTCCACACTGTGGTTTCACTTACTTGTGGAGCATAAGGAATACCATGGAGGACATTCGAAGAAGGAGAGGAGAAGTCAGCTGGGGTAAATCGGAGGGGAAGATAAACCATGAGAGACTGTGGACCCTGAGAAATAAACTGAGGGTTTTGGAGGGAAGGGGGGTGGGGAGAATTGGGTGAGCCTGGTGGTGGGTATTAAGGAAGACACGTATTGCATGGAGCACTGGGTGTGGTGCATAAACAATGGATCTTGGAACACTGAAAAAATAAAAAATAAATAAAAAAATTAAAAAAGATCACCATGGTGGATAACCAGCCCTCATCAGACAATGAAAGATAGAGTCTATAAGAAACATTAAGAAGTCGGAAGGAGAAAAAAAGTTGGGGGGAAACATATCCTCAGGCTCTTTTCTAAATTCAGAGGTAAAGGGCTTAAGAAGACTGAGGATATGCCAAACTAGAGCCTCAATAAGGAGGAAAAGCTGCCAGGGCTCAAATATTCAAGCAAGCAGCCACTGCAGACCCACCTGGAGTAGAACAAGCATTGTGTGAGGGAGAACATTAAGAAGGCCCAACACCAAGCAGCAGGGACGCCCCAGCAAGCAGGGGCCAGACGTGGTGTGTGTGTGTTTTTTTTTTAAATATCTCAGAGTTTTGTTTCATTTCCTCACACAGAAGCACATTACGTATGTATATTACCAACTCTTTCAAAGTATGCTATTTTGAAAGGCCATACAAATGTATAAAATAATTGAATGGAGTTAACTAAATCTGATGTATTATTTACTAAAAAGGAAAGTGGTTTTTTTTTAAGTTTACAAAAATAAGAAATTAAAAACGTAAAGATGAAAGGTAATTTTGGGAAAGGAAACAATACATCATTTAGTGTACATGTGTGTTTAAACAAAACTGACTTTATTTCGGTGGCTGTGGGTTAGCTGAGTTCCTTTAAATAGTTAGGGATTTGCGAAGCGCAAAGCTCATGTAACATAATCTGTGTTTTCCGCAAATCCCCATCGGTCTACTTACTTAAGAAACCCATGCTTCCTGGCTGGATGCCGGCATGCCAAACCTGCCCAGTCGTGCATAGTTTTATTTCTGTTACTAAATTAGGAAACCAAAGCGGGCAACGTCTGGGCCAACAGCAAAGAGAAAGGCTCGGCATCATTAGTCGGCTTGTCTTCTTAAAAGCCGGATCATTTTAGGATATTTAATTTTTAATTAGAGATACCAAAGTAATTTAGCCTCATAAGGAGCAATACTAAGAAATAATTAAATGAAGACAAAGGCAGAAATACAAACATTTAACAAAGTATTCTTCTGAATAGCCTTAATCATGATGCTGAAAATAAACTACTACCATTCAAGGCTTAATGTCTCAATGACGGATATTGAAATACTGCCTTATTTTCTTAAGCAGTGAGGAAGAAATGGGAAGTTATTCATCACAATTTTTACAAAGATCTACTAGCATACTTTATGCAGAGCACTGTTTAGAGAAACTAAGTGGAGCATTCAGAGACCTAAGTAAAGGAACACAAAGCAGGATTTCAAAAGAACAAAGTCACTTTGTTTATTTTCAAATTTAAGAATGACAGAAAAATATAGAAGGGAAAAATCCAATTTTCCACATTTCAAATTTACTTTCCCCTAATTAGCATATCAGAGGGATTTCAAAAGACAATAGTTGTTAAATAACATTCCTTAAAGCATTTTAAACACACCTAATACTTTCTCAAAAACTAAAGCTTGACTTGTAAGGATGTTGGGAAAATTTTAGTTCTAGCCATATCTGAGTGATATTTCTTACAAACATTTTGCTAACTATCGATACATTTCAAAGTAGTATTTATTTTACTTTAGTTCTTTCTATGCAAGAATTTAAAAATTCAAATATATGCCATAAAATCTGTATTTTATATGGATGAGATGTATACAAATACCAGAATTTACACATTTATAGAAAGATTAAAATTTGAGGGTTATAACAGGCCCTGAAAGGCTTGATTATCAAATAGGACTTAAAAGAAAAAGATGTTCACAATATTTACTTCCCAACCTTTAGCAATAGAGACTTTTATATTTAAAAAGAAGCCACAAAGAGAACACTTCTAGTCACCATCCTAGTCGTTTGGTATCCTTTCATCTAATCTTTTTGTACATATTTCATGATTTTTATGCAACACTGAAATGCATTTAGGTAATCTGGTGTGAGATAAAACCCCGAGCCTTTCTCTTCTTTTTTCTCAACTCCCACCAACACAATCTGGCCATCAGTGAGGAGCAGTCACAGGGGTTGGACAAACAGAAGCAATCTCCCTCAGTCTTAAGGCTATTCTTCAACTGTCCATCCTACTGAAGTCAGAATGCATACCCTGTCCATCTGGCCCTCTTGTCTGGCCCTTCACTGTCCCTGTATTATTGATAAGAGGCACCCTCCTGTGGGAGACACAATAAAATCAGAGACACAAGCTTCAAGTCATAAATTACACAAATAAAAATAAAAGCGAGTAACAGATTGATTAGAAATTATACTCAATAGTATAATAATCCCCATTGATCAGTGTAATAAAAGGTCTTCCAGACCCTCATTTTTACCTCCTTATTGCTACATAAAGAAACATGTATATAGATGAAATAGCCATAAAGAAGCAAAAATTGATTCTCTCTGGTTGTAAAAAAATCAATGACATTTATTTTTCAAAAGAAATTTGAAAAGAAAAACAACAAAACTGAAAGACTCAAAACTTTCTATAAAGCTACAGTAATCAAGCCAATGTGGTATTGTCATGAACATCAGAACATCAGAACAGAACATCAGAAATAAACCCATATGTTTACAGACATGTTTACATGTTTACAGACAACTGACTCTCAACAAAGGTACCAAGAAAATTCAACAAAGAAAGGATAGTCTTTTTAACAAATTGTGCTGGAACAACTGAATAGCCCATATACAAAATAAAAGAATATGAAGAGACAAGCCACAGACTGGGAGAAAATATTTATACATAATATATCTGATAAAGGACTTGTACTCAGACAAGAGTAGGGTTGGCAAACTTGCTCTTAGGGGCCACTCAGTACACATATTAGGCTTTGTGAACCACAGAGTCACTGTCTCACTACTCAGCTCTGCCATGGTAGCATAAAAGCAGTCACAGACAATATGTATATGAATGGGCATGGCTGTCTTTCAATAAAACTTTATTTACAAAATCAGGTGAAGGACCCTTCAGATTTGGCCCATAGGTCAGTTTGCTAAACCCTGGTCTCTAATATCTCCTTCCAAGTTATCTGATTCTCATTCTATGAGAACTATTTCACAACTCTGTAAGTTGTAGATCACTGATAGCAATGTAAAATAATCCTTGTTTATGAACACAAAAATAAATTATGTCCCATGGAGAGACAACCCTCTGTCCCTGTGGAGAAAACCAGCTTTGCTTCCATTTGAACATCCATTTCAATATTCTTAATCTATAAGTTTCTGTTCTCTGCATTCTCCTTTGAACTGGTTATAATACCTTAACAGTTGTCTTATTAACAGGTTAAATAAAAGGTTTAACACATTTAAAAATGTTTATATCTGGGGGCGCCTGGGTGGCTCAGTGGGTTAAGCCGCTGCCTTCGGCTCAGGTCATGATCTCAGGGTCCTGGGATCGAGTCCCGCATCGGGCTCTCTGCTCAGCGGGGAGCCTGCTCCCTCCTCTCTCTCTGCCTGCCTCTCTCTCTACTTGTGATCTCTCTCTGTCAAATAAATAAATAAAATCTTTAAAAAAAAAATGTTTATATCTGTATGGAAATCATGATCTGACTTTTTTTGTGAAAACTATCCTTTAACATCAGAACATATAAAGAACTCTTACAACTAATAATAAGAACACAAACGACTTAGGGGTACCTGGGTGGTGTTGTTGAGTGTCCAACTCTTGATCTCACGGTCCTGGGATCAAGTACCCTATCAGGCTCCCCACTCAGACAGACGGGCTCTGCCCGTCTCCCTGTCTCTGCCCCGCCCCCTGCTCACGCTCTCTAAAATAAATGGATAAGGAGGGCATATATTGCATGGAGCGCTGGGTGTGGTACATAAAAAATCTTGGAACACAGAAAAAATAAAATAAAAAACAACAACAACAAAATAAAATACATGGATAAATCTTTAAAAAAAAAAGAACACAATAAAATTGAGCAAAAGGTTTCTAAATAGATATATTTCACCAAAGAAATGGCAAATAAGGACAAGAAAAAAATATTAGTCTGTTCAGGCTGCTGTAACAAAAATACCACAAATTGGATGGCTTAAAAACAAAAATTTATTTCTCACTGTTCTGGAGGCTGGGGAATCCAAGATCAAGGTGCTGGCAGATCCAGCGTCTAGTGACGGCCAGCTTTGTCATTAATGGCTATTTTCTCACTGTGATATGACATGGCAGAAAGGGTGAGGGAGCTTTCCTGGGCTTCCTTGATAAGGGCACTAATCTCATTGTTGAAGGCTCTGCCCTGATGACCTAATCACCTCCCAAAGGCCCCAATTCCCAATACCATCACCTTGGGGGTTAGGATTTCAACATATGGAATTTGTGAGGACATAAAAAGATGCTTAATCTTCAGTTACTAGGGAAATACCAAAGAAAATCACACTGAGTTGCTACTATACAGCCACTAGAAGAGCCACAATAAAAAGACTGAAAATACAAATGTTGGCAAGAATATGGAGGAACTAGAACATTCATACATTGCTAGCAGGAATGTAAATGGTATAGCCACTCTAGAAAACAGTTTAGCATTTTTCTTTCAAAGTGAAAAATATAGTTAACCACACAATCCAGCAATTCTACTCCTAGGCATTTACCCAAGAGTAAGGAAAACATTTGCCCACAAAAAGCTTGTGAACAAATGTTCATAGCAATATTATTCCTAACAGCCCAAATTAAAAACAATTTAAATGGTCAATCACCTAGTGAATAAACAAAATATGGTATATCCATACAATAAAATGTTACTTAGCAATAAAAAAACCCAAACTATTAAAACATGAAACTGCATACAAGAACATTATGCTAAGTAAAATAAGCCAGACACAAAAGGCTACATATTACATGACTCCATTTATATGTAATTTCTGGAAAAGGTGAAACTATAGAAATGGGAAGATGAGAAGTTGGCTGGGGGTAAGAACAAGGGCTATCTTAACAAACAGGAACTGGGGAACTTTTGGGGACGATGGACATATTCTAGAACTCAATTGTGATGAGGGCTCCTTAACTGTGTACATTTAAATAAAATTCATCAAATGGAACATGTAAAATGGTAAAACTTTATGCTATGTAAATTATAGCTCTATAAAGATTTTTTAAAAAAATCAATGGGAAGTAGTTTACATAAATTAGTAACCAATACCAGGAACAAGATTATATACAGATTATAAAGATTATAAGGTTAAGGTTATAAAGATTATAAAGGTTATAAAGATTAACAAGATATTATTTAGAGGACTTTAAAAAGTGATGTGGAGAAAACAAGTTGTGTACAGGTCACACTTTGTAAATCGATTACACAGAGAGCCCTGGTGATAAGGAAATCAAAGTGCTATTGCTTGCTTTACTGTTTCTATATCATAACTTTACAGAGTTCTGATTTAGAAGTAGTTAGAAATTTAAACTATCAATAGGAGATAAACAGACATGATATATAAATGCTCATAACTTGTAATAGATCATGTCTTTTAGCATCAGAAACAGATTTTTGACACTCATTCCATGCCCTTCATAAAATGAAACCTGTTAGCGTTGGCATAAAATCAAGGATGTTGGATTTTACTGATAGAAAGTATATCAGAACCCATCAAGTTAAAACCTATGTACCACACTGAGTAAGAAAATGGAGACATAGGAATTCAGTGACATTAAGTTTATAGGGTTTTGCTTTATTGAAAGTTCATAGTTCTTAAAGCTCCACAGAATTCTAAGTGTAGGAAATTCAAACAGCTTTAGCCATAAAGTCTGAATGCAATTTCATAAGATGTGATAGGCAAAACAAGAGCACTCAACTAAAATAGACACAATGATTGACACTTTGGAAAAAAATTCTTAAGAAGTACAGAATAGGTAAAATTCTACTAATAGTTGAGTTACAAAGCTGAATTGACCTACTATGGTAAGAATCTCAAAAGAGAAACAGAATAAAAGTTTCATTTTTCTCTTTCATTTAAAATTAACGGTATTCTATAGTCTATATTTAATACATCACTCACTAAATGTAATATAAATATTTGGCTCTTAAATTGCTCAATAGTTTAGGGATTTGATATGTGTAAAATATATAGTCAATTATGCCACTGGATCATTTCTCTTTAGGTGAACAAAGCATGGGAATTTATCTCTGAAGAAGAGCAGCTCCTCTTATGTACAGACTGTAAGACCATATTCCATGTATATAAAACAATATTTGTGACTTTCCTCTGATTATGCAGAAAAATTAGTAAAGGAGAATGGCCTCACTTACTCAAATAGGTAAGATTCAGTTACCTAGTGAGAGCAGGCAATAGAAGAACTGCACCACAGAAATCATAATTTGGGTTTGGGATATATACAACAATATGCATAATTGTGCATACTTTTTAAAAATGTTTTCCAAGATATTTGCTCTGCTTTAAAGAAAGCGTCCTTTTCAAGTCATGCAAAGAGAAACTTATAAAAATATTTCTTTGGTTACTCAACTGAAGACTTAATAATTCAATTTTTAATCTTATCTGATTAAAAAAAAAACTTTCATTCACGAAAGTACACATTTAAATTTTAAAAGGAGGAAAAAATGAATACGGGAAAGAAAAATTCTGAGATTATTCTAAATATCCATATATATCTTTCAGCTATTATTTCCAACAAACTCGATTATTTCAACATTTTAAAAAATGACTACAGAAGTACAGTAAAAACTTGTTTAAGGAAAACAGATTCGTGTTAAGAAGCTGAAAGCATAAGTAAATAATATGACTTTTACAAAACCTGCTATTATACCCCCAAAAATAAATACTAAGACGCTGATACTGTAAGTACACACTAAACTAATAAGTACCAAACCTTTGAAACTAAAAAGAAAAAAGTCATCCAACAAGACCTGCCAGGGGCTCCTGGGTGGCTCAGTGGATTAAAGCCTCTGCCTTCGGCCCAGGTCATGATCCCAGAGTCCTGGGATCGAGCCCCGCATCGGGTTCTCTGCTCAGCAGGAAGCCTGCTTCCTCCTCGCTCTCTGCCTGCTTCTCTGCCTACTTGTGATCTCTGTCTGTCAAACAAATAAATAAAATCTTAAAACAAACAAACAAACAAACAAAAACAAGACCTGCCAGACTTTCCCGAGCAGATCAAGTGAAGGAAGAAGCAGAGAAGACACACAACCAGCTAATGACACTTGTTATAAGCATACAAGGACATTCATTTCTTAAACCCTTTGAAGCCACATTTTTTTACTTTGTTTCCTCATTTACATATACATAATGAAAACTAACATAAGTTGTTTAAAAACAATGTATCTGTATAAAATTTTGAGTTTTTAAAAAGGAATGATAGGATTAAACAAAGAACTGTGATGTCAATTGTGTGAGGGGGTTAGTAACAAACCATATCAAACTAAATTTTATTTAATTACTTCTCATTACATCAACTCTTGGCAAATCATAAAGCTTTTCATTCACTAAAACAATCATTATCTTTAAAATTACTTGCACAAAAGAAAATATGACTTAAAACCTTTAGCAGGTTAAAACAATTTAAAGATGAAGTAAGCAACAAGTATGTTCAAATAAAATATGAAACAAAATAAAGCTTTTATATACTGAAGACAATATTTTTAGGAAACACTTATTTCAGCATATAACCTATATTCTGCCAGTTAGTTTTTCTTCATAATTGCATAGTTCAACCTAAAACTATAATTTTCTCATCATGTCACAAAACAACATACTGAAATCAAGGTATTAAAAAAAAAGCTATAAAATAACCATTAAAATGTAATCTTTTAAAAATATATCTATTTAAAACTTGCCTCTTCCAAAGACTGGTTCCCAAATACAAATCAAATCACTATTAAAATATAAACAACATATTTCATGCTCAAAAGCTCTTTAGTAAAAATGAACTAGGAGCCCCAAGTTTTGCCAAGATACCAAAGCTATGATAGAAATTACTCCACACCACCTTGAAAGTACTGCAAGTTGACTTATGTCCAAAAATAACAATTCAATCTCTGAATTCCCATTAAGTTGTGCCTAAAAGAAAATACATTTTATAGGTTCTCAAGAACATTCACTTCAAAAGATTAAGATCATTTATATTCATCAGCATTGTTTTTAATATCCCTAATTCCTGGTGTTTATGATAAACGTATGGTTATGAACTCCTCATGGGCTTCTCTCACTACCACCACAACACTTTTGGCAAATTATTTCAATGAATCATTTTAACTGCTGAAGTCGTTTTTCACATCTGTAATTTAGAAAGATAATCTTAAAAGGAGTGTGTATGACAGACTAGGAACTGAATACATTGCAGAGATAAAATAATGGGAAATACTCGAATCCAAATCATTGGATCCTGAAGACCACTGACACATCAGCTCAGTCCCTCAACCTTGTGCAGGACTTCTCCTTAAATCCTCTTTAGCTGACCTCTGCACTGTCTTCATGGCTCCCACCACTATTATGCTCATAATAGACCATGGTGGGAAAATTAATTGTACACAGAAAGGGAAGAATAACAGTACTGCATATAAAGTAAATTTGGAAGTATTCCCTTTAGGATTTCAAATTGGGTCGCTGCTATTATGATGTTAGCTGCTTTTAAATCTTTTCACAAAGGAATGGGCCATGGAAAGGAATTCAACATGCCCTAGCCAGTAGTATGATTGATGGGAGAGGCTTTCCAAGTCTGAAGGACTAACTTTTCTCCTATGGCCTTTTTTTAAAAAGTATCATCACAATCAACTTTTGTTTTTCAGACATTTGGCACGTGTTCTGCCATTTCCCTTCACATCTTTCCTAAAAAGGAGTATTTTCTGTATTTACTTGACACTGAAAAGGATGCATGTTCCAGAAAACAAAACTTTTTTTCTTTTAGAGGACTCTTAATGGCCATTTTTATTCCAAGGTTTTGGCCCAATTTTTAAACCTTGGAAAAGTCTGTAAATAAAATTTTAAAGTTTTAGCTCAATTTGTAACCAGATTGTACAATATGTAATAGTATCGAATATAAAATATTTTTTCTCAGAAATCCATGTGTTTTAGTATAATGAGATGTTATATAAAAACCTGAATAAAAAAATCTATGTTACTGTAAAGCAACTAATATGTATTTAGCTATGTATAAAGTTACCTTATTAATAGAGTATTATGTATAACAGAGAAATTAATAAAGTAACTTTATGCTTGAAAGAGACGATGAAAGAACAGATTGTGAATGTGAGTTTAGGACTCTGGTAGACAATTTATTCAATCACCCGGTGGTCATCTAGCAAGCTGAGGATGGGTAAATTGTTAGATTTTATCCCTCTGCCCATTAGTTGTCAAAAGGATATCTTAACCACTCTGCTCTGTACCCTGATGACTGAACACTAACACACTCAATAGTTCTTTCTCTATCCTCTCTAGTCTCTTCCTTGAAAGTACAAATATTAAAGTATTAGACAATAAAACATCATAAGCTCCTTTGAAGTCTGGGTCTAGATTTTGTACACCTCACCATCCCCACTTCCTCTAGTACATAGCATGGTACTTTGAACCAACAAATATTGTTTTTAAAGATTGATTGATTGATTTATCAGAGAGAGAGAGCACAAGCAGGCAAAATGGCAGGCAGAGGCAGAGGGTGAAGCAAGCTCTCTACTGAGCAAGGAGCCTGATGCGGGTTTCGATTCCAGGACCCTGGGATCACGACCTGAGCCGAAGGCAGTGGCTTAACAGACTGAGCCACCCAGGCATCCCTGAACCAACAAATATTTTTTGTTAGGCAGATGAAACCAGGAAGTCAGTGCCCCAGGTAATGTAAATAACCCCACAAAACAGAGAAAGTCTATTTATATGTATTGCTGACCATATACATACATATAGCCTAGTGACACCAGAGGGGGGCTCTACCAGAGATTAATTACTTAGATTCTTTATTAGTGAAAAAATGTGCTAGCTAGTTAATTTACCAGTACTGATGTGGAATCAGTGAAAAGCTGAGTCTCCCTGGGAGAGTAAATTAGCCCAAATAACCATGGTATTACCAAGGAGGGTAACAGGGGGTGAAGAGCCATGATAACTTGGGGGAAGGGGATACAGTAAGATCCTTTGTGTTCTGAGGATTCCCTTTGAGTTGATCTCTGAGTAAGTAGCAAGCACAGTGGAAGAGATGGCGATGAAACCAGGCCTGCCCCCGTGTTCCTGGAGCCACCCAGCATCCTTAGAAACTAACCTAGAGAGCGCCAATGTCGATCACTAAGGAGCAGTCTGTACCTACAGGAGTGGGGTCAGCACTTCTGAAGAAGCACTGCAACCTGTGCTGTCATCTGTCGGATTCTGCCAATAGAGTCTCGACAATTGGGATAGTGAGCAACAGTGGAAGCCCTAGCATGACCAGGCTCCTTTCCCACTGTGTGCGGTACAAGAAGAAGGCTGACCTGTTCCTCCCTGCCTCCACATCAGAGCACAGAGATATCCAAACAACTTAGATGGCTACAGGACAGGTCTAAGAAGAGATACTAAATCTCATTTCAATAAAGCAATGAGAGGCTCAACTGGAAGAAAAACACATTTTAAGAAAAAAAAAATAATAAATTTGACTGTACTTGAAGGCTGAGTTTCTGGAACAATTCATACTATTTATATGTAGCTTGTATTTCTGTGTTCGAGTATTTTATTTTTGCAGACATGTGTACTTTTGTGTGCTTTCATAGTTTTTAAAAATTTTTATTGTTAAAACACAACATAGACTGCTTTAATGTTTTTAATTTGGACTAAATATCTTTCCCTTTGTGGGATGCAAAACAACTTTTCAAGGATAAAAAAAATTTTTTTAATAGGTTGATTTATATGCCAGATGTAAGCAACATTTTTTCTGACTCCTGGTTACATTTTGTTGTTTGTTTGTTACCACAGCCTTCTCTCGTGGGAGTTTACAGCAAATCACAAAAGCATCAGGCTTCTGTTGACTATCAAGAGTGAGCGGATGCTTCTAATATCCATTGGCCCTTGTAGTCTTCACCAGAGGGTGAATCACAAAATGTTTAGCAAGCAAGCTCTGCACTGGTGGAAATCTTTCCTTAATATTCCTTTATTTGCAAGTGTATGGTATTTGTCTTCCTAATAAATCACATGATTTTACTTGATCAAGTTAGAAAAAGCCTTCAGAATAAAATGAGTTTAAATTTACTCTGTAACAAATACTGTTCCAAGTAGAAGGCAATCTACAAATGTTTAAGGGGTACATAATTCATATATATGAAAGCATGCAGGTTAGCGATCGGATGAGAAACCGAAGAGCATGTAATAGACTCCCACTTCCAGACATGACAGGGTCACTGACACCAGACTTGCTCCCCACCAAAATACAATAAAACTACTCAAAAATAGATGAGGCAACTGTGTTCAAGCAACAGACAGGAAACACAGAACTTTGATCCTTGAAGAGGTGAGCCCTGTGTTGGGACGTGGCTTTCTACCAAGGGGGGCACTCTGGGCCATGGCACAGGGAAGTGGAACCCAAGCAGAGCTCAGCAGTCTCACAAAGCAGAAGAGCCAGAGATCCGACCCGGAGAGCTGAAACAGCTGGAAAATGTAGGACAGGGTACCAAAGGGGAGAAAACTGTGAGGTGAAAAGGTGCTTAATAAATGGCGTGCTGGAGAGAGCAAAAGAAGTCACTGAGCAGAAGACGGAGCAGCAGATACATCATGCAACCTTCAGATCAAGAGAAAAAAAATTTTTTTAGAAGAACAAAGCCTCAGTGACCTGTGAAACAATATCAAACGATTTAATGTGTGTGTCTAGAGCTCCCAAAAAGAGAGGAAACAGGGCAGAAAAATATCTGAAGAAATAATGACAGAAAACTTCCCAATTTGGGAATCAAGAAAACCCCAACCAGGATATTTTTAAAGTCCTACATCGTGGCACATCCTAAACAAACTGCTAACAAAAGATAAAGAGAAAAATTTTAACATAGACATAGAAAAAGGTATATACAAGGTAACAATGATGCAAATTGCAACTGATTTCTCATCAGAAACAGTGGGGTCAGAAGACAATAGAAGGTCACCTTCATGAAGTGCCAGAGACATACCCTGTCAATTGAAAATTCTATATCCAGAGAAAATCCAGCTTTGCACAAAGAAAACCGAGATAGTTCATTGCTAGAGGACCTGCACTACAAGAAGTACTAAAGGAAGTACGTCAGACTGAAAAGAAATGATACCAGATAGAAAATACATCCCCAGGAAAGAATAAAGAGCATGGGTAATAGTAAATTAAAAACAAAAAAAATATCTTTTTTGTTATCTTGATTTCCTTTAAAAACAATTGACTGTTGCAAAATAGACATATATTGTAGGGCTCATAACATATAGAAATAGTATGATATAAGAATACAAGGAGGGTAAATGGAAGTATACTACTGGGAAGAGTCTTACAATTTATATTAAGCGGTACAACATCCTAAGTAAGTTATAATCAGTTAGGGTTATGTGTGTGTGTGTGTGTATGTATCCACAAAAAGCCTTACACAGGAATGTTTAGTATTAGCTGTATTCATCATAGTCCAAAGTTAGAAGAAACCCTTATGTCCATCAAGAGGGAAATAAATACATGAACCATATATTCAAACACTTGAATACTACCCTGCAAATTACAGAAGAATGGACTACCGATACGTGCAAGAGCATGGACACATCTTGACCAGAAGGCTCCACTTATATTATGCTCATCAGCAGATCCCGTTAATCTGTGGTCACAGAAATCAGAAGAGTGTTCACCTATGGCAAGCAGACTGGAAGAGACATGAGAGGACTTTCTGGGATAATGGAAATGTTCTATATCTTGACAAAGATGCTGATTATATATGTCTGCCAAAACTCAGAATTGTACATTTGTGCGTTTCACTGTATGTAAATTTTACCTCAATTAAAAAAAACTGTAAGAGAAGACAAAGATAGGAAGAACAAAGATTAAAAATATAAGAGGGTCTTCAAGGATAACTGTCAAGTTCCATGTTGGGTATATGGGGGTTCATCATTCTATCCTGTCTACTTTTGTATTTCAAATTTTGCATAATAAAAAGCTTTTTAAAAGCAAAGGCAATAATGATGTATTAATACATTTATATTTATGTATTGTACAATGTATTATTAATAAACAATAATGTCTTATATATTTAAAATTTGCTGAGAGTAGATCTCAAGTGTTCTCACCACACACACACACAGAGTAACTGCAGGAGATGACAGGTACGTTACTTAGTTGGATTGTGGTAATCATTTCACACTGTATACATATATAAAAAAAACATGCTGCATACCTTAAAAATATGATTTTTATGTGTGAAAAATAAAGATCAAAAATAAAAATTTTAAATATCACAGTAAAAAAAATAAGCTAAAATATTCATTTAACCTTTTCCTTATGGTATTTGGATACAAACCTACAAAACTCATTGCCAAATAAAATACAAAGTTATTAAAATAATTTTTTTTAAAAGGGAGCCTGCTCAGAAAAACAGTGCTTCAAGATTCCAAAGTTCTTATACCATAAACCATGACTTCAATAATTTTATCTGGGAAGATTTTTTGAGTGATGATTATTTATTCACCTTGGAACCAAGTTAAATCCATATTCTTAAGTTAGCCTTACCTTTCAGGCCAGGTCAGGGACTAAGTCAGGAAGCCATTTAAAGCAGGTGTATCAAGAACCTTTCTCTGGTCCACGGTGTGTGTCTGCCAGAGTTCATTGGAGCCCCATGCATAGATGACTCAGAGCTACTGCTTGGGTGTTCTCTGGTCAGTGCTTCGCTGCCCGTATCCATATCCCCAGGGCGGAGGCTTTTCCTATAGAAGGCTGCTGCTCCTGCTCCGCCACGTATGTATAGGGACAACAAGCATCCCCTCATCTAAGCAACCCTGAACCAATACTTTCTGGGAGTTGATGTTTAAATGCTTAGGCCTCTCAACACCTGAGCAGGATGATTCCTTGGGTTTTACACAAGATTAAGCTCTCAGTGCCCACTGTGGTGGGTGGTGGAGGAGTTCAGAGCATGCTACCCCAAAATATGCCAGTCTGGCATATTCATTATTTTGAGTTAAAGGAGCTGAAAACTGGCAGATGCAAGAAGGTATTTTGACCTTCCCTTTTCTTTCTAAAAGCACAAAATCAAACTCCCATGGAAAAGTGGTCCTCCCTACACCGGAGGAAGGAAGACATTCTCATCACCAGAGATGGAGAGCAGAGGCCAAGGGAGATCTTAATAAACCAACCTTGTTAAACTAACCCTTACGTTCCTAGTCACTGCTTCTAATTAGCTGTCCTAACCCAAACCCCACTGTCTTATCACATTTTCACAACTATTTTTTTTAAAAGATTTTATTTATTTATTTGACAGAGAGAAATCACAAGTAGGCAGAGAGGCAGGCAGAGAGAGAGGAGGAAGCAGGCTCCCCACTGAGCAGAAAGCCCGATGCGGGGCTCGAACCCAGGACCTGGGATCATGACCTGAGCCGAAGGCAGCGGCTTAACCCACTGAGCCACCCAGGCGCCCCACATTTTCACAACTATTACTCTTTGTCTAACCTTTGTAAGTGTTTGGCTTTAACTACTTCTTTGGGTCTTCGTTTTTCTGATGAAGGCTTCTTTGCACAGGAAAAAATTACTAAATAAAATCTGTATACTTTTCTCCTGTTGCTCTGTCTTATGTGAGTTAATCTTTGGGCCCAGCTGGAGACCCTAAGAGTGCAGAGGAAAAATTGTACCTCCCCTACCCTTGCTTAGTCACATACTCTAAGCTGTCTCCACGTTCCTCTATCCTGTCACCACTTAATACCAGTGTTCTCTGTTCCTCCCAAAGAACTACCTGTGCTTGGTGAGATGGCGGAAAGGGGGGAGGAGAGACAACATCAAAGAAAAAGGGTACAAAGAATGTTGTAGAGCTATCTTAAGCACAAAGTCTATGGGCCTTAAGGACACAACCAGTGATTGGGATAATAAAGAAAACTTAGAAAGTCTCTGCCTCCACCTTTTCTCTGTATATCTGCTTCATCTTCCTTTTTCTTTCTTTTTTTTAAAGATTTTATTTATTTATTTGACAGAGAGAGATAACAAGTAGACAGAGGCAGGCGGAGAGGGAGAGAGGGAAGCAGGCCCCCCGCCGAGCAAAGAGCCCAATGCGGGACTTGATCCCAGGACCCTGAGATCATGACCTGAGCTGAAGGCAGTGGCTTAACCCACTGAGCCACCCAGGCGCCCCCATCTTCCTTTTTCTGTTTCCCAGTCTGCGTGGCTACTCCCCAGCACCTTGCAAGATTATATACAGCACTGTGCAACAGCCCAGAGAGAAAAAGAGACTGATTTTCTTTTTCTCATTTCCCCTGATGTCTCTTACTCTCTTTACTTCTCCCTCACCAGCCTCTTCCAGAACTCTCAGGTAACAACTGTTCTGTTTGTGTCAGGTACCTACACCAGCACCAAACAACTGTAGAGATAAAGCCATGTCACTAGGTAGGAAAATGGTAGTACATTCAATGTATCAGAATGGGGGAAAGGGACATCCCAGAAAATGGGTCCCAGTCCACATGGCTGCCACCAAAAGAGTATTGGCAGATAACTCAACAGAATCAACCATGAGCCATGGATGTGTTTGAGAAACTGCTGAAAACACTGGACCTTCTTCACAGCAACACAGACATACTCATAATTATCAAATTGTGTGCAAATTTCAGGGCATTCATGAAACCCTTATAATTCATTCTTAGGTCTAGTCTTAAAACTATATATGCACCTAGATTTTTTAAATGTTTCAGGTTTTGCAAATATTGGTAGAAAATTTTTCAAATTTTAAATATTGGAAATGAAATTATATTCAAAGGTTTTTCAACCACAACAAATGCATGTAATGAAGTGTCAACTCTTTCTAGGGAGTGTAACATGTAGAAGTCTATACATAATAGCCTTGACTAGGCTGAAGGGACTAACAATCAAATATCAACTGGTGTTTACTGTCATCAAATAAAGAAACACAGGAGTCCCTCATTTTTTTTTTTAATTTTTTTTTTTTACTACATGTAAACTACTTTCCCATTGTATATGCCCAACATGATGAGACACTTCGGGGATATGTACCTAGCCCCTCAACCATTCAAATCATAACATATGAAATTACCTCATAAAGAGAGAAATAAAGTGAATCAAATAATTAGTAAGGTCTAGTCCATTGCTACTGATAATGGCCTAGAAAGAAAAAAATCTACACATGGCTCAAGTCAACAGTTTCTATCCAAAATACAGCTATTACTATATATAATTTTACTCAAAACAGCCAAAACCACACATTACAACAGATGAAAGCTATGGAAATAAAACCAGCAGTAAATGCTTAAAATCTACTACACAACAGGTGTGATATAATTTAAAAATTAGATGCAAGCAGTCAGAAAACCTATACCCTTCACTGGTCATTAGGAAGCAGTCAATGATATTAGTAGCACATCCTTAACCTCTAAGAGTAAATAATGGAAGGAAATGACCACATTCTACCACAAAATGCTCTTATATTACAGGAAAAAACAGAATAATAGAAAACAAAGAACAATGGCTTAACAGAATTGTATTTCTCATTTGCTCTTTGAATATATATAAAAGGGGCTTCTGAATACAGTATTATAGCCATGTATCTTGATTTTACAATAGATCTTGTAGAAGTTTCATATATAAGAATTTGAAAACCCAGAGTATTATCTTTACTGATACATTTCCTAGGCAATCTCCAAAAAAGAATCTAATTTCCTGAGTATCTGAATATATAAACTTGATGAAAGCTAGAATGATAAAACACCACTGAGCCTGATTACATACAATAAACTCTAAAAGATCAGATTCCTACACTATATTGAAATTTTTTTTATTAACTATTGTTGGAAAATGTAAGACAGTAATTATATAAGGTTAAAGAATTTTTCAAGCAGAGTCAACCACTGTACTATTTTTATAAACAATATTGAATCTATTTTATTAAGGCCAGTACATAAAATCTAAAAATTAATGAGTTACTGTGTTTCACTTAGAAATGTTTGTATTTGAAAGACGTCAGAGAAAGTATTTTTTATATCACAAAGAAATATCATAGACTTTTTCATTCATGGATTAAGCATGAGTAGCTTTTATCATTCTCATGTGACCCTGAAGTTCCACGACAGGTACTAATTTGTAATTCTGGTTGATTCACACATTTCACCTGGATACACTAAGAGACTGGTTGGTGTTCCTGATTACGAAGTAGAAATAATCTTTGACAATGTGACATCTGCATTCTTCTCTGCTCATTCTTGAATGCAAGGTAACTTTCACATAATATTTCACGTAATATTTAAGGCACAAGATTTTTTATTCTTTTTAACATATTTCACCTTTTTTTTTAATATGGGAAGTGACATATGACAGAATTTGCAAATGTGTGGATTCACAAAGGAAGGCCCCTTTATGTCCCTTATAAGAAAGTCAACCAATTTAATGGTACCTCAGGAGAATGCAGAATTTCAGTACTATACATATGTACATCACCTTCTAGGAGGATATTCAGTAGGCAGAACTGACAATAAGTTCTGGGACTCAAACTTAAATTCTGCTATGAAATTCTAGTAAGATTTATTAAGTCAAAGTTAATATACGTAAGTTACCTCACTAGAAAATGACAGAAAGCACTGTATTTCTTTTTTGGGTACTAAAATGATTACCTCATGCAAAGTTCAACTAAATTCTCTCACATAAAATATTCAGAACTGAATTACTTCTTTGTACAAATATTTCATGAGAGGAGTGACTTGAAGGGGAACTGAACGCAATGCATAATTGTAGTAATTGTAGCTAAAAACATAAATGCCACCTTCTTATGTCCATATCAGGTAAAAGACCCTTAGACACATTTCACCACATTCCTTAGCTTCATCTTCAAACAAATATCCCAAATCACAAGTATACCCAAAGTTCACTGCCTAGACACACAGCAAGAAACATAAATAAAAATAGATTTATAAGTAGATAAGAAACTATTGTGTGCTACAGACTGTGATTACCTGGAGGTAGGAATTGCAGTTGGTTATTAGCTAATCGAAGATGACGTAAAGCTCTCAGACGACCAATTTCTGGGCAAACAATTTCTAAGGCATTGTCACTAAGATCCAAACACTGGAGTTTTACGAGGGATCCAATGGCTTCAAAGAGAAAAGAAAGGTTAAGGCAAGACTAATTTGACCCAAGTGTTATGACAAATCTTAAATGCAAGTACCACTAATTAAAATATCATAATATCCCTGTTGCTGTTGCACAAATAGTAAAAACGCAGGTCAAAGTATATTTTATAGGAATGATAAGACTTCAACCTTGATATAAAACATGATAAGTTAAAAAGCACAAATAAAAATGGTACAGTGTAAAGCATTGCTTGAATAAATAATGAAATGATATATAAGGTCTTTTTGTCTAACCAAAATTCTTAGCTGGATTTATTAAATTTAAAACTTAAAAGGATGCCTGGGTGGCTCAGTCAGTTGAGTGACCAACTTTTGATTTTGGCTCAGGTCAGGATCCCAGGGTTGTGGGACTGAGCCCCAGGCTGGGGCGTACTTGGCAGGGAGTCAGCTTGAGATTCTCTCTGTCCTTCTCCCTCTGCCCCTCCCATGCACACATGCTTTCTCTAAAGTAAAATAAATAAATAAATCTTTATTTTATTTTCATGTTTTTATTTTTACTACATTATGTTAGACACCAGACAGTACATCATTAGTTTTTGATGTAGTATTTCATGATTCATTATTTGCGTACAACACCCTGTACTCCATGCAATCTGTGCCCTCCTTGATACCCATCACCAGGTTAAGTCTTTTAAAGAAATTAGAATTTTAGGGTGCTTGGCTCGCTCAGTCTATAGAGCATGTGACTCTTGATCTCGGGATTATAAGTTTAAGCCCATACTGGGTGTACAAAATACTTAAAAATAATAAAAATAGATTAAAAAATAAAAATCTTTGAAATTTATCATTTTATTATTTACCTAACAATTTATCCAATAATAATTTACCTGTTATAACCATTTGACTTATTATTTACTTAATCAAAATTATTAACTGAACTTACTAATCTTTGAAACTAATAAATTAAAGATACTTTAAAAGTAAAATTCCCTAATATTCCAATCAAAATTTGTTCTACTATTATAAAGGAAAGCATAAACTATGGTACCTCCTAACTAAAAACTGGAAGTGGACTTACCTTCTGGAACCACAACTATGTTATTTGAGTGAAGGTACCTGGGGCGAAAGAAGAAAAAAAAAATTGTTATCATCCAGTACTTTTGCAAGATAACTAATCTGTAAAATGCTCACATTAGAAATTTATCAAATAAAAAGGGATGAAAGCTTTCTATCATATTGTACTCTAAGTGCATGACACAAAACCTGTGGTCATCACAGATAACTAATACCTCAAGAATGATATTTTATGCTGGAATTGCAAATATTAAACCTATTTACTGATTTAAGTTGTTATTTTAAAATAAAAGCATGCATAACAGATATATTTTGAGGTATTTTTTAAACTCAAAAAACAAACTACCACTTTTTCTAGTTCATTTTAAAGTGTTCAGGTTTTCAGAAAAACACGAATTGCGTAAAGAAAATCAACACTTATTACATAAATGAAAATGCAACTTTCAGTTTCTAAAGGACAACTTTACAAAATAAATAAAAACTATTTACAGCTAATATACTGACTGAGAACCAAGAATGGAGAGATTAAATACTGACCATTTACAGTATCTATAAAAATACTCAACTGTCAAGCTACATAATTTATTTCACAGCAAAAGGAATCTCATAAACAAGAATCAAATTCTTTTCTTAAAAAAAAAAAGTTAGCCCTGCTGACAAGTCCAGACAAGTCTAGTAAATAACACTTTTCTCACGGAAGTATCTTTAGCGCACTCTGGTGGAGACTATGCAAACAGCAGCAGCCAACTATTCAGAGCAGAAGTGACAACTGGAGATCACATAATAATTTTAAAATAAATTTGTATCACTGATTTTCAGACATGAGACCTAGATTTTTTTTATATTTTCAAATCTACCATTGTATTTGTTATATGTCGTAAAAATGTCTATATGTCATAAGTCAGTCTTCATAAAATATTTTTGAAAGAATTTTGAACTTTTTTCTACATTTTTAAGTCTAACATCAAATGTTAAAATGTCACTAACACAAAATAAGAAAGATACAAAAGTAATACATTCACAATTATTTAATGTTGCATTAAATAGATTTTGTGTTGGTATTAACCTGCTGGGCCTAACACAATTTAAATAATTATTCCATTCTATCATATAATTTATTCCTTGTTTTGTGTATATAAAACGATCCACATTTTAAAATCAATATTCTTTAAGCATTAGTTTTAGGAAGGAATACCTAACTGCTTTATGAGATGACCCTAAAATCTCTTTGGTGCCAAAAGACCATATGTAAATAAATGCGAGCACACATGCATTTACATTTGTCACACCAAAGTCAGGGTTCCTGGACACCAAAATAAAGAGACAACTGATTTTTCAGTTACCCACAAAATACTTGCCTAAACTCAAGTTCTACATATGCAAAACGACCTTAAAATGAATGCCCCACACCAAGGTGGACTCTAAGAAACTGGGCTTGTCTGGGTGGACAATGACAGGCAACTTTTGAGAGAAGGAACACCAGAAGAGGTCTAGTTTGGGTGGTAAGGCAAGAAGGAAGGTTTCTGATGTGCAAATTACGTTTTAAAACTTCAATAATAACAAATTATTACATGTGAAAAAAAAACGAATGCCCAAATCAAAACATGAACTAAAGTGCTCGCTGTTATGAATGACATTTAAAAATGTATTTTAACACATTAAATTTACCTACATTAAAATGAAGATGCAGTCTACAGAAAGAATAGAATGTTCCCAACCCTGACTACAAAACATAGGTGTGCGGGACCACCCCTACCACGTGAAACACCATCTCAACTCAGGTTATCCTGATGTGCAAGTGATAATCATCACTGGTGGGATGGATCCGAGAACAGGCTGTGAAGCTGGAAAGAGTGCACCTCAGCAGCCATGTGCCCAAGGGAAAATTACTCAACTTCTCCCTTTCATAGTCTATAGAAGGAGAGAATAATAACACCAATAACATCAGGATATTGTTAAGGATTAAATGGATCAATAAATGTAAAGCTCTTAGAACAGAGTACCATGAATGCCACTGTTATTGTTATTATAGTTATTGTGAGTCATCTATAATCAACGGTTTAGCAATTTTAAGTCACTTCTCTTTACTCATTTTTTGTAATTTCAAAGTAGTTGAAATGTTGGTGTTTCAATGTAACTAGTTTTCATCATAATCTCCTATAGCTCAAGGAGTTTTCATTCACTGCTGGCAGGAATGCAAACAATACGTCCACGTTGGAAAGTAGTTTGGTAGTTTTTTAATAAAATTAGATATACAGGGGCGCCTGGGTGGCTCAGTGGGTTAAAGCCTCTGCCTTCAGCTCAGGTCATGATCCCAGGATCCTGGAATGGAGCCCTGCATCGGGCTCTCTGCCAGCAGGGAGCCTGCTTCCTCCTCTCTTTCTGCCTGCCTCTCTGCCTACTTGTGGTCTCTGTCAAATAATAAATAAAATATTTTTAAAAATTAGATATACACATTTACTTAATAGTGATATGCCAATGTCAGTTTCTTACTTTTGACAAATGTATCATGGAATTTTAAGATGTTAACAACAGGAGAAACTGGGTTAGAGGGGTACTAGAACTCTGTACTCTCTTTACAACTTTTCTGTAAATATAAAATTGTTCCAAAATAAAGTTGAACTTTTTTTTTTTAATTAAAAGAACAGGGCTTTTATTTCTAGCTGTGATGGAATAATAGGGACCAGATTTACCTGGATGCTATAAGCAACAGGAAAATTGGATAGAACATATGAAACAATCATTTTTAGATTAAAAAAAAAATAGGCAATTAGGATTATGTTACCTGAGAGAGAAGAAACAACGCAAGCCATACGATGTCCCTAGCTTTCTACCTGGAGGGAAACTGTGAACTGTGGAACATGAATGGGATCCTAAACAAAATATATTTAAGTCTCACTGAGTTATGGAGACACAAGTCAGAATTTAGGGAAACTGAGGCAGCTGGAAATTGTGGGGTAGTGGGGTGGAGTTCTGGAGGAGAGGATGCTACACGGAAAAAAAAAAAAGAAAAAGAAAAAAACCTTTAAAAATTTAAGTAAGGACCCCTTAACTCAATGCTGAATTCTAAAATGCAGCCTAGGCAAAAAGTGACAGACACCTATCAGCTAAGTGGTCCAGAAATCATACAGGGCTGGAGGCATTTAAGTTACGAGCAGCAAGGGTACCAGGCCCTTGTTGATTATCTGGCACATTCAAATCAGATCCTATAAAGGCCATGCCCTAGTAATAGGGCTAAACTAAGCCTAGAGTAGAGGTTACTCTAGACCTGTCCTAATGAAGTGTAAACACAAGTCATGAAAGGATCAAACTAAATTGTAAATAACCTCATGCCAGAATAAAGCACACACACACAAAAAGAAAGACAACAAAGTCTAGAGACTCAGCAATGTGAAACTTGTAAGGTCCAGTGTCCAGTCAAAGAGTATTAGATATGCCAATAAATCAAGAAAATGTGACCGATAACAGTCAATACCAGCATATACAAGAGAACACAGATGATAAAGTCAGCAAACAAGGACATAAGAACAAGTATAAGAAGTATATTCAGACATTTAAAGCAAAATAGGAACACTGCAAGAGAAGTGTTAAAGTATGAAGAAGAAGCAAACAGAACTTCTAGAGACCAAAAATACAATGAACAAAGTGAAAGCATCACTAGGTGGGGTTAACAGCAAATTAGAGACTGAAGACAGAGAAATAAAATTTGTCCATACTGAACCACAAAGAAAAGAAAAAGACTGAAAAGAGTGTTGATGATTAAGTGAAAATATTCAACAATCTAACAAACATGTAAGAGTCCTGGAAACATAGACCAGAGAGAGGACTGTAGAAATAAATATCTGATGAAATAATGTCAAAAAATTGCTAATTTTGATGAAAACTATAAAGACAAAGCCAAGAAGCTCAATGAATGTCAAGCACAAGAAAAAAGAAAACCCCAATGAGGTATATCAAAATCAAATCCCTGAAAAACAGTGTAAAAATGAAAACCGTCAAAAAAATAAAAAAATAAAAATAAATAAATAAAAACCGTCAAAGTAGTCTAAGGGGGGAAAAAAAAACATGTTACATGTAGGGGAACAAATATAAGAACGATAGCAGATGTTGCTTCAGAAACTATGGAAGCCAGAAGATAATGAACATCATAAAAGTGCTAGAAAAAAAAATCAAGAATTCTAATTCCAGAAGACCAAAACAAAACTTCAAAACTAGGAAGGTGAATGTAAAACAAAAAATATAAGACTTTTAGAGAAAAAAACTAATGTGAGATTTTTCTCACAGGAGAAAACCTTGATGGCCTAAGGCTAGACAAGGAGTTCTTAGAATTGACACTAAAAACATGATACAGAAAAGCAAAAATTGACAAAGTGGACCTCATCAAAAGGTAAAACTTTTGCTTTCCAAAAAGAACTTCAAAGAAGATGAAAAGACAAATTACACATTGGGAGAAAATATTTGTAAACAACAAAGAACTGGTTTCTATACTATTTAAAAGCTCTTAAAACTCAAGACTAAAAATAAATCCAAATAGAAAACAAGTAACAGACACATGTCACTGAAGAAAAGATACAGATAACCAATAAATACTTGAAAAGATGTTCGGTATCATTAACCACTACAGAAATATAAATGAGAGCCACAATGAGAAACTAGAACAATCACATCTTGGTTGGGGAGAATATAAAAAAGGTACAGCCAGGGGCGCCTGGGTGGCTCAGTGGGTTAAGCCGCTGCCTTCGGCTCAGGTCATGATCTCAGGGTCCTGGGATCGAGCCCCGCATCGGGCTCTCTGCTCAGCAGGGAGCCTGCTTCCCTCTCTCTCTCTCTGCCTGCCTCTCCATCTACTTGTGATCTCTCTCTGTCAAATAAATAAATTAAAAAATCTTAAAAAAAAAAAAAGGTACAGCCAACCTTGAAAATTATTTGGCAATTTCTTAGGAAACTAAAAATCCAGAGCAAAAGTGAAAGAGTAGGGACCTCCAAAAATTCTTTAACATAAAATCAACAAGAATATAGGCCAAAATGATAAGCTTATGTACAAAACTCTGGAAATTAACCAAAGTGGTACAGGGAGGGTTTATTTAAGAAAAATGGCAAAATCTCAATAAGCACAGTGAGCTCTGAACTTTGGGGCATTTTCACTCACTCTCCAGCTCTGCAGAAGCATGGGGGCGGGCAGGAAGCAAAAATCAAACAAAAAAACCTAGTGATTAATCACTATCAATCAAAGTGAAAAGCCTGGCTAGTACCTGACGGGGCAGAACTAGGGTAGAGCTCACTCCCAGAAAACTGTCATCATTTGAATTGTTTCCCAGTTCCTAGAAGAAGACCCCACTTGCAAAGCTGTTTTTAATTTGATCTGACTAGAACCTTGCCTCTTCCCCAGTTCAAATAAATTATGAGCAATTGTTTCACTTCACAGCCACCTGAGCCAATAGACAGCAGGTGGAGCAAACAATAGGCAACCAAAAACTTTAAATGGAAAAGTTGGGTAAGATGTGCATAGGAGCTCTGAAAAGCTCTGGTGTATTTCTGGAAATCTAGAAGGTCTAAGGCAAATGTGCAAATGCTCAGGAAAGAGTTGAAAATACCCTAAGCAATCACCTCTGCTGAACTTGAGGCTCCTACGTGAGAAGGTGAAGGCTAAGGTGAAGTTGTCAAATGCCAGCTGAGAGGTGGAGGCCTACCACCATACAAGAACAAAGCTCCTCAGCAAAGACTGGGAAACTTACTGGATTCAGGCAGCTAAGGAAATCTCTGCCTAATCATTAGCTGACCACTAAGGTAACTGAGAAGATACTTTAAAAATAGTAATAAAAAAGAAAAGGAAAAGAAAGGAGAGAACTCTTTCCATTCATTCCCAGGCCAATATTACCTGGATACCAAAACCAAGACATCTCGAGACCACAGACCAATTTCCCTCATGAGTACAGAAGCGAAATTCCTCAACAATATACTATTAAGCCAAATCCAGCAAATATAAAAAGGATTATATTCCACGACCAAATGGGATTTACCCCCACTGATACAAGGTTGGTTCATTCAACATACAAGCATCAATCAATGTAATACACTGTATTAACAGAATAAAGAAAAATATGTCATCTCAATAGATGAGAAAAAGACCATTTGACAAAATCAAATACCCTTTTGTGAGAAAAAATCTCAAGGAACAAGTAGTAGAAGGGAATTTCCTCAATTACATAGAGAGTACCTATGAAAACTCTATAGCTATCATCACACTGAATGGCAAAAGACTGCAAGCTTTCCCCCTAACATTAGGTGGGAACAACACAAAGATATCTGGTCTCACCATTTTTATTCAACATTCTATGTTATAGTCAAGGAAATTAAGCAAGAAAAAGAAATAATAGGGTTACAGATTGGAAAGTAAGAAATAAAGCTATTGGGGTACCTGGGTGGCTCAGTCAGTTGAACATCTGCCTTCAGCTCAGGTCCTGGGACTGAGCCCCAGGTCAGTTCCCTCACAGGGAACTTGCTTTTCCCTCTTCCTCTCCCTTCTCCCTCTCCTCCCTGCTCATGCTATCTCTTTCTCAAGTAAATAAATAAGATCTTAAAAAAAAAAAAAACTATCTTCATTAACAGATGACATGATCTTGTATACAGAAAATTCTAAGAAATACGCCAAAAAAAAAAAAAGTTAATAAATGAGTTCAGCAAGGTTGAAGAATAAAAGATCAACATACAAAAATCACTAGGATTTTTATATATTAGACAATGACTAATTTTAACATGAATTAAGAAACTCATTCTATGTATGATAAAAAAATAAATACTAAGGAATAAATTTAATAAAAGAAGCTCAAGATTTTTACACTGAAAAGTGTTCAATGTTCAAACAAAAAAATGTTGAAAGAAACCAAAGATTTAAATAGACATCTCACATTCATAGATTAGAAGACATAATATTATTAAGATGGCAACACTCTGTATATTGAACTAAAGAGTCAATGCAATTGCTATCATCAATTGCAGAAGACTTTTTTAATAACTTGACAAGCTGATGTTAAAACTTGCATGGAAATGCAACAGACTTAGAATAGCTAAAACAATTTTGAAAAACAGGAATAATGTTGGAGGAATCACACTTCTCAATTTCAAAACTTACTAACAGTAATCAAGTTTATGTGCTACTGTTAAAAAGACAGACATACAGATCAACGGAATAAAATTGAGAATCCAAAAATTTTCCCGCATGTCCATGGCCAAGTGATTTTTGACAAAGGTGCTGAAACAATTCAATGGATAAAGAGTATCCTTTTCAATAAATGGTGCTAAAATATTTGGAAAGTAGACCTTTATATTGCAGCTTATGCAAAAATTAACTTAAAATGGGGCGCCTGGGTGGCTCAGTGGGTTAATAAGCCTCTGCCTTCGGCTCAGGTCATGATCTCAGGGTCCTGGGATGGAGTCCCGCATCAGGCTCTCTGCTCGGCAGGGAGCCTGCTTTCTCCTCTCTCTCTCTCTGCCTGCCTCTCTGCCTACTTGTGATCTCTCTCTGTCAAATAAATAAATAAAATATTTAAAAAAAAAAATTAACTTAAAATGGATCAAAGACCTAAATGCAAAAAAATAAAAACAGTTTCTTAGATATGATACCAGAACATATATTGCCAAATACTTCTTGATAAAAAATTATCAAGAAAATGAAAAGATAAACCACAGAATGGGAGAAAATATCTGAAAAGCATGTATCTGATAAAATATCAAATATATAAAGCATTCAAATGTATAGATTATATACCTCAAATATATAAAGCTATCTCAAATATATAAATCAAATATATAAAGCACTCAAATATATAAAGAACTCCTATAACCCAATAAAAATATTATTTTATTTTATCTTATTTACTTATTTTTTAAAGATTTCATTTATTTATTTGACAGAGATCACAAGCAGGCAAAGAGGTAGGCAGAGAGAGAGGTGAAGCAGGCTCCCCGTGGAGCAGAGAGCCGGATGCGGGGCTCGATCCCAGGACCCTGGGATCATGACCTGAGCCGAAGGCAGAGGCTTTAACCCATTGAGCCACCCAGGCGCCCCCCAAAAATATAATTTTAGAATGGAAAACAGAGTTGAATGGACATTTCTCCAAAGAAATAAACAAAGAGTAAACCCATAAAAAGACATCATTAGTCAGAAAAATACAAATCAAAATTATGGTACCAATTCATACCTACTAGGATGACTATCATCAAAAGGAGAGAAAATAACAAATGATGAAAATGTGGAGAAATTAGGATCCTCATTTATTATTGGTGGAATTGTAAAATGATGCATCTTTTGGAAAACAGCTTGGCAGTTCCTCAAAAGGAACTTAAACAGAGTTTACCACTGCAATTCCACTCCTAGGTATAAACCTTAAAGAACTGAAAATATATGTTCATACATAAACTCCTACATGAATGTTCACACTTGCGTTATGCAACATAGCCAAAATGTGTGAACAACTCAAATGTCTATCAACTAAAGACTGGATAAACAAAACATGGTATATTCATGCAATGGAATGTTATACATACATTAAAAAAAAAAGAATGAATTCTGAAATATGCTGCAACATAGATGAAGCCTGAAACCATGCTATGTTAAAGCAAGAAGACCTAAAAAACCACATACTATATGATTCAATTTACACGAAACATCCCAGACAAGCACAGCCATAAAAATAGAAAGCAGATTATTGGTCACCAAGAAGTTATTAGGGATTGAAGAAAGGGAGGAATGAATGCTAAATGGGTTTCTTTTGATGTGATGAAAATGTTCCAAAATTAGATAGTACTAATGGTTGCTCAACCTTGTGATTATACTAAACACCACTGAACTGCATACTTAGAATGGAGAATTTTATAGTATGTGAATTATATCTCAACAACAACAAAATGAAACATGTAATTACCATATGACTCAGCAACAGTCATCTTAGTCATTTATCTCAGAAAAATGAAAACTTAGTCACAAAAAAACATGTATACAAATGTACCAAGTGACATTATTTATTACAGATACAAATAAAACCACCAATATGTCCTTCAATGGGTAAACAATTGAAGAATCTGCTTACATCCATACCATGAAATAGAATTCAGCAACAAAATGACAAAATGACAGAGATAGAGAACAGAGTAGTAGTTGCCAAGGTTTGGGGGGCCACAGGAAATGTGATTATAAAAGGGTAGCTCAAGCAATCCTTGCAGTGATGAAAGTACTCTATCTTAACTATGATAGTGATTATACAAATCTACACATGTGATAAAACTGCACACACACACACACACACACACGAGTACACAGAAAATGAACACTGGATAACATAACACCAGTGTCAATCTTCTGGTGCTGATCTTTATACTATGTGTATGCAAGACGTGAACAGAGGTGGAAACTAGAAGGGTACACAGGATCTTGCTGTATTATTTCTTATAATTACATGTGGATCCAACATTATCTCAAACTGAAATGATCTCAAATTTTAAAAAAGATGGAGAAATAAAGACTTTTTTCAGTTAAACCAAATCTGAGAGAATAATACAAGAATTAATATGAAAGACAACTTTTCTCATTTTAAGTTTCTTTAAATAAACAATCTAAATTCAAAGTTAAAATAATGACTTTGGCCAGTTATCAGTTTAGTCTGTCAGCTCCAAATCTACCTTCTATGACTGGTCTAATGTTAGATTGTCAAAAGAGGGCACTGGAGTGACTTTGCCAGATGACAGCAGCAGGAAGGCCCTCCCTTCTGGGGCCAGTTGCCCTTCAATTGTTTATTTAGCACAGGAGCCAAAGCCCAGAAGCACTCACCTCAGCAGCCCTCTTGGAAAACCTCAAGCCACATTCTCACACTATGAGCTCCCACCCAGCTCTGTAGCAGTTCTTGACTACACCATCAGGCCACCCTCTCCCCATCCGGCAAAGTACTGCTACAGACCAGCTTTGACCAGCCTCAGGCAACAGTCTTACCACCCTGTGGCCACTTCTGTGGCAGTCCTGCTCACACTTCAGGCAACTGCCTCCCCACTAGCCAGGCTGCTTCTACAAACCAGCTCCAGACTAACAAAGCCTTCCTGCAACAGTGAGCTGGTATCATGAAGCAGCTCCAGCCTACACCATCTGGCAAGCTCCTCCACCACCAGCAGGCTGTATGCTCCTGTGGTAGCCAGACCTCCACTGAAGAGGTCTAAATATCAGCGTAGGGGACGGAGCGCTCCTAAGTCATCAGTCCTTTCACTACCTACTTTCCCTCAGCCCAGAAGTAATATCTGCTCTTTGTACTTACTAATTCTGCATACCATAGGTCCTTTATCTTCTTTTAGTAGCTAATAACATTTTACTAGTCAACAATTCTTTGTATTAATTTTCCCTGTTTAAACTACAGGTATGGTTTCTATCTCCTAACTGGACCCTGACTGACATACACATGATATGTACACATATATGTATATCGATAGATACTTACAAACACACACATGATAAGACATACACTAGCACAAAGAATGAAGCATTGATGTAAGGTTCCTACGTTACATGTGAAGTGGTGCATTATGAGAAGGTGGACTATAACAGGTTAAAGAAGCACAATATAAACAAAACACTGAAATAGAAATAGAGTAGTAAATGGGTTCCTAATAGCGGTAGTAAATGGGATCCTACATGACACTAAAATAATTTTAAAGAAAGAAAGAGGGAAAAAAATAGTAACAGCTGAGACAAACAGAACACAAGTTGTAAGATGGTTGACTTAAATTCAATCATATCAATAATCATATTAAATCTAAACACTCCAGTTAAACAGCCCGATTGTCAGATCGGTCAAAAATCAAAGAACCAACTAATGTTGACTTCAATAAACCAACCTGAATTATAAAGACACAGAGTGGTTAAAAGAAAAGAATGTAAATTCCAATTCAGTACAGGAAAATAAACTCCTACCAGACTGATCCTCTAGCAGATAACAACTAAAATGCTGAAGAACACACACACACACAGGGCTCTGAGGCACTGCAGAGTAAACAAAACCAAGCCAATTCTGGCAAAGAGTCTAAACTTAGAATGAATGGCATTGGGTGAGTTTGAGATTTGCTTTGCTTTTTATTTTTATTTTTTAAAGATTTTTTTAAAGATTTTATTTATTTGACAGAGAGAGAGATCACAAGTAGGCAGAGAGGCAGACAGAGAGAAAGGGGGGAGCAGGCTCCCTGCTGAGCAGAGAGCCGGATGCAGGGATCAATCCCAGGACCCTGAGACCATGACCTGAACCGAAAGCAGAGGCTTAACCCACTGAGCCACTCAGGCGCCCCTTGTTTTTTTTTTTTTTTTTTCCTTTAAATAGCATTTAGTTTAAGGCAGGGTACAGACAGTTACCGTGCAAAGCAGCTAACATTCTGATAAAAAACTTTAGACCTACTAGCCTAAAGAATAAGAAGACAGAGTTCAGGGCAACCACAACCACTGGCAGGTAAAGGGAGAATACCAGACAAAAAGAGTCAGGGAAGGGGAACCCAAATTCTATTTCTAAACTTTGCCTAAAACAATGGCAATCCCAGAACCATGCAAATATAGAAAAAACTCCAGCTAAAGGCAAAAGAACTGCACCAAGATTTCAGCTGCCCTCCAGGAAACAGTTTACTGCTTGAGTCAAACCAGTGAATTACCTGCTAAAGCAAAAATATCAACACTCTTTGAATGAATATAACAGATTCCAGTCACCAAGACACAACATTCCCAATTGTCAGGATATAATCAATCCAACGTAGGAAAACACAAGAAATGTGATCCATTAACAACAACAACAATGATATCAAGCTCAAGATGACCAAGATGTTGGAATCAGCAGACAAGGAATTTTTACGTAGTTATTACAGCTATGCAGAGTGATCTAAAGTAACATATGCCTGCAATGTAAGGACGGGAAATTTCAGTAGAAAGGAAGGAGAGATGAATGAACAAACAAATGAAAGAAAGATCTAAAACTGAAAAAATTACTGGATAAAGCTGGATAACAGAATGAATATAACCAAAGGGAAGAGTTTACGAACTTGAAGAAAGAGCAATATAAATTATCTAATCTAAAACATAGAGAGAAGGGGCACCTACCTGGATGGCTCAGTCAGTTAAGTCCCAGGGTCCTGGGATCAAGCCCATGTTCAGCAGGGAGACCACTTCTCCCAGCTCCCTGTCTCTCCCAGCTCCACCCTCTGCTCCCCACCCCTGCCCCACTTGTGCTCTTTCTCTCATGCTCTCTGTCTGAAATAAATAAAATCTTAAAAAAAAAAAAAAAGATAAAATGCAGAGAGAAAAAAGACTGAAGGAAACATGAGCAGTGCCTTAGAGAAACGCAGGACATCAATAGATGTAACATATGTGTAAATGGTGCCCAAGAAGGAGAAAGGGAATAGTGCATAAAAAATATTCAAAGAGGGACGCCTGGGTGGCTCAGTTGGTTAAGCAGCTGCCTTCAGCTCAGGTCATGATCCCAGCGTCCTGGGATCGAGTCCCACATCGGGCTCCTTGCTTGGCGGGGAGCCAGCTTCTCCCTCTGCCTCTGCCTGCCATTCTGTCTGCCTGTGCTCGCTCGCTCTCCTCTCTCTCTGACAAATAAATAAAATCTTAAAAAAAAAAAATATTCAAAGAAATAATGGTTGAAATGTATCAAATTTGGGAAAAGACATAAATTCACAGATTCAAGAAGCTCAGCAAACTCCACCATAAATAAATACAGAATTACACCAAGGTACATCATAGTTACATTTCTGTAAACCAAAAAAAAATCGAAAGAAGCCAGAGAAAAATGATATATTAATACAAGTGAAAAATGACTAAAATCCCACTAACTTATTATATATAATAAACATAACACAGAATTATGTATTATTTATTCATTTATATTATATAACTTATTTATATTACAAACATAGATGTTTATATATTGTGTTATTTCTTATGTAATACAATATGTTATACATAATTACATACATATTATATAAAAATATTTCTAAAGGGCTCAAAGAAAAACACTATCAAGTATGAAGGCGACTACCACTGTACACATAACACAGTTTGGAGTATTACTTCGCAGTCTTCTACATCTTCATGATTGTTTCACTTTTTTGCCTGAAGGCCTCAAGAATTTTTTTCCTTCAAGTCTAAAAAAGGCTTTGAATAAATTCCACACCCATTACTAATAAAAATTCTTGAGAAAGTAGAAATTAATAGTCTGGTAGGTAGCCTCCAAGACGGTCCCCGTCGATCTCCACTACTACTGACTTGTTTCTAATGAACAGAATACAGCAAAAGTGATGAGATGTCACTTCCATGATTAGATTAGGAAGAGACTGTGGATCCTGTCTTGCATATACTCTCTTGCTCTTTTTTTCCTTGCACTGATGGAAGCCAGCTGCCATGTTGGGAATGACACTACAGAGAGGCCAACTGGCAAGGAACTAAAGGGAATTAGTCCTCTGGCCAACAGCCGGCAAGGAACTGAGTCAACCTTTAGGCCAAAAACCTGAGATTAACTGAATCTTGCCAATAACCACATAAGTAAACATAGAAGAGGATACTTCTTTTAGTTGAGCCTTCAGAGAAAACAGCAGCCCTGGGCAACTACCTTGATTGCAAGCCTTGAAAGAGACATTGAGGCCAAGACACCCAGCTAAGCCAAGCCCAGATTCTAGATCGTCAGAAAATAGGAGATAATAAGCGTTCATTCTTTTAAGCACCCCTACCCACAGTTTAAGCCACTACATTCTGGATAATTTGTTAAGCAGCAACAGATTGTTAATACAAATGAATATTTATTTAACACAATAGATTACATATACGTTCATTGTAAAGCCAGTATCTTTCTTATGGGGTAACCCTGGAGGTATTCCCACTAAGGTCACAAAAAAACAAGGATGCCCACTGTCTCAAGTACAATTTCACACTGTTCTGGAAGGACTAGCCAATGCCATCAGACTAGAGAAAATAATTAAAGGCATAAGGTTTAGAAAAAAAGAAACAACATTATATGTATTTTCAGACATGAGCGTATACCTGAAAAAGTGTGAGGAATCAACCATAAAACTAACTCGAACAATAAGATTCCAGCAAGGTAGCACAATATAGAGTTAACACATGAAAACAAAGTGCTCATGTATTCAAAAAACAACCACTTAAAAGAGGTAACAAGTAAGAAAATTCATTTACAATAGCAAAAAATATATATTAAATGCTTAGGGATAAACTTCAGAAATGTTCAAAACCTATATGAAGGAAACTATAAAGAGCTTATAAAAACAAAAGGTAGGCTTAAAATAATGTTAAGACATCTTTCTTCTTGAAAATATACACTGAAGTATTTAGAGATAAAAAAACATGATGCATGCAACACTCTTGAAAGCTTCAAAAATATGTATATATTTTATATATATACACACATATATTTATATATATATGTATATGAGATGAAATTTAAAACTTGATAAAGCAAATAGGATAGGAAAAAATCACCAAAGATGTTTAAATCTAATCAAGAGGGAAAAATCAGACAAACCAGACAAACAGTAATTTAAAGACATTGGGTATGTTTGGTGGGGGGGGGAGATTGGGATAATTTAAATATGCAGTGTACATTAAATGATATTACTGAATTCATATTACCTTTTTGTTTTGAGAGAGAGAGAGAAAGAGAAAGCATGAGCAGGGGAAGGGGCAGAGGGAGAGGGAGAGAGAGAATCTTAAGCAGGCTCCAAATCTGGTGTGGTGCCCTACACGGGGCTTGATCTCACAACCTTGAGATCATTACCTGAACCAAACCAAGAATGGGAAGCTTAACTGACTGAGCCACCCAGGTGTCCCTGAATTAATATTACTTTTAATGTGTGATAATATTATAATTATGTGCAAGATTGACCTTATTCTTAGAAGATACATACTATATTTAGGGGTAAAGTATCATAATGTCTGAAATTTGTGTGTGTGTGTGTATGTGAGGACTGGAAAGGGAAGGAGGAAGGGAGATGATAGGAGACAGAAACAAAAAGCAAATATGGTAAAATGTCAACTGGTTAAATTTAGGAGAAGCATATATGGGTATTGATTGTACTATGTTCTCAACTTTTCTGTTAGTTTGAAACTTTTCAAAATAAAAGGATGGTGGGGGGAAGTAGAAATGACAAACTCCCAGCTTAAAGAGGGAGGTGTAATGTTAGTTTTCCTTCCTTTACCTCTTGAAAATCTGCCAAATAATAAAGAGAACAAGAAATAGCAATGAAAACTCCTCCTTCAACAAAATTAGGAGGGAGCTGGAAGGAAAGGGGAAGATTCTAAAAAATCCTCCTTACAGGTAAATCAATAGATACTTAAAGTTGATGCACCAAAAAACCAAGGTGTAAAACATAGTATTTAGCATTATGGAGGTAATTGTCAAAAGAACTAAAAAACAAATGAGGTACAGAGAACACAGGGAAGTAGGTTTTCACTCTATATTTTAAACCTTTTACATTGTTGGACTGCTTATATCAAATAACAAATATATAGTAGTAGAACAGCAATAAACTTTCCCAATTACACTGACTGTCCACAAGGATTCTGTGACCAAGAGGCTGCACCCAGAAAAAAAAAAAAAAATCTTTCATAGTCTTAAAAAGTTTATCTTTACTACCTTAAGGTGAGATATTTAAAACACACTTTAAATGGTAAAATATTTTTAAAATATTATTGGGTTTAGCAGAACTACCTACACGAACACTATGACCATGATACCAAAAAAATAATAAATACATTAAAATGACATATCCTATTATTTCAAATAACTTAAAATTATTTTCATCCTTGTTTTGTTTTTTTTTAAAAAATTTGAATAAACAGACTCACAGTTCCACAAGGTTTGGAAGCTTCTGAGCAAGGTTTTCTGGCTGAAAATTAAAAACTCAGAATTAAATTTTATTTTTGAAAAATGTATAAACATTTCTAATGAGCTTAAACACAAAGTACTATCTTTTGGGGGGTGTAAATCTAGAGAAAATAATTCAAAAATAAAGCAGGTCTGGGTTTTATGCTCAAATAGGTCATAATACAATTTAAACCTATAAATTTGAACACTTAAAATCAGTGTCTCTCAGCGAAACTAGAAACCTTGTATTCCACCACAGTCACGGAAGAAATTAAACTGTTCATAACAAGACACACGGGAAGAATGCCGGCTGACAATGGAGCCAGATACTGGGGTGACACAGCCATGGCACATCAAGGATCATTGGCAACTACCAAAATCTAGGAGAAAGGAAGGAACCGATTCTCTCCCTCAGAGCTCTGAGAAGTACCCGACCCTGCCCATACCTTGACTTCAGAATTCCAGCTCCCAGAATTGTGAGAGAATAAATTTCTGTCGTTTTAAGCCACCTAGTCTATGTAGTTTGGTACAGCACCCTAGGAAACTAACATTCGCCCCCCTAAACTCCCAAATCACGTGCCTTGGAAAAAATCAGGGAAATCCCCAGGTGCCAGGAACCAAGACCTAACTAAGCTCAGGGTGAACAAAGGAAGCTGGAGTCCAGGATCCAGGGGAGAGGTGGACCCTGCCACAGGTTCTAAGGGGTGTGGTGCGACAAGAACAACAAACGGGTCATGGGGAAGACAGACTGGGATGAACCTAGGTGCCTTACACAGAGTCAAAGTGTTGGAAAGACTGGCCCTTGTAAGATCAGAAACTCCCAACTCACAGAAATTTAAGAAGGCTTCTCTCGGCTGGAGACACCGAGTAAAAGGAAAAGCTTCCTGCAAGTAACTGAAAGCCAGCCTGTCTGTCTGTCTGTCTCTCTCTCTCTTACACACACACACACACACACAGAGTTCAAATTTACACAAAGACAGGAGTTGTTGAGACTAAAGGAGCACTCTGAGTCGGAAGTAATATGTATCTCTATCTATATTTTATTCTACGCCCAAACATACTGTAGGGTAGGCTAGATTTCAACAACAAAGAATCAGGAATACTTTTTTAGAAGTAATTAGGTATAGCTTGAGTCCTGAAAGACAAACATACATTTTCAGAGGTTGCTGTGGGGCAGGGAGGAAGTTCCGGTTAGCTTCCAGGCATAAGAAGCAACATATGAAAAGGAGGGAGAAGGAGGCATGTCTGGGAAACTGCAAATACAATCTCTTCTGCTTTCACTCCCTAACAGTACTCCTGAACAGATCTGATGTTTTCAAAAATCCTATTATAAAAACAACTGTGTTGGGGCACCTGGGTGATTCAGTCGGTTAAGCCTCCAACTCTTGATTTTCACTCAGGCAATGATCTCAGGGTTGTAAGATCGAGCCCCATGTAGGGTTCTGTAGGCATGGAACCTGCTAGGTTCTCTCTCTCCCTCTGCCCCTTCCCCCTCTTAAAAAAATCATGTTAACTGAAAAACAAAAGTGAAAACTAGACAGATTTATATTTGTAACCAAGTAATTTTTCATATAGGAACTTAGTAACAATGATTATCACCAGGGAAAGGACTAGGGTTGCTATTCTCCATCTGGTTAGTATTGAATTTTTAACAGTGAGCATTTTATGTCTCTTATATAATCGAAACAGATTACATTAAGATATGTGGTACACACAGCACAAACTGCTACATAATTGAGTAATCAATCATAATCGTCCAATTTGGGTTCTAAAGAGAAAAATACCATTAGTTAGGTATGTCTGGGCCTATAGGGTACACAGGTCTATAATGATTTTGCAGAGAGTGGCATGAAAACAGATCATTAGAGCTTATATCTTATATTACACGAAAACTTCTTAAAAAAATTCTGAAAAAATAAAAATCCACTGGTTTATTTTCAACACGGAAATGACATTACGAATTTCAGTTAGCATACTGATGTATTTAAATTGCAGCGGCATCCAAAGCATCCAAAGGATGTATGCCTATATACACATACATCCTTGTCCTGCTAGGATAGCCGAATATTGAATACGAATAATGTTACGAACACAACGAATCATTTATTGAGTACTCATTTTTTATAAAATCACTTGTATTTAGTTTACAAGTGCTGATTCTTCTACTTCTTCTTCTTCTTTTTTCAACATGTTTTAATAGCAATATATGCAATGAGATCCTTCAGGAAATGTCTTTTCTCAGATGTTACTCTTGGATCTATCCAAATCCTCAAAATGTTTCTTTTAGTATCGGTATCTCTTCTATTAAGGAGAATACACACTTCCATTTATGGGCATACATACAAGGCTTCCTAAGCAAACTAGGCAGCTAGGGATGGGGGAATGTTGCATGGGGGGGGATTACAAAGGGGGGGATTAATAAGAGGCTTAATAACAGCTGTTTCTCTGAAAAGGAAAGACTTACTCAGAAAAAAAGCTTCATCTGTTTTATCTGCAACAATCAGTATCACACATCTGGCTGACTCAGGATCTGTGGTCATTCTTTCCAGATGCCTATTTGGTCCCATTAAACATTATTCTAATCTTCCCATGAGAACTTAGCTCTTTTGAGCTACACAGCTTCACACACAATTAAGCACTGAATAATGTTTCTCCTGCTAATGGTGCATTACCCTATCTTTATTAACGAGTAGATACACTGTGTTTTTAATTTAAAAATAAGCAAGCTGACCTTAAGAAAACTGCAGTTCATTAGACTACTGGGTGGAAAAAAAAAAAGAGAAAAAACCAACCCCTTATTAGTACCTGCCCAAAAAGCCTTGACAAATAAGCAGCCCATTGCATGGGCTGTGGCTGACACCTACTGGTAAGGATCCCTGAATTACTTCCTACTAGTTAAAAATTGTTTTCTAAATTAAGCCAAAATTCTCTTCACTAAAACCCACATTACACTTCACTAAATAATTTTTCTTTACAAATAATGTAAAAGCAAACTTCAGCAAGCACAGTTAAACATAAAATCTACCTCTAATTTTGAATCAATGATGTTTTACTACAACCTTTTAAGGAAAATTGCCAACCCCTTTAAATGGAAACGTTTTTCAATTATGTATCTTGGAACCAATACTTCACATACGTTGCAAACACTATGTTCAGTGATGTTCTCTGGTGGGCAACGTGTACCAGTTACTTCTTTTTTCTTCTCTTTCTGGGCACCTGGTAGACTGCATTTTTCTCTCCAAGCTGGGTACAGCTAAATGACTTACTTTGGTCAGTGAAATTATGTTGACGTGGTAGTCTTAAAGAGCCTGAACTGTAAGAACTAAAATGCACTTAATTCATGACTTTGAAAGGTGTCGTGACAAAAACTGGAAAGCGCAGTGAGTGTATTGTGCTGGTCTGTGAAAGAAATTTTTTTTTCCTTCAGTACCAAAACTTAATTAACTTTTTTTGGTTAAAAAAAAATAAAATTTGGGGGCACCTGGGTGGCTCAGTGGGTTAAAGCCTCTGCCTTCGGCCCAGGTCATGATCCCAGGGTCCTGGGATGGAGCCCCACATCGGGCTCTCTGCTCAGCAGGGAGCCTGCTTCCCTTCCTCTCTCTCTGCCTGCCTCTTTGCCAACTTGTGATCTCTGTCTGTCAAATAAATAAATAAAATCTTAAAAAAAGAAAAGTGTTTCCTGCTAAAAAAATTTTTTTTAAATTAAAAATAAAAAAATAAAATAAAATTTTGAGGTGAAATACAAAAAATTACATAAAAGTTCGTAAGTTCATGGTGGCCACATGACGGAAGCTTTGTCAGCCTTCCTCCCTGGCTGTGGACACCATAAACCAGAGTCCCCAAGCAATATGAGAGTCATGCAGTGTGAGTAAAAGAAATAATTGTACTGTTAAAAAACATTAGGATTCAGGGTTCAGCAAAACCTGCTCCATCCTCACCTCTAAAAACACATTTCAAAAAAGTCATGAATTAAATGAATTTTAGCCCTTACAGCACTTATAAAAAGTCAAATGAAGCTGGACCTCTACCTCACACTACATTCAAAAATTAATTAAAAATGGATCAGCGACTTAAATATAACCCGCCAAATCATAAAACTCATAGAAAAAAACATAAGGGTAAATCTTCGTCATTGTGGAGTTGGCAACAGATTCACAGATAGGACACCAAAACATGAGGAACAGGAAAAAAACAGATACAATGGACTTCACCAAAGTTAAAAACACTTTTGTGCACTAAAGGATATTGTAAGAAAGTGAATTACAAGAAAGTGAAGACAACATTTAAAATGGGAGAAAACAGTTATGAATCATGTATCTGTTCAAGGTCTAGCATCCAAATATATAAAGAATCCTTACCAAAAAACCACCAAACCACCCAATTTGAAAATGGGGCAAAGGATTTGAATATTCTCTAAATATATACAAATAGTCAACAAGCACAGAAAGCGATGCCCGACATCATAAGCGTTAGGGAAATGCAAATCCAAACCGCATGCAGTATCATCTCACACCTACCCACTTCAACCCACTGTAATAATAGTATTTTAAAAACTGTAAAAGAAAAGTGTTGGTGAAGCTATAGAGAACTTTGGAAGCCTTGTACCTTGCTGGTAAAGTGGTTCAGCAGTTCCTCAAAAAACTAGAATTACTGTATGATCCCACAATTCCACACCTAGGTATATGCCCCACAGAATTAAAAACTGGTACTCAAACATGTAATTGTAATCCATACTCACAGCTGCATTGTTCACAGTAGCAAAACAGGTGGAAAGAGCCCAAACACCCATAAATGGATGAATGGGTAAATAAATTACGGTATGCACATGAAACAGGTACTGACTGAGTCATAAAAAGTAATGAAGGACTGATATATACTACAATCTGGATTGACGCTGAGAACACTTTGCTAAGTGAAAAGAAGCCAGACACTGAAGGTCACATATTGAATGGTCCCATTTATATGAACTATCCAGAATAGATAAATCCGTAACAACAGAACATGAACCGGTGGTTAGCAGGGCTGGGGTGCGGAAGGGAACAGGGAGAAATTGCTTAATGAGTAAGAGGTTTAGTTTGAAACTAGACAGAGGCAGTAGCTTTTCAACACTGTGAATGTACCACTGAATTGTGCACTCTAAAATGGTTAATTTTATATTAAGTTCATCTCACGTCAAAAATTATTATTATTTTTAAAGACTGTATTTATTTGAGAGAGAGCACAATCAGTGGAAGGGGCAGAGGGAGAAAGAGAAGCAGATTCCCGGCTGAGCAGGGACCCAGATGTGGGGCTGTATCCCAGGACAAGATCATGACCTGAGCCTAAGTCAGAAACTTAACCAACTAAGCCATCCAGGAGCCCCTTTATTTATTTTTTTTTTAATTAAAAAAAAGTTAATGAAGTTTTGGTATTGAAGGAAAAAAGCACTTCATTTACAAACCATCACATTACTCAACAAGCATTCTAGTTGGATTCGTCATTTGATGTCACTGTGTCCGAGCAAGTACACTGGCATGAGTTAAGTACTAGATGCCTATATGGGAACAACTAAGGTAGACCTCTTTCACTGCCAACAGCATAACCAGTTCCTCTTTTATATCTCTTCCTTTTAATATTTATCATAGGGGCACCTGGGTGGCTCAGCGGTTAAGCCTCTGCCTTCGGCTCAGGTCATGATCTCAGGGTCCTGGGACCGAGTCCCACATCGGGCTCTCTGCTCTGTGGGGAGCCTGCTTCCTCCTCTCTCTCTCTCTCTCTCTGCTTGCCTCTCTGCCCACTTGTGATCTCTCTCTGTCAAATAAATAAAATCTTTAAAAATAATAATAATAATATTTATCATAGAGCAGTATTTCTCCACAGAGGAGTCAGACACTAACTAGGAGGCCAGTGGGAACAGAGAGATAACCAGCACACCCTTTCCTCTTCCACAGTCATATAAAGGCTTCCTGGAGCCCTGTCACCATTTGCTCCCTTAATGTCCTTTACTATTTACCCAGTTGTCTCTTGGTTCACTTCCTGTTAATTACTCATTTTCTTCTTTTTAAATTTCTCTCCAAATAAACTTTAAGTGGCCCCAAAAGGCCCCAGTCTTGTCTTAAACACCTGTCCTATTTCCTTGGTATTTCCTGGAGACAGAAAAACACAGTAGATTCTCAATACTTGCATCTGCCAGCATCACATCTCTGGTGGTTAATTTCTTCTTAAATGAGCAGCATGAAGGAATGATATTACCTATGGTTTTCATTCGAATTATCCGATGAAGCATTATATACTTTTGGGGGAGAGGGGGGTATAGAGGGGAAGAGGGGGTGCTAGAGAGAGGGAGAAGGGGTTGAGAAGAAAGGTGCTCAAGAGAATTAACAGCTCACCAACCCCTCTTGCTAAGAGAAGAGCACTCCTAGCAAAGGCTGTGCAATCACTCACAGGTCAAGCACCACTCCAAGTTTACATGCGCTTTGTAAGCTACCCCTGACATCCTGTTTCCCAGCAAAAAATCCAAGTGACTATGCTGTGCAAACAATGGGTAATGCATTCATAAGCAATACAAAAAAGATAATCCAAAACATATGTCAGGTTTTACGGGAAAATACTAGTTATTTGGAAATGTGAGCATAACAGCTTTAGTTATTTGTTTTAATGCATCCAAAAGGAAAGCAATGAAAAATCTGCAGCAAATACCAAATTTCTCAGAGTATCTTTCCCTAAATAAGGTATCTTATGTCCCGAGTTCACTAAAACAAAAATTCCACTGGAAATTCACAGAGTGCTTGAATACAAAGCACTACAAATATTAACAAAGCCACTTCAAAAGGGAGAGAAAGGGAAAAAATGAGGTACAGAGAATTTTTCGAACAGTGGACAAATTATGTTGTTTCTGAAGTTGTCTTTGAGGTGCCTAAAAAGAATGCTGAGATAATTTTTCTTCCCTGCCCTGCACTACAAATATGTAGCACTAATATAGCCTCAAATGGACTTCCATGACAAAAGTGATAAAAATGACATTACTGATTTTATTGTTTTTCAAGTTTTTATTTAAATTCCATCTAGTTAACATACACTGTAATATTAGTTTCAGATGCAGAACTGCAGTGATTATGGGGGTCTTGCACCCTACCAGTGGTTGAATCCGGAAGGGTCCAACAAGTTACAGAAAAACAAGGAGCCCCTTATGTTGGAATTCCAAGTGAACCAAACAAACAAAAACAAAACTTAATCCTCTCTCCCAAATTTTTCTGTCACACTCGTTGGCCGGATGCTCTTTTACCATTTCCTTACTGTTTTCCCTTTAAGATGTTCTGATGTTCATTTAATCCAGATCCTACTATTACCAAATTCCAAGGGGGTGGAGGGCACAGCTGTGTAACTTTCCCAGACGTGGACCCCTTTCACCCTCAACCCAGCCACCAGCGGCAGGAGCCACCAAGGTCAGCACAACAGAAGGGCAGGCAGGCATCACCATCACTGTAAATCAAAGTATCTAGACTCACTGATTAATACAACTTGAGAGCTGCCTAAGATCTTACTGGTACTATATGCCGACAATCTCATTCTTACAGTTTGTAAGATTTTATTTATTTATTTGAGGATGGGGCACAAGCAGGGAGGAGGGGCAGAGGGAGATGGAACGCGGACTCACTACTGAGCAGGGTAAGCTCAATTCTAGGACCCTGGGATCATGACCTGAGCTGAAGGCAGATGCTTGACTGAGCCGCCCAGGCCCTCAGTAATCTCATAATAATTGATTTTTAATTGTAAAAGTAAGTACTTAGTGAAAAAAATATAAACCAAACTTAATAGCGCCTTCCCTTTTTACTTTTACAGACTTAAGTAAGGCTTTCTCTTCCAGCCCCCACTCTCTTGCCTGCCCCCCATCCATACCTTTATAATCACTATAAGACTGACCTAAGCCCTTTTTAATACCTTAGCTTATTGCCTATAAAGTAGGGATAATAATAGTGCCTACTTCACAGGATTGTCTTGAGGATTAATTAACTTAATACATGTAAATTACTTAAGAGAGTGCCTGGAACTTACTAAAGACTCAAATGATATTATCATTTTATCAGATTTTAACCAATGCCATAATGATGAATATTGAGGTTTTCACAATTTTTCATTCTATCCAATGCTGTGATGAACATCCTGGTTCACTTGACATTTGTTTCATTGGGTAAATTCTTACAAGTGAAAAATGCTGATTCAAACACATATTTATGCAAAATGTTGTCAGATGTGGTCAAACCACCCACCAAAAATATTCAGCCACCTCCACTCCATCTGATAGTGTATGAGAGGATCTTCTTAGTCTCCCAAATCAAGTAGCTTCAACACTAGATACTAGTTTTTGCCAATCTAATAGGAAAGGATGATCAATGTTTTACCTTCTATTGGAAGTTAAAACATCTTTTTCTGTTCTATTTTTATTCTTCTATAATTTGTCCGTTTATATTTTATAGGGAAGGTCAAGAATGCCTTCTCCTGGGTCAAAAGGAAACACTTCTGTGCCTTATGCCCCAACCCAATTCAGGAATATGAATAGACCTCTTCTTCCCTTCAATCCCAGGATATCACTTTTAAGTTAGATTCTGTATTGTTGCATAGATTAACTGATTAATCAAGATCCATCTGCTCTTATCGCTCAGACATAAGCCAAATTCCCCCTCTTTCATTAAAATGTAGATGTCTCTTTCTTGTCCATTCATATTTATAAGCAAAACTGGCAATGGGTGAGAGTTCCATTAGTATCTGGGTAGGTCACCCTTTCATGGCCCCAGGAAAACCTGCCTACCATCCTCATTAAGAGAAGCTGGCAGATCTATTAAGTGCTTTTGTTTCCACACTGAGATTTCTTTTTTTCCCCTTCAAGTCTCCTGTGGCCTTTTATTTTATAAACGAAAAAAACTGAAGTCCAAGGAGGTTAAGCACATGGAACCCGGGGGGTCTGTTACCTCCTGATACTGGGTTTGGCTACCTAACACTGAAACAACCCCTTTGAGGACTGTAGTCCTCAAATGCTCCCACTGCTAATTCCCTCCCTTCGTGAACTCCCAGGTTAGGAGGCAGAACTGGTGATTGCTGCTTCCGAACTATTCTCCAACAATTAGAATGACTCCAGCTTCTACCGGTGGGGGAAATGAGGGGGGACAGAGGTAGCCTTCACCTCAGCCTCCTTCATCCTGCACACTCCTATCCAAACCTTACCTGAAACTTCTCCACCACTTAAATCTCTCTCCACAACCACCTGTCCCATCCCCCCTAGATGGCTTACCCAGTCATGCCCAATATGATTCTTCAACGTCAGTGGGTCTACTGGCCCCTCTCCACTCTCCCTGTTTATTCACTCCTCCTTTCCTTCTTTGTCTCCAATCCAGTGCACATTCCCTACCCCGTCCTCCATGTCCCCAGATATTCCTGCAAAATTCCTGAACCTCCTTTAGTCCCTCTGCACTTGCACTGTATCCACCTGGAAAAAACCTAAGCCTGTAGGCAGGCAACAGTCCACCTTCTTCCTACCTCTGACAGCTGGGTACTGCAGGAGAAAATCCCCTAAAGAAGCAGATGGTTCCACCATAAGCCTAGCAACAGACAGCTTGCTGACTAATGCCAACAATCCCACTATCTTTCTCTAGTCAAACCGCCATGTGACTCTTCCCAACAATCATTTCAAACCTGCATTCTCTACAGATCTTCAGTCCCCAAGCAGATGGCCTTGCCGGGCAGAATGTAGAATTCTCATGTCAGCTGTGCTCAGTTAGTGGCTTTCTATTCCACTCTGTGGTTTTCTAGACCACCCAGACAGCTCCTTGGAAGGGAAGGAGGTATGGATTGAGCAAGATTCTTGCCTACCCTGTCTCCTAAAGAAGAATAATTTCAGTTTCATTTATTATTTAGTGAACTTTCTAAATAAATGGTTCTGCTAAAAGGAGTGAGAAAACATTCACTAGATCTACACATCCCACCTACGTCGGAGTTGGTGTAGAGAGCACCAATATACAAAGCCAACAGAAGGAGAGCTGCTCTGGCTGAAGTGAGGACACACCGCTGCTCCATCTCCCCATAACTCCCCACCTCAGCCATCTTTAGAAACCCTCAGTTCCTCAGTTCTCAGGCACCAAAGAACAAAAAACAAACAGAGAGAAAAGCCCACGGCTCTCAGCAAAACAGGCACCTAGATTTGTCCTCTGAACCTTCTGACATTGACTCCTAGTTCATACTTTCCCTTCAGCTTGGGATGTGAACAAATGAAAATTCCATGAGAATTCCATAAGAATTTGTTCCAAATAAGAGCCTTGAAGAGTACTGGGTACAGAGCAAATACTCACTAAATACATGTTGAATGAATACCTTTCCTCCTAAACTCCTGCCAATGTCATTCCTCAGTGTCAATGTAAACAGCGTCTTCTTCAAAAAATCTCCCATAATCCTGCTATGCAGAATTAGATTATAGGTTCTACAAATTTTGGGCAGTACACCAGGCACAGGGATGCAGAATTTAAGACAGAGTCCTTGACCCTGAAGTCTGGAACACTTATACCTATATTAATAATCCTTACCTTAGTCTACTTCATTTTCATTTATCTATTCATTCAAGAACTATGTGACTACCTAGCACATGACAAACACAGAACCTATATTTCCTATTGTAAATATCTTCTAACTTCCACAAATGTGAGACTTCACAACTCTTAAGATAAATGTTAGGAACCAAAATCATGTTTCCTGACTACTACTTATTCACCTATTAATTATATAACTGAATTCTTATATAAATTGACTCATGTCAAAAAAAAGTTTTAAGTGGCACCTGGGTGGTTCAGTTAGTTAAACATGGATTTTTTCGAAACGGTGTAATTACAACTATATTTTTCTTCCTTATGTATTGCTTTTTAAAAAAAGATTATTTATTTATTTATCTGAGAAAGAAAGAGTGTGTGCATGAGAGTGCACGGGGGTAAGGAGACTCCCTGCTGAGCATGGAGCCCACATGGGGCTTGATCTCATGATGCTGAGATCAAGACCTGAGTTGAATTCAAGAGTCGGATCCTCATCTGACTGAGCCACCCAGGTGCCCCCTTGATAACATTTTCTTTTCTCTAGTTTACTGTATTGTAAGAACATAGTATGTAATACATGTAACAAGCAAACCATGTATTAATCAACTGTTTATGTTCTCAGCAAGGCTCCTGGTCAACAGTAGGCTATTAGAAGATAAGTTCTGGGGTAGTCAAAAGTTAAACGTCGATTTTTGACTGAGCATGGGGTCAACACCCCTAACCCTGGCATTGTTCAAGAGTCAACTGTACTGATAAAAAGTACTTTAAAATGGGGCGCCTGGGTGGCACAGTTGATTAAGCATTTGACTCTTGGTTCCAGCTCAACCTTGGTCTTGGGGTCATGAAATCAAGCCTGGCATCGGACTCAGGGTCAGCCTGCTTTAGATTTTCTTTTCCTCACTCTCTACCCTTCCTACTTGTGATCGCTCTAAAATAAATAAATAAATCTTTTTTTTTTTTAAGTACTTTAAAATGTAAAATGTGCCTACCATTGACCCATCAATCCCACTTTTAAGACTTGACCGCACACACAAACACACATGCACAAATGAGGATGTATATGTACCTCCTGGCCTAGAGGTTAGTGGAATGAGAATACCATGAAGTAAAAAAAAATCCACAAAGAAATATATATAGTGTGATTCTATTTTGTTGTTTAAAAAGGGGATAAAATATATAATTACATAAATACAAGTAAAGCAGTAGAAGGACACAACCAAACTATTAACATTGGTTACCCTACAGTATATAACTGGCTTAAGAGATGACTACCTTCCATATGTTCCTCTATGTTCACTGATATTAGGGCATGTATCATTTTTGTAATTAAAATATGAGTTTAGTCTTTCAAATGCATAAAAAAAGCTTTTGCTGTGTTTTAGTTTTAATGCAGCATTCCCCAAATTCTGAGTATTTAATATACAATCATCCTGCAAAATATAAACCACTACCCTATACCAAGCACCTTGACGGGGAAAAGGAAGAAGGGCAGAGGTGTGCATCATCGACTTCTCTTTTCACAGCAAGGCTTCATAGAGTGAGGGATGGGGAGACAAGGGAGGGGGAATATTGAGGAGAAAGGATTTAAACACAATAAAAGAGTGTTAATAAATAAATAATAAAACAGTGTGAAAATGGAAATTACTGGCAGATTCCCAAGCTTCCTACAAAAAAAAAAAAAAAAAGGTCAATGAACCCATAATGGTATTAAAGATACCATCTGTTTCCAATGACATGTTTTGTTTTGTTTTTCCTTTGGACAGTATTATAGTTGTAAGTCAAATTCCACATACCAAATCTAACATAGGAAATATACCTTATCAATAACACCAGCAAACATCCTCAAAGCCTAAAGTAGAGTTTAGAGCACTCTAGGATAAGTATTACTTCATCTGCTTTCAAAAACCTGTGTGTTAAGCCAGTCCTAGACTACGCTGGTTTTCAGTACCGTCTGGGAATGGAATGTCCACTACAATCCCTACCACCCTGATCTCTGTATAGCACTCTACATTTTAAAAGCTCTTTGATGCACATGAATCAGATGTTCTAGCTCATTAAAAGGCATTCAAATAAAACACATACGCCTATCATTGTAAACATATGCAACAATTTAATCTTTGATGAACAAAAGAGCAGTAAAGTGTGTACTTGAAGAGTATGCTTATAAGCCTTTATGAATATTGGTTCCAACTGTATAGTAGATACCTAAATATTTTCATAAATTGAAAACTGCAGCTGAGGAACCACCACAAAACCAAAAGCACACTGTAACTTTCAGAAATGAAGGTCAATTTCTTTGAACAAACTCTACTCCAGTGGACTTTGACTAATAGTTAAGAGGTAATCCTCTCCTCTCACAGCTTTTCCTTTGTACATCCATAACAAATATGGGAAAATCTGGGCTATAATCCTTGACAAATTATTTCTACAACACTTCTTCCTCAAAGTGGGGTAAAAACACTTGGTAAATGTGGTTTCACCTCATGCAATGATGATTTCACAAAAAGGATTACTATAATTATGCTAATTAAGTTTGATCACTAAGATAATTAAAATTTTAAAACTGAAAAATCTACTTTAAAAAAAACCTAAGTAGGCACTCAAAATAACATATAAGCCAAAATGCCAAACACTAAAAATGAAAGACGTATTTCCATTTACTGTCAGATACAGCAAAGATAAACAAATTTTACGTTCTCTACTCACTGGAGGTATTTTAGACAGATTAAATAAAACTTTTCCACAAAAACACTCCATTTAAATGAAGCCAGTAAGGCATACTTTCAAATAGGCAGAATGGTCCAATAAAGAAAAGGGGATTAAAAATAGGTCCGCTCACAAAGAAATAAGACATCATAAAATGAGTAAGAATAAGAATTCAAGTCTAAGACTCAAACAAGGTTAAATGATAACCAGAAAAGGTCACATAAAGCACATACATTTAAAACAGAGACTAAATTTTACAATAAGAGTAGGAATAAGAAGCCAGAGTAATACATTCTCTTAAGAAAATTTTTAAACAGTTTTTAAAATCTGATATGTAATAAAACTTAATATGTAATGAAATATATAATAAAGCCCTATATATAATAAAAAAATAAGGTTATAATGATAAGTATCTGCTTGTTCTTATAACACAAAGAGTGAATCAAATGTTGTCTCTACAGCAAAAATTTTTTCAACAAACTGGATGATAGTCCAATTCAACATCATTTGATTTTCACAATGCAATCATAAAGATTTTTTTGGTTTGGGAGGATACCTTTGTTATGTGCTTCCCCCCAAAACAAAGGCTATATCAAGCTTCCCAAATGCATGTTTTAATATTTTAATCTTCAAATCATCTCTTTTTAAATGCAACTCAAGGTCATTCATCTTTGTTGGCCTTTCTCTTCTTTACTTTTTAACTGGTCCAATGGATATGGTAACATCCAAAAATCATCTAGGAAACTTATCACACAAAGAAACAGAGACAGATGCACAGGCTAAGTGTAGTGGGGTTTTGGAATGGAGACTAAATCTATAAGCGGTATATTTAGTGAATATATTGCTTTCCCTTACAACTCTTCCTGCAACCCCATACTGCAGGGACTCGGATAATGAATCCTCAGCTAATGGGAACCCCCTGTATATGCATTTTTAGTACCTGTTTATATAACAAGAGGGGATGTACAACTTGGTCTGAATATCTTAGGATAAGTAAACTATATCTTGGTCAGGCCCACATTATAAATGTTTTAAATGCAATATAATACTGTACCAAGGTTGTAAGGGAGTTCCTTTTCATATAGAGCCTCTCCAAGTACTGTAGTCCCTCATCTTTCAGTAACTCCAATGGAAAATGGTGCAGATTCCTATAATTTAAGAACAAATTCTTGTGCTTTTCCAGCCTTGCCACAGAGATCGTCTTACAGAGTTCAGATGCCATGACTGAACATATCCCATCAGGCACGCTGCAGCACTACATCTTGTCAAAATTGGTCCATTTCTAAAGAGAACAAAAAAAAATTGAATAATTATGATACTGGTTATAAGCATTGCCAAATAAGCCAGTTAGCACACAGAGCTATTCGCAGACACTAAAAAGAGAATTACACATTCAATCCCTGTATTTTTCTTTCCTAACGACTAAATTTGTCACACATATTTAGATTAAAATGAGCAACTATTCATTAAACATGCCTTCACTATTTAAGCTTACTTAGCATTTAGCAGCCACAGTCCTAATGGAAAAAAAATGGTTCTTGAACTTGAGACAGGAATGCCTAACAGAAGACCAGGAGACCAGTTTTATAACCTGCAACTAAAGAAAGTTGAAAAATCAGATATGGCAAAGCCATTTCCTTCTTGAACTCCCTCATTTTATGTTTAGCTTAAGGTATTTCAAAAATATTTATAAACATATGTAAAAATACATCTAGATCACTGATACCTTCACTTTCTTCATTTCTATAGAATATTGTCTATATTCTTATTTTCCTTCTTTTATCTTTTTCTTTCTTTCTTTTTAGCTTTGTAGAGTATCAGAAGTAGTAAAGAAACATGTCCAGGAACATACGGTTTTATTATTTCAATGTAAGAAGAAATACTGACCAGGAAATAAGAACCTTGTATTATTTTATTATAATCTTTCTGGGCCTCAGTTGCCTGACATTAAAAGAAAAAAAAATGGAGACAGCAATTTATTGGTAAAGGCCAGAACCCAGAACAGATTAAATTCCCTTCCAGGGGTGCCTGGGTGGCTCAGTGGGTTAAAGCCTCTGCCTTCGGCTCAGGTCATGAGCCCAGGGTCCTGGGATCGAGCCCCACATAGGGCTCTCTGCTCGGCGGAGAGCCTGCTTCCCCTTCTCTCTCTCTGCCTGCCTCTCTGACTACTTGTGATCTCTGTCTGTCAAATAAATAAATAAAATTTTTAAATAAATAAATAAATTCCCTTCCAGCTCTGAAAGTAACAGGGTGGAAGAAAAATAACAATTGCCATCTTATCAACTAGGCACAGAGCAGAAACAAACTTCATTCACATAAGAAAAAACAAACTCAGAGCTTCAATAATTTCTCCAAGGTCAAACAGCTAATAAGGGATAAAAGCAAGGACTTTTCTTCCCCACCTTGGGGTAGAGAAGAGGCTTGTCCAGTGGATTTTAAAGCCTGGGTTCTTTACATACACAGACTCACAGGACTCCATAGGATACTAAGGAAATGTGAAAACACTAAAAGTTGAGATTTGTTCAAAGATTATACTCTCATCTTCCTGGGCATCATTTCTCAAACTCAAGAGAAAGTATCTTTCAAAGGATTTTTGGTTTTTTTTTTTTAAGAAAAATTACTTTCACTGGGAATTAACAAGTTAGTGCAAAATGTAGTAACAAGCTTTCGATAAGCAGTTTTGATAACTTTTTTGGTTATTTTCTATTATTTCCAAACTCCAAATCCTAGCTAATAAGAAAGCACTTGTCATTTTATCTAAAAGAGCAGACAACATAGAAGTCAATAATAACCCCAAAGCAACATGAGAATTCAAAACTTTCTCCTACTGATTCCACTTACACACCTACCTATTTTTATGAGACATATGTGACTTTGAACAGCATACTCATCTTTCTACATTTTAATTCTCTCACCTGTAAAGCAAGGGGGAACTAAGCTAGAAACAACTTCAATGATTCTGTGTGGAAAGGGAAGTTTCCTGGGTTACAATTCACTTAAGTAGTAAACCTGAAGCAGGTTAGAAGTCTCACAAGTGCCTCAAACTGAATATATTTTGATTCCCATGACCAGTCCAAATTCTCCCCAGTGTTTCTCATCTCAATTAATGGCACACACCTCTCTCCACCCAGCTGTGTAAACCCGAGAGCTGGAAGTCATGAATGATTCCATCCTGTCCTTCACCTGCCCCCCTCCAACTGATCTTAAAGCTGGTGGTTTCTACCTCCAAAACACATCTCAAATCCATCCACATCTCTCTACCAGCCAAAACCAAAAGCCACGGTTATCTCCCGGCTGGCCATCTGCATAATCACTTAGCAGGGAACCTTTAAAACGTAAATCCCATACCTTTCCCAGATAAACTCACTCCCTAGTGCACACAGACCAACTAAATACCACCTGCAGAAGCTTTTTTAGAAAATCAAACTCTTATCAGGCACTGAGAGCTCCTCACAATCTGGTCCCACGTGCCTCTCCAGCCTTATCAGGCAGCACCCTCCCTGGCTTCCCACCAAGCTCCTGGGCTTTTCTAGTCCTTTTTTTCCCAGTCTCTTTCAAGAGCCAAACTCTGCACACCATTTGCTTTTCTCCTTTTAGCCTGGAAAACACTACCCCATCAACTCTGAGTTTCAAAGTAAAAATCACTTCCCTATCCAAAACTACTCTCCTGATATTCTTTCAGAGAAATCCATTTCTTTTATATGTAGGACTCCTTGCAATCTGTAATTGAAACATTTATTGGGGTACCTGTTTATTGTCAAACTACCCAAGAGACTGTAAGCTCCTGAGGGCAGAAATCTTATCTTGCTTTCTTCACTCTAGTATACCTGCCTATGCACAGTATCTAGCACAAAGCAGACCCTCAAACAGCTGATGGGTGGACGGAAGTAGGACATGTAACACTGCAAGGTAGATATTTTTCACTCTGTAACCTATGGTCATCTTGCAGATACTACATCCTGAGTGTCAGCTCCGTGCCATAAAGATCCTAATCTAAGAAATGAAATCTTGCCATTTGCGACGACGTGGATGGAACTAGAGGGAATCATGCTCAGCGAAATAAGTCAATCGGAGAAAGACAACTATCATATGATCTCCCTGACATGAGGAAGAGGAGATGCAACATGGGGGGTTAAGGGGGTAGGAGAAGAATAAATGAAACAAGATAGGATTGGGAGGGAGACAAACCATAAGTGACTCTTAATCTCACAAAACAGGGTTTTTTAAATCTCAGGGTTGCTGAGGGGAGGGGGGTTGGCAGAAGGGGGGTGGGGTTATGGACATTGGGGAGGGTATGTGCTATGGTGAGTGCTGCGAAGTGTGTAAACCTGGCGATTCACAGACCTGTACCCCTGGGGATAAAAATATATTATATGTTTATTAAAAATAAATAAATAAATAAATTTTTAAAAAAAGATCCTAAGCTGTACAACTCTGCATCGCGCTAGACATTTTTACCCTGTTTTATAGATATGGAAGCAGTTTCTCAGAGAGTAACTTGCCAGAATTCTAACCCAGGTGGACCAACTCCAAAGCCCATGTCTGCCTTACAATATAGCCTTTCAAGCATTTCAGTGGGGGCTGTGTTTCTCCTCTACCATCATTTTCTTAGGGAGTAGGCAAAGCTTATACCAAGGTAAGACTACAAAGCAAAACCATATCCAAAATCCACACTCCCCTCTCTGATGGGAGATCCAGAGAGAGAATTTGGTATAATCTAATTGTTTTCCTTCTGATCCTTACGGCTGGGAATGGGCTGCCTTTAAAACATCATTACACCCTAATAAAATGCACTTGCTACCAAGGCAGTTTGGAAGATAAAGTCTCCGCAAATGAAATCTGAAAGCTGCTTATAATAAATAATGTTAATGGTTTCCCAAAACGCATTCATTTGGCAATATACAGCCTGTAACAGGATGGGTAATTTTCTTACATAAATTCCCTTCACTACCTCTTATCTACGATTAAAGACAAATGGTATACTTAACTGTATTAACTGAACAGAGTCAACTGCACCTCCACAAGTTTTCTGACATGTAAACACCAATCCACTTTATTCTTGTTTAAAACAAATAAACATACCCTCCCACCTTAAGAAAATTCCACACATTTTAAGCGGGCGTGTGTAAAAAGGAAAGAAGACCCTCCAACCGACTTCCGTGTTTAATTCAGTAGAATACCCACTCTAATTTCCTAATGTTGGAGATTAGAGAATTAAAAACTGTACATTAAAAGCATTTGTAAAAGGTTTTCTCAGTAAGTCTGAAGCAAAACACCTGCCACTTTGCCCGTGTTAACCAAACACTAACTAAGGTCATTACGGTTTGGAAGCGGCGAACCCAGTGGCAGGGATTTCGCAGACCCGGCATCGGGATTCTCTGGCCACGGAGGGCGGGGAGGGCCCGGCAGCTATGGCGACCCTAGGCCGGGACCGGCCCGCTCCGGCCAGGGACCCCTCGCCGCTGCCCGGACGCTTCTGCCGAACCCGGCGCGCTAGCCGGGGGCCGGGCCAGGGGGTGCCTTTAGCCACGCGAGCCATCCGACGCGACAGGCGGTCGCACTCACCTCGGCGCCGGCGGAGCCAGCGCTCCGGGCGCAGGCGGCGCTGAACTGCAAGCCGAGGGTCTGCGGGAGGGGCGGGGTGCCGGGGGGGCGGGGCGAGGTGCAGACGGCGAGGGGCGGGGCGGGGCGGGACGGGCCGGAACACGCACCACCGAGAGCGGGGGAAGAGGGAGCTGTGGAGAGAAAAGAGGGAACATCGCGATAATTCGTCCCTATTCTCGCGGTCTCAAAACTGCATGGACGAGAAGTTCGTTTTCCAAGCGATGTGCCTATTGGCCAAGAGCGCGGCTTCCTCCAGACTGGCCCCGCCCGCCGCTCAACATTGGCTTCCGGCTCCGGCAGGAGTTTTGCTGGGTTGACTGCAGTCTTTTGCTTTGCTTTTTGAGGGGGCGATTTAGCGCGCTCGAACGTCAGGAATTGCCTGTAACTGAGGTGTTCTTTAATTCATACATTCGTTCAAGCGCTCCTGCTCTCATTCATTGTATACATTGGGGAGTTCCCACAACAATAATAACACCGGAGCGCTTACTGTGTACCAGGTAGCGCTCTAAGAGCTATGCATAATCTCATTAAACCCTCACAGCAATCTCATGACACAGGTAGTTTTATTACACTCGCTTAACGAATGAAAAACTGAGGTCCTGTGGGTTGATGTAAGATGGCCAAGGTTACTTTTCAAGTGGTGAGCCTAAGCATGGGACTTAAGGGCTCGCTGTGCGCACAGACAGGTTTGTTCCAAAGGTGAGGCGGGTAACCTAGTCTCCACTCTTGAAATATCCGAAGACTATTGTGACGAACGATCGCTTAAAAGGACAATAGCAGCTTAGTTAAGTTAAATATTACCGCACTTCCTAGCGTGACTGAGTAGGCCATCAATAAAAATGTTTTCAAGACGAAAATTCTTATATCAGCCGAAGGAGACATCAAAGGAAGAGAGCTTTATCCCGGTTAAAAAGAAAAGAAATCCAAACACTGTTAGGGAACATTTTAAAAACAACTTTATTTTTAAAATATTTTGTTTGTTAATTTGGCAACTTTCTGAAACGAAGAGTTTTTGTAAATTTCCTCTCCTGAAACTGCTGCCATTCATTGTTCTTTGAAAAGCTTGCTGCTGATGAATTTATCATCGATGCATTGTCAAGCAACCTTGACTTTTTAACCAGTTTCGCGTTGGTTTATTTAATTACGGTTAGAGATGAATAATCTCAAAAGGAGAGTTATACTAAATAACATCTAATCTAAAACAGGATACGAGTTATAATGAAATACTAATTTCCTATTTATTAACCTGGTTTTCAGAAGTTACTGAAGTATATGGCATGGGGAATGTCATGTAATTCTAAGAATTTTGATACACATTGCTAAATACCTAAGAATTTGTAGTGCTTAAGAACTTTTTGCTAGGCTTATAATGAGGAAACCTACAGTTTGTGTAAAAACAAAAATAGGGTGATAAGAATAGACCCAAATAACTAGTCTGGCTCCTAATATTGCAAAGTGGTTCCAAAATGATTAACAATAGGACGACAAATTTTTAAAGCATCAATGTTAGCCACGTAGTCTTCATTTCTTTAAAAAATGAAATATTATAACGCGTTAATTTAACATCTGATGTTTGATCATAAAAAAAAATGAATCCTCTTGCAATAACTTCTACGCCCCTGAAACTGACACAAAAATAGCCAAATGATTCTCTGTGTCAGTATGGCCATTTGAATGTCTCTTTTCACATTTTGCCTCGCTCAAAAAGCTTTAAGCTAACGGTTTTGCGATCTTGACAATCTTGAACATCAACAGGCAGCGATACCACTTTAAGAAAATTCCAAGGGGGGGGGGGGACACGTTTTAAAATTCCCACCTCTGGCTCCCCAGGATTGGGTTGCAAACTTCGACAAAATCTTCTTCTCCACTCCCCATTGGTGCGTGCTCTATCATTCATTCTTCGCCTGGAATTTTTGTGAGGTACCAAGTTGCTTTACGGGAAAAGACAACTATAATTTAATCTGAAACTGCCCTGCTTTAGACTTTTTCATGGTTATTAATTTGTACAAAGAATCACAAACTGGTACAGCGGGAACCAAACTGGCAAATCAGGCTGCCGAGACAACTGTGTAATTCGCTGGAAAAAGAAACGGAGAACCTCTCCTGCGTACGGGGTAAATTGACAAAGGATTTTACGACACAGAGATTTGAGAGTTAAAGAAACTTTTCCGGTTTTTCGGTCGTTTTAAAGGAATAAGCGTCAAAGGAGAATTTAACATACAGGCACAATCTAAGAGTGACAGGAAGAGGAGTTTTCAGAAAGTGTTTTTAGGGTGAGGTTGGAAGAATGTTGTTTCCAAATAATCAGTGGATTTTGGGATGCTAAAGGGAACAAGGTAATAAGAGTAATTATAGATTATTATATACCCTAAAAAGCTGTGGTGTGTTGTTGTTGCTTTAATATGCATTTAAAGAAACACTTAGTAATATTATTGTAATTTTTAAGTGAAATGGGTATTTTCGTATATTATACCTAGCATGATAGACAATTCATCTACCAGAAAATAGAAAAGAAAATTAGAATCAGTTTTGGATCCAAATTTCGTGTATCTTTGTAGATTAGGAAATTCAGAGACAAATCTGCCAATGACGGAGGAAAACGTAATATTGTTATATGAAGCAGAACCAGTAGGTAATTAACGTTAAGGATGAATTCTCAAAAAAGAAATCCAACATTTATATTTTCAAAATGAGATTTTCATTAAAACTAAAACACGAAAGTTCAGGAAAATCTTAATAAAGAATAACTTATATTCGAAATAGCAACTTAATCCTTTTTTTAGGATTCAGCCCAATATATAATTCCAAAATACAGCATCTTAAAGAATCTTCAGGTAGTAATTCAACTAACAAATATTCTTAGTGGCACATCTATATCTCTACAGGGCATAACTTATAGTAGGTATGCAGTAAGTATTTCTTGAATGGCTTCTGTTATATGGGAATATAAAATAATAAAATTAAGTCCCTCCAGAAGCTCATACTCTAGCTGGGAAAATGAAGCTCAAAACATTTATGTCAAAACTTCTGGAAAGTTCTGGATGCATAGATGCTATTGTAGACCACAGGCACTTCAAGAGTGTAGATCAGTGTGAGCTAAAATATTCAGGGGAGAGCTTCACAGTGAGCTTAGGAACCGATTCAGTCCTGAGCAATAGTCAAAATTTCAGTAGATCAAAAAGAAGGGAAGTGGCATCCCAGGGAGTAGATGAGCTCTTAGCAAATAGGTATAAGCCTAAAGAATAATTACTTCAGGCTGCAGCACAGGGTTCATTTGGAGACTTTGTTTTTTTGTTTGTTTAAAAAAAAAAAAGCAAAAAGGACATAAGTTGCATGAAGAGTCAAAATTGCCGGAATTCAAGGGGTTTGGTCTTGGGTTTTCAGCAGGAGTGAGACCTAATGAAAATAGTAATAGAAAAATATTAAACTGATAATGTAAATTAAGATGGTTCCAAGAACAGAGACCGGAAATGAAAGGATTAAATACTGTAAATAATGGAGTACAAATTGGTAGCAGCCTCCTAAGAGATTTTATCCAAGTAACTTCCCTTTCCCATGGTGGACTAACAAATCTTAAGGCATGGCCTTGTATTCTTCTAAAGCATTGAACTTATTTTGTTGTTTAGTGATATAAATACAAATTTTACTAGGTGTGGTGTTCATGGTGGTGCAGGTAACACAGTAAACATGATTGTTAATCACTTTGGCTCAGTTCTTACTCCTTTTGCCTCAGGATTTAAGTGTGTTTCTTGGTTCTATTCAATTGAATTGAAGGAATTTCAACCAAAAAAAAAAAAAAAAAGACAAAAACAAAACAACCTTATTATTGAAGAACATCATAGGAGGATGGGAGGTGTTCTTACTCGACTGTAGGCTTTCACCTGACCTGTTTCTCTGAGATGAAACTAAATTACATACACTCAGTGGGTTGCCAGCACGTACCAGATTACTTTCCTTAGTGTTGGGCAAACAAAAGTGAATCAAGGATTAGCTACTCCCCTCCCCCCAAAAAAGCCAAGTTCTTTAGAGACACCAGGCTGGGTGCTTGTCTCCTGCCTCAAACCTTGCTTCAAAAGATCCTAAGTTGTTGATCAGTGGTTCTTACTTAGGTGGACCCAGAAGGAGGAAGCTTTGGTTCTGGCAAAGAACTCTGAGACAGGGTCGCCTGCTGCAGAGGACTGATGTGGTGGACTGCAGTGCTTATCAGATCTACTGAAACATCTCCTTACTCCCCTGTATATCCTAGCCTTCTTTGCAGTGCAGGGAAAAAATGAAATGTTAGCACAGGGGACTTCTGGCCAATGGTGGTGAAAAGTTCATCTACAGATTTCCAGTCTCTTGATCGGCCGTGACTCCTGTTAGTTAAAGTTTGGTCAGCTTGGATGTCTGATTCACTCTGTGAATCACACTTCCCCACTCCCCAAGCCCTACTCCTAAACTAAATGAGTCCAATAGTATGAAGGAGTTAATATGTTACCTCATTTTAGGCCATCGAATCCTACCCACCCCACTTTTAGCAGGTTTTCCTCTGGGGACATTGGCATTTATTTAAGTTTTCTTTAGTTTAAAATTAAAAAAAAAAAAATTGCCCTAAGTAACTGAGTTTCAGGTATCTCGTGTATGAGGTGTTTGGAGAGAAAAATCACACCAGGAAGAGGGTTTAATTGTTCCTCCAGTAAACATCTGTTGAAGCCTAACAGGCGCTAGGCACTAATGCACTTGAACTATCTATTCACAGAACCATAATATTAATTTAGGATTGGTTTTCAAGAATTGGGAGCCTCTGCCACATTATCTTTGGGAATTGGGGCTGATCTAACTTAGAAAGAACTTGTAGGGGCACCTGGGTGGCTCGGTCAGTTAAGCACCTGCCTTTGGCTCGGGTCATGATCTCATGGGCTGTGGGGTGGAGCCCTGTGTGGGGCTCACTGCTTAGGGTAAAGTCTTCTCCTTCTCTCTCTGCCCCTCCCCTGCTCATGCTCACTCAATCGCTCTCTCTCTCTCCCTCTCTCCCGCTCTCTCTCTCTCAAATGAATAAATAAAATCTTTTAGAAAAATAAATAAAATAAATAAAAAGTCTTGTAGCCATATATATTTAAAAGCCAGAATTACACATAAAACTGCATTGTGGTTTTACAAAAAAAAAAAAAAAAAAAAAACTAAAAAAACTAAACTAAAAAAATTTAGTTTTACACAAAAAACTAAAAAAATAGTTTTTAAGCTATTTTTAATAGCTTTAGTGAGGTATTCTTTACAGACCATAAAATTCACTCATTTTAAGGATACCACTCAATGATTTTCTTAGAAAATTTACAAAGTTGTGCAAGCATTACCATCTTCAAATTTTAGAAAATTTCCTGCATCCTAAAAAGATTCTTTGTGCCCATTTGCAGGCGCTCCCTACTCCTACCCAAACCTGGGCAATCACTATTGAACTTTGTGTCTATAGGTTTGCCTTTTCTGGACATTTAATGTAAATGGGAGCATACAATATGTGGTCTTTGCCCCTGGCTTTCACATCGCATAAAGTTTTTAAAGTTTACAACTTGTATCAATACTTCATTCCTTTTCACTGCTGAATAATATTCTGTCATATGTACAATATACCACATTTTGTTTATCCATCCACCAGCTGATGGACATTTGGATTGCTTTTTGTTTCTAGCTATTGTCAATACTGCTTCTACTAGGATGTGTGCAAGGTTTTGTGTGATCAGGTGTTTTCGGTCTCTTAGGTATATATCTAGGCATGGAACTGCTGATTTATGTGGTAATTCTAGGTATGTTTGACTTTGTGAGGGATTACTCATTCTACAGTGAATGTACAATTTTACTTTCCATGAGCAGTGTTTGAGGGGTCCAGTTTTGTTACATCCTTGCTTCTTATTGTCTGTCTCTTGGATTATGGTCATTCTGGTGGGTGTGAAGTAGTTCCCGTTAGAGTTTTGATTTTCATTTTCCTAAAGACTAGTGATTTTGAACATTTCATGAGCTTATTGGGCGTTCAGATTATCTTCTCAGGTAAATTGTCTTTTCAAATCTTTTGCCTATTGTTTACCTGGGTTATTTGTCTTATTATTGAATTGCATTTGTTACATATTTTGAATTAAAGTCCCATGATCAAATATGTGCTATATCCACAAATATTTACAAATGTGTGTTCCTATTTTGAGTTCTTTTAACTTTTGTGATGGTGTCTTTTGAAACAACGGAAGTTTTTAATTTTGATGAAGTCCAATTTATCTTTTTCTCTTATCAGTTGTGCCTTTGGTATTGTACATAAGAAATCTTTGTCTAACCCAAGCTCATACATAGCCCTTTATTTCCTAAGACCTTTAGAGTTTTAGCTCTTACTTTTAAGTCTTTGATCCAGTTGGAGTTCATTTTTGCATATGGTGTGAAGTAGGGTCCCAACTTTGTTATTTTGCATGCACCTTTCCAGTGGTTCATACGTAATTTGTCAAAAGGACTATTCTTTTCCCATTGCATTACCTGGTACTCTTGTCACAAAAAAAAAAAAAAAAAAAAAAAAAAAAAAAAAAAAAATTGACCATAAATGTAAAGGCTATTTTCTGGACTCTCAAACCTATTCCATTAAGCTGTATGTCAGTCCTTATACCAGTATCACACTGTTTTGATTACTGTAGCTTTGTAGTAAGTTTTGAAAATGGGAAGTGTGAGTCCTCCAGCTTTGTTCTTTTTCAAGATTGTTTTAACTATTCTAGGTCCTTTAGATTTCCATATAAATTTAAGGTGAAATTCTGCAAAAAAAAAAAAAAAAATGTAGCTGGGATTTTGATAAGGGTTATATAAAATCTATAGATCAATTTAGGGGGTATTGCAATCTTAATAATATTAAGGCTTCTAATCCATGAAGATAGAATGTGTCTCATTTATTCAGGTCTCCTTTGATTCCTTTCAACAATGTTATATAATTTTCAGTGTAAAAGTTTTGTACTTCTTTTGTGAAATATATTCCCAAGTATTTTATTCTTTCTGATGCAACTGTGAGTGGAAATATTTTCATTTCATTTTCAGATTGATAGATATTCAGTTTTTGTTTATTTTGTATCCTGCAACCTTAATGAAATTGTTTAACAGCTTTAGTAGGATTTTGCTGTTGTTTTCATTTGTTTTGGGGTGTGTGTGTGTGTATGGTGTCTCCCTTAAAATTTTCTACGTATAGGATCATGCCACCCAATAATAATATTTTATTTCTTCCTTTCTTACCTGCATGCCTTTTATTTCTTTGTCTTGCTTTAGTGCAGTGATCAGAATATCCATTACAGTCTTAAATACAAGTAGAGACAGCAAACATCCTTGCCTTGTTTCCAGTCTTAAAAGAGAAGCACTCAAACATTCACCATTAAGTGTGACGTTAGCATGAGGTTTTTTTAAAGTTTTTATTAGCCCTTTATCAGGTTAAGGAAGTTTTTTCATAAGTAGGTTTTGGATTTTGCCAATTTTTTTTCTGTGTTTATTAAAATGATTATGCAATTTTGCCCTCTCTTCTAGTAATACAGTGTATTGCATTAATGATCTCAGATGTTAAACTGACTTTACATTCATGGGATAAATCCCCCTTGGTCATAATGTATAATTCCTTTTATATGTTGCTAGATTTGGTTTTCTAATATTTTGTTGAGGACTTTTAGTGTTTACAATCATAAGGATATTGGTTTATTGTTTTATTACGTCTTTGTCCAGCTTTGCTATCAAGATAATACTGGCCTCCCAGAATGAGTTGAAAGGGATTCCCTCCTCTATTTTTGGATAGAATTTGTAAAAGATTCATATTTCTTCTTTAAAGGTTTAGTAGGATTTACCACTGAAGCCATCTTGGCTTAGCTTTATGTAAATATTTCATATTAAACTATTTACTTGTTATAGTTCTATTCAGATATTTTATTTCCTTTTAATTCGTTTTTGGTATTTTGTATCCTTCTAGGATGATTTTCCATCTCATGGCTTTTTGATGCCTCAGCTTACATATGGGCAAAGTTGCTTTTTAACAAGTACACTCTCATACAGTCATAATGGTTGTTATTTCCCAGGAGCCACTGCCATGGGGGACCTGCCCCTCCCTCAAGCTTCCCTACATCCCCCAACAAGTCAGCACCTAATGGTTAACATCTGTAACAGCAGGGGACCTTCTGACCCTAGTTCCAGCATAGTTGCCATCTATATAAACTGGTTGGTCCTCCTCCTATACCAGTTATTAAATTTTTGAACATCACCTCTTGGAAACGGAAGACTGAGACCCCACTTCAGACTTGTTCCTCCTATTTTGATCTGAGGCTGATCATGTGCTTCAGCACTCCACTGGACAGGTCTGGCAGAATTCATCAATTGATTGGATATGTCTGACTGACAGTTGTGGGCACTGAGAGAGAGGCCTGGGAAGCTTTCCCCAAGGCTGGCAGGGAGAGGGTGTTGTGTGGGGCCTGGGCTGATTTCTAATGAAAATTTAACCCCCAGCTATGGCTATTACAAAGAAAAGAAAAGTAGCTGATGATAAGCATGTAGCTCCAAGTAAGTGAAAGGAAGACTATGTCTGTGCTAACAGATGTTATTATAAGATCCAACACACATTGAAAGAGACACATATTTAAAAGCAAGGTCATGGGTTCAAACATTTCCAGAAGCCAGGCAGGGGAACGTGATTCGTTTAATCAGCTCAGAGATGCACCTTTTGGTGTTTAAACATCTCTGAAATTGGAATGCATGTTACAGTTGATGGCGAATCTTTGTGTAATAGCAGTGTTGTTCTATTCTTATTGGTTATAAAAGAGTGGTATATCTGATAATCCTATAAAAGTGATGGTAATTTAGGTTAGATTAAATTTAGAAAATGAGTGCCAAGGGGCATGGGCTGGGAAAACCACATCCCTTTATGTCAGCCTCTCACTTTGAAAGGAGAGGTGTGGATCGTTAAAAGAAGAAAAAGGCAACACAGGAGGAAGGACAGGTGGCAACTACTTTGTTGCCTCCCTGTCCCAGAACAATAGGGAGTGATAGCAGCTGACACCTTACTGCCAAGGCTCCTGCCATTCCCCCCTCGCTGATGTTGCCTGAGATGACATGGGCCCAGTGTGGAAGGTGTTCTGAGTTTTCCTAGGAAGCCAGAAATCCCAAAAGCTAGATCTTAACACGTATGTGAAAACTTCTAAGTTTAAAATAATGGCTTAATTTTTTTTTTCACTTTTACTCCCTTGCTGAAAATTAAAGACAAAAAAAGTGTGTGCAAAGTAGATCCGGCCTGTGAGTACTTGAATTATAACTGTTGCTTTAAGGATTTAATATTAGAGGCAACGTGAGAAAAACCACTTTTTAGAGTTAAGCCAAAAAAGAAAGAAAAATCAGCTCAATTTCAAAGTTTAGCACTAGGTTCAAGGCCCAGAATAGCAAATATTACAGAACGTATTGCTTACGTAGCTTCTAAAATTTCCTCTCTGCCTCCACTAAGTAGAAGATAAAGTGTGGTTAAATCTGTCAAAGGTGTTACTTTTCCTGGTTATAAAAGCATATGATTAGTTTTTAAAATGCAGGCTTAGGTTTCCAAAGCAGGAGTATTTGCTTCCCAGTGCTAAAGATGGGTCAGTGAAAGTCGGGATGATGTGGTGGGAAACCACCAAATTATTAGAAGACCTGGGTCCTGATTCTGCCTGGATGATATTGGACAAGTCATTTAGTTTCTGTCAGCTTCATTGTCCTCAGTTACAAAATAGGGATAATCATAACTTCCTCCGTGTCTCCCATGGCTGTGGTAAGGGCCACAGAAGATAAAATATGGGAAAGCATAAAGTTTACACAATCATCAGTTGTGATGGTATTTTGGTATTGCCCAAATCATATGAGTAGTTGGACTAGCACACAGACTTGAATCTCGGATTCCCCCTCCCAATTTCCTGCTCTTTCTGTAGACCACAACACTTACTGAAATGATCAAATCATCAACCAGTGGGATGAATAGATGAGAAGGCTTAAGTCAAGAGCCTATTAGGAAAAAAAGCCAGCCATTATCTTGGCATCCAAGATAGCACGGAGTCTCTGTACAGCGGGGTTTCAGCAAAGCTTAGATGTTGAACTTACGGCTTAGTCTTTCATGATTTTGAAGGGCTACCCAGGAACGAGTTTTGCTGGGACTGATGGACTGAGTTTTGCTTTCTCACACACTGGCCTTCAGCTAGTTTCTTTCCTCTCTCATGTTTTCAGTCTCTGTTATTTCATGAAGGAGAGAAAAGCTCCCACTTTCTTCCTTCTTGGTGAAACTGGAAAGCTCTCTTTTGGATTATTAAGGAGTGGCCACACTTTACCATGATAACTACGTATAGTCTAACCTCTTCAACACTCACCTCTAGCCATCTCAAATCCTATTTGTATGTAGACATGGAATAAGTCACTAATCTTTTTTAAAAAGACAGGAAAAAATGTGACCTTTAAAAAGATGTCACTCAGAACCAGTGGTATATTTTTAACTTCTTTTTTGTTTTTTAAATTTTTTAAGTAGGCTCTATACCCAACATGGGGCTTGAACTCATGACCCTGAGATCAAGTGTCACATACTCTACTGACTGAGCCAACCAGGTGACCCAACATATTTCTAACTTCTAAGTTGGAGATTCTTATATAAATTTTCTCCCACAGCGCCAAATTCAATCTGGCTGAAACCAAATTGATTATCTTATCAAAATGACCATTTCCCTTTACTCACTACTTCTGTCCATGGCGTCACTGTGTTTTACAGATCAGTAAAGTTTTTCTGTAAAGGGCCGGACAGTACATACTTTAGGCTTTGAGAACGATAAGGTTTCTGTCACAGATACTCATCTCACCTGTTGTAGTACAAAAGTGGCCGTAGATAATATATAAATTATTGTGTTCCAATAAAGATTTATTTATAAAAACAAACAGTGGCCAGCACTTGGCCCATGCCATAGTGTGCCAAAGCCTATCTAGAGTTCCTGGATGAAAATGTCAGAGTCAGTCTTGACTACCTCCTTTCTTTAATTTTTACATCAAAGCAGTTCTCAAGCTGTCATAATTACTTCTTTCAGTAATTCTTCTTATCCTTCCCTTCACTTCCCTTCTCACTTCCACTATGCCCCTGAATTCATTCTGTGCAATATTCAGTGATTCGTTTGACTGGTGGTAAGAGGTGGCTGCAGAACCATACCCACTTACTAAAGAGGGTACCAGAATTTCTAGGGAGAAGTTTTAAGAAGGATATAGAATATTCTAATTTTATTTTTAGAGAAAATGCCTACTTTCTCAGAATATAAACTATAGAAAGTAAAACCTGATGAAATCTTTTTAGATGGTAGATCATGGTTAAAAATGGTTGACAAACATTGCTCAAATTTAGAATTTCCCAAGATAGGCAGTGTTTACAATTGGTGATGCGTAATGTGATATTAAGTGGAACACAGACCAACTTTTAAAATATTAATACTTGTGTTTTTATTTTACACTTGATCTTAGCCAAAAGGCCGAGAAACTATCTTATGTTTTTATTTTAATGTGTATTGGAGAAAATATGACATCAAACCCATAATATCACTGATTATTTATTACGGTAAAGCCGAAGTAATATTTAGGTTTTTAAAAAGTTAAAGTCTTAAGGAAAAAGTTAATATTGTAGGCAGAATACAGATACGCTAACAGTTATCAAGATGGTAGGAGACTATCTAAATTTTGAAAATCAGTGGCCACTTTGCTTCCTGTGGTTCCCATTACATTCGGCTATCAATTAACAGATCAGTCTCAGCATTTTCATTTCTCTTTCTTAAAAACCTTCAAGGGCTCATCACTATTTGCCAAATAAAGTCAATCAAACTCTTAGCCTAAAATTGATGTCTTCTAAACCTGGCTCCAGCCTTCCAGTTCTCCTCTATCTCCTTGCTTCCCAAACTGTGCTCAAAAAGTACCAGTTGCGGGGCGCCTGGGTGGCTCAGTGGGTTAAAGCCTCTGCCTTGGGCTCAGGTCATGATCTCAGGCTCCTGTGATCAAGCCCTGGATCGGGCTTTCTGCCCAGCAGGGAGCCTGCTTCCCTCTCTCTCTCTGCCTGCCTCTCTGCCTACTTCTGATCTCTCTCTCTCTGTCAAATAAATAAATAAAATCTTAAAAAAAAAAAAAGTACCAGTTGCATAAGATTTAATGAGTATTTCAGAAAAGAAGATTTTGTGGTCCAAAAAGTTAGGGGAAATGTTGCATACTATATCCCTCTGAGGTATATTCACAAGGAATTATATGACATTAAAGCCTTTGAGAAGACTTGAGGTAATAAAACTTGTCCATGTTTATGGTAGAACCCTCCTTTAGTGGAACCAGTGTTTGTGTTTACCAACTTAGTTGATCATCTTTGTCAATAACCCTCTCTTGTAGATGGTGCATTAATGTCTTGTGGGTCTAGTGTACTAGAGGGGTTGGTTTGGAACATGCTGTTCTGTATCCATGTCCCCAACCCCAGATGCAAACCAACCACCCACAGCTAGCTAGAGCCCCATTTCACCTTGCTCTTCTGCCTTTGCTAATTATTCACTCTACTTGGGGTGCTTTCTCCTCTCTGTCCTTGTTCTCAAAATCTTTTCAACCAAGCAACCTGATTTCCCACAACAGTAATGGTTCTTATTTCTGAAGGCTTAACCACTTTCCATTCTTCCACTTTTCTTACCACCCAGTATCAGTATCATGGTAGATGTGTACCTGATCTTTTTTTCCTGCTAGATTTTACATTTCTTGGAGTTACTGTTTTCCACATAGTGCACTGCTCATAGTAGGAATTCAATAAATATTTGATGAATGAATGACAGTAGGGTGAAATTTGAGATAACTTATCTGTAGTAAATAATAGAATTGGAGTTTGAAGGATCTACATGGGGAGAGAGACAAATGGGGAAGGATCTCTGAAAGCCTGATTAGATAGATAGATAGATAGATAGATAGATATCAGATACACACACACACACACACACACACATACACACATATATATATTTGGAAACAGCTTTATTAATTTATATACAAGAGTGTACAATCTGATAAATCTTGGCTTATGTATATAGCCATGAAACTACCACCACAATCAACATAATAATATCACTATCACCCCAAAATGTTTCTTCATTTTCAAATGATTCTTCGAGATCTCTACATCCTCCTCCTCCCTGTATCTTCTCCTCAATCCCCCTCACCACCAGTCCAGTCCAAGACAACCACTGATCTGCCTTTGGTCATTATGCGTTGGTTTGCATTTTCTGGAATTTCATATGAAGGGAGCCACATAGTATGCAGTCTCTTCCTTCTGGCTTCTTGTAACTGAACCAATTCATGTTATAACATATCTGTTTCTTTTTATTGCTGAGTATTATTGCAATATATAACTATACCACAGTTTGCTTATCCATTTACCAATGGATGGACAGTTGAGTTGTTTCTAGTGTTTGGCTATAAAAAGTAAAACTCCTATGAATATTTGTGCATAAGCTCTTCCATGAACATATGGTTTCATTTCTCATGTTAACATCTAGGAGTTAAATGAATCATGGGCGAGGGGAATGTTTAGCTTATTAAGAAACTGCCACGTTGGGGCGCCTGACTGGCTCAGTCGCGAGGACATGCGACTCTTGATCTTGGGGTTGTAAGTTGAGAACCTACATTGGGTGTAGAGATTACTTTAAAAAAAAAATCTTTACAAAAAAGAGACTGCCAGATGTTTTTTTTTCCAAAGTGATTGTAGCATTTTGCATTCCAACCAATAGTGTGTGCGAGTTAACGTTCCACCTGCTTAAGTATCGTCAATCTTTTCAATCTTAGCCATTCTGATTGGTGCAAGTAATATCTTGTTGTAGCTTTCCCTTGTATTTCCCTAATGACTAATGATGTTGAGCATCTCTTCATGTGCCTATTTGTCATTGATATATTTTCTTTGATGATGTGTTAAAATATTTTGCCTGTTTTTGTAGTGAGCTGTTTGTTTTCTCATATTTAAGTTTCGAGAGTCCTTTATGGATTCAAGGTACAAGTCCTTTATTAGATACATAGTTTGCAAATACTTTCTTGGAGCCTGTGGCTTGTCTTTTCATTCTCTTAACAGTTTCTTTTGAAGAACAAGCTTTTCAATTTTGATGAAGTCCTATTTGTCACTTTGTTCTTTTTTATGATTCTTTTGTATCATATTTAGGAAATCTTGGCTTAATCCAGGGTCACAAAGATTTTCATATAGAGATCTGTGTTCCATTTTGAGTTCATTCTTGTGTGTGGTATGAGGTAAGGATCAAAGATTTTTGTTTGTTTTATTTTTATATATAAATATCCAGTTGTTTGTTTTTTTTTTTTTTTTTGTAATTTCAGAGGTAGAGTTTAGTGATTCATCAGCTGCATATATAACCCAGTGCTCATTACATCCAGTGCCCTCCTTCATGCCCATCACCAGTTACCTCCCCTCCAGCTACCCTCAGTTTGTTTCCTATCATTAAGAGTCTCTTATGGTTTGTCTCCCTCTCTGGTTTCGTCTTCTTTTACTTTTCCCTCCCTTCTCCTATGATCCTCTGTTTTGTTTCTTATATTCCACATATGAGTGAGATCGTATGATAATTGTCTTTCTCACATTGACTTATTTCACTTAGCATAATACCCCCTAGTTCTATCCACATTGTTGCAAATGGCAAGATTTCAAGTTTTTAATGGCTGGGTAATATTCCATTGTATATAGATACAACATTTATCCATTCATCTGTCCATGGACATCTGGGTCCTTTCCAATATTTAGTTGTTCTAACACCATCTGTTGAAAAGACTGTTCTTCCCTGAATTGCCTTAGCAATTTTGTCGGTGATTGGTTGTTTATATATGCTGAGGTCATTTCTCAACTCTCCACTCTGTTCCACTGATCTGTTTGTCTATCTTGACAGCAATACCAAACTGTCTTGGTAGCGTCATCTTATAATGGATCTTGATGAAAAGTCGTGTTCATCCTCTAACTTTATTCTTCTTTTACGAAGTCATTTTGGGTGCTGCAGGTCCTTTGCATTTTCACATGAACTTTAGAAAAAGTTTGCCAATTTCTACAAAAACAAAACCCACTGTGGGACGCCTGGGTGGCTCAGTCGGTTGAGCTGCTGCCTTTGGCTTGGGTCATGATCCCAGGGTCCTGGGATTGAGTTCCACTTCAGGCTCCTTGCTCAGAGGGGAGCCTGCTTCTCTCTCTGCCTCTGCCTGCCACTTTGCCAGCTTGTGCTTGCTCTCTCTCTCTGTCTCGGACTAAATAAAAAAATAAGTAAAATCTTAAAAAACAAAACAAAAAACAAGAACAAACCATTCAGGGACTTCGATCTGAATGGCTTTAAGTCTATCTATTAATTTGGGGAGAATTGACATCTTAACAATATTGAGTTTTCCAACCCATGTTACGTGGTATATGTTTAAGTCTCCTTTAATATCTTTCAGCTATATTTTGTAGTTTTAATTATACAAGTCCCATTCACTTTTTTGGAAGATTTATTTCTATTTCATTTTTTTTAAATTAACATATAACATATTATTTGTTGCATGGGTACAGGTCTGTGATTCATCAGTCTTACACAATTCACAGCACTCATCATATTTTTGATGCTATTGTTCACAGCATCTTATTTTATTTGATTATCTACTGCTAAAATATGTAAATGCAATTTTGATATAGTGTTTTTGTATCCTTCAACCTTGTTAAATGTATTTATTCTAGGAGATTTTTTCCTGCATATTCCATCAGATTTTCTACATAGATAATAAGGGAGATATACTGTCTGTGGGTAAAGACAGTTTTACCTCTTCTTTCCAATTTGGTTCCCTGTTATTTGTTTTTCTTGATTGATTGCACTAGCAGGCACATTTAGTACCATGTTAAATAGAAATATTGAGAGTGAGCCTCCTTGTTTTGTTTCTGATCTTAGGGAGAGAGCATTCTGTCTTCACCAAAAACTGTAGGTTTTTCTTAGATAGATGCCCTTTATCAGGTTGAGACAGTACAATCTTATTCCTACTTTGCTAAGATTTTTTTTTTTTTTTTACTAGAAATGGATAATAGATGTTTGTCAAGTTCTTTTGGGGTGCTCATCAAAATGATCATGCAGTTTTTCTTTTGTAGGTTACTGATATCATGAATTACATTGACTGCTTTGTGAGTGTTAAACCAATTTTGCATTCCTGAGATATACTGTACTTGGTCATGTTGAATTTTCTCTTTTGCATATTACTAGGTTTAATTTGCTAAATTTTTCTTTTAATTTTTGCAACTACATTCCTGAGGAATATTGATCTGCAATTTTCTTTTGTTATTTCTTCTTATTTTGGAATCAGGGTCTCATAGAATGAGTTAGGAAATATTTTCTTCTTCAATTTTCTGGATTGTATGAAATTGTCTTCCTTAAATATCTGGTAGAATTCACTAGTGAAGCCCTTAAGGCCTGGAGTTGTTTTTCTTTTTCTTTTTCTTCTTTTGGAGGGAAGTTTCTAAAAATACAAATTCGGTTTCTTTTTTTTTCTTTTTTTTTAAATTTTTTTTTAATTTTATTTTTTATAAACATATATTTTTATCCCCAGGGGTACAGGTTTGTGAATTGCCAGGTTTACACACTTCACAACACTCACCATAGCACATACCCTCCCCAATGTCCATAACCCCACCCCTCCTCTCCCAACCTCCCTCCCCCCATCAACCCTCAGTTTGTTTTGTGAGATTAAGAGTCACTTATGGTTTGTCTCCCTCCCAATCCCATCTTGTTTCATTTACTCTTCTCCTACCCCCTTAACCCCCCATGTTGCATCTCCTCTCCCTCATATCAGGGAGATCATATGATAGTTGTCTTTCTCTGATTGACTTATTTCGCTAAGCATGATACCCTCTAGTTCCATCCACGTTGTCGCAAATGCAAGATTTCATTTCTTTTGATGGCTGCATAGTATTCCATTGTGTATATATACCACATCTTCTTTATCCATTTGTCTATTGATGGACATCTAGGTTCTTTCCATAGTTTGGCTATTGTAGACATTGCTGCTATAAACATTCGGGTGCACGTGCTCCTTCGGATCACTACGTTTGTATCTTTAGGGTAAATACCCAGCAGTGCAATTGCTGGGTCATAGAGTAGTTCTATTTTCAACATTTTGAGGAACCTCCATGATGTTTTCCAGAGTGGTTGCACCAGCTTGCATTCCCACCAGCAGTGTAGGAGGGTTCCCCTTTCTCCGCATCCTCGCCAGCATCTGTCATTTCCTGACTTGTTAATTTTAGCCATTCTGACTGGTGTGAGGTGATATCTCATGGTGGTTTTGATTTGTATTTCCCTGATGCCGAGTGATGTGGAGCACTTTTTCATGTGTCTGTTGGCCATCTGGATGTCTTCTTTGCAGAACTGTCTGTTCATGTCCTCTGCCCATTTCTTGATTGGATTATTTGTTCTTTGGGTGTGGATTTTGCTAAGTTCTTTATAGATTTTGGACACTAGCCCTTTATCTGATATGTCATTTGCAAGTATCTTCTCCCATTCTGTCAGTTGTCTTTTGGTTTTGTTCACTGTTTCCTTTGCTGTGCAAAAGCTTTTGATCTTGATAAAATCCCAATAGTTCATTTTTGCCCTTGCTTCCCTTGCCTTTGGCGATGTTCCTAGGAAGATGTTGCTGCGGCTGAGGTCGAAGAGGTTGTTGCCTGTATTCTCCTCGAGGATTTTGATGGATTCCTTTCTCACATTGAGATCCTTCATCCATTTTGAGTCTATTTTCGTGTGTGGTGTAAGGAAATGATCCAATTTCATTTTTCTGCATGTGGCTGTCCAATTTTCCCAACACCATTTCTTGAAGAGGCTGTCTTTTTTCCATTGGACATTCTTTCCTGCTTTGTCGAAGATTAGTTGACCATAGAGTTGAGGGTCTATTTCTGGGCTCTCTATTCTGTTCCATTGATCTATGTGTCTGTTTTTGTGCCAGTACCATGCTGTCTTGATGATGACAGCTTTGTAATAGAGCTTGAAGTCTGGAATTATGATGCCACCAACTTTGGCTTTCTTTTTCAATATTCCTTTGGCTATTCGAGGTCTTTTCTGGTTCCATATAAATTTTAGGATTATTTCTTCCATTTCTTTGAAAAAAAATGGATGGTACTTTGATAGGAATTGCATTAAATGTGTAGATTGCTTTAGGTAGCATAGACATTTTCACAATATTTATTCTTCCAATCCAGGAGCATGGAACATTTTTCCATTTCTTTGTGTCTTCCTCAATTTCTTTCATGAGTACTTTATAGTTTTCTGAGTATAGATTCTTAGTCTCTTTGGTTAGGTTTATTCCTAGGTATCTTATAGTTTTGGGTGCAATTGTAAATGGGATGGACTCCTTAATTTCTCTTTCTTCTGTCTTGTTGTTGGTGTAGAGAAATGCAACTGATTTCTGTGCATGGATTTTATATCCTGACACTTTACTGAATTCCTGTACAAGTTCTAGCAGTTTTGGAGTGGAGTCTTTTGGGTTTTCCACATATAGTATCATATCATCTGCAAAGAGTGATAGTTTGACTTCTTCTTTGCCGATTTGGATGCCTTTAATTTCCTTTTGTTGTCTGATTGCTGAGGCTAGGACTTCTAGTACTATGTTGAATAGCAGTGGTGATAACGGACATCCCTGCCGTGTTCCTGACCTTAGCGGAAAAGCTTTCAGTTTTTCTCCATTGAGAATGATATTTGCGGTGGGTTTTCATAGATGGCTTTGATAATATTGAGGTATGTGCCCTCTATCCCTACACTTTGAAGAGTTTTGATCAGGAAGGGATGCTGTACTTTGTCGAATGCTTTTTCAGCATCTATGGAGAGTATCATATGGTTCTTGTTCTTTCTTTTATTAATGTGTTGTATCACATTGATTTGCGGATGTTGAACCAACCTTGCAGCCCTGGAATAAATCCCACTTAGTCGTGGTGAATAATCCTTTTAATGTACTGTTGAATCCTATTGGCTAGTATTTTGGCGAGAATTTTTGCATCTGTGTTCATCAAGGATATTGGTCTGTAGTTCTCTTTTTTGTTGGGATCCTTGTCTGGTTTTGGGATCAAGGTGATGCTGGCCTCATAAAATGAGTTTGGAAGTTTTCCTTCCATTTCTATTTTTTGGAACAGTTTCAGGAGAATAGGAATTAGTTCTTCTTTAAATGTTTGGTAGAATTCCCCCAGGAAGCCATCTGGCCCCAGGCTTCTGTTTGTTTGGAGATTTTTGATGACTGTTTCAATCTCCTTACTGGTTATGGGTCTGTTCAGGCTTTGCATTTCTTCCTGGTTCAGTTATGGTAGTTTATATGTCTCTAGGAATGCATCCATTTCTTCCAGATTGTCAAATTTGTTGGCGTAGAGTTGCTCATAGTATGTTCTTATAATTGTATTTCTTTGGGGTTCGTTGTGATCTCTCCTCTTTCATTCATGATTTTATTTATTTGAGTCCTTTCTCTTTTCTTTTTGATAAGTCTGGCCAGGGGTTTATCGATCTTATTAATTCTTTCAAAGAACCAGCTCCTAGTTTCGTTGATTTGTTCTATTGTTTTTTTGGTTTCTATTTCATTGATTTCTGCTCTGATCTTTATGATTTCTCTCCTCCTGCTGGGTTTAGGATTTCTTTCTTGTTCTTTCTCCAGCTCCTTTAGGTGTAGGGTTAGGTTGTGTACCTGAGACCTTTCTTGTTTCTTGAGAAAGGCTTGTACCACTATATATTTTCCTCTCAGGACTGCCTTTGTTGTGTCCCACAGATTCTGAACCGTTGTGTTTTCATTATCATTTGTTTCCATGAATTTTTTAAATTCTTTAATTTCCTGGTTGACCCATTCATTCTTTAGAAGGATGCTGTTTAGTCTCCATGTATTTGGGTTCTTTCCAAATTTCCTCTTGTGATTGAGTTCTAGCTTCAGAGCATTGTGGTCTGAAAATATGCAGGGGATGATTCCAATCTTTTGATACCGGTTGAGACCTGATTTAGGACCAAGAATGTGATCTATTCTGGAGAATGTTCCATGTGCCCTAGAGAAGAATGTGTATTCTGTTGCTTTGGGATGAAATGTTCTGAATATATCTGTGATGTCCATCTGGTCCAGTGTGTCATTTAAGGCCTTTATTTCCTTGTTGATCTTTTGCTTGGATGATCTGTCCATTTCAGTGAGGGGAGTGTTAAAGTCCCCTACTATTATTGTATTATTGTCAATATGTTTCTTTGATTTTGTTATTAACTGGTTTATATAGTTGGCTGCTCCCACGTTAGGGGCATAGATATTTAAATTGTTAGATCTTCTTGTTGGACAGTTCCTTTGAGTATGATATAGTGTCCTTCCTCATCTCTTATTATAGTCTTTGGCTTAAAATCTAATTGATCTGATATAAGGATTGCCACTCCTGCTTTCTTCTGATGTCCATTAGCATGGTAAATTCTTTTCCACCCCCTCACTTTAAATCTGGAGGTGTCTTCGGGTTTAAGATGAGTTTCTTGTAGGCAACATATAGATGGGTTTTGTTTTTTTATCCATTCTGATACCCTGTGTCTTTTGATTGGGGCATTTAGCCCATTATCATTCAGGGTAACTCTTGAGAGATATGAATTTAGTGCCATTGTATTGCCTGTAAGGTGACTGTTATTGTATATTGTCTCTGTTCCTTTCTGATCTACTACTTTTAGGGTCTCTCTTTGCTTAGAGGACCCCTTTCAATATTTCCTGTAGAGCTAGTTTGGTATTTGCAAATTCTTTCAGTTTTTGTTTGTCCTGGAAGCTTTTAATCTCTCCTTCGATTTTCAATGATAGTCTAGCTGGATATAGTATTCTTGGCTGCATGTTTTTCTCGTTTAGTGCTCTGAAAATATCATGCCAGCTCTTTCTGGCCTGCCAGGTCTCTGTGGATAAGTCTGCTGCCAATCTAATATTTTTACCATTGTACGTTACAGACTTCTTTTCCCGGGCTGCTTTCAGGATCTTCTCTTTGTCACTAAGACTTGTCAATTTTACTATTAGGTGACGGGGTGTGGACCTATTCTTATTGATATTGAGGGGGGTTCTCTGAACCTCCTGGATTTTGATGCTTGTTCCCTTTGCCATATTGGGGAAATTCTCTCCAATAATTCTCTCCAATATACCTTCTGCTCTCCTCTCTGTTTCCTCTTCTTCTGGAATCCCAATTATTCTAATGTTGTTTCGTCTTATGGTGTCACTTATCTCTCGAATTCTCTCCTCGTGGTCCAGTAGCTGTTTGTCCCTCTTTTGCTCAGCTTCTTTACTCTCTGTCATTTGGTCTTCTATATCGCTAATTCTTTCTTCTGCCTCATTTATCCTAGCAGTGAGAGCCTCCATTTTTGATTGCACCTCATTAATAGCTTTTTTTATATCAACTTGGTTAGATTTTAGTTCTTTTATTTCTCCAGAAAGGGCTTTTATATCTCCCTAGAGGGTTTCTCTAATATCTTCCATGCCTTTTTCGAGCCCAGCTAGAACCTTGAGAATCATCATTCTGAACTCTATATCTGACATATTACCAATGTCTGTATTGATTAGGTCCCTAGCCTTTGGTACTGCCTCTTGTTCTTTTTTTTGTGGTGAATTTTTCCGCCTTGTCATTTTGTCCAGATAAGAGTACATGAAGGAGCAAGTAAAATACTAAAAGGGTGGCAACAACCCCAGGAAAATATGCTTTAGCCAAATCAGAAGAGATCCCAAATCGTGAGGGGGGAGAAAGGGGATAAAAAGAGGTTCAGAAAGAAAAAACAAAAAAAAGAAAGAAAGAATCAATTAAAAAAAGAAAACCAATAAAGAAAAAATATAAAAAGGAAAAAAATATATATATATTAGATAAACTACTTAAAAAACGTTAAAAAAGAAAAGGGTAAAAGTTTAAAAATTTTAGCAGAAGAAGAGAAAAAAAATTGAAAAAGAAAAAAAAATTAACTGTAAGGCTAAAGAATCATGGGGAGAAAATAATGAGTTCCATGCTTTGCTTTCTCCTCCTCTGGAATTCCGCTGCTCTCCTTGGTATTGAACCTGCACTCCTTGGTAGGTCAACTTGGTCCTGGCTGGGTTTCTTGTTGATCTTCTGGGGGTGGGGGGGGGGGGCGGCTGTTGTAGTGATTCTCAAGTGTCTTTGCCCCTGGTGGAGTTGCACCGCCCTTACCCAGGCCGGTCTGAGTAATCCGATCGGGTTTGCTTTCGGGAGCTTTTGTTCCCTGAGCGCTTTCCGTAGAGTTCCGGAGGGCGGGAATGAAGATGGCGGCCTCCCGGTCTCCGGCCCGGAGGAGCCGAGAGCCTGGGGCCCCACTCCTCAGTGCGCCCTCAGAGAACAGCGCCCAATTACTCCCATCACCCTGGCCTCCGGCCGTGCTCCAAGCTGACCGAGCCTGCGGCCGTGCTCCGAGCTGACCAAGCCTGCAATCGGTTCAAGGTAACCCCGAGCTTAGAGCTTACTCCTAGGCTCTGTCTCTGTAGCCAGCTTCCCCGTTCTAATACCTGTAAGCTCTGTGACACTCAGACACCCCCGATCCTTCTGTGACCCTACCTGAGGCCACGCTGACCCCGCGTGGGCTTCACCCCGGTTAAGCCTCTGGAGCGATGTCCCTCAGCGGAACGGACTTTTAAAAGTCCTGATTTTGTGCTCCATTGCTCCGCCGCTTGCCAGGAGCCAGCCCCTCCCCACCGCGGTCTATCTTCCCGTCTCTTTGGATTCACTTCTCCGCCAGTCCTACCTTTCAGAAAGTGGTTGATTTTCTGTTTCTAGAGTTGCTGTTCTTCTTCTCTTCGATCTCCTGTTGGATTTGTAGGTGTTTGCAATCTTTAGATAAGCTATCTAGCTGATCTCCAGCTACCTGAAGTAGTCTCAGCCTGCTACTTCTCCGCCATCTTGACTCCCCCCAAATTCGGTTTCTTTAATAAATATAGTGCTATTCAGGTATCTGTTTCTTCTTGAGTGAGCTTTAGTATTTTGTGTCTTTAAAAGAATTTGTCCATTCATCTAAGTTGTCAGATGTATTGGCATAAAATTTCCATAACACTCCTGTATTAAACATACAATAATTATAGAATCTATAGTGATGACATCGCTCTCATTCCTGATATTGGTGATTTGTGTCTTCTCTCCTCCTTTTCTGATTAGTCCGGGTAGACATTTAATCGATGTGATTGGTCTCAACCAAATTTTGGTTTCATTGCTTTTTCTCTCTTGTTTTTTCTATGTTTATTTCATGGATTTGTGAGGCGAGCTTTATTATTTACTTTATGCCTTTCTTCTGTTTACCCTTGAACTTACTTTGCTCTTTTTTTCTAGTTGCCGAAGGTAAAAGCTAAGGTCATGACCTCGAGAACTTTCTACTTATATATGCCTTTAATGTCAAAAATCCTCCATAAGGACTGCTTTAGTGGCATTCCCAAATTCTTATGTGTTGTGTTTGTATTCATTCAGTTAAAACTACTTTCAAATTTCTTTTTTGATTTCTTCTTTAAACCATTGTTGGATTTTTTTTTTTTTTTTAAGAAGCGTGTTGTTTAGTTTCCAAATACTTGAGCATTTTCCAGGTATCTTTCTTTTATTGACTTAAAATTTAATCCCATTGTAGTCGTACAATATATTTTGTATGTCTTAAATCCTCATAAATTTACTGAAACTTGTTTTATGACCCAGAACAGAACCTTAGTCAATGTCTATGTGCACTTGAAAAGAGTGTTATTCTACTCTCCTTGAGTAGAGTGTTCTAGTAAATGTCAAATCAAGTTGGTTGATGATGTAGTTCATGTCTTATGTATCCTTAACTGACTTTCTGCCTATTTAGTGTATAAATTATTAAGAGCAAGGTATTTAAATCTCAGACTATAATTGAGGATTTGTCTATTTCTCCTTGCAAGTCCATCAGTTTGGGGTGTCCTATTTCAAAACTGTTATTAAGTGTATAAACACTTAGAATGATTATGTCTTCATGACTGATTGACCTTTTATATCTATAAAATGACCTTTTTTTCTGATAATATTCTTGGCTGTACAATTTACTTTAGTATTAATAGAGACAATCCAACTTTGTTTTTGACTAATTTTAGTATATAGTTTTCCATCACTTAACCTTTAATCTAATTGTCTTTCTCTATTTGAAATGAATTTCTTATAGGCAACATACAGTTGGGTTTTACATTTTTATCCAGTCTCTTGATGTCTATCTCCTAAGTGGGGTGTTTAGACCATTTACATTTAATGTGATTGCTGATACAGTTAGAGTTAAGTCTGTCATCTTGCTATTTATTTTCTATTTGTCCCATATGTTCTTTTTTCTCTTTCCCTACTTTTTTCTAGTTTCTACTGGGTTGTTTTTATGAGTCCTTTTATTTCCTTTGCTGGCTTATTACCTAAAATTCTTTATTTGGTTATTTTAATGGTTACTTGGGGTTTATACTATACATCTTTGGCTAGGTTTACCTTCAATTAATATTATACCACTCCACATACAGTGTAAGAATTTGACAATTCCATTCCTTCCTTCCTAGCCTTTATGCTACTGTTATACATTTCACTTATACATATGTTACAAGTCCCACAGTACTTTTTTTTTGTTAAAAAAAAGTTGATTATCTTTTAAAGAGATTTAAGTAATATGAAAACAGTCTTACATATTTGCCTATATAAGTATCATTCCCATTGTCTTCATTCCTTTGTGTAGATCTAGATTTCCATTTGCTACCATGTTCCTTCCTTCTGAAAGTCTTCCTTTAATAATTCTTGGAGAACATTGGAGTGCAAATCTGCTGATGATTAATTCTTTCAGTTTTTGGTTTTGAAAGATATCTTTTCACTGGTGCAGAATTTTAGCTTGACAACTTTTTTTCTTTCCATACTGTAAGTATGTTGTTTTGCTCCCTTCTCATGTGCTTTTTTTCCCCCAAGAAATCTGCTGTCATCTATATATTTATTTTTTCATACTAATATGTTTTCTTCCTATGTTTAAGATTTTTCTCTCTACCCTGGTTTTAAGGAATTTGGTTATGCTGTGTTTTGGTGTAGTTTTCTCTGTTTCTTGTGTGTAATGCTCATTGAACTTCTTGGATCTCCAGATTTTTGCTTTTCCTAAAGTCTGGAAAATTGGGGGCTGTTATTTCTTCAAATATTTTTCCTGTCTCTGCTACAGTCTGCTTTCCTATAGAGACTCAAATTATATATATTAGGCAATTTGAAGTTGTTTCATAGCTTATGATTTTTTAGATCGTTTTTATTGCTAAATCTATAAGTTCAGTCATCTTTTCTTCTGTAATATCTAATCTGTCATTAATCCCATCTAGTCTATTTTCCATCTCACATGTAATTTTCATATCTAGAAACTGAATTTCAGCCTTTTAAAATATTTTCTGTGTCTCCACTTAACTATTTAAGCATATGGAATACAATTATAACAACTACTTTAATACTTTTCTACTAATTTAACATCTGTGTCAATTCTGGGTTTTGAGTGATTCATTATTGTTCTCATTATGGCCCAGGTTTGCCTGTCCCTTTGCATGCCTTGTAATCTTTGATTAGATGTCAAATTTTATGAATTTTACCTTCTTGCATGCTAGCTATTTTTATGTCCTATACATCCTTGAGTTTTGTCTTCTGGGGCAGTTAAGTTACTTAGAAATAGGCTGATCCTTCTAGGTCTTATTGTTATGCTTTGTTAGGTGAGTCTAAGCAGTGCTCAGTCTAGGGGTAGTAATTTCACACTACAGAAACAAAACCTTTCTGAGTGCTTTACCCAATGCATTATGAATTACGAGTTTTCCAGTCTGTTTGGTGGGAACAGGCATTGCCAGCTCTGTGTGAATGCCAGACACTGTTCCCTTCAATATTATTAGGATTCTTTTCCCAGACTCAAATATTTTTCTTATACACATGCCGATCAGTATTTTCTCTCCATGTTGTAAGGATCTCTCTGCTAATCACAGGATCCTCTCTGTGCATCTCTAGCCTCTCCAGTAATCTATCCTATGAACTCTAGCTACCTATTCTCCCCAGGTCCTCAGCTCTAGTTTTCTCAACTCAGAGAGTCTACATGGTTACTTCTGTGTTTCTGCTCCTTGTATGTCCTAGAAACTTTCTCAAAGCAATAAGCTGGGGTAATCATGGGTCTCACTTTGTTTCTTTTTTCCGTGATCACATCTGATATCCTATCTCTTGAAAACCATTGTTCCATAACGTCTTTGTGTGTGTGTGTGTGTGTGTGTGTTGGTTGATTGTCTATTTCAGGCAAGAGAATAAATCTTGTCCCTATTGCCCCATCTTGAGTAGAAATAAAAGTTATTAAATAATAATAACTTATTAATAAGTTATTCCTTATTAAAGTCATTGTTTCACTGCTTCAAAGTCAATTGGGGTTCAGGGGATATAATCTGGGTTCTTTGAGAGTTGTTTGGGCTTGCTCGATTTCTCCTGTATATACATATATAAAATACATGTATAAATATGTATATTTTAATGAACAAGGAATGTTTGGTTTAGTTAAAATTGGAAATCAGCCTGATAGTTTCAAAAGAAGTTAGTACTACTTGTCAGGATATTTTTGGATGGAGTGCTACTAATTTCAAAGAACTCATGGGTAGAGTGTTGGAATTTTCCTAAATTTAGCATCAGTTTCGAAAAATGTATATTTGTCTAAGTAAATATGGAAATTACCATTCAACACCTTTATTTTCTTATTTAGAGGACAATGTATATAAAAATATGCAAGAATCAAAGGAAACCCCCATATCCAATCACCTAGATGAAATTGTTGCTGCTGTCAGCATAACGCCTAGAAAGAAGATCCAAAACAAGCTGCCTCAGACAGCGCTATTCCAACCTCCTCGAGAGAAACTCCACCATTGTGAAGAGAAAGCGAAGTCCTATTCTAGCAGTCACGAAGTAAGGAGCCTTCCTTTTCTATGCATGCACTCTGGTAACTGATGAGAGTTTAGGTTACATTTCTAGCCTCAGGAGTTTGGTACAAGAGAGTACATGGAGTAACGAGCGGGTGTAGCCCTCCAGGCTCCGGGCACAGCGCTTGGCACAGTCAGCATTATACTTGCTGAATGAATGACAAATGAACAAATAGGTTTACCCTGACCTTCAGCGAGTGTATACTAGACCAACTGGTTGTAGGTTTGACCTCCTGGAGTCTTTTTCCACCGCTGCGTACATAGTTCCTGAGCTCCCCCTAGTGTCGGGTCTAGGCACTGCAACAGAACACAAAGGTGGAACTTCTACAGCGCTTAACAATTCTTACATTCTTGATCATGTTTTCCACATACATTGTTCCCATTCTGTCCTCAGAGTTTTGCTCATTCACTCGCTCATTCAATATGCGTTCCTCTACCACCACTTACGTGGCAGGTCCTGTGTGGGGTTGAGCATGTGGCTCTTGATTTTGGCTCCAGGTCCTGGGATGGAGCCCCGAGCTTCTGGCTCCTTGCTCAGCGAGGACTGGGCTGGAGAGTCTCTCTCTCCCACTGCCCCTCCCCACTCTAAATCTTTAAAAAATAACAACCCCAGCAAGGAATTTTAAGAGTCTGAACTACAACAGAGGCAGCTGCGATGCTGAGATATGACAGGAATTTGGAAATGTGAATCACGGCGGCAATGAAGGGGTTGTCGAGGCAAGAACCAATCATTGGGGGAGGGGGTGTATCCAGTTCATGACCTAGCTCTGAGCCTGCATGGTGGTGGGAGGCTTGCCAGTGCGTTTGCCTAATTGTGATGACTACAGGATGAAGAGCAGGATTATGGAGAGGAGACGAGACTCTGGTTTTGAACATGGACTTCATCATTATCCAACCCATATTTGTTCAGTATCCACTATGTGCCAGGCTCTGTGTGAAGTACACAGTAGGCTGGCAGCCTCTCTCTGCCGCGCCCTCCCCCCACCCCCCGCCCAGATCTGTGAGAGAATTAAGCCTTAATTCTTAAGACTTAATTAAGAAGCCTTAATTAGGGGTGCCTGGGTGGCTCAGTGGGTTAAAGCCTCTGTCTTTGGCTTAGGTCATGATCCCAGAATTGTGGGATCAAGACCCGCATCCGGCTCTCTGCTCAGCGGGGAGCCCCCTCCACCCCCCCCCCGCCTGCTTCTCTGCCTACTTGTGATCTCTGTCAAATAAATAAATAAAATCTTAAAAAAGAAAAAAAGAAGCCTTAATTAAGCAGTTGCAGTCAGCACTGTAAATACATGAACAGAAGTTGTGACATTAAGGAAAGAGGAGGGGCCTGTCTGTGAGGAGGGAACATATGAGCTGAGACCTTAGGAAGGGAAGGAGCCAGCATGGAGGAGTTAAGGGAGAAGAGTTCCAGGGAGAGGGAATAGCACATGTAAAGTCTCTGAGGTGGGCATGAGTGTGAAGTGTTTGCAGTGAAAGAGGGGACTGGGTCTGATGTGAAACAGGTGTAGAGAGAGAGTTTTCACTCTCTCTATTGCAGGTCCTTGCAGGTCTCTGGCCGAGTGTCTTGGGAAGCCTTAAAAGTGTTTGCAGGAAAGTATTATCATGATGTAATTGGCTTTTTAAAATATCCATTTTTTTCTACTTTTTAAAAATATTTTCAGATTTACAGGAAAGTCCCCAAGATTCACCAGTTAACATTTGCTTTATTTCTCTGTGTGCATGTCATTATTTTTCTGACTGTCTGAGAGTAAATTACAGATATTACTGTCTTTTACCCCCTGAATACGTTAGAGGATACTCTCCAGGTAACCACCGTCTAACGATTAAAGTTAGGAAACTAATATTGGTATGATATTTTCATGTAATCTACAAACCTTGCCCATATTTCTCGAAATATCTCAGTCATGTCTTTGGCAGGAAAAAATAAATCAGACAGATCCATGCTCTGCTCCATAAATTCATGTGGGATACAGTTGTCAAGTCTTCTTAGCCTTTGTTGATCTACTAAAATGGTTCTTTAGCCTGTCTTTGTCTTTAATGATCTTGATATTTTTGGAAAAAGTACTGCATTCGTCTGCTCTGGCTAGACTGGGCGACTTAACAGACATTTATTTCTCACAGTTTGGGAGACTAGAAGTTCAAGATCAGGGTGCCGGCGGGGTTGGTGTCTGGTGGGAGCTCTGCCCTTGGGTTGTAGATGGCTGCTTTCTTGCTGTGTGCTCACGTGGCCTCTCTGCGGGGGAGGGGGGGGCTGGGGGAGAATAAAGGGGAAGAGAAAGGTGTTCTTATAAGGACACTAATCCTGTTGGATCATGGCACCACATTTATGACCTCATTTAACCTTAATTACTTCCTTAGAGGCCCTATCTCCAAATGCCACCTTGGGGGCATATGTTGAACATGAATTTGGCCCGGGGCGGTGGGGGGGGGGGGACACAAATATTCAGTCCCTAACAAGTGCACTCCAATTCTTTTATACAATATCTCTCAAATTGCTTTGGTCATGTGTTTCCTCATGAATAGATGAAGGTTATTCATTTGTGGCCGGAGTCCCACAGACATGACCTAGGGGCCTTAGTGCATCATAGTGGGAGGCATACAGTGTCCTCTTGTCTTCTTACTCTGACACTAACTTTGATCACTTGGCTAGATGCTGTCTGGCAAGTGGCTTCTCTATGGAATTACTATTCTTCCCTTTGTAATGAGTCAGTGTCTTGTGGGAAGATTCATCAAAACCCTGTATCTATCCCATTCCTCATTAAAACTTCACTCCCTAGTTTTAGCTTCCATTAATGAGTCTTGCCTGAATCAGTTATTACTATAATGTTTGTCAAATGGCGATTCCCTGACTTAAGCATTCTTTCTGCATTTATGTGTTGGCATTATTGTAAGGAAGAGGTTTTCCTCCTTTGCACTTTGTTATTCCCTCATTTATATCATTTATGGGCTCAGGAAATTGTGCTTCGAAAATGTTGCAATTCATTATCGTCTCCAAAACTTAAATTGTCCCGTATTTGCCAGTATTGGCCCCTTCATGCTGGCTCCCTCCATGTCCTTGATACATCCCCATTAATCTTTCCTAATTTTTCAGATTCATCTGGCACTTTACTTGCTCCAACTGTGGATTCACAGTTGTGGATTCTTAGCAAAGAATAGTGCTTAGACACCAACATCTGGGTATTAAATACCCATTTTTAAATATATATGTGACCAGACCTACTGATCATCAGAGCTGCATATTTTAATGTTAAGAAGTTTAAGAAATTGTAGGTATCTCAAGGACAGTGTTGTGGAAAGAGCTCTGGACTTGGGTTCAGGGAGCTTGCTGGTGAGTTCTGACTCTATCGTTTGGTGGTACATCCTCTCACCTCTCTGCATTGACATTTCTTCTTTAAATTAAGGGCATCAGATTAGGTTATTTCCAAGGCTCATCCCAGTTATGAAACTGCCTGCCTACTTGTACTTCTCTCCTCTCTACCTCCTCCCCATGCCTGTTGGGTGCAGCCACTGGCACTGGCAGAATAAAGATCAAAAAGCCAAAGGGACATTTGCACTTTGCGTTCTAGCAAGAAAGAAGGTGAAGGGAGGACAGGCTGCTCTTTTGTACCCCTGTCCCAGTTGCAGGTAATGAGGACCAAGGCTATGATGGGAGCAGGGGGCGGGGGTTAACTTTCAATCTATGTAGCCCCCTTCTTAGCAATCTGCAGTTGGGATAGACTCATTATCAGATCAGGTCCTCTCTCTTTCTGGTAGACTATCTGTCTAGACTCCCCACAGTTTTCATCATTTCTTTCTTTTTCATACACTACTCATTTGCTGTCTCTCCATGGAAGCCATTCCCTTAACTCTCAGCATTAGTTGGGCTCTACCTGCCGAGAGAACCCATTGCCAAGATGGCTCACTCCTCTGGTTGGCTAATTGGCATCTGCTGTTGGTGCCTTTCTACCTGCGCCTCTCCGTGGGACCACTTAGGCTTCCTCGTGGCATAGTGGTTAGGTTATTATGCCATAACCAAATACCTCAGACTGGGTGGCTTCACCAACAGAAGTTTATTTCCTCAGAGTTCCAGAGGCTGCAAGTCCAAAATCAAAGTGTTGGCAAGGTTGATGTCATTTGGAGGCTTAGCTTGCAGAGGGTGTCCTTTCGCTGTCCCCACTTCTTTCTTTGTGTGTGCCCCACCCTGGTGTCTCTTCCTCTTCTTATAAGGTCATCAGTCCTATTGAATTAGGGCTCTACCTTAACTGCCTCATTTCACCTTACATCTTTAAAGAACTTCTCTTCACATACCATCACATTCTGATGTACTTGGGGCTCCAACATTTGGGGGCAGCACATAATTCAGCCCATAACAAGTTCCAAATAGAAACAGAAAGCGGAAGCCTCTAGTTCCTTAAGACCTGGGCCCCCAAACCTGGCACCACATCATTTCCTCCATATTCCATCAGCCCATCGTAAAGCCCAGATTCAAAGGGAAGGAGACATAGACCTTCGCCGCTGGATGGAAAGAGTCAGAGAACTCTGGAGTGATCTTTTAAAACTACCAGCCTTGCTGGGAATGTATTGCTGCTCTGAGCTGACCTGGACCCAGAGAGGTCAGCTCCCTGTTCTTTGTCCTGACATGGAGTATAAATGGACTTCTCACTCCTTTAATGAAATCTGTTCGTCAGTCCTGCCAACCTCATTGCCATGCTGTTGTCCTAGGCTGCTAAGAAAGGTATTTGAGTTGAGAACCAGTGAGCATTACTTGAAAACCCACTACCGACTTGTCCACTGGTACCTGAGCTGCAGCTGCTGTTCACAGCTGGGGAGCTAGAAACCCTAGGGAATGGTGATAAGTCTGCCCTGGTTTTTCCATGTCTTCTTGATTTATCGTATTTTTCATAATGTACTACAAGCTTAAATGTTTTAGAAATTGAAATATACCGTAACTTCTACTTCTTTCTGCCATTTATTGTCTCTTTTACCCCACCCGATGAACAGCCCCCCCCCAAAGACATCTTTGCCTGTTTTGTTCTCTGATGGACCCCAAGTTCTTACAACCATGACCATCCAGCACTCAGGAGGCACTCGGGAAATACACACGGAATTGAAGTGCAGGTTGACTCCGTGTTTTCGGTTGTCTGACTGGTAAAACCCATTTTCTCTCCATTGCAGTATAAACAGGCGGTCCGCGAGCTGGTGCGCTGTGTCGCACTGACGAGAATTTGCTATGGCGACTCCCATTGGAAACTGGCAGAGGCACACGTCAATCTGGCTCAGGGCTACCTCCAGCTGAAAGGTGAGTTCCTCGCAGACCCGGGAGGATCACTCCTTGGGTTTCTGCTCTTCCATGCAAATGTGACTCACAATTGCCTGGAAGGATTCATTAGGCTTTCTTGAATTGTCTGCTGTCCACACATTGAAGAGCCCTCTCCTTTCAGAAAGAGTCAGTGAGATTTTTTTTTTTTTAAGATTTTATTTATTTGACAGACAGAGATCACAAGTAGGCAGAGAGGCAGGCAGAGAGAGAGAGGAAGGGAAACAGGCTCCCCGCCAAGCAGAGAGCCCGATGTGGGGCTCGATCCCAGGACCCTGAGTTCATGACCTGAGCCAAAGGCAGAAGCCTAACCCACTGAGCCACCCAGGAGCCCCAGATTTTTTCTATGATCTATAAAAAGAGAAGGAAGATTTGAGCCCTTTGGATGACTTTGGAGGACTCTTTTTTAAACATTTAAATTCAATTAATTAACATATAATGTATTACTGGTTTCAGAGGCACAGGCCTGTGATTCATCAGTCTTCTCTAATACCTGGTGCTCATTATATCACCTGCCCTCCTTAATGGCCATCACCCAGTTACCCCATCCTTCCATCTTCTTCCTCCCCAGCAACCCTCAGTTTGTTTTCTATGATTTAAGAGTCTCTTATGGTTTGTCTCCCTCTCTGGTTTCATCTTGTTTTATTTTTTTGGAGGACCCTTTTTTATGATCTTAAAAGTAGGGTTCATGGGAGAGAATCTGTTAGCTTGGAAGGCCCTGTAGAAGGGGCCCAGTGGAGTAGGGGCCTAAAATAAGATCCATCCACCTTTGTTTTGATGGAGAATCTCTTGCCTATACATGGCCCTTCTCCTCCCCCACAAAAAATACACAAACCAAGAGACTAAATCAAGCTGGCAGTGAATAAAAGGTAATGTATCAGCTCATACAGCTTGAAAAGCCAAGGCCAAAACTTGCTGTAGACTTAGCCGGATCCGGGAGTTCACACAGTGTCATCAATTCTGTGTCTTTCTCTTATCCCACCGCTCGGCTCTGTTTCTCTCTGTGTGGACTTCAGGCTTAGCCAGGCTCTGCCCACATGACAGCAGCAAGGCTTGCAAAGCTTTAAATTTCTCTCATCAGCATTCCCAGGACAGAAGGAACATCTTTCCACCCAAATCTCAGGGTTTGGGGGTTCTAATTGGGCTGACTTGGATGGTATGTCAAGAGCAAGGAATAGTCTGATGGGCTAGATCTAGATCTGCCTCTTGGCTCCACTGGATCCTGGGGGACAGGCTGGCCTTGGTCAAATTGCATGAACTGAGTGTGCAGGGACCCAGGTGTCCCCAAAAGAAAACAGGAAGAGGGATGGAGGCAGAGAGGGCGAAAACAACACGATAGCATGTCCTCTTCATTCTGACTGGGCGTCCTAGGACGAGGTGTAAAGAGTACGTCTCCACACTCCTTTCTTCAACTGAAAAGCAGTGATAATGATGATGGTGGCACTTTAACTTGCCACGATTGACCAGTGAATACATAAAATAACAAGAAATGGAAAACACTGCAATGCTCAGCACAGAATTACCACCCAATACATTTGGCTAAATCTGATTATCGACTGGTCCCACCTATTAGATCAAAGATTGTTGGAGCCAGAGCGGACCCTGGAGATCATCTAGTTCAAACCCTAACCCCTGGGAGGCCTGGGTGGCTCAGTTGGTTAAGCCGCTGCCTTCGACTCAGGTCATGATCCCAGGGTCCTGGGATCGAGTCCCACATCGGGCTCCTTGCTCAATAAGGAGCCTGCTCCTCTCTCTGCTTGTGCTCTCTGCCTTCTTGTGCTCTCTCTCTCTCTCTCTCTCTGACAAATAAATAAATAAATAAAAATATTGGGGCACCTGGGTGGCTCAGTGGGTTAAAGCCTCTGCCTTTGGCTCAGGTCATGATCTCAGGGTCCTGGGATTGAGCCCCGCATTGGGCTCTCCGCTCAGCGGGGAACCTGCTTCCCCCTCTCTCTCTGCCTGCCTCTCTGCCTACTTGTGATATCTCTCTCTGTCAAATAAATAAGTAAAATCTTTAAAAAAAATAAATAAATAAAAATAAAAATATTTAAAAAGAAAAAAAAACAAACAAACCCTAACCCCTTCCTATAATTTTAGACTCAAAGGGGACAGGGGAGCTGACACAGCTTACCACAGTTTACATTGTTAGGAAGTGGATGATCTAAGACTCAGACCTCAGATTTTGCACGCCAGTGCTAGTGGCCTGGCATCTGGGATTTCAAATGATGCTTTTCTTCCACAGCCCACTACCTTTTTGCATGATAGTCTTTCTTTTTCAATTTAGAATGAAAGCAGCCTCTACTCTTCATGAAGGTCTTATTGAAAGCCGGGGGCCATGCTAACCATCTCCCACACATGTTCTCATTCATTGTTCATCACAGTCCTATACGGGGCATAATATTATCATCGCTATTTATAGTTGTGGAAGCTGAGGCTTCAGAATAAGTGGTGGTTCAGGGGACTCATTCTGGGCACTTGGATATCAGAAGCCAGTGTTCTTTTTTTTTTTTTTTTTTTAAAGATTTTATTCATTTCATTTGACAGACAGAGATCACAAGTAGGTAGAGAGGCAGGCAGAGAGAGAGAGGAGGAAGCAGGCTCCCTGCCGAGCAGAGAGCCCGATGCAGGGCTCGATCCCAGGACTCTGGGATCATGACCTGAGCCGAAAGCAGGGGCTTTAACCCACTGAGCCACCCAGGCGCCCCCAGAAGCCTGTGTTCTTAAACCTCAACCCACACAGCCTCAGGTAGACTGAGTTCCTTGAGGGAATGTACCGAAGTTGGTAATACGGTACACCATTATTTTTGTCATATCGCATGCGTAATTGGCACTAGTAAATTTCGCGTAGATTGATTACATGTGTGCTTTAAAAAAATTAGATGAAATTCTCTGAAGTAATGAGCACTGGGTGTTGTATGCAACTGATGAATCACTAAATTCTACCTCTGCAACTAATCATACAGTATATGTTAATTAAATTGAATTTAAACTAAACATTAAAACAAACAAACGGAAAAAAATTAGACAAAATTCTCTACGCGTTCCCACATGGAGAACCTACCCTGGATTTTCTCCATCAGAAAATATAGTCGGGGCGCCTGGGTGGCTCAGTGGGTTAAGCCGCTGCCTTCGGCTCAGGTCATGATCTCAGGGTCCTGGGATCGAGCCCCGCGTCGGGCTCTCTGCTCAGCAGGGAGCCTGCTTCCTCCTCTCTCTCTGCCTGCCTCTCTGCCTCTTGTGATCTCTCTCTGTCAAATAAATAAATAAAATCTTAAAAAAAAAAGAAAATATAGTCTTCTGTTTTATAAACACAGGAACAGAATTAATTTCATATTTTTGACAGCTTTTTTTTTAGAGATTGAGATATAATTTCATACGATGGAAAAATATAAGACCAAAGGTGTATGGATGTGGGTGGAAGAGAGGATGCTGGTGTGGGGGAGGAGGACAGGGGTGTGGGGAGGCGAAAAGCCCTGAAACCTAACCCGTGACCCCCAGTGTCACCCTTACCACAAGTTAATAAGCCCATGAAGGAACTCTGGCATGCACTGGGGAATTTGTGCTTGGTAGTGATTACTTTTCTCTTTGTTCCATTTTGTTTCATGTTAGTCAATAACGTTGTACAAATAAGAGATTGTAGCACATTAGCCCATTCAGTCATTGGAATCATATTTGTAAGTTTTTGTAGATTGTCACTGTATTTGTATTACATTAAAATACATCTCAAGTTATGATTAGAGATGAACAAGCAGAAGAATTAGAATTTTTAGTATTTCATTAAAGACCGCTGTCACAAAGCCAGGATTAAAAAACTCATGAATATCTAATTTCCTGCCCAGAATGCTATAGTCCTTGCATTCCTTTTGTTTTCTTATAATTATTTAGAACCTATTGTATCTCTGATATTGGTGAGGTTTCAAAGTTGTTCAGTTCCCGCTCACTCTGTTTATTTCTAGAAAGGCCATTTGGGGAGAAAGTTGTCTTATGTACTCGGTGAAAACCACTCCTTTGGTTTTTACAGTCGGGACAGTATTTCACGCTGTCCTGATCCATTTCTGTGTGTCTCTTGCCAATGCTTGAAGGAGACCTCATTCAATTTCCCAGCCAGAGATAACTCTAGTCCCGTCCCACTGACGTGAGAAAGAACCTGAGACCTCTTTTTCTTTGTCCGCAGGACTGTCACTGCAAGCAAGGCAACATGCGGAAAAAGCCAAAGAAATCCTTACCAACTCCATTGCGCCTCCCTATAACGACAACACAGATGTTTTCAAGTGTTCGATTGAGCTGTTCCATACCATGGGGAGAGCCTTACTCTCCCTTCAAAAGTATCCTTTTGTTTCTAATCTTTCCACCTAGAAATGCCCGCTGTAGTGATTATATTTAATTTTCTTTCTTTTTTTTTCTTTAGGAGTTTATTTATTTCTTTGAGATAGAGAGAAAGAGCAAGAGAGAGAGAGAGAGAGCATGAGCAGGGCACAGAGGGGGAAGCAGACTCCTCGCTGAGTAGAGAGCCTGAAGCAGGGCTCGATCCCAGGACCCTGAGATCATGACCTGAGCCAAAGGCAGATGCTTAACCCACTGAGCTCCCCCTAGGCACCCCTTTATTCTCAAGGCCAAATCAAAAAGTGACTGGTGGTTCAGGAAGGGTGATGGGAAGTTTAAGAGCCAAGGATGTCCAGGAATTGGGGGCCCAGAATCTAGAACCATGTGTGAAGTTTCCTGAACATAGCCCAGATTTAAGGAAGCTTCGGAGAATTTGTCAAAGGCAGAGCGACTTGCAAAGGAGCTGCTGCAGTGTGGAAGGATTATAAAGGAGGAATGGATAGAAATCCAAGCACGGATCAAATTGTCATCTGCACAGTAAGTTTCCAGTTTCGGTCATTTTGAATACACGATGACCAGGGGTTCTCTGCCAGAAGAATCTTCTTCAGGCAGAAGGAGCTTTTCCACGATGCTGTGTCCGTGGCTTCCCTGTGGCTGTTGTCCAGAAGCAAAAGAGGACCATGGTCATGTCACAGCAGCCACAACGAAGGCACGTACATCAATGACACTTTATTTTTTATGAGATTTTATTTATTTATTGGTGTGAGAGAGAGCACAGAAGGAAAGGGAGGAGCGGGCTCCCCCCAGGACCCTGAGATCACGACCTGAGCTGAAGACACTTAACCAACTGAGCCACCCAAGCACCCCCTCCTCAGTGTTTAAATCACCAAGTATTTCATACCACAGAGATGAAGAAGATATTTATAATATGCATAACTAGGAGAGAGCTCGTATCTAGAATCTATAAAGAACTGCTGTATATCAATAAAAGAGACAAGTGACCGCACAGAAAAGCGAGCAAGAGACTTCACAGAAAAAGGATGCCCACATAGCTAATAAGCACGCTAAATGTTCTACCTCATCAGTCATCAGGGAAGTGAAAATAAAAGTCATGAGCTACTACTACAGCTCCACTAGAATGGCTAAATTTTTTTTAATCTTTTTCTTTATTATGTCCAGTTAGCCAACATATAATACATCATTAGTTTTTGGTGTAGTGTTCAATGATTCATTAGTTGCATATAACACTCAGTGCTCATCGCCACACATGCCCTCCTGAATACCCATTATCCTGTCACCCCATCCCCCCACCCCCCTCCCCTCTGTAACCCTCCATCTGGTTTCCAGAGTCAAGAGTCTCTCGTGGTTTGTCTCCGTCTCTGATTTCTTCCCATCTAGTTTTCCCTCCTTTGCCCTGTGGTCCTCCACGCTCTTCCTTATGTTCCACAAAGGAGTGAAACCATATAATTGTCTTTCTCTGCTTGACTTATTTCATTTAACATAATCTTTTCCAGTTCCATCCAGGTTGATGCAAATGGTGGGTATTCATCCTTTCTGATGGCTGAGTAATATTCCACTGTATACATGGACCACATCTTTATCCATTCATCTGTTGAAGGGCACCTCGGCTCCTTCCGCAGTTTGGCTGTTGTGGCCATTGCTGCTATAAACACCGGGGTTCGTGTGCCCCTTATTTTCACTGTCTGTATCTTTGGGGTAAACACCTAGAAGTGCAATTGCTGGGTCGTAAGGTTGGCTAAAGTTTTTTGAAAGACTGATAATATCAAGTATTGGTAAGGATGTCAGGGTCTCAGATACTTTCTCATATGTTGTCATTTCGAATATATTTGGTATAACTGCTTTGGAAAACTGGCTTTATCTTCAAAATCTGAATGTTCATCTACTCTATGACATAGCAGTTTCCCATAAATAGAACAGAAATGCACACATATGTTCACCGAAAGACAGCCAAGAATGTCCAAAGCTTACATTATTTGTAATAGCCGAAAATCAGAAACAACCCAACTGTTCATCAAAAGCAGAATGGATAAAATTGTGATCTGTTCATACTAAGGAAATGATCAAACTGCTCCTCTGCTTCCCATCATGGATGACTCTCACACAAAATGTGTCGTGCAAGAAGCCAGACCAAAGAATTCATACTGTGTGGTTTCATTTATGTAATGAGAGAAGGAGGAGAGCAATCACTGGGAGGGCCGGCCATCCAGAATTTCTTCCTACCCAGAAGTAGGTATTCTATTTTGTATTGTAAGACAGAAAATAAGCAAATCGGAGGTCCAAGATCTGATATCTGTTGCATCTGTTGAAACCTAACTAACGATACGACAACTTAATGTCCAGAAAAAGAGGGTTAAACTATCCTCAGCCAGAATCCCCCCACCTCCTCTAAGACGGCTTTCCAAATAGCAGTACCAAATCTTGCCAGCAGATGGCGCGCCTCGTACACATCTGTGCTGAGTACCCAACAAGAATGTAAATGTTTCCAGCTGTCCCACAAAGTTACTTCGTGTTCAGCTGAGTTGTGTTAAACTTCACCACTTCTTTCAGTGCTGGTTCTTCACAGGGACATACTCCCTGGCACTTGCATGTTTCAACTGCATGGTTTTCATCTGATCACTCTGCTTTGTTTCCTCATTAAATTATGAGTATTTTGCCTACACAGAGCTGCTTTAGAAATTTACAAGGCTTTGTTTTTGTACATTTCTGCTTATGTTCACAAGCACAAGGGCCTTTTCTTTTACCAGATCTCGGTGGTAGAAGACCGGGATAATGTCTCTGGCAGCTCTCATGGGATCTGTGTTCCTCTTAAAAGGGTATCTTTCATGCATCCTCTCCCTCCTTCTGCCTCGCCTTTTATGGTACCCATCAGGCCAGGCTGGTTCTTTTCTCTTTGGGCTGACAGATAAATGCTGTGGGGTGACTCATGCTCCGTGCCTCTATCCCTAACTGCGGGCTGCAGCCTTGTCCCTTTTACCTGCCCTCCTCTGTTCTAGCGCTACTTTTATTCACAACTTACTCATTAACTTCGGAGAGTGAGTCCCGAACATGTTCCTATGTGCCCCCTTGTTTTTTTTTGTTTTTTTTTTTTAAAGATTTTATTTATTTATTTGACAGAGAGATCACAAGTAGGCAGAGAGGCAGACAGAGAGAGAGGGGGAAGCAGGCTTTCTGCTCAGCAGGGACCCTGAGATCATGACCTGAGCTGAAAGCAGCAGCTTAATCCACTGAGCCACCCAGGCGCCCCATCCTCCTCATTTTTCTAAATGTGATCGAGAAACTCAGTAGTGAAAATGGGCAAACCCTTCCCCTGTGTTAAGAATTATTTTCTACCCCGGTAGCCACCTGGGGAGCCACCCAGGGGCCCCAATATTTTATGTTTAAAATAATCTCTACACCCACTGTGGGGCTCAAACTCATGGCCCCGAGATCAAGAGTCACATGCCCTACACACTGAGCCATTCAGGAGCCCCGATAGACCCTTTTTTAAAAAGTAGTAATTATAGTTATTATCCAATGCAACGTTTCTCTTTGTGCAGTTTCTTCTCGGAAATGATTTGGTTTTAAACATGTGCTTATATCATCACAGTCTAAGATTCTGTACTTCAAGACTGCCCCTGGTGTGCAATATTCTTTCCTGTTCTTGTCCTTTGCCTTGGGAAAGACTAAGTATCCTGTGTCTTTTGTGCTTTTGTGAACCACCTAAGCTAAAATCAAGATAGTCTTATGTTTTTATTTTTAAGCTTGACTTTGTTTCTTTGTTGTGCTTCTTTGTAATCCAGTATAACCTTGAGATTTGGAAATGATTCTAACATAAGCTTTTCCAGGAGGGAAGGAGATGAGGAAGGTTTCTCCCTTCCTGGTATTTCCTGGGAAGGGGTAGAAGGTAATGGAATAAACGGTGGCATGTGGGATTTCATGTATATCTACCTGACACCACCTCTTTGGTATGCTGAAATTTGACTTAGTTCCATAGGTTTCCCCATAAACTGTCCCCAGTGGCTTTTACTGAGAATTTTTGATACTCCAGTAATCACCTTTACTCTCTTGCTTTTAGATCCTACAGTGTTCAAACCAGTAATCTCTAAATCTTGCTTTCAGGGCTCAGCTTTATTTTTTTAAGTTCATACCATCACCTGGAGGTCCTTGGTGTCTAAGCTTGTACCTCTGTAGATGTGTTTCTTTAAAGAATCCCCTTCTCTGCCTCTCTTTTTTTGTGTATAAAGTCTCTGATGAATGCTCCTGTGTTCAAAGCCCTGCTTCTCCCTTTCCTCCTCCGGGAAATGCCCTGTACTTCTCCAGAGATGTTTCTCGGGTCAGCTCCTCCCCTAGGGCACTATTTGCTTAGCATGCCTTATGCTTGTTTCACAAAGAAGGAAATGATTTCTTTTTCTGGTTCTCTTTTTCATCCTCTATTCCTTTGATTAAAGAAATGCTCTTCCCTTACACAAAATCTGATTTTTGAAAAATCAGTGTTTTTTTTTTTTAATGCAGAGAAGCACAAAACTTCACATGGCACAAAACTTCATATACTTTCTCTGCTCTCTATTTCTCGAATCCCTTAAAGTTTGAAATTTCAGAGCGTTATATTTTTGTCTTTCCCTTTCTAACACCTTATAAAACACATTTCCTTACCTCCTTCTAATACACATTTCCTTACACAACTACAAATAATAACGTGATTTTAGGCAACCACACCAGCCACTGATTCTTGACCACCTTCTGTGTTAGGCTCTTGCAAAGCGCCTCTTAGACTGGGTCTCATTTAGTCCCATGTGCTGGGCACTCTTCCTAGTACCATTTTCAAATGGAGCAACCGATGGGTTGGGAAGTCATTTCCTGGGGTCACACAGCTGGAAATGGCAGAGCAGAGCCAGGTCCCTCTACCAAACTTGGGTGTCCAGGCTCCTCACCGTGGCCCAGATCACATTCGCTGTGCAGAAAAGAGACCCAACAATACGGTCGGTCTACAGAGCAAAGCCTTTAGATGTGTGTGCCAGAGGGTAGGCAGAAATGCAGATGTAAGCCTTTTCTCCCTCTAGCTCTAGAAAATCCCACTTGTCCTCTTTCCAGATTGATTTCACGAGATTTCGATTATCAGCAACCGTCCCACAAATCCCTTGCTTTTCGTTGTTGCTCCATATTCGTGCCAAGTTCCGGAGCTTTTATTTATTTATTTTTAAAGATCTGATTGATTTATTTGAGAGGGAGAGAGAGTATGAGTGGAGGGAGGGAGGAGAAGCAAAGGCTGAGAGGAGAGGGAGCAGCAGCCTCCCTGCTGACCAGGACTGGTGATCCCAGGGCTGAGGACCCGAGCTGAAGGCAGATGCTTCACCAGCTGAGCCACCCCAGCATCCCCAAATTCCAGAGCGCCTTAAAAGGAGACCCTCTGTTGTCTTAGCGATACCAAAGAGATTGCATTCACTTGTGGCCTGTTGAAACAAGTCTCCACCCCTGTGAGATCTTCTGAAGCCTATCTGAAATGAGATAGTGTCTCATCACGCGCTCTGGGGAATTACTGCGGATGTATTTTCATTCAATAAAATATGTTGTGGTTGAAGTTGTGGACCTGCCAAATTCACATACTGCCACATTCTGTTGTTCAAAACTCTCTATCTTTTCATCTGTCTGGTGTTTCCTAAAGCTGCCTAAACATATTATGGGCACGCTAGACAATAAATCCTCAAAGCGTTCCCGGCAGGCAGAGAAAAGCGGAAAAGGAGACAATGTTGTCATCCTAAACATTACACAGACTGAATGAGACTGGCGAGATTACCTGAAATGGACTGAGGCTTTAAGTGAGTTGGGCGGGGCGGGGAGGAGGGGGAGGCAAGGCTCTCACGTAAACATTCCCTGATAGGGTACCCCCTCCATTCCTTTTTTATTAAATACATTGTGAAGCTAAAGTCATCTTATTTCCTGTTTTGTCTTTTCTTTTATGTGAGCAGCGTATGAGCTCCAGAAGGCTCCTTGGAGAGGACATTAGCTTGATAAGCCTCGGCTCCCGGCGGTCATGTGGGTGCCAGGACCCTGGACAGAGAGCCGGCAGCAGCCTCCTGGGGCGGGGCCCAGACTGTGCTTCTTTATTGGCACACACGGAACTACAGCGGGTCGCCTTTGTTCCTCTTTGCAACAGCGTAAAATTACAGATACTGTTAGGCAAATACATACACATTCACAAGCTTACCAGATAGGACATTTCGGGTACAGGGAGGCCTGTTCTGTGTCCTTCCCAATCCCGTGTTCTTCCCCCAATATTACAGGCAATCATTATGCTTAATTTAGTGTTTTTCATTCCTCTGAATGTGTGTGTGTGTATGTATAGATAGATAGATAGATAGATAGATATAGATATATAGCCATGGAAATACACAGTATTATTTCTCATTTTTCAAACTTTCTATGTATATTTCCTTCTGTAGCTTGCTCTGCCCCCAATTACATTTGTATTTTTGAGATGTACCCGTATCAGCTATTACACAGATCTCTAGTCTCTTCATTTTATTTATTTATTTATTTATTTTTAAAGTAGGGCTTCCCGCCCAGCATGGAGCCCATTGAGGGGCTTGAATCACGATCCGGACATCATGACCTGAGCTGAAATCAAGAGTCAGACGCTTAACCAACTGAGCCACCCAGGCGCCCTTCTAGTCTTTTGATTTTAAACCCACACATTGTGTTTTGTCCATCGGACTTACCCCCGATTTAATCATCAGTGCTCACAGGGCAAACGTGTAAATTCAGTGGGATGAAATTCCAATTTCACTCTTGCACATGTCTCTTTGGGCACACATTCAAGATGATCTCTGAGGTCTGTGCCCAGGGGTGGAATTACTTACTTGACAAATATCCACATTCTCAGCTTGACCGAGTTTGCTCAAACACCAATCTATGCTCTCACCAGAAGGATATGGAAATTCCCCATTACTCCGCATTCTTGCCAACACTTGATACTGTCAGACCTCTTATCTGTGCCAATCATATGGTTTCTTTAACTGCCTTTCCCTGATAGCAAGGTCAAACATCATTTTGTATGTTTGCTGGACATTTGGAAATCATATTCTATGAATTGTCTATTGGTATCTTTTGCTATTCTTTAATCGGGCTGTTTGCATTTTTCTTATTAATTTGTAGACATTCTTCATGTTTCTGGCAAGTTATTTGCTCCTTACATATATTGTATGTACTCCCAGGGTGTAATTTGGTCTTTTTACTTTCTTTTTTTTTTTTTTAAGATTTTATTTAATTATTTGAGAGAGAGAGAGCATGAGAGAGAGCATGAGAGGAGAGAGGTCAGTGGGAGAAGCAGACTCCCTGCTGAGCAGGGAGCCCGATGTGGGACTCGATCCCGGGACTCCAGAATCATGACCTGAGCTGAAGGCAGTTGCCTAACCAACTGAGCCACCCAGGTGCCCCGGTCTTTTTACTTTCTTTATGTTGACTTCTGATGTACAGGAGTTTTTATTTTTAAGGTGACTCAATTTACCCAACTTTTCTGTTCTGATTTATATTTTATGTATCTTGTTTAAAAAAGTCCTTCTCTACCCACAGTCATGGAATTACCTTTTCTTATATTTTTCTCTCAAACATATCAAAGTTTTGTTTTTAAATTTAGGCCTCTCTATCCCACTTAGAACTTTCATTTGCATAGTATGAAGGATCTAATTTTTTTTCCCCCTGTGGATGACCTAAGTAAGGGGGTAAAAAGGACTTTCAGCTACAAGAGAAAGAACAACTCAGGGTTTGAAGAATTCAGTGCTTTGAAACTTGGGGCCAATAATTGGCTGACAAAAAAATCTTTTAACTTTGGAATGTTCAGAAATGGCAACAGGTCACCTTCAAGTATGGATGCCTCGTGTGTGATTGTGTCCCTTCGGGGCTGGCTCCCTGCTAAAGATCAGCTGGCTGGATGTCATGGGATTCGTGAGATGTGCTTTCATTTGGATGTTCAGGTTTCAGGGGCAAAACTATGGCCAGTGAAAGTCATGTGTTTGTTCCTAATGAATTTGCTGGCTTCTGGGTCTCTGTCCCAGTGATATTGAAATTAAATTTCCAGGCAGGGAGACAATAGAAAGTGGGACTTGAGCACAGTGTGATTTTAAAAATATACATATATATGGTGCTCCCATGTCGAAGTAACTGCTTGGGGTGAGTATACCCAGTGTTCTTCTATTAGGGAAGCTGAAGGAAGAGAAACCTCCCGGCCTGGAGTTGGCCAGCAGGGGTTCCATATTCACTTGCAAGGGCTGCTGTAAGAAAGTACCACCCACTAGGTGACGTGAACAACAGAAAGGTTCTTCTCTCATAGTGCTGGGGGCTGGAAATCTGAGCTCAAAATGTCAATAGGGACTGGAACAGATGCTCCCTCCCAGCTTCTGGGGGTTTCTGGCAATCTTTGGTGTTCCTTGGCTTATAGATGCATCACCCCAATCTTGCCTCATCTTCACATGGCCTTCTCCCTCTGTGTGTGTCTTTGTGTCCTTTTTGTAAAGACACCAGTCATATGGGATTAGGCGTCCCCCTACTCTAGTATGACATCTTCTTAATATAACTAATTATATCTACAACAACCTTATTCCCAGATAAAATCACATTCTCAAGTACTGGAGGTGAGGACTTGAACATATGAATTTGGGTGGGAGGATACAATGCAGCCCTAATGAATTCCTACAAGGTTTCCTTTATTCCACTTTTTATAAAATTTCAGCAACTTCCCCAAGCTTTAACTAGATCAGTAGTTTATAATATTCTTGCTACCAAATCAATGTGAAAATGTACTTTAAAAAAAAAAAAGATTTTTATCCTAAACTTTATTCTGGAATCTATGAAAATTCAGGTATGAACTATAGCCTCAGTGTGTCTAAGCTAATGGATCTGTATTTGTAGGTTGTTTCTTTCTCCCTCCCTCCTCAGCTTCTCCTCCTTCCTTCTGTCAGGCAGCTGACAGCCACTTTGTGTCAGATACTGCAAGGTGCTGGGGTGCAAGACCAATGAGGCAGCCTTGGTCCCTACCTTCATAGGACCTAACACTAAAGGGACTGGCATCGAGTTACCAGGCAGTTATAATATAACATGGGGAGGGGGTGTTTCCTGAGCAGGGAAGGTTCATAGCTCCATGGGAGTGCAGTCGGTGTTCATGGAGGCACCCAGCCTAGCCTGGGGTGTCAGGGACAGAGCAGGGATCAAGAAGAGAAAGCCCAAGTGCTCAAGCCTCATCATTTAAGGAAGCACTCACTCTAGGGTGCCCACTCTACACTTGCCTGCCCTTGAGAATGAGTGCCACCTTAAATGATGTGTCCTACCTATCTCTCTGGTCCCATTCTCATCCTGGCCTTTGTCAGGGAAGCCTTCCTAAAGGAGGAGACTGCTAAGCTAAAATTAAAAGAGGATCAGTAGTTAGGAAGATGAATGAAAGTTTGCCAAGCAGAGATGGAAGAAAGAACATTCCAGCTAGCAGGCTCAGCAAACACCCAGGGGAAAGATCCACACAAAGGGGGAGCTGAAAGGAGGCTGGCATTAGGGAAGTCAGAGGGGAAGGTTTAGGTGACATGCAAGAGTCATCTGAACTCATCAAGTCCAGGGAGACTCAGGTCCCAGCAAAGCCACTGTCACCTCTGCCACCATTGTACATGGTTGGTTGGATGAGGGAGAGAACCTTTGTGAGAATTGGAAAAGGTGACCTCTCTTCCAGGCAAAGATAGCTTTGCGTCTAAGTGCACAGTTCATTCTGCAGAGTGTGACCTGGCCTGAAACTCCCATGTGTGCCCTCAGGCAAGTGTACAACGGAACTTAGGCACAGAGGAAGGAGCAGGAGTCTGTGGGTGCAGACCCAGACCCTGCACGCAGGAGTTTGATCTCCTTAGTGCTGAACCAGGCCTCCCAAACCGTGCCCCAGATGGCCTGGTGGGCAGCCCTCAGCTTGGCTGGGAGATTGGCTTTTCTGTTTAAGCCCATCTTTAACACACTCTGAATTCCGCTCATCTGGGTAACTTTGGAAGCTATATAGAACTTATTTTTCTTCTGTAACTCACCAGTCCTCAAACTAATTTCCTTAACCACAGCCTATTGGCTTGAAACAATCAGCCAAAGAAAAAAGATTCTGGGTTCATCACCAGTTTCTGGATTCTTCCATATCTGCATTCTGCAGAGGACATAATAAGAAATATATTAACATATTTAAGCTTACAGGGTATTTACCGGAATACAATATTAAGAATGATTTTCTATGGCTTTTCTCTCCATGAATTTCTTGCTTTCTCATTAGGATTATACTTTTCATAGACCTAGGCCTTTCCCCAGGGACCCAAGCCTTAGAGCTCATCAGAAAACATGCTTACAGCTCTGAAAAATAAGAGTGAGGCCAGTTGTAGCTCAGTGTCCAAGCCCAATTTATGGCCTCCCCTTGGGAATGCCCATTGCCAAGTGTCAGGTGCTTTAGGACCCACAGCATTCTCTGCTTTCCTAATCTCCTCCCTAAAACAGATGGGTAGGATTGCCTAATCATGCAGGACCAACTTAAAGCCAAAGCACACATCTTTTTCTGACCTGCTTTGTGCCAGTTACCTCTGACTGGCTCAAGGATGATATCAAGAGAAAAATATTTTGATTTTTGTTTAACATTATTACAATTATTTTTTAGACAAAAATTGCTAGCTTTACAGATACCACTAAATCTCATCTATATTTAGTTTCTCTTCCAAATGTTCACAAATTTTTTAAAGGACAGATTTATTGAGCTGTAATTAACATACCATACAGTTCACCCAATTGAAATACACAATTCAGTGGTTTTCGGTATTATTAACAAGAGTTGTTCAAACGTGACCACAATCATTTTGACCTTTTCATCCCATTAACAATCTCTGTTATTGTGTTCTCCCAGCCCCTGACAACTACTATTTTCTGTCTCTGGGGATTTGCCTAGTTTGGGACATTTCATATACATGGAATCATGTAATGTGTCACCTTTTGTGACTTGGCTTTTTTTTTTTTTTTTCCTTTTTTTCTCTCCCCCCTCCCCTTTTCCTTTTCTTTCTTTTTTTTTTTTTTTTAACAGTGTTAGTTTCAGGTGTACAATAGAATGATGCAACACTTCCATACATCACCCGGTGCTCATCACAAGTGCCCTCCTTCATCCCCATCACCTATTTTATCTGTCCCCACCCATCTCCCCCGCCCCGGCAACCATCAGTTTGTTCTCTAGAGTTAAGAGTCTGCTTCTTTTTTTTTTTTGTTTTAATTTTTAAAAAACAATTTTAAAGATCTTTTTATTTTAAAGATTTTTGTTTATTTATTAGAGAGAGCAAGCACAAGCAGAGGGAGGGCAGAAGGAGAAGGAGAAGCAGACTCTCTGCAGCAGGGAGCCCAATGAGGGTCTTGATCCCAGGACCCCAAGATCATGACCTGAGCCAAAGGCAGATGCATAGTTGACTGAGCAACCCAGACACCCAAAGCTTTTTTTAAAAGTAATCTCTACACCAACCATTGAGCTCAGACTTAGAACCCTAAGATCAGGAGTCACATACTCTACCCACTGAGCCAGTTAGGCACCCCAAGAGTCTGCTTCTTGATTTGTCTGTTTTTTTTCCCTCTGCTCATTTGTTTCTTAAATTCCACTTTTGAGTGCAGTCATATGGTATTTGTCTTTCTCTGACTGACTTGCTTTGCTCAGCATTTTCATTATGCTCTCTAGCTCCATTCACAGCATTGCAAATGGCAGGATTTCATCCTTTTTATGGCTGAATAATATTCCATTGTAATTATGTACCACAATCACCAATCAGTGGACATTCGGGCTGTTTCCACAATTTGGCTATTTTAATTAATGCTGCTATAAACATAGGGCCACATGTATCTCTTTCAATTAGTGTTTTTGTATTCTTGGGCCAAGTACTCACCAGTGGGATTGCTGGATGGTAGGGTAGACCTACTTTTAACTTTCTGAGGAATCTCCATACTGTTTTTCACAGTGGCTGTACCAGTTTGCATTCCCACCAACAGTGCATGAGTGTTCTTTTTTCCACATCCTCACCAAAAACTGTTATTTCTTGTGTTGTTGATTTTAGCCATTCTGACAGGTGTGAGGTGACGTCTCATGGTTTTGATTTGTATTTCCCTAATGGTGAGTGATGGTAAACATCTTTTTAAGTGTCTGTTGACTATCTGTGTATCTTCTTTGGAGAAATATCTGTTCGTGTCTTCTGCCCATTTTGTAATTGGATTATTCATTTTTTGACTGTTGAGTTGTATAAGTTCTTTATATGTCTTGGATACTAACCCTTTATTGGATATGTCATTTGCAAATATCTTCTCCTATTCCCTAAATTGCCTTTTAGTCTTGTTGATTGTTTTCTTCACCATGCAAAAGCTTTTTATTTTGATGTAGTCCCAAGAGTTTATTTTTGCCTTTGTTTCCCTTGTCACAGGAGACATATCTGCAAAGAAGTTGCTTCAGCCAATGTCAAAGAAGTTACTGCCTGTGTTCTCTTCTAGGACTTTTTCGATTTTCTCACATGTACATCTTTAATCCATTTTTAATTTATTTTTGTGTATGGTGTAAGTAAGTGGTCCAGTTTTATTCTCTCTTTTTTAAAGACGTATTTATTTATTTATTTATTTATTTTAGAGAGAACATGCGCAGAAGCAGGGGGAGGGGCAGAGGGAGAGAGAGTCTTAAGTAAACTCTGCACTGAAAGTGGAGCACAATGAGGGGCTTGATCCCATGACCCTGAGATCATGACCTGAGCTGAAACCAAGACTCAGACGTTGAACTCACCGAGCCACCCAGGTGCCCCCAGTTTCATTCTTCTGCATGTTGCTGTCCAGTTTCCCCAACATCATTTGTTGAAAAGACGGTCTTTCTTCCATTAGATATTCTTTCCTGCTTTGTTCAAGATTAATTGACCCTAGAGTTGTGGGTTTATTTCTGGGCTTTCTATTCTGTTCCATTTATACCATTACCACACTGTTTTGATTATTACAGCTTTATAATATAACTTGAAGTCTGAAATTTTTGATGCCTCCAGCTTTGCTTTTCTTTTTCAAGAATGCTTTGGCTTTTTGGGATCTTTTGTGGTTTCATACAAGTTTTAGGATTGCTCTTGTTCTGTGAAAAATACTGTTGTATTTTGTTAGGGATCTGTAGACCACTTTAGGTGGTACGGACATTTCAACAATATTTGTTCTCCCAATCTGTGAGCATGGAATGTTTTTCCAGTTCTTTGTGTTGTCTTCAGTTTCTCTCATCAGTTTTCTATAGTTTTTAAGTAAAAGTCTTTTACCTCTTTGGTTAACTTTATCCCTTGATAACTCACTATTTGTGGTGCAGTTATGAATGGGACTATTTTTCTTAATTTCTTGTTGAGCTGCTTCATTATTGGTGTACAGAAATGCAGTGGATTTCTGTACATTGATTTTGTATCCTGCAACTTTACTGAATTCATCAGTTCTAGCAGTTTTTTGATGGAGTCTTTGGGTTTTCTATATATGGTTTCATGTCATCTGCACATAGTGAAAGTTTTACTTCTTCCTTGCTGATTTGAATGCCTTTTATTTCTTTTTGTTGTCTCATTGCTATGGCCAGGATTTCCAGTACTATGTTGAATGAAAGTGGTGAGAGTGGACATCCTTGTCTTTTTCCTGATGTTGGGGAAAAGCTCTCAGTTTTTCTCCATTAATGATGATTCTAGCTGTGGGTTTTTCATATATGGCCTTTATTGAGTTGAGCTATGTTCCTTCTAAACCTACTTTATTGATGATTTTTATCATGAGTGGATGTTGTACTTTGTCAAATGTTTTTTCTGAATCTACTGAAATTATCATGTGGTTCTTGTTCTTTCTCTTATTGATGTGATGTATCACGTTGATTGATTTTTTAATATTGAACCACACCTGCAGCCCAGGAATAAATCCTACTTGATGGTGGTGAATGATTTTTTAATGTGTTGTTGGATTTGGTTTGCTAGTATTTTGTTGAGGACTTTTGCATTTATGTTCATCAGAGATATTGACCTGTAGTTCTTTCTTAGTGGAGTCTTTGTCTGGGTTTGGTATCAGGGCAATACTGGCCTCATCGGATGAATTCAGAAGTTTTCCTTCCTTCTCTATTTTTTGGAATAGTTTGAGAAAAATAGGTATTAACTCTTCTTTAAGTGTTCGGTAGACTTCGCCTGTGAAGTCATCTGGTCCTGGACTTTGGTTTGTTGGGAATTTTTGATTACTGATTCAGTTTCATTACTGGCTATGGATCTGTTCAAATTTCCTATTTCTTCCTGTTTCAGCTTTGGTAGTTTATATGTCTCTAAAAATTTATCCAGTTTCTTCTAGGTTGTCCAATTTGTTGGCATATAATTTTTCATGATATTCTCTTATAATTGTCTGTATTTCTGTGCTGTTGGTTGTTATTTCTTCTCTCCCAATTGTGATTTTATTTATTCGAATCTTTTCTCTTTTTTCTTGATAAGTCTGACTAGAGATTTATCAATTTTATTGATTTTATTTTCAAAGAACCAGTTCCTAGTTTCACTGATCTGTTCCATTGGGTGTTTTGTTTTGTTTTGTTTTGTTTTAGTTTCTGTATCATTTATTTCTGCTCTAGTCTTTAGTATTTTCTTCCTTTTGCTGGTTTTATTTGTTGTTCTTTTTGTAGTTCCTTCAGGTATAAGGTTAGGTTGTTTGAGACTGGCCTTTTTCCCTTGGCATACTTTTTTCAAGGTTCATCTATGCTTTAACATGTTTATCAGTACTTGTTTTGTGTGTGTGTGTGTGTGTGTGTGTGTGTGTGTGTGTGTGTTTTTAAGATTTTAAAGGAGGAAGCAGGCTCCCTGTGGAGCCAAAAGCCCGATGTGGGGCTTGATCCCAGGACCCTGGGATCCTGACGTGAGCCAAAGGCAGAGGCTTTAACCCACTGAGCCAACCAGGCGCCCCTATCAGTACTTGTTTTGATGATTGAGTAATATTCCATTGTATGGATATACCACATTTTATTTACTCATTGCTCAGAATGGACATTCCTTGGAGGGACATTTGGGTTGTTTGGACTTTTTTACTCATATGGGTAGTACTATTATGGACATTGTGTAAAAGTTTTTATGTAGATACATGTTTTCATTTTTAGGGGGGTATACAAAGGAGTGGAATTGCTGGATCATACTGTAATTCTATGTTTAAACCTTTGAGGAACTGCCACTATTTTCCAAAGTAGCTGCACCATTTTACATTCCCACCAGCAGTACGTAAGGGTTCCAGTTTTCCCACATGCTTGCCAACACTTGTTACTATTTTTCTTTATCATTATTAACAGCCACTGTCCTAGCGGGTATGAAGTAGTATCTCACTGTAGTTTTAATATGCATCTCCTTGATGGTTGATGATGAACATCATCTCTTGTGCTTACGACCATTTGTATATCTTCTTTGGAGAAATGGCTATTTAGAAACTTTGCCCATCTTTAAACTGGGTTGTCCTTTTATTTTATTGCAAGAGTTGTTTATATATTCTTTTTATTTTATTGCAAGAGTTGTTTATATATTTTATATATTATATATGCAAGAGTTATTTTTATATATATACATATTTATGTATATAAATTCTTAAATTTATAAAACTTTCCCACAAACTATTTTTTAAACTTCCTAACTCATACTATTTTTGAAGATGAATGGTCAATTAAATCTGATATGACACCACTCAACCACTAAAAGTGATGTGATAGCATTCATTGCCACATTTTGATATATGATTAAGTGAGAGAAGCAGGTTCTAAAACATGATGATCCATTTAAAAAATATTCATAGAAAATTATCTGGAAGTGTATATATCAAGGTGTGCAGCACTCATCTTTGGTTGTTGTGATTATGTATATACATTTTTCATTTTTATAAATAAAATTAAATTAATACAAAATATTTCATATAAATATAATATACTTTTATATAATTTATAATCATATAAAAATATATAATTTGTAATCATATATAAATATTATTTATAATTATATGTAAATTATATATAATCATATAATTTATAATATAAACTATTTATTTAATTATGTATATTTTTATTTTTCTGTATCTTTTCTTTTAATGACTATGTATTATTCCTGTAATAGATTATTCTCAGATTCTTTAAAAATTCAGTTGGATAAGAAAATGCCCTCCTCAGTGGCACATGCGTTTGACTGATTATGCTCATTATTTGGACTTTCCAAAATCATAAGTGGGTGAGTGTGAAACCACAGTAGAGGCCATTTCAACAGAAGAACAACCTGAAGCTGTAGCACTTAGTTCCATACAGACCAGTGGTTGGGAGGGAAGGGATAAAAGGTATATGACGTATAGGCACTTAATACCAATCTGTGTGACCTGCCTCAGTTTGCAAAGCATTTCAGATACCTTCCTTGGCTCTGCAACAACTGTACTGAATACCAAGATGCAGAGACATTATGTTCCTGCCCAAGGTTGTGCGGTCTTGTCTGCAAGGATGCTCCAACTACAGTTTGGGGGGCATCTGGGTGGCTCGGTCAGTTGAACATCTGACTCTTGATTTCAGCTCACATCATGATCTCAGTGTCATGAGATCAAGTCCCACATCGAGCTCCACACTGGGCGTGGAGCCTGGTAGAATTCTCTCTCTCTGTCTCCTTCTGCCACTTGCACCCTCTTCTCTTTCTCTCTCTACTAGAAACAAAAAAACCTACAGCTTGGGTTTTTCTATTCTTGCTGCAGTACTTGTAACTGACAGTCCTGCCTCTCATCCTGGGTTCTTCTTTTTGTAAAATTGTCTCCAAGGGTCCAGTATCCGAAGGATGACTTTCTGATACCTGAAAAAAATGGGTTAGCCTGGAGCAATATGCCATGCTTTTGGCTAAGGGAGTAGGTAAATGGCTACAAGTTGTCCCTGTTCTCCACTGCTCCAAACTCTCAAATCCTTTTCTTTCATGCTCTGTCTAGGGAAAGGAACAGTTGTTGTTATATGAATTAACTTATGTCTTGTTATTATTTACTTTTTTTTTTCATTTATAAGCTTGATTATTAAGCTTTCAATATTGCTTTTTCTTAGAGCTGTTGCTCATGGGGTGCCCGGGTGGCTCAGCCAGCTAAGTGTCTGACTTCCACTCAGGTCATGATCTTGGGGTCCTAGGAATGAGTCCAGCATTGGGTTCCCTGATTGGTGAGGATTGGTGGTCTACCTCTCCCCCTACCCTTCTCCCTGCTCATGCTCTCTCTCTTTCTCAAATAAATAAAATCTTTAAAAACAAACAATCAGGGCACCTGGGTGGCTCAGTGGGTTAAGCCGCTGCCTTTGGCTCAGGTCATGATCTCAGGGTCCTGGGATTGAGTCCCACATCAGGCTCTCTGCTCAGCGGGGAGCCTGCTTCCCTCTCTCTCTCTCTCTGCCTGCCTCTCTGTCTACTTGTGATCTCTCTCTGTCAAATAAATAAATAAAATCTTTAAAAAAAAAAAACAAAACAAAAAACAAACAAACAAAACTGTTGCTCAAATGAAGTCATCCTGGCATTTGTATTTGCTTTATTACCCTTCTATGATTTTAACAGCAGCTTTGCAAACAAAAGACTTATTATTCCTTGGCACATGCTTCCTCATTTATGAACACGAGAGAGGAAGAAGATTATTTTTTTTTCCTTTGCTCAAATATTTGTGGCATTATTGGAGTTCTCTAGGCTAAAGTAGATGGAAAAAAACTCTGAAGTCACTTTAAAAGTTTTCTCTAGATTCTAGACCAGAGATTAGCAAACTTCTTTTGTAAAGGCCCAGACAGTAAATATTTCAGGCTTTGCAGACAAGTGTTTTTTAAATGTCTGTTGCAAGTACTCATCTCTGCCATTGAGGTACAAAAGCACCCAGAGACAATGCGGAAACAAGTGGGTGGGGCTGTGTGCCAATAAAACTTTATTTACAAAAATAGACGGTGAGCAGATTTGGTGCACAGGCTATGGTTTGCTGACTCCTGTTTTCAATTGTTCTGAAACATTTGTCTACCAGGAATCTAATTTTTTGGCTGAGTGATTTGTTATCAGCCATATGTTTCAAAGCCTCTTTCTATCACCCAAGACGGTAGTGGATTTTTCTCTTCAAAAGCAAAATATGATACTTACAAAGCTAATTATTACTCACTACATCCAAAGCTCAGTAAGAGTCAGAAGGCAAATCCAGTATTACTCAGTCACTTATTTATCTCTTCCTTTCTAAGGTGAAAAGTTGCTATAAGCTACAACCTGGTCCCTGTTTGGTCCAGGAACGTATCCCTGACCTCGTCCAGTCAGAGAAGGTGTCCCAGGTCATAAGTTATCCAGTCCGGGTTTTATTTCACTGTGCCCATCTGAACCACAGATCCAAAGAGCATTTTTATTTCTATCAGTTCCTTTGAAATTTATTAGAGAACAAAAATGTTGTTCACAACAAATTCCAGTGACTGAGTTGGAAACAAGACTTTTTTTTTTTTTTTTTTTTTTTTTGCATGTGTGTGGTTTCCTAGTCACTTAATCACATTATGTGTCCCTTTACCCATGGGCAGTTGGGAATTATAAGACCTTTTTGTAGTAAAGATTCTAAGGTAAAAGGTAACATAGAAGGGATTGGTAGCTTTCATGATGAATTTGATGCATAAAGTTCTTCCATGCAAGAAAAAGTTTATATTTCTTTCCTTTTTTTTTTTTTTTAAGATTTTATTTATGTATTTGACAGATAGAGATCACAAGTAGGCAGGGAGGCAGGCAGAGAGAGGAGGAAACAGGCTCCCCGCTGAGCAGAGAGCCGATGCGGGACTTGATCCCGGGACCCTGAGACCATGACCTGAGCCGAAGGCAGAGGCTTTAACCCACTGAGCCACCCAGGCCCCCCAAAGTTTCTATTTCTTAACAAATATTTTAGAGAAGAGTGTTTTTTAAATGTCTGCTAGTACGTTTGCTGAACAAAATACACAGGTATTTTTTTTTACGTGACAGGGTTTTATCCCAGAAAGGGATAAGAACCTTTTCCCACTGCCCCCTTAACTTATAATTTTTAAATTAACATTTTTCTGATGTCAGAGTAATAGAATTTTATAGAAGAAAATATGGGAAATTTAGAAAGCATAAGTAAGTAAAGTCAAAATCACTACCAACCCCTTAAAGGTAACTACTATTGGGGCGCCTGGGTGGCTCAGTGGGTTAAGCCTCTGCCTTCTGCCTACTTCCCTCTCTCTCTCTCTGCCTGCCTCTCTGCCTACTTGTGATCTCTGTCTGTCAAATTAAAAAAAAAAAAAGGTAACTACTGCTCACATTTTATTGTCCATTTAGATGGCTCTTAATGCATATCATACATATAGATTAAGCTATAACATTTTCACCTGCATGAGATACTATACAAAGCATTTTTGTATTCTGCCTTTTATATTTCTATGTCGGTAAATCTGGATCAACATCAACTTTAAGGGCTATTTTGGCATTCCACAGGAGTGAGATACTTAAACTGTTATCTGCTTGGAGGATCTCCTATTTGTGTATTTTAAATACTTTGTACTTTTCCACTATTACAAAGAGTGCTTAGATAAACATCCCCGTACATGTCCTGCCAGAGTATCTCTTTTTAAGAGAAACTACTAAAATGCCATTAGCAGAAATATGTCTGTACTTATGTATGTAGGATTTTGATATAGAAAAGTTTACGTTCAAATTCTATCCTTTCTAACAGTTAATAAGAGTGCTTTATGCCCTCACCAATACTGGGAAATTTCTCTAATTTCTCAACAGATCAGTTATCAGCATTTCGGCATCCTTTGTGCTAGCTCTTATTGTTTGTTAACTATTTTGTATCCTTTAACCCAACACCTACATAGCACTTACTGTATGTCAGAGACTGTTCTAGGTGTTTTTATGAGGATTCGCTAATCTCATCTTCACTGTAACCCAATAAAGTAAGGACCATTACTATTCTTAACCTAGAGATGGGAAAGCTGTGAAGCAACTGGAAATTCACGCATCTGGTAGCTGGTGGAGCCAGGATTCAAAGCTTCCTCGTTATTCTAGACTCCACCTGCTTGACCATCGTGCCTGCTGCCTCTTTGGAGGAAACAGAAACTTAGCTGGCTGGAGAGAGAACCTGGACAACAGGGGCCAGAGAGCCAAATTGTAACCCTTAGATTTATACATTTTCCCACCTATATGTCTTCTAATTATTTAAGAAGTAATCTCTTTGATTTTTTTTTTTTTTAGGATGTATCAAAGTCAGAAGAAATCAAAAGAAGCTCTGCCTCACTACCAAGAGGCTTTAGAATATATTGAGATCAGTCGAGGTGAAAAAAGTCTTGAGTGTGTACCAATATTGAGGGAATTAGCTGGTGCCGAGCAAGCCCTGGGACTTCACGACGCATCCGTCAACCATTTTCTACAGGTAAGCTGCAATCTATGGGCCACCAAAGTTCTTCTGGACCCACTGGTTTCCATGGACACGAGTGGAAGAGCAGCTCAGAACGCCTGGTTTTATTGTTTGCTCGGGATGAGAACATCTTTGTGTAGGTGACCGAGTGGATAAGTGTGGGAGAGGGGTCCTCTGTTACCAGGTGCATGGTCCTCAGATAGCCTGAGACTCCCTGAAGACAGCTTTTCTCCTATCAGTGCCATGATTCAAGTCTTATTTTCTGAAGTTGTCTTCTCATGTTTATTTAGAGCTTATGTTATCAAACTGATTAAGGTTCTTTTCTAACCATCTAAAATCTTCTACCATCTAAAATTTTCTACCATTCTAAAATGTGTCACTTGAAGCCACTTGGAGTTGTCATTGATTAGCTCCTGATCTCCTTTATCATCATAGGATTCCTCTGTGAGTGTGTCAGTCAGGGTTCTCCTGAGAAACAGAACCAACAGGACATATACAGAGAGAGAGATTGATTTTAGGGAATTGACTGATGCAGTCGTGGGGGGCACGCATGAGTCTGAAATACATAGGGTAGGCAGGCCAGCTGAAAACTCAGGCCCGATCTCTATGTTATAGTCTTGAGACGGAATCCCTTCTTCTCCAGAAAACCTCAGCTTTTTGCTCTTTAGGCCTTCAACTGATTGGATAAGGCCCACTCACATCGCAGAGGGCAATGTCCTTTACTCCAAGTCTGATTGTAAATGTTAATCACATCTACAAGATGCATTCACAGCAACATCCAGACTAGTGTTTGACCTAAAAACCAGGCACCATGGCCTCACCAAGTTGACACGTAAAATTAACCTTTACAGTGAGTTCAATGTTTTTGTATGGCATCATCTGCTGAAAACACATTTTAAATTGTTTTGTCTGAACATTTTTCCCTGTTAAAGTTGTAAAATATAGACCGAACTATTCTTGTTATTTAGGATCAGATGCAATGACATGCGATTAAGAGTTCTGGATTGCTCTTTCTTTTTAAATTTGTCGGACCATGTATAAACCCACCCAGAGTTTTTAGAATATCCTATTCTGTCACTGTTATCTGGATTATCTCTCTCTTTTTTTTTTTAAGATTTTATTTATTCATCTGACAGACAGAGATCACAGGTAGGCAGAGAGGCAGGCAGAGAGAGAGAGAGAGAGAGGAGAACAGACTCCCTGTGAGCAGAGAGCCCCAGGTGCAGCTCAACCCAGGACCCTGAGATTGTGACCTGAGCCGAAGGCAGAGGCTTAACCCACTGAGCCACCCAGGCACCCCTGGATTATTCCTTTTAATTACTATTTCCCTGTGACATAGTATTATGTCCAGTTTATAGATAAGGAAGTCAAGAATTGGTAAGGTTGAGTGATAGACCCAGGAGTACCATCAATGCCAATAAATAGCATAGCCCAGAGTCAAACCCAGTAGTTTTCAGGAAGATTTTTCTAGCTGGTATGGAAAAGAATGGACCAGGGAAAATGTGCCAACAGTGGAAGTAGGGAGAACAGTTCGGAGACTACCAAAGTAGCAAAGGCTGAAGATGATTTTGCCTCGGGCCAAGGATGATGATAGTAAGGATGAAGAGAAGCAGACGGGTTTGACAAAGATGTACGAGGCAGAATTGATGAGGTATGGAGATAGATTGGATAGATAGATAGAAGAGGGCTTGGGGATGAATCAATGATGACTCCTGGGTTTCTGGTCTGAACGACTGCGTGGATGTTTGTGCCAGGTACAGTGGGGGTTGGGGAGCAGGCGTTGACAGGTGCTGGAGAGATGGCAAGCTCAGGTTTCGACGGCGGGTCTGAGATGCCCATACAGGTGGAAATGTCAGTTACATAATCGGGACTAGAGCTCAGAACAGGGGTCAGGAAGTCATCTATGCATATGCAGTTAGTTACCTTGGGAGAGGATGCGATCACCCAGTGGTGTGTGTTGGGGGGCAGGTAGATTATTGAGTGAGAAGAGAAAAGGATACAACAGAGCCTTAAGTAACTTCAGCATTCATTGGTCAAGTCAAGAAGGATAACCTGGCAAAGAGAGCAGAAAAACATGAGCAAAAGTAAAAGTGAAAGTGGTATCTTCTGTGTCTTTTGATACCTTTTGCTGTTCTGAAGGACATGGGGCAGTTGGGAGAATAAATGGATGAGTATTCCTAAATCCTAAAGTGCTTAGCACAGTGCCTGACACATAGCACTATACAGGATTTTAAAAATTCCCCTCTTTCCTTTCTTTTTCCTTTCTCTTTCCTTGATGACTTGGTCAAGGGAAACACTGGGGCAGTCAAGAGGCAGAAACCAGATTGTGTGGTGAGTGAGATGTGAGGAAGCAAACATAATAAACATACGTACCTAATTTTTAAAAAATTTTTAATGTAAATTCAATTTAGTTAACATATAGTATATTATTAGTTTCTGGGATAGAATTTAGTGATTCATCAGTTGCATATAACACCCAGTGCTCATTATATCACGTGCTCTCCTTAATGCCCATCACCCAGTTACCCCATCCTCCAGCCACCTCTCCCCTCCATCAACCCTCAGTTTGTTTCCTAGAGTTCAGAGTCTTATGGTTTGTCTCCCTGTTTTTATCTTATTTTACTTTTCCTTCCCTTCCCCTATGTTCATCTGTTTTGTTTCTTAAATTCAGCATTTGAGTGAAATCATATGGTGTTTTTCTTTCTGATTGACTTATTTCACTTAGCCTAATACCCTCTAGTTCCATCCATTTCATTGCAAATGGCAAGATTTCATTCTTTTTGATAGCCGAGTAATATTCCATTGTATAAATACACTACATCTTCTTTATCCATTCATCCGTCCATGGACATCTGGTCTCTGTCCATGGTTTGGCTATTGTGGACATTGCTGTTATAAATATTGAGGCACAGGTACCCCTTTGAATCACTATTTTTGTATCCTTTGGATAAATACCCAGTTATGCAATTGCTGGGTCATAGGATAGCTCTATTTTTAACTTTTTGAGGAACCTCCATAGTGTTTTCCAGAGTGGCTGCACCAGCCTGCATTCCCACCAACAGTGTAGGAGGATTCCCCTCTCTCCACATCCTCAGCAACATCTGTTGTTTCCTGAGTTGTTAATTACAGAGCCCTATTTCACGAAGTACTAAGAGGTGAGGAAGACCAGCCCAGGCAGAGGGAAGAGCGTGTGCAAAAGTCTGAACGTGAGATGTAGCTCGACTTCAGGGAACCGAAGCAAGTTCCCTCTGCCTGGGCAGTGGGATGGTGAAGGCCCTAGATCGGTATCATTCAAGTGGGGTGTTGAAAATCATGGGAAGGAATTTGAGCTTCATCCTAGGGCAGTTAAGGGTTTTCAAGCAGGAAGACTGACATCATGAGATTATCAGTCTTGAAGGGTCACAGTGTGGAGAATGGACTGGAGGGCAAAGGAATAATCGAGGATGTATCAGGAGACGGTCGCAGCAGACCAGGTGGGGGATGATAACACCTGGACTCGGGTGTTGTGTCCAGGTGTTGTCATGGGGATAAAAACATGGACAGGCTTGAGAGATGCATAGAGACTAGAAACAGTGAGCTAAGGAGTTGGGGAAGTGAAGGAAATGGAGGAGTGTGGTGTTGGGCCAGGTTTCTGGCTAAGGTAAGGCTGGTGGGACCATTTACGGAATGCAGGAGCTCAGTGGACTTGCCATGTTTTGTCAGTATCCATAATTCTGAACATTCTTATACAAAATGCTTTTTTTCTTTGATTATTTTGCTGGTATAAATTTTCAGACGTTAAACCATCAGAAGGAAAGATGTGAATGTTTTATAGTTCTTGATTCAGGTTGACATTCTGCCAAAGGGTAATTTTGATTTATCTAGCCACCAGACGTTGGTTTCCCTTTGTTCTTAACCGAACCAGTTTCATACCAACCTTGCCAACTCTTTTACACTATTTTTCACTCCCATGTGATACAATATAATCTCAAATTTAATTTAAAATTTGTCCTTAGTCCGGGTTTCCTAAATGTTTCCTGAGGATATCCATTTCCGCCCTTAAAATCTCCATGCAATCTTTGCTGTACCAGTTTCTAAAATTCAAAGGCATCAAGTGATAATGTGCTCAGAGTCCCCCAGGGAAGGTCAGTATCCATAACAAAAGCCACTGGAATGGAAGATAGGTGGCTTCTAAGACCCAGCAGTAGGCATTCCAAAGATTTGAATTTGGTTTAGAGAAGCATTTTCCAAACTATGTTCTAGAGAATACTAACATCTCACACATCTCACAAGAATTCATAGGTCTTCCTAGAAAAGATGTTTGTGATTAAATAAATTTGGGAACTATTAAGTTAAATCTAAACACGTGTCTAACACCTGGTTTTACTGTGCATTGGAAATACCAAATGTGGTACTGAGAATCGAGAATCCTATATCTATGAGATGCTAGTGTTCCCTGGGACATAGCTGAGGAAATCCTAGCGTAGAGAAAGAAATTGTAATTTCTAAGAGCAGGGATCATCGAAAGGATTCTACCTTCCAGTATATTAGGCCTTATCACCTCTAAGAGCCCTCGGTACTATGTGAATGGAAAATGGGTTAAGTAGTTCCTCTTGTTTGTGGGGCCCAGGTTCACCATTTTTTAAAAAAGATTTATTTATTTATTTGAGAGGGAAATTAGGGGATGGGGAGCCTAAAGGGAGAGGGAGAGAATATCAACAGACTCTCCACTAATCATGGAGCCCAATGCCAGGCTCAGTCTTGAGACCCAGAGATCAGGACCTGAGCTGAAACCAAGAGCTGGACACGTAACCAACTGAGCCACCCAGGCACCCCCCACCCCCGCCCAAAGTCACCATTTTAAAGTATTTTGCCACAGTTGTTCTCCCTGTCTGTCTATAGAGACTCACATACATGCATATATAGGCACAAAGTGGTAACTATTTACACTTTTTAATCATCTGGAAGTATTTGATTATATTGTGTCCTTCTATCCCTGAGTACTTAACAAAGATAGTCTCTGAGGTAATCACAATACAGTTATCAAATTCACGAATGTTCTCATTGGTAGAAGCCATATTCTCCTTTGTCAGTTGTCCCAGTACTGTCCTTTATGGCATTTTTTTTTTCCATCCAATACAAGATCCAGTCCGGGTTCATGTGTTACCTTTAGTCATTATGCCTCTGGTCTTTAATCTAGAACAGTTTCTCAGCTTGTCTTTGTCTCCTTTGACATTGACATTTGTGAAGCGTACAGATCAGCCGTTTTCTAGCCTATACCTCAGTTTGGGTTTATCTGATGTTTTCTTGTGACTAGGTTTGGATAATGCATGCCCAGCCAGAATACTGCAAAAGGATGTTGTATTTCTTAGGGTAGTACATCTGGAGGCACATGACATCTACCTGTCCTTCATTAGTGACGCTACGTTTATCACCCAATCAAAGTGATTCTTCCCTGTATGGGAACCGTTGTTCCCTTTGCAGCCAATAAGCATTCAGTAGAGAGACAATTTTAAGACCACGTATATATCCCACTCCTTTGCACAGTTTCTCAACGTTTAGCATGTGTTGATGAATCTTTCCCAAACCACTCTCTACAGTGATGGTGGCGGATGAATGATTTTCCATTCTGCCATCCCATCCACATTTATCAGTGGAGGGGACGTTCTACTTTTAGGAAAGTCCCTCCCTCCTCCCACCAGGTTATTTATTTGCTGTGTGTATGTTTTGTTTTTCCACCTAGCAGTATATTCTGGAAATCACTTTATAGCAATTCATTCATCTGTACAAAGGTATGATAATCCACTTTAGGTACATACTGTGTTTTTCTCAAATCATTTTCTGTTTGGGCATTTCAATAGGTTCCAATATTCTGTAATTACAGATAATGTTCTAATGAATAATCTTACATATATTTTTATATTATTGGAGTTGTATCTTCAGAGTAAATTCCTAGACGTGGGAATGCTCCGCCAAAGGGAGCTGGTTGTGTGGGTAGTTTTGCTGGATATTGCCTTTCTTGGGGCGTCTACCATTTATACTCCCACCAGCAAAGTCAGACTGTGCTGTTTCCCCAAGAGCCTCTTCCCAAAGACCATTTCGTCAACTTTTCATTTAGTTCTATCTGAGAGGCAAGAAGTGAAGATTCCGTATAGTTTTAATCTGCACAATAAAATTGCCTATTTTTTCATAGGTTCAGTGGATTTCCTTAATATATTTTTTGTGAATTTTCTTTTCCTATCATTTGTCTACTTTTTAATAAAATTTTTATCTAGTTTCCCTTAACTGTTAAAAGTCATTACAGGAACACTGGGTGGCTCAGTCAGTTAAGCATCTGCCTTCGGCTCAGGTCATGATCCCAGGGTCCTGGGATCGAGTCCCGCATCAGGCTCCTTGCTCAGCAGGGAGCCTGCTTCTCCCTCTGCCTGCCACTCCCCCTGCTTGTGCTCTCTCTCTCTGACAAATAAATAAAATCTTTTAAAAAAATAAAATCTTTTAAAAATAAAAAAAAAATAAAAGTCATTTCATCCGACACATATTGCCCCTTTATCTATGACATGTGTCATAAATATTTTCACCCAATTTGTCATTTGCATTTTATTTTGTTTATGGTGTTTTTATTGAGATAATTTATATACCCTAAAATTCACCCTTCTACAGTGTACAGTGTAGTAATTTGGTCATATTCACAAAGCGGTACAAGCATGACCACTATCCAATTGCGGAACAACTCTCATCACCTCAAAAGAAACTTGCACCCACTGTGAGTTACTCCCCCATTTCTTCTACTGCTCATCCCCTAGCAACCACCAGTCTACCTGCCTCCGTGGATTTGGCTGTTATAGACATTTCATAGAAATAGTATCCTATCATATGTGGCCTTTCGTGTCTGACTTTTTTATCTAGCATATTGCTTTCAAAGTTCATCCATGCTTAGCAAGTATCAGTACTTCATTCCTTTAAAAAAAAAAAAGATTTATTTATTTGAGAGAGAGAGAGAGCACACATGAGCTGGGGGAGGAGCAGAGGGAGGAGAGCATCTCCTGCTGAGCACGGAGCCAGATGCAAGGCTCGATCCCATGACCCTGAGATCATGGCCTGAGCTGAAATCAAGAGTCAGATGCCTAACCAGCTAAGCCCGCCGGGAGCCTCTACTTCATCCCTGTTTTATGGCTGACGAATGTTCTGTAATACCAATGGGCCACATTGGTTCATCTCTTCATCAGTTGATGGATGCTTGGGTTGCTTCCACTCCATGGAAATTACAAATACTGCTGCTCTGAGCATTCACGTACAAGTGTTTACATGGATATAGGTTTTCAGTTCTCTTGGGGATAAGGAGAACTTGACTTGGGTATGAAGAGAACTTGACTCTTTGAGGAGCTGCCAAGCCGTTCTCCAAAGCAGCCTCAGCATCCGAGTCCCACCAGCAATGGCTGAGAATTCTACTTCCTTCACATCCTCGCTAACACGCGTTAGGATCTCTCCTGATTTCAGCCATCCTCGTGAGTGCAGAGTGGTATCCCGCTGGGATTTTGATTTGAATCTCTCCAATGACTCATGGTGTTCTGCCTCCGTGGATGTGTGTGTGCTCATTTATCCATCTTTGGAGAAATGTTTATTCAAATCCTTTGCTCATTTTTAAATAGGGTTACTTGTCTTTTCATTGTTGGCTTAAAAGAGTCCTTCCTAGGGGATATTAGACACTAGACCCTTATCAGATACATGATGTGTAAATATTTTCTCCCGTCCTCTGGGTTGTCCTCTCACTTTCTTGATGGCATCCTTGGAAGCATAAAAGTTTTTACTTTCACTGAAGTCCAGGATATCCTTTTCCTTTTGTCGCTTGTGCTTTTGGCCTCATGTCTAAGAAACCATTGCCTAATCCAAGTCGATGAAGGCTTTTATCTGTTTTCTTCTACGAGTTTTATAGTCTAATTTTTACATTTAGTCTTTGATCCATTTTGAGTTCATTTTTTATAGGATGTGAAGTAGGGCTCCAACATCACTCTTTTGCATGTGAATATCCTGGTTATCCCTAGATCATTTATTAAGAGGACTATCTTTTCTCCACCAAATTACCTTGGGACCTGTGTCAAAATCAATTGACCATAAATGTAAGGGTTTACTTTTGGACTTTTGATTCTATTCTGTTGATCCATATTTCTGTCCTTATGGCAGCACCACACTCTCAATTAATGTCTTGTAGTAGTACATTTATGGGTATTATGAATAACGCTACTGTGAACATTTGTGCACAAGTTTTATGGTAAGTTTTGAAACCTATAAGAGTGACATCTCCAACTTCTTTACTCTTTTTTAAGATTGTTTTGGCTCTTCTGGCCTCCTTACATGTTTAGTGAATTTTAGGTTAAGCTTATCAGTTTCTGGAAAAACAAAACAAAACACTGAGTTTGTATTAACTTCCTCACAATATTAAGGCTTTCCATACATGAACATAAGATATCTTTATTTATTTAGTTCTTCCCTGGTTTCTTTCAACCATGTTTTGTAGTATAAGTTTTGTACTTCTTTTGGGGGATGTATTCCCAGGTGTCGGTGTCTTGTTCTTTTGATGCTCTTAGAAACAAAAACGTTTTTTTCTTCATTTCCTTTCCCTGCTGTTCATTGCTAGTGTGTAGAAATACAAATGGTAGGTTTACCTTACATGCTGCTATCCTGCTGAACCCATGTATTAGCTCTAATATATTTTCTTGTAGATTCATAATGCTTTTTGGCCATGCAAAAGTTTTCTTAATTGCTTTCACATTTTCAACATTTCCCTTCACTGCATTTGGATTTTGAATTTTTTAGAAAGATTTCTCTGTATTAGAGTTGTAGAGTAATTCACTCATTTTTATAATACTTGTAAAATTTAATCAGTGACTTTTATTGTTTATTCTTGAGTTTAATAAAGATTGGAGAGTGTTTAAATAAATACTTACCAATCATTATTAGAGAGAGAGCTTTGTGAAGTTGAAATAACATTGGGTGTGAAGTCAGAAAATCCGAGTGGGAGTCCAAAGTCTTCTGTTTGCCAGCTCTTTGATTGTACAAGTCATTTAACCTCTCTAAAACAAAACAAAACAAAACAAAACAAAAAATCCAGTCCTACAAAAGGCCCTATCCATTTCACAGAACTGCTCAAAGGTTCAAAATGGAAACTGCTTTGTGAGCCGTTAGGCATGTTGCCAGTATAAGCTTCTTTTATTTATTAACAGTAATTATTAAACATTTATCAAGGCTCCTCTTTTCTCTAAGAGCTTTACCTAGACACAGAAAGGTACAGTGTGGCTGCAGCTCTCCAGGGGAGCCCTCGCCTAAAAGCCATTTAGTAAGTACCCGCAAAGAAAAGGGGTTTTGTTATTTTACCCTCTAGTTTTTCCGCTCTTCATTCCTTTGGAGTGACAGAAATGCCCAGGGAGAAAAGACCTTTTATTTTCTGTAGAATGTCGACAAGTTCCAAAGTATTTCGGGAACTAACCCATTCAAGTAGAGAAAAATACGAAGCCCCATGGAGCCACCACACAGGGAAGGTGGTGGTCCCCGGGACCAGTGACGTGGCTGCTCTAGGCCCCATCAGTCCCCTTGCCACAGGGGTCTGCAGACAACCTGCAGGAACGATTGTTTCTCAAACTGTTCATGGCAGATTTTGGCAATAGACCCGTGTTTTCCTCTCTGAAAGAAAACTCGCAGGATCTCATTTCTGTGAGGATGTCCGTGGGTGTGTGTGTTCAGTAGGGGGATGAGTTGACGCCCCACGAGCTTCGGCCGCTTTTCAACATCTCTGATAGTTGACTTGCCTGTCTTTCTTTTCCGTTTTCAGGGCAGCTCTGCCTCTCAGTAGTTCCCAGATTTGTGGGCAGTTGGAGTCACAAAGTATCGCAAACTAACTTATCAGTCAAACTACCAAACACTTGGAGGTCAGAAAATGTAGCTTCGGGTTCCTTTGGGTAGCCTTGGCCAGACCCAGGGTATGGGTGACAGGTGTTCACACCCGACTCCTGCCAGCTTCAGATGACACCACAAATGGCAACACCTCTGATTGGTTCTGGTTCATTGCTGTGTATTTGCTGTAATGCACTATTTATAATTTCCCAAATCTCTGAAAATACTACCCTTTCTTGTTTAAAATTAGGAAAGGTGCAGAATGCAATTATGATTCTATGCATCATAAAACTTTTCCAAGAATGACATAAATCCAGGTGCTATATTGTTTCTTTTTAAGTAACTATTTTTTTTATAAAAATGATAATGCTCTTTATATTTAAAAGATCAAGCCATGCCGAAAAATACAAAGAAATGAGTTACAAGTCATCTGGGGCCTCCTTTCCAAGAAGAGTCAGTTGTGATACTTGTCGGATCTTTCCTCTGCATATGTGCCTCTGGGTATAGACTGAGAGGGGGGACAAGAAAGAAAAAAAGAGAAAGAGAAATGGATGAATTTGATGGCATAAAAACAAAAAACTTCTCTATGACAAAATATCACAAAGTCAAAAAATAAATATCAAAGAGAGAAGATAGAGAAAGAGTTCTTATAAAAGCTAGGTGAGGGGTGCCTGGGTGGCTCAGTTAAGTGACCAGCACCTCCTGAAATGGAGCCTGTATTGGGCTCCGTGTTCAAAGGGGAATCTGTTTGATATTCTCTCTCCGTCTCCCTCTTATGCTCTCTTTCTCTCTCTCCCTCTCTAAAATAAATAAATAAAGCTTAAAAAAAATCTAGATGAAAAAGGCAACTCCATAGGAATAGATACAAAAGGCAGGAACGGTCAGTTTACAGAAGCAGAACTACAAATAGCCCATAACCGTAGAAAAATAATGGTCGACGTCATTTGTTATTAAAGAAATACACTGTAACTGAGCAAACCAAGAGTCTGATGATGCCGGGGATGGCAAGGGTACAAGAAAGCAGGCATCACTGGAAGGAATGGGGATTGGCACCACTTTGCGGGGAAAACAGTTGATATTCCCTCTACAATTTTATAATGCATTGACCCCTTGACCAGCCGGTTCACATCTAGAAACTTACCCAACAGAAGGATGTGTACACGTGTGCAAAGATGTATACGCAGTGAAACCGTGTCGCTGGCAACAGCGAGCCTTTGGAAATTAAACACACACTTGATAGATAGATAGATAAATGGATGGATGGATGATACGTGTGTTCCGCCTTGAGAGATGCCCAGAGGATATGATTATTTTTAAAAAGCCAGATGTAGTCTGGCTACAGACTATTGAGTCAACAACTGATCGGACCCCGCAAGGTGCCTCCCGTCCAGGGGCAGCCTAGGGAGTGACACAGGCCTTAGCTGAATAGTCACACAGGTGAATGTGAAAGGCAACTGTGACCTGCACCTGGAGAGAGGTCCCAGGTGCTGTGAGAGCTCCCAACAGAGAGGCCTGAAGAGAGGGGAGAGGAGTCACTGTGGCAGAGCCCGGAGGGCTGGTGGCCGAGGAAGTTGGGGGAGGGGGCGGCAGGGCAGAGTCAGGCCCTCAGCGAGTATGCGCGTCTGTGCAGGTGTGCGTTTGCATAAGCATGTCAGTATTTCAAAGAGGACACTCGGGGAAACTTGGTAGTGATCGCTGTAAGAAGTCAGACTGCGAATGGGGAGAAGAGGGTGAGGCTTATAGACAGAAGGGAGAGGGCGTTTTAACTTACCACTTAGGCTCTTTCAAAATTATATAGGGGTATTACTCCTATAATCTATAAAAAAATCTAGCTATGTTTTAAGAAAACACACACTAGTAACCAAGAGCAGATGAAAATCTAAGTTCTCCACATATCTATTTTGGTGCTAACCCTTACAGAGAGGAGGACCTTTTCTCCTTAGCCCTTTGGAAGAGCTAAAATTGACAACTGGAGGGCGGCCACAGAGGACTCTCTATTAAAAGAAACCGGCTTCCTCTGGAGCCCTTCGGAACTCAGTTTTTGGATGCCCTCTGCACCCAGTGATTTCTCTTTCATCTGCTCCCCACCCCCACCCCCGGGGAGTCCCAACCACATCTTTCGCTTAGCCAAGGCTCTCCGGCTGCCCCAGGCCCCTGCGGGGTGGGTGGCCATGAGAGGCTTCCCTCCTGGCCAGAGACTGGAGAGGAAAGGAAGTGTCAGCCTGGAGTTGTAATGTGACCCTGTCTGGTACAAGGCCACCAGCCCAAAGCTAAAAGGTGGGACCGCGGGCTCCCGCAAAGGCCAGGAGGGAAAGCCATGTAACTACTTGGCTGGGCAGTTCTAGGAGGAACACAGCAAGCTCACACCTCACAGTGACAAGGGGACTGGAATCAAAGCAGACACAGAGACATGTGGTAGAAAGCACCTTTAAAAAAAAAAAAAGATTTTATTTATTTACTTATTTGACAGAGAGAAAGAGATCACAAGTAGGCAGAGAGGAGGGGGGGTGGGGGGGGAGCAGTCTCCCTGCTGAGCAGAGAGCCCTATGTGGTGCTTGATTGCAGGACCCTGAGATCATGACCTGAGCTGAAGACAGAGGCTTAACCCACTGAGCCACCCAGGTACCCCAGGAAGCACCTTCATCATCTGCTCCATCCATCACCCACTGCCTAACTCTCCACTCCGGTGCCGTCCTTCGGTGGTTAGTTCTCAGAAGCTGCTTCGGGACCCACACATTGGCAGCCCGGTCTCCCCCCTCGCCAGCCCATTTCAACTTCTGGGCCTAGTCTATTTCCCAGCACCTATTTCTCTGACTCTCAAATAACACTTCATTATGTTGATTAGAAAATCATCATTCTGTAACTTTTACTCTCTTAACAACCAGATATTAGACGAGAAAAGGGTGCAACTGGGAATCACAGGCCTTAGTTTGAATCCTTGTCCTGCCACGGACCCCTCGATGTGACCTTTTCAATTAGCCGCTTGATCTCCCAGATAATTCATTTTCCCCATCAGTAAATCGGGCTGTTGACATCACCTTTACGGCTCATTCTGTGACTCAGCGAGCAGGTGTATATAATTCACGGAGCACCATGGCTGACAAAAGTTGGTGCTGAACCAGTGTGAGTTTCTCCCTTCCCACCGTCCTCCCCAGTGCAAGCCTTCAGCTGTACAAAGAGATCCCGCCAGTTACTGAGTTGGAGACTGATCTCGTCTTCCCCGTGAGTGTTCCTGTCCCAGGGTAAAGAGACCCAGTTTAGGTCCGCAAACGTTCCTTGAGCGACTTGTGTACTCTCCACTTGGCTATGGGAGGGGAGATTTCTCTCCGAGTCAGTGATCTCCTACTTATTACCAAATGGGAAAAGAATCTGTCCCTCCCTCCTGCCAAGAGCTGGGGTTCCGCCGTCAGAACCCTGCATGTTTTAAGTTGAGTGTTCACATAATGGGGTCTGCTTGCCTAAGTAGAAGCATCCTTTTTACTAGTCATCAAGTTTTCTCTTCAAGAATGATTACACATTTCACAAATCCAGGGGGACAGCCTCAGTTCGATAAGAGCCTGCCAGCCCCAACTCTGGCTGGGTCTATTGACAGCTGGCTTGGCCCTGTGGACTCTGTGGTTTCCCCCAGAAACGCACAGAAGGACCAGAAAGCAACAGCTGCTCTGTCCCTTGGCAGGGCTGGAGGTGGTTGGCCTTGTGAATGAGGTTTTTCAAGTAAGGACCTTGCTCGAGACGGGATATTAAAGGTTTGGTTTTGGTTTTTGTTATTGACCCGGTACAACACGCTAACAGCTCGAGATTTAGAAACATTAAACACTCCCTTCTCAGCTTCAAGACGACAGTTGATAAGCATATAACCATAAGATACCGAAGACAACAAAGAACGGGAGGAGAAATTTGAGCCCTGGGAGATTAATAAATAATGAGGAGCGAATACAGTCAAGCCACAGATCCCCAACGGGGCCCATTAGTTGGGCTCCTGCATAAAGCCAGACAGGCAGGCATGGCTCCTGTAATTCTGTTAACACTAACAACTAGTCCTTAAATGCTCTCATGTATACAACAGGGGTATTTATATTCTTGCAGCAAACAGAGCGTTGTTCCAGAATCAAACAGAGCAGTGGTTTAGTTTGGCAAATTGGGTAATCTAATCACTAGCTTTGTCAACTGCCTTTGTGCTTGCTCGCTAAGGAGGCCTCCCATTCCCTGCAGAGCTGTGGTTCTCAATCTGCGTCTCCCGGAGCCCTCCTGTTCCACGGAGGGTCTTTTGGGGGCAGCCGGGTGGGCGCAGCTAAGTGAACCTCCAGGCCCTCTCCACCTGCTTCAGGGAGAGTAGCTTTTAACTGCTCTGGTCTTTAGAGAACTTGGAAGATTGTGCTTGAAATGAAAGGGTTTGGGGGTTTTGCTTTGTTTTGTTTTTTGCTTCAGAACAGAAACTTGAACCTCAGCGGTGCCGTGATGTTCCACTACCTTTTTTAAGTTACTCTTCTGTCCGCTGGTATGTTTCTGAAATGTAACCATCTTAATACACCCTGGTAGAATTCAATCCTCATATGAATAAACCGCAATAGATTCATTCCCCTTCTCCTGGTTGATTATATGATTCCTCCTTTTTCACCATTTGAAATAAGGCCTCAGTGAAGTTGAGAACTTTTTTTTTTAAAATAACAGCAGTGAGGGGTGGTGAGCTCCCAGCTGGCCCGGAAGGGAAGAGACTACTGATGGGTAGTGCCAAGAGGGGAGTGGAAAGAGGACTAGAAGTTGGGTGGACCTGACCGAGGCAGGACCAAGTGTGATGAAGGACACAGTCTGGCTTGTAGAAAGCAGTTAAAAATGAAGGTAAATTGAATGGGATTGCATTAAATTAAACAGAATTTAATTTTACCGAATCCATGAGATACTTATCTTGCACATTTTAAACATCATGGTTCCTTTTTCCTCCTGAATTCCCCCCGCCACCAACACCCTCAATGTCCAACCAGCGAATGGTTTTTAGAAGTTTCAAGAGCATCAGATATAAATTAGATCAGGGATGGAGTTTCTGAAAAAATAATAAGTGCTTATATTAGTATCTCACACAGAAAAAAGTTGAGGTTATGACAATTTTGTGAAATTCAGATTCCCTTAAGCTCTCAGGATCCACTTGCTTGATATCGTGCGCATTTTTGCCCTTGGAAGATTTTGCTTCCTGTCTCCAGAAGCAAAAGGCGACCTACAGAGCTTTCAGAACGTGTGATTATTCATTTGAAAATAATTTTGATAGACATCTTTTACATTGCCTTGAATTATGATAGTGAGTGGAAACTACATATGAAATCTTTTTTTATTTTGAATTTGGGTTTTCATCAATCTAAAGTATTGTGTGTGTTAAAAGTCTTTGTAACAATGTGAGTTAAATCTTTTCTTGCATCGCCGGGTGGTCTCCCCAGTGGTGGATTGTGAACATAGTTAGCGGGGGAAGACCCCAAGTAAACAGGATTCAGTTTGCCTTTGGGATGGGGCAAGCTTTTTTTTCCTGTTTCCCTCTCTGCAAACCCTGACCATGTGATGGTTTGACTCTGTCCCCGTGGCTCCGATTGTCTTTACTTTTTGGGGTGTGCATTATTTGGAAAGCATTTCAGGTCAGAGCTCCAGGCCAAATTGAGGATAATGACTAATTCGTAGGTTGTGGGAATTACTTGATTCAATTTAGATACTTATTTATATCCTATAATAAGAAAAGTATTTTTAAAACATTGGATATTGTTAGCATTTACAAATATGAAATTCTGGTTGTTCTAATATAACGATTAAAGTTATTATCAGCAATCTTGATTTGGAGTAGCCCTTATAAAAAGTCTAGAGCTAGTAACTCAGCTGATTTTCAGTATGACTAATGAGGCACCAGTCTAGCGTCTACTCAGAAATGGGTTCAGCTGATCATCAGAAAACTAAGTGACTGTGTCTTTGCCGTCTCACTGTTTGGTCTGGACTAGAAAGTTCTTTTTTTTTTTTTTTTTTTTTAAGATTTTATTATTTATTTGAGAGAGAATGAGCCATGGGAAGGGATTGGGAGAGAGAAGCAGACTCCCCTCTGAGCAGGGAGCCTACTGTGGGGCTCCATCCCAGGACCTGGAGATTGTGACCTAAGCCCAGGGCAGACACTTAACAGATTGAGCCACCCAGGCACCCCTGGACTAGAAAGTTCTAATAGTAGGGTTTTGTCTCCTAGGCCAGCTCCCATGGCATCAATCAGTGATGTCTGCGACCAGGGGCCAGGGCTGGGGGGGTGGGGAGGGCAGGAAGGGGAGCAAATGTAAGATCAGAGTATCAAGATCAGAGTCTTATCTCCATCCTTTATTAGCTGTGAGCTATCATGGGCAAGTCACCTATTCCACAACCTCAACTTTCCCAACTACAAAACATGGATAACAACAATTAAGAGAAGTAAAATGGATACTACGAATGAGAAAGAAACCTTAGCTGCTGTTAGTGTGTCTTGCCTATCCCAGTCTGGAGTTTCGCCTTTTAAATTTGCGGTATTTTAGTATTTCTGTCACCCTCTTGGCAGTTAATTGCTAACTACCTGCCATCTTGCATTAGTTTATTGTATGACGTTATGCTCACTTCCCAGGCCTTTCCCTACTGCGCACACTTTCTAGCCTGGGCCCCTCCTGCCACAGGCGATCAGTAATTGTGTGTTTATTGAATGAACATACTAATAGCGTTTTTAAAACTTTAAATGTTGACAGTCAGATGAATATAGCTTTCTTTTTCTTTTTTTTTTTCTGTCTTTTTATTTGGAGAGATCTATTTTGCATTTTATTTGAGAGGATTGTTTTTATTTTATATTCAAGGGGTCATAGGTTTTATTTTTTTCTCTTAAAGAATTTTAAATTGGGCTTTATTTTCAAGGAACTGAGCTGTTTTCTGTGCTCTAGCAGCCCCATGGGCCAGCGTGAAGAGGATACAGGCCAGTGGGCTTGGTGGGTCAGGCACTGGGGAGGCTGCGAACGCCTTCGGGGTCCCCCTTTCTGGGCTGAGCGCAGGCAGGAGCCTGGGCTTAGGCAGGGGCCTGGGCTGCCCACTTCCTCTGCACATCACAGGCACTCTGTAACCCATCTCCTTCCTTCTGGAAACCTTCCTCCCCGCCTCCCTCTTCCCCCTCAGTTGACACCACACTACCACACTCCTAGGAGCCAAGACTTAAATGATTTACTTAGCGATGCGCCCTGATCACAGCTTCAAGCCGTCTGGACCCAGCCTCTCCATCTCCATTTCCCCATGCCTTTAAGATTCAGGTCTTCTAAAGAATCGACTGTGCTTCCACATAAATCATATTGTCTACCTGGCTAGAAAGTTCCTTGGCTTTCGGCTGATCACTCACTGCAAGACCAGTTCCCTGTTGCTGCCACCAAGCAAGTAGATAAACTTGTTTATTCTTTCCCTGGTGACAGGCGCATCTCATCGTGCTGAGCAAAAACCCCTCTCAAGAGGAGGCAGCGGTCTCCGCACATTTTGTCGCCCACGCTGCTGTAGCTTCTGGGAGTACCGAGCACCAAGGTGAGCGCAAACCTTCTGTGGGCAGGGTTCGATGCCCGCTCTACCCACCCCACCACCACCCCTGTGGCTGCACGTGCGCTGCTGGGTCTCTAACCCGCTGCTGGGTCTGTAACCTGCTGAATTTAGGATGGGCCCACAGGTGGGCAGTGTCTGTGACATAGGACCCTTGGAGAGCTTTGGCGGCTTTATGTGGCCCTGCATATCTGTGCCACTCCCTTAGCTTCAACAGTGTTCTTTGGTTTCTGTTCTGTTCGGCCTTTTTCTAATCTTTTGCTTTCAAATCCAGTGAATTCTCCTCCAGCCAGAGCTATTAAGAGCCCCAGAGAATCCATGCTGGGCTTACAGGGAAATCTGCTCTGCTTTCAAAGGTGATCTATTTTTAAGGATTGTTGTGGAGCTACTGTGGCAACAGATCTGGCTTGTCGGAACCCCAGCCCACAGACTTTCACAGGACTGGGCTTTCCATCAGGATGAACTTACATGGTTTCAGGAGTCCAAGAGGAAGTTGCCATTTATGACTCACATGGTTTTTCTTAGCCCCATGTAAAAGGTAGAGCAGCAAGCTTGGGGAGTTCTTTAATCCACAGTTCTGGACTCTGAGCATACAGTATGCCTCTGTTGCTGGAGAACATATATTCCAGTGACTTTTGGTGAGGGTGAGGCAGTCAGAATATTTAGAAATAAATAAAGAAGACCTATATGGGTATATTGCAAAATATCAGATAAAGATAGTCCTGTACTATAGTAAAATAAGATCCAGTGGGCCAGCAAGCATAAAATTGAGATCCAGAATAATTGGGGTACAGGGTACAGGAGTTGGGCTGGATGTCAAGGCTGGCGGGTAGGTGAAGACGAAGGGGACACCTCTAAGAGCAGCGTGGTCTGCACGGATCTCTGGGTGAGGCAGGGGTTCCAGTCCAGGGAGGAGCTGGTGAAGAGGATTTCAGGGTTTATCCATCCGTCCACCCGACCTTAAGACTCCTCGTTCTGGTCTCCTTTTTGGAGCCGAGCAGCCTATCTAGGGATAGAGAGAGAAGGCTGGAACACTTTCAGATCCTCTCTCCCTGGAACGCTCGATATATAACAATCCACTACAAAACCTTCAAAAATCCAGCAGTTTTTTAACCAGCTCATTGGTGCTTAAAATTCCTTTCGTAGGGGAAAAGACCCTTCCACTCCCAACTAGTAAGACAGTTAAGATGCCAGTGCATGTTTGATGGAAATCCCTAGACTAGCAGGAGTCACAAATCTAAGTGTCTATAGGAATCAAGTAGGCTGTATGAGTGACACAGAGAGTCACAATACAGTAGTAGCAGCAAGCGTAATCGTAAATGGCAGCTACTGTTGGTTGTAACGTGAGAGAGACCGTGCAGAAGGCTGAGGACGGTAGCAACTGGAGAAGCCGTACCCTACCGAAAGTGAGCAGCGGTCTCTCTAGCCCATTACCACCAAGGGGAAGGCAGGCTTCTATGGCAGATCTGCCTTTTCAAGAGAAGGCAGAAATCTAAGTTTTTATGTGTAAGTGATGCCAACTAACTCAAGTAAGTTTCAGGCTCTGCATGGGGCAAAACAAGTGTGAGGACCAGACCTGCAACTTCTGCCCCGGAGATCAGGTGTGTAATGAGTGCTTGTCAGGCCCTTCCTGGTTTCCTCAAGGCCTCATGGGTTTCAGACAACTGGATGGTTCTGGGGATGGAGGAGTCTTGGGAATGCCTAAGAGAAGGCCAAACAGCTAGGGGCACCCGGGTGGCTCAGTCGGTTAAGCGGCTGCCTTTGGCTCTGGTCATGATCCTGCGGTCCTAGGATTGAGCCCCAAATCATTGCATCATCAGGCTTCCTGCTCAGAGGGGAGTCTGCTTCTGCCTCTGCCCTTCTCCCACTCGTTCTCTCAATCTCTCTCTCTTTAAAAAAAAAAAAAAAAAGAGAGACAGAGACAGAGAGACTACCAAACAGCGAGGAAACCAAGGCCCAAAGACCCTCTTTGCCTAGAGGGGTTCCCGTTTGCCAGCATCTCAGCTGGTTGAAAAATGTATAGATTGGGTGAAGACTGATAGAACTTGTGTCCTGAAATGTTTTTCCCTCTAGCTGCAAAGTTAGGCCATTCTGCTTCTCATGACTCACTGAATCAGACAATCCAAGTGTATATATATATATGTATATATACACATATATATATATATGTGTATATATACATATATATATATTTGTGTGTGCGTGTATGTGTGTGTATACACACCTATATTTTTATTTGTTTTATTTTTACATACATTTTTTAGTCTAAATATAAGTTTGGGTATTGTAAATTGAGAATGACAATGATACCATAATACGATCTGTGAGAATTTAATGACCTCGCGTGGTAATAATAGTAGTAAGAGCTAATGCTTATCATGGTGCATACAGGCATGGTTCTAACCAGTGACATTTATTAACCCAGTTAATCCTCACAACACCTCGGTGAGGTTGGTATAAGTCCTTCCAGTTTCTGATGGAGAAACTGAGGCACAGAGAGATTAGGCAATTTCCCCAGGGGTGCATAGCCAGGGAGCAGCAGATTTGAACCCAGGCTCTTGACCTCCTTGTTACATTAAAAGGGCTGCACATGCCCCCTTTCCTTCCTTGCTCTGCCTGCCGCCTTAGGCCTGTGGAGGAGTCTGTGGCATTTGGGACAGAGAGAGGACTAGAAGAGCAGAAGCAGCCCAGAGAGGTGGGTTGGGAGGGCCAGAGGGCATGTGTTAGTCCAGGAACACGAACGGGCTCTGGGCTCCCCCTCTGTCTTTGGTGGCCTGAACCCCACAAGCTGACTTGCCAGACAGCATTTGAACTATAGGAGGAGAATAAAGATGTTTCGAAAACTTCCCCCCGGGAGGGGTGGGCAGGGCGCTGCGCCTGGCTTTACGGACTAGGGAACGGGGTCCCTTCGGCTTGAGGCTTAGTGGGTTGGTTGCTAGAAACATAGCAGGACTCATGGTGAGAATAAGGTCGCTAGTCGAGCTGGCCTTGTCTCTGAAGTTGCTGGAACTCATACACGTGCTCACTTAATCCTTTTCACAAGCCCAACTTTTACAAGCGAGTGAACGTGGCCAGCTCCCCATCCCTGCCCATTCCCTCCGTCTGTATTCTGTCTACTCATCACTCTACCCAAAAAGGACACAGTCTGTCTCCGTCTATAGGGTGCTTCCTGATGACCCCTTCACTGGAAGTGACTGGCACCGGGATGCCGTGAGGAGGAAAGTTTGCTGGAGCCTTAAAGGCGAGTCAGCGCTGAGGTCAGGCAGTGAATCCGGGGAATCAGAGCAGCTGCTTGTCAGGCAGCAACATGAATCCTGGGAACAGGTGTGGAGAGGAGCACCAGCCCCCATCCCTAAGGCGTCAGGCTGCCTAAATGGGCACATCAGAAGTAAACTCAAGGGGCACCTGGGTGGCTCAGTGGGTTAAAGCCTTTGCCTTCAGCTCAGGTCATGATCTCAGGGTCCTGGGATCGAGCCCCACATCGGGCTCTCTGCTTAGCAGGGAACCTGCTTCCTCCTCTCTCTCTGCCTGCCTCTGCCTACTTGTGATCTCTGTCAAATAAATAAATAAAATCTTTAAAAAAGAAGAAGACGGGTGCCTGGGTGGCTCAGTGGGTTAAACCGCTGCCTTCGGCTCAGGTCATGATCTCAGGGTCCTGGGATTGGGTCCCGCATCGGGCTCTCTGCTCAGCAGGGAGTCTGCTTCCCTTCCTCTCTCTCTGCCTGCCTCTCTGCCTACTTGTGATCTCTCTCTCTCAAATAAATAAATAAAACCTTTAAAAAAAATAAATAAAATAAAAAGAAGAAGAAGAAGTGAACACAAGCAAGGAGAAACCTCAGACCCTTCCTACTGTGTCCACTAGTTTGAAAACTGCATCTGTCACAATCCTCGTTCCCTCTGTGGTGAATGTGCAAAAGGCTGTGGCAAGTCGACTGACCTTGTGCAAGTCACCCAGCATTGTGGGATCCGGAGTTTGATGCGTCTCTTACCCACAATGCCTAAGTGTGGTGCAGGCCGAGGGGACCCGTGTCACAGGTGTGGAGTCAGCATGCCTTTGGAAGCAGGGATGAGCTGGGCTCTGGCCAGCCAGGAGCTGCCATGGGAGTGGGCAGGTGCATTCCCACCGCCTTTCAGGAAGCCCGGGTTTTCTAGTCATCTCTCTCTTCATTCTTGCTCAATGCCCCCCTGAGCAAGAATGAAGGAAACAGACCCAGGCCTCTGCTGCCTCCAGCATGGAGAAAGGAAAGGGAGGAATTTGGAACTTATCTTTGTCTGAAAACTAAGGGGAGCTAAGGGGAGACCAACCCCACCCCATCCCTGAGCGTGTGTGCGTGAGCGCACACATGCACGCGCACACTCTCTCTCTCTCTCTCTCTGCTTGTCTTTTACCCAGGACGGCAGGACTGTGATGGACTTTAGTCCCTTTGCATCTAGAAATCCCAGCCAGATCCCCTGGGAACAAATCTGCATGTTCTGCCCAATGCCATGGAAATCCACAGGCACAAGGACCTCAGCCCTGCTTCCCTGTGCTTAAATCTATCTGTGCAGAATACATATTTTTTTTAAAAAGCATCATTAATGAGAAAAAATTCTCATTTGGGGATTCTCCATAGCCTGCTCACTAAACGCCCATTGAAGGTATTGCCCTCGGACAGCCAGAACGCCCCTGGCCCAGAAGCCAGCGTGTTTCAGCCTCCACGCTCAAGCGAATCCTTTTGCCCTGTGCCTTTCCTGCATTCCTTATGCAGACAAAACTGCCCTAGAAGTCACGAAGGATTGGGATTGCATAAGGACTTCCAATTCAGGCTCCTGGAATGTCACTGACCTGAGCCTGGCCGGCTTCCCGGAGCAGCCATAGACAAACTTGGTATTAACAGCTCTCCCAACCCCGCTGAGTGTTCAGGGCATTGGCCTTGTGTTTATAACTCTTCTTCTAAAGGATATTAAAATGAAATGGGCGGAAGCCAAGTACATTTCAGTGTAAACCTTTGAGAGGCAGAGCCTGCCCAGCACAGGCGACCTTGTTTGGAAGTGGCTCCATCTACAGCCTGGGCTCTGTAGGGTCCAGACCCGGCAGGATTGGGAAGGGGCCCGGTCAGAGTCTTGGAGGTCAGGGGTGGGATCCCTGGCCATGGGGACCAGACTCACGAGTATGGGGTGCATTCCCAAGATGTAATTCCCAAGATAAATTCCCCGGCCCCCTCTTATCCTCGGCTCTCCCCACATTTTGCGCAGTAGACATAAATTAAATGAGTATCAGAAGCTAGGCGTTGCCTCTTGATGAAGTCTCGTGTTTTAGAGACCTCCGTGACCCTCCCTTCTCTCCACTCTCCCTCCTGCGGCCTGCCTTCTCAGGCTGCCGCTCTGCTGGGTCCCATCCCAGGTGCAGCCCACTCCCCACCCCCGGGGTTATAGATGCTCCGCTCCGTGGCCCTGTGTCCCCCGTGGAGACAGGAAGCCAGACAGGCTTTGGAACACGCATACGCCCAGCTCCAGTGGGCTGGAGTTTACTTCCTCTGAAAGGTCACCTGGCCCCCAGGAGCGGCCACAGTCAGGGGGCCTTCACCTGCCCATGGCCCTCCTCAGCTGCCCCGGCTGGCCCCCTTGCCCCACCTCCAACCCGGGGAGGCCTCTGGGTGGGTTTGTGGTACAGCCCTGCTGGTGGAAATGAGTGTGAGCCACGGCTGGCCTCGCCCACTCACCTCTCCCTTCGTCTCCCTTCTAACCCCTCTCCATCCTCCTCCCTCCTCAGCCTTCCCAAAGCCCCCTCGAGCCCCATGTGCTCTGAGAGGCCCTTCCTCAGCTCTTAGGCAGGGCCCATTTCTTGCTTCAAAATGCCCAGCCAGCCCGAGCCTGGCCTGCCTCTGAGCTCCTCAAGCAGATGTCGGCATCCATGTCTGTTCTGGGCTCTCAAGGCCAGGTGAGGAAGGAAAAGCTGCAGGGAGCAAGCTGGGTGAGGCCAGAGAAGAACCCTTACCCTCTCTCCCACATCTTTGTTTCCTCTCAGAAAAGTCTGGAAGGTATCTTACTTCACATCCCATCTAGAGGACCGAGGGCCAGGGCGTGTCCAAGGTCACTCTGCAAGTTAGAGGCAAAGTAAGGCTTAGACAGAGGCCAGGTACTGCCTACTTCACCACACTCCGGAACTGGAGATGAGTGACACTGTCCCCAGAGGTCCAAGGAGCCCAGAGGACAGACAGTGGGGGCTTCAGTCAACTGCTCTTGGGGGCGGTCCATGAGAGGGGGTTGCCTCCTCCTCTCCCCAAGTCTGTGCTATTGTTCTCTCTTCACAAAGGGACAGCCTGGGGCAAACCGAAACCCCTTCAAGGCATGCTTACAAACTGCCTTTCATCTTTGTGTCTGAGAACAAAGTCTGTGGCTTCAATCCTCCGCTAGGGAAGACGAGGTACGTGCCCTCTGTGATATCCAGCTCTTCACTCTTCTACTGGCTAATAATTTGTCTTCAGAACTTCTCAGAAAAGCCTATGGTATTTATACCCTGACTTGGATTCCAAAAGGATTTTTAGGGCAGCTTCTGGAAAACATATATACTTCACCAGGTAGCAGGGACTGGAGGCTGCTGGATACCTAACCGCCACGGGCTGGCCACTGCTGGGTGGGACTGTGAGTGGTGGGGAGGTAGACATGGGGTCCGCTTCCTGGTGGCAAGAATATTGGAGGCAGGCAGATCCCCACGAGGACTGAGCCCCTGACTGGGCCTGTGGGTGGCCTGGCACTATGTGGGTGCTTCAGGAATGCTCTCCCACGCAAGCCTCACCCAACCTGCCGCCATCTTGGTCACCTCACGCTACTGAGGCAAACCTGCCCCCCACAGATGGCTTTGGACTTCCTGGGATCGCTTGGCTAGTGAGTGGCAGGTGTGCCGCTCCTAGAAGCCATGTCCGGGGCCTGGGAAAGTGTTCTTCCCAAAGAGGGTCTCCACTGTGGACCACACACCCCCACCAGGGCTGGTAGGTGGTCTCAGGGCAGCTGCCTGGGCAGAGCCCATGGCAGCCCTCAACAGGGTCTAAATGGGTCCCATCTGTTCGTTTGCTAGGTGATGGAGCTCCCCTGGGTTAACGCCAGGCTAGCTTCCCTGCGGTCCTTAAAGCTTTTGCTTCGAGGACGTGGTACAGATTATTTCCCAAGACTGTTAACAAAAGAGTATTGTCACATAGTACATGCAGTCCTCCCTCTTAATGAAAGCTGCCCTCACTGTTCAGCTCTTGCCTTAGGACAACCTTAAGAAAATGAGCCCAGAGTCACTGGAATTTGTTTTAATTAAAAGCCTCCTAACCTCCAGTGTGTCAGACTCTAACCCCGCATTCCTCTTGCTCTTTAAAAGAAAAGTCTGGCAGGGCCTCCAGGAGACATTAAGCCCCCCTGCCCACCGGGCCACACTTCCTCCCTCGAGCTCACTCACAGACATCTAAACATTGTGTTGCAGTGGAAACGGGAGAGGACTCCTGACCTGGGGACACCTGTGCCGCCGGGGCTCGGATTTACAAGCTAAGTCATGCTTCTGTGCTTTAGAAAATGACCTCATCTTCTGCCAAGGCCACTGGCGTCAGGTTGCAGATGATTCTAGAAGAGGTTTTCCAAGCTGGGGATGGCCATTGTGAGCGCACTGAAATGGCCGGCTCTGTGTGAACACACACCTGGGTTCAGGGCACGAGGTCTGGGCTGGGGCGCAGCATCTCCCCACCCTGCTTGACCTTCTGTCTCCATGGAAATCACTTGCCCACCATGGACTGCCAGGCGGATGCCCACTCCCAGAAGAACAGACTGCTCATCAGGGAGTCACTCCTTAGTTGTAGTGACAGGACAACTGTGCTCTCCCCACGAAGACTGATCATGTGGTTCGCAGGTCAGACACCTAATTTGGGAGTTAAACAGGTGAGGGAAACACATGAGAGTCTTGCAGTAAAGGAGTTTTCCTGTATCCTAGGTAAAAATAAAAGTTTCAAATTTTAGAGACAGGGAAGGCACCCACCCACAGGGCATGCCCAACACCTTCTTCTGTTCCCAAACTGAAGGCTCTTCTGATCTACAAGGGCCCCGACAGGATGCCTGATGTGTGGCCAACTTATATGGGCCAATAGCTGTCACAGAACCCCTCCCCCACCCTCACCCCGTCTGACCAGTGACCTTGCAGGCAGCACCTTCAGAGGGCAGACTCCAGGGCAGGGGCCGTCTCTGATGCCCTACCACCACCACACCAGGCTTGTGTTCACGTCAGTAACCCCGCTGCCTTAATAAATAAATCACTTCCTCTCTCCCCTTCCTTCCTCTCCCTCACTCTCACTCCCTCTTCCAGAAATCCACATGTGCTAACAAGCATACTCAGGCCTCTCTGAGTCCAAGGTTGAGCCATTTATGTACTAGTTTGAGTTAGGCCAATCGGCTCCCTCTCTCCCAGCATCTCTGTGAGATCAGCTACACTAAGGGAAAGGAGCAGGTGGCTCTCGGGTCTAGGGGACCGGCTTAAATGGGGTACCCTCTAGAGGGGCAGCTGGTCAGCATGTGACTCCTAGGGGAAGGGATACTAAGAAGTAGCAGGACTTGGGGCTAGAAAGGTAACAAGCTCAATTGCGTCCTCCTGTGTCTGAGAGACCAGCTCCTTACTCAGAAAGAGGAAGGAACTATTTCCATCCCTTTTGCCTCCTCCTTTGAGTAGGGCACCACTTCTGCCAAAGCCCAAAGTCTGAAACTCATTCCCTGCTTGCCCAGCCCCAACCGCTTCCTATATGCTTGACATCTGCCGGTCTTTACGGTAAGGACTCATCTCAGGGGAACAAGGCTGAGACTCAGAAAGATCTTTGGTCTTCAAGAAGGGCTCAGTTTCATTCTTTGGTTAATTCCCAATTAGACAGACTATTAAAAGAGCAAAAGCACTCCACTCCTAAATATCTCTGTTAATTTTTAGACCTGGAATGTTCATCTCTGTAATGCTTTTAAAATCAACAAAATAAATGCGACATCATCCCCACATTTGCTGTCATGAGATTATCAGAGTGGCCAAAATTAATACTTAGTTTGCACATTAAATCTGTAATGCTTTCTCCCATGAGTGCACTACAAGTGAAGAGATTTTCTACTTGGTAGAATTGTCTGCTACCAAGAGAAAATTTTGAGTAAATACCCAAGACGTCCAGCTGCTGGTCTAGTAGGGGACAGACCCCCTCCCCCCACTGAGAGAAAGGAACAGGGAATTCCAGTTCAATCAACTTCTGTCTCGCTACAAACTCTGGGGGCTGGCTGGCGCGGACACCTCTCCAGAAAACTCCCCTCCCAACAGAATTCCTGCTTCTGTCCGGCAACTACCTAGGTGCTAAGCAAAGTAAGTCTTGCAGAGAACTGAAACTTAACTTGTTCACAGACCTAACTTTTCTCTTGGTTAACTAGATTCGGTAGACGCATTACGCAGGTGTCTCCTTTCTAAAACAGATCACATGGCGAGTACTTGAATCATTTCTTGAGACCAACATGCTCAGTGTGAATTTCAGTGTTCTCAAAACTCTCGAGGTGGGCACGAGGTGCCGATGAGCCCAGGCTTCTGTGCCTTTTCACCACTCCTCATTTTCATAGTGCTCCTGTCCTGTTAATGTCTCAATGTCCACCTCTGCTTCTGGTGTCCCTGCTAGTCAACCTTGCATGGGCAACAGAGGTCGTCCGTAACCACGATCCTCCAAGCTGTCCCTGAATTCAAATGACCATTTACGAAGCACGGACTAGGGGTTAGACATGTCCTCAGTTGTTTATATGCATGAACCCACTTACTCCTGACAACCCTATAAAGAAGATGCTAGTGTTATGTTCCCCCTTTCCAGATGGAGGCACTAAGGTCAGTGACTTGTAGAAAATGGCAGTAATCATCTTGGACGACTAGACATCAGAGCCGGCACCCGAACCCAGGCCCCCTCTGAGTGCAGCCTCGGGAACAGACACCTTCTCTGGACAGGCTGACCCAATTCCTGTTCCTCCGTGACTTCTGGAATGCTGTATTCATGCGGGCCTCTTTGGAAGCACCTGGCATTCATGTCACAGTAGGAGCAAAATGAATTCAAGGGGGGGATTCTTTGGGAAAGTTATTAAAATAGAGAAGACACTAGCTGGTCTAATCAAGAAAATAGCAAGGACGCACAAATGCAAAATTGGAGGTGATAAAGGGGACATAAGCCGATGCAGAGGAAATGCAAAGAAGTAGAAGATTATGTTTTGTCTTCTTGCTCGTATGTATTTGCACTAAACGATACACATGAGATTTCCGAGAGGCGATGTCCAGTCGGCCACTGTACACGTGGGTCATCGTCTTCTCCGGCAAATGTTGCGTGTTTGTCATGTGTCGCTGTGAGGTCGTCTCCAGCAGGGGCTTCCGCGGGAGTCCCACGTTCCCGGGAGAGGAAGATACTGCCTTTTCCTCTGCCAGAGCGGGGGTTGGTGGTCCCGCTTGCTACTTGTATTAGTTAATAAAGTTCTCCCGGCACACAGTCACGTCCATTCATTTATGTGTTACCATTCGTTTATGGAAGCTTTGGTGCCTCAACAGCAGAGGTGAATAGCTGAGACCAAGCCCATGTGCCCCCCAAAGCCTAAATGATTTACCATCTGGTCCTTCACAGAAGACGTTTGCTGATGCCTGTGCTGGAGCCCTATGATTTCTCCAGTTTCAGACTCATTCCCAGTTAATTTCTTGGCTCAGAATTTCCAAACCAAGTAGTTGATATTGATTCAGACTCACTCATGGGGACACCTGGGTGGCGCAGTGGGTTAAAGCTTCTGCCTTCGGCTCAGGTCATGATCCCAGGGTCCTGAGATCGGGTCCCGCATCCGGCTCTCTGCTCGGCAGGGAGCCTGCTTGCCTGCCTCTCTGCCTGCTTGTGATCTCTGTCTGTCAAATAAATAAATAAAATCTAAAAAAAAAAGAAACTCACTCATGTACCTGCCCCATATATGCTATCCCCGTTTCAGATGCTCTGTTTCTAGCCACCGATGGCCTCTGGTGGGTGGGATAACTGTGAGGCCTCATCTCGGACCATACAATTGTTTTTATCTTATTGTAGGGATTCCTGACTGTGTTAGTTTTCTTCTGCTGCATAACCAATGACAATTGCTTAAACCCATTGGAACCCAAGGAACTAAGAAACTCAGTTCCTTATGTCAGAAGTCTTAAAACCCCATTTTCTTGCTGGTTATTGGCCAGGGACCTCCCTCGGTACCTACAGGCCACTCTTGGGTCCTCATACCATGGTTCCTTCCATCTCACCAATGGAGAACCTCGTTGTCTAATCCCTCTGATGCTTTGAATCTCTCTGGCTGCCTTTTCTGCTACCAGCTGGAGAAAACTCGGCTTTGAATGGGATCAGGTGAGTCGGTAAAGCCCAAGGGATAATCTCACTTCCTTAAAGTCAACCATGTCATTTCGTATAACCTCATCACAGGAGTAATAGCTCATCCTATCGGGCAAGTCCTACCCACCATCACAGGGCAGGGATTTGACAAAAGCGAGGGGCATACAGTGCCATCCTAGAATTCCACCCAGCACACTGGCTTTTTGTTGGGAGCTCTATTCCATCTTCTTCTTCTTCTTTTTTTTTTTTTTAAGATTTTATTTATTTATTTGACAGACAGAGATCACAAGTAGGCAGAGAGGCAGGCAGAGAGAGAGGGGGAAGCAGGCTTCCCGCTGAGCAGAGAGCCCGATGTGGGGCTCGATCCCAGGACCCTGAAATCATGACCCGAGCTGAAGGCAGAGGCTTTAACACACTGAGCCACCCAGGCACCCCTCTATTCCATCTTCTTACCACACTGAGTCCTCAGGCCTCATCTCTAGTGCTCATTCTTGTAGAATAGATGCTGATGGACCACTCAGGTTCAACCCCCACTCACTGCTCCGGCTTCTAGTTCCTTCTTCGTTTTCTATACCTGAGGTTTTCCTTTTCTTGCTTTCAAGGTTGGCATACATTTAAAAACATGTTCACCATATTATGACCGGTATGTTTATGTGTGTGGAATGGTTGGGTATCTTCCTTCAGTGGCGTGTCAGCCATAGTTTCCCAAATTTTAATGTTGTAGAACTAGGTTCTAAGATAACAGAGTCCTTGGAAGCCCTATCCTCTGTGAGCAACAACCAGATTTACAGGAAGAATTAATGGTTAATCAGCCTGAAAACATTGCCAGTGTGTCCAGGTCTGGGGAATGTTTTCCCCGTTGGCATTAGCTTTGCTCACCATGTTGCTGGGAGAGCTAAAGTGTATGAAAACCAAGGAACATCAATTGCCGTATCCTTCTGAGACCTCAGTCTTTCCTGAAAAACCGGGCAGATTAGCTCGGTCCTCTTGTCAGATCGTTCAGCACCACTAAAAGCATATTTATCCTGCCCCCATTTCAACTCCGCAAACAATCTTCCAATGTCGTTATGATGCTTTTCTTCAGATGTGGCCGAGCAGTATTTTCAAGAGAGCATGGCAAACCTTAAGGATGCTGAAGGGACGGGAAAGGCCAAATTTCTTTCAATTCAAGATGATTATTGCCATTTTCTACAAGCCACTGGACAAAAAGAGGTAAGTGAGTTTGGCCCAGAGTCGACTACTCTGTACTCCATGCACATGAGTTGACATCCAAAAGGCCACTCCTTCGTGCAGCAAACATCCGTTAAGCCCACTATGTCCGAGGCATGTGCCAGACTCCATGGGGACAGGGGTAGATAATCCCAGGAGGCCTCTCTTGGGCCACTCCCAGATACTTAGCCTTGGGAAATGAAAACTATTCCTGAGAATGTAGATCCCATGGCCCCCAGCCTCCACAGAGGATCCTAAAAGACTAGAAACCTTGGAAACCCAGTGGGCAGACCCTGCTTCTCACAGCCTGTGCTTCTGGCTGGGATAGAGGGTGACCATTAATGGGGCTGATCCCTCTCTCCTTATTTTGGGTTATGGATGGAATTTACATCCCTAATGAGAGCTACACAGCACAGAAGTTACAGCCCACAGTCCATGGAACCATACAAGCATGCTTTTTTATGGCTTGTAAAAATGGAACAAGACCCAGAGTTTATATTCACTGGTAATTAAACCCTTGGGAACATATTCTATGCAAAGCCAAACAGCTACCAGAAAGCCACTTGCTGTGGCTTGAGATATATATGTATGTATGTGTGTGTGTGTATATATATATATATATATATATATATATATACACATATATATGTATATATATATAATTTTTTTTTCAAATGAACCTATCAAAGCAAATCCTTGAGATGAAAAGGTTGTATTTCCTCTGCTGGTCTGTAGAATTAACCCCTTTCCCTACTCTCAATGGACAGGAGCTTAAGGAACGTGGGTTTTTAATCTAGAAGCACCCATGTTCGTCAGGCCAAAGTAGGACCACAGGAGCCATAACGAATGGGAGTTTACATATTTTTCTAGATCATCCTACTGAGTAGAAAGGGACCTTCCAGGGGCCTCAGCTTCTAGAATATCTGGAGAAGTTCTGTGGAGAGCACGTGGGTCAGGAGTCTAGAGGGGAAATGGGGGAGTCTGCTCACGTCATGCCTTACCACTTCCAGCTCATCGGTCGTTTTTATCTCCAGAATGTACTGGTGGTCATGTCCCCCTCCGCCAGTCATCACCTCCTGCCTGGACCACACGAACAGACTCTGGTCCCCCAGCTGCCTTTTCCACTCTTGCCTTTTACTCATCCATTCTGAATAAGGAAGCGATGGTGACCTTTTCAAAACACAGATCTGATCAGTGAACCCCCATTGGCAAAATACTCCAGTGGCTGCTCAGTGCCCTTAAAATAAATCAGAATCCTGTACTTCTCACCACAGCTTCAACGCAATCTGGATTCCACTGACATCTCCGGTCTTACTTCCGCTCCGTCCCTTAGTCTGCTCAGTTTCAGGCCACATTGGCCTTTTCTAATCTGCACTCCCAGGAGCGGCCAGCTCTCGTTTCCAGCTCTCGTTTCCAGCTCGTGGAAAGCTCTTCCTCGCTGGTCCGGCGAGTGTGGATCCATTCTGAGCGCTCACCCGCTGGCCTAAGTCCTTTCCCCAGGCTTCATTAGATTCTTCCCATTATTGTTCATCATAGAATCCTTTTGACACAATAATAAGATAAGGGGTGCTTGGTTGGCACAGTCCCTTGAACATCCGACCCTTGGTTTCAGGTCAGGTCATGATCCTGGGGTCGTGAGATCTAGCCCCCTGTCGGACTCTGTGCTAGTCACGGAGATTCTCTCTCCCTTTCCTCCTCCCACTCATGCTGTCTCTCTCTCGAAAATAAATGATTATAAAACAATATGAAAGGCATGGTATAGGAATAATATAACAATATAATAAGAATAGTAAGTTATGTGTGGACGTGTACTACCTATCCCCTGACTGGACTGGATTCCGTAAGAGCAGGGACCCTTTTGCTGGTGGTGGGGAGCCATGAGCAGCTGGGCAGGTGGAGGCTTGGCTCTGGGTCGCCTGACTGCTCTAGCTGCCACAGGGCATCTGCCCTCCCCCTTCCTGCCCCCCATTCTTGTCTGGCTTCCTGCCCTGGTGTCTGTCACCGACGCCACACTTCACCGCCCTTGCCCTAGTCACCCAGATCAGTGGTATTGAACTAAAGCTGTACCTCGCTCCCCTCAGCCTCCTTGGGAGATTTTAGCAAACTGGCTCTTTTGTTTAGTCCCCTGCCAACCCTTCTGGTGCCCTGGTAGGAATAGAAAAAGCTGCCTCTTCCTCGGGTGGCTGCAGCTCGTGCCAGAGCACATTGCTTGGAGAGCACACACAGGTTAGATTTCAACTGTCCTCGCTCTCCTGCCCTTGTACAGGACACAACCTGCCCCACCAGACATGGCGGCCTTGCACGGTGCTCAATGTGGTCGCAGCCCTCTCCCTGTGAGTACTCACAGGAGGTGGCCAACAATGTTGGGCCCCGAGGACAGTCCCAGATGTGAGCATGGTACTGTGCTCAGACCACCCCAGATGCAGACACTGCCCCTACATGGGCTAGAGCCCTGTGCTAGGAGGAAAGTGATCCTTGGGAAGGAAAATGTCTTTAAAGGTAAAATGCAAGTGAAGGTCACTCTGTCGGAGATTAAGACATGCGTGGGCTTATCTTCTAGCTTCATGCTCAATCACCTTCTACTCTTTCCTGCTTTCCTGCTCAAGAACCTTCTCCAGCTTCTTATTCCCCATAAGAAAATCCAAACTCCCGACCCTGGCATGAAGGCCCTCCACCAACCACCAGCCTGGTCCATGACTCCCCGCCTCACCCCCCCGACCCCCCGCTCTACTCTCCCCGCTGCAGTCAGATGAACCCACTGGCTGGCCTTGCCCTTCTCCCACCTCACCCCTGGGCTCCCAGTTTCCCATGTAACCTCTCCTCAGCCCACACAGGTCCTATTTTTCCTTCATTCCTCTCCATTATGCTGTTCTGCCTCTCACAGAGTGACGCTGTCTCTGTTCCCACCCATGTGACCTCTCTTCCATTGCCATCTCCACCGGCCATTCAAGTTCATGCACATCTATGTCTAGTTTCCCCTGTCAGGCTAGAAATGGCATTGAAAACCTCCTTTAGCAAAAAGAGTCTGGTTCTTCTTTCCATCACTGGCTCCTCAAAACCTGACGACCAATTTCCACGGACAAGTTGCCAAGCCCAACACCCACACCTTGCCAAATCCTCGTTCGCAGATGCTGGGGGTGGGGGTTGGGACGCACAAAGGACATAATGGGCTTCAGCATCAGGCAAGTTCCCCACACACCAAGGTAGGTCACACACTTCACAATTTACAGTTTCTCTCCTCCGAGGGTGATTCCATCTTTCCGTGAAAAATTTGTTTCTGCCTTATCGGTGCCTTGGCCGTTTCACACCCCACACCCCACCCCTAGCACTTTACTCATATTATTGCCGGTAAACTGAGTAAAGCTTTGCCAGCTCCTTCTATCTGTGGAAGGCTTATCAGGATGTCTTCAGGGCTGTATGGGGAAGCTCTTTAACTGGTTCCAGCCTTATTTGGCTCTGAAATTCAGTGTTTGTGTCTCGCCGTAATCATGCTTTTGTGGACGTACAAGACCATGGAAGAACTTCAGGAGACATGTGGGCAATGGGCAGGCAGGGCTTTCCCTCTGTATGTCTTGGGGTCTGACTGAAGAGATTAATATCAGAAGATCCTGGTTTCTGACCAACGCATGTGTTTTATTCAATGTTGGCATAAATAAATCTGATAAAGCACACAAAATGTCAAATATATTCAATTTTTTTTTTTTTGCCATATTAGAATGTTTGCTTTTGGTTTCCTAAAGTATTTCTTATGAGAAATAGAAACATCTGGAATATGTTCTGGATGTTTTTTAAGTACATGAATTACCAGGAAACTCTAATTTTCACTTACGTAAGAACGTCACTGTGCGCAGAGGAAAAAGAGCCTGCAACTGAAAAGGATTAAAATTATGGGCCAGATTCAGGTCCCAGGTCAAACACTGGGGAGCGGTCTGATCCTGAGCAAGTTTCTCGACTGCTCTGTGCCTCAGTTTCCTCCTCTGTTCAGTGAGGATTAATACTTACCTGAAAGAGACAGAATTAAATGAGCTCACGCAGGTAAACTGCTCAGCGCAGTTTTACCTGTTAGCTTCTGTTCTTACTACTCAGCTAAAATGAATTCCCGTAATACCTGGGGTGGCTTTGTTCTCCATGTGTCTTTTGTGTGTTCTCTCTCTGTGGTTAACATCTCCCTGCCCATATATATGCCATTTCCTGTGTTCTGTTTAGGGAAAGTAGGCTCAGCTCATGGGACACAACCCAAACCCAATCCCTGAAGAGTGAAAATACACATCAGTTACAACATTTTCTTTTATTTATTCATTTGATAAGGGAGAGCATGAGCAGGGGAGAGGCAGAGGCAGAGGGACTCCCCATTGAGCCGAGAGCCCAATGTGGGGCTCAGTTCCCGGACCCGGGGATTGTGACAGAAGCCGAAGGCAGCCACCCAACCAACTGAGCCACACAGGCACCCCCATTTTCTTTTTTTAAAAGATTTATTTATTTATTTGAGAGAGAGAGAGAGAGAGAGTGTGTGAGTGGTGGGGGGAAGGGCAGAGGGAGAGAACATCCCAGCAGACTTGTGCTGACTGTGGAGCCCAACTCGGGGCTTGATTCCCTGAGCCAAATCCAAGAGTCAGACTCTTAACCAACTGAGCCACCCGGCTGTCCCCATTTACATCATTTTCTTAAGGGGCATTTTTCTTTATGAGCCTTTGAATTTTCTAACCAAACTTTAACCTTTGTTCCTGTCACAGAAAGCAACCTCAATCCTGAGAGAGTCCCTGGAAGCCAAAGTGGCAGTGTGTGGTGATCTCAGTCCCGAGGTAGCCGAGACCTACCGGTTGTTGGGTGGGGCCGACCTGGCCCAGGGGAACCACGCTGGGGCCCACAGGAAACTGAAGAAGGTAAAGCTGGACTCAATACTAACCTGACTAAACCCTCCCCACGGTGAACTTTCTCTCCCTCTACCATTCTGTTTTTAAGTGAAACTTTATCAGTGGCTCATTTAGGTAAGATGACCACTTCTGCAGCCAAGCTAAGCCAACACTTCTTGGATAAACAGTAGAGTCATCCTCTTATACACATATGTTGTTAAATGAATTATCAGTGATTTTTTTATTTTAGCATGCAGTTATTTTCAAATTTTTGCCTAAGGCCATTCATCAATCTTTTATTTTATTGTACTCTTTTTGTAGAGTCAGTTTATGGAGGAATTCTTGAATTCTTGTGTGTGTTCTTCTAGTTTCTTTTTAAATCGGGGGTTTGTTTGTGTGGAAGGTGTGAGGTAAGGATCCAACATTATCTTTTTTTCAAATGGATACCCAGTTGCCCAGCACCCTTTGTCAAAGAACCCATCTGTGCTCCAGTGATTTGAGAGAACACGTTCATCATGTACTACACTTCTGTGTATGCTCGAGTGGATTTCTGGATTTCGGGTCTCTTCCATTTCTGGTCTCTTCCATTTGTCTTTTTGTTTATTCGAATTCCAGTGCCTCATTGTCTTAATTATAGAGATTTCATAGCGTGATTTAATAGCTGGTAGAACACCACTCCCCTCAGGGTTTTTTAATCTCCCTAGAGTATCAGGTTTTCTAAACATTTTTGCGTATTTATTTTTCCACATGAATTTTAGTATCAACCTGCCTAGCTCCATAAGAAGTTTGGTGGTATTTTTTGGAGGATCATGTTATTTATAAACTTCTGGAAGACTGAGAACAAGGGATGTCTTTATATTTGTTCATGTCTACTCATAAGTAGACATTTATATTTATCATTCAGGCACATTTTAAAGTGTAACCTGTATAAATTCTGCACATTTCTTATTAGGCTGATTTCTAAACATTCCTCTTCCTTAATCATAATGCTGTTATAAATGGAGTTCTGTCTAATATTATATGTATGTGTGTGTATATGTGTATGCAAACTGTTGGTTTCTCTCTGTTAATTTTATTTTGATATCTTGCTTAATTCTTTTCTTGTTTGAGTTCATTTGAGCATCAGTTCTTTCAAGTTTTTCAGGTGTACTATTACATCATCTGCAAATACTTTTACTTTCTGTTTTCCAATTCTTTTGCCTCTAATTGATTTCTCTTGTCTAATTGCATTGGCTCATACCTCCAGTACAATAATAAGTAATGGTAGAGATAATAGGCATTCTTATTCTGATCTTAGTGGAAATATTTATAATGATTCTTCATATAGTAGATGCTGGCTTTGGACTAAGGTTTATATATTTTATCATGATAAGGAAATATCTGTCAATTTCTATTTTCATGAGTGTTTTTTTATTAGAAATAAGTGCTAGATTTTTATCAAAGACTTTTTCAGCATCAATGGAAATAAACATATGATTCTTTTTAGATCACTTAATATGGTGTATTTTATTATAATATTGAACCAACCTTGTATTCCTGGAATAAATCCCCATAGTCATATTGAACTATTTTCTCAGTATAATGTTGATTTGTTTGCTAATATTTATTTTAGGATTTTTTGCATCAGTATTGGTAAGTGATATTTGTTTAAGTAACAATGTTATATTTGCTTCATAAAAATAATTTGGAAATTTACCTTTATTTTCTATGCCTGAAGGAATTTATGCACACACTAAAACTATCTAGTCTTTGAAGGTTTGTACCCCCTGTGAAACTTTTTAGGCCTGGTGCTATTTTTGAATGGCAGGGAATTTCTTGATAATCTTCTCTATTTCTCTATAAAAAATTGCTCTGTTGAAGCTTTCTATCTCCGATGAGGTCATTTTAGTGAACTGTATCTATTTCACTATCATTTTCAGAATGATTTGCATGGAGATTTGTAAAGTAATTTCATGAATTTTTAAAATCTCTGCTTTTTTCATAGTTCTCTTCTCATTATAATTTCTTCATTTTTTATTTGAATTTCCTCACTTTTTCCATTGACTGAGTTAGTTAGTGGTTTGTCTATTTTGTCAGTTTTTCAAACTCCATAGGTCAATTGCCTTCCTATTCTGTTTCACTAATTTCTGATTTTATCTTTATTTTTTCTTTTCTCATGACTTACTTTGTTTTACTTTGTTGGAGTTTTTCCTTTTTGAATTGGGACTTGAACTCATTTGTTTTCATTTTTACTGACATAGTGTTTTAGGCTGTGGCTTTTCCTTTTCTTATTGCTTTAAATGTATCCCATAAATTTTGTCATGTTGTGTTTTCATTACATGAATTAGTGTTAAAATGGGGAAATCCTGGGAACCTCTAAGTAACATAACTGACCAAACCAAAAGAATTAACTTTAGTTCTGAGTGGGCTGCCCTATGCATTGAGCCTTCTTCTCTTCTTAGGACTTTTCTGAATCTGTGGCAGAAGGCATCAGATTTGGTAACATGCATGGTGCTTAGTTTTTAACAACATGATACATATATCAATTATCACACAGTCAATGGTAGTTATCAGTCACCTTTTGTGCACCAGTAGCTGTGCTCAGCAGACCTGGGGAAAAACAATGATCAAGACAAATATGCTTCTTGTCTCCATGAGACTTTCCAGTCTGAGCGGGGAGATATGTTAAACTGATCATTTCAGATAATCTAAACATTATACATGTGCCAAAGACATTATTGAGGGAAGACGGAGGAGGGAAGCTAAGATGGCGGTTGCCCTGGGCTTCTCCATCTTCCACTTCTGAGCTCATACTTATTAACTGATTGTTATATCCCCTGAACTGTGCTGAATGATTTACACATATTGACTTATTTAAGCCCTATCGTGACTTGAAGAGTCGATACCTTTACTTCTGTTTTTTTACAAAGACTTGAGTGTCTCAGCCTTGACTGTAAGGTCAGGAGTTGGTGGAGTGGGGCTTTGGCACGAAGAGGTTCAGACGAGGTAATCTATTCTGCACTTCTCCTGGTTCACCTCGGGCTTCTCAGCAAGATTTTGTTTGAACAAAGACTTCCTATCCTTAAAAAAACATTGGGGAACCAGTGACCCGGTGAGGAGAATGCCAAGATCAGAGTAAGAAGGAGTCTTTGGATTACCACTGAAAGAAAACAGTCAAACCAGCTCAGATATAAAGGGGTATCTCTTGTCTTATGGTTTCCAGGGAAAGGCCAATAAGCAGATGATTAGCAAAGCAGGACACAGCTAAGCCTCAGGAGAATGTTCCAAGGCTATCTCTGCCCCAGACTCCTGCCTGTCATGGCAGTCTTCCTTTAAGATGGAGATCATGGCTGCCAGCCCTCCAGTTTTACTTCCTACCCCTGCGCCATTTCCCAGTCATAGCTTGAAAGATCCTAAGGAAAGGGCTATAGACCTGACTTGAATCAAGTGCTCACCCTGGATCAATCAGATGAGGCCAGGGCCTTGGTTGGATGTAAGAACATGGCTCCCTCATGGTGGCTGGGTGGCCCAGGGTGGAGACGGTGCAGGAAACACAGTCCCATAGTCAGAAAACCTGAGACAGGGTCCCAGAGAGAGCCCCTCCCGGTTGTTGAAACACGTGCAATGGGTCCACTAGGCATCCAATAGCTTCCTCCCTGAGAATGTTCCAGGCCAATGAGGGAGTTACAGATTGTAAACCCCCAACTGTGGTATCATGTGCTAAATTCTCCAGGTCCACACCGAGATCTGTGGGAGGAAAGGGGCTTAGGGAAGGTGTCCACAGATAAGTAGTCCTAAAAAAGACCCAACAGAGACAGGAATTCCCAGGTTGGAAATGGGGCGAAGAAGAAGTTCGGGGGTGAGAGAGTAAAGCCTCTTTAAGAAGCAAAAACTAGTTAGGGCCGACCATCTGGCAGGAAATCATCTGAGAAAGACATGGGGGCAAGTCTTGGCAGCCATGTTTGTAAGTTAAGGAGCGGAGATGTGATCCTTCAAGTAGGGGTCCCAAACAATGGCCAGTGCACTGTCTGTGTTTATTTCATTACAGTTAAGGATATACGCCAAGTTAAAAATGGTGTTTACAGATAGTCATAAAACCTGTCATCATTTTACAAGTGATCGTAAATCGATTGGAGTATAGGGAACATTAACTGAGCCCTCACTAAGGGAAGTCTTACCTGTACCAAGAAAGAAACCTATTCTCCTGAGTAAAACTAGATTCCAAAAACACCTACGTGTAATTTCACTGATAAAACAAACTCGAGGGGGGCGCCTGGGTGGCTCAGTGGGTTGGGCCGCTGCCTTCGGCTCAGGTCATGGTCTCGGGATCCTGGAATCGAGCCCCGCATTGGGCTCTCTGCTCAGCAGGGAGCCTGCTTCCTCCTCTCTCTCTGTCTGCCTCTCTGCCTGCTTGTGATCTCTCTCTGTCAGATAAATAAATAAAATCTTTAAAAACAAAACAAAACAAAACAAAAAACTCGAGGAAGTTTGCTCTCCCTCTTGTTCTGTACGTGCCTACACAGTAAGCCACCATTTTTGTCTCTATATGTAGAGACAAAAACCCGCAATATTTATTGCGTGGCCCTTCGCAGAAGAAGTTTTCTGAACGTTGCCTTAAGCAACTAGGAGCCATGAAGGGAATTTTAAGCAGGACACCACAGGTCTATATTTGTACTTTGGATTTTAAAAAAAGAGAAATCATAGTGAGGACCGTGTGGAGAATGGACTGGAATGGGCCAAGAATCAAGGGCAAGAGGCTTGAGGAAGACGAGAAACCTCTGTGAAATGGTAGTAATAGCAACACCCAGACTTCCTTCCCCCACATTGTGCCGGGGATGGAAGGAGGGGAGGGCAGGGAGGCTGCTTTCAGGAGCAGCAGGATCCAGCAGGGCCCAGGGGGCCCCAGAGCCCCAGAAGGAGGAGAGGGCAGAGCTCTCCTGGCCGAGGCACTGCCTGCCCTTAGGAGCCTCTGCTGTGATTCCTCTGCTGAGGGTTCAGCCTGGTCACTCAACTCTGGGCCGGGGAGGGACCCCAGGAGTGGGGGGAGCTGGCAAACTTGAGTAGGAGCCACATGAACCTTCATGAGGACCCTGCTGTCTCCCGTGGGGCAGAGCAGGTACCATGACCGACCTCCGGCTCAGGGCCAGGTGGCTGCTGCCCAGAGTGGCTCGTATGTCGTTCCTCATCCTCATAGCCCTGCATGTCAGACCTTAGGAGCCCTGTCTTCAAGGGAAGGGGCAGAGGTGCCTGGAAACAAGTGAGTTGTACCTGGGCAGGTTCATCTTAAGTAAGGTTCACCAGGCATGGGGGAAGGTCACCCAACTCTCGGGCAGGGGTCCTGGGGCCCAGGGATCTGCATTTTAGCTTCTGGGAGAAGGTTGAGATCCCTGCTCTGGGCCCCATGCCCACCCACGGGGCTTAAGATCAGGTCAGCCTCGAGACACTGTCAGGTTTCATCACTCCCAAAGGCTGCCCTGGACGTCAGTGACATTTTCTCCCTTCAGTCTGGCCTCATTAACCATCAGTCCCGAACACCATGACTTTGACATTTTAAAGCTATCGGGCCATTTGCCAGAAAGTGAGAAGAAAGGGTTGAAACTTGTGTCTGTTGTCACGCGGGCTGTGGTCCACACGGTCCTCACTGCCCCTCCCCTGCTTGTGCCCATCTGAGGACAGGGCTGGCCACGCTGTGAACGCTGGGGCACGGACACAAGACGTGAAACACGCCCTGCACATCTGCCTGCTGTGAGCCCGGCTCTCCCAGTCGCCATACTTGGCACTGGGCTCTGTGGAGCCGGCGGCAGGTTTCTAAACCTCCCGGCCGAGAGCTTCTCTCCTTTTTATCACAACAACAGCTGCATCCCCCACGTTGTCAACTCTGGAACAGGAATTCAGTGAACACTGGCTTTTCCAGATGTGCCCTCCTGGGCTGAATGGCCCGGGCATGGTCCTGTGGGCCCGAAAAAAGACAGGAAGGCACGAGAAACAAAGCAGACCGTGGGATTAAATTACCGAGAGGAAAACCATATTACTGATCTGTTTTTCAAAGGCATCTGCCTGCAGGGTGCAAAGGGAGAAATCTTTTGGCTCCAGATGGAAATTTCCACAGCAAAAGTTCTACGTGCTTGTGCAACATAGAGCCCTGGGTTGATTCTAGGATGGCTGTCACTGCCATCATTTTCATCCCAGTGAAAAGCTGCAAAAAAAGCGTTCCCAAAGACTGTCTCCCAGGTCAGTAGTCTCTCAGGACTCACCCTGGACCCAGGGACAGGGTGGAGTTGGGGTAGCCAATCCCCTAGTGAGTACTGTCCTTATCGGGGGTCGGTCCACTGCCTGACCACCTCATAGCTTCCAACAGTAAACATTTCCATAAAAGAATAACACGATGTTACGTGACCTCTCTCCCACTATGATGAATCAGTTGAAGAAAGGTGGAAGAAAATGGTTTTTGCTCGTAGGTTATAGATGAAAAAGCCATCCCTGGAAGGGTCTTGTGTGGTCATGGATTAAGACCCTAGACCTGCCGTTCCTCCAGCCGGCCAAGCACCCAGAACTTTCTGGTTGACAGCTGTCTTTTATACATAATTCACACACTGTCATTCCGTCCACAGACCACCGAGTTTTACTTTCCCTTTAGCCTGTGTGGTGTTTTCCTGGTTGCCCGGGATACCAGGAAATCCAGGGCACTTTTGGAGTCCTCATACAGCCCCGTGTTCACCACACTGTTTTCAGGTGCGGTCTTATTTATTTGTCCTTGATCCTGACTTCCCTAACGGTCACTGACTAAACCCATCGCCGGGCTGCGACAGATCCCCTCCAATCCTTTTTGGGAAGAGAGGAGGTCATGACGTGAATTTCACATCAAAAAAATCCTGTTCCTAAAAAAAAAAAAAATCCTGTTCTTGGGTTGAGAAGCACGCTGGAAGATGTTCCGATCGCTCCTTCCTCCAAGTTGTCTGTAAGTCGGTTGATACGGTATGACCATGGGAGCGGATGGTTAAAGGGATCAAGGTCATCCAGTTTTGACCTTATGTGGGGGAAAGGTGGAGCCTCCCTTGCCGGCTGTAGGCTAGGTGGGAATGAGAGAAGTCCCCCAGCTGCCAGGAAGGGGCCCCATGAGGACAGCCCAAGTACAGCACCTCTCCACCTTTGCTGTCCCCTAGAAAACACCCAGGGACAGGGTGGAGTTGGGGTAGCAAGGCTACGTTTGCTGTGGAAAGTGCCTCAGCTAGGAGAACTATTGCTTGTGGGGTGCTTAGTGCCTTCAAAGTCCCTAAACTGGCCTCGGAGTCCGGAGGGCACAGAACTGGGGGTCAGGACAGACCATCCAGGCCTGAGATTAGCGAATTGTTAGAGCCCCACTAGAGGAGGGACAACTGTGAGTTTATGGGTGCATAGCCAGCGATGGAGGGAAAGGCAAAATCTCCCGCGGAAATTCAGCGTGACCTTAAACAAGTGGAAAGAGTGATGGTCAGGAGTGGCTGGTGTGAGGGGCACCTGGGTGGCTCAGTCGGTGAAGCGTCTGCCTCTGGCTCAGGTCATGATCCCGGGGTGCTGGGATCGAGTCCCGCGTTGGGCTCCTTGCTCAGTGGGGAGCCTGCTTCTCCCTCTGCCTGTGCTCCCCCTGCTTGTGCTCTCTATGACAAATAAATAAATAAAATATTTTAAAAAGAGATGGCTGGGGGCACCTAGGTGGCTCAGTGGTTAAGCCTCTGCCTTCAGCTCAGGTCATGATCTCAGGGTCCTGGGATCAAGCCCCATGTCGGGCTCTCTGCTCAGCAAGGAGCCTGCTTCCCCCTCTCTCTCTCTCTGCCTGCCTCTCTGACTACTTGTGATCTTTGTAAAATAAATAAATAAAATCTTTAAAAAAAAAAAAAAAAAAGAGATGGCTGGTGTGACCACACCAGTTCAGGAAGGACCCAGGTGACATGGCTGAGCTCCACATCAAGAGGGAAACCAGCCCCAGAAAGTCAGCCTGAAAGGGTTAGCTTGAACAGGGTCTGGACCTCTTGTCTCTCTGGCTCTGAAACGGGCAAGTCCAGCTTCTGTACAAAAAGCTGGCTGCCTTGCCTGACACGTGGGTGCGCAGCTGGACCCCCCGCCCCCGACGCCCGCAAGTCCCACTGACGCGTTTGTCCTCAAATATTTGTGTTGCAGCTGTCCTGGAGAAAGGTGATGGTAGCTTGCTCCAAGACAGTGGCCAGGGGATGGAGCAGAGTCGTGGGGGAGTCGAGGGATGTCGATAAGGATGTAGAAGCCACGGCACATGGCAGCTCGGAGGTGAGGAGTGAGGGAGACGAGGATGCCGTGAACACTTCCTAGGGGGGCACTCAGCAGACACTCAAGGGAGAGCTTTGCGGACGGGGTCCGCTCTTGGCAGCTGTGTGAGTGGCAGTCCATGGGCCCCCCCTTTCTTCCTCATCTCCCTCGTCCCTGGTCCTGGGGCCCCTGGTCCCACTTTAGCTGTCCTTGTGTCATGGGAGGCTTCCTACCCACCTGTGCAGCAGGTAGGGCTCGGAATTAGTGGGTCTCCGGGTCAGGGAGCTGCACGGGGGTGTGCTTGCATGATGTGTGAGTGTGTGTGTGTGTGTGTGTGTACCTGAGAGAGAGAGAGAAGAAGAGAGAAGGGGAATCAGTATCCTTCTTCAAACACTTCCCAGCCCTCCTTCCTGGGAACCCCCACCCCCCGACAGCTCTTCACAGGGCTGACTCCCCATCTTGCAGGCCTCAACTCACATGTCACCTCACGAAGGCCTTCAGCTGCCCCTCTCTGCTCTGTCACTGAGGGGTACACAGGGTGGCAGATGGTGGGAGCTCTGCAAACACCTGCCACAGGAACGAGCGGCCACGGAGGATGATGCGGGCCCAGTGAGGGCAAGGGTGGTTGCCGGGTAGGGCTCGGGTGTGCCCCTGTTTCTGCAGGAAAAATGCCAGCTGGTGAATTGTGTTCCGGTTTGTCCTTTCGGTTCTCCCAAGGTCATCATTTGAGTAAATCACTTCTGCCTGCCTGGTAAAGATTCGTCGGTGAAAGCCTATTTGTGTTTTTCTAAACCTTGAAGACCTTTCGCCCTTCCACATGTTTTGGGTTCTGATATCTTTTTTTTCTTAATACCAGCCTTGAGAACTGACATGAACACAGAGGCACAGTTCGTGAGTTTCTGGGTAATTCTCCGCCACAGGCAGGGAGTATCTCCTTTGACGGATGACGTGTTAAGAGGAGTAGTGACTTCATATCGTGAGAGTCGTTCTTTATAAACGTACCTTTCCCTGGCTTTGTATCACAAAACACATGTGATAGCATGACAGGCTTGGCATGGACCCTTACCAGGCGGGACAAAGTCTGTCACTTTTCCATAACTGAGCCACGTGGCCTTGCAGCTGGCTCTTCAGCTGATGGCCTTGCTGCCCGGCCTCCGTTAGTAAGGAGGACGCATCGCATCAGCGATTCCATTGTCTGACATTCCCTGATAAGAAGGGTGAGGCAGTTCTAGGACTTAAGGCTGGAGGTTGATGGAGGAGGGGAGGGCTAAGCACCCCCCCCAATCCAGTTCTGCTGGGAAATAAAGGAATGGCCTTGCAGGCGGTCAGGACAAACGAGTTGCTTCAGAGGCGCTCATAAATACGTAAACAGAGATTCTGGCCCAAACCAGGAGATAGGCTTCTTTGTGAGTTAGGGTAGTTCGCTCTTGGGGTTTTCTGAAGCCCAAGTAGACTGAGTCAGCTAACTTCCATGCCAGACCTGCCCCCGCCAAGCCACCCCCTCCCCCAACCACACTGGGAAGGGCGTGAGCTCCGGGGCCCAGAGGTAGACTAGAGCTAGGAAGACACCAACCGATGGCTCCTATCCCAGCTGCTTTGTCTCAGGAGCCCCTTAGGAACCTAGCTCTCCAAACTCAGTCACTTCAAAAAGACTTTTTTTCAATTCCACATCAAGTGCTTAAGGTTGTTTCTAAATGACCTCGGCAACCATGAATGACTAAGCGAAGCAGCACTTAGCCAACAGCACTCTTGCAACTACGGAACTTGCCTGGCTTCGGAGGGCGAAGGTTTATCACGCTGCACCCACCAGGAAGCTCCCTTGCTGGAGGTTTCGGTAGCTGATGGATCCCTGGAGCCCCGTCGTCCAGCCGTGTCTTTGGGCTCCATATAGTCTGAGTTCAGAGGGGTATTTACAATGCGTGGCTCCCAGTAGGTTCAGTGAACAATCTATTGACTCGGTCTCTGTCGATGTCGATATTTTTAACAAAAAAATTGGAACACCTATTTCATGCAAAAATGCTTAAACAAATTTAGCTGAGGGGAGCACAATATTGAGAAATTGAATTTACGTTTCTTAGATAAATACGTGGTTATGTAGACATTTTCTAGCAAGGGTTGGAGAGGGGTTATTTCACTCTTCTAAAAAGGTAGCTCTTGGAGACTATTCCAGCTCATGGGTGAATGATTCTGACGTGGCGCCTGGTTTGGTGTCCGTGGGAGCTGTCCTTGTAAAGGAGATTAGGCGGGGGCTGAGGACCCATTTCCCTCTCTTAGTTAGCAACCCTTTACGTCTCTTCTCACTTCAGCTAGAATTTGGGGCAGATCTTCTTAATGAGGATAAGTAGCCTTTATAAAAATCTATTAATGCCAGGAAGAGAAGAGTCTTGACTACCGGGGGTCTAAGGAGTAGGGATGGGGATGGGGGAGGGGCTCGCCTCTCTTGGGCTTGAGTATTGATTATGACCCTCTCTCCTACCTTTAGTCTCTCTACAAACATTTTCCCCCGGGGAAAAGGATCAGAACCCGAGGTCTAGAATGGAGGTCGCTGGTTAAACCAGTGAGAATTTGTCTAAAGCTCTGTCAATTGCCATGTCATTGTTCCCAGGAATCTGTGACTATTTAGCTAGTAGGATGTCTTTCCCTAGGGAATGAGGGTCCAGGGAGAAACTTTGGGAACCAAAGGGGTAGGATGGAAATTCTTCCTGACTTTTGGATTTTGGAGGCCATCTGTTAAGGCAGGGTAAATGGAGACCTCAGACCGTCTCAAATAATCATTATAATGTCAGTAAAATTCTAATGTCACGGTGAACGAGTTAGCACCAAGGCATGTTGACATCAGCTCATCTCAAAATGAGTTGCATCGGGGGCACTCATAAATATGTAAACAGAGGAGTCAGGTGGGTTTAAAATTAGACCTGATCTTTTACACTGGATTAAGGTATTTCTGGCCACATAGGAGAAAATGAAGTTCGTTCTGGCAAGAATGTTAGCCCTGGATGGAGGCCTCTTACTGCCAAGCTGGAGCTAGGGGAAAGGTTGTTTGCTTCCTGATTATAGTCCCTTCCTGAGCACAGTCTCTGCCGGGCCCTGTGTGGAGACGCCCCCAGGCTTCCAACAGCGGGGAGCCACGGAGGAGAGGAGGGCTGGAAGAGTTCCCATCAAGTGTCGTGGGTGTCGGTGAAACCCGTCCCCAAAAGCAGTACAGAACTTTCTCAGGTTCCTGCATTTCCCAAGTTCACAGTTTATATGTGGATTAAAGCAGTGTTGGCTGAACCCCATGGAATGAGCAGCACTTCGCCTAGGCTAGACCTGGCCATGGCCCCGGTGCAGATTCAGAATGGTTGGGGCTTGCTGGATGGAGGGGGTGGGATTTTGGAGAATTTGGATCATCTGCTAAATGGAATAACAGAACCAGGATGCTAATTCCTGGTGTTACATAATTCAGCCAACAGAATGACGATCTGTTATTTTAAAAGAGAACCCTGTCATAGCTTCGTCTAATAATATTTCTTTCCTCCAGAAGACAGCCCGATTCTCAGATTCCAGAACCACTTTCTCAGTTCCTCAGATTGAACCAAACATTCAGACGATTTTGATATTTTCCACATCTTACAAAGACAAAGCATTTTGGCTGCTTGCATTTGAATTTTCTCAAAGACCTAAAAACGGTTGGCAGATCAGAACGAATAAACAGTCTTCAGTACAAGTCCTCAAACCCTCACACTTTTTTTTGACTCAAGCTGTTACCATGTAGAAAAACCAATTCAATATTTTAAAAATATCAAATATTTCAAATATGCAGAAAAGCATGAAGAATGTAACAAACACCTTTGAGCTCACTAATTCAATAAAAGCAATAAGACATGACCCTACAGTTGAAATCCCCACTCTTCCTTTTTCCACCCCACTTCCAGATGATCACTGTCCTGAATTTGATATCATTCCCATGTTTTCTTAATTATTTTACTGTGGCCTTGCTTTACATGCTTCTTAAGCTTCATATAAATGATATATGTAATATATATTATAATAATACACAATATATAATGCATTTATCTGTAGTTTCCTTTTTTTTGGTCTATGATCATGAGATTCATCTACATGGACACATACAAGCACATCAAAAATCTATATGATACTTTACAAATACAATACATATATGTCACAATTTACCTATCCATCACTAAATATTGCCAAGTTGTTCTAAAAAGTGATCATACCAATTTCAACACCCACAATCAATATTAAAAAAAGTTTTTCTTGCTTAATACCTTTGACAGAGCTTAGTATTACCATGATCAGGCTAGGACTTTTGCAATGTAATAGGTAAAGGGACAACCTCATTGAAGTTTTAGTTTGCGCTTCTGATTACTAGTGAGCTTAGGTGTGTTTATTACCACTTAGTTTTCAACTTGTTTGAATGATATGTTTATGTCTTGATTATTTTCTATTGGCAGGTTGCTTTTCCTATACCTTATAGGAGTTCTTTATAAGTTCTTAATACTAATCCCTTCTCAGTATTGTGTGAGTATTTTCCCTCATTGTCTTTTGTCCTTTCCCTCTTTGTGCTTTGCTTAAGGTGAATTTTGGTGCATAGATGTTTTGAATTTTAATACAGTTAAATTTTATCAGTCTCCTACTTTTGGTTTGTCTGGATCTTGTTTAAGAAATATTTCCATGCCTCAAGATGATAAAGATAAATCTTCAATGCTTTCATCCAGAAGTTCCACTTATTTTCCAGTTTAGTTCTTGCCCCTAGACCCTTCAGGGCCACTTCTGTCATCTCTCAAGTGTTGTTCTGTCATCTCTCAAGACATCCTCTTCCATGTCCTTATTGGTCTATTTGTCTATCTCTGGATGAAAACCATTTTTGGGTTTTGGCCATTTGGGAGCCCAACTTTCATCTTTATCCTTTCCTTGAGTTTTCCCTTGCCTGGTCCAGGCAACCAAATGGCAACCCAATATGGAGAGGGGAGAAGTCAAGCCAGAGCTAGCCCTGGGTAAAGACATAGGCTGAACAGTTAACTCCTAAGAAATTACTGTATAGTAATGAATATAAAAATCGCATATAAGATAAAGCATTTTTTAACAACAACAACAATAGGCAAAAGCATTAAAAAACTTTTCTGGGCTATTATAAGGCTCATTTTATTTATTTTTTTTAAAGATTTTTTTCTTTATTTATTCGATAGACAGAGATCACAAGTAGGCAGAGAGGCAGGTGGGCGGGGTGGGGGGAGCAGGCTCCCCGCTGTGCGGAGAACCCAATGCGGGACTTGATCCCAGGACCCTGAGATCATGACCTGAGCTGAAGGCAGAGGCTTAACCCACTGAGCCACCCAGGAGCCCCAAGGCTCATTTTAAAACGGAAACTAGAGGCCATCCCCAGTCAATAACAATGCTGTTACCTTATCTTCTAAAATGATTATAAACATAGTTTGCATACAGCTTGTCCCGGGGAGTTCTGTGAAATAGTGTTAAAACTTTACATGTGTTTCCTGGATCCCTCAGAGGATCCAAATTGAAGGTCAGGCATGGGTCTTTATTCAAGAGAGACTTGTTTTTCCTGCAAAACGCTCACAGTGGCACTTGTATGACCTCATGATTATCACTTGGTGTCCTGCAGTGTCTTCAGATTCAGACCCTCTTGTACGGACCGCAGGACAAGAGGACTCTGGCCACCCAGCAGACAGTGGACGTCCTGTCCAAGTGAGTTGGCTTCCACTTACAATGTTTCCTTTGCCATTCCGATCTCAAAGGAAGCTGGTTCTGTAAGGGTCTGTGGAGCTTTCTGTGGAAAATTTTATTAACTGACTTCCCATAACTCACCAACTGGGCAGGACCCGTGGTTCCTTTGAAAACCCAGCTGTAAAATAGCTCCCTTGCCCAGATACTAAGAAGAGATTAGCTCTTGAATCATGTCAGAAACACATACTAGGATTCTCCCTCCTGGAGACCAGCGCCTGCCCATCCTCTCCCCTGCTGGAAGGCAAGGGCACAGTGTGCTCTGGCTTGGCCTGCTGGAGGCCTGCTTTGGCTTCTCTTCGTTCTCAGGGTGCCTGTCAGGGTTGGGGGAGGGGGTGGTGCGCTGAGAGCCCTCTGACTTCTCCATGAAGGCTGGTCCTAAGTCTTTCTCAGCCAGTGAGCAGAGAACAGGCCACACCCTCACAGAGCCTGGGTTGCCCAGAGCCTGTGGGCAGATTGCCAAGGGAAGATCCTGGAAGCATGGAAGGCGAGGAGGCCAGCCAGCAGGGGGCACTGTCTCTTGGCTGACATCCTGATCTGGGGCCCCTTTAGCCCTGAGCCAGCAAGGCCTCCAGCCCCAACCTCTCTGCCTGTGTTTCGCTCACTGAGCCAGCCAAGGGCTGATTCTCTCAACACAGTGACAATGGTCGTGAGGAATTAGAAAGCAGGAGAAAAAAAATCCCGTGCAAGGATTCTCTTCTATCTTCCCTCCCTCCCCAGGCCCCTTCAGGACCTGTAGCTCAGCAACTTCGATGCTCCCCTTCACCGCGGCAAGGGCTGGGCCTGGTGGGGGAACCGTGAGGAGGTCTGAGGGACACCACACTCACCCCACCTTCTGCTCCTTTGCAGGGCCCCAGAGGTGGCTGTGAAGTCCAGGCAGGCCCCGAAAGCCAAACCCGCGTTCTACACTGGCGTGGCCCAGCACACTATACTGGGGAAGGCCAGGCCCAACATGGCGGACTGAGACCACCCACCCCCCCAAACTCCCCTCCCCCCAGAGAGAGCTTTGGTCATGCCTGGGCGCTGACACTGAGGGTGACCTATCAATCTCTCCAGCAAGAAGGAATTCGACAGACTGTTAGGGCTGTTTGCTCCCGCAGGCCACAGATACTGCGGATTTCCTGCGGGCCACATTTTGACAGTGGATACCCTTAGGGGTGATCTGGTGCTTCTATAAAGAATTTTTCTTTTTTTACCGCCCAAGTGGTTTTTCTTGCCAATAAAATTTTTTACCCATCGGCGCTACTGGGGCTGCAGAGCCTCTCTTCACAAGTTGACAACTTCTGGTATGTGAATACAGGGTATGGCACCTGTGCATAGAAAGCCCCTGGCCTAGACCTGGAGTCAGATTTGGAGCAATAAAATTCTGGAAAAAGCCCCCCTTCTTACAGGAAGATAATAGGGATTGAAAATAAAAGGCTAATGAGAGGAATCTTGGAAGTGCTGGGGTTGGTGTTTTGAAAATGAAGCCTGCCTCAGAGTTGTTTGGAGCCTAGAGAGGAGCATGAGGAAGCTTCTCTTTACTTATGCAGTCATTCACCAAATGAGGCTGAACACCCAGCAAGAGCTGAGGACACAACAGTAACCAAGACACAATGTCCCCATCCCTCAGAGCTTGCCCCCCAGCATGGATGCAGCACTAAACATAATGGTGAGATTGGTAACAGAGGGAAAGAGCCCAGTAAAACGAGGCAGGGAGTGAATGGTGGTAAATGGGCTAGAGGTCAGGAGAGGCAGGGTAAGGGAGTGAAGGCAGCTGAGCAGGAGTGAGGCTGGCCTGGAGAGGCTGCGGGGGAAGGCCGCTGACTCCGCTGGCCTCTACTCTGGGCAGAAGAAACATGGCTGCCCTCTGGAGCTTTTTTTTTTTTTTCAAGTCAGTGCAGCCCTTGGCCCCCTACTCCCCTGGCTTTCTCTGGGTTCAACATGTGAGGTGGGGAGGGTGGAGTGGGACAAGCGCTCGTGTCCCACAGTGGTCTTCAGTCTCCTGTGGGAGCTGGGGGAAGCCATCGCCACTCAAGAATGGAAAAGCAGAGTGGGAAATTTTGAGCACTTCCCTTCACACTGTCAGCAATGAGAGCCAGTGCTGGATAGAGGAGGGCAGAGTACACAGTGGGTGGGAATGGGCTGTGGGCAGCGCTGTTCCTGCTCCTTCCCACCCTCATCCCATGGACTGCGGCCCAGCAAAGCTGCAGGCTAGTGGCTAAGATGGCAGTGGGATGAGGCACAGACCCCCTTCCTCTCCAGCACCCAGTGGGAAACCCAGAGCCACTCTGGTTCCATATGTGCAGGATGCTGCCTCAAGAATTGATGGGGGAAATAAACCCAAAAGGTCATGACAGGGTGGAGAGAGAGGCAGGGTCCCCGGTCCCCTTTGGAAATTGTGACAGCTGCCCACCCCGGCCACCCCCACTGGTACCCACTCACCCAGACAGGCCTGCGGTGGGATGAAGTCATGAGGTATGGTCACCTCTCACCAAGTGTCCCATCTGATTGAAGACCTGGGTTTCAACGTGGATGGTGGACTAGGCATTTTGAATATATATCACATTGGAGTCGGCCAGGGACTGAACGTGTACATCCAAAATTCCTGATGATGCCCTAATCCCCAGTGTGAAAATGGGGGGGGGGGGGGCCTCTGGGAGGTGATGAATATGTGAGAGTAGAGCCCCATGGATGGGATTAGTGCCCTGATCAAAAGGGACACGAGACACGATCGCTGTCTCCACCATGTTAGGACCCCACAAGATAACCATCCGGCAAAGCGGACAGACAGCCCCAACCAGGCACCAAATCCATCAGCACCTCGATCTTCAACTTCCGGCCCCCAGAACTGGGAGAAATAAATGTCCATTGTGTGAGCCTCCCAGTCTATGCTGTGGCCACAGCCTGGGCACACAGGAGTCCATGCTGGGCTTCTGGGGGAAAAATAGTGAATTCTTATGGGACTTCTTCCTTTCTTTCTTGGAGGATAAAGTCTTGGGGTTGTAGAAACTAAAATGCATTTTAAATAATAGCATCCCTACCCCAGGAAAGAATGAAGTTAGGAATGGCCCACCCAAATGTCTCCTGTCTATTAAATGTGTTAACTTCAGCACAAGAGGAAGACTATAGATGTTCATGGTCTTTGTGGTAGAAAGTTAAGGTAAGGGTATCTAAAAACTCTTCTGTGTCTCAAACAGCTGCAAGTTTTTCAAGCATCCAAGAAACAGCCATGATTTACTAACCCCTCCAGTCTGCACTGGGTTCACGGGGTGAACCAACCATGCCTCAGGCTATCCTGGTTTTAGCACTGAATGTCCTACATCCCGGGAGACACCTCCATCCCAGGCAACAACGGTCACCCTATGGCACTAGCCTTCCAGGCTGGGATGACCACATTCTTACCACAGACCATCCCGTCTGTATTTGGATACAAGCCAGCTGGGTTTTGCTCTGCCATGCTTTCTAGTTCTGTGTGAACAATGCCAAGTTCTAATTCAGGTAAGGGACTGGAACTTCTCATACAGAGTCTCCCCAGTGAATCTGTGCCACTATTTAAAAAAAACAAAAAAGACAAAAAAAAAAACCCCAGAAAAACCCATGCATGTAAACACATATATTTTAATTAGAGTTTACATAGAAACCACAAAAACAGCTACTAGAAAACATTCATTCTCTCCAGGAACAAGGTGGGGTTTGTTTTTTCCTTCCGATTTTTATTTTTATACATTCTTGTGACATCTCCCTCTGTAGGGAACGGGAGATTAGAAAGATCAGCTTTTTCGACGATTCCATCCTCAATATACATCCGAAACCACACAATATTGCAACCACCCGTGGAAGGGTGAAAAGCATTCTGTTAAATACTGTTCTGTGTCCACAACGGTAAATACTGGTTCTGTTCCCCGCCCCCCCAGAGCTGATTTCTGTTGCCTCCAGAGCGACTGGTTTTAAAGCACCCGGAGCTGTGGGGCTGGTCTGCACAGTGTGGAGCGCCTGCCCTGATCCGAGATTGAGCAGCCAAAGACGGCTCGGGAGTCCGCATCCGTGAGCACTCCCGGCAGAGGCGCATTCTAACATGGAGATATAAATGAAGGCCTCGGATATTTTCCAAATAGAGGTGGGTCGTTATAGGAATCATCTGTCTTCGTTAGTACTCATTTACCAGATCACAAGGCAGGGGAGGGCCATTAAACTAAGCCCACTCTGACTCACAGAATAGACTCTCCCCATCCTCAGTCTGTCTGACCATCAAACCCGTAGACTGTCCCCTTGACCAATAAATCAAGGTGATTTCTATACCTTTCTACTTCTACAGACACCATCACCCACTACCGCTAACAAAATCAGCCCGTCTCTGTACTAGAAATAAGGAGCCTCTGTTTGCAAAGCTGTCGCCTCTAGACCAGTTTGTGACAGTTACTGGCTCATCCGGCTGACAGCAACGGTTGAAACAGGCAAGTCAACTTTGTCTACCCCCGTATTCGGTGTTTGTCAGATCATCCTGAAAGCTTTGATGCATCCCACCTCCACTTACTAAGAAAATACGCTCTCCCTAGACTATCGGCTGTTGCCATTTCTGGGGGCTGAGGAGATGGAGGTCTTGGGGGCCGCAGAGCCACACTGTGAGACACCGACCCCGACTCCTCGTGCCATAACCACCACCCCCATCATCATAACCCACCTGAGGCTGCTGTCACTTTGAATCGTTATTCCTCAGCTCACTACCCGCAGCTCTAGCTTCTGTGTTAGAGGAAATACAGCTTCAATTTTATATGCCAGGAACAAGCTCAGATTAAAATAATGCTATGCTGTGAGAGATACTATCTTTGCGTGAGGCCAGACCTTTGCACATGGAAGCCTTAAAAGCAATGCCCTTATGTAAAATAAAAGCACCCTCTCTCTAATATCTTCAATTCTGCGGTATGGACTTGAAGGTCGGCACCCTATGGCCCGGGGTGGGTAGGGCCTTAGCCTTCCTCCGGGGGCCCCTCCTGGGTGCTTCAGTGCTGGAGAGCCAGACAGGGGTGCAGCTCCTTCCGCCCAAACATCATCTTCTCTTCAACATTAGTATTCTCTCCCCTGAGCAAATGACCCCAATGGTAACGATTTCTGTTAAAACCTCAAAAACTTCCTCGAGGTCAGTGCTTGTTCTCCATCCCCAAGGTTCTGAGTTCACAAAGACCTCGCCCTTCCAGGGATTGTTTGGGGGGGGCCCCAGGAGCCCTGTGCTCCCGGGGTCACTGCACGACCATCTGAGAAGCCAAGTTCTCGTCCGAGCATCAATGTTCTCTTTAAGGTCTTTGGGATCTGCCTCCCACCAGGGAAATTCAATGTTCAGGTGCTTAGGGCCAAGGTGCAGAGAAGCTCCAGAACTTGGGTTGTAACAAAAAAGGCTATTTAGACCACGCACTACTTAACTACCTAGTGCTGCAAGAAAGTACCCGAAGCTAGTTCCAAGGATCATTTGCCCTGCACGCGGGCCCAGTGCAGGGTTCTGGGACCTGTGCAAACATAGCAGGTATATTAGGGACTTGAAATATCACATTTGGCTGAGGCCATCCTCTCCATAAATAAAACACTATATATATGTTTTTTTTATAAAGCTCTGCACAGAGAAAGCAATTCATTCGTGTCTTAAAGTGAATTTAACTTTTTCCTAAAGATAAAAATCATTTAGAGCCTTTTTTCTTCCTTAATGGAAGCAAGCTGCTTCTTTCCTAGGATTTCTTTTCGAGAAGACTTAGAAAAATGCATACATTTTTCCTTTCCAATGCTAGTCTTATTACTTCATATGAGCACATGCAAATAAGATTGACTCGTAAATATATTACTTGGATTTTGTTACCATATAGGCATCTGACCTATGGATAGTTAATTATGATTTTATACAGACGTGAGGCATTTCTGTGACCAGGAGCAGAACTGGTAGAAACTGCCTCTAGGAGTGGAGAGAAAACTCCAGGAAAAGGAACTTTGAAGACTAAAATGATAAAAAACATTTCTGTCAAAGTTCCAACTCAAAAATAAAATTCCAACGCCTTTTAAGGCGTGAATTAATTTGAAACCTTTACAGATGATAATGTAAATGGACATCGCCCGGAGCACTCTGGTGAAAGAAAAAGGGGGCATCTTAATAAAGAGTGAGCCTCTCTCCTTCTAATTAGTAAAGGCCTCTGTGTGTTGCCATGTTACCAAACACCACTGAAAAGGAAATATTTATCAAAACCAGTGTCCCTCACTGTCCTCCTCCTGATTGTCTAGATAGAGGAGGGCCACTTTCTTTTCATCCGAAATCACTGACCTTTGGTCTACCATCCTCTGTAGCTGCACTGTCTTGTCAAACTCAGCCTGCTCCTTGCCCTTTTCTCCGGGGACTTGGTGTCCATCCCCAGCAGAGCCCTGAAAGCTCCCGCCAGCCACCCAGGCCTTCCCGCTGCCCCCATCTCTCCAGGCACCAGGGTCAGGGGTGCCATGTGCGGATGCTTCTGTCCCCACGGGGAAGACGACTGTGGTCTCTCGTGTCCAGCGGGGGGTCACCTCTATGTTACTCACGTCCACCTGAAAAGGAAACGGGGTGTCTTTGGGCCCCAGGGCCACCTGCCTTAGCACTCTGTGGCTGTCTGCTAATTTGCCTCGCTCGGGGGAGCCCACTGAGCCAACAGGTGCAAGGGTTTCAGACACGGGTCCTTGGAAGACCACCGTTTGGAGGTTCTGGATGCTGTGGGACCCAGCCCAGTGCACCTGCTAATGCCCAAGGCCTCTTCTGCCCCTAATGCATCTCCCACACTGGCCTCCTGAGAAAACTGGGAACCAGCCCTTGGGAAGGCGCTCTTTCTGGTCATCAGGATCTCGCCATGCACAGAGTACCTATGAGCAGCCTGGCTCCTGTCTACCGAGCCCTGTCCGTGGGCACTGCTGTCCCATTTGCTAAGTGCTCTGGGCAGGGGGACGATCTGCTCAGCGGCTGGATGTCCCTGACCCTGATTTTGACCTGCCCAATGCATCTACCTTTCCCTGACCAAGCTTCTGTGACACACAACCCCCTTCTGTCTGGGGGCTGTGACCTAGATTTGCTCATGGAACCCCCCTCTGGGGCTGACCCAAAGGGGCCTTACAGAGGTCTGGGAACCCGCGGACTCTCAGTTTGAAGATAATCACTGCCCTTCCCCACCCTTAGAAATGGGGCCTGAAAAATAACTTCCCTTTCAGTGTGAGACTGTTTGGAGCCAAACACACTGTGCCTCTCTGTGTCCGTGGAAAGCTCCATGGGGCCAGGCTCTCCTGCGCACACCCCCCAACTCCTGAGAGGCAGGGACAGATCCTGGGAGGAAGACTTGACTTTGATCAGGACCCAGGGTGAGGTGCCTCCCAGACCAGGTGGTGCTGGCCGAGCCAGCTGCCTGACTTGGGTCACCTTCTCCACTTACCTCCACCACCTGTGCCATGGGTCCCTCGTGGGAGATGCGCTCAGTCCTCCAGATGCCAGCGGGGGCTACCTGAACGCGCCTCACAGACCGGCTCACATCCTCGAGCACGTGTGACTGGGCAAAGGCCCTCGGGCTGGTGACTTCCACGGTGGCCGACACGGGCCCCTGGGACGCGGCCGGCTCCGTGCTGGGGGAGGCCCGGCCGGCGTCGTCCTCCTCACCGTGGGGGCGGTACAGCTCCTGCGTGGCCCAGCGCCTGAAGCGTAGGCCAGCCCCCGGGGTCTCCGCCGCACTCTCCCTGTCTGGGCTCCCAGGGCCCGGGCTGTGCCGCCTGGCCAGACTGTCTTGTACCACCGACTCCACAACCTTCTCGATCTCCCCGGCTTCATCTTTGCTCAGCTCCTCCAGATCTAACTGATCGGCGTCCACGGTTTTTGAGAGGTTGACTTCGGCAACCAAGGTCACGGCCCTCCCGCCAGAGGTGTGCACTTTCTTGACGTCGACGGACACGTTCCCGGGCCCACCCTGACCCTCTCTGGTGAGGGCCGACAGCTCTTCCTTCACGCGCTCCGGAAGGTTCTCCTCCAGCTGCCCGATCACTTCCACCAGCTGGTGTCGGGGCTCCTTGAAGGCCCCCTTGATGGACATATGGATCTCGTGCGGTATTTTAATCTCCTTTTCGATAACTGTGGGTTCCGCATGGAATTCACCACTTCTAGTTTGTTCTTTCCAGTGAGTAGGACCCACGTCCTCCTCCAGCGGAGCTTCCAAGACGTCCGGTGGTTTCACAACCGTCTCTCCCCACCCATCTTCCCTCTTGGTTCTTCTCCGAGACCCGGGCACAATCTCATCTTGCCAAGAATACCGGATGGTGGACTCTTCTTCAATGTGGATCTGCCCGTACACGGAGCCCTCGTCCCTGTCCTGCCCCCCAGGTTGCTCATCGGGCGTGGACACAAAGTAACTCTGCTCTCCCCCTTCCGAGTCGCCCGCCTCCGTGACTTCTTCGACATGGGTTACGGTCTCATGGGGCCACCTGGTCTTCTTACGCTGGTTTGCTGAGAACGTGACGTCTGCTCCTCCATAACCTTCTTCCTCCTCAACAAGCCCCTTGGAGCCTGGAGACACATCGTCCACCTCCTCCACTTCGAACGGGGTGGAAAACTCCTCTGCCTTCTTGCCACTGACGTAGCTCATGGGTTCCTCGACAATCTCCACGTTGACGACTCTCGCTCTGCCCTCTCTTCCTTTCAGACCCAGGTTGATGATGTCTCCTATCATCTGCCCAGCCGCCTTTCCTTTCAGGTCCACCTCCTGAATGTCCTTGCTCAGGAGGTAGTCCAGGCCGGCTTCGTCTGACACATCGACCTCCTCCGTCAGTCTCGACTCCACGACTATCTCAGTCTTTGTTTTCCCGTCGCCGGGAAGCTCTTTCCTGTCCACGTAAGTGACCTTTGTGTCTGGAAAAGCATCAGCAGACGCCTCTGCCTCCGGAGACTGGGTGAATTGCTTCAGGATGCTGGACACGATGTGTTCTGCCACGGTTTCGGTCGTGGACTCGCCCTTCGGCGAGCTGGCAGTGTCGCCGGGGCCTAGCCTGAACCGGGCCTCCCGGGTTTCCACGCCTCTCCCAGTACCGTCACGAGTGTCCTCCCGTGGGGGCGTCTGGAAAGCTTTCGGGGCCACCTGTGGCGAGCTCTCCTGGGAGACTTCTAGACTGATGGGCACCTCTCTCTCTCTCACGCTTTTCTCCTGCGCCGACTCCCTCCCTCTCCCCTTTTCCCTCAGTTGCTGGCTTTCTCTCATTCTTGCTTCTTTATCTAACTTTGTCAGCTCTTCCCACCTTAGGTTTCTCTCCTCTGAAGCCCTCTCTTTGGAATCAAACATCTTCTCTTCCCGCTTTTTCTGGACGGTTTCGGGCCTGTTTCTGTCTTGCTCCTTCGTGGCGTCAGCTTCTGTCTTTGTCACAACAACGGTCCTCTCACTCAACCAAGTGCTTTGGAAAGAGCCTGCCGACACGTCGCGCCGGGGCTCTTGGGAGGACTTGGAGGCCACAGCAGACTCTCGGGCCGCACGGGTGGAGGTGTCCGGCAGACCTGTGGTTCTTGGCCTCTCAGGGAATGTTTTCACTGGAGCTTCAGTATTTCTTAAAAGACTGTTTGTTGAAGAGAAAGTTCTGAAGTTGGTTGGACTCTTGGAGGTTTTCTCATGTGAGTTGGAAGTTTTTTCGTAAGTTGTTTCCTGCTGGGTGGTGGTACGGGAAGAATATTCTGAACCCAGGAGGCCTCTTCTGGCTGCACTCCCAATGGTGGGCTGTGCCAGCAGGTGAGGGCGCTGTGTCAGGCTGTGGCTGAAGTTGGCCGTGGGTGCTTTCTGCCTTGCAAACCGATTTCTCTCATTTTCCCTCTGTAACACCGAGCTGCTGTATCGATAGGACGTGCTCCTGAGCTCTGCAGAAAAGGACAGGGATCGTTACCTTCTTTTATCTCAAATCCCATCGCGTCATCATAAAAGCGTACTCTCACGGCAAAAAGGGCATTCTAAATGAGAGACTGTCAATCCCCAAATCATTTCTTCTGGTGGTTTTAAAAATCCTGTTACAATAAAACACAGCACGACACGTGCTTCAAACCAACACCTTTCTCCGGTTATGGGTCTGAAAACATCATGAATCTTCACAAACGTATCAAAGGCGTGATCGTAGAGCACAGTACACACAGCAGAGAGGCCCGGGGTGCCTGTTTCCAGGACTGAAATGTCACAATGTCATGGTAATTTGGAAACCTTCATTTTGACTTTGTTGACCTAAGTTTCTGCGACACATTTCAGCGGATTAGAGCTTTAGTGCAGGATTACTAAGGACCAGCCAGCATTGTCCCTCCACCATCCCATGGGTTCTTATTTGCCATTGGTTTCCACGTTGGGCCAACAAGTCCTGCAGAATTTAACTTTTTCGAAGGCTCCCTGACTTCTACTTTTACCCTTCTATTTTTACAAACTTCTTATCTAATAAGGAGAAAGAGCCAGAAGCCGACCAGGCACCAGCACTACGGACTGTTTTAATGTCAGAATCCTGGGGGTGGGAGGGCGACCATGGAGCTCCCTGCCTGGCTTGGGGTCACCCACAGAGGGTGCTACCCTGGGCGTGCCCAAACTCCACCGCTAGGGGACCCACTCTTCAGAGTGGCAGCTGGTCATTAGAGGTGCCCAGAGAGCACCCCCTGGTGCCTGCCACACCCCATCTGGCTGAGCCAGGGAAAGCCTACTCCCCCAGCTTGGTGTCCCTGTCATGGCAGCCAAGGCCAGGGGCCCCTTGAGGACAGATCCCAGGACACAGGAGAGAGGCCAGGCCAGGACATTTTCTATGAAGATTCCTCTTTTCAAATCAACATACTAATCCTGAACAGAGACGCTCCAGAAGATGAACCCCTGGAAAAGTGCAGGAAATGTCTGGGGTTTTTTTTTGTTGTTTTGTTGTTGTTGTTGTTGTTGTTTAAAGATTTTATTTATTTATTTGACAGAGAGAGAGATTACAAGTAAGCAGAGAGGCAGGCAGAGAGAGAGAAGGAAGCAGGCTCCCTGCCGAGCAGAGAGCCTGATGCGGGGCTCGATCCCAGAACCCTGGGATCATGACCTGAGCCGAAGGCAGAGGCTTTAACCCACTGAGCCACCCAGGCGCCCAAATGTCTGGTTTCTAATTAAGGTCCACAGAGAAATATGGAAGATGACAGACTGGTTTCAGGTTTTATCACCTCGTGGGCAAGTGGCCAGGATTATTCTAGACCATATTACAGGAGAAACATAAGCGTCTCCATAAGCACTAAGAAATTCACTATGTAGGAACACATCTGTACATGTACTCAGTGAATAGTTAACGGGTATGTATATCATACAGGACAGAGAATGATCTGGAAGCTCAAAGCTTCATGAAAGATTTCATCACCTGTCCTCTTTCTTCTAACGCTCCTCGCTTGTGGCATAATCTGTAACTGCCAGACTAAGTTTAGTTTACAAATACTGTCTCTGTATCCTTTAAAAAGCTTGACAAACCAATCAAGGAATGAAACAGAGGCTCCCAGGAGCCCTCCTGCTGAGCTCTTCCTAGACCAGTGACCACAGCTCCACAGAGATCCATTAAGCCCTAGCCCTAAACTGATGGCTCCCCTCCCAGTCTGGCCCTACCCCTTTTCTCCTCTCTCCCTTCTAAGTGAAGATTTATGTACCCTCAAGTACACGATGTAGCTAAGTAAACCTTGAAATCGGGTGAACGGTATTTTTGGCTTTTGTCGACCTTACTCGCAAAATCAGAAGGCAAACTTGTCGGATGCTGTCCACAACCAAATCCGAACCAGTCACAGATTCCTGGAACCAAAACGGTGGTTCTCAACCCGGTGACTTTGGAAAGCTGTGAAGCACCTAAGAGGGCTGCAATTTTTGAAAAATAAAGATAAAGAGTGTTTTTTGTTATTTGTTTGTTTAAATCTGCCATCTATCCAGACTGGCAGTTAACCAAATGTTCTCCGGATTCAAGTGCCAAAGACGTGCATTCCCAAAGTGCCACGATTTTGAATATGGTAACAGGGAGACTGAAACCCTGCTGAGTAAGCCGGAGACTGAGCGTACTGTACATAATTCAATCTGTCCTTCCTCGGCCAGAAAACCCTTTAAATTCCATAGGGTTTTAAAAGCTTTTTTTTTCTTTTTCCTAAAGTCATTCTACAGGTTCCTAGAGTCCTTCTAACGGACACTACCCTGTTCTGTGGGTTCTGCGGCTACCGGGAATATGAGCTTTATTCTGCAGCCTCCGGCCTCCATCAAGACGGACCTCAGGGCTCCCAGGGACACTTGCCGCATACACAAACCTGACCTGCCCAGGCTGACCCGGGGCAATACAAATGGTGTAACCGTTCCTACCTCTGCCTCTCGTGGGGGAGCAAGTTCCAGAATGTTGACTCCATGCTTCACGGAGTCACACCTCCCTATACTTGTGTTAAAGCTCCCTCCAAAGGCTGGGATACACAAGCACCCGCCCAGCACCTCCCCCTCCCTTCACCCTCCCCTCGTCTCCATCAGCCCCTTCGCCTCCCTCCCCCTACTGGCCAGAGGAATCAATGAGTTTCCTAAGCGTTTTCCCACACATTCCCGTTTACATTCTTACTTAAACCACGACCCCTTAAATAAAATCTGTTTGGTACTTGAGAGAGGGATGAATAACGTTCACCTGAAAAAAAAAATCCTGTCTAACGCCAGTTCTTCCAGGCAAATGATACTTTCCGATTTAACCATTTAACAGAATGAAACTGTTCAGACGGAAAACATCCTAAAATTAAATAATTGGCTTTTCTTCTATTTTTACCTTGTGGCATGTTTTCAATGCGTTCGGTCAAGATTATCTCTGGATTGCTCTCGCCTTCCAGTAAGGCTCTGTAAAGACAAAAAACAAAAAACAAAACAAAACAAAAAAAAAACTCATCAGGAAACAGAAGAGCGAGACGTGTTGCTATAAGTCACAGTATGTAGTACTTGGCTGGTGACCACAGTGCCACAGTGTCTTGTGTTTTAGGACTCGTGTCTGAAGATACGGCACCAGAGGGGCGCAAACCCCGTTCGGCGGGCCTGGCTGGGCAGAGCGATGAACAGAATGAGTGGTGAGGGTTATGGAAGTTTTGGAGAGGCAAGCCCTTCTGGAAAACCCTTCTAAACCCAGGATGAGGGGAAGAAGGACACAGACCGGTGAGGACCGAGGAGGGGAAGTCAGCGGTCTGTCTGGCTCATCTGGGAAGCAGGGAGGGGCCCACACATGGCAGGTCACCCCAGGCCAAAGGGCCCCAGGCCAATTACAACCCCCACTGGGGTCCTCCTGGAGTCCCAGGTTGCGGGGCTGACTAGGAGCAGAGCAAGGACTGCCATCTGTTTGTAAATAAGGCAGCCAGAGGGCATGTGTGGTTTTCTTGCTGGGTTCTCTGGGGACATCTTGGAGCTCAGGGGAAGGAGAGAGATGGAAAGCAGTCAGGCAAAGAAAAGGCAGAGTGGTAGACCCCCCCGCCACACCACCCCTCCAAGGGGCCTCGGGGCACCCACAGGAGCATCCCCTTATCTCCTTTAACAAAACAGCAAAGAGCACTTGACTGGGTGACCCCTTCGGCCACATCTAGAAGTCTGAAACTGCAGACTCCTCCTGAAGCTGTCATTCCCGTGCACAACCGGGAGCCCCGAGGACAGAGTGCAGGGGCCAGCGGGCTGGGACAGCTCAGCACCGGTCAGCACCAGAGGCCCGTCACACGGAGAGACCCCTAGGACGCCGGCTGCTGCGGGCACAACAGTTGTTCGGTCGCTAGAGCAACGCGGGAAGTCGTCACTACCTTCGGTTCCAAGGAGTACACCACGTATGGCAAAGGGCAGCCAGAAGCAGGGCCCACTCGGAAATAGCGGTAACCACGGAGAGCTGGGCACCGAGACAGGGCAGGGCCACCAGATCCAAGCGGGGACTGGCGGTTTCAGGCAAACCGGTGCCAAGTTCCATTCCCGCTGATTCAGACGCGGGGATTCCCGCGAGGGCGAGGACCCCACAGGCAGGTGGAGAGCAGCCAGGGAGGGCCTACCCTGTAGGGAAAAGCCAAGAGTGGGACTCCACTCGAGGGGTCCATGGGTGGGCCCACCACGGAAGCAGGGGCTGAGGTGCACACAGGTGGACGTTCTGGAAGACTAGGGACCAGGGCTGTAGCCCCAGCCCTTCCAGTTGGCGCCAAAGCCAGGAAACTGGACACCAACCCATTAATCCCACACCCTCCTGACCCAGCGTTTTAGGTTCCAGGAACACAAATAGCCTCCACTGCTGAGAACATTCTGCCGTCTGCAGATAATAAAGGGAAGGGTGAGGGTAGCAGTCGGACTCTAAGGGTCTGCGCCGGAAGCTGAGGGTTGGAGAGGCAGCAGGCCACAGCACTGGGGGCGGGGCTTGGTGGGAAGGCCAAGTTCCACTTAAGGTCTGCCCTCCGCCCACTGGGCGGGAAGCTCGGGGATCACAAGGCTTCTGCCTCCTCCAGCCGCCCCGGCCAGGTCACAAAGACCTGTGAGGAGACCAGGTCAGCGGAGAACTCAGTGACAGGACAGGGCAGGGGGCTGGGAGGCCTAGCTTCCCTCATCCCTCAAAGAGGAATGATTTTGCTCCTCTTTCAGGGGAAATCCAAACCACCATCCAGTTTCAATGGAGTCCAGGACCCTAAGCAGGACATGCTGCTTACCTGGGAGTGGCCGCCAGTCTCTCCCACCCTAGCACATGTGAGGTCATGCGCTGGTCACCAGGTCTGGCTAAGACTGGGCACCTAGCATGGCTTGGACCCTCCCCTCGGCCACCTCCGGAAGCCCTTCTAGCAGCCCCCACGCAGGGCCAACGATAAGCATCCAGCTCTGGGGTTAGAGGACTGCCAGGCAGGGACAGCATCTTGGCTAAAGGCACCCAGCTCCTTCCCCAGGATGGAGAGTCTACTGGGACCCTGGCAGCCTGGGCACCCCTGCCAGGCCCAGGATGATGGCATGGCGTACAAACTTTCAAAAGAACAAATCCTGTGGCCGGACCCCCTGGACTATATTAACACAACCACATTCAACATCTTTGAGTGACTTGCATCCAAACGCCCCTCTGGGGCTCTTCCAGAGCCTATGAAACTTCTCTTGGGCAGGAACCCAGTCCTACTCTGCAGGGCTGGCTCCTAGAAGGCAAGGGCATGGGTCTCCTTCCCCACCCCAGCATCTGGCACAGGGCCTTCCGGGCACCATCGAGGCACCCGTCGTTTAATTCACACCTTAATTAGCAGACGCCTCTCATGCCACACATGACATCCTGCCCTCCACCAACACAGCTCACGGGACTAAGAGGACAGAGGCACAGACGAAATCGCTCAGGAGATACCAGAAATTTCCTCAAAAGCTCCAAAGGGCACATTTTTAAGGAACAGACTCATGCAACTTTAAGAAAAGGGTAGAGCATTCCCTGGTTATTTTGAGAGCACTGGAGGAAAACGGCCTCCAAGTCGTAGTGACTGTGTGAAATGCCAACCCCCTGAATCATGAGCTATTAGGGAACGTTTCATACAGCCCCACAGCTTGGCGGCCTCTGAAGCAGGATAAGCAAACACGTGTGGGAAAACCAAGTCCCCGGCCTCATTAAGGTGTCCAAGACCGCTCCATAGAGCGTAATGTGGCCTCTGGCCAGGCTCCAGGCCCTAATAGACCCCGTTGGTCATCCGAGCGGAGCCCAGGGTAGGCTGGGACTCTCTGTCCAGGATAGATTATCCTAATGGAATTTCAGGGCGTGTCTGCTGTTATTCTGCCCTGGGGGCACAAGGCACGCCCTGTCCCCAATAAATGTGGACAAAAGAGGGACAGTTGAAGGATGTTTCCAGAAGGGAGGTCAGTGCAGCCAAGTGGGATGGATCACAAAGTGCTTCCTGGCCAAACACAGGTGGGGAGTGGTGGGAGGAAAAGGGGATGGGAGCTGGGAGAAGCCTCAGAATGGTCTCCCTGGCCTCCCAGCTCTAGAGAGGGTGGGGAACCCCCTGCCACCTTGACTGAAGCAGGGCTGGGTGCAGAAGGGGGAAGCAGGGAGAGAGGACAAGTATCGCCATCCGAATTGGAAAGGTCCTGCCCCACACGACAGGCAGATAATGGAAGATAATACCGAGGCCATGCTGCTTCTAGTCATTCCCTCTATGCTCAGCTCTAAACCACATATCCAAACACACCCATCAGTTCTAGAGACTGAAAAAAAAAAAAAATCAAATGATAGACAGACCAGGATTACTAATAAAACAGAGAAAAGCAGCACTGGGAGTGGTTGATGGAGAAACTTCCCGAGTGAGGAAGTTTGCCTGGTTTCAAATCCCGCGCCTACCGCTTCCTAGTACTGCGACCTTGGGCAAGCCACTGAAAGCCTCTGTGCCTCGGTTTCCCCATTGCTGAAATAGGCAGCATTCATAGGTGTGTGGTGTTGGCTCTTCTGAAAAGTTCTCGCAACAAAGGCTGTCACAGAATAGGGGCTCAATCAGTGGTCACAGTCATTGTGATCATCATCTTCTACCGACCTGAGAAGAAAGCGGACTTTCAGTTGAGAAGAAATGATGGAAAACCTAAAATCCTGGTGGACAGAGAGCAACTGGTTTCTGCAATGATGTGGGGAGGGCTAACAGCCAAGTGTACAGGTTACTCCTCTCAGCCGCCTCTCCTTGAAACTATAAGATTTTATTAATTTCCAGCATGTCGCCTAATAACCAGCTAAGTCTCTGTGTTAACACATGGTTCTAAGTTTTTAAGAGAGCAGGACTTAATTTAACAAAACAAAATGGATTTCTCCAAGCGCTGGAGAAATTCCAAAGAACGGTTTTCCTTTGAACAGGTGCATGAAAGGGGGTAGGTGAGCCCCTTCTCATTAGTCATTATTTCATTATTCATTCATTATTATTATTACACAATAACGCAGGGGCCGGAAATGTCATTACGACAGGGAAATTGCCAGCAGTAAGCATCATCTCTACTGCTTTATGAGCCGTCCAGATAGAGATGGAGTATGGATTTCCTCCAGTTGAAACACTGTTTCTTCTCCCTGCCAGCATAAGAGGAAACAGGAAGCGCCTACGTCCCTGCTGTACAGACACACAAAGACCCTGTTTTGACGTCGGAGTGTCCGACCTAACCTTTTATTTATTTTTAAAGATTTTTATTTATTTATTTTCCAGAGAGACACACACACACACAGTGAGAGAGGAAACACAAGCAGAGGGAGAGGGAAAGGGAGAAGCAGGCTTCCTGCAGAGCAGGGGGCCCGACATGGGGCTGGATTCCAGGACTCTGGAATCAGGACCCGAGCCAAAGGCAGATGCTTAACGACTGAGCCACCCAGGCGCCCCCTGACCTAACCTTTTAAAAGGACTGTGCCCGAAAGCGCCGAGGCAGCAAATCTTTGCATTCCATTTTCCTATCTGGCCAGCCAAGACTCCCTTCAGTATTTTTCTTTTGAAAAATGGTCTGGCTCTGCTTTCCATTTTTTCAGGTGACATTTAGAAAACCTGTTATGTATTTGAGCCCCAAAACCTTAAGGAAAAAAAAGGTTCTCTTTTAAATTTTGAGGGAGAAGGCATATCTGTCCCCCATTCTGAAAGCCAGGACGGGCCTCTTACGTAAGCGGTTTTCAGAGCCCGCGGTTTTGTGGGTTTGGGACTCGGTTTATTCCTGGGGGAGCAGCTGCTTCATGGAGAGGGCTGGTCTCTGGTGATCTGGTCTGCCAGAGCATGTGAGGAACGGCCGCCTTGTCCCAGGGTTCCAGCCAGGAGCCTTCCAGTCCGCTCCCAGTGCTTCTCCCAGCCAGGCTCCAGGCCCTTGGTCAGCCTTCGCGGAGGCTCCCTTGGCCTGACCACCCTGTCAGCTCCTCCCACCTGAATCTCCAGTGACTGTAGGGACCCCCTGAGGCTTCCCTGCGCCCAGTCCTCCTGCGTACCAGCGGCTAGCAGCCTCCCCACTGCCCCCCGCCCTCCCTCCGCCACAGAAAGTCCACCTCAGCTGCCTCCTGTCCCAGACTCTGCTCACCCGCCTTGCACTCTCCCTCCTCCCCTTGTTTTCCGATCAGACTCCCCCTCCGGAGCTCCTTCCTGAGTCCCTCGCTGCCCGTCCACTTCTCACTGCTTATCTTCCCAACCCTTCTAGGCCAACTCAAATCTCACCTCTTTTGAAAATCTCTCCTGCCAACCTCGGCTGGAAGCTCTCAGTCCCGCCTCTGAACTGTCTTTATTTGACCCAGTAAATGGTCTGTTGGACCTGAGTGGACCGGTTCCTCCCCCCGTGTGCCCCCAACTCCCCACAGCCCCTTCTCCTGCACGTCTGTTCAAATCCCCACCATCCTTCAGGACCCCGATCAACCTCACCTCCCTCCTGAAGCCTTCCCGGATTCTCACAACTCCCTTCTCCCCCCCCCCCCCCCCCCCCCCCAGAAATCTGGTACTTGTGTGTCTTACAAGGCATTTGTTTCTAACGGTGTGGGGGGGAGGGACTTAGGTCCATGTGGTCTTGTCCACAGCACCTGACCCTCAACGCCAACCCCCACTCTGTTCTGTAGGTTTGTGGGCCCCTCTGAGCTGGCGTGGCACCCTGCCTGCCAACGTCCCTGGAGCAGCCAGAGGGCACAGGCCCCGCTCACAGAACACGGCCTCACAGCTGTGGCTCTTGCCCATCCCTCAAACACAGCCCTCCAGTCCAGGCCCCCAAAACCAGGCCTGCCTGGGAAGCCCAAACGTCTGGCAATAGCCACAGATGCCACATTAGCTCAGTCCTTGGGTTCTCGCCCAGATGGCCCCTCTACCTGGTAGCGCTCCCCACGTGATCTTCTGGAAGCCCGCACTGCAGGCCTCACCCACCATCCCCCGCCACGGGTCCCTGCACACCACTCGGCCTGCCCATCATTCACCTGCCTCTAGGCCACTGTGAAACCGGCTCAGTGCCTTCGGGACGCTCCTGCGCTGCTCTGGTGACAGTGGCGGACACCCTGAGTCATCGGGGATCTTGTCAGGAGCCTGGCTTTGACCAGAGGGTCTGGAATGGGCCTGAGAGTCTGCATTTCCCACCAGCTTGGGAAGCCAGATGATGCCAATGCTGTCAGTCCGTGGGCCCCTGGAGCGGTGAGGGCCCTCAGCCATGGTTCTCTACCCTGGCCTCACTGGACAAAGCCTGGGCCCTTCCCCTGCCAAGCTGATCGGAACATTCAGGAATGGGCCCAGGGACCGATGCTTTATTTAGCAGGTTCACCAGCTGACCCCCAGGTGCAGATGAGGCTGGGAACCACACTCCCCTCAATGCTCAGCGGCCGGAGTAATAAACACTCACTCACGCCCCAGGAGGCCTCGTGACTATGCATGCGGTGCACAAGCCCCTCCAGCCCCACGTAACTTCACTGGGGACAAGAAGACAGGCGAGCCCTGGCCCCTGGGGCTGGCCCATCTTCTCTTGTACTCCCCCTGGTGTCTCAGCCATCAGCCAGCCCCAGATTACCACCCGTTGTCCCCTGTAGTGTGGGAGGAGAGGGCTCATTCTCACACTCACCTGCCGAACAAGGCACCAGAGTCTTCCCGGGTCAGTGACTGGCCCACTAGGTTTGAGGATGTCCTCCAGTCTTAGACGCTGGGGTTCGCTTTGTTCGAATTTTGTTATTTTACTGAATTGCGTCTTTACTTACAAACTCTATGTCTACATTTAGTTATAAATGACACTATTCTGTTATCAGTGTTTCTTATTCACTGGGAAGGCCAACTGGAAAGGGCCCATATCTGGGTTCGAGAATGCGTGTGACACTTGAGAGCTGGCCCCAGCAGAGCTGACAAGTCCCAGCTGTACTGTGCTGGGCTTCCAGCTCGCAGGCTCCTCAGCCCCTTGGCTTATACTCGAGATGCTAAGTCAACACACCGACATCAACTCTGCAGCCACGGGGGAATGGGCCACTGTAGGGAAAACCTGGGGCAAATCCACCCGATCTCGGTCAGGAGCGGGAAGCTGTGCCAGCCACACTGTCAGCCACCCTTGGCCCCTCTGGACAGGGCTGGTGAGGAGTCACACTGCACGGGGCCCTGGGCCGTGGTCCCCAAGAGGCTGACGGTCCCTGCTGCCCTCCCTGGGGGAGGTGTGGAAGGAAGGTCAACTCCCTCAAAGACAAAGTTTATAAAGATCAAGCAGGCACCTGTGAAGGGGTCAGAAGAACAAAAGGGCACTGACACAAATATGCATGTTCATCCCTGCGCTCAGGATTGGGGCAGCAGGACAAAATACGGAAAGAGTCACATAAGAGATGCCAAGGGCTTCTCTGCAGGACACAAGGCAGTGACAAAAATGCTAGGCGCTCGGCTCGTACAAAGAAATGGGTTATGTTCCACTGCCCGTATATCTTTTCAGTCTGTGGGCATCTCCTAGACTGAATCCTGAGCACTGGGAGGCGGGGAGGCAGGCACCCGTTCTAAACCCTGGGCTTGGGATCTGCGGCTAGGCAGGGCCTGGCTCCTCATTTTCCCTGTGCGAACTTGGACGTCAGAAAGACAGACAGTGAAATCAATCACCCCCTTCCCTGAAAGTACTGTGGCCTTCTAAATTCCGAGGAGGAAGCCAAGTCAATCCCTAATTGGGTTAGAGCAATGCCAGGAACAGACAGAGGCCATAAACTCTGTCTCAGCCGACAATCAGGCTGCCGACGAGAGCACAAAGGCTCCCTGTCGATACCCTTGAAGAAAGCTAGGGTGTGAACAACTACCAAAAAGTCGGGCGCTGGATGCTCGGGCAAGACGCCCACAGGCCCTCTGACTTCTCACGACAGAGAACGAGGGGCAGGACCGAGCAAGGAAAGAAAGGGCTCGAATCCCAGAGGGACAAAGCATAAGATGAAAGTCTCCAAATCCAACCTACGGAACTATTACGACAAGGAAGATCCAACTGCCTCTGCACAGAAAAGAGTCACGCGACGTTGATGTCACCTAACACGGGCACAGCTGTGGGTCTGCTGGGACAACCCCACATCTGCTCTAGGACAGTGCCAGTTTGGGGCACCCACCTCCCACCCCAGAGTCACTCCATGTAGCTCATGGGACAGTGGGCCCTTCTAAGTTCCAGAGTACTTTTTCCCCCCTACCAGGGACAGGGACAGGCACATGGCCCAGTGGAGCCAGAATTGCAGGGCCCAGGAGTTTAGCTGAGATGGATGAGCAAAGAGCCCCTTCCTCTGACCAGGGGTCAAGACCAGAAGGACAGAGCCAGGAGCTGGCTGGGGCCCATCCTGCCACAGTGTGGGCAGAGCCGAGAAGGGAGAGACCAGGGAAAGCAGCAGAGACAGTCACTGTTGACCACACCCAGACCTACTGTGCCTACAACTGGGAACTTTTTCCATCAATTGGGGAATAAATGCCTTTGTTGGCTTGAGGCAGTCTGAGAAGGGCTTCGGTCAGTCCTGATTAATACTTCCTTCCCCCCAAATGAAGCCTGTTTTGAAGTTTTCCTTATTAGTAATTCAGATCACCAGACCCAGCTTGATTTAATTTTGTGATTTTCCATCCCATGAGATTTCCAAGGAGACTGTGAGAGATGGCCCTTGAGAAGGACGGGCTGGCTGGGCCTCCTCTGCCCTCTCTCCGTGTCATGAGCCCCCTCCCCTCCGCAGGACGCAGCCACATCACAGCGTTCAGAGCAGGGACCCGGCAGAGCCCCCACTGGCTTGCCTACCTCTCTGTCCAGCTGGGGCTCTTCCAAGAGTTGCTGTGTCCTAGGCAGGCCTTGCCCCTTAGGGGCTGCATCGGGCTGAGGCCAGGGACTGCCCGATAGCCTGCTCCCTCTTCCCTGACGGTCAGAAGGGCCCTGATGACAGGCTGACTAAGGCAAGTCTTCCAGACAATGCACGGTGGGGCTAGCCCAGGGCTGCAAGGCGGACCACCTGCACACCCCAGCCAGACATGCTCTCTTAACCCAGGCCACTTGGCCGTTAGGAGAGCAAAGTCATGATCGGGCAGCCCACAGGGAGTGCTGAAATGCGCCTGGGCTCTGTCCAGGCTCTGCCTCCCACCAAGGGAGTGGACCTTAATCCCTTCTTAGCCTCTCCAGGTTTTAACGCCCCCCATCTGTTAGCAGTGATGCCTTCAGAAGATGGCATTTACCACTGCATCTTCTTTTCACTTTGGGAGAGGCCGGGTTTCCAGAGCTCAGTCCCACCCATGGCTGATTCATGCTCTGATGTCCCCTGGGAATGAAGGGGGCATTGTGTCCACTTCACATGACTTGGTGGGTAAGGCACAGATCTCTCACCAGCCTGGGTCCCTGGCCTTCAGGCCCCCCACCCTCACCTGAAAGAGGGGTGAGTGGTTTCCACCCGCCAGAGATGGTATCGCAGGCAGTGAGCAGCGGCAAAGCGCTTGCGCTGTGTCCCACAGGCAGTAAAGGCTTGAGAATGTTAGTGGTTGGTACTGTCCTTCCAAGTGGGAAACCTGGGTATCTCAAAAGTCCTTCTGTTGCAAGTGCCTGAGATCTGCCCCCCTCACCAGTCCTCACTGAGCATGAAATCTGCAGGAAGCACAGGGCACCACCCCAACCAAAGACGGCTTGCCCCCAGGAGCAGGATGGGGAAAGCCAAGGAGAAGCATCACTTTCCGGACTGTGTTCTCTGCCCAGCCCCCATCCGTCCCCTTTGAGGACTTTGAGACTGTTTCCTCCAGAATGCTCACCCCCAATTCAAGTCATCATCTTAATAAAGCCGGCTGCCTAGAGGACCAGGTTCATCTTCCAGGAGAAAGGTAGTGCCTTGAGGCCAAACCCACGGGGAGTCGAGTCAGAGCCCTGGGATTTGAAGCCACAGTGTGATGGGCACTTGGAAGTGGACTTTTTGGGTCTGAGTCCTGGCCCTCCACTTTCTAGCCCCCTCACTTCTCTGAGCGGGGTTGGTCCCCCTATAAACGCTGTCCCTAATTCCTAGGATCCAAGGAGTTGACAGGTGCGAACCTCTTGCCTAGTGCCCAGGACACACACACCCCAGGCAAGGGCACGAGTTCTGTGAGCTCCATCATGGGGAGGATGGGGGGCATCTGCTTGGCGGTCTAAGTGTGGCACCCATCCTCCTCTTCCTCTCATTTTGGCCCTGTACTCCTCGCCTGGCCATGCCAGGGGTCTGCTGTCTGATCATCACATGGCCCCAGGGACTCCAGAGGCTACGGGGGATTTCACCCAAGCAGCATCCTTACCGGTACGTGGCCACCTCCAGGGTGAGGCTGGTCTTCACCTGCACGAGCTCCTGGTAGTCCCGCAGCCGGTCAGCCATGGCCAAGGTGAGGGCCGCCTTCTCATCCTCCAGGCAGGCTATCACTCTCTAAAGAGAACAAAGGGCTTTTAGATGGGAGGGCTGGAGTTCCGCTGGGTCAAAACTGAAGGTACCAACAGTTCAGGATGCAAAAAGGAAAAAAAAAGTCTCTAGGCTTATGAAAGACGCAGTCATTCTAAGGGTGATCTTAAATACAGTTTTTCTTCCCCATAGAAGTTTTTTTTTTTTTAAAGAAATGAAATCTTGCCATTTGCGACAATGTGGATGGAATTAGAGGGTATTACGCTTAGCGCAATAAGTCAATCGGAGAAAGACAACTATCATATGATCTCCCTGATATGAGGAAGTGGAGATGCAATGTCGGGGGGTTTGGGGGGTAGGAAAAGAATAAATGAAACAAGATGGGATCGGGAGGGAGACAAACCATAAGAGACTCTTAATGTCACAAAACAAACTGAGGGTTGCCGGGGGTAGGGGGGTAGGGAGAGGGTGGTGGGGTTACGGACGTTGGGGAGGGTAAGTGCTATGGTGAGTGCTGTGAAATGTGTAAGCCTGATGATTCACAGACCTGTACCCGTGGGGCTAATAATACATTATATGTTTATTAAAAAATTAAAAAAAAATTTTAAAAAAGAAGTTTTTAAAAATTATTATTATTACATAGGGGTGATTTTGACAGGGGACTGACTGCTCTGTTCCCACTCTCTAGTGAGAACGAATGCTTAGAAGTTCCTGAGAGCATCTTTGTCTTTCAAACATTATCCGGCTGCTTAGGAAAGTCAACACCGCCAACCGGTCTACGGGGATCCTCTTCAAAGCGAGCCCAGACCACGTCATGGGGCTTTCACAGTATCTGAAATGGAAGCCCCACCAATTTGAAACAATTTCCCCCCAAACACATAATTTCCCCCAACACTAAGCAGGTTCTCTCACCGAGCTCTTTGTTTCACCTAGAAAAGCTGCCCTGGTGAGACAGAAGATCCTCAGGGCGTAAATATCAACACGGACCAGGATGTGACTCTTTCTTGACTGTGCTCAGAAGACATCACTAATGAGCACTCCCTCCCACGTGCTCCTATCATGCTCCAAGCCCTTAGGGCACGTCCACTGACACCTGGCTAATTACGTCTGCCCATCTGTCCCTCCCACCAGCTGGGAGACACTGAAGGGCATGGCCCGCTATCTTGTGCATCCCCCTCCTCTAGAAAATCGCTCATCCCCTACAAGTCACCCTGTACACAATCAGTGAACTGCACTTAAAATGATCACGGTAATGCATGTTGCCTCCTTAAAAACATGCTATTTTAAATCGACACTGTCTTTGAGCTTGTAAACACAGTGGCTTCCTCTGTACCATTTTACGGTTTCGCGTCAACACTTCGGAGTTGCTCTGGGGAATAATTAACTGAGCAAATATTTAAACACTGAAATGAGTCCATATTCTTTAACTTCTGGTTTGTAATGGAAAACAGCCTTATTTCTGAAGACAGTTAACTAAACTGGCTACATTTTTAGACATTGATCTTTGGGGAATTCAAAGAAGACAGTCAGGAGAGGGGATCTGTTTCCATTCCCCTTGTAATCCCTCCAGCAAAGGCACCAGGCGACACGCTGAAGGTCCGCAGTAAATATATAAGATCAGCAAAACCCGGCAAATTAAGATCTCACGCTGGATCCACTACTTTAAATGATGCATGATCGGCATGTAAATAATCCTCCCTCCCTAAGAGTTCTGTTCCAGCTAATGATTGTTGCTAGGTTCTCTCTGTGTACATAAAGCATGCTAAAAACAAAAACTGAAACCATTAGGTTTGAAAGCTGAGGAGTCAATTTAAGAACCTCTAGCTAGTATCCCAGGGTAGATCTACATTAACATTCTCCAAAACTGGCATTGTAAGTATATAGTGAGGCTTGCCTAAAGCAGACCATTCCAGTCTTGACTGAAGTGACAGGGCTGTCAAAATTTAGCCGTGATATTTAAACATTCTTCCGGTAAGTCTTGGTGTTAAAACCCTATGTCCCCCCATTTTAGAGGGAGTATAATCCCAAATCTAAGATTAGAGTGTAAAACATGCTGTAAACATCCCGATATTACACCTTTTCACTGCAGGAGATGAAACCTGAATATCAAAACTCGGAAATCTGTCCTGATCTTTTTCTTTAAAGAGAACTTCAATTATTGTTAAACTGTTTAGAAAAACAAAAAAAAAAAGTTATCACAAGCACTCGGTTCTCTATCCATGAACATCCTGAGGAGGTCAGAATCTCCCCGCCACGCCAAACCACAGGCAGGCACAAAGATTCTCTCTCTTCCCAGAGGGCACAGAATAGATCTGCACCCCACAAAATAGGAGAGGCGTGAAAAAACCCAAACTGTGTTGTAGTTAAAATAAGTATAGTTCCAACCACATTTCCGTGTGACTCAACTCTCCCAAAACTGTCAAAGGAAAATGACTTGGCTTTTGGAAGCAGGAACGTAAATAAGAACTTTTGGCTCCAGTCTCCATAGAGACTGTAACCGAGCCTGCTGGTTGAAGAAAGCTTCGGCTTGGCGTCGACTTTGCCAGAAGTTTTCTAACCAGAGGTGCTGGAGCAGGACACCCAGCACTGCTGATTCTCACCAAGCAAGAGCAGTTCCCCCACCTAACGGTATAAAAGCTGGGGAGAGAGGTCACCTTTTTGAGTTGCTATTTAGGGAACTTCCGGACGGCATCACGGGTGATGATGCAATGGAGGTCCGTACCAGGGACAGCGTGCTGCTGGGCGGGTCCAAATAAAACTCCTCGTCCTCCCCCAGCGGGAGCTGCTCTCAGCTGAGCGAGTCCCACGGACAAAACAGGAAGAGTCTGCGAATGTCACGGTCACTCAGAATCCTGACTGGTGGAGCTCGAGGGAATTTAGATACTGGGACAACCTCCCTGACACATCAAAACTAAATGCATTTGGAATAACGAACGTTAATAGAAGGCTACTTTTTTTTTTTTTTTTTTTAAAGCTCTAGTCCAGATAATACGCTCAACTCCAGACTCAGGATGGTATCTCTCAGTACGAGGTGGGCATCTAAGAGGCATCTCAGAGTGAACTCTGATCTCCCACCCAAATGGGCCACATCTCCTGCTCCCAACCCCCTTCAGCAATGAGCACTCCTCCCCCCCCACCAAGTGGTTCAGGCAACAAGTTCTAGAGTTGACTTGGGACGTCCCCCCTCTCTTCCACTGCCTCCAACCCTCCCGCAGGCCTTGCTGGGCTTCGACCTCAGAGAACAAACTTCCTCTCAGCTCCTCATGGCTGCGCCTGGCCCAAACCTCCAGCACCTCCTGCCTTGATTAGTACAGAGGTTCTCCCTGCTCCCAACTCTTGTTCCACACAAGCCCCAGAGCAAGGACATTCGGATACAGCCGGTCACCATTCACCTCTCCTCAGTGTCACCCATGCTGCTCGGGGCCAAAGCCCAAGTCCTTGTAGAGGCCACTCTCCACTGGCCCATCCCGCCTGGCCACACCCGCCTCCAGGACACCCTGCGCTGTTTCCACCTCAAGACCTTCAAAGGCGAGGGACTTTCTTCTCTGTTTTGTTTTGTTCAGGCTATATTCCCGGCACTCAAGACCCAGGCTCGGCCCACGACGTGCTCTGTCGTGGTCGGATGAATGAATGAACCCAACGTGGGCACCCTGCGAGCCGTTTTTATTACCACTGTTCCACAAATGAGGGAACAGAGACACAAACAGGGGCAGAGCCAGAATTCAGGCCCAGGTGGGGCGGCTAACCCCTCCCCTTCCAGTCAAAAGAAATTTCTCATTCGGTCACATTTTGGGGACTTGGAAGCCTTTTCTAGTCAGCCTCAAAAGGCTAAGAGCTCATAAGTCTCATAAGCAAAAATCCAGTGTTTATAGGGGTTGGTGGGGGTGGTCAACCAAAAATGTCTTGAGTTTTTGTCCAAAGCTTCTTCCAACGAACTGGGAGACAGGGTGAATTACTCAGGCTTTAGGTGATCACAACCGTATACAAAATGCTGGGGGCTTGGATGTCAGTTCAGCAAACTTCTCTCTGGCAGATCTGGGGTGTGGGGCCCAATACACAGGCCTTCGGGGAAGAACTGCTTTTCCCGGAAAGAGAGCTCCAGCCAGTGTCCAGTTCTCTTGGGCCACAGAAGAGGCCCCGAGGCAGGGAGACAGTGGGCACTGAGTGGGAGAGGGGAGGGTTCCCACGAAACCACAGCGTAGGCAAAAAGTAAATGAAACACATCTGCCACGAAAACTATTCTGACAGCCGGCTGGAAGGATCAGCAAGTGTTTTAAGGTTTCAGACTGATGGGCACCTCTGGGCCAGCCCTTAGGAAGAACAATTACCATTATTCTATGAAGGCAGAATGCTGGCTTAACGTTTCTCTTTGATGCAACAGAGAAGAGAGGAAATGTTGGATCCCGGGTTAGTGGCTCAGACACTGGCACCTGAAGAGAACATATGTGCCTCAGTTTCATCATCTGTGAAATGGGGCTCCTATTGGAATCTACCTCATAAGATCGGGCTGAGGACTAAGAGTGAATAGGTAGGTATCAAGGGTCAGGTTCCTGGGGTATCTGGCATGCCAGAAGCACTTGATAAAAACTCTCAGTAATGAAACATTCACTACAGTATATTAGTTAAATCCGGTTTTATGGTATTTTCAGTCTCCCCAGAGCAATCTTCTATAGAATGTGAAAAAATCGAGGGCTTGGGGTTAAATCAAGATACTCTTTAACAAAATCCTTAGTATTTTTACCCTTTAAAAAAAAATACTGATGGGGGACGCCTGGGTGGCTCAGTCATTAACATCTGCTCTTCAGCTCAGGCATTGGGCTCCCTGCTCAGCGAGAAGCCTGCTTCTCCCTCTCCCACTCCCCCTGCTGTATTCCCTCTCTCCCCCTCTAGGTCAGATAAGTAAATACAATCTTTAGGGAAGAAATGCTAATGGTTTGGTGTTGAATCTTTGGGATGCAATTTGAAATTCGCTGGCTTTAAAGCTAACCGGGGAAAGATTTGAGGTATGGACAAGGGCATATTCAGTGCGATGAAACATACAGATTGGAAGTGGAAAAAAAAAAAAAAAAGCCAATAACCAAGTCCCGTTGACATTCCTTGCTCCCTACTTTTAAGGCAAAGACGCGAATTCCGATGAGAGAGGAATCACCAGACAGACTGCTGAGTCTAGTCCCCCCCACCCGCTGCGATCCCGGAGAAGGCACTTCACCGGTGGGCCCCTCCCCTATTCAGACTGCGTATCCCAAGCAGAAATGAGACAAGGAGCTCGCACTGCAAGGGAATGGTGAGGAGAATGCTTTTGAAAACTATGAGGCAGAGGCCCAACAAAACCCACATTCCACAAGATTACATTCCAAACAATTTCGTATTGCACTGCTTTATAGGATTTCCCATCTAGACTCCAGCTTTTTGAATACTGAAAACCCAAGGCAGTGCTCAAGACCTAGGAGCAGTGGATAGATATTTGCTGATTATTTGTGGACACCTGTCACATCACCACAGTCCTCTGTGTTCCCTTTACTCCTGCATTTAAACACACACACACACACACACACAATCCCTCTACCACAAATCTTTAACCCCAAGCTACAAATTATCCCCTTAAAATATTTCTGAATTTTTGTGGGTGTTGTTTTAAACTGTTGTCCTGAGAACTACTGATGGTATGATTTGGGGATATTTTCAATTCTGGCCTCCAGGAGGCAGGACCAGGTCCCATCCTAGTACCGCACTGGGACAATAACCGTCCACAGGTATCACCCTGTCAGTGTCTGTTGGGGCTTTGCTTCTCTGAAATAGTAACTGTTTATATCACATCCTGCCACAGGGAGCAGCCCCTTTCCACAACTTTTCCACTACCCAGAGATCTGATGTCTGCTGGAGAGACTTCGAGAAAAACATCCTCTTGCCTGCAGGAAGGCGGCGGCCCCTCCCAAGAACGCACAAGGCAGGGGCCCAGAGAGCCAAACCGGCCGCCTCCGACTGGGAAATCACTCTGGCAAAATAAAAACCGTTTCACGCAATAATTTAAGTTTTCTCCAGGGGTGCCCTACCGCCAAGGGGCTGTCATTTTGAACAGCTGCCTGTCGGGACTTGACATTGCCGAGACACCTCCCAACCCCGAAGGAACGAGCGGTCGCTTCTGAAGTCGTTTCTGGAAGTCAGGGGGCTTCTTGCGGGACTTTTATGTGAATTAGGTCTACGAAGCACGGGAAGTTGAAAGGGAGCCTAGAGCGGGCTGGGTCCTGGGTCCTTTGTCAGTTTGCACCCGCTCAAGGCAAGATCGAAAGAAACTGACAAACTAACAAGATGACAGGGACAGGATTCTCCACCGGGACCCGCCACCCGGCACTAGCTGATCCGCAAACCGCGCTCCTCTTCCCACGCAGAGCGAGGGACCCCCCTTCAGCGCCCAGTTGCCAGGGCAGGTCGAACCCCCTCTGGCCCAGCCCCCCACCCGCCGGCGGCGCCACGCCCCGGGCGCACGCAACGGGTCCAGGCAGCCCCGCCGCCCCCCACCACAGGTAGGGGTCCGGGGTGGGGCCGTCCCCCGCGCACGGACCTGCCGTTCCTCCGCCTGCAGCTCGTACTCCTCCTGCACCCGCCGCAGCTCTTCCTCCAGCAGCGCGCGAAGCTGCCCCAACTCCAGCGCCTCGCGCCGCAGCGCCTCCGCCTCCTGCGCGCACAGCCGCGTCTCCTCCTCGGCCTCGCGCCGGCTCTCCTGGCCGCGCCGCAGCGCCTCCTCCAGCTCGCGCACCTCGTCCTCGTACATCTGCACGGTGTCCCGCCACGACTCGGCCACCAGCAGCGCGTAGCTGTCGTGCACCTCCCGCAGGCGCTGCGGGGGCGCGGCGGGGCCGGTAGCGCGGACCCGGTAGCTCATGGTCAGGCGGGCGGCGCGCGCGCGCAGCTCCCGCACGTCCTGCTCGTGGGCCGCTTCCAGGCCGCGGCGCTCGGCCTGCAGCCGGCCCAGCAACGCCTCGAGGGCGGCGCGCGCGCCCAGCGCCTCCTGCAGCTCGCGCCGCTGGGCGCCCAGCTCGGCGTCCAGGCGGCCGCGGGCGGCGCGCTCCTCCTCGCCCAGCCGCTGCAGCTCCCACAGCTCGCGCCGCAGCGCATCGCGCTCGCCCTCGGCCAGCGCCGTGGCCCAGCTCAGCTCGTCCAGCTGCTGCCGCAAGCCGCGCGCCTCCTCGGCGAAGCGGGCCTGCCCCTCGGCCCACAGGCCCTCCTGCCCGCGCCGGCCACGCAGCTCCTCCTCCAGGAGCAAGTTTTCGCGCTCCAGCTCCCGCACCCGGCACACATAGTCGTAGAGCCGGGCGTTGAGCTCCTGCAGCTCGGCCTTCTCGGGGCCCGTGTGCAGCCGCCAGGACAGCATCTTGCTGGGCGTACGGGGCTCTCGCGGCCGGCCGGTTCCCTCCTGCCCTGGTCTTGTCCCCTCTTCTGAGCCGCTCCGGCCCCGCCGCTGTCCGGGAGGCTCGCAGACTGGGGCAGAAGCCGGCGCGCCGCGGCACTTAGCGCACGGGGCGGGCGGGAGCGGCCACCGCCTCCAACCAATCAGAGCGCGGCCCGGCGCGGCCACTGCGGCCGGACGGCGCCCCCTGCCGGAATGATAGAGGCCGCGCGGGCTCCCGGCAGTGCGATAACAGCTAGGGGCGATCGCTGGGCAGGGATCGGAGAAGGGATGCGGGGACAGGTCCCAGTTGCTGCTGGACGCGCGCACCTGGAGCACCCGAGCGTCCTGGCGCTGATGGACAGAAACAGAAGCCTCCACTAAGTGAGGTAGAGCTGGTCGCTTATGGGAGACTTCTCATCCGCGGTCCTGAATATCCGAGGCCTTCCTATTTCTAAAAATTATGTATATACAAATTCTGGAACACTGAAAAGAAACTAAAAAAAACATAGTACCTAACACATCACCTAAAAAATTTAGATATATACATATACACCTATAAATCTAGTATACACACATATACATACACATACATAGACGCACATTAGTCTATGTTAATACATAAACACATACTCATTTGCCAGTTTCAATGTACAGCCAAGAGTTTTCTTTTGATATGGGTTGACTCAAGTTCCATGCCTGCCTTATACAAACTACCCGTAAAGGACACAGTCTACACTTTCCAATATCAGTTTCTTTCTTTCCGAATGAGAACTAGAAGAGATTGTGAAGTGCTCCGATCGCAGAATTTTCCAAGACATCTCATACCTCCCCAAACTTTTATAGTTATCACTGCTACGCCTCATGTGAGAGCTGTCTTTTTCCCAACATCGTGCCTCAACTTAACTGTAACGGAAACCACAGCTCTCTTTTGCCTGCTTTTGCTTTTCAATAGTTTTCATGACAGTCATTCAAGTTACAAGTAACAACCAGTACTGGTGGCACTGAGGGACATGAGAACAGACATGCCTGGCCCTTGGTTGGGGGACCCCTGAACTGGTGGAGACAGAAGTGCTTAGGGGAGGCCCCTCTGATGGCATCTATTTTGCAGGTGGCGTGGAAAGGTGGGCTAGTCAGCAAGTTGGTTCAGGGAAGTTCCCCGGAGATAACTTCAGGGCTCTCCTTGGGACAGGCATGAGTCTTCAACCCCAAATGAAGCAGAAGTGGCCCTTCGTTTTTCTAGAGAACTCCTATCACAGACCCCATTCTGCATGTGGTAGAAGTGTGTATCTTTCAATTTAGAATCCCTCCCCCTTTCTGCCAGGGCTAAGTTAGGGGAAGAGGGGATGAGGCCGAGGTATAGGGCCGGGACTCAGGACCCCTGTCATTGTTTGTCCTTCTCCCTTTCACTCAGGCCACATCACACCCGGCCCTTTCTTGTCAGACCACACAGCTACTATGATGTCATCACCCAGACCTGTCTGGGGGCCCCACCAGTAATGAGCATCTTTCCTGGACCACAACCGGACACCAGGAGACTGAGGAAGTTGAAGCTCGCACAGTTCCCTGGACCCAGCAGCCATTTATTTTCAATTCTTCAACTTGCCAGGCTAGCAGCAGTCCTGCCTCTCCTGGCCTGGCAGAGTTGGAGGGCCTTCTCAGGGACTGGTGGATCTTCCAGCAGGATGCTTTGTTCTGACTCATGAGGTTTTCCTTGCCCCGATGCTCATGGGGGTCTTAGATTTTGAAAGTCAAAACTTTCCCCCTATTTCTGCTCTAAATCCTGTCCTTGAGAAATGACTACTATAGGACACAGCAGCCCCTTTTGGGAAAGAGGTATAAGGCAGCAGGGAAAAGCAAGAGAAAAGCAAGGGAACCACTGGTTAATCCCTCAAAATAATGTCCTGCTGCATTACACTTAATTCTCATAAAACTCTAGCTCAGAGAAGGTGTGCAACTTGCCCGAGGACACGAAGTCCCCAAAGTGGAGAACAGAAGTATTAAAAAGTTGTGACCACAGGAGCAAACTTAAGCAGGCAGGATCCCGGCCAGGAAACAGAAGTGCACGCAAAGGAAAGGGAAGGATTAATGGGATGTAATGAGAAGACTATTTACAAAGGGGTAGATGGGATGCAGATGCGTCAGGAATTAGCAAGAACTAGAAGTCAAAAAGCCATTAGCAGGAGGGAAAAGTGTTGGCTGAGGCTGGAGGAGCCTGGAGCTCTGGAAGGGGGGCCCCTAGAGAAGCAGGAGCTGCACAACGGAGCAGAAGAAGAGGGAGCAGATAAATAATACCTCTCTTCCTGCCCTCCCATCTCCCGCAGGTGCCTCTCATTGTGGAACCAGAAGTCACTGAGGCCTCAGTGGTGTGCTTGGGCCAGCTCCAACCGGCTTGTGAGAGCCAAATGTTAAATTTTCAGGAATTTTATGAGCCAGTTGTTAAATGCAGCCGCTGTTGAAAATAAAATTACGATTTACCGCGCGCCTTGAAGGAGAGCGGCAACTTCCCCAGTCTCCCGGCAGGGGGCGCTGCGTGAGGCCGGAGAGCCTAGAAAGGGCTCCAGGGCCCCTTCAGGCAAAGGTCCCCTCCTCCAGTCTGTGTTAAGGGGCGCTGTGGACAGGAGGCCTCGAGGACACCGAAGCAGAATTTTACGGAAAGCCCTAGAAACGGGGCGAGGGGGGGGCTTGCGTAGGGCTTGGAAACTGGGAGTAGCAGACCTTTTCTCTACTTGGAGGACCGGAATAGCGCCCCGGGCCCCGTGGGCCTCCCAAGCAAGGTGGGAGCAAGGTGGGATAATTGGGGAAGGAGAGTTAATGGATTTCCTTATAATAGTTCATCCCACTCCCAATCCATTGCCCGAGGGGAGGCAGAAAGTCAAACCAGAAATGTCTTCCTGGCGAGCTTTAAAGGCTTGAAGAGAACTCCTGACCAGACCACAACCAGGAAGGAAATCCTAAGGAATGGCAGAGCTGGAGGCTGAGGGAAGTTGGGGTTCCCAGGAGACAAGAAAATTTCCCCCAAGGTGGGGATGGGGAGGAGCCATGGAGAGGAGTTGGCGAAAGAACAGTACTTCCTTGAGAGCTTCTAGAGAGGGGAGCCTTGTACCCCTTTCTGGGCAGAGCCCCCAGGAGACAGCAAAATTCCAGCTACATTGTGAGCTCCAAGAGTAGGGGCCCAACTCCCCAGGTGCACCTCTGGCCGGATGTCAGGCCTGAGAGGAAGGGCTGCCGTCATGTATAGGAAAGCGTTTTGGAGACACCCACCCCCAGCACGAGTGAGGCCAAGAGCCAGAGCACCACTCAGAAATGTCAGAGGACCTGAAGGAGCCATTCAGACAGAGAAGGGATGACTCCAGCAGGGCCACAACCAGCTTGAAGATGCCTTTTGTACAAATTCGAAAAAGGTGGGCGGAAGAGTCAGAGGCATTTGGCCAGACCAGTGAAGAGTCCTTTGGTGCAAAGAAAACACATCCCCTCCTCAGGGTAGAAGCAGTTCCGCACTTACATCCACAACTTAGGAAGCACAGAATGGACCGGATTTCAGTTCCACCCACCCATCATCCAAGTATGTTTTTGCAAGTGCACAACCCACTCAGCCGTCCCTGGCGGCCCACTGTGCCGGCCTCCGCCTATGTGGATGAAGACCAAGGGCTCTATGGGGTGGAGTGGAAAACTGCTGGATACCAGCATAGACAGGTGACACAAGGAACAGGGAGGCCCCAACCTCGGTGCCTTGGCACTGGGTAAGTCCTCAGCAATTCTAGTGCAGTCCCAAGGAAGGAGGATAGAACCTTGAACTGACAGAGGTTTAATTTTCATCACCCTGGTGGGAATCAGGGCCCTAAATAGAAATCAAGTTGAAATATAGGGGAAAAAAGAAATACAGATCTGCTGCTGTTATTCCCTGCACACCCAAGTTTGGTCTGGGAGGCACGCTTGTCACCCTGCAGGTTTGGCTAGGTAGCAAATGAAGCATGTGGGGTGGGGCAAGTGCAGTGGGGCTGGGCTGGGTACAAGGGTATAGAGTAGACTGAGTTTCTTCATGTCCTGGCTCTTACTACCAGCATGACCTTGGGCACCACCACCTACTTCCTTATCTATGTCACAGTGAAGACAGAATAACACAAGGAGAGCTCTGGGTTGGACGAATTAGTCCTTGCATTAGCCCTTACCATGTGCCAGGCGCAGTCCTGACATTTCAGCAGTACAGCAACCTAAGGAAGTAGGTACTAGCGACTCTGTTTTAATGATGAGGAAACCAAGCCACAGAGCCTTCTGCTTTGCCCAAAGCCACGCAGGTAAAAAGTAGCAGGATTTGAGCCCTCCCTGCCCCTACCCATTTCCACTAGACTGCCTGTTGTAGATACTGGGGGACGCTTGTCACACATCACCCAGAAAATATTGGTCATCCTCCTGGGCCAAGTCCTGCAAGCCAGGAATGACACAGAATGACACAGAAGTTCATAACCAAGGGTGTGTCTCAGGAAGGCCAGGAAGAGATGCCCAGGACCCAGGGGTCCAATGCAGGGGATAGACAGCACAGCAGAGTCCACAGGGGCAGGAGAACAGTCACGGACCGGTCTTTGAACCTTCCAGACTCCATTTCTTCGTTTGTAAGGTGAGGAAAACTCATCCCGCACAGGATTGCTACAGCAACTAAAGGACTAGGAGTCTTTTGCCCGACTCCATTCAAAAAAGAATTTGCATGTAGCCACTCTTGCCTGGAGCCCAGAGTGTTTCCCCACTGGGTCACGGCTCTCTGGCTATTTCAAGAGGGCAGATCATTTGTGTATCCCTGTTTCATAGGAGCACAGCAGGTGTTTATTGGGGATAGTATAGACTGCCTTTTTAAAAGGGGCAAAAATAGCATTTGTCAGATGAAAAAAATGCGCAGTAACTTAACCTGCATAACCTCCCTCTCTTGATTTGGAAAGTCATGTCATATACATTACAAATGAACTTGGGAAGGGCCCCAGATGGCAAAAAGATCTCCCCTGGTTAATCTTCCCGAGAGAAACAAGACTCACATTTTATCCTAAGAACTAAAAAAAAAGAAGGATCTGCCCTCAAAGAGGAACAGCACGTTTGCTATCACTGCCCTCGCAAACACACTTTCCGTGGAGTTCGCAAGGGTGGCCGTGATTAGATCATTCAAAAGCTAGTTTACTAAAGTCCCCTTCCTGTGTTGGACCCCAGGGACCCAGAGCAGAGGGAGACACAGCCCTGTCGTTCATGGACTGAGGGTGTGGTGGGAATGCAGAGGCTTGGAGAAGGATGCTGTCTTTCCCCAGTGCCCCTGTAAGTGTGAGCTTCCTCTCCTTAATGGTTGCTCAGCAAGACTTCTCTCTGTCTCCCTCTCGATGCTCTAATCCAGTCTTGTGACTAAATACCAGCCACATGCCAGTGACCTTCAAATGTATAACTTCATCTCAGGCTGTTCTTCTGCTGTGTCTAGAGTTGGGGCTCTGTTCATGACATGATCTGCAGAGGTCCCTACTCTAACAGGAGAGCCATAAGGGTGCTTGGGGTCCCTGAGTATCCGTGGTAATTTGGAGCTGGCTGTGGGTACTCAACCACTTTGGAAAGAGGTGGTATTCCCCTTTCTCCAGGACGAATGGCTCTCATCCCTTGAGAGAAGGCACGGAGGAACACAACTTATTTATTTGCCCTGGAGTTTGCCAGGTCTTGCCTTTGCCAGATGGGCTCTGGGTCTGAGAGCTGACTCAGGACTGGATATGGGGCCATGACTTACCATAAGAAAATTGAGTGATGACTTGGCGTAAGGGTGGTTAGGATTCTGTATTTATTAGTGATGTTTCTGTCAGCAGCCCCATTTATCTTTCCCCTAGGAACACGATGTTCTATGAATCATCTCTGTAGTTTAACAAGTTTAAAGTTAAACAAAGTTTAACAAGGATCTCTGTAGATCCCTTAGGTCATCTCCCCTACCCCAGATTGCCACCCCAGCATTGCAGCTCATTACAGTAATGGCACCCCTCTTGTATCTGATACTCCCCCAGGGCCCCTGTAAGTGTGAGCTTCCTCTCCTTGATGGTTGTTCAGCAAGACTACAAGGCTGCCACCTGTCCTCCGCTTAGGCCTGTGTCCAGAGTGTGTCAGTGGTGCCGGGATTAGCACCCGCAGCATCGCCTAGGAACATTCTAGAAATGTACATTCTCCAGCCCCAAACCCGGACCTACGGACCCTCTCTGTATTTTGACACGCCCTCCGGTTGACTTTAATGCATGCTGAAGTTTGAGCACTGTGGCTTCTTTAGTGTCCCCACCAGAGAAGCCAGTTTTATATCCTCTCCTACCATTTGTCTGTCCTCCTGCAGGACATGGCCACCAAGGAGCTTCTCAGCTCCTTACGCCCCTCCACGTGTGCCTTTCCACTTTGGTAGATGGACTGTGCCCGCAGCCTTCACAGAACGTGGCTAGCCTGGTAGGTTTCTGATCTTGGGCCCACTCCTGCTATTTTCTGTTTCCTTGAGTTTGCCCCCATCCTCCTGCCATCTCTACTTCACTTAATGTGGGCCAGCACAGCAGCACGCTGGCACAGTCACCCAGGGCCCCTGTGGCAGGACGGTACCCCCACCCCAATAAATTTCCCCAGACCCAGCTTTCTAGCTGGTCCAGACCCAGCACCCTGCTCATCCCTGCTGGCAGCCGGGGCCTGTAGGAGCTCTGGGATAGAGCTCCTTCCCTTCCTACGCAGGCTCAGCACCTTCCCTATCATGTATGCTGACATTTCTCCCTGCATGTCAGTCTGGGGGCCAGGAGGGAGGTGGTGGTCAACCCCAAGAGCAAGCATCGTCCTGTAAGGCACCTGCCTCATGTGTGGCCTCTGCATCGTCTTCTTATAGGAGAAGGGAGGGGGCTTTATACTCCAGCAGTGGGAGTGGGTCACTTCGTGGGTGCAGGGGAATATGCAGGCCCAAGGTGCTTACCTGCGGTACCCAGGTACTCCCATCCCAAATTTCTGAGTCCCACTCCTCCCCCATCAGGACCCTGACTTCGATATAGGAAACGTGCCTGGAATGAGAACTCAGGCTTCTCAGAAGTATTGTCTCCTCTATGCACACTTACATGCCTCATCTTTCCTTCAGTCTGCAGAACAAGCAACTAGGTGCTCTGACTCTCACACTTGGCTTCAAATCCCTGGGCAATAGGTCTGAGATGGACATTTCCTCTCTTGCTGACTCAGTGGCACTTAGCACATCACTGGATTCCACAGTCCCTCTAGTTAATGTTTCCTCCAACCCTCTCAAAAGCCCACAATATTGCACCAGCTAGTGCCTCCCCTTCTGCCTGAAACCAGTCCCAATTCATCAGGGTCTTAGCCATCTCACCATGACAGGAACTATCAATATTCTTACCCACTAGCAGGTAACAATCCTAAACTGAAATTAAGAAAAAAATTTCATTTGCAATGGCACCAAAAACAAAACAAAATACACACACACACACACACACCCCAAATTAAAAAAAAAAACAAAACACATAGAGATAAAGTTAACAAAAGAAGTATAAAACTTGAACTCTGAAAATTACAAAACATTATTGAAATAAATTAAAAATGACCCAAGAAAGTTGAAAGACATCCCATGTTCATGGATGGATTGGAAGGTTTAATATTGTTAAAATGGCAAAACACATACACACACAAACACAACCCATGTGTACACATATATCTATATTTTTCTGTCATCTAGCTAGCTAGCTAGCTGTCCACAAACATGAGTCCATACTGATGTCCCCAATTCCAACCCACAATATTCATTACAGCCTTCCTTCCCCCTTTCCTTGTTTGTAACTCCCTTCTCTGACAGTGAGAAGCCTAGCTGTCATTATCTATAGTATATTAACTTATTTGTTCAATCCTAGTGTACATGTGGTTTCTCTGTATTCTCTTTAAAACCTAAGTCAGAACATTCTTCTGCTCAAAACCCTCCCATACCTCCCCATTTCATTCAGACTAAACCCAACATCCTTGGCTTGACCTCCTATGACCTGGTACATGTTGATCTGACCTCCCTTGTGCTTCTACTCTAGATATCTTGGCTTCTTTGCTGCACCCCAAAAGTAGAGGTGCTAGAACGGTTTTAACTGAAAAGAGAGAAATAAGAGAACTTCTCGGGGTAGCAGAACTATTCCATACCTTGACTCTGATGGTAGTAACACCACTGCATACATTTGTGAAAATTTCTTGAACTACACAGTTTGTTTGTTTTTTTAAAAGATTTTATTTATTTATTTGACCGAGAGAGAGAGAGAGAGAGAGACAGTGAGAGCAGAAACATGAGCAGGGGGAGTGGGAGAGGGAAAGCAGGCTTCCTGCTGAGCAGGGAGCCTGATGTGGGGCTCTATCCCAGGACCCTGGGATCATGACCTGAACCGAGGGCAGATGCTTAACTACTGGGACACCCAGGCACCCCTTGAACTACATAGTTAAAATGAGTAAGTTTTACTGTATATCAAGCACACCTCAATAAAGTTGATTTTTTTAAAAAAAGGTTTATATGTGGAACAATATCACCCATTAGAAACATCAGTTATCCGTTTCTAAAATATTTTAAAATAAACACATAACTGGTAAGGTTTTCCATATTTGCATCCACATCTGCCTAACATCATGTCTCTTTTCACTGTGGTATGTTTCTGTAGTGGACTCTGCTGGGTTTTAGTAGAGGATCCAACATGATCTGTTGGAGCTAGCTGTTTCTCCCTCCTCTCGTGGTGAGCAAAGTTGTTCTCCATCAGTGGACTTCAAACTGCTTTGTTGGTGATCACAACGGAAAGAAAATAGGGTTTATACTGAACACACATGCAGGGAACTGAAACAAAAGTTCTACAAAACCTTACTTATCCCTCTGATACTTTCATCTTTCTTAGATGCTGGTTTGGATCTACAAATTTAATATGAGGACTCACTGATGGGGTGTTAACAATAACTTCGAAACTCATCTAAATGATGTCAGCTGTAATTTTAATCTGTAACATTGACTGACACCTGTGGGATTTCTAAATGCGATGGCTAATGGATCAGGTATGAAACATTCTATAACGGACCTCCACTAGTCATCTCCCTGCTCTCTCAGGGAAATGCAGCCCTGATCCCTGGCCCACACTTTCTAACCTCTTACCAGCTGCTCAGGGATAAATCTCAAAGACCAGCTCACAGGCAGGTAAATCAGTGGGTGAAGATGGTTCTCCAAAACGAACGGACGTTGACTCACCAATTATACTTAACATGTTCTCCCCTGGATTTATGGACTGTCTGATAACATAGATATGGTCAGGTAGCTACTTTGAGTTCTTGATCAGAGTATGAGCTCCACTGTAAAAACAGCAGTGGCAGCTAAGACAAGTAGCACTCTCAGGGAAGCCACCAGAGTCCTCCTTCTAGACAGCCCCAAATTTTAGTCATCAGTAGCCAAGAAAGTGATTCAGAGCTTGGGCCTGTGACTAATGCTGCTGTGCTTGAACCTCATGCCGTTATGTTTGGAGACATCAGGGTCAAAGCATGGACTCTCAGCCCAGCCCCATCTCATCTGTCCCTGTTGGCCTAATTCCATGTTTACTTTTAGGCCCAACTCAAATGTCACTATATCCACCAAGCCTTCCTTGATGCTGCCTGTGACTGAAGGTCTTCCCTTGAACTCTAGGGTCTTCATTTGTAACTCGGGGGAAATGTTCTCCAATCTCCCAGGTAACCCCATTCAGCATATTCCGCTCCTCCCCATTCCTATGACCTCGTGGGCAGGGATCGTGAGTATAATTTTCACCCCAGAATCTCCATACTGCCTTGTCCAGTCCTTGCTTTTGGTAATCACCAAATAACTAAAAAGTCGTTGCTAAATTGAAATGTCCTGAAATATGGAAAGTCCAGGTTCAAGTCCTGGTTTGGGTATTAACCAATGGTACGGTCTCGGCCAACTTACTTGGTGTCTCTGGACCCCAGCTTCCTTGGACTATGTTATCTCTAAGGTTCTGCTGTATCCAGCCCCCATGAAGTCTCCCAACGATCCTTCTTTCTGTTATTCACTCCCTGACTCTGCCAGGGAGAGCTGGCATGACCCTTGAGTTTAAGTTACTTTTTCCTTTGGATCACCTACTCTGGGCAAGGTCAAAAGCCATGGCATGAGCAGCCTTCGGAGAGGCCTGCAGTGGGGAACCGAAGTGTCGGGCCAACAGCCTTCAAGGAACAAAGGGCTGCCAGCAGCATGGGAGTGAGCTCGGAAATGGATTCTCCAGCCCGGTCAATCCTGAAGATGACTGCAGCCTGGCCCACAGCGCGATGGCAATCACTTGAAAGAACCCAAGCCAGATTAAGTCTGCAAACGAGCCTGGACTCCTAAACCTCAGAAACCATGAGATAATAAATATTTGTTGGTTTGAGATCATCTATTAGGCAACAATAGATATAACTAATAGGAACAGTTTCAGTCTCTAAAATCCTATAAGCCTACAAAGTCTCTGTGTTGAAAATATGCGACTGCATTCGTGGAAAGCCTGATTTATAACAATTGTTAATCTTCCCCCTCCCGCCCCAGCTAGAATCCCTAAGGAGAGAATACAAAATATGTCAAAATATATTTTCAAGTAACAATGTTTATTTTGTCTGTGCTTGTGAGAGTTCCCAAAGCTATGTTGATTTTACTTCACTGAACCCTTTATTTCACAGATGAGGGTGGAAATACAGATAAATTAGGTGATGGGCATAATGCAGATGTTCTTCATTTTTGCAACACTTGCATTCCTCCAGTGATGAATAAACACATGGTACAAGGTCACCTTTTTGTCTCCAGGTTCATCTTGAGAAACTTGTCTGGACCAGCAATAGCAGGTGGGCACATCTACCCAGGAGGCCACCGGCCTCCCAGGGGGATGTAGGACAGGGCAACAGTGAGAAGCATGCTAGGTCATCTCCAGAAAAACAGCTGGAGGCTGGAGAGGGACAGCCCGGCAATGGGGCTACCATGTCGGCCTGGATTAAGAAAAACCTTGAGGTGGTGCACCTGGGTGGCTCAGTGGGTTAAAGCCTCTGCCTTTGACTCAGGTCATGATCCTGGGATCCTGGGATCGAGCCCCACGTCGGGCTCTCTGCTCAGCGGGGAGCCTGCTTCCCTTCTTCTCTCTCTGCCTGCTTGTGATCTCTGTCAAATAAATAAATAGAATCTTTTTTTTTAATTTCTTTTCAGCATAACAGAATTCATTGTTTTTGCACCACACCCAGTGCTCCATGCAATACGTGCCCTCCTTAATACCTACCATCTGGCTCCCCGCAACCCCACCCCCCGCCCCTTCAAAACCCTCAGATTGTTCTTTAAAAAAAGGAAAGAAAAGCCTTGAAGGGTGCCTGACTGGCTAGGTCTGTAGAGCATGTGACTCTTGATCTTGGGGTTGTAAGTTTGAGCCCCACATTGGGTGTAGGGATTACTTAAAAAAATAAATGAGGGGCACCTGGGTGGCTCAGTGGGTTAAAACCTCTGCCTTCGGCTCAGGTCATGATCCCAGGGTCCTGGGATTGAGCCCCGCATCGGGCTCTCTGCTCAGTGGGGAGCCTGCTTCCTCCTCTCTCTCTCTCTGCCTGCCTCTCTGCCTACTTCTGTCAAATAGATAAATAAAATCTTTAAAAAAAAATGAAATAATATCTTTAAAAAAAAGAAGGGAAATTCTTCTGAAGTTACAAGAAGTGATCATTCAGACTAGGAAAAACAAACACCATATGATTTCTCTTATATGTGGAATCTAAAAGACAAACAAACAAAAAGATAGACGCAGACTCGTAAATACAGAAAACAAACTGGTGGTTACCAGAGAGGAGGGGCGGGTGAGCAAAACTGGTAAAGGAGATTAGGAGGTACAAACTTCCAGTTATAAAATAAATAAGTCATAGGAATGAAAAGGACCGCATGGGAAATGCAGTCAGTAATAGTGTGATAACGTTGTGATGGTGACAGATGGTAATTACACGGAGTGTTGTGTAATGTATAGAATTGTCAAATCACTGTGTTGTACACCGGGAACTAATCTATTGTATGTCAACTATACTTCAATTTTTAAAAATCAACAAGAAAAAAATAAGTGACAAGAAGTGATTTTCTGACTAAAAGGAGACCCCAGTCCCATCCTACAGGGGGTGGGGAGGGGCAGGAAATTAAAAGCATGGTTCATAAAGATGTGTGTCTCTTCTGGGTGTGGGCATGAGCCCTGGTACGTACCCCTCTACCATAAAAAAAAAAAAAAAACAACAGCTGACGGCCTCAGGAATCTGAGTGGAAAACAAGGGTGGTCTTGAGTCGGAGGTGGGGGGTGGCATGTAAAAAGGGGCTAAGAGTCTAAGGAGAATGTCTGAAACTAGTAAAGCACATCGAGAGGTCTAATTGACTCTCTCACTAGCCCTGGCTTGGGGCATCCTGAAGGACATCAACCGTAGAGACTTATGGAAAGGACGGAAGTGAATGTGATAAGAAAATTAGGGAAAGAGGCATGGACCGGTGGGAGATGAGTCCGGGGGATTGAAAGTGTATTCCTCAGAGAGCATCAGCTTCATTGAACAGGGTGTTAGGGCAATATTCTTTCAGGTAAGTAATACTGACAAGGAGAGAAACCCCATCGGGTTCTGATGTTCCTACGGCATATAGGAGGAGGCGGGGCAAAAAATAAAAGGTGTGAGGACAGGGCTGAGGGAGGAGCTGACTCCAAGCCCAGCCTGTTGGTTGAGGTTGCAGGGTTCACTCAAGCCCAGAGGGTGCCCTAGCTTGGCTCCAAAGCTCCCATGGTTTCAGACCAATCTGGCTTCTTTTCCAAGACCACTGAGGCAGAGCCCTTACTCTTCCCAAGAGATGCCTTTCAAAGTCTTAGATCACACACGGCTGAACACACCTTTGTTCCTCTGTAGGTGTGCCTCCTTTGTTGATGGAATCAAGATACACTTGGGGAACAAAAAGCAGAAAATCCAGCCAAAATGGAAGTACTAGGGGATGGAATTTTGGAACTCATGGAAACGTAGGCATTTTCTAGAATATTAAGGAACAGTTTCCCCCCCCCTTTATATTTGTACAGCATTTGAGGATTATTTTTCCTGAAGCTGAGACTCAGGATAGATGTGTAATAGTTTGAGGGTATCTTAACTGTTGTTTTACTGGTGTGGGAAGCACGTATCTCCCTACTCTCGCAACGTAACGGTCACGAAGAAAGGAAGCCAATATCACGAAGAGTCTGCAGCAACAAAACCAAGCCACCAAGAGTTCTTAGCAACCTGTTCCATGTGACAGGATGGGCCAACTGACTCATAGGGTAGCAAGTTCCAGGAGATGTCTTGGGTCTGAGGTAGCTTTTTCACTGGGACCCTCTTGGGTTTCCCCCAGTGAAGAGCAGCAAATGCAAACTTCACTTGCTGAGTGAGTAGAAGGCCACGGCACAAAGACAACCCAGGATAACAGATAAACCCAGAAATAAGTTACGTTGAACTTTCTAAAGCCAGACACCACGTTAGGATGCCTGAGCAGACATGATTATAGGGTCAGGTGGAGATTAGGTCATTATCTGGGGTTTAATTGCAGATGAGGAGGCATGACAGACTCAGGGCTGATCCTGGGGGTGAGAGGGGAGAACATTTGAAGTAACAGCCAAACCCCTTCCCTAGTGCTCAGGGAAGGGATGACTCAGCAGAAAGAAAGGATAATTAAAGATTTGGGCCTTGGCCTTGGCTTTTCCCTGGGTCTGGGTGTTATAGAAGGAGCTGAGGTATAGACAGCAGATCCAGGAGAACTCTATCTGAGAATTAATGTGCCTTTTGCTCTCTGCACTTGGCCCCCAGACTAGAGAAGAGTCCCCATATTTAGTGGCCAGACAAGTTGCTGAGGAGACCAGGAATAGAGGGGTGATTTCCAAGGAAGGGTTTCTGTGCCCTGATCTTGGCAGAAGAGCCCCGGGGAAGGTGGAAGGAGACTGGTTGGGGAAAGTGACAAGATTCCAGAGGAAATTTCTAACTGTCACAGTGAATCTAGACAGAAAAGCCTTAGACAAGAGGGGCAAGAGAGGTAGTATTGCTAAGCTATTGGTCTGTTCATCCTAGATATTTGGCCATTGGACACAAGGCAGTCCAAGATGGCTTCCAGTGCCTGAGGCAGGCACTTCCAGCCTTATAGGGTGTAATGGGTGCCATCTTCTTGGGGCCATGTTGGAACCTGGATGGGAGGGAATGAGCCCACAGCTGGTCAGGGATCACTGAAAATAGAAGTGGGGAAGACAAACAGGCAGGGAGGGATGTAGGGTAGCTTCAAGGAGCTGAAAGCCATTTGGGGATCAAAAATATCATAGGGTAATAAAAACTATGTACATCTCCCCAGACACTAGTGAGGCTTGGTTGTATTCTGAAATACCAGTTAAGTAGGTATTATTAAATATCAATGAAATATCAGTTTCCAAGCAATTTTCTCCTCTTCTGAAAGGCACTGAATTTAGAAAGAGCCTTACATGACAAAGTGATACAAATCAGTACATGTGTCAGATTTCCTGTTCACTGCTTAAAAAAAAAAAAACCTAATAAATGAAAAATACATAGTGTATAACTAACACTGTGGTTATCAGAAAGCCAAATGGAGATGTGGACAGAGAAAAATCCATGTGTTAAGTCTTTGGCTTTTCTCATGTGTTCCACTAGTGTGGTTGTTCAGGGCCTGCTGAAATGATACTGACACGTAGCTTTTCATTCTGATTTATCTAGCAATCTATACTGGTGCCAATATCTTTATTCAAGTCCTATGAAGGAATTGGGATCAATTAATGAATGAATAATTTTATTTAAAAGCAATTAATTAACATATAGTGTATTATTAATTTCAAGATTGAGTTTAGTGATTCATTGGCTGGAAAGAACACCCAGAGGTCATTACATCAAGTGCCCTCCTTAATGCCCATCACTCAGTTACCCCAGCCACTCACCCACCTTCCCTCCAGCAACCCTGCTTGTTCTCTATAGTTAAGAGTCTCTTAACTCTGTCTCCCTCTCTGATTCTGTCTTATTTTATTTTTCCTTCCCTTCCCCTATGTTCACCTGGTTTGTTTCTTAAATTCCACATAAGAGTGAAATCATATGATATTTGCCTTTCTCTGACTGACTTATTTCACTTAGCATAATACCATCTAGTTCCATCCATGTCATTGCAAATGGCAAGGTTTCATTCTTTTTGATGGCTGAGTAATGTTCCATTGCATGAATACTTTTCTTATGATCATTTCACCCAATTCTCCATCATTGTTAATAATTTACTTACAGTACAGGAAGTCCACAAGTGAATGGATTCTACTGTCGTTCATACTATCAACTCTTAGTACTTACAGTCAAGGATGGAAAAGCCACCACCAACAGCTTCAAGGTTGGGGTGAAGATCCAAGGAAGTTCTATATATAGCTGGTGAGTCAAGGAAACATAGGATAACCAGGAACTAAAACCCTCAAAAGGCATGGCAGCCTAGCAGGAAAAGGCAAGCCCATAAATACCCAAGACAAACATCCCTAGGGCTGGCCTCTGTCAGGAGTGGCTCTAGCTGGCCTGTCTTCAGGGGGTTTTAGTAGATTATGGGTAGCAAAAAAAAAAGCATATTGCTCGGTAGGGTCCCAAATGAGTTTTTGAAGTAGGTTTTATTATTTATTTTTATTTTGTCTTTTTCAGAGAGAGTAGGAGAGGAGGGGCAGAGGGAGAGAGAGAATCTTAAGCAGGCTCCATGTCCAGCATGGAGCCAGCAAGGGGCTCGTTCTCACCATCCTGAGGTCATGACCCAAGCCAAAGGCAGATGCTTAACCAACTGAGCCACCCAGGTGCCCCCAAATAAAATCTGAAAGAAAGAAAGAAAGAAAGAAAGAAAGAAAGAAAGAAAGAAAGAGAGAAAACAAAGAAAAGAAAAGAAGAGAAGAGAAAAGAAAAGAAAAGAAAGAAAAGATGAGAAAAGAAAAGAAAAGAAAAAAGAAGTAGAAGATAGCCAGCATCCAGAAGCCTCCCTCGTCTCCCCTCCCAGGCACCATCCTCCTCCCTTTTAAAATCATAGACTGGTGTAGCCAGTGTAATGGAATCACAGACTATACATCCTTACATATCTGACTTCTTTCATTCCACATAGCAGAGTTAATTTGTAACAACCAAGACCTGGAAACAACCCAAATGCTCAGCGGCAGAAATAACGAGTAAGTAAATTGCGATCTATTCACGCAAGGTAATACAACACAGCAACCCAAATAAATGACCTGTTGCTGCACGTAGCCCCATCGGTTAGTTTCACAAACATAATGTTGAGCCAAAGAAGTCATACTCAAACAAATATGCAATTCAAAAACAAACAAAACTGAACTGTGGAATTAGGAGTCAGAGCTGTGGTTCCGTTTGGCCATTTGGTCACCGAGGAGGTGGTGCGGGTGTGGGGGGAGTGTATAAAAAAAGTGAAGTCCCAGGAGTTTCTCAGTATTTTCGGTTTTAGTCATTATAATATGTGTATGAGTAAGGGTTTAGGTTTTGGAGGGGCTGTAGTTTCAGAGTTAAGAGTTTTATATCGTGATTGCTAGTGAGGTTGAATACTTTTTTATATATGTATCGGCTACTCTTTTCTGACATGTCTGTTAATATCTTTTGTCCATTTTCTCTGTAGGGTTGTGTTTTTTGCTCATTGGTTTCTTTTGTTTTATTTTTTACATATTCTGGATATAAGTCCTCTCTACTGTATCTATGCTTATACCCCTCCGGTTATATGTGTTGCAAATATCTTCTTCTCCTCTGGGTCTTGCTTTTCTCCTCCTTAATGGAGATTCTTTAAAACTGAGACATAATTGGGTGCGTGGGTGGCTCATTTGATTGAGCAGCTGCCTTTGGCTGGGGTCATGATCCCAGAGTGCCAGGATCGAGTCCTACATCAGGCTCCCTTCTCAGCAGGGAGTCTGCTTCTCCCTCTGCCCCTCTCCCTGCTTCTGCTCTCTCTCACTCTCTCTCTCTCTCAAATAAATATATATAATCTTTAAAAAAATTAAAAATAAAATTGAGATATAATTCACATACCCATAAAATACACCTATTTAAAGTGTACATTTCAGTGCAAGGTTGTGCCTTCATCACCAGTATCTAATTCCAGAACATTTTCATCAACCCAAAAGGAACCTCATTGTCATTCAATATCACTTCTTTTTCCCTCTCGGCAACCACTAATCTATTTTTTTGTCTTTGCAGATTTGCCTGTTCTGATCGCTTCATTTAAAGAGAATCATACACTATGTTTCTTTCATGTCTGGCTTCTATCATGAGAAAATGTTTTCAAGGTTCACCCATGTTACACCATATGCCAACACCTTCCGTCTTTCTATGGTTCCACTATTCCATTGTAGAAATAAAACAGATTTTGTTCATCAGTTCGTCAGTTGATGGATGTTTCAGTTGTTCCCACTATTTGGTTATTATGAATAATGCTGCTCTGGACACTTGCCTACAAGTTTTTCTGGGAACATATGTTTCCAATTCTCTTGGATTTAAAACTAGAAGTGGAATTTCTGGCTTATATGGCAACTCTATGTTTAACTTTTTGAGGAATGGTTAAACTTCTCAAAAGCAGTTTCACCATTTTATATTCCCACTAGTAAGATTGGGAATTCCCATTCCCAACACTTGTTTATTGTCTTTCTGCTATGCCCTCCTAGAAGATGTGAAGTGGTATTTCATTCTGGTTTTGATTTGCATTTTCCGAATGACAAATGATGTTCAGCATCTTTTCATGTACCGTCTGGCCTTTTATATATCTTTGGAGAAATGTTTATTCAAATCCTCTGCCCATTTTTTCATTTTTTAAAAAATCACTCAGTAATAAGAGTTATTTATATTCTGGACATAAGTCCCTTATTGCATATATGATTTGCCAATATTTTCTCCCATTCTGTGGGTTCTCTTCTCACTTTCTTGATAGTGTCCTCTGAAGCACAAGATTTTTAAAATTGATGAAGTCTAGTTTATTTTTTTCTTCGGTTGCTTGTAGTTTTGGTGTTATATCTAAGAAACCATTGCCTAATTGAAGGTTATACAGGTTTGCACCTATGTTTTTTTCAAAGGGTTTTATAGTTTTGACTTTTAGCTTTGGTCTACAATCCATTTGGAGTGAATTTTGGGTATGGTGTGAGATAGGGATCTGATTTCATTTCTTTGAATGTGAATATTCAGTTGTCCCAGCACTATTTGTTGAAAAGACCATTCTTTCTCTTACTGAATTGCCTTGGCATCCTTGTCAGAATCACCTGATTGTAAATGTAAGGGTTTATTTTTTTACTCTTAATTCTAGTCCATTGATAGATATATGGCTATCCTTATGCCAATAATGCAATATCTTGATTGTTTCCGCTTCATAGTATAGAAAGTATACATCATTTTTTTCAAGACTGTTAAAGCTATTCTGGGTCTCTTTCATTTCTGTATCAATTTTAGGATCAGCTTGCCAATTTCTGCAGAAAAAAATGGCTGGGATTTTGACAGGGATTGTGTTGAATCTGTTGGACCATTTGAGTAGTATTGTCAACTTAACAATACTGTATGTTCCAATCCATGGACATGGCCCCTCTTTCCATTTATTTAAGCCTTCTTTAATTTTTTTCAACAGCATTTTGTGGCTTTTAGTATGTAAATCTTGCAACTCTTTTGTTAAATTTATTCCTAAGTCTGTTATTTCCTGCAATGGTATTGTAAATAGAATTGTTTTCTTCATTTTACCAGATTAGTCATTGCTAGTACATAGAATTGCTAATACATAGAAATTCAATTGATGCTTATATATTGATCCTATACCCTGAAACCTTGCTGAGCTCATTTATTATCTCCAATAGATTTCTTTCATATGGATTACTTAAATTTTTCTATATACAAGACCATGTCTTCTGCAGAAAGAGATAGTTTTACTTCTTCCTTTCCAATCTGGATGCCTTTTGTTTTACTTTCTTGCCTAATTGTCCTGACTAGAACCTCTAGAACAATGTTAAACACAGGGAGTGGGAATAGACATCCCTACCTTGTTCTTGATCTTAGGACGATGTTAGGTAATTCACCATTTCAACATTCGGCCTTTCTACCTTAAATATAATAGTGGTTGTGGGGTTTTCATAGATGTCCTGTATGAGATAGAAGAAGTTTCCTTCTATTCCTAGTTTGTTGAGTGTTTTTTATCATGAAGCAGTGTTGGATTTTTGCCAAATGCTTTTTCTGTATCTTTTGCGATGATCATATTTTAAAATTTTTTGTTCTCTTCTATTTTATCCTAATACGATGTATTACATTGATCTTCTTATGTTGAATTAACTAATGGTATCCTTTGGGGACCTTAATATAGGTCAATTTATCCGTCTTTTCCTTCAGGTTTCATGTTTTTGTGCCTTGTATAAGAAATCTTGGCCTATCCCAAGATCATGAAGGTGTTCTCCTGTATTACACTTTTATATGCCTTGGTGTTTTTACCTTTCACATTTAGGTCTACAATCCATCTAGAATTGATATTTGTGTAGACTGTTTATAGAGATCAACATAAATTTTGCCCGTATTGATTTCCACTTGACTCAGCACTATTTACTGAAAAGATCATCCTTTCCCATTGCTCTGATGACAAAAGTGTCACCTTTGTCATAAACTGAGCATGTGCGTGTACTTCTAGACTCTCTATTCTGGTCCACTATTTGTCTAATCTTGTTCTAGTGACACATTGTCTTAATGACTGAGCTTCATGACAAGTCTTGACATCCTGTAGCATATGTCCTCTTATTCTGTTTTTTACGGTCAACATTAGCTTGCCTATGTTTGGCATGTTTTTGTTTTGTTTTGTTTTGTTTTTTTAAAGATTTTATTTATTTATTTGACAGAGAGAAATCACAAGTAGGCAGAGAGAGAGGAGGAAGCAGGCTTCCTGCCGAGCAGAGAGCCCGATGCGGGGCTCGAACCCAGGACCTGGGATCATGACCTGAGCCGAAGGCAGCGGCTTAACCCACTGAGCCACCCAGGCGCCCCATGGCATGTTGTATTGCTGTATAAATTTTACAATCAGCCTTGTGATGGACACACATAAGTTCTGAAACCTTTACTGAGGCTGCATTGAGGCTGTCGATCAGTTTTGGAGAGAACTGACATTTTTGCAATTTTGAGGATCCTGGCACATTCATCAGTACGGAATTTTATAAGCTTTGTCTTTTCTATATTTTTTTAATGAGAATAAATTAAAATAATAAAAATAACAACAACAATCATAACAGCTAACCTTTAAAAATAGTTACTATATGCTTTATGGGCACTCTCTTATTGTATTATAAAAATTTGCCAACAATCATGAGACCTCCCTGAAGAAAACCATAATAGTTTGTCGAAGGCATAAAAACAATATTTCGAAAAATGGCAAGGCATGGCATGTTCTTGGATGGGAAGAATTGATAATCATAAGAGTGTCAATGATTTCCAAATAAATATTTACCTTAAATTACTTCTTTTTTTTTAAAGATTTTATTTACTTATTTGACAGACAGAGATCACAAGTAGGCAGAGAGGTGGGGGGAGGGAAGCAGGCTCCCTGCTGAGCAGAGAGCCTGATGCGGGACTCGATCCCAGGACCCTGAGATCATGACCTAAGCCAAAGGCAGAGGCTTAACCCCCTGAGCCACCCAGGCGCCCCACCTTAAATTACTTCTAATCAGAATATCAATGTGTTTTCTTAGAGTTGTACAAAAAAGCACTTTAGCCCTTATATTGAAGAAATTCTAAATGTTTTAAAGATTTTATTTATTTATTTGAAAGGCAGAGATCACAAGTAGGCAGAGAGGCAGAGAGTGAGAGGGGGAAGCAGGCTCCCCGCTGAGCAGAGAGCCCAATGCAGGGCTCCATTCCAGGACTCTGAGATCATGACCTGAGTGGAAGACAGAAGCTTTAACCCACTGAGCCGCCCAGGCGCCCCCTCAGAATTGACAACTTTTTTAAAAAGATTTTTTCTTCAATTTCAAGAAAGAATATCAAGGTAGAATTGCTCTACCTGGTATAAAAGGTTCTACAATGTTAATGTGATGATTTTTTAAAACTGTATGGTTTGGCTTATAAATAAGCTTACAGATCCGAAAAGTCAAAAAGTCAAAAAGATCCGAGGAGATATTTAATTTAACACATGATAAAAACAAGATTTTTGGGGTGCCTGGGTGGCTCAGTGGGTTAAGCCATTGCCTTCGGCTCAGGTCATGATCTCAGGGTCCTGGGATCGAGTCCCACATCGGGCTCTCTGCTCAGCAGGGAGCCTGCTTTCCCCCTCACCCCTGCCTCTCTGCCTACTTGTGAACTCTTTCTGTCAAATAAATAAATAAATAAATAAATAAAAATGTTAAAAAAAAAAACAAACAAGATTTTTATTCAGTGGGGAGAAGATAGATTATTTAATTAGTGTTATTGACATAATTGGTTATTGATCCAAAATATAATGAATAGATTAAAACGTGAAAGGAGGGGCGCCTGGGTGGCTCAGTGGGTTAAGCCGCTGCCTTCGGCTCAGGTCATGATCTCAGGGTCCTGGGATCGAGCCCCACATCGGGCTCTCTGCTCAGCGGGGACCCTGCTTCCCTCTCTCTCTCTCTCTCTGCCTGCCTCTCCGTCTACTTGTGATCTCTCTCTGTCAAATAAATAAATAAAATCTTTAAAAATAAATAAATAAAAAAATAAAACGTGAAAGGAAAAACATAAGCCAAAAAAACAATGGAAAAGTTTTAGGAGAAAATTTTCATAGCCTCAAGATTGGGAAGGCAAGAGAGACTTTTACAATACAGGCAATCGACAGTCCATAAGGAAGACTAACAAGTTCTACTACGAAAAGTAAAAATGCAAAAACAAAATAGGAAAAACATTTGCAACTTTTTTGACTGATGAGTTCCTATCCCTAATACACAAGGAGCTCTTGCAGCCAGTTTAAGGGGAAAAAAAAAAAAAAAAACAAAAAAAAAAAACCTCAACTCAATAGAAACATGAGCAAAGGGTATGACCAGGCAAAGAAATGAAAATAACCAGTAAACTTTTGAAAAGATCTGTTCACTCTCTTCTAGACAGGGAACAACAACTTACATCAACATGATAGTATTTTTTTTTCTTTTTACCAATCATATTGGCAAGAATTAAAAGGCTTGTAGAGGAAACAGACCGGCTTATACAATGCTAGGGGGAGGGTGAACTCCTTCCTTTCAGTAAAGGGAACTGGTCTGTAGCATCAGTTAAAATGTCAAAACTTTATACCATTTAACCCAGCATTTCCATTTGGTGGATGATATACTTCAAAGGACACATGTTCGCAGATGGTTTTCTGCAGCTACTGAAGAAAGAGTTAGATCTATTGTACGTACTATATGAGATGCCCATAACAGCTTTAGGTTAAAAAAGCAAGCTGCAAGGTAATGTTATAGACTCTTAATAATAGACACTTAAATTAACATTTACATAACATTAACATTTAAATTACACAGTAGGATCAGTTCTAAGTGATTCACGGGTATCTGTTTGCTCGTGGAAACAGCAAGACTGACCAATGAGGTTGGGCTCCCATCAGTCCTGGTTTGTTGATGGGGAAGGTGTAGCATCAGAAGGTCACAGAGCATGTTCGTGGTGGAGCTGGGATTGGAACCCAAAGCACTCGGAGTCCGCGGACTCGAGTCTGTGTTTGTAACCTCTTTGGTGTTCTGCATGTTGATCCCATTATTTTATTTTATTTTATTTATCCCATTTTTTTAAATGATTAAATTTTAAAGAAGGAAGTGGGGGGAAGAGGAGGAGGAAGAGGAGAAGGAGAAAGAGAAGAAGAAGAGGAAGAGGAAGAAGAAGAAGTAGAAGAAGGAACGAGAAAGAAGGAGGAGGAGGAGGAGAAGGAGGAACCACAACAACAACAAAGGGAAGGGGGAGGGGAAGGGGAGGAAGGGGGGAGGGGAGGGGGAGGACGGGGGAGGAGAGAGGGGAAAGAAGGGAAGAAAAAGAAGGGGGGAGGAGGGAGGGAAAGGAGAAGGGGAGGCGAGGGGAGGAGGGAAGGAAGAAGGAGAAGAAGGAGGAGGGGGAGAAAGAGGAGGGGGGAAGGAGGAGGAGGAGAAACCACTACACAGGAAACGTTTTTATGAAATATGTAGTAGGAATTAAGTGTGGGAAGTTTTTCTGCATTTTAACGCATTCCTTTGGTTGCGGAGATCCCTGGTTCTCTCACTGGGATCATCTGGGGAGTTTTTAAAATGCCGATGCCTGGGCCCCACCCCCAGAGATTATGATCTAATCGGTATGGTGTGTAGCCTAGGCATCAGATTTTTACAAGCTCCCCTATCGATGCTTATTGTGTAGCAAACGCTGGCACGGACAACTTGGGTCTGAAATCCAGCTTTGGAACGGTTTGGCATGTGATCCCTGGAGGTATTTTTGCAATTGCCCTGGTAACCACTAGATGGAGTATTGTCCACATGACAGCGAGGCACCAACCAGTCCCGGCAGAACCCGGTCGGGTAGGGGAAGTAGAAAGCTTCAAGGAAGGGAAATGGATAGACCATCTCCGTGCCCAGGTGTCCCGCCAGGTTCTAGCCTTCCGCCCTATCATGGAGTTAGCATACATCTTTTCAAAGTTCTCGGAAGAGATTCTTCTAAGTCTGACTTTCCCTCAAGTCAGAGAGGCACGGCTCTTTCGTTTCTTCCTGTCTCTGGGTCTTTTCTTGGATATGAATTACAGAAAGTCATTCTTTGTGATGAGGCCACACCCTCTGTTGTCTGTCTGCAAGAGTAAGAAGGTATGAAGCTCTTTGAAAACCTCTAAATTAAAAGTACACAATTGACTATGGTAAATAGCCAGGAAGGCAATATTTAAACCCTACTTAGAGACTGAGATTTGTGGTGGGAGTAAATAGAGCAGTCAGGAGAAAACCATTCAATTAAGAAGATCCCTATCCCGCTAACACACAAGAAGGCAATTTTGCCAGAAACAAACATCTCTGGGCTTACCTTTTCCCCCTATGATCTCAAAATAAATATGAACCTCCACACTTTTTGGTCAGGCACGCTTGATCCGTTCAAGAGTATTGTGCTGATTTCTGTAAGTGCTTAACTCATAAGGATTACGGGCAAAGTCAAGAAACATATTTAAGAAAAATTTTTGCAAAAACAGTAGCCTCAAAACTAAAGTGTAATGACTGTATCAGTGTTTGGACTTTTTCCCATCAGAATTTCTAGTGTTCTTAGTCAATGTACAATTCGCATGTTTCCTAGAACAAAGAACTCCAACTCACCAAGGAAGGAGATGATGGCTGTACCCCAGAGCAGAGGATTCATGTAAAGGAATTGAGGTTTCTGTCATAGCTATCCATCCACAAAGTAGTCCAAGAATTATGAGGCTCCATGGACCATCCTGCCAAAAATCTGTACCCAAGTCTATACTAGTCACTAGTTCTCCAGAGAAACAGAACAGATAGGAGATAAATAGATAGATAGATATACATGTATATGTAAATATATTCTATATGTATATAGAAATAAATGTAAATATGTATATATGAATAAACAAATCTGTATACATATAAATAAATAAATATAAATAAGTATATATGTGTCTGATATTTTTAATTGAATTGGCGATTTCCTATAATAAATTTCTCCACAATTACGGAGGCTGAGAAGTCCCAAGAAGTCCCAGTCTAGGCTGGAGACCCAGGGGAGCCATCGATGTAAGTTCAAGCCCAAAGTCAGAAGACCATGAAACAGAGCGAGTGAGTTCTCCTTTACTCAGGCTTTTTGTTCTATTCAGGTCTTCAAAGGATTGGATGAAAATCCAATAGCTTTGTATGAGGGTGTTCCACAGAATTCCAGTTCCTCGGGATGTTAATATAGTCCATTTGGTATAGAAGGGTTCCAATATTATAAGTTTGGAAAAACCTGGGTAAAATGGTTACACAGATTTCTTTCTTCAGTCCTTCTTAAAGCCTTTAATATGTCAATGTGCTCTGTGATTATCCAAGAGAGGTGATACTTTGCAAAGCTTTCCAAACTTATTTAACACAGTATCTTGTTTGGCATTTAGCACCTCTCTGAAAACTGGAACACTCCTTTATAAAATGCTTCAGAGCAGAGCCTGTGTTTTATCTGATTTTGTATCCCAGGCTCTACCTCAATGCCTGCCAAACAGAAGAGACCCAATAAATGCTTGAGGGTCTATTAAATGAGATGATGAATGATGAGTGAAAGAATCATAGAGATATGGCCAAGCCGTAAACAGTCTACACAGGACTAGCCTGAGACTATGACAAGGACTTTCTAGCCCAGTCCCAGAGAGCCAGAAAACATGAAATAGATTTTGAGGACCCTGGACGAGAGCCTACGCTCTCACCATTGTGGAACATGCCCCAGGAAGAACAAAGGTAAATTCACTCTTTCTTAGTGAAGCAGATGCCCCCTGGGCATATCCCCTGTTCTTCCCAACGGATGGGCACCTGCATTTCTACCTGAACTTTTCTTTTGTTTCAAGAGCCAGCTTTGCTGTCCACTCACCAGACCCCCAGGAACAACTCGCACCAATGACCAACTGGATAGGGCACATAAATACCCCGGCTCCCCCGCCCCCCATGATGGGATAACCCCTAGTGTTGTGTGATGCACCCCTCCCAGAGTACCCTGGGGGACCGCGCTTAAATGGCCCACAGAGGCAACTTGATAAGGCAATGGCTCCTCCCACCCCTGACTCACTTGCCCAGGCCTGCTGCTAGGATCCCCCTGGGATCACCTCTCTCACGTACTACTGGCTCCTGATCCTTGGCTCGCTTTCTGCTCTTTGGGGACCACTAAAATGACAGTGCTCACCTTCCTATGATCTCTCTCTTATCCTGGCTCCACCTCAATGGCAGGACATCAGGACCCCTGGAAATTCCCCTTAAATTATTTTTTGGAGTCTTCCAAGGGACCCTCCTGTTGGCTCTCCTGTTTATCAGCTCCAGTCATCCTGTGTGCCCCTGTCATTCATTCAGATGGTATTAAGGAGAGACTCTGTGATGTTGCTGGTACCACAGCAGACACCAGGGATGCAAAGGTGACCAAGACAGCCCTTGTAAAGCTTCTGGTCTTACAGGAAAGATAAGCACAATTACATTATTACACAAACCAACATGCAATGTTAATCTTTCATGAGTGCTGAGAAGTCAAACCTCGGTGAGCTATGAAGAATAACAGGAGGGCCTAATACAAGGAAAGGTGTAAAAAGAGGCTTCCCTGGGGAATTGAGCTTATTCCTGAAATATGAGGGATGAATATGAACTAGAAGACATGGGGGTGGGGAAGAGAGATCAAGGCAGAGGGAAGAGCATATGCAAAGGCCCTGGGTAGAGGAATGTGCTTCTTTCCATGCCAATATTGCTGACAGGTAGGCCTCCCAGGTTCCTGAAGTCATCAGTCCCATCTAGGGAGTGGGAGCAAGATTTTAAATTGGGGGGAAAGCACCCTTTATCACTCTGCCAGACTTTGTCCTCCAAGGCCTCACACACATCCATTTGTTCTTTGAGGCTCATGGATGTCTCTCCTGCAGATGAATCCACGTCCTAGTGTGTGGACAGCCTGGCAGTCCCTCTCTCTGCGGAAGGATTGCACTCCCTGGGTCGTCAAAGCTGGGTTGGCTTTGGCCAACAAAGTGTGAGCAGGAGTGATAAAGTCCACTTTCTAGAGGAGGCCTCCAGGAGCTCGTACATAGTTGCCATGTCCTTTCCCCTCCTCCATAGCAACTAGCTGTGTTCAAGATGAGCCAGCTCTGTCTGTCTAGGATGACAGTGACACATCAGCCGACCATCAATAATCACGTAGCAGAAGCCAGACAGAAACCTTCATTGTTTCAGGCTCCTGAGATCTGGGGGTTGCTACTGTAGCATGTGCTAGCCAGTCGTGACGGATCAACCCATGGGAAGGGATTTGGGAAAGACCCATGCAGGCAGAATAGCACAGGGGCTCATGGCACCATCTCTGGGAACCACCAGCATGCATGTGAATCTAGCTCAGCTGCTTCTTCTGAGAAAAATGGGAGAGCTGCTCAAGCTCTTTATGCCTGTTTCTTCCTCTCTAAAATAGCAATCATTGTATTTAGTGCATTTTCTTAGGAGAATTACAGAAGTTAAATCATGTGCAGAGTTTGGAAAATTGCCAGGCACAGAGAAGGTGCTCAATAAATATTAGATTTATTATTAATATTTCTTCAACAACAACAACAATTTTTGCCACAGGTGGCCCAGTTCCCTCATTCAGAAAAAATATCATCCAAAGGACACCTCACTGACATCTGGCCTCCAAGAGAGAGGCAAGCTTCTGTGTTAGGAGAGGCAAACTCAAATGTCCCCAAGGAGCCAGTAAGTGGCATTAACTTATTTACCTTCCTTCCTCCCTTCCTTTCTTCCTTCATTCCTCCTTCTCCCTTTTCTTTCCTTCTTTCTCTTCCTCTTTTTCTCTCCCTTTCTTCCTCCCTCTTTTTTTCCTTCTTTTTTCCTCTTTCTTCCTTCCTCCCTCCCTCTTTCTTTCTTTCTTTCTTTCTTTCTTTCTTTCTTTCTTTCTTTCTTTCTTTCTTTTATCTATCTATCTATCTATCTATCTTTTTCTTTCTTTCCCACATTGGAAAGAGGCTCAGCTACAAAGAAAAATCTGAGTCCTCTATAAACAAATCAAGGTTGTCAATGAAGGGATAAATGACAGCTGATGTTCAGCTCCTAGGCTGGGAGGCTGTGGGTAATGTTGAGTGCTATGGGGCGGGAGGAGCCCTGGAGAGTCCGACTGGGGCAGCCAGGAGCCATCCACAAAGTCAGGTGCAGTGATTTTTCCAAGGCAGGAGGAGAGTCCGATTTTATAATGAGAACTTGTTTCTTTTAAAAACACGGTTTTGGCCACACAGATCATATTAGAAAGTTGGATCGGTCTGCAGTTGGCATCTTCTGTTTTCAAGACTCCCGCCTTCCTACAGGGGCAGATGTTCAAACATTTGCGTCCCTAAACATTTGGGTTCTTCTCGGAAGGGCTTTTCCAGAATCCAGATAACACCAGCCCAAAGATGCCCTTAAGCCCCCACCTCCTGCGAACATAAAAGACCCCTCTCAGTTTTGAAATGGCGATATTTTCAGCATCTACCATCCTCTCAGAGTTGCTCAGCCCATTGGACCTTGGTCAGGAGGAACTCAAACCGGGCTGAGAGGAGTCTCCCCAGCAGTTTTTGGGAAAAGCAAGCTTGTCCCAGGCTCCTGGTCTCAATATGGAAGCGGACTGGAGAGGGGCTGGGTAAACCCTGCCCTGTGTCTCCAGCAGCTCCCCATCCCACTTAGGACCACCTTTTGAAAGGAGGAGGCTTGGGGGACCACTCTGAAGGCCCTGGCCACCTGCCGTTCATTTGTCCCTTTGGGATCCGTCCTGCCTCCCCCATCAGTGGTCAGCCAATGGGGTGCAGTCTCCGGGGAGGCTTCGACCCACACCCTACCTTCTCTCCCACACCGCGGGGAAGGTCAGACAGTTGAAGTGATCCTGCCCCACTCTTGTCTGTTAACCTTGACCTGGGGAAAACAGTGATTTTGTATCAGCCAGAGGAAAGCAGCGGGATCCTTCAAAACAGTTACCAGTGACTTCTAACTTGACTTCTGGTTTTTTTTTTTTTTTTTTTTTTTTTTTTTTTTTTTACGATTCAGTCTCTTATCTGTAGGGTAGGTGTAATAATAGCATCTTCCGAGAGTCATGTGTCACATAATTCATTAGCATTTCCAAACCCGGGTGAGCTTCTCGGTGGGAGAGATGGTATACCCAGCTGCACAGCCCCATATGATCTCATACATGAATATCTCCATTCTCAGGTAGCAATCGAATGGGGAAAATACTTTCGAGAAATGTGATTTAAAATACTTCACATTAACACTTCACATGACTATGACTGTCAGAGCTGCTCACTCCAATTTATCTTTCCACGTGGGTTTCTCCAAACGGAGCTGGCAGATTTTTTTTCTCCCCAATCCGACCCCAATTCCAATTCCAAACTTTCCCTAATTTCTTGCATGCGGTCTAAACGCATAGCCACACACCAACATGGGAACAAATCGGGTTTTGATCATGTGGAAGAGGGAGGACAGGGAGTGCCCTCCCTGGGTAATGAAATGCGTCAAGCCTAATGTTCTGGAAGAACAAAAAACCTTTCTAGAGACTTTTTTTTTTTCTCCCAGAGTCACCCTCATTAATATTAGAAGACATTTGCTGCCACTTTAAAAGATGAAGCTTTGTAACATGCCTGTAACTAGCGCAGAACAAATTTATTTCAGGTGGGTTCCTAGTAGCAGCAGGGGAAGTTCTGGCTTACACCTCGATCCTTCTCGCAGGTACACGAGGACTGATTCTTTCTTCTGTGGGAACTTTGAACATGACAAACCCTTGAGGAGGGGCTTGCCCCTCCCCCCAAGTGAGTATCTGGTTATTTCTATATTCTTTTATTACTCTCCAAATATTCTTGGCCCCGCACTTAGAAGGGTGGGTGTGATGAGGGTGATGGACATTAGAGGTGAGGTCTCCCCACACATGCTTGCCAGCCCCTGGCGACCAGGACACACAGATGGGCCTCAGCCAGCAGGGGTCAAGAGGTCAGCTGACTCTGGGCAAATTTCCTTCATTAGATCATGGTGCACCTGCGACTGGCGCTCTCCAAGCATCTGTTTATGAAAACACGGCAACACCAAAGCCAATATTCAGCACACTGGCCAACCCAGTTCTGTTCAGTAAGAGGTCTCTTCCGATTAGATGGTACCTATACCTTCCAGGTTACTTGATATTTTGAATGTTACCCCCACCCACTGTCATGGGAGATGCTAATGGGTCCCATTTATCTCTGTGTATGAGCTCATTTAATCTTCACATGGTCTTGTTACGTCGAAGCCGTCATTATGTCCATTTGCACAGATTAGGAAACTGAGGCTCCAATGAGGATTTGAGAAAATCCAGTCAACCAGCTGGAGGAAGCAGGATTCTCCTCTGTGGGGGCGCAGGTCTAGGCTGGCTCTCTCATCTTTGTCTTCCCATGTCTGGCCCAGAGCAGGTACTCAGTAAATATCTATTGAATGAATGCACAAAAGAGTCAATAGTTAAATGGATGTCCATGGGCCCACACCATCCCATTTCATGGCTATGCTTTCCTGGGAAACAGGACCCTTCTGATTTCTTGTCTTTTGCCTCCTCCTCTAGCCTTCCATGGTTAAGCCCCCTGCTCAGAGCAAAGCAGGCTGGCAAGAAAGCCAAGTTTGCACAGCAGCTAGGCCTTCATTAAGATAGATTGCCCCCCCCACTTCCTGACATGGCTTCCATTTAAGTTCTCTTCCCCCCTGTGCTGCAGTAGCCTCCAGCAGCCCTACTAGGGTTGAGGGTGTCATCAGCTCTGTCTTCCCTGGCTGTGTGTCCTTGGCCAAGTCACTTAACTCCCGAGTTGCCATTTCTTCATCTGTAAAATGGAACAAATAATAAAGCTTACCATGCACATTGGATGATACCTGGTTTCTGTGGGTTTTAGCACAGTGATCCTGTTATCATAACAGTGCAATTGAAGAAAATGTCTTCCAGAATGTAGACATGGGAATTCACTGTACTAATCTCTCTGCTTTTGAGTATTCAGAAAATTTATCTTTTTTTTTTTTTTTTAAGTAAGGGCTTGAAGAAGGGCTCTTGGGTTAGTCCTTAGTGGTATTCATCAAATATTACCCACTCTTTTTCCCCTCAGAGAAATGATAGGATTGGAGTCAGTCATGTGACTTACCACGTGACACAGTTAGCTGTGTGACTTGCTTTGGCCCATAAAATATGAGACAAAGCAACGTGTGTCAATTCCAGGCAGCAGCTCTGAGTCAGAGCACCATTTGCCAAGTTCTCTTGCCCTCTGCTCTGCAGCTGGCTATGTTCTGGTTCATGGTTCCTCTGTCAACCTATGACCTGGAGTGAGGATGACTCAGGGCAGAGTCTCCAGTCCCCCTACAATGGGCACTTGGCATGATCCAGCAATAAATTCTTGCTATTTGAAGCCATTGAGACTTGAGGGTTGTTTGTTACTGCCACAGGACCTGTCCCAAACTGACTGATGCAGATGAGATTCAGAGAAGAGACAGACTCTCAGCAGAAGTGCACAGACCATGGCTGATGGTTGACGACTGACCTTCCCCTCCAAGATGCCAGGAGACAGAAGCAGAGGTGGAGGGCCACGTGAAACACAGCCTCTATAAGGGGGACTTCTCTTTTCCTTTCCTTTTTTTTTTTTTTTAAGATTTTATTTATTTATTTGACACAGAGAGAGAGAGAGGTCACAAGTAGGCAGAGAAGCAGGCAGAGAGAGAGAGGGAGAAACAGGCTCCCTGCTGAGCAGAGAACCCGACGTGGGGCTCAATCCCAGGACCCTGAGACCATGACCTGAGCCAAAGGCAGAGGCTTAACCCACTGAGCCACCCAGGTGTCCTGGGGGGGGACTTTTCAATAGTTCTTCCTACTTTGGTGAAAAGGGAGAACAGGAGGCATTTGAAGTATGGCTTCATTTTATCGTCCCTCCCTACCAGCCAATGTCATAGTCTCCCTATCCTTGGGGTGTGCTCCCAGACTCACAACAGCACCCACCTCCTCCCACCCCCTGCATAATACAAGTACTTGGCTAATCCCTTACAATATCAGATGATGATTAAAACTAGCATTGACATTTCTTGCACTATTTGTCCAAGAACCAACCCATTTCCCTTTCTACCAGTGCTTTCCACCTCTCATGTGGTAGTAAATGTATACATTTTTTTTAAGATTTTTTATTTATTTATTTGACAGACAGAGATCACAAGCAGGCAGAGAGGCAGGCAGAGAGAGAGGAGGAAGCAGGCTTCCTGCTGAGCAGAGAGCCCGATGCGGGGCTTGATCCCAGTACCCTGGGATCATGACCTAAGCCGAAGGCAGAGGCTTTAACCCACTGAGCCACCCAGGCGCCCCAAATGTATACATTTTTTAATGGTTTTGGTCTGTATTTTTATAGACTCATGTAAAGAAAGATGCCAAAGTCCCAAGTGTACAATTTAGTAAATTATCATCAGGCCAAGACCCCTGTAATTACCACTCGATTGGTAAAAATGCAATTTAGCAAGATGCTAAATTGGAACTTCCAACTGAGGTACCAAGGCCCAGAGAGGCTGCATTCCAAAGCAATGAGCCTAAAACCAGTTGTAGGACTCTTGAGACCAGGACCAACCTGAGGGTATACAAGGATTGAGTTGTTGGGTATGAGAGACCATTTATAAAGAGCATCTCTTTGGACAAGACTGAGCCAAGAGTACTGACACCCCCATGCATGAGAGAGAGGGGCTTCAAAGGAACCACATGGAGTGCCTGGCATGTGTCCCATGCTGTAAAGGGGACCCAGTGGGCAGGTGTCTGCTCAGGAAATCTTGAAGATAAGAGATCAAATTCCAGTGGAATTGTTTATTAATGATCTCTCCTTACAAAAACCACCTACACCAAGGACTAAGGTTAGCACAGTGCCTGGCACACTTAAGGAGCTCTCTGTCCATCCCAGTAGCCATGATTGTCATTGTTCTTGCCCCTGGACTTGAGACCTGGTGAAAGGGGTAAACCTCTCTTGATGAAGGCTTCCCTGCCTCTTGACTCCATATTGGCTAATTCAGGGTTGGGTCTTTGTTCATGGAGGACCATGGAGGACCATACAAGAACCAGCAGAGGCGCTGCTGGAGATCTGAAGGAAGCCGATTTGAACATCTCTCCTACCACCCATCTCTGTCTCAGAACATCTCTACCTTCTTAAATCCCATCATTTACCTTCCTTTGGGTGTTACTCTAAAAGCTTCTGTTAACCATAGAAGGGATGGCCACTAATCTATGCATTGGGTCCTGCCATGGACGTAGCGCCCTGCATTGCTCTGGGATGTCATATGCACTGTTTTCTTTTGGGCTGCCTCGCATCCTACCCCCTTCCTGTCCAGGCAGTTTCCCCACCATCGGAACCTCAACACACAGGCGTGTTCTAGAGTAAGACTGACCCACCTACCAAAACCAATTCTTAAATTCTCGGGCATCTTTAGAAGTGGGTGTTAAATGGTTGGCAGATAAAAATTGGCTGTGGGGGGAATGTTTACACCATAGAAGTCATCAAACTGCCACAGATCACAGATTTTCCCACTGGAGAGCAGGTTGCTAACACTTACCAGCACACCACTAGGCACGTCACTTGGGGTGAGCCAGCTGATCCTATCTGAGGCTTTGACTCTTGGGTAGAGAATCCAAGACAAAGGGACAGGACAGAATCTGTTTCCTGCAGGGGCAGCTGACAATAGCAGGGGTTGTCCATTGGGAATAGTGGCAGTGCCCAGCGGAGGTCTGTCATGGTCTTGGCTCCGTCTTCCTTCTGCCTCTCTGCTTTTGTTCCCGCCCAACCTCCATGCCTTCTCCTCCAGTCTTCCCAGCAATTCCAAGAGCTACCCTTCCCTGCTAAGCTAACCAGAGCCACTCCTCCTGAGGGGTTGCCCAATAGAGATGATGAATAACCTGGTAGACGAGAAGTCCCTGAGGAAGGAGAAGATGCTCACTTTGATTTTCTCAGAGGGAAGGGCCACTTGGGGCAGAGCAGTCCTAGCTCATTCACTTAACAAATGGGAGCGCCTACTGTGTGCAAAGCAGCTGATATCAACTATGCCATTAATTCTTTTTTTTTAAAGATTTTATTTATTTATTTGACAGAGATCGCAAGTAGGCAGAGAGACAGGCAGAGAGAGAAGAGGAAGCAGGCTCTCTGCTAAGCAGAGAGCCCGATGCGGGGCTTGATCCCAGGACTCTGGGATCATGACCTGAGCCGAAGGCAGAGGCTTTAACCCACTGAGCCCCCCAGGCGCCCCAATGCCATTAATTCTTATGCATTGTTCCAGCATCATAATAGAGATAACTATTTGAACCGTGCAGTGGGTAAAGTGCTGTGTGAGGTACTAAGGGACATACTGGAAAAAAAAAAAAATCTGTGGCTCCCTTCCAGAATTTAGGGTTTAGCTGGCGACATAGGTATGTGCTCTTGTAGCTTAACATCTGGACACAAGCTCTCATTCATCAGGAGCGTGGGGACCCGGAACTTCCAACTTTAGGGATCAGGGAAGGCTTTCGAAAGAAGGTGGGATTTAAGGACAGCTTTGACAGTGGTTTCACACGTGTCAGAGAAATGCCACTTTTTTGAAGTTAAAAAAATACCCTCTTTTTATTAGAAAATACTATCCATTCATTTCCAGAAAGCATTTGGCAATGCAGAAAAAGTACCTGTGAATTCTGCCACCTGAAATCCTACCACCTACAGGTGACCACAATTAGGATGGCCAAGGGCCCTTCTGCCCAGCTGCAAGATCCTGTTATGCACGCTCTCGTGTAACCAGCTGTTTTCACTCAACAATATGTCATGGACATTTTTCCATGCCAATTATTCCCAATCTACATCACCATTTAAGTGGCTGGAGAGTATTCCATTATACGGATGCACTCTAAATTAATCAAATCCCCATTGATAAACATTTAGTGTTGCGGTCAAGGGCACGGACTCTGGAGCCCGACCGTCCAAGCATAAATCCTGGCGCTTTGACTCTCTGGCTGGGTGATCGTCAGTGGAAATCCTACCTCTGAGTGCAGGTTCCTCCTCTATAAAATGAGGTTATTAATAATAGCCACGGCATAGGGATGTTGTGAGTAGATGTCTGCAAAACATTTATAACAGTTTCCAGCACACATTAAATGCTCAATTCAGGCCAAGTGTTGTTGGAGTTGCAAGCAGGGCTGTGACCATCATCTGAATACAGACTCCCCATTACCTATTTCGGATAAAAGTTAGAAGTATAATGAAACAGCCAAACGGTAAACATATCCAAAATCTTGATAACTATGGTCCACCATGGGTGGGCAGGAGGACCTGCGGTTGGTAGGAGGCCGTGAGAGAGGACAGCCCCTGCTTTCAGGCCCACAGGACACCGGAGACCCTCACAAGGCGTCGCACCACCCGCCCACCTCCCGTGCCAGCGAGATCGCTGGACTTGCCCAAACTTCTGGGTGGCATTTTGGAACACAAAGCCGGATGAAAATTAATAGCAAGTCGGGTCAGACTCTCTCACTTTGATTTCTAGAAGGAAAACTAGAGTTGGGGCCATATTTGAAAATATAGGTCAAATCTCAGTTTCTGTGGTTACCAAACACTGTCAGCCACCAGTGACTCCATCCCCCGGGGCTGATGCCAGAGTTCCGAGGCCTGGCGGCCGGGCCCGGCTCCCCTCGGGCTGCGACCCCCGCCCCGCTCTGCAGCCCAGTGGGCCGCGGAGGGACTGCAGGGCGCGCTGCAAAGGGGGCAGGCGCCCGCGGGCACCCTGCGCTCCACTTCTGGCGGGGTGGGGGGGTCTTGGCGGTGCTGCCGATGGGGCTCGGGGAGCGGGGGAGGGACCCAGGACAGCGGCCCTGCCCACTCGTCTGCCCCGCTCCCCGCGTCCGCGGCCGCAGGGAGCGCCCCGCCTGGGCACGGGCCGTGCCCGCGGGAGGAGGGAGGAGGCCGGCCGCCGCGGGAACAATGTGGTCGGTTGTTTTGCCGACTGTCAGCCTCGTTCCCGGATCCTCCTTTCCACGCCCCTTGGCCTAACCGGCACAGGCCCGGCACGCAGAGGGAAGAGCCCCCTTATTTGGTCTTGGAAAGAAAGGGGAAAGGTTATCCTCAGATGCCTGCGGCGTTGGGTCATCGGCCCGCAGTTGCTGGCCCGCACCCGGCTGCGGCGCCGTCTCCCGCCGGTAGGTGGCGGCGTCGGGCAGCGCCTGGCGGAGGCGCCCGAAGTGGTAAACAAGCCCGCAGGTTCCGGTACCTCCGTCTCGGGGTCTTCTTTTGTGTGCGCGCCGGGAGGGGTGTGGGGGTGGGGTGGTGCCCGGAGGCCGGGCGGCGGCGGCGGGGGACGAGCGCGAGGAGAAGACAACGACGCCTTTTTTTTAAGGCGACAGTCAAGCCTTGGAAATCGGAAAATCGGCTTCTGCGGCGGAGGGTGTGACTTTGCCGTGCGGGTTTCATGTGACCCGTTTGCTTGCGCGCGGGCGGACGCGGGCGTCGGTTTCGGGGCTCCCCCCGGCAGCCGGCAGACACGTTCCCCGAGGAACAGCGACCAGGTAGTAGGTGAAGTTCAGTGCCAGCCTGGAGGCTCCTTTCTTTCCTCGCCCCACCCCCTCCTCCGCTCCCGCCCTCCGTCCGCCTCTCAGGTGAGCGGGTGAGGTGGGACGAGCCACCTGCCTTCCTCCGCCTGAGCAGGGGCAGCGGGGTGGAGGGTCCTGAGCACCAACCACGTGCAGGCCGGCCCTTGCTCCCCCTTATTGCTGATCCTCCCAACAGATCAGCAAGACAGGATTCACCCTCGCCATTTTACACGTAGCTCCCCGAGGTTAAGGTCACGCGGACAGAGCTGGGATTCGAACCGCGGTCCTCCACACCTCAAAGCCAAGGCATGGCCCCTAATGAGGAACTTAGTGACCTCGCCCGTGGTTCCTCCGAGTAAAGCTCCTGTGATAGGTACCGTTCTCCAAAGATCTTTAAAGAGCGTGATTTGAATGTCTTCAGCAGAACCGAGCAAAAGCACCACCTGTGGGGTGAGTGTGGTGGTTGGATTTGCTCCCCAGATGTGGGGAGGACACCCGAGATCAGGGGAACCAGGGGGCATTACCTTCTGCTTTTAACTGCCTTAGGGGCTCTTGCCTGTCTCCAGAGGGGCTGGGGGATGGGGCAGGATGCTGCAGAGTACTTGTTGGTCCACTGAGGGCTCCAAAGAGGGGCGGGCCAGGGTGGGGTGTGGGTGGGGGTGGCTGTTGCTAACTAATATTTTCTATTTTAAGCAAGTCATAGGGACCCTTTGGTTTGGCTGAGCATCCCACCTGCAACTCTGCCCCTTCCCATTGTTCATGCCATCTGCCTCCTGGGGAGAAGAGGGCAATAATTTTCACCCAGAAGAACCAGTTTCGGGTTTCCTCATCTGGAGATAAATTAATTTCCCAAGGCACGCAATGATAGGCAACTTTTTAAAGAGTTACTGGAGTGACAGTTTTATGCTTAGATGAACTGGCGCCAGGTTTTCTTTTTCGTTTCCTTTTTTTTTTTTAAAGAAAGTTTGTGTGAATCAAGTTAAATCCAAGAGATGTGTTTTTTCTTTATCTCCCTTTTCGTGAAATAGTAAAAAAAAAAAAAAGAGAGAGAGAGAGAGAGAGAGAGAGAGAGAGAGAAAGAAAAAAGAGAAAGTTGCTTCTTCCAATTTTGGGGGATTTCCAGGTTTCCAAGAATTTACTTAGTACCTTGCTACACAGTATATTTCTGTGGAAAAATTACAGCAAGACTCTCTTGTAGAGCATTCCTTTCTAGTCATTGTTTTATTGGTCCCCAGGTTCAAGGAGAATGAGCACTGTCTGGGTTTGCCCTGACATACAGAGTTCAAGTCCTCATTACAGGAGCAAGAGAGGGTCCTTAGAAGAATCAGAAATGTGACAGCCATGACTGCTGCCTTGTCCCTGCCCAGATAGGCTGGCAAACCAGCCACTGGGTCTTCTAACCCTCACTCTGCGTTTCCTCCTGTAGTGCTTCCCACAGTAAAACTCACCAAGTCTTGATTTGGTTCCATGCTGTTGCTTGGATTCTGTTCTCTGACTGCATCGAGGTCCCCTGAAATCCACACCACAGTCTTTCTGGGAGGGGAAGGGTCTTTCTGGGAGGGAAAGTTAAAACTGAGTCCTTAACGTCTTATCATCTCAGGGACTGCCCTGTTTCCGGGGGGAGTGGTGTGCAGCACCCCCCCCCCCCCCCAAGCACAGCCTGGAGAAGAGTTACCCAGGCTTGGCCACACTCCTTAATCTCCACAGTCCTTAATCTCCACGCTCCAGCTGTTGGGAGGATTGGATGATTTAAAACAGTGGCACATGGGGAGCACATTAGGGCACACCTCCCAGGGTGCTTTGGTGGTGGGATTAAATGAAATAATGGTTGTAAAACCCTTAGGCCAGAGCCTGGCACCCAGAAAAGGATCAATGAGTGTCTGGTGAGTATCATCATTAGCTACTTCTTTTTGAGTGCCAGCTAGAGGGGCCAGAGTACTTCAGGCTCTTTAGGTACACACTTGAATCCTTATGAAAAAACTAGGACGTAGATAAAGTTATTGCACGTACGGGGAACTCCGAATCAGGTAAAGCAAATGACCTGAAGTCATATAGCTAGTATGGGGGAGGGCCAGAATCTGTCTCATTCAGTATCCTTTTGATTATGGGCAGCCTGGAAGGGAAGAAGAGATCATAAACAGTCCTATATGCTGAACTGAAGGGTTGTTATAGGAACAGAAGTTCCAACTGGCTCCTTGATATGAATAATTGCTACTTTCCCTATGTCTTTGGGGTGGCTGTGGAAGACAGTCATGCAGGGCTGATTAGACCTGTAGATACAAGAACCAATCACCTTTGGGTCTCCTGATAGTCATCTGCCCAAATTCCCAAAGCCTCTTGGAACTCTTTTCAGGGCAGGGCAGAGATGGCTCTAAGTACTGGTTAGGACCCTTTCTGTTTTTGCAAAAGACAGAAATCCAACCCAAACTGAGTTAAGCAAAAAGAGATATAGTTGGCTCATGAAACTGATAATGCAAAGAGGAAGGCTTCAGGCCTGGCTTGATCCAGGGCTCACGATATTATCTGGATTTGACCTTCTTTATATCTCAGCTTGAACTTCCTACACATTGGCTTTATTCTCAGACTGGCTCTCTCACTGACCCATTTTGGCCCTCATTGATCAGACCTAGGAAAACTTGGGTCCCTAAAAGAAAAACCATGGTTTCTTTTATTAAAAGAGGCTAAGGATGCCGGGTAGGCAAGAATAACAGATGTTCTCTCTTCCCTGACTATGTAGCACCATTGATCAGAAAGACAGTGGAGAAAAAATCTGAATGGTGAACATTTTTGCAGCAAAGGATCTTCACTAGTCAAGCAGGCAGGGGAGAGGTACTAGAAATGTTGCCAGTTCACACGGGACCTAGGATTCCCCTGTTTCAAGGCAGGCTAGCTGATTTGTAAATGATAGGGTAAAACCTTGATGTCATAAGGATTGTGTCTGAAGATCTTTAGAAATCTTCAGTGTCCTACTATAGCAAAATGCTTTCACAATAACCAATGTATGACAATATAAACATAATTAATATATAACAAAATGCCATGATAATACCATACATACAAATATACATAATAGTAGATATATGTATACATGTACTATTATATTGATATATAAATTAACGTACAAAAGCAGTAAAGTCCTACTGAACTTCCTGAACTCATGATCTCTATGAACCGTTAAGGAGAGTTACCTCCCACACAACTATAAATAAAATGTTACAAATCCACACTGGGTTGATGCCAGGCTATTGACTCGGTCTGGTCACAAGCTGTGTGATGCTTTGTTCCTCGCACCAATCTGAGGCGACTCAAATCCAATTGGCAAACTGGCAAATTATTAGATGTCATGGACCTTCGGTCGCTTCTCGAACAGCCAAGCTTGAGAACATTCCCTGGACAGATTCCAAAGAGCTGCTTTCCCGCTGTTCCATTTGCGAGAGAACCATGTCCTGTATTCAGGAGGTGCTGCTGAATACAGGTCCTCCTGTATTCAGGAGGTGCACCCAAGAGTGGGGATGGGAAGTAGGCAAGCTCCCCCTCTCCTCTCGGGCGGTGTGGCTGTCAGCACCCATACATCCCCCCGGGCGCCTCGTGCCCATCCTGCCTTGTCTCCATCATTAGGGTGGAAATGGGATCCCACTTAGAGGAGGGCACTCAACATGAAATTGTCCTTGATGTCAGTCAAGGGTGTCCGTCTGTCCAAACACTCCAATGTCCTGTCCCATCCTGTGAGCAGGGAGCAGGTAAAACCAACCTGAACAGGTGTTTGTAGCTCCAGAATGTGCCCTCCCTTCTGTTGGTCTCTGCTGACTCTCTGGCCCCGAGCAGTCACTTTGCTCCTCCAGCGTCCCTCCTGTGCAGGTCTGTCATGGACTTTAGGACACTGACGTTGGTGGCCAACTACTGAGCATCACTATAGACTGAGTTCTTTCACGCCTGATTTCTCTTCGTCCTCTAGGAGCTGGAGAGGCCAACATTGTAGCTTTGTTTTCTCCAGAGGGAACTGGAGCTAACAGAGGGCCTGCTGTCACTGCCCCAAGTCATGCAGAGAGGAAGTGGGTAAGACCAGATTTTGTCCCGCGCCCACGTAACTCATGTTTTCGGTTATCCTGTAGTACCTGAGTATTTATTTATCAGGTGCCAGGCCAAGTGCTGGGGACTGAGCCTTCTGTGTGGAGCAAGACAGGATGTGGCCCTCTGTACCTTTGGTCCTTTGGAAAGGCGGACACTGAACTGAGCAATCATAAAGCTTATTAGTTCAAATGACACAGGGGGTCGTGGAGGAGAGGTACGTAGGGCTGTAATGTGTATGATGGGGGAGGGATCTGTTTTTGCCTGGGTTCCCCCACAAGCTGTCCCTGTGACCGGTTTGGAGGTGAGTAGTTCTTCTGAAGTGTGGATGCAGAAAGGGAGTGACACGGGGAAGAATGACAATAAAGGACAGATCGGTGGGACTCTGACCACTGCGGACAGCTGGAGCTCAGTCTTGCTGAGGAGACTCTTGAGAGACCCTGTAGATGACAAATGTCCCACCACTGAGTAGTGGTAGAAGCTGGGTCTTCATCACCAACTTCTATCCCTCTTCGGGTGAAAGGTGAGTGCCCCCCAACCCCCGACCCGCCCAGGCACTTCCGACCTTGCAGAATGTTGGGCTGCAGCCAAAAAGGACCCACAGACAGAGAAGCTGCTGCTTGAGGGAGGGACCCCTCCACCAAAGCCCCAGGACTTGGTGGGCACTGACCGTGTCTGCTCCACTAACCTGATATTGGAGTTAAGGATAAAGAAGGTGGGCCAGAGGGAACAGAATGTGCAAAGGTGCAGAGGCTGGAGGGAGCACAGAATTAGGAGGAGTTCAGGTAGCTGACCTAGCTGTGACCTAGCCACATGGGCCAGACAGAACTTCTACTGTGCAGAGAAAGCTCTGTGAAGCCAGAAAAGGCCCTCAGGAGGTGGATGGCATGTTGGGCTCATGTTTTAGGAAGGTCCTTCTGGCTGCAGTGTGGAGAATGATTCAGAGGGGGCCAGAGTGGCAAGACAAGATTGGGTAGGAGGTTCTCGTGGGGGTCCGGGTGAGAGGTGATGCTAGCTGGGCCCATGGAGGTAGTGGCTATGTTGGAGGGGACAGGAATTCAAGTCCGTGGGACTCCTGCTCTCTGCCTCCCCCTTCCCTGTATCTTCCCACACCACCTCTGCCAAGGCCATGGCAGACCCTCGCTGGCCCCACTCCTGTTGACCGAATGAGACAGTATGACAATGAGACAGTATGAAGAGCACCTGGGAGAAATGAAGGGTGTTTGCTTTTAAAATGTCTATCAATTAGGGCTCATAGGAGTGAGTGACAAAAGGGAGCACTAACAAGCTCAAATAGGAAGGACATTTACTGGAAGGTTCTCTGAGCTCAGAAACCCATCCTAGGCTGAAAGCCCAGGCTTGAGAAATGGCCAGGAACCCAGATGGCTCCAGATGGCCCAACAGCAGGAATCGTCCACTCTTTCATTCCCGAACACTTACTGTATGCCTACTGTGTGCCAAGAATCATTCCAGGGCTGTGGATGGAACAGTGAGCAAGGCCCTATGCCTCCTTTCACGGGCCTGACATCCTCGACGGGAAGATAAGCAGTAGCCATAACAAGTGGTGGGAGAGCTCACGAAGAAGAGAGAAGGGAGGCCCAGGATATGGAGAGCACGAGGGTTCTATTTTAGCGGGTGGGACAGGCCTGTCCTTCCAAAGCAGCCCTCAGAGGAGAAGCCTAAATGAAAAGAGGGAGGAGCCATGCGAATGTAGGGGAAGAGCGCCCCCAGCGGCGGGCAGAGGCCGGTGTGGCCACTACTGGTGCAGTAGGCTGTGGGGAGGACTGGGGCTTTTGAGTGAGATGGTGAGCTCCAGGAAGGATGCAAAGGGATTGAGGTGATCTGCTTTCTATGTTGAAAGGATCACTCTCACTTCTGCATGGAGGATAGATTGTTGAGGCCTCAGAAGGAAGCCCAGATGTGAGGCTGCTGGGGAGGTCCCAGCAATGTTGGGACAGTAGGAAGGAAGACAGGCCAGACAGAAGACCTTCTTTGCTGGTGGAGCTGACAGTGTGAATGAATGAGTATAAAGGGAAAAACTCAAGAACGACTCCTAGGTTTTTTCCATCCATGATGCTGTTTACTGAGATGGGAACAGGGATTTGGAGATAGGTCTGTAGGGGTTGGTGTCATGCAAAGACACACAAGCCCATCAGAAGGATCCCTGGGGAAAGACACGTGCTCCTACTGTCCCATATCTTTGTGTCCCTTGCTCAAGATCCAAAGCGCTGGGACATCACACTCATGCTCCCTAGCTGTGCCGAGCCTGGACAGAGAGACCCCGCCTCTGGGTGGTGGTCATACCCTCCTAAAAAGAGGCCACTCAGGGAATGCACTGGAAGAGGCTTGGCCCTGTTAGGAATGAAGTTGGATGTTGGACAACCAAAAAAGAGTGAGAATCCACTCTAAGAAGACCATTCTGAGGGTAAAGACATGGTCTGCAAGCCCATTGGAGGGCACTCCAACCATGTAAGAGCCAGCCTGTCCTGGGCACTAGGATCAGGGATGAGAACCGATTAGCAGAAGTTCCAGGAGGCAGGTTTTGGTTTGGTACAAGAGAGAAACTTCCAGGGCTTTCTAAGATCCCCTGGGCCACTGGGATATAGCCATTCCTTGGCCCTTGGCTCATTCAAGCATCTGCTAGCCAAGCGCCTGGAGGGATATGGAGGAGGAAAGCTAAGGAGGAGGTCAGTAGGTGACTGACCCAGTGAGGGGCTCAGAGTGTTTTGACTGAGCACTCCCATCAGAAAAATACTGTGAGCGTGCAGCCTCTCTGTATCCGTGTGCTTGTTTATTCAAATGTGCATCATGTTCTACTGTAATTGTAATGACTGTGCCTATAATAAAAAAATCACAAAATGGACTTTTCAAAGGGTGAGCAATAGATAAATGTGTTTAAAGTTGATTTTTTAAAAATAGAAACTACCCATATTTGAGAGTGATACAAATTCAAAATCTTCTGTTATTTGTTGTATTGGTTTACCATTTTGTAATATTGTAATGTCAAAGCCTGGTTTTGAATTTACTTGAAGACTTGGTTTTAATAACTGTTGAGAGTGTCAGATAATTCTAAAAGATGTCTGGTTCCAACAGCAGACAGGCATCATTGGTCATAGTGAATCATGACTCTTATTTTCCATTCCCACTTATCAACCGATCAAAAAAATTTTATGAAATGTGGTTAGTACTTCTATATCTGCTTTGATGTTAATCAGTTATTCTTAAAACTGAATTGGAAAGTGTCCCAGTTTTATAGTTTGAATTGTGATAAACTACACACAGCATAAAATTCACCATCTTAGCCACTTTTAAGTGCCCAATTCAGTAATTTTAAGTACATTTACCTTGTTCTGCAGCCAACCTCCAGAACCTTTCTCATTTTGCAGAACTGAAGCTCTACAACCATTAAACAATGCAGTTTTATATATTTAATAATTGGGCACAAAACCCAATTAAACATTTCACTTGGAAAAGAAATATTTTGTTTCTGAATCTTAAAATATGTACCTAGAGGAGTTTATTGTGACCACAATGTATCTGTTTTTATAACTGAATTAAAATCGTGTCATGTTGGAAACATTTAAAAACATCTGTTTCAAAAGGATCTCTCTGTAGCATGTTTCTTTCAAAGTATATTGTAATTCATTGTTCCAAGCAGCACCTTGACTGGAAGGTGAGGATGTAATCTGTTTCTTTCTTCAATTTTACCTCCTCTATACCTATATTATTGAAAGCCACTTGTCATCTAATAAAAGGTCAAAAAAAAAAAAGGAGAATTTTTCTTTTTGTCAAAAAAGACATCTGTTTCTTAAGGTCACCACCTGGAATTAGAAGGGTGTATAAATTGGACTAGGCTTTGAACTTCTGGTTTTCATGAAATTAACTGCACTGATGACACCTTGTATCATTTTGTATACTTTTGCCTTTGAGTTTTTCTCAGGCATTGCTTTGCCTGGGTGTGATGCAGTGAATGGTCTTCATTTACAGCACTCTCTCTGAAACCTGACCCTGCAACTTCTATTAAAAATTGCAGTCAGTGCAGCCATCCATCCCTGCTGTGGTTCTGTCTACCCTTTTCCCACAAAATGTCATCTTTAATAAATGTATATGCTATTGAGAATTTGTCTGCTGTATCTTTCCTTTAATAGCTTCTAAACAACAAAATTCTTTATGTTTTCATCACTGAAACGAAATTTAGCAAATATCATAAATTGATATGTGTAAAATACCACCAAACTTTCATTGAACTGTATCGCAAATGTCCCATACTGCATATTTTACAAATACTCATAATTTTAAATCTTCAGCACTACGTTCTTTCAGCAGTATTTGCTGACAAATGAATGCATTTTAGTTTGTCTTTACTTTTTCTGTGTATTATTTCTGCTCTTTTTTATGTGACAGAAGGATAAAAATTCAGAAACGATATGTGAGTTTTAGTCTTTTGCACCAAAAATCTTAGAAGAGGCATCTAAACTTTATCATTACAACTAATGAAATATTTAAGTTTAGACGGTCTCATTAAAGATTGCTGAGAACATTGTAAAAGCTTATCTTCCCGTTCTAGATATTTGTTTGTTTTCATTCACTAAAATGCATGAGTCTTCGGTATACAGCACAATGAATTTTTACTTACTTATTTCCTCGTGTAACTGTGACCTAGATCAAGATATAGCACATATCCTGAGCCTCAGAAAGCTCCATTGTGTTCCCCTTGTTGGGGAAAATGGAACTGGCAGAAAGTGGTAACCCCGAATCTGATCTTTACCACCATGGATTAGTTTAGCCCGTTCTTGAAACCTTATATAAATTGAATCATACATCTTCTGTATCTACCTTCTTTTGCCTGGTGTCTTTGAGATGAATCTAAGTTGTTGCAGATATCCATACTTCATTCTTTGTCTCTGCTGTGTAGTATTATTCTGATGTACAAATATATGAATAAACCACAGTTTATTTATCCATTCTCCTACTGGCGGACCTTTGGATCATTTCCAGTTTGGAGAAATTATAAATAAAGTTGCTGTAAGCATTCTTATGTAAGTTTCATAGAGTAGCTGTATGTTTAATTTTTTTAGAAATCACCAAACCGCTTTCCTGTTTACAATTTCACCAAAAATAGATGAGAGTTCAGTTGTTTTAATCCCTGCTAACACTTGACCTTGGTCTTTTAAATTTTAACCACTCTTACTGCTGTCTATTGATACCACATTGCGGTTTTAACTTGCATTTCCTTGATGAATAATAATGGCATGCATATTTATTGATCATTTGGAGATCTTTTGTGAAGTGCTTATTCACATATTGTGCCCGTTTCTTAAAACTTAGAAACTTGGTTATCTTTTTCTTATTGATTTGGAAGAGTACTTTATGTATTATGGATCTGATTTCTTTTTAGGGTGTAGTACAAATATTTTCTCCCACTCTGCTTTGCCTCTTCTCTTTCTTCTTGGTGTCTTTCGATGGGAAATTTTAAATTTTGATGAAATCCAATTTACCAATTAATTTATTTCATGGATAGCCCATTGTGTCCTATTTAAGAAATATGTCCATTTCTAGGTCAGGAGGATATTTTTCTATGTTTTATAGTTTTACACTTTCTGGGTTTAGCATTTATATTTAGGTCTAGGATCTCTCTGGCTTTAATTTTTTGAGGTAGGGCACAGAGTTTTCCCCCTTCACCTAATGGGAATATCCAGTTGTTCCAGCACCATTTCCTGAAAAGTGGGTGTAAGTTTCAGGTGTCAAACAAATCATAATGGCTTCATATTAGCATTAGCAAGGGTCTCCGGGTGTAGTGCACACTTATGGTGATGTTCATTAGTAAGGACACTAGATATAAGCCCTTATTTAAAAGGTTATTCTTCGGGCACCTGGGTGGTTCAGTGGGTTAAGCCTCTGCCTTCGGCTCAGGTCATGATCTCAGGGTCCTGGGATCGATTGAGCCCTGCATCGGGCTCTCTGCTCAGCAGGGAGCCTGCTTGCCCCTCTCTCTCTGCCTGCCTTCTGCCTACTCGTGATCTCTCTTTCTGTCAAATAAGTAAAACCTTTTAAAAAGTAAATAAAATAAAAGGTTATTCTTGGAAACTATAACACAATGTCTTTTCTGATCTCATTATCTCATCACTGTATTTATCTTGCAATGAGGCTAAGAACTCATACTAAGGGAGGGGGAAATCGGTTCTACAAATTTCTTTAATTTACCTGGGTTTACATAATATTATAGTATATACTGTCACCTTTTAATATATTCCAGAAGCATTTTAAGCTGCTTATCCCCCTTGTTAAAAATTTCCCACTTTGATGGAATGTTTGTCTCTTTCTCTATAACATTTGTGCAATTTTACTTTTATATTTGGGGACATAAGATTAAGTGTATATACCTTTAAAAAATCGTATCTTTCTGGTGAATTCAGTTTTTTGAATTTTTGAATTACTGTGAAGTGATCATCTTATCTCCAAGAAGACAGTAGGATAGAATATGTTATCTGCCATTTATATAGCCACATCAGCTTCCTTTGGTTATTTTAATTTCAATTTTTTGGTGGTCCTTTGTTTTAGATGTTTTTCTTGAAAGCAGCATACAGTTGAAATTAAAATTTAAAAGGAAAAAAGTCTGACTATATCTTTGTTGGTTCACAGAAGCTTTTAACCATTTATATAACAAATTAACCATTTGTGCTAAGTTTGGTATCTTATTTTGTGCTTTTCAATGGCCTTACTTTACGTTAGTTCCCTAGGGCTGCCTGTATTTTCTGGGTTTTTTTTTTTTTAAAGAACCAAAAGGATTTGCTTATATTTGTATTTACTACAAGGAATGGGCTCGTGCAATTATGGAGACTGAGAAGGCCAAGATATGCAGTCAGCAGGTCGGCAAGCCAGGAGCGTTGATAGTATAAGTTCTAGTCTGATTCCAAATGTCAAGGCCATGGAGAACTGATGTCCCAGCTCAAAGACAGGCAGAGAGAAAGAATTCTTTCTTGCCCAGTGTTTTCTTCCATTCTCATCTTCAACAGATTGGACGAGGCTCACCCATACTGGGGAGTCTGCTCGAACAATGCACCAATTCAAATGTTCATCTCACACAGAAACACCCTGATGCAAATGCTCAGAGGAAGGTTTGACCAACTATCTGGGTGCTGCCTGCCCCTGTCAAATTGGTACATAAAATTAACCATCACGCTGCCATAACAACGTACCACAAACTGGGTGGCTTAAAACAACAGAAACCTATTCTCTCACAGCCCTGGAAGCCAGAAGCCCATAGGCCCATGGTCCCTCTGAGACTGGGTGGAAACTTCCTTGCCTCTTCCTAACTTCTGGTGGCACCTTGGAATCCTTGGGCTTGCAGCTGCGTGGCTCTAATCTCTGCCTTTGCCATCACGTGAGCTGCTCCCTCTGGGTCTGGGTTTCTTCTGCTTTAATAAGGACACAGCCATGTTGGCCTAGAGCCCATCCTACTTTGGCATGACCCCATCTTAATCTAATGACGTCTACAAGGACCTTATCTCATTCGTGGGTACTGGCTTTTAGGACTTCAACATATCAGTGATCAAACAATAACACACCTGTCCCTCACTTCCTTTCCTGGCTCCTTTGGGGTTATTTTTTTCCATTTTTTTTCTTCTACTACGTTGATTTATTCTATAATCTACATCTATTCTTATCATCATTATTCTAGAAACTACAACATGAATATTAAAGTCAAAAGTCCAGCAGGGGGGCGCCTGGGTGGCTCAGTGGGTTAAGCCTCTGCCTTTGGCTCAGGTCATGATCTCAGGATCCTGGGATCAAGCCCCACGTCGGGCTCTCTGCTCCTCGGAGAGCCTGTTTCCTCCTCTCTCTCTCTGCCTGCCTCTCTGCCTACTTGTGATCTCTATCTGTCAAATAAATAAATAAAACCTTAAAAAAAAAAAAAGTCCAGCAGGACCTTTACCCCCTTCCCAGATGATATTAAGACCTTAAACTCCACTTGTCCCTCTCTGAAACTTACACAACATTATTATGTACTCACTCTATTTTAAAACACTATTTATTGCAAAATAAAACCCAGAAAGCCGAAAGCCACATAAATCAAATGCATGGCCTCATGAAATATTTTAACATTACCACCGTGCGGGTCAGAAATAAACTTTTGCTGGACACCCCCAGAAGCACCTTTCTATCCTTCTCCCTCCACACCCCTTAAATAACCACTACTTTGGTTTCTATACTTAACATCTCCTTGAATTTCTTGGAAAACTAGTTTTATCAACCAAATGTGCATTCCCCAGACACTATAGTATTGCCCTGCCCATGAAAACTCTTTTTTTATATTTCTTTTTGATCTCAAAGAAACTGGAGAGTATGATGAGTGGTTTCATTTCCCACAGCCTGGACTTTTAAAATCACATCCTTGTGGTAGCAACCCTCTCAATTTCCAGAAAATTGGGCAGCTGTATCCAGAAGCTGGATTGGATTTAGATTCGATCCCTTTGGCAAGACCATAGGAGGTCCATAATATCCAGTTGTCATTTTTTTTTTTAATGTTAATGGTCATTGATCCTTAATGCCTAAATCTGTGAATTCACTGGGGGCTGCAAAGTGGTGATATCCTATCCCTGTTGTTGTTATTCAATAGTTGTAATAAAAAGACGCTTCTCCATCTACCATCTGGTCACAGGTTCTATAGAAAGAATAAATGTTGGGAGTTTTTTCCTTTATTTAGTAGTTTTCAAGATGTTCATTCCCGATCATCCTCTGAAGGTGACCGATTTTTTTTTTTCAGTGTTATTATAAACTCGTGCATTTAAACATTTTTACTACAGCTCAGATCGTCCCAGCGGGAGTCCCCGTTCAGGTTGGTTCCTGGGTCCTCGTACATTTCCTGCACCAGACCTGGATTCAGTCATTTCTTCAAGAAGTCCTGGTTCCTTGTAGGGGAAATAAATATTTCAGGGCCACCTGTCTCAACACTTAGAAGAATACTCATCGTTCCAGGTTGGCAGGTTCGTCATTGTTTTCTTTTCAGTGGAGCTGAATGTATGCAGGTGCACATGCGCGTGTGCACACACACACACACATAATTGAGTTTTTGTAATTGTGATGTGTATCATTCATTTCATGACTTTCATATATATATATATATATATATATATATATATATATATATATATATACTCACTTATACAGACATATATTTAAGAATCAGATATCTCACAGGTCAATACTGGCTCTTCTAATAGAAATTAAACACTACCCAGATTTCATTTAACTACTTCTGTGTTACACCTGTAATTCCTTTCTCCTACACCATGAATGCTGGTTCTCAAGAACACAAGGGATAATCAGAACTGCCCATAATTAGTAATTTGTCTTATCCCACATCACAGACACAAAAGAATACTTGGAGTAAGAATACTGACAAAACCCCAAAATTCCAATGTACTACCAATATGATTATTTAAAACATTAAAATAACTCTTTTGCATATGCTCTCCACATCTTCTCTCCATCTTCTAGTAGGTGTACTATAAATTGTCAAAGCATATGGCCGTTCCAGTCTTCTGCTCACCCACTTTAAGCCATCATTCAGTTTTAATTGTACAGGTTACTATAAACTTAATCCTCACCATCTGCCCTCACATCAAGGAGGGTCATTCAGTTGTCTGATGCTTCCTCTCTAGGATGTTTCTCACAAAGGTCTCCTGGGAACAATATTCCTTGATATCTTGCATATTAACAGTTTGTTTTAATATTTGAAGTTCCAGTCCTGGAGCACAATTTCTTAAGCCCATAACTACTCCCCCCAACCCCCGTCATACTTACTGCTGTCAAAAAGCTCTAGGATTCTTTTCTCACAAGTTCCATTCTTCTTTTTTTGGATGCTCAAATAATTTATCTTTTTTTCTTGGAAGTCCAGTAATTATAGTAGGATATCTCTAGATGTTAGTAACCTTCAGTTAGTAACTTTCAACTTACACGATGTCCTTCCTCTTTTGATGTGTAATTTCAAATCCCTTTTCCCCTCTGATTTTAGGCAAGTTTTCTGGGATTATATACTCCCTAGTATTCATTTTCTTCCTTGCTTGGTTTGCTTCTAAAGGTCTTCTATTACCCATATATTTGTCTTCATTGTTATCTTTAACTTTTGTTACTTTCTCCCAAATACGTTTTAATCCCTTCTTCCTTTCTTCATTTGAAAACTTATTCTTTTTTTCAACTACTTTTTATTGCCAACTACTCTGCACTACTATTCCCATTTCTTTCCACTTTACTCTTCACTTCTGAAATGTTTTTCTTTTATTTTGAATTATTTCTTAATTATGTATGTCACCTTATTTCTAAAGTTTTTATACTTCTGGATGTATTTCCGTTTCTTTTATTGTTTTCTGAAAATATTTAGCTTGTTTTGAAATAGGAGATTATGCTTTTATCTTGTGGGCATGCCTTTTTGTGTGTTTGTAATGTTTTTGTTCCTTTTTATTTTTAAACCCCAGCTTTGTAGAGATTTTTACTTCAGTGGCTTTTCTATTGCAACATTTTGGGTGAAATTCACTTTCCTGAGTTTAAAATGAAGCAGGGTGCCTTAGAATGAATGTCCGTGTCACCTCCCCCAAATTTTGTGGGTTGAAATCCTAACCTCCAATGTGGTGGGGACTTCGGTAGATTAGGTCATGAGGGTTCTGCCCCCACAAATGAGATCAGTGGTCTTAGAAAAGACACCCCAGAGATCTCCCTCACCGCTTCTGCTGTTTGAGGACATAGGAGGAAGTCAGCAGTCTACTGACATCCTGCTCTGCAGAGCAGTGAGAAATAAATTTCTGTTGGTTATAAGCCACCCAGTTGATGGATTTTGTTATAGCTAAGACAGGGTTTGGGAAAATTTTTCAACATCATAAAGCCCCCTCTTCTGTTGTTTTTATGTGATGTCAAATATCAGATGGCTTGCATTCTAAGATTTCCTGTCCCAGTTCCCTTCTCTTATTTCCGGTCTGGACCTTCTCTTTTCCTCATCTATGTTGTCCTTACCTGGCTCAACTTAAATTCCCCTCTGAGCACTTTCCCCTAGGTCTGGAGTGATGTCCTAGAAGAAAGCCCTAGAGGGCCAGTTTTAAGAGTTCAGGACTCTTGTACTCACCCAATAATGGCTCCTCTTACTTCAACTGCTGCCCTTAGTAGGCTTTCTGGGGGGAACACTAGGTTGGCAGCCATTTTGTTTCTCCAGTTGAAGGTGTCATTCACCTTTTTAAAAAAATGTTTTCCAAAATTTATTTATTTATGAGAGAGAGGTGGAGAGAGTGGGGGGAAGGCCTGAGAGAGAGGGAGAGAATCTCGAGACTCCATGCAAGCGTAGAGCCTGACATGGGGCTCCATCTTACAACCCTGAGATCATGACCTGAGCTGAAACCAAGAGTCGGACACTGAAAGGACTGAGCCACCCGGGCGCTCCCAGTGTCACTCAACTATCATGACTTCCCCTGTCACAGTTGATAAGCCAGCTCTGAGTCTGTGACCCCAGGCTATCTTTTTACCGTGGCTTCTTTTATAACTTTTTATTTTTCCTGTGTTGCGGTTTCACTAGGATGTATTCAGGCTTGCGTTTCTTTTATGCTTGAAATTCATCATTGACCTCATTATGGAATGATTCATTATTGAAATTTCAGCCATTCTGTGGTCAAATACCTGTCTCTAGTCTCTCCTTCAGGGACTCTGCTTAAAGGGATAATAGACCTTTTCAGTTTATCTTCCATATCTTGTAACCTCTATTCTATATTTTCCATCTTTTCGTCCCTTGGGCCATATTCTGGAAAATGTCCTCAAACATATCTTCCACTGAATTAAATTCTTTCTTTGGCTGTGTATACTCTGTTTTTATATGTATCCACTGAGCTCTTCATTTCAAATCTTGTACTTTTCATTTGTAAAAACTTTATCTGGTTCTTTTTCAAATTTTCTCTGTCACTTTTTATAGTTTCCTGTTCCATATATGTGTATATGTATATGTGTGTATGTGTGTATACCTATATGTGTGTGTATATTTATATGTATATATAAATATATATATAATATATGTCCGTAATCTTTAAATATAGGAAGGATACTTGCTTTATGATCTGTGTTTGACAATACCATTGTATTGTCTTTGGATGTTTCCATTATATGTTGTTTCGGATTGTTCTCCTTCACAGTGACTATTTTCCTCCATGCTAGATTATTTTTAGTTGGATGCTGCTTTTTGACGTTAAAATTTATTCATTTTAGTCATTAAAATTTATTCATTTAGTCATTAAAAATTATTTGTAGGTGGGGCACCTGGGTGGCTCAGTGGGTTAAGCCTCTGCCTTTGGCTCAGGTCATGATCTCAGGGTCCTGGGATCGAGTCCCGCATCGGGCTCTCTGCTCAGCAGGGAACTTGCTTCCTCCTCTCTCTCTGCCTGCCTCTCTGCCTACTTGTGATCTCTGTCAAATAAATAAATAAAATCTTTTAAAAAATTATTTGTAGGAATAGTTTGAAATCTGGACAAAAGGGGCATTCCTTAGAAGAATATTTGCATTTGTTTGTGCTGAGTACCTCAAAACACTGTCATGTGAGGTTCTTTCAAATGAAATTCACAGCTATCAGGATTCCAGTCCTCCCACATGATGTTACTTTGGGCTGCAAATCCACGCAAGGGTGGTTCTCTCCGGATCACGCATAACTTGAGAGAGCAACACTTTGGGGTCCCAGTTTACTTGAGGAAGGGTCTACAATGACTTAATTTCTGGTCTTCATGGCCCAAAATCTAATACTTTTTATGTGCCTAGATGAGCAAACACCCTAGGAACAAAGATTTTCAGGCTTCCGACTTTTTCATCAATTTTCAATTACCTTATAATTCCTAATTTTGCTGCCAATTCCTTGATATTTTAAGGATGTTGTTTTAAAATCTATTTTCATCTAGCATTTTTAGGTGTGAAAATGACAGTAAGGAGCATTAGTCCAAATAGCTTATCACTAACACATCCAGAAGACCCCCTTGTCCTTTTTGATAGAACTAGTTTACCAACAACTAGGTACACCTACCTAGTCATGTGTCACACCACTTAATCTGGTAGTTGGAAGGCAGTCTGTTGGGATGGGGCTTCCCTCTCATCCCCCAGAAGTCCCGGTACCCTACACACTCAGAATGTTTGGCCAAGAGAGAACAGTAGTGCTGTCCACTTATTAGATACTCATAAAAGTTAATTTATCCCTTACTTTAAAAAAAAAGATTTATTTATTTATCTGCAGGCAGGAGGGGCAGAGGGAGAGAGAAAATCCCAAGTAGGCACCATGCTCAGTGTACAGAGCCCAACGATCTCATGACCTCAAGAACACGACCCAAGCAGAAATCAAGAGTCACCCAGGTGCCCCTATTCCTCATTTTTAATATAAAAATCAAAGCAAAACATCACAATTTTTTCTATATCCCAAAAGATTGTATGATGCATCCCTTTTTGAATTTGGTTTCTGCCTACCCAGGGGTCCTATGATTCTTTCAAAACCCACTCTGGTAAACAGATCTATAGTCAGAATCTTCAATCCTGCCAACACCCACTCTTCCCTTTGCTACAGGAGATCTTGGCGGGCACACGTTCCCTTGCTTTCCTCCATGTCTGCACTTCTGCAGCTGGACTTTATTGGGACAACCATGTCACTTCCATGTGCATAGAAAGCCCCTTTTTTGTTGTGACACGAAGCAAAACCTTTACTCCTGATCTTCATGGGATTTGAATGTGTTCTTTGGGGGGCTTTGGCATGGAGATTTCCGAAAATCTTTCTCATGACCCCACTGGACATTTTTTGTAATGAGGCAGATGAAGGCTAACCCCGTATTGCCACCATTTTTAGTCCCTTTTCCCTTCTCACAGTGCGAACAAATTTCCCATCTTAAATTTTCTAAAATGCCAACCTATGGTCTCGGGTCCCATTGACTGGGCTTTTTCAGTGAACCTGTGGGTAGTTTTCTTCTTCTGTGTTACAAGGGGGTAAGTAGGTCTTCCCCAAGGTAGGAAATGTGGGTTCTACCCCACCAGTCTGTCCCCAGCCAGCTGCTAACCTCCAGTGAATTGTTCAACCTCTTTGAATGCAGTTTCTACATCTGTAAAGTGAAGGGATTGATTTGGCTTAATACTCTTTTAGATTCTAACCCTAAAACAATGATATGATATGCTCCATATTCTAGGATTCTCTCCTATATTTGATTTCCTGCAATGATTTCTATAATGACTTAAATTTGTTAGACCTGGAAAAGCAGAGCAATTCTGCTAGAGTGGTTTAATTGGTACTAAGTGTTACCTGGTCAGCGACGAAATTGTCACCAAGGCTGAACAATGAGTCTCTGTCAGGACAAAGGTAATGTAGACATTACGTCTCAAGTTCAATAAAAGGGAGAGAATGTGGCATAGTGTCTTGGATTCTATCCCACAAATATTGCTCCCATTTATTTAAAAAATCTGAAATCATTGAGCAGAAAAGCAAGTATATACACCTTACCAAGGTATGACTTAAAGCCATCATTTTCCCTCAACCCCCACCCCTCCCCCAAAAGACATTCTTCGCTTAGATTTCTTTTTCTTATCCTTTCAAGGAAACAGCAGAAAAAGCCTCCTTGCTAGCTCTTCAGTGCTAAAGTCCAGATAATAGGTTTGTAGTAAGTTGTCCTCTCTCATGGGAAAAGTAGGTGCGCCATCTTGCATTGCTTTCTCTTTCCTTCTCTTCACATTTTCTCTGATCCAGTTTTCACAAGCTAAGCTTCCATGTAGAACCTGGATGAAATTCTGTTCTTTTAAGGCAAGCGTACACATTTGGAATGGTTCACTCAGCTCGACTTCAGAATCTTTGGGGGAAGTAGTATCCCTTGGGAAGAGGCTAGGTCGGGATGATATTTGATCTCAGCCCCCCTGACTGTAGCAGTAGGGTCCCATCTTGGAAAAAGAGAAAGCAGGCCCTCCCCTCTGCTCCCTCCCACCCCAGCTCCCAAACTCTCTAACTCCTTGCTTATGGCAGAGCACACCCGCCAGCACACCAGGCAGCATGGTCTCCTCTTGGGCTCACCCACTCCAGTCATGTATTTCTCTACACCACATTTTTTTTTTTTTTTTGGTCCCTTTTTCTCTTTTTCATACCTCAGTGGATAGACTGGTGGGTTTCCAGGATTCCTGAGAAAGGTGTCAGCCACCATCTGTTCGACTGCTTTTCAACTCAGGAACATGAGAACTTAGCCTCTCATTGAGACTGCGGTGGGGCTCACGCACGGAGAGAGATGTTCACATCCTCTCTAGGAGCTGATTTCAACAGCAGTGAAATACCACAGCGGGGCCTAATTGTTTTGTGCCGGGGCTCCTTTTGGGGAAATCAAAACTGCATAGGAATCCTGGAAAATAATGAAAACCAGACCTTCATTTCCTCCGTGGTGGATTCTCAAAGTTCATCGTTTCCTTCAAGTCTGTCCTACCCTCTCCCATCACTTTCTCTCTTGCTCCAGGACCCCTTAGCCAAGAAGAATGAAATGAGGTGGTCTTCTCCTCTGTCTGTTCCTGTGGATTCAGCACCTCAGCACCAGTGGTCAGGGGTGCTTCAGGGAGCAGGGACAGAGACCCTAGAGCTGGGTGGGGTGGACCTGGTGTACAAAATGCGGTCTGCAGTCTGCCCTGTGCCCCAGTCACTGGGACTGCATGTCCTCCGACAGGGGCCATATCCTCCCCGAAATGTGCTACAGGTGGTATAGGGGTGGGGAATGTGATGCTTAGTTTTATGTTTCAACTTGATCAGGTCATGGGGTGCCCAGACATTTGGTCAAGCATTATTCTGGGTCTTCCAGGGTGTTTCTGGGTAAGATGAACATTTGAATTGGTAAGGCCATAAAGCAGAGAGCCTCCCTAAAGGGAGTGAGTCCCACCCAGTCCGTTGAAGACCTGAAGAGAACAAAAAGGCAGACACTCCAGGAGCGAGAGGGACTTCCTCCTGCCCCACCATGGGGAGCTGGGACAGTGGTGTTTTCCTCTCTTCAGACTCCAACTAAAACATAGCTCTCACTGAGTCTTGAACCTGGCTGGCCTTTGGATTGGAGGTTACACCATGGGCTCTCCTGGGCCTGCAACCTGCCAACTGTACCTCTCCATGATCACATGGCCCCCTTCCTTATTTTACATGTTTTGAAAATATGAAAACACTGAAATATATTCGTATACTTATTTATGAGTATAGATAGATATGTATAAGTATCAAGTTACGCACACACATATGTCCTATTGGTTCTGAAGAACACTGAGTGATATAGGGGGCAAAAATTATTGCATATTTTAATGGTTTGCTACCCCTCCCCCAAAGGGCCACAGTACATTAACATATTTGCGATACACTTGTGGTATTAAAAGTTCACGGAGTTGAGAGCACTCAGGAAAATTTGCTTTAAAAGTCTCCTCCCCGGGTGGCTCAGTGGGTTAAGCCTATGCCTTCGGCTCAGGTCATGGTCTCAGGGTCCTGGGATCGAACCCCGCATCGGGCTCTCTGCTCAGCAGGGAACCTGCTTCCCCCTCTCTCTCTGCCTGCCTCTCTGCCTACTTATGATCTCAATCTGTTTCAAATAAATAAATAATCTTTAAAAAAAAAATAAAAACAAAGACTCAGAATCACTACCTTGTATCCTAATTTTTCATGTGCCCCAGATGACTTCCAAATACCAAGATGTGCATCTGTAGCCCTGAAGGCTTTTCAACCTTTTGCCGGGATCTGTGAACCACTGGGGCTGACCGCAGCTGGTGTGTCCACGTCCCTACTCCGTCGTCCCAGGGCACATGTGTTTTTCAGTTTTCCCATAGGAACGAGCTCCAGTTGCCCTTCGTGGCTACTGCTTAAGAACATACCCCTTAGAACCTCCCTGACTGCTGGTGGGAATGCAAACTGCTGCCGGCACTCTGGAAAACAGCATGGAGGTTCCTCAAAACGTGAACAAAAGAACTACCTTACAAGTCAACAATCACGCTACTAGATATTTACTGAAAGAAGACAAAGATATTAATTTTAAGGGATACATGCCCCCCAGTGTTTATAGCAGCATTATCTACGAAAGCTGAATTATGGAAAGAGCCCAAGTGTCCATCAATTAATGACTGGATAAAGAAGATGTGATATCGATATATATCTCTCTATATATAGATATGCATATCTATATATCTATAGATATATATATCGATATCTATATATAGATAAATATCTATAGATAGATATAAATATATATATAAATATATAAATATCTACTAGATATTTAGATATCTAATAGATATTATTATCTATCTATAGATATCTATCTATCTGTTTTTATATATAAACAATGAAATATTACTCAGCCAAAAAAAGAATGAAATCTTGCCATTTGCAATAACATGGATGAAGCTGGAAAGTATTAAGCAAAGGGAAATAAGTCTGTCAGAGAAAGAAAAATACCATATGATTTCCCTCATATGTGGAATTTAAGAAACAAGACAAATGAGAAAATGGGAAAAAAAGAAAAAAGAGGGAGAGAGAGAGGCAAACCAAGACACAGACTCAATTCCAGAGAGCAAACGGATGGTTAGCAGAGGGGAGTGGGTGATGGGGATTCAGGAGGGCACCTGTGATGAGCAGTGGGCGTTGTCTGGAAGTGTTCAGTCACGGTATTGCACACCTGAAGCCAATGTTATGCTGTATGTTAACTCCCTGGAAGTTAATTAAATACAAACCTGGGGGGAGGGTGGTTAGAGGGAGGGGTAGAGGGAGGAGGAGGAGGAGGACCTCCCAGTCTCAGAGGCTGCTTCTGTGGGATCCCAAACTAAGACTACATACATGTGTGTATTTTAAATGATTTATATTTTTATTAACTAAATAAGGAGAAGAGGACATATGCATGAGAGAGTGTGTCATACCGACATCATAATGAACCCGATTCTGTGTACCTGAGGTCTGTTTTAAAATATTTTTTTAGAGCCTGGACTTGGAACTGACTGCCTGGTTCCCCTACGTTCTAGCTGTGTGACCATGGGCAAGTTACCTAGCCTCTCTGTGCCTCAGTTTCTCATCTATAAAATGGGGATGACCCTAGAGCCTCCTCACGGGGTTGTGAGCGCTCAAGGAAGGTGATGGTCTGTGGAAGGTCTCCAGGCAGGGCCTGACAAGGGATAGCCACTACCCCTGTTGTGTTGTGGCTGAGCACGTGGTTCTGTGATCACCAAACTGCAGGCGCGGGCATCCTTCTTGGTGAGACAGCAGGAAAGGAAAGCAGCAGTAAAAATTTTACTAGGACTGTTTGAACTAGAAGTCACCTTTTTGTCTGAGACAGCCCAGACATTGGGTTATCCAGGCTAATGCGTTCTTACCGTATTATTTGTCACATTATGGAGTGTCTACCCAGAGCGATCCCACACCCCCACCTTTGGGATTCAAAGATCCCCATCACCCATAAAATCTGTGGCCCTCACCTGCTTTACGACCACTGGGCTACTGAATCCAAACACAGAATTGTTAAACAGGTAGGTACTGGCCCTCCTCTAATGAATCCTATTGGGCAATCATTGCCTCCAGCCTGAGAAAAATGTTCCATGTTCCTTTTCTCTCCATTTGCAGCAACAGTACAAGCCTAGGGGATGGCCTTCACCCAAAGCCTTCGAAGTGAGAGAAGCCAAGTGCTTTAAACACCACCCCCCACCCGTTCGCAAGAGGGGAGTGGGAATCCTTCCCTCCCATGTTTGAGTCTCCAAGGCGATGTTTCCTTCTACTGAAGTTCTGATTCTGAGGCCATTTATTTGTGAGTCAGAGATCCCATGAGTTGATAAAATGTTTAATACCTCCATAAAAACCTACATGGTAATTTCTCTTTGTACCCAAGCAGTTCCATTTAAATTTATACTCTGAAAAGACTTCTCATCAAAGAATGGAATCACAACCCACAGAGCCCTCTCTTCCCCTCTTCACGTTGGAACCCACCTCCTTATTGAAGGCCCCAATTTCCCTGCATATACTGTTTCTTCCTCCCCCTTATCTGGGAATACATTAATTTTTCTTTCTTTTCCCACGCCATCTGGTCATCACCTCACCCACGGCCTGTGGATCTTCTCTGAAATGATTGTTTCCCACAACAGCCCCCCAGGGACAGCACGAAAGCAGTGACAGGCAGTACTCGAACACACGAACATAACCTTTTCCCAATAAAGCTTTATTTACAAAAGCAGGCAGTGGGCCAGATTTGGCTCACGGGCTGGAGGCTGTGGATCCCCACTACCAAACATCAAAACCAAAATTAGTCATCCACCCGATCTACCCAAGACAGCGTTAAAAACTGTCTGGCTTTTTGCAAATAATTTCTTAACATAATGTCATGCGCACAAGAATTTCTGTACTTCTCTCTAAGGCTGCTTTGAGACACAGCCAGCGTCGGCGTGTCACCTTCTCTATATTCACCGTACTTCGTCGATGGAAAGCAATAATTAGGGCCCACGCGTTCATGCATTCATTTCATAAAAACCACAGACTGGCCACCAAGGTTACACCCGTTGGTGCATTCCTCAATGCTGCTCATTTCACTTTTCTTCTCATTACCTACAGTATAATTTTGTTTACCACATTAGGCCCCGTAACAAGGTTTTTCTCTACCACAGACACACAATCCAAAGCAAAGGAGAATATTAATGGTGCTAACTCTGGCCCAAGACATCTGTCTGGAAACTTTAGAACAGAAAGACAATTTTTCCGGTTATTTCTTCCACTCGTCTAGGTTCAACTGGGCACAAATGACTTGTCATTGTGATGGCACAAATAAGACTCCATTAACATCACCGTTCAGATTTGGTAAACAAGTTTATTTACACTTGAGCACTACTGAAGAATGAAGCCATAGAAGAAAGTTCGTGGTTGGTGGGTCTGCCTTTCTCATTAAGGCAGGCTTTGACAAAATCCCCAGCACCTCAGCTAGACAAGCTGCTATTCACTACCCCAGGGTTCCTGCAAGTGGGGGTGGGTGCCTGTTGACAAGGGATGGGCGACAGCCCTTGTAATTGAGGCTGGTCACATTTTTTTATTTAATGATACGTGTTGTGGCTGTTCCTTGTGTGGTTTCCTAACCCCCGGGTCCTTTGCACTCCCAGTGCCTAGTATGAGGATGGGGGAACCTACCCACCAAACTGGATTTCTGACTTAGAAGCAGCAATCAAGTAGTTCCCGAAGAGGGCAAATCCTGAGAACGTGGGACTCCAGGAGCTCATCAGAGACCGTGAGCACGAACATGTTTCATCATCATACTGAGAACACAACGTGGGGCTCCAGCCCTTTTTCCTTCTCTGAAAGTGGAATGCCCATAAAGGGGAAACACCATCTGAATGTGGGACTGGGGGTTGTGAGCCCTCACACAAGGAAAAGCAGAAGGCAGTCCCAGCTCCTGATGCTGTAGATGCTCGTTACCTACACGATGATGGATGCGAATGTGAATACAGATCGCCCGCCGTGATGACCTTGCCCGTGCCCGGAGGAAACTGCAGCAGGGAAGGAGACTAGCCACCTATCCTGGAGCCTCCTGGTCCAACGCTGGACCCTTCTGCTGGGAAGGCCAAGCCGGGTCCTGCTCACATGCTCCCTGGCCAGTGGATGGCATCCTACCACTCGGCTGGACCAAGAGGATGCTATCTGTGACAGCTTGGAGCTGGATGCCAGAGTGGTCTTTCCCGGAAGTCAGCGGGGTGAGGGCGGGCTCCAGGCAGGGACAGGGGACCAGGGCAAGGAGACCTGCCATCATGGAGCATCGACTGTGCTGTGGGTGTAGAGATGAGCACCATAGGTCATCTGGTGTCACTGAGATCACCTGAGACTCTGACAATGGTATTATTATCTGAACCCCAAGCAGGATGGTTTCCTCCCTCCTTTTCCTGGGATGTTGACTTGAGACAGAAGAGCCAGAAACTTGTACTACATTCTCACATGAAGTCTGCAATGCAAACAGTTGATGACAAACATTTAAGAACAGACCATTCTCTATACTTGAAATAAGATTTCTTTCTGGTAACAAAATGGACCAGGGTTACAGGCACAGCTATAGGGCTCCATCCGCTTCAGAGATGGGATGTATGGCTCAGAGACTAAGTGGGTGGCCAAAGGTTCACCACTCCGGAGACTGGTCAGAGCCTGCCCTTTCCCAGCATGAACAGCCAGCCAGTGAGTCCGCAGGAAGGGACTAAGCATCCAAAGGACTAGATTTAACAGCAAATAGGTGTGGGTGGTTGGTAGAGAGACAAGGCTTCAAGCCCCAAAGAGTTTTCAGTCCCAAAGGGGAGACAACATGAGCCAATAAGTAATCCCTTCCTATAACAACAACTTAATGGATACTTCCAGGTGCCCAGCTCTGCTCTACATTCCTCACATATTTTAACTCACTTAATTCTCACAACACTGCTATGGGGCTGGTACTATTACTATACCCATGCTAAAGATGAGCAAACAGTTCAAAGAAATTCAATTAATCAGCCAAGTCACATGACTCATTAAGTAGCAGGACTGGGACTCTGGGGGACCCATGCTTCCACAGGGGGGAAGGAGAATGAAGACCGACCAGCATCAAGACAGTCGGAACTCTGGGGCAAGAAGACTTCTATCATTCCCCAAAATAACTACATTTACAGAGGGTTTACATTTGAGATGTCTAGTCCTCTTAAGATAGGAACATGCCCTGTTTCGCAGATGAGGAAACCAAGTGTCAGGGAAATAAAACAACTTGGAAAAACTCCCATATCTAGTAGCTTCACAAAGTTGAGATTCAAACTTGGGTCAGTCCGAAACCTCTTCACGAACCCCCTAGTGGCTGGCCTGGAGAACAAAAGGACACTCAGAGCCCTTCCAGGGTTCCATGATGTCTGGTTTCTGGGAGGTTTCTAGAGTCATAAGCATCTATTCCCACTTATGCGTGAGGAAAGACTTCTTAAGGGGTAAGGTCTAAATGTGGCTGCAGTCCAGAAGACGGGAGATGGTTAACAGTTGTCTCCATGGCATGAAATGTTAACTTCATGTGAGTGAAGGGTTGTAACACCACTGGAATGCTCAGTCCAAGCTACTACCACCAAAGTCCTTTCTATACTCTTGGAAGCTGGGATTTTTAAGGCCTGGATGTAATCAATATCTTGGCTCATGCCAAGTGTCCTAGTCATGCTACAATTACCAAGACCACCTTTGAGCCATCTGGAATGTTGAAGACTTGGTGAAACAGATCACTATATATTTTTTTAAATCTAAATGTGCCAAGTGAGTTCTAAAAAGTTGCAGAGATCAAGTTCTTACGAAATATACTGGGAAGATCATAAGCTGAAATGTTGCTATCATAGATACTGAATGTAAGTCATCACCCATTTGCTAATTGAGTCACCCATCAGGTTAGTGTGGATATTTTCATGTCTAGGTGCCCAGTCCTTCTAGGAAGAGGACTGGTTACCTGAAGTAACTTTGGCTGGAGGCGCCAAAGGTCATCCTTGGGGTAAGTGGTATTTTGGAGGCTCTGAATTTCAAAGTTGGCAAAAATAAAATTGTTGGAAACCTCAAGGGTCACAATCAGACACACACTGGAATAAAGCAGGGGGCACAAAGCAAACATAGAGAACATCTAGAGGGACCAAGGTAATGATCACACTCCCTTACAAGGTTAGATTAACCTAAGTTATCAGACCATCTCAATTAGCACACCAGGATTACAGAAATTATAGAAATCACATCAAGTGCAAGAATGTGGTTTGTATCTTTCTCCTATAGACCTTCCCATGTGGGTTGATATGGCCAATTTGTTCCACAACGGTCTTAAGGACTATCTTAGAGTCACTACTGGCTGCAGTGACAAGCAAGACCTAGATGTGAATGTCTTAACACAATGAAAACTATTTCCCTGATGATTTAACAATCCAATGAAAGTGTTCCTGGTCACCAGGCATCCTTCCTCCATGTGGGTCTAGCCTCTTGTTGGCTTTAATAGATAGATAGATAGATAGATAGATAAATCTATTCAAGGAATGTATTCAGAGGATCGTCGATATGGGTTCCTTCCATCTTGTGGTTCTACCATTCCTCTGCAGATGGCCAGATGATGGAGAAAGAGCACAGAGTGGGGAGCATGGACTCTAATGGGCCATATCCAGAATTCCATTCAAATTCCATTGGCTGGAAATTACTCTTTTTTAAAAAATTATTTTTGAGGGGGTAAGGGGGAGAGGGAGAGAGAGAATCTCAAGCAGACTTCTCTTTGAGCATGGAGTGCAACACGGGGCTCAATCCCACGACCCTAAGATCGTGACCTGAGCCAAAATCAAGAGTTGGATGCTTAACCAACTGAGCCACCCAGGTGCCCCTGGCTGGAAGCTATTCTAAGCTACAAGGGAGGTTGAGGAATCTAGTCTAGCCGTGTGCTCAAGAAGAAGAACAAGTCACTCTGGTAAGCAGTCCTTGCTACAGGCACCCAGGATCCTTGTGGTTCCTTCCACCTGGGTGGTACATCACCTTTAGGGTCTGGCCCTTGATCAAAAAGTGACCAGCTCTGCTGCAATCTAGCTTCCTACCTGAAGAGCCAGGGAACTAGACCCTTAGTAGAAGTCATCACTCCCTATGTAACTAATCTCTTGGGGCAGTTTGGATTTTTTTTTTTTTTCATCTATCAGCCAAAGAAAGGAACAAAGTAAAACAGAGAAATAAGGGCATGAGTCAGATGTGCACCTTAATTTCCTCATCTGTAAAACAGAGACGAGAACACTGACTTCATAAGATGGTGAGAAACAAAGGAGTTGATACCTGAAAAATGCTTAAAGGCTCAAACTCTGGGCTTAATAATAGCTATGGGAAGGGGAGGGGGAGAGGGAGAAGAGGGGAAAGAAAAGAAAGAAGAGAAACGAAGGATTCCTGAAGCAAAAGGTTCACCAAAGCATAAAATTGCCCCGGAATCTCTGCTGATTTCCCATTGGTCAGAACTTAGTCACATGGGGACAAAGCTACAAGGGAGGCTGGAAAATGTAGTTTTTATTCCAGAGACTCAGACACCTGGGTAAAAATCAGAGACTTTACTGTTATGGAGCAAAAGGAGAATGGACATTGGGGGACAAGGCTCACCAAGAACCTGGATAAAGATTCATTTTGCACAGCCACTAAGTTTCCAAGGAGCAAAGAAAACCCCGGGGTTTCCACGACAGTAGGGACCCGAGACAAAGTCTGTAGCCAGGACTGTGGAGTGAGGCATAGCTGGGTCCCCAGTGGGCGGCAGCCCTGAGGGCTACTCCTCCCTGGCTGGGGCTACTCCTCCTGGGCTGGGGCTACTCCTCCCTGGCTGGAGCTCTCTCCATGCAAATGAGCACCATCTGTCCTGGAGTATGCCTGAAACTTCAAGCCACCTCCGGGACTGAGGATAGGCTCTGCCTTCATCCATGCCTCAATCACTGTTTTGTTTCCTTGATCCTCCAGCCCCCAAACACCCTCCATGTTCCTTATTCCTGCCTGAGACCCCCACCCAAGGCCCCATTCATGCTTGCTTCCCCCTCTACACCTAGTGCTACAGGTTGAACTGTGTCCCCTCCTCCCAAATTCACACGGTGAAGTGTTAACCCCAGTACCTATGAATGTGATCTTAATGGGAAATAGGGTCTTTGCAGATGTAATTAGTTAAGAGGAGGTCCTACTGGAGCAGGGTCCCACCGTGAACCGTACCAGGTGGGACCCTACTCCAATATGACTTGTGTCCTTAGAAAAAAGGGAAATTGAGACACAGGGAGAGTGCCACATGAACGTGAAGGCAGAGATGAGGGGGATGTATCTACAAGCCAAGGAACACCAAAGATGGCAGGAAAACCACCAGAAGTGGGGGGGGGGGTGCTGGAACAGATGCCCTCAAGGCCCTTAAGAGGAACCAAACCAGCCAACACCTCAATCTTGGACTTCTAGCCTCCAGAACAGTGTAACGATAATTGTCTGTTGGTCAAGCCCGGACCCCCAGGCCCTGAGCTATGGTACTGTGTCATGGTGGCCTGAGCAAGGGAACACACCTGCTCTGTGGCTCCAGCTTACCATCAGGTCTCAAAGTCAAGTTTTGCTCCAAGCTTCCAGACCCAGCCTCCTCAGCTGGGCCCTGCCCTCAGCTCCACCCCCACCTCTGCTTTCCCGGTTCCAGGCTCACCCCTACTCCCCCGCCCCCATCTGCCCATCTGCTTCCCCCTGCGGCCCCAGCTCTCTCCCTCCGAAACTCTGGTCACTGTTGCCAACACCCCTGGCGTGGATCACACATTCGCTTGAAGAATCCTCTACCCATAAGACTGTTCACAGCGAGTGAGTGAGCATTTTAGGGGAAGCTGGAAACTCTCGCCTCCCCTTTGGCTTTATTTGTTCCATAAAATGAAACTGAGTTGAGTACTTTCTGGATAATCTGATTAACGGTGACAGTCCCACTGCATAATTGGACCATTTCTCTTTTCAGGGAAGGGGTGGTATATTTGCCAGAAACAGCACCCTTCCTCTTGAGGCTGTGTGCTTACGGCTTTCTGCATCACACCGTCTGGTTAACTCAGAACTTCTGATGTGTCTGGACCATCCGTGGAAGAAGTCTTGACCCTTATTTCCAAACTATTTTCTGCTAACTGAAATAAGAGAATCTCATGAGACAGAAACTTAGGAAACTAAACAGGATGACAAGCTATATAACTAGTCTGACCCATATCCAGAAAGGAAGTCCATTGCTGGAAGGCTCCTGGGCCACCCAAGCATGGGGCACAGAGCCTCCAGCCTCCTGGGACAGCTCCAGTTTCAAACATTCACTTCCCTGAGGACCCCAAGAGTTCTCATACCCATGTGTGTTATAGTTAGTTGGGGTTCAGAAGACATGGTCACCATAAACCCAGGGCTCATGAAGGAAGCTCCCTGCTTATGGGGCGGTGGGGGGCAGTGGAAGGTGAGGTATTTAGCGGTGCTGACAGAGATCCGAGGAAGGCAGAGGGCAGTGATGCCTCCTGGGGGAAAACGCAGTCAAAAGTCTCCTCCCTCAGACTGGCTGGTAAATGCTATCTCACTAAAATGAACGGCAAAGGCAACCTTGAAATAGAAGAGAAGTCCCAAATGGATAACCCAAGAGAGGGCCTGCAGAGGACCATTGTGGGTCCCTAACTGTCCCACTCCCTGTGCTAGAGGAGTGAGCAGCCCAGGTACAGAGGTTTCTCTCTCAGCCTTAGCCTCCAGGGAGAACAGAGGTCAAAGGCAGCAGAGAAGTCCTGCCTGGGAGCTGTCAGCTGGCAGGGGAATTATGGGCAAGCCCCAAGCTTTCCTCCGGGCCTCCTTCAGGGATCGATGAGAGGCATTCTCTCTGAGCTAAAGTGCTCCTGTCTGGGCTCCCCATGCCCCCCACCCCAAGTTCCACAGGTCCAGGTTCACGGCCACATGGGAGTCATCCTCGGTGACTGGGATCCATGTTCAGGCATCACTCCTATGAGAGGACAAGAGAGACTACGCCCCCCTCCTTGGCACTGGTCACAGTGCGAAACCAGGACCCCAGCCTCATTTCAGAGGAAGGGGATGGCAAGGAGCAAAGGGCAAGGGGATCCAGTCTGTGTTGCATCAAAGTTTTGATTTGTTTTTTTGTTTTTAATTTTCAGATGAATAATTCAGTGGCTATGCCAAGGTTGAAATATTTTTCTGTTTTCAGTAAGATGTGAGAAAAGGAAATGAATTTTAATGAAATGTTTTGGTTTACTTTATCAGAGGCTTCCAGTATAGTGGGATTCCCACGCCCTAAACAGATGTCAGCTGTTTCATCCTCTTGCCTGCAAAAGGCAAAAGAGAGCCATGTGGCTGGCCTCTTTACCTGTTTACCTTGTCCTGCTCACCCTCGAGCATCCCCCCATTTCCCAGAGGGGAAGAGCTGCCCTGAGCACCAGGCTGGTGGGGCTTTGAAGCCATGTGAATTTCAGAACACTGAAATTACAAGCGGTGATTATGATGTCTTCGCTGCCACAGAACATCCTGTCTCCCTAGGTGAGAGCAAAGCACCTGTCCCACGTTCCTGCGGCCCGTGGATCCCTGCCCCATCAGGCAGAAAGCCTTTGGCAGCTGGCCCAAATTCTCGGAGCCGACCACTCCCAGGAAGGACTCAAGCATCACACAATTCCGAAAACAGGATTTGAGGGGAGGTGGAGGGATGTGGCAATCTCTCTAAAGAGAAGGCATTGCCGTCAGGTGGAGGTGATGTCACAGACATCGGAGAATCTGCCAGAACATGAGCTAATTGATAGCTGCAGGCGTAGGACATGTTTTTAGCAGAAGTTTCTGAACTAAGTCAGCAAGTAACAGACCACAGGGACTCTCATAAACAGGATTACTGACGGGATTCTTTCTAATTCAAGCAAATACCTGCCTAAAATGCATTGACGTCTACAGATCAATCAAAGGAGGGACTGGTTGAGCCCTGAGCGCTCTGCTAGTTTGGGGGATGGAGAGGTGAAGGTAACCAGCTCCTGCCTGCAAAGGCTTATGAGAATTGCTTGTTGGGGGCAGTAACTTTGCATGACAAATCAAAGAAAACCCAAACAAAGTCTGCAATCAAGGGCTCCTTACCTGGATTTCCAGCTGCCACCATCCCTGGGGAGTCATCTTGTTCAGAGCCTAAGCAGATATCTAAAAAGGGGAAAAGAAGAGTAACATGGAAAAAAGCACAGCTATCTGAGATTCCTGTTGTCACAAGGGCCTTATAATAATTCTGGTTTCACATATTCCCCATTTAAGTTCTTCCAATCATCCTGAAATCGTATAACATCATTGCTCTATTAAGAAAAGGGGGAAACATCTTTTTCCCAGTCTTACTGGTGATGTGGAGGAGACACTGGCCTTCCCAACTTCCCAGGAACATCTTTGCTCTGTTTTCCTGATTCAGGTGGAGGGTGGGTTTAGCAGGCAGAAAAATCTGTGAAGTAGAACCTTCTAGCCTAAGCCAATTAGGAAGCTCCCCTTTCTCATTTTCTTTCCCCGAGTCGGACTCCCCAACAGTGGAAAGGTCCAAAGGTGGCCAGCGATGGAGGGGATGCTGGGAACACAGCAGGAACAGTGGCTATGTCCACAGGCTGTGCAGATATATTGGAACAGAATATGGAGGGTGGGGGGACGGTGCTCATATAGACCTGGCTCAAGGAATGGATTTGGTCTGGAAAAAAGGATCAACAGAGCAAACAAAGAGCCTCAGTGTGTAGACAGCTGCAGTTGGCGGGGGGGGGGAAATGAATCAATAAAAAACCGCTAGAAATTTAATATAAGCCTGAAAAAGATAACTACTCCTTTATCCTGCCGTTGGACAAGCTGATTCTAACATTTAGATGGGAAAAGCAAATAAGTTAGTCTGTGCAGAAAAACTGTGAAAACGGGGTGTGCGATGAGAATGGAAACCCTCCAGATCAAACATACTGCAAAGCCTCAATAATTAAAATAGTGGGGGAATGGCCAGATAGTCAGACATACTAATGGAAGCATAGAAAATCCAGAAACAGACCCAGAGACATACAGGAATTTGATTTCTGATAACAGTGGCATCTCATGGCAGTGGAGGTAATGTTAAGATTTTAATAAATGGTATTAAGATAAATGGATAAGCCTCCAAAAAAAGTGTAGCAGGGTCCATACTTCCTGTTGCGTAGGATAAGCTCCAAGTGGATCAAAATTTAAATGTGAAAAATGAAATCATAAAAGTCTAAGAAGAAAATTTAAAAAAATTTTTTTCCTTTGAAACCTTGGTGTAGAAAAGGTCTGCCTGTGTTTTAAAGAACCAGAGCTGTTACAAAATTATTATATAAGTATAAAAAGCACCTGGGGAGGAAAAAATAGCACAGCAAAGAGATAAATAACAAATGGGGGAAAAATATCTGCAACTCATACCTCCCTCTTAGGTACAGGGGTCCTAGAGATTGAGAATATGAAAAACCAAAAATCTAATAGAAAATAAGCAAAAGATTTAAAGAGAGATCACCACGAACCTGCACACGCACAGACAAAAAATGACCCTTAAAGCATTTATGAATGATGTTTAATGAAAAGGATGCGAATGAAAACTATACGGATGTAGGAGTTTTCACCCATCAGTGTGGGGAAAATCCTGCGAGTTTGAGAACCTGGCGAGGTGTGGGTAAACCAAGCTGGTGGAAATGCAAAATGGGTCAACTCATAAGGGGGGGGCGATCTGGTACCCAAAAGCCTATCAAAATGACTAATGCTCTGCCACTGCCCAGCAATCCTAGCTCTGGGAACTTCCCCACAGTTGCACATCTTGTAAGTATGGGAGAACAAGGTTCATCACTGTAACAGTGTTTGCAAGGAAAAAAAAGGACAAACATCTCAGGGGTCCATCAATAGCAAAGGGGTTAAACCATGGATTATCATAGAGCTATTTAAAAAACAAAACAAAACAAAACAAAAAACAAAACAAACAAACAAAAAAAAAAAGGGGGCACCTGGCTAGCTGTCAGTGAAGCGTGTGACTCTCTTGACCTTGGGGTTGTAGGTTCGAGTCCCACGTTGGGTGCAGAGATGGCTTAAAAATAGACTCTTAAAAAAAAAAATGAAGGGCTTTTTATATTCAATTCTCCATAGTATAGTAAGTGGAGAAAGCAACTTCTGGAACAATATGCTACCTTGCTTGAAAGAAAGGGGAAAAACCAGATTGCATATATTTGCATAAGCAAGACTGGCAGTCTACACAGGAAACTAATAAAGGTGATCGTAGGGGACACGGGATGGAATAGAAACAGGACTGAGACCTTTGGTCTGGGTCTGGCCCCCTAAATGAGGTCTATCCCAACCCTTCCAGGAGAACCAAGTGGATTTACTACATTTCTTTTTTTATTTTTAAGATTGTATTTATTTATTATTATTATTATTATTATTATTATTATTATTATTGTCAGAGAGAGCACAAGCAGGCAGAGCAGCAGGCAGAGGCAGAGAGAAGCAGGCTCCTTGCTGAGCAAGGAGCCCGATGTAGGACCCGATCCCAGGACCCAGGATCATGATCCGAGCCAAAGGCAGCTGCTTAACGGACTGAGCCACCCAGGCATCCCTAGTACATTTCAGTTGAGGAAAATTTTTTTTTTAAGTCAACAGAAAGAAATTCAAATGACAAAGAGTTTGTTCTGAATCTCCACCAACCCCAAATCCTTAGTCTGACTTCCATCCTCCATGCTGTCAAACCTCAACAAGAAATTCTAACAAGTCTGGGGTTAGTGTTTCCTGAGAAAATAAATTACAGCTGTTTTCCAAGTTTAGTTCAGCTGTATGCTTTGTATGAAAGTCCAAACAGATTTCTGCAAAACAAACAGGAAGATTGCACCATAACTGTGGGAGCACACCTATATGTCTCTCGTGTGTCTGACTTCATGCTATAAATATTTAAAGGAAGTCAATCCTTTATGAAGCTTTAAAAGGAAGAGAGATGAATTTGCTCATTCTTTCACTCGGCGTCTTCTGAACGTGCACCAGGCGGAAATGACTGTGTCGGACCTACGGTCCCCTCCCTAATTGTTGCGTTCCGGAAATGCTTCGCTCCTCTCTCCTCGCTGCTGGACAAACAGACGTCTACTCATCCACCAGGGTTCCGCTCAAGAGCGGGTTACACAAAGCAGGTCCGTGGTTGCCAGGAGCTGGGATAGTGGGGAACCCAAAGGGATTGCTCATGACCACCGGGTTTCTTTTAGGGTTGATGAAAATGTTCCCAAATTAGAGATGATAGTTCTAAAACTCCATGCAAATGCTAAAACTGCCAAATCGTACACTTTCAAGGGTGAATTTTGTGGTTTGTGGATTATACACAATATATATATATATTAAAGATCACTTCTTCAGTGAAATCTTTTTGGATCAGATACCCACTACTTCTGAGGACTTGTGATACCTGTTGTGACAGGGATCATAATTATAAGGAGTAATTATATCACTGGTTATTAAACACAGTGGTGTGCTGAAGGCAAGGTGGTGGGAAGGGTACATTGTAGAGAATTTAAAAGCAATAATAAAACCAAATAAAAGCTGATCTTCTCTTTACAATGCCATGTCCTGGCAGTTCTAAATGATGTCCGTGATAAAATACATTCCCCCTCCACAAAAGGCTTTTGGGTCTACATTCTAAAAGAATCGTAGAGATTACTGTTGAGTTTAGAGATAATGGGTGCAAGCTTCAAAAGAACACATTCCTATTCCTTTAATAAACATTGTATTCTACATGGAAGTTAATTCAGAGAATTCCCAATTACAGCCCGCCCCCCGCAGATGAACTCAGCTACAAGGGTTTCTTTTGAGATAAATTTGTCATTGTAACGTAACAGTGAGACGTGGCTCAGCTGGTGTTTCCAGCCCTTTGCTACTACAAACACCTGCCTTTCAACAGTAGATTCAAAGTAAACACTGATAGCACACGGATTATAAAGACGGACATGGAACTGGAGGTCCTTACTTCTGCCAGTCTGTGTAACTACTAGAGTGTTTATTTGTTTTAAAATTTAAAACTGCGGAAACAAAAAGGGAAATTTTCACTGGTGAGTGCAAGAGTTCGTACATGAACTATTTTACTGAATTCAGTATTGAAATGTGTTCTTTTCCAATGGTTGTTTGTTTCAAACTCAAGAACAAATCCATAAAATAAATTATGACGACAGTGGTCCCATAAGGTACTTGCCCAAATCAGACATTTTACAGTTTGGTTTTATTAAAATTCACTTATTAGTTACTGAATAATTATTTACACAAAGTAATATTATAGGAGACGGTGACCAAAAAATCACAGTTTAATCTTTATAAATAGATATAAAATGAATAATAGCACAATAATATGTTTTCTTTTTCTTCTTTTTTACTTTCTTCTTTTTGCAAGATTATGCAAACAAATATTCAATGTGAGGAGACTTTTTAAAATTTATTTAAGTAATCTCTACACCCAATGTGAGGCTCAGACTCATGACCCCGAGATTAAGAGTTGCACACTCTTCTGACTGAGCCAGCCTGGTGCCCTAAAGAAATTTTCAATATGAGGAAAGTATTCGCATTTCCTTTCTGACCATTTTTGTTATTTGTTTCATTATATGATTTTTGCTGAAAATAGTCTTGTAGGGGAGGGGATTATTTTCTAATATGCCTTTCTCTATTTGGTTAAATTAAATAGTAATATTTATGAAGGATATATTGATGAGCTACATATGTTCTTGAATATATTCCTAAATATTTTGAATGTAGAATAAGGATATGTATTTTTGAATAATATTCATATTCATTTAAAATACTCAGAAAAAAAATACTCTTCAATCCAAGGTATTGGTAAATTGCTAAATTGGGTGAATTAACTCTTTGGTGTCTTAGCCAAAACTGAGATGTAGAAAATGTGAAATAATTTTTCTGTGGTCAGAGCATCTCCAGGAGGAGCTAGGATCTGAACCAGAATCTTATAACAGGAAAGCCTACTCTCGTAACCATTATCCCGTATTGCTTCCACACACCCGTACTACTGAAACTCAAGTCACCCACGAAATGCCATCCAACTGTAACTTCACCAGCAAGGAATAGCCAAGTCTACACAGCTGTGGGTCAAACTCACGCTTCAACTCAATCACCAAGTACTAGGGATCACAAACAGGCAATTCTTCAAATGCCATGGACCCGCTTCCAGGGCAATTCATTGGGTTCCTCTCCTTGGCTAGCTCCTGGACCATATTACATCATTCCTGCCTCAGGGCCTTTGCACCCACTGTTCTTTTGTCTAGCTTTCCCTCCTGCTCTTGAAATAATTAATTCTCATGTTACCACCTCAAAGAAGCTCTCCCTGACTATCATATCTGAAGTTACCCCTCCCAATCACTAACCAGTCACTAACCACTGCCCCGTTTATTTTGTAGCATATAGCGTTGCTTTTACTCTCCATCCATCTAGTTATCTATCTATCTAGATCTATCTTAGTTTTTAAGTCAAATCAGTGGGTGGCATAATAGGTTCCTAATAAGTATTTATTAAGTTATTGAAAGAATGGCCAAGGGAAAGGATCAGCAATGCTGTGCTAAGAAGGATTCTGAGGTCACATCCAGGCTCAATGGGACAGAGGACTGTGAGAAATTAGCCACAGCTGCTGTGCACAGGATGTAGGGAGGGGCAGAACACCTATACATGCGGGTCCTGGACTGCATGTTATCCAAAACAGAGGGACGAGCTAGGGCTCCCCCCACATCAGTACCCATCAACCAGCATACCGGCATAGGCTGCCTCACTGATGGGATCCCTCAGCTCTCTCTCCCTGATTTCCCTCCTTTAGGAGGAAAAGCGGGGTGCAGCACAAGTAGGGTACTGCTCACAGTTGACAAACCTGATCTCGGAGTCAAGAGGGTAAAGGCTTGGATCACAATTCTCACCTTCAAGCAGGGACTAGGGACTTGACTGGTGAGCAAAGTTTCCTCGACAGGGTTCAAAACTCATGAACCAAGCCTCTATCAGCTTCCCACCGCCCCAAGTCTGAAAGAAAGGCGTTCTTAGAACCCAGGCAAGAGAATGAAGCCAGCCCCAGCTGTAGAGGATCCTCTCCTTCCCCTCCCAAGTCATTAACAAAGACTGACACTGTGTAGTCTTTATCAAAAAATCTTGTTCCCTAAGTGGTGATACAGAATAATTATCTCAGCATGCAATCAGCACAGCGATCTTCTTCAAAGCAATTTGTAAAATTTGTGGCAAGGATATGCATTTTTAAAATAGATTAAATTTTCAAGAGCTCGCCTCTTAAACCTGGTCAGAATGTATTTACAACTCACCTGGTGAGATGATGTGACTCTCCAAGCTGGAATTCTCTTTCATTAGGCCTTGCTTAATTGAATCAGGCAAAGTCAGCTTGGGATTGTCCCAAAAGAAAACCTTTTATCTCAAGGCAAATGTGTCTTAACAAGGCCCTACAGGTAAACAAAGCCAGGTTTCCCCAAACCGAACTCTCTGCTCCTCCTTTCAAAAACCTACCTACCACCAGGCTCCGTTTGTTTCTCTTTTAAGTGAGGAAATTGCTTTTGGAGTTAACTGTTGCCAGTGAAAGTAACAAGTTGGCCTTTCCCCCGACTTTGTAACTGTTAAGAAACACCTTGTCTCCTTTCTTTCCTTTTTTTCCCCCCTTCCTTCCTGGCAATTAAGTTGTGCCTTTGCTGGAGTGAGCATGCTTGGAAAGCAAGGACTTGTTCAAGGTATGGTCAGGAGTCTGATTGAGCCCCCAGTTGATTTCTACTGGGATGACTCTAGAATTTAGGCTTTGGGCAAATCTTGACCAGATTTTCCAAAGGTCAAAGACCATGACTCTGCATTCCCCCAAACCTGGTGTAGTAGGAGCCCACCTAATGTTTACCGTGGGATTCATCAGTCCGCAGCCAAGACACCTGTGTTCTCCAACATTCATGGGCATAACTGGGATTCTGAAGGCCTGGGTGCCAGAGAGGCAGGGCTGGCCCCCAGGGCCACCCTCCAAACGGGAGAAACTGTGAAGGGTAATTCCCGTGATAAGTACATACTTGAAACGGGAAGGAGCACACTTCACCTCTAAAAGCAATCCCCCAAATCCAAAGCGTGGTTCGAAAGGCCTGTGGCCTGCCAGTCACCCATCGAACAGTTTCCCCTCCCCCTCCCTGGCCTCCCTGCTCCCAGCCCCAAGAATCTAAGATTTGCCTAGAAAAAGGGACTTGTCTTTCCTGGCACTTTTCGCGGTAGGTTTCCTTGACTCAGCATGAACTCGGGTTCCAGCAAGAATCGGAGGCGGCTGGAGCGGCCTTTCCTCCCCTCCATCATCAGCCACCACGCTGCCCTGTCCCCGGAGCGAGCCGCTGCGCATATATCAGATGTCACTCGAGGATGACTAATCGTGGATGCAGATTAGAAGCCTTGAGCCTGCCGGTAAATGAGCCCGTGCAAACTTAGAACGAGTCATCTGATGGGTCACGTGGGCGGGGCGCGGTGGGCCCTCTCCCCTCTCCCCTCACCCGGCTGTCCGTGACTCAGTGCGGCACCCGGTCCCCGGTGCAGGGCAGCGGTTACGTAAGCGCCAGCGGGTTCGCACCGTGCAGCGGGGAGGCCGCGCGGAGGCCGCGACCCAGACACGTCCTCTTTTAGCTCTGGGGCCCCAGATGGGGGCGGGCCCCGCCTCCCCGCCCTGCCCTCCTCTGATTCCCTGGAAGGTCCGCGAGGCCGCCGACGTTTCCAGAACACAAAAGCGGGCCCGGGGGAAGATTCTGACGCAGGGCCCGCCCCCCCCCCCCCCCCCAGTGGTAAACCCAGAAGAGACCTCCTCCATCCTGGATCCCTCCCCCATCCCCAGGCCGGCAGGGGCAGGGCGGAGGCCGGGAGGCCGGGGAGACTTATTCTATTATATAAACTTGTAATTGGCTCTGGCTCCTGCGGCTCGGGGCACTGCGCGATGTTTCCAACCAGATGGAGTGTGAGGCCGGGCAGCTTCCAGTCCCCTCCTCCCACGTCCCTCTCTGCTCAAGCCCCACCCTTCTGCCTCCCCAAGTCTACCAGAATTTCCCTTCCTTTCCCGTCCTCCTCTAAGGGATGGCATCCAGAAAGGCACTATTATTTGAAAATGGTATTTAATTTTTAAACTAACGTATGGCCAGCCTGCAAATCAACACGCAGGAGCATCTCCCCAACTCAAGTGGAAAATGAGCGATCCTAGACCAGCCACCAGGCCTCCGACTTTTCTGCATCGGAAGACCCTGGGTGGGGAGGGGTTGTCAAAACTCAGCGTCTGAGCCCCACTCCCAGAGTCCTGCTCATTAGGTCTGGAGCAGCGGGTGGAGAAATTTGCATTTCTACAAATTACGAAGAGATGCCTGTGCTTGTTGAACCGGTCTTACAGACAAGGGCGGGGCTACAATTTATGGGTTGTTTTTTTTTTTCCTCCATTGAAAAAGGTTCGCCAACCACATTAATAGTGTGAACAAGATGTCAGGAAGACCAGCCTCCCCTCAAGGACTCTGGCATCTCAGAAGCGTGTATTTACAAACAACAGTTATGTTCGTTGTAAATCATAACATCTGAAACAACTTTTCAGGAGCCCCACAAATTAGCAACGGGAAGTTGCCTCATTCCAAGAATTTGGAGATCAGGTGTTTTACAGCGGGAGGTGTCCTCGGAGACCGGCCAGGCCAAAACCTCACCTAACAGGTGAGAACCCAAGGTCAGCAAAGTTGGTGGGCTGGTGTAGAGTGCTGGGAAGGCCTGCATTCCCCCGCGCAGATGTAACTATCCTGGAATATTCAGTCCCCCGACTCCACCACTGGTTAGCTGTGCAATCGCACGGTTCTCTTTCCTAATCTGTAACAAAAAGGCCAATTTCACAATGGCTGCAGCATTGTGAAAATTCTATATAATGTTCAAAACTTGAATACTTTGGATTGGTCTTGCACCTGTGTTATATTATGCTATTTTTTTGTGGTCAAGGCCACTGTGCTAATTAGCTAATTAGCAGGTGAGCTAGGACTCAAACTCAAGACCCATGACTTCTAATCCAAACTAATTTTTTCACTGTGTAGGGAATGTTTCTTTCTTTTTAAAGGTTTTATTTATTTGACAGAGGGAAAGAGTGAGAGAGCACAGCAGGGGTATGGAGGGAGAGGCAGAGGGAGAAGAAGACTCCCCACTGAGCAAAGTTCTGGGGCAGGGGGGGGGGGCTCAACCCCAGGACTCTGGAGTCATGACGTGAGCCCAAGGCAGATGCTTAACTGACTGAGCCACCCAGATGCTCCTGTAGGGAATGTTTCTTTTTTTTTTTTTTTAATTTATTTATTTGACAGAGAGAGACCACAAGTAGACAGAGAGGCAGGCAGAGAGAGAGGAGGGAAGCAGGCTCCCCGCTGAGCAGAGAGCCCGATGTGGGGCTCGATCCCAGGACCCTGGGATCATGACCTGAGCCGAAGGCAGAGGCTTTAACCTGCTGAGCCACCCAGGTGCCCCGGGAATGTTTCTTTAAAAAAAAAAAAAATGTGCATATGGTACTTAACCTCAATCATTCCTCTGATGCTGAAGTATTTTTTCCTAATTAGTGCAAGTGGTTCAAGTGTGTTGGACTTTCTGGTTGTACATGAGCCTGGCGGTAGTACGAGTCACAGCCCGAGAATCGGGAGGATTCAAGACACCCCTCTAGAGCTTTTGTGAAGTACACACCCTGATGTGGCTTCCTCCATTTCTCCTTGCTTTTTAAAACTGATGTCTTTAATTGTTGGGGACCGGCAGCAAGTGTTAGCTAAGTGACTCTTATCATTGTCCCACCCTAGGGAAATATCCCTAAGACTAAAGAATCTTTGAAACTTAAGGCTGGAGTTTAATACTGCCCACTCTGAATTCCTGAACATGTGAGATTAGTGCCTCAATCCCTTTCTCTGTATTATTAGGAGACAGGCTTGCCAGTCACACCTTTGCACCTGCTTTTACCAAGCACTGGGAGAGACCCCCTGCCGTTCACAGTCACAGATCCGAAAGGGTTGGGGGAGAGAGGAAAAGCAGTCAATCCGGGTGACTAATTGGATACACAGAGCCCAATGTGGCCCAGAGTGCCATCATGGGTACAGAAGTATGTGGCGTTCACATTCCCTCAAGAAATGAGACGTTAAATTGCTAATAGCCTCCCTGGGGTTCGGTTCCCTGCTGCAAAGCCTTCTAGATTTTGTAGGAGTTTAGGCGCATTAAAATATCACAGCGTATGCGTACATGTGAGGCATCCGCTCATGTCCTTGACATTGAGGCTGACATTCTGTAAGGAAGAAAAACCTCTTTCCCACGTAATCCGACTGCAAGTTGGTATCAACAGGCACTTCTAACTGAGATCACTGTTACCCGTGAGCACTGCTGGGAAAGCTTTTATAGTGACGCAGAGCAAGTTCCGAGCCGGCAATTTTAAATTCCTAGAATTGGTGCTTTTTCCACATTGTTTCCTTTCCTCCGCGCTCCAGACTGACTCTGATTTGGCCTTCAGTATGATGTCATCATTGCTCTTATTTTTAATTCTTCTCACTCCCCCACCCCCGACTTGGGTTTCCTTGGCCTTTAAGATGGTGAGTTCCCACTTCGGTTCCCGTAGTTGGTTGGGTTATGAAATCAACAAGTTGTTTTAAAAATCCCGCTCGGCCGGGCACCTGGGTGGCTCAGTGGGTTAAGCCGCTGCCTTCGGCTCAGGTCATGATCCCAGGTCCTGGGTTCAAGCCCCGCATCGGGCTTTCTGCTCAGCAGGGAGCCTGCTTCCTCCTGCCTCTCTGCCTACTTGTGATTTCTCTCTGTCAAATAAATAAATAAAATCTTAAAAAAAAAAAAATCCCGCTCGGCACACCAATTTGTGTGGCTAGTGTGTGTCTTCAGGTAGGTGGTGTCTGTAACTAGATAGGGATCTATTTTAAATCCATAAGCTTGTCTGAATATCCATTGTGAGTTTTCTCAAGTTATTGTCCTAAAGCGGTCATTTCTTTTCTCTTTTCATCCTGATATTTTCCTCTTTGGTCTATAAATTTTGCAGCCTGTCCTTAGGCTCTTTGAAAGAAAGATTTTGATTTATCTAACCTTTTACAAATTCAAGAGTGCAATTCATATTTCTTAATATTTGCAAGTGAAGTTTGGATTGTTTTTGTGACAATTATTAATACGTGTACTCTTTCCAGACCTGTCATTTACGAATGCATCCAAGAGGGTAGAGTTGATATGAAACTACAGTAATCACTCACTTGGCTCCCTTTCAAAGTTGTAGCATTGTTGTTTCTCTTGGGTTAGTTACTTAAGTGTTAATTTTTTTTTTTTTTTTAATGCAGCAAGCTTACTGAGAACCCATGTGTCAGGCCCTATGCTCCTTCAGGGAATCTGGCAATGGTGGCAAAATGTAAACAGATTTGATCCGTAACAGTGCCACAGTGGGACGCAATGCCAGGGGCTCTGGAAGGCTGAGGAAGGGCATCTGACCTGCATTTGGGAGGCTGGGATGGCTTCCCAGAGGAGGTGGCACCTTGTCTGAGTGTTACTAGAAAAAGAAGAGGTTGACAGACAGAAAAATGGGTCAGTCAGTTAAGATGGTGCTTGAAAGTGTCTGCTATGTATGTTAAATAAGACCTTGTTTGTCTACAAATAACAAAGATTTAAAGAAAATCACAGAATGGGTAGAAGTTCACCTCTCACCCATAAACAAAAGCCAGAGGTGGTATGGAGGCTCTCTAGTGTCCTCAACCCAAGGTCCTTCTATCTTACTACTGCTTATTATTATGGTCTCTTGGTACAGCACAGCTGCAGGAGCTCCAGCCATGACATCTTCATTCCAGGCAATAGCAAAAATGTGGAAGGGAAGGAAGGAAGGCCTTCTCCTTGAGGAGGATCAAAGTTTATCACAGTGTTCCACATAGCTGCAAGAGATGCTAGAGAATAAGGCCTTTAATTCTATGGCAGGATGCCCAAGTGAAGTCAGAGTTGTTAGTAAGGAAGAAGGGGAGGTATTGGGAAGCAACCAGCTGCCTCTGCCAGAGTGGTAATTGTGGGTGGAGAGAAGGCTGTGTGAGCAAAGGAGGGAAAGAAAGCTTATCTTGTTTCAGGGAATAGATAAAGATAAGTAGGTCAATTTGGCTTGGAGTTTGGTTTGCCAAGAGATAAAGCTGGAGAAATAAACAGATACTAGGTCGTGGGAGGTCTTCTAAGCTGTGCCCTACTGAGAAGCTGGAGCGTTATCCTGAGGACCGTGGGGAGTTATTGAAGGAATTCATCCTTGAGGTAGAGGACGAGATGCACTGGGAGGTGAGGACAGCGGCATCATGAAGAGCTGATAGCCTTTCAGGAGAAACTATGACAGCCTTGAACTAGGCAGTGGCATTAGGGACGGGGAGACACAGCAGATTTAAAAGATACGAGGGAGGTAGAACAGGTCCATTGTAGGTGGTAAGAGAAGTGGCCCAAGATGGCGGACACCGAGCAACCTGGCGGATACAACACAGAGAATGCTGGAGAAGTGGGATGGAGAAGGTGAGCTTGGTTTGGGCACTCCGTCCCAAATATTACATCTACACATTCCATTTGGGTTGGTACATTTTCGAGCAGCTTTGTGGAGGGTTAATTTATATACCTTAAAACTCACCCATTTTAAGTGTACAGCTTGATAAGTTTTAGTAAATTTATATAATTGTGCAACTATTATTCAGTTTTGGAAGACTTCCACTGTACCAGAAAGTTCTCCTGGCGCCCATTTATAGTCCATTCCCTCCCACCCCTAGCACCAGGGAATGACTGATTTGCGTTCGGTCCGATCCACTTTTTCAAGTGTAAGTTCAATAAAACAACAAGTGTAGCGATTTCGAGGGGCTGCGTTGGGGGCAGGAGTCACGATTCCCCAGGTGGGTATACAAAAATCATCCTGAGGTTTTTTTTTTTTCCGACTGCTCACCAGTCTCACACCCCCTCAAGGACTGTGCTCCCTTTGCATGTCCAACCCTCCCCCGTTCTGAGCCACTATGTTCCAAATACTGGAGGAGATGGTTCTCGAATGCACACTTTCTATTATGTAACATATCACTTTTCAAGACCACCCCCTGGTTTTCCCACTGAGAGTGTCTCAACGGTATTGATGTACTAACCCCAATTGCCACTCCTTGGATGAAATTTTTCAAGTGCAGATCAGCAATTTACAAACCCAAGGGGTGCCCCAGCCTCCCTTAATACAATAACCATATTTTGGGGGCAGGGCTGTGAGTAATTCCAAACGTAAAAGCAGACAGATGATTCTTTTTAGAGGCAATACAACCCCATCAGATGGTTTCAGGACACTTTGTTTTGAATGTCTTGGTTTTCCTCAGGACGACTGTTCGATCAGGAAAATCTTTTCCTAGTACTTGATTTGAAGCTTATTATAGATATCTAAAGTCTCCGAGACTCCATTTCCATTATATCTATCTTGAGTAATGTCAAGATTTCTTAATTAGTTTCGAACACCATCAAAGCTAGGAATCCTAAGACTGCTGTTTTAAAAATGAGAATTATGTAGGCACTTTTTGCTCCCTTAATTGTCTCAAAGCATTAAGGATTCAAAGTGGGTTTTGGATGGGACTGTGGCTCTAACACATTTCCATCTCTCAAAAAGGCTTTTCCACAGTTCAAACCTCCCCCAATCTTTCTGTCACTTGCATAGATAGAAACCACAAGCTTTAAAAACCCATCATATCAAATATTCTTCAAATTCAACTTTTCTTCCAGCAAAGAACGCTGATAGAGCAGATCATTGAAATCGAGACGTAACCTCTCTTGGAAAAATGGTCGAAAGGTGCTACCATGCATTCCTTCCTCCCACAAACATTGTTTGAGCACCTACTGTGTGCCGTGCCCTGCCAGGCTGGACACAAGGGATTCGGCAATGGACAAGACAAGAGAGGGCTCTGCTTTTGAGGGCTGACATTCCGGTGGGGCAAGAAAAAGACCAGCGACAGGATAACTTCAAAGTAGTAAGTGAAGTAAATAAAATGGGGTGATGTGCTGGTGAGTGACTTGGAGAGGGTCTTCTTAGAAGGGTCATCAGGGAGGACTTTTGGAGGAGGTGAAATTTACGCTGAGCCCCAGATGAAGAGACAAGAGAAGCTTCGATCAGGTGGAGATGATCCCAGAGAGAGCACCCAAGAGTGGACATGGATTGACATGCTCAAAGCACAGCTAGGTGGCTGGAGGTGTGCAGAAGCCTGATCCAGGCAAAGAGTGGTGTGGATCGTGGTGGTGACCAGGCAGGAGGCAGATGAGCACACTGGTAGCCCATGGCAAGGCATCTGGACTTTATTGAGAGAGCCATGGAAAGTCACCGGAGGGCTCTGAAGCCATCGAGTAGCATGACACCCTTTGCTCTGCAGGAAAATCCCATCGGCTGCTGAGTCAAGTCCAGACTGGGGCTGGGCAAGGGCAGAGGTAGGGAGAGAGGTTGGGAAGGTGTTGCCTGATACAGATGAGAGATGACCATGACTCTGGACTGGATGCACATGAGGGCAGGTGGCAGCAGTGGGGGGAATTGGGGACATGTTTTGGAGTTCGAGCTCTGGGATGCAATGATAGTGGGGGTGGGCAAAGAGGGGGCAGACAAATATGATGCCAGGGTTCTTGACTTGGACAGCTGGATGGAGAGGGGACTGGGGTAGGGAGATAGAGCAGGTGTGGAGAGTGTGGGGAATTGAGAGTTCTGTTTTGAACATGTGAAGTCTGAGATACCTATTCACACCCACTTCTTCACTCCTTTACTCACTCACTCACTCAACGCTTCCTCGAATGTTTCCTCTGTTCCCAAGACCAAGCATTTTCCCTTGCATGAAAAAGATAAGCCAGAGTCCCTGATTTTTAGATGTACCTAATGTAGCAGAGAAGGTGGACCTATAAGAACAGGTCGTGATGTGGATGATGGGTGACATAATAGAAGTTATTGGTGGACTGGTCATGCCTGATTGAGGGTCCGACCAGCTCTCTTTGGGAGTGGGGTGGGGAGGGTGGTTAGTGATGCTTAGGAGAGCTGGGGTCTCGGGGAATTACAGAAGCTGCTGAGTTTACCAGTGAGGGGATTTTCCTTGGGCACTGGAGATGTTAGCTGTGGGAGTCAGTAATCCAGCCCCGGGAGGGAGGACTGGGAAAGTATGGGACCCTCAAGAGGGGCCATAGAACTACAGTGACTGGCATCTCTTCTGAACCTGGGCCAAACTGAGACAGTAACATGTATTGGATAGCACAGATTTTTTAAAAAACATCATACAAACAAAGATGCAATCCTATATTTGGACCCCAAATAAGAATTCTGTAAAGGAACATGTAGTCTTTTCAGTAGTATTTCTGGAAGTATCTCTCCATTTATAGGGGGAGCATAGGGAAGTTAAGGTGCTTCCCAGGGTCACTCAAGAGGTAAGTGCCCAGCGGGGATTTCATCCCAGGGCACCTGGCTCCAGAGCCCTGTCTGGCCCCTGCTCCCAAATGTGCCACCACGGACAGATTAGCAAGCGAAGATGAGGACATTACGCACGGTGTGTTCAGCATGATCATGACTCCTTTTGTATTTACAGTGGGAAAAGACCCTTAACCACAAACATTCATTCTATGGATAGACTTTTTTAAGGAGGATTGGATTTTTAAAGAGTGGGATTGCGTAAACTTAACAATGAAAATGTTGAAGATAGAGTGCCAGCCTCTGTAGTCCACTCTGCTTACTGCCCATTCAACCTTTGTGGAATTTTTAGGATGCTGGGTCATATTCCCTCCGGCGGCAGCCCAAGCCCACTTTGCCCTTGCCCCTGGGCACATGTGTGTAAGACAGTTTCACTTTTGGAAACTCATCTTTTGAAAATTTAGTTCCTGAACCTTCTTCCTCATACTGCACACCAGTCTTTGTTGCCCTCAGCTTGGAGCATGAGGTCCAGACAGAGGTAATCGGATCCTTTCGTGATTGCCCTGGGAGGAACGGTCTCTATGGTCTTGGCCCTGAGGGATTACATTACAGGTCAGAGTTGTTTTAGGGGTAAAGCCCGTAGATAACCAGAAAGTCCTGGATGACTCAGGATGACAAAAGAGTGCTGACAGCCCAAACAGGGCAACTTCAGCAGCAATAAAGAGGGAAGGAGCAATTGAAGTTCTAACATTTCTACATCACTTGCCGGACACCATCTCAGAGGAATAAATGCCTTAATCACCAATGTGGCAAATAGGTTTTACCACAAGTGCGAAATCCATTCAGTGGGTGCTTCCTGCCAGGAACACAAAACTTCGAGAAAATTATAAGCTCTGCAGGGGAAAAAAAAAAGGGGGGGATTAGTAATCGATTAGTGATGTCTGTCACGGGCAAGGTATATATAACAAAGGTACGGATGCCCAGGTAGCTCTCATCCTTGCTTGACTCCAATCCTGCCTTTGGTTTTTTCTTCAAAGGAGATGAGTAATTCAGATTCTCCCAGCTGATACTTATCTCATTCTTTCCACTACACGCAGAGAACTTGGTTCATACTTCTGGAACTATGCATGCCACAGCCTGCCTCGTGCCTGGATCAGTCACATGTGTCTAGCTCTCCTCTGGCTCCCTGTTCCTGAGGTCAGTGGTCATGTCCTTGCTTCCATTCCCAGTGCATGGTCATAGCTTTCTGCACACAGCTCACAGAGGACATTTGCAGAATTGAGGTACAAGGGACTAAATTTTGGTGGGGCCCCTGAGAGAGACATGAGCAACCTCAGGAGTCATAGCAAGGGAGGGGAGAAGCTGCAAAGTGGGGGGGAGGGGGGGAGTCAAGACACCAGTGCATAAGAAATACCAGCTCCATTTATGGTCCTTTGTGTGTGTTTTCTATGGTTATGATAACAAGTCACTACAAACCTAGTGGCTTAAAACAACAGACTCATTATTTTACAATTTTATAGATTAGAAATGCAAGCTGGGTCTCACTGGGCAAAGATCGAGGTGTTGGTAGAGCTGTGTTTCTTCTGGAGACCGTAGGACTGAAGTCCTCAGTTTGCCTTCTCCAGCTTCTAGAGGCTTCTAGAGGCTACTCGCATGCCTTGGCTTGTGGCCCTCTTCGTTCCGTGGAGCCATAACACCTTCAGATCTCCTGATGGTTCTCTTCTTCTGACTGCGTCTCCTGCTTTGAAGGGCACTTATGATTACAGTGAGCCCACCACCAGCCGATTCCAGGACCGTCTCCCTATCTCAAGGTCAGCTCATGGACAATCTTATTTCCATCTGCCTCCTTCCTTCTCTTTCACCAGGGAAGGTAGCCTATTCCCCAGTTCTGAGGATTGGGATCAGGACATCTTTGGAGGGGCCCCAGGGCTGCCTACCGCATCTTTAAATAAATGTACAGACAAATTTGAAGCCCCCACTGGTGCCACTGAAGGGACATTTCAGCCGGCTCAGAATTGGAGCTCCCTCCTGTCACCTTACATGGACCAGTGAGACCCACAGGGCCCCAGGGGCATGGCGAGAGGGCAACTCTCCTCTTGCCCCTTGAGCTAACATCGTGTTGGCGTTGCTCAAGAGGCATCTTCCCTGTGGGGTACCTTTCAGTTTGGTAGCCTTGGCCAGTCTAGGAACTCAGTCAAGGAGACCCAGCTGCCCTGAGGGTCCCAAAAACCTTTCCTTGACTTCACAGACCCTCTCCTCTCTCCCCCTTCTACTTTGGGACCTCCAGCAAAATCTGTCCAGCGAGCCAAACGTGTCTCAAGATAGGCTCCCCTTCCCCCAGACACACACACTTTGCGCTTTTAATGGAGCAAAAATCCCTGAGGTGAGACTTCCAGAGGCCCTGATTACTTGCTTGGAAATGGGGTGGAGGGAGAAAAACACAGCGAAGGAAACATACATTAATACCTCAGAAATGTCTCGGGCCACACCTTCTGCCCGGTTTTGCCTGAGGCCCCATCTCTGCACCATAAACGCCTCATTAAAAGCCTGCCTGGGGCACTCTTCCCATTTGGATGGTGCTCCCCGCTCCTCTCTCAGCCCTGGGCAGGAGACAGCCTCCCCCACCCCAGCCCCAGTGGCTGGCTGCAGTGATCATAAATGCCCAGGCCAGGCCGGGCACGTCAGAGCCTCCCTGGGGAGCTGGAGGGTGTTTACCCGGCTGGTAAGGAGGGTAAGGAGGCCGGCCCCAGCCTGAGAAGGGGCCTGTTTGGAGTAGAACGCCCGGAAGGATTTACAGAGGGCCGGTGGCTGAAATAGAGCAGTCATTAAGGAGAGGTGGGCAGCCGTTGGAAGCGGGAATATTTAGTAATGGCATGGGCACAAACATTGGACAGGGAGGGCCTTCCTAGAATGTGCTGGTTTCTATTTGCTTTGTGGGGGAGGAGAGTCTGCTGCCTTTTTTGGAAAAGGGAGAATAAAAAGATGTGAATTTAGTGCTTGTGAGAAGCAGACGAAAGGTCTGGAAGCAGAAGTCCTTAACTTGGCCCCAGAGGCACAGGTGGGCCTGGCTGTGACCCCGTGCCCTACTGTGGAGCTGAGGCTGAGGGTGGGGGGAGAAGAAGAAGGGGGAGCCTGGAGAGTGGACAGCCCCCAGAGACCCAACTGCACGAATCATGCCTCCCCAGAGCCAGGGAATGAGACTTCTGATGTCTCTGTCTAGTTTTTATTCTTTCCCTTTTAGGATTTATTTTAAAATTCTGAACACTCTTGAAAGGCCTTTACCTTAGAGTCTAAGGCTTAGATGGATAGATTCTGATATGTGCTCCTTGAGCGTATTTAAGAACTCTTGCTGAAGTTTTTGTTACTTATATGCATTGACTTGACTTGACCCCAGGCATGGGTAGCTACCTCAGAGATGATTTCTCTCATAACCTCCTGAAATTGGGAGCTCTAAGTGTTGGGGTCACATTGTTTGTTTCTACCCGGCATCCCTTGTTCGGGGGAAGAGCCCTCCTCCCTCATCCTTGTGGTCCTCATCGGACTCTCATTTCCATTCAGAGAGATGGGCATGACTCAGGACAGACCCGCAGTTTGGTCAGGAGTAGACATATGGCCCAGTCTTGGCCAAGCCTAGGACCACTTAGTCCAGATACAGTGATTTGGGTGAAAATGTGACTCACACAAGGGCAAAGAGAATTCCTTCAGGGACCAGCTACACATTAATTTGAAAAGAGGTTGGGTTTCTACCAGAACTGTTAAGCTGGGCCATCTGGGTCATCAGGACCATCTTACCCGGCCATAGTAGGGAGCCCGTGTGGAGGAGGAGACAAAGGAGCTATGGCACCAGAAGGAAGAATGGGGACAGGGAGGAGGAAGGATCCAAAATCACCATTTGTACCCTGGGATGAAGCTGAGCTTGGAGTCAGTAACAGTCCTGAACATTTTAGTTGAGGGAAATTCTCTGTGTTTAACCTCTTTTGAGTTGGATTTCCATCACTTACAACCCAAAGTTCCTAACACATTGAACAAGTACAGTTTATAAAACAAAGATATTTTGGATCTCCAAAGGAGCATTTTGAATATTGTTTTCCTCATTTGGTTTCCTCAGTCACAATGGCACAGTCCTCCCTTTGTCATGTGCTTTCCTAGCCCAGGTGCTACTAACCCTTTCTCCTGTGTCCTGTGTCCTATACCAAGGACCCCAGGTCCTTGCCCCAGCTCTTTTGGCCAGCTTATGCAGCCAAGGACCAGCTTGGCGGAGCCCGCCTGATGCAGACAGAGGAGGGCGCAGTATGAGAAGAGAAGTCTGTGCCTATGTGCTGTGCCCCAGTGCTCCCAAACCCAGCCCAGAAGAGCGCCAAAGAAGGGAAGTTAGGCACCAGGAGCCAGTATGGTGTATTGGTTAAAGAAGAGCATGGGTTGGGGAGACCAGAAAAATGGTGTTCTAGCCCCAGATTTACCAGCTGTGCAGGGCTGGCCCTGTTCCCTGTTTCCTGGTCCTCAACAGCCTTCTCTCTTCAGTGGGACTGATAAGACTATCTACCCAACAGGGCTGGGCTGCAGGCTAGGTGAGTTGTTACTGTTACTCGCTGAACCCCAGAGCCCAGAAGCACAAAGCCTAGCCCAGAATCATGCCAAAAGATGACGGTTTCCCGTTCAGCCCTTTCCCACCTGTGTAACTTTGGCAAATCACTGAATGTCTCTCCAGGAGGTTTTCCTGCCTGAGATGGGAGGATGGTCACACCTTCCTTACGGGAATGTGTGAGCCCAGGATGGAACCGCGCTGGAAGATGGACATGCAGGGTAAGTACTCAGGACCCATCAGCTATCAGCTCTCAGTATGGCTTCTTCCCGACAGACTAACACTGAGCCACCCCAGCCTTCTCTGCCAAGGGCAAGCTTCTCCCCAGCACCAGGAGTGGCAAGGGGAGTTCCACCTGAGATGGGGCGTCAGAAGTTCTGCCCCTGGCACAGTCCCCAACCCTTGCAGGCAGTGGCATGCACACACCCATGGGGGTGCCTGTACCCAGGGCCTTTGCCTTTTCAGGGACAAGTGATTGCTTGGACGACTCGTTCCAACATTTCCTACCTGCTAATTACTATTTTAACTCACACAAAATATCCTGACACCTTGCTCAGAGGGTTTCCCTTGTGGACGGTATCACACAACACTCTCTCCTTTTCTAGGTTAGGGAATACATTTCCTTGAAACTTTCCTGTTCTCAACAAAGGTATCTATGTTGAAGGGTTCAATGAACTTACAGTGTAGAAATAAATCAATATAATTAATTTTTATGTAACGGGCTTAAAAACAATCACATTTTACCTTTAACAACTGTCTTTTGATTTGATATTTATTTGCTACTGTAGACGTTGCATGATTTTCTTTCTTTTTTTTAAGATTTTATTTATTTATTTGTCAGAGAGATTAACAGAGAGAGCACAAGCAGGGGGAGCAGCAGGCAGAGGGAGGAGAAGGCTCCCTGCTGAGCAAGGAGTCTGATGTGGGGCTCGATCCCAGGACCCTGGGATCATGACCTGAGCTGAAGGCGGAGACTTTAACCCACTGAGCCACCCAGGCACCCCCACTGCATGGTTTTCAATGTGCTACCATTATGGTAAGATGTTTTGGCACGGGGTATTTTATTCTGTCTCTCAGAGAAATGTTGTCCCTCTGGAAACAAATGATTATGTTCATACTTTTTAAAGAAAACAAATAGACTTTTTAGTAGCCATAAAGCTAAAAAGAAAAGAAAAGAAAAGAAATATTTGGACATGCCTGTTAACCATTTCTTTTCAAGGATGAAAACTATGATGAATTGGTAAAAGTAATGGGATTTCTAAACAATGATAGTTGAGAGGGTAGGAAATCACAGTCTAAACATAGACTTGCGAAAGGAGGAAGAGAGGAATCAGTGGAGAAGGAAGGGGGTTTACACGTACGGCACTGGTGCTGGCCAAGGCTGCCCTTGGCACAGAGGAACCCTTTGCAGACATGCCCTCAGACTTGACGGGCAGGCAGACCCAGGAGTGAATGAAAGTTCCATTCAAATGGCTCCTTTCATCCTGGAATCAAAAAGAACTGCTCAGAGCCCAGGTCAATGAGCCGTGGTGTAACCGCAGACAGGCAGCCACCTCTGAGACGAAACACAAACCTAGGTTCTTGCCAGAATATTCCACGAAGGGGATGGGCAGCCACCACACACATTTCCAAGGAGCCATGTGCTGATTTCTAATGTTTCTATACCTATGCCAGATGTTTTGACCTCTTTGTGTTCGACTTTATCCCAGTCTGTCTTGTGTTTGTGACTGTTTCGTATCTCTGTTTTCTCCCCGAGCCTGGCTGGGAGGTAGGGTAGGGCACTGTGGCCCGCTTGGGTTGTACAACCAAACAGACTACGGTCTGAAACTCCGCTGAGTGCATTAGACACCAAGAAGAATTTAACACATCCTAACTATCTATGTGTTTGAAAATTTTGTTTGTAACGTCCTTCCTGGGCCTCAATTTCCTTACCCATAAAGTCATACTAACACCTGCCTTAGACTTTTGTTGTGAGGTTTAAATGAAATAACCCAGACAAGGTGCCCAGCACACAGGTTGGCACCTTCTAAGTTGTTAATATATGTCAGCCATTACTATTTGTATTTTTACCATCATAGCTGGAGTACATGTGTAGCCTTCGAAGGTATTAAAGGCCCTATTTTCAAGAACAGTAGTGGCTCAGTGACAAGCTTCTTGCATAATGTGAAAAAATGAGCCTCATTAAAAAATAATTCCCAGACTCCTTGGGAAGATGGTGGAGCAGGAAGTTCCTAAGCTCACTTCATCTCGCGCATACAGCAGGATCACACCCACATCAGTAAAAATAACCCAGAAAATGACCCCAAAACTGGCAGAACACTCCACAGCTAAATGTAGAGAAGAGGCCACATTGAAGAGGGTAAGAAATGTGGAGGCCTCATTGGGAATTAAATGGACACACAGGACTGTCTATGGGAGGGAGGGATGCCTTGGGTGCAGAGAGGGGCGAGAAACAGACCCTCACACCTGGGACCCCATGACATTTGGCTTTGAAAATCAGAGAGGCCAAATTTCATCAGTTCTTAGAATCAGTGGGGCTTAATACCCAGAACTTTAAAAATTAGCGGGCTCAGCTCTGGGAAAGCCTGGAGAGCAAGAGGGAACTGAGTCACCAGCCTTAAAGAGACAGCACAACAAATAGTCCCACAGAGGCACAGTATAGGAACAGCAGTTTGAAAAACACCTGGGACATATGGGAGGGAGACCGTTTATGAATCTCAGAGCATGTTCTGGAGGGGCAGGGATCTTTGGGAGACTTCTCCAAGGACAAAGGAACTGGCAGATGTCATGTCCCTCCTCCACCGCCCAGCCTAGAGACATAGACACCCTCAGGAACCAGCTTGGCACCAGCATTCTCTACCTAACTTGCTAACAGCACAGCCCACCTCATGATCCCCTGCAGATACACTGAAGGAACCCCTCCAGCCAGGCCTCTGTGGCAGGTTCCTTCCCATAGGAGACCTGCACAGTTACTGCTAACACCAGGCACTCTGCCCTCATGTTCTCCTGCAGACCTACAGCCTCCAATATGCCCATGGTTGGAACCCATCCAAAGCAGTGCAACAAGGCTGGAAGTGTGCAAGCAGCACCCAAGAGGGAGCCAGGACCACCACAAACTAGCTCCTGACCTGGGGAGAGGGGAAGATAACCACACATACCATAATACTTTGACCCCAGCGGTGGGCTGGGGACAGACATCTGGTTGACCACCAACAAAAGCTTCTCAGGAGACAAAATAAGGAAAATGCCCTGCAGTTCAGTGCTACTGCATCTCTAGAGAATGTGTAGTCTGACTCAGCTCAAGGCCAAGACAGACCCACACTGACCCATTAATAAACACACAGACCAAACTCTGCCCACAACAGGCAAAGAGAGCCACTGTAGATGATGGGACTGAAAGCAAGCACAGCTTAGCCACAATCACAGGGCAAATGCAACACACATAGGAGACACCCCTGCAGTGCTAGGTTCCAGTGAACAGGGGACACTGCACTGCAGAGCCCTATAGGACCTTCTCTCTATATAACCACCACTTTGAAAGCAGATGTGGCTGACTTTCCTAACACATAGAAAAAGAGAGTGGAGAAAATGAGGAGACAGAGGAATATATCCCAAATGAAAGAATAGAGCAAAATCACCAAATGAACAGAGATCAGTGATATGCCTGATAGAGAATACAAAGTAATGATCATAAAGACACTCACTTGAGAAAAGGGTGGAGGACCTCAGTGAGACCCTTAAAAAAGAAGAGACTTAAAAAAGAGAGAGAGAGAGAGGGAGAGAGATGAAGAACTCAGTAACTGAAATTAAAAATACACTGGGTGGGGGGAGTGAATAGTAGACTAGAGGAAGCAGAAGAATGGATCAGCACCTGGAGAACAGAGTAATGGAAAGCAATCAAGCTGAGCAGGAGAGAGAAAAAAAAAATAAAAAAATAAAGATTTAGGGAACTCGGTAACTCCACCAAGCATAATAACATTTGCATCATAGGGTTCCAAGAAGAGAGTGGGCGGGGGGAGGCAGAAAATTTGTTTGAAGAAATATTAGCTGAAAACTTCCCAAATCTGGGAAAGGAAACCTAAACCCAGATCCAGGAGGCACAGGGCACCCCCAGTAAAATCAAGCCAAGGAGGTCCATACCATGACACATAATAACTAAAATGGCAAAAAGTAGTGATAAAGAGAGAATTTTAAAAGCAGCAAGAGGGGTGCCTGCCTGGCTTGGTGGAGCGTGCAACTCTTGATCTTGGGGTTGTGAGTTTGAGCTGCATGTTGGGTGTAAAGATTACTTAAAAACAACAACAAAAAAAAATCTATTAAAAAAAATAAAAGCAAAATAGAAAAGAAAACAGTCTCATACAAAGGAAACCCAAGAAGGCTATCAGCTGATTTTTCAGTAGAAACTTTGCAGGCCAGAAGAGAGTAGCATGAAATATTCAAAGTACTGAAAGGGAAAAACAAAACAAACAAACCCCCCAAAACAAACAAAGCAAAACATTTTAGCCAAGAATACTTTATCCAGCAAGGTTATCATTCAAAATAGACAAAAAGAGAAACAGTCTCCCAAAAAAACAAAAGTTAAGGGAATTCATGACCACTAAACCAGGCTTCCAAGATATGTTAAAGGGGACTTTGAGTGAAAGGGAAAGACCATAAATAAAGAGTAAGAAAAATAGGAAGCCCAAAAGCAATAAAAATAAGTGTATCTATAAAAGCAGTCAATGGATTCACAAAAGGATGTGAATTATGACACGATAAGCTGGAAACCTAGGCAAAAGAGGAGTAAAAAATGGGTCCAAACTTAAGCAACCATCAACTTAATATAGACTGCTACATGCAGAAGATGTTATATACAAACCTGCTGGTAGCCATAAATCAAAAACCAGTGATAGATAGTCAAAAAATTAAGAGAAAGGAATCCAAGCATATCATGAAAGAAAGCCAACAAACCAGGAGAGAAGAGAATGAGAGAAGAAAGGAACAGAGAAGAGCTACAAAAGCAGCCATAAAACAAGTAACAAAATGGCAATAAGTACATACCTATCAGTAATCACTTTGAAGGTGGGATGCCTGGGTGGTACAGTCGATTAAACATCAGACTCTTGGTTTTGGCTCAGGTTGTACTCTCAGGGTTGTAAGATCGAGCCCTACATCAGGCTCTGTGCTGAGCACAGAACCTGCTTAAGTTTCTCTTTCCCTCTCCCTCTGCCCCTCCCTACCTCACTCTCTCTCTCAAATAAATAAATAAATAAATAAATCTTTAAAAATAAATAAATAAAATAAAATAATCACCTTGACTGTAAATGGATGAAATGCTCCAATCAAAAAACATAGGGTGACAGAATGATATAACTCATCTGTATGCTGCCTACAAAAGACTCATTTCAGACCTAAAGACACATGCAGATTGAAAGTGAAGGAATGGAAAAACTATCATGCAATGGAAGTGAAAAGAAAGCTGGGGTAACAATACTTATATAGGACAAAATAGACTTTAAAACAAGACTAACAAGAAACAAAGAAGGACATATACAATCATAAAGGGAACAATCCAACCAGAAGATAAAGCAACTGTAAATGTTTTTGCACCGAACATGGGAGTACCCAGATAAATAAAATAGCTAATAACAAACAGAAAGGATGTGATCCACAGTAATACAATAATAGTAGGGGACTTTGACGCCCCACTTACATCAATAGATACATCATCCAAACAAAAAACTCAACAAGGAAAGAGTGGCTTTGAATGACACATTGGACCAGATGGATCTAACAGATATACTCAGAACATTCCATCCTAAAAAAGCAGAATACACATTCTTGTCAAGTGCACATGGAACATCCTCCAGGATAGACCACATATTAAGCCACAAAACGAGTCTCAACAAATTCAAAAAGATCAAAGTCATGCCATACATCTTTTCCAACTGCCACACTATGAAACTATACATCAACCACAAGAAAAAATCTGAAAAAAACACAAATACATAGAGGTTAAATAACATGCTACTAAATAACGAATGGGTCAACCAAGAAATCAAAGACAAGATTAAAAAAAAATCCATGGAAACCAATGAAAATGAAAACACAATGGTCCAAAATCTTTGAGGTGCAGCTCTTCTAAGAGGGAAGTTTATAGCAATAACAAGTCTACCACAAGAAACAGAAAGAATCTCAAATAAGCAATGGAGCTAGAAAATGAACAATAATACCAAAACCCAAAACCAGCCGAAGGAAGGAAATAATAAAGATGAGAGCAGAAATAAAATAGGAAACAAAACAAAAAGCCCCAGTAGAACAGGTCAATGAAACCCGGAACTGGTTCTTTGAAAAGATCAACAAAATTGGGGTGCCTGCGTGGCTCAATGGGTTAAGCCTCAGCTCAGGTCATGATCTCAGGGTTCTGGGATGGAGCCCCACATCAGGCTCTCTGAACAGTGGGGAGCCTGCTTCGCCCCCACCCCCCCACCCCCGCCTCTCTGCCTACTTGTGATCTCTCTCCCTGACAAATAAATAAATAAAATCTTTAAAAAAAAAAGTCAACAAAATTGATAAACCAGACTCATCAAACAAAAAAGAAAGAGGACTCAAATAAACAAAATCAGAAATGAAAAAGGAGAAGTAACTGACATTACAGAAATACAAAGGATTATAAGAGAATATTATAAAAATTATATGCCAACAAATTGGACAACATAGAAGTAATGGATAAATCTTAGAAACATATAACCTCCAAAAATTGGATCAGGAAGAAACAGAAAATTTGAGCAGACTGATTACCAGCAATGAAACTGAATCAGTAATCAAAAAACTCCCAACTGACAAAAGTCTAGAACCAGATAACTTCACAGGAGAATTCTACCATAAAGAATTAATACCTATTCTTCTCAAACTATTCCAAAAAATAAAAGAGGAAGGAAAACTTCCAAATTCATTTTGAGGCCAACACTACCCCGATACTAAAACCAGATAAAGACACACCAAAAAGAGAACTATAGGCTAATACCTCCGATGAACATAAATGCAAGCATCCTCAACAAAGTATTATCAAACTGAATACAACAATATGTTAAAAAAATCATTTACTATGATCAAATGGGATTTATTCTTGGAGAGCAAGAGTGGTTCAATTATTTACAAATCAATCAATGTGGTGTATCACATCAATAAGAGAGAGGATTAAAACCATATGATCTTTACAATGGATGCAGAATAAGCATTTGACAAAGTACAACATCCATGCATGATTTAAAAAACCCTCAGGAAAGTAGGTCTGGAGAGAACACACTTCAACATAACTCAGCCATATATGAGAAACTCACAGCTAGCTTCATATCCAATGGTGAAAAAACAAGAGCTCTTCCCCTAAGCTCAAGAACAAGACAAGGATTTCCACTATCACCACTTTTATTCAACATAGTACTGGAAGTCCCAGCCACAGCAATCAGACAACAAAAAGAAATAAAAGACACTCGAATTGCTAAAGAAGAAGTAAAACTTTCACTTTTTGCAGATGACATGATACTATGTATAGAAAACCCTAAAGACACCTTGAAAAAATAACCTGCTAGAACTGATAAGTGAATTCAGTAAGGTCACAGGCTACAAAATCAATATACAGAAATCTGTTGCATTTCTCTATACTAATAATGAAGTAGCAGAAAGAGCATTTAAGAAAACAATACCATTTTACAATGTACCAAAAAGAATAAAATACCAAGGAATAAACTTAACCAAGGAGGTGAAAGACTTGTACTCTGAAAATTAGAAAGCCCTGATGAAAGAAACTGAAGATGATATTAACAAATAGAAAGATACTCCATGCTCATGGATTGGAAGAACCTATATAGTTAAAATGTCCACACTACCAGAAGCAATCTACAGATTAAATGTGATCCTTATCCAAATACCAACAGCATTTTTCACAGAACTGGAACAAACAATCCTAAAATTTGAATGGAACCACAAATGACCCCAAATAGTCAAAACAATCTTGAAAAAAAGAACTGGAGATATCACAATCCCAGATTTCACAATATTCCACAAAGCTGTAGTAATCAAAACAGTATGGTACTGGCACAAAAACAGACAAACAGTTCAATAGAACAGAATAGAGAGCCCAGAAATTAGCACATAATTATATGGTCAATTAATCCCCAACAAAGAAGGGAAGAGTATGCAATGGGAAAAAGACAGTCTCCTCAACAAATGGTGTTGGGAAACCTGGACAGCTCCCTGCAAAAAAATGAGACTGGCCCACTCTCTTACACCATTCACAAAAGTAAATTCAAAATGGATTAAGGACATAAAGGTGAGACTGGAAACCATAAAAATCCTAGAATAGAACACAGGCAGTAATTTCTCTGACATTGGCTGTAGCAATATTTTATTAGATATGTCTCCTGAGGCAAGGGAAACAAAAGCAAAAATAAACTTTTGGGACTATCAAATAAAAAGCTTCTGCATAGAAAAGGAAAAAAAACAACAAAACTAAGACAACCTATGGAATGGGAGATGATATTGGCAAATGACATATCTGATGAAGGGTTAGTATCTAAACTATATAAAGAATTTCTACAACTCAACACCCCACATACAAATCATCCAATTAAAAAATGCGCAGAAGACATGAACAGACATTTCTCCAAGGAAGACACGCAGATGGCCAACAGATGCATGGAAAGAAGCTCAACAGCCCTCATCATCAGGGAAATGCAAATTAAAACCACAATGAAATACCACCTCATACCTGTCAGAATGGTTAAAATCAAAAACACAAGAAAGAGTAAGTGTTGGTGAGGATGTGGAGAAAAAGGAACCCCCTTGCCCTGTTGGTGGGAACATAAACTGGTGCAGTCACTGTGAAAACCAATGTGGACATTCCTCAAAAAATTAAAAATAGAATTACCATATGATCTAGTAACTCCACTAGATATTTACTCAAAGAATACAAAAACACTAATTCAAAAGGATATATGCATTTCAGTGCTTATGGCAACATTAATTGCAGTAGCCAAGTTATGCAAGCAGCCCCAGTACCCATCGATAAATGAATGCATAAAGAAGATGTGATATACATATATATGTATAATATACACACACACAATGAATATTGCTCAGTGATAAGAAAGAATAACAATGATATGGATGGAGCTAGAGAGTATAATGTTAGGTGAAATCAGTCAGTCAGAGATGAGTGTCATGATTTTACTCATATGTAGAATTTAACAAAATTCTAGAGAATAATATTAGTTAATTAATGATATTAATATTTTTGATTAATTTACATTTATTTAAATTCAAATTTAATTAATTATCAGTTAATAATATTAATTGATTGGTTGATTGATAATAAAAGAATAACAAAACAAATGAACAAAGAAAAAAATGAAGACAAGCCAAAAACAGACTCTTCACTATAGAGAATAAACTGGTGGTTACCAGAATGGTGGGAGCGTCGGGGGAGAAGTAGGTGATAGCAATTAAGAATGCACTTACCGGGGCGCCTGGGTGGCTCAGTGGGTTAGGGCCTCTGCCTTCGGCTCGGGTCGTGGTCCCGGAATCCTGGGATCGAGCCCCGCGTCGGGCTCTCTGCTCAGTGGGGAGCCTCTTCCTCCTCTCTCTCTCTGCCTGCCTCTCTGCCTACTTGTGATCTCTGTCTGTCAAATAAATAAATAAAATCTAAAAAAAAAAATAGTTGCATTTTAAAAAGCTGATATTGCTTTGATAGATCTCCATTTAGGACTTTTCCATTCTTCTGGGGTCCTACTAGAAGCATTCATAACTCATGCACAGTGAACAGAATTCTCACTTCAACACCCTATGAAAACTGAAAGTTGAATGAAACTCTTTCCCAACCCTTCCCAGACTCAGCATTAACTAACACCATTTTTTTTTTTTTTTAGGGACAGCATGCAAGGTGGTGGCTAATGGAATAATGTGCACACACATAAGCCTCTGGGGACAGGAGGCTCCTTTCATTCTCAAACAGTGATGGGAAAACAGTCAATGCTGTTGGGTCAACCAGCCACTTGGTATACCAGCAAGCTATACCATGGTGGATGCTAAGTCACAAAGCTTCCAGTCTTCCCTGGGCAGAGTCAGCATAATGTGGAAAATAATAGGCTAGGTGTGAGAAAAGAAATATGTGCAGGAAATAGAAACTGTGATCCTATTGGAGAGCATTCAGAGAATAATCTGGAAGTTTGTACTATGGTGGCATTGTTCCTTATTATACTGTATACATCTATAACTATTATTAACTGATAATGCTTTTTATGTGTGATAAACCTTTTCAACAACAGTGACCTCAAAAACAATGTAAGTGAATGTTTAATGGAATGTAAGCATTGAATTTTCATTCCTTCAGAAATTAGATGATGAATATATAACTTGCACAAAATAGTTGTTGACATTTGTCATCCACGGAGGAGCTACAGCATATTATTGACCACAGGAAAACCCAAAGACACCAATCTGCTGAAAAAGCACTAATATCCATTATATTCAATGCATGCAACTGCAGGCACAATTTTACATATCATTCTATGAAGCATGAATTTTCATTTAGATCAATCATTTTTCTTATAAATTAACTTTGCATTTTTTCGATTCTCCATTTTCTTGTGCATGTGTAAAAAGTGAAACTACAACTGTTAATGTGTGTTTAGTAGCAGCAGAAGTTTTGCAAACAGTCAAGTGATGCCTAGTTTATACCAGTGATATCAGATCCTTCAAACAGAATGCCAGTTAACTCTAGTAATAATTTAATTTTTTTGTCTAACTTATGGAATCAAAGTTCGGTCTTCGACGGCATACCTGTCAACAGTGAAAGATCTGACATTACATGGATACTTCTATAAATCTTAATAAGAAGTTCAACATTGAAGATAAAACTATTTGTCTTTACAGTGATAATAGAGTTACAAATTTTGTAGAGCATAGAACCAGGGTGAAAACATGAGTTTGAACTTGATGGAGATGAAATGTATTGAAAATGATTGTGGTGCCCAGATAATTTATAACTCATCTAAACAGGCTGAAACATTTTATTTTCAAAACAGAAGTGTTGGACATCTATTTACCTATCTATCTAGCTCTCTCTCTTACAAATTGAACTACAAAATTTTTGCAACTGAGATGATGCCGAGTACAAAAGCAATTCAGTCTGGTAGCATGTGTTTAGGGTTTGTTTGTTTCGTTCTTGCAATAGTCATGGGTAAAATTTTAAACATGTTAGAGCCTTTGAAGTAATATTTTATAATCAACCAAACCTATAATGAAATTAAACTTTCCCAAGATGAATCATCCAAATGTTGGTTGCATTTCGATTGCATTTTGTTCCAAACCAACAATGCCAACAAATCACTTGGAAATATTCAACCAAGTATTCCAGGAATGGAGAAAAAAAAAATCAGCTTTTGAAAGCTTTTTAGTCAGCCATGATGATCAAAAACAATGCTTGAAGCAGGAAAATATTACTTTTTTTCTCCACAAAATAAGGGAGTCAAAATGAGATGTAACATCACACCCACTAAGATGGCTATAATTGTAATAAATAAATAAATGGAAAATAGCAAGTGTCAGGGAAGATGTGGAGAAATCGGAACCTTTGTACATTGCTGGTGACTAAAACAGTAGAGTCGCTGTGGAAGAAAACAGTTTAGCAGTTACACAAACAATTAAATACAGAATTATCAGTTGACTCAGAAATTCCACTCCCTAAGTAAATACACAAAAGAACTGAAAACAAGTATTCAAACAAACAGTTGTACAGAAATATTCATAGCAGCACTATTCAGAATAGGCAAAAGGTAGAAACAACCCAAGTGCCCATCAACAAATGAATGGACACACAAAATGTTGTATATCCATACAGTGGAGTAGTATTCAGCCATAAGGAAAGAGAGAAGTGCCTACATGCTAGAAGGGTGAACCCTGAAGACATTATGCTCAGTGGAAGAAGCCAGAGACAAAGCTCACATATCATATGATTCCATTCCAATACTTCGGATTCCAGAACCGGTAAATCTATAGAGACCGGAAGTAGATCAATGGCTGTTAGGGACTCGGGGAAGGGGGCAACGACTGCTTAAAGAGAGTAAGTGTGCCTTTTTGAAGTAATTAAAAATGTTTTAGGACTAGATAGAGGTGATGGATGCACAACACTGTAAAAGGAGTAAATGTCATTGAATTGTGTATTTTTTTAAAAAAATTTTAAAGATTTTATTTATTTATTTGACAGACAGAGATGGCAAGTAGGCAGAGAGGCAGGCAGAGAGAGAGGAGGAAGCAGGCTTCCTGCTGAGCAGAGAGCCCGATGTGGGGCTCGATCCCAGGACCCTGAGATCATGACCTGAGCTGAAGGCAGCAGCTTTAACCCACTGAGACACCTTGGCACCCCTGAATTGTGTATTTTTAAATGGTGAATTTTTCCCCAATTTTTAAAAATCTTTTTTTTTTTTTTAAGATTTTATTGATCTGACAGAGAGAGAGATCACAAGTAGACAGAAAAGCAGGCAGAGAGAGAAAGGGAAGCAGGCTCCCTGCGGAGCAGAGAGCCGGATGCGGGGCTCCATCCCAGAACCCTGAGATCATGACCTGAGCCGAAGGCAGAGGCTTAACCCACTGAGCCACCCAGGTGCCCCTTTTCCCCCAATTTTTAAAGAGCAAAGAGGAACCAAACACATTCAACATATAGATGTTGTGCATGATTTGGGGAGGGTTCCTATTTTCTAGCAGAAGTTTGGAGTAAAATCGAAAAGACCTAAAATTTGCAGCACTTAAAGTTGATGAAGCATTAAAAACAAATGTAAGTAAAAATAATTTATTTGATTATTTTTGTCTTGTGCAAATATTTGTCAAAGAAAGTTTCTCTGGATGAATGCAAAATGACAATAGCTGTGAAAATATTTTGGCTAAAGTATTCACACATTTTGAATCCTGAAGAAATAGAATGCTTTCCAGAATTTGCTCTGAGGTTACCAGTTACCTGTGGAGAGAGTGTTTTATCATTAAAATTATTATGGTCTATTAGAGAAAGCCCAATTAAAGATGACACCAATTTCAAACTTATTATTTACAATAAATGGATACTACAGTGTCTGTTTGAGGATGGCTTCAGTCAGTTTTATGAAAAAAAAAAACTATATTATAAAATACATGCTATTAGAACAAGGCTGATAAAACTGATAAAGATATGTGAATATGCACCAAGATGAATTATTCTGCCTATTTTTAACATTCAGATAGTCAACATAAAAGAGTTTTGTGTTTTTCTTTAATGTACAAATACAGGTATCTAATTTTATTTTAAAGTAATGATTGTATTTAAAATAGTTTTTAATAGAACTACTTTTTATAAAATAATAAAACCAATTAAGTATTGGAGTTTGGATAGTCAATCAGAAGGTCATGCTAGGGAAGACTTGGAGGACAAAAGAAGGGGACCCCTTTCACCTCTGCCTGTCTTCCCATCTTCCCTCTCATATTGGCTAAAGGGGAGGGAAGAGAAATGAAGGGGTAAGAGTCTTTCCTTGATTGGATGGTTTGAGCTCCCTGGTCTAGAAGATACTTGAAGCTAACTTTCTCATGGGCATTTTCAAGGACTTTGAAAGAGTCCCTATATTGGTAACCTCCACTGAAGATCCCAAAAAGTAGGCAATGCGTATTCTTTGGTAACCACTTCCCACCTGGCTGTCCACCACCTCCATTTTCTCCCTCTCTCTCTGTTGTTAGGCATGATGCTATTCTCACAGGTTGTCCTGTTTGATTTAGAGCAACATTTAAAACGGCTCCATAAACAACAAAATGTCCATCAATGGGAACTAGTCAAATAAATTATGGTACACAATGCTTTTCAAATACTAGGCAGTAGTAAAGAGGAATGAGGGAGATCTCTGTATAAACATATAAGGTTCCCTTTAGGATATATTGTTAAGTGAAAAAGGCAAGGAGGAGAACAGTGTTTAAGGAATGTTACCTTACAATGTTACCTTTTGTGTAATAAAAAGGTAAGGGGATAAAAATGTATGTGTAATTGCATAAATTTCAAGAAGAAACAATAGAGAGCTAAAGTAAAAATTAAAATGGTTTCCTGTGGAAAAAAGGGAATAAAGATGGTCAAAGTGTAACTATGAATGTCTCCTGGCAGAGTTATGACTTCAGAGTCCTGTTTTTATTTTACATGATTCAAAAACAAACGTAAATCAAGATGGTGAAAATCAGCCCCACAAAATTGAAAACAAGTGGAAATGACTTGTATAACTTTATTTGTGTTGGTGGCATAACCATCCAAAGACAAAAATTGGGGCACCGGTTGGCTCAGTCGGTTAAGCACCTGCCTTCAGCATAGGTCATAATCCCAGTCCTGGGATCATGTCCCACATGAGGCTCCCTGCTCAATAGGGACCCTACTTCTCCCTCTTCCTCTGCCTGCCACACCCCCTGCCTGTGCAATCTCTCTCTTTCTGTCAAATCAATAAAAGAAAATCTTAACAAAACAAAACAAAACAAAACAAAACAAAAATTACTTCAAGAGATTGTGAAACACATCATATTGACTGTGTAGCTGGTTGCACACCAGTGTGAATGTACTAAATGCCACTGATCTGTACATTTAAAAATACAATGTTAAAATGGTAAGTTCTGCATTATGTATACTTTACCTGCATTAAAAAAGGACATATTTCTTTCTAGAATTGTAGAAAATACAAGAAACTAAAACAGGAAAAAATAAGCCATCAACATTCCTACTATTTTGAAGGAAAAAAAAAAATGTGTTTGCTATCGGAAAAGTCCTGGAAGCAATGACAAGCCCATAGCAAGAGCACCCCTAGTGCCCAGACTGTGGTTTCTAAAACCATTCCTCACTAAAAGGAACATGTGTTCCTAAGAGAAATGGCTGATTTTAGGTCTACTGCAATACTCAAAGATTGATGCAGTCATGTGAAAAGGACACGAGAGAAACTTGAATGAATTCCTGCTGGCCGAATTTATGACACTTTTTACATCAAAATAGTAATGACTGTGGTTAATTATAACATGTTGAATGACTACATAATCAATTAGTAAAGAAGTCAATGAACATGGAAAAAAAAAGAGGAAGCTCTTCTCTCAATAAAAATGTCAGCTAATATAGAGGTGTAAAATTAGAAAATCACCATTGTACAAACCCCAGTGTAGCAACTGATTCAGGCAAGGGTCTTCAATGGCTGGTAAAACCATAGGGGAAATGTTGCAGGGGATGGAATATTTGCATGATATTAAAGCATTACTCTATGGGATACTTGATAACTCCAAAGGAAAAAAGATATCTTCATAATGAGAGTTCTGGAGGTGAGCATCTTAATGAATAATCAAGCTTGATATCAGTAACAATGGAATAACCTGACATGACATGCCTGCCCTCTGGTATGATGCAATTTGAAAAAAGCAAATGCTTAAGAATTTCTTACCAAAAAATTAAAAAAAAATAAAAATCCCTAACCTAAATATGATCAAACCTCTAGACTTAACTTCCAGATGACAGAAAATACAGTAAATAGAGAAACAATTTCAAGTTCAGTGACAGCATGAGGAAGCAATCAGACAAATCAAGAATCTGAGATATTCTATTAGGAGAAGAAGAAGAAGGAGAAGGAGAAAAAGAAGGAGGAGGTGGAGGAGGAGAGGGAGAGGAAGAAAAAGGAGAAGAAGAAAAGAAGAAGAAGAAGAAGGAAGAGAATGAGGAGGAGAGAAAAGGATGGGGGGAGGGAAGAGGAAGAGGAGAAGGGGAAACCTGAATGCTTGAAAAAAAATCAGTGTCACCCAGCACCATATTTTGGTCTCTAAATACCACTGCCCACTAAAAGGAAACAAATCATTGGAGAATTGGTCAGTTCCAGGTCTAGGGCAGGAAAGTCATCAGAAGAACCTGGAATTTGTTCCAGAGAGTAGAGAAGCCATCAAAGTCTATTAGGATCATGTTAAAAGAGCTCAGGAATCATCTTGAAGAATCGCCCACTGGCCCATGTTGGGAAAATTTGAACAATCATAAGAATAAAGCTGCAATGAATGGGAAAACACCAAGTAAGTGGTAATATTTTTAAAAATCACTGATCACCACTGGATTTTGCTGGAACCCAACTTATGACTCTGAAACATGATTAAGGCAAGGAATAATGCATTTTATACTACTTTTCTTTTATAAAATTTATTTCAAAGCTACTAAATAGTTTGTGATGGTGCCTTGTTTGCAGATATATTCTAGCTAATATGCAGAAAGACTGATGGAACTATTGCCATTTTGAATCCCCTAGTGAAATTGTGGATCTAGGTAATGGATCAATGGCTTCTAAATCTACAAAGAGAAATGCTGATGAGGAACTTTGTAATGATCGATTGAGATGGCAGTACCTGGCCCCACTGATCAATCTTAGTATCAAAAAGAGGTAACAAGACATAAGAGATGTGACAGGAAGTACACAAGAAGTATAACTGCCACAAATAAGTAGCCATTAAAAACAACAGAGAGAAGAGGAACTTCTAAATTAAAAGAGTCTGAGGAGACTCAGGCACCTCATGCAATGTGTGGATATTGCTTGGGTCCTGATTCAGACCAGGTCACTGGGGGAAAAAAAATTCAGGACATTTGAATACTGACCCATAGTAAGGATGGAGGCAGGAAGAAAGGGAGCGAGAATGGGGGAGGTTAGTAACACTTTCTTCAAACACATTCTTCTGCAGAGATGGAATATACCCAGCTGATCTCCTTGAGCTACCCAAGACATAGTTTGAAACCTCGAAGGGTCTTTGGGAAGAACATGTCTAAATGGGCTTCAAGAATACCAGGACCTATCTTAAGCACATGAGGTCCTGTCTACCTCCGAGCCGCCTCAAGCAGGCAACAAGAGTCATTCCATTGCCAAACCCTACCCATTACACCTCAGTCCCCAAATCGTTTCCTCAGAAAATCCAAAACGTGCCTTGAAGCTTTAGTTTCAAGAGCTGTCAATTGCAGGAACCCCTTTCAAGGCCCTACCTTGTGGTCACATGGTCACATTATTTCTGTAAAGTTTACAAAACAAGAGTTAGACCACCACTAATTAAGACCCCTGCCTCTCTCCACTCTGACTCTGCCTCCCTCCCACTTTTCCTGATGTTAGCATTGGAATGGGCAGGGCAAACCAGAGGAGGGTAGCCCTTTGGTCTGGGTTTAGTGGGACATATGTATATCCAGTTTTCAGTTATTTCCGTGCATAGAGGAGCTACTGCTAGGTAAGCAAAGGCTTCCAGAAATACTTTGGCTTCCCCTTCTGCTGACTGACCCTCCAGACAGAGGCTGGAAGGAACAAAACCAGAGGTCATACATGATATAAGGTTGTCGTATAGCACCTGACGTCTGTAGGTAATCTAGGAGGAGCAAGGTCTGAAATGCACAGAAATTCTGAAGTGCACTGGAAGCTAGTCTGTGGAAAATTCTCCCAAATCTTACAGATCATACATAAAACTTAATGGAGCTTTCCCCAGATCCACCACAATCCTCATGCTGCACATGACTTCAATGAAAATGAGTTGTAAAGCTGAAGGAAACATTGCACAACTAGCGATAATAAAAAATAAATTTTCATCAACCACTGTTGGAATAATGACTGTATTATCTTTCTATAGTCTACATAGGAAACATATCACCATCTTTTACCATACGAAGGGGTGATTAAAGAGTATGCAGACAAAAGATGTCACCTAGGTATGTCAGAAAGTTAATTAATGAAAATATTATGGGTTCGGGGGAAGAGGAGATTTTGTATTGTAGTATTCACACCTTAAAAATTTTGTAATTTGTCATCATTTATTTTTCATTCTAAGTAAATATTCTCCTTTAAACCTAATTTCATATTTATAATTGTGTGCTTTTTTCATGAAGACAACCCTTCCTTATACAGCTTCAAGTCATACAGAATCTGAATTCCTCCAACGATGTCTTTCTTGAACCCCGAAACTAGATGGGGTTATCCTAGTAATGTTGTCAAAGCATTACAGATTTTTTCTTCACAGCTCTGACTATGGTCTGTAGTTATACATTCATCATGGTGAAAATTTGATTGACACCTACTCCCTCCAGACCTTAAGTTCCCTGAGGATAGGGACCACTTCTGGTATTGTTTCCAGTTATGGCCTCTGTTTTCCTGTGCTCTGCACAGTGCCTGGCACATAATAAATCCTGAGTATAAATCTGTAGAATGAATTCATAAATTAATATGTAAACATGCCTGCCCTCCTTATCAACATTAAGTAATCTGTTGCTTTATTACTTGGAGTTTCTGATTATTTATGTCAGTTTCTCAAGTTCAACACGTGACCTACATTGTGAAGCTGGTGAGGTTTTGTCTTGACATGTTTTCTAGATATTAGTTGTTTCTACATATCTCTTTTTCAAAAGATGGTTTATCAAAAAACTTCATGTCATATCCATAATGTGTTACACTGCAAAGAAGTTTTTTCTACTTTGTTACTTTAAAAGAAATAATACTTCTTTGGGACTTTATTAAAAATATATTTTCTCTTTTATGTACTAAGCTCTTGGTTTTCATAAATTTTACTGTAAGTGTTCCTGAAATACTTTATTTTCATGTGTGAAAATTAGCTACATCAAAGGAATGTTTTTAAATAACCTGAATCTTTTAGGACCCAGAGTAGTTCCAGCAATGTGTAAACAATGGGACTGCTCACTAAGATGGAGAGAGAGGAGCAACTGGGTGGTTCAATCGGTTAAATGTCTGCCTCTGGCTCAGGTCATGATCTCGGGATCCTGGGATCGAGCCCTGTGTCAGGTTCTCTGCTCAGCAGTGAGTCTGTTTTTCCCTATCTCTCTGCCCGTTTGTGTGCTCTCTCTGTCAAATAATTTAAAAAATCTTTTAAAAATTTTTCAGAAAGATCAAATGGGGAAAGAAATACTTCACAGGGTCATTATTAGGATCAGTGCAGAAAGGGAAGGGATGCTGTGTCCAACGGTGCTTCCAAAACTACGACATTTGTTGTAAATATTAGGCATTCACCATTGTCTTTGTCATCACCATCATCATTATGACCATGACTATCACAGTGTTTTACTGAGGCTTTGACATTATTAAATATATAACTTACATCAGCTCAAGGTAGGGACAGGAAAAACCTTGGGAAAACATACTTCTATATATTTATTACTTTTATTAAAACATTTTAATGAAAATCATATTTTTGTTTAAATGTAATTTTTTTCTTCTCTAGAACAAAGATATGGTAATTTTGGCCATCAGCTGCTCAATTTTTCAAAATTTAAAATCAAGAGTTCTTAGGAATAATTTTCCAGAAGCAATAATCCTTTTTTTTTTTTTTTTCAATTCATAGAATCCACTGTTGGTTTATTCTTTAGTAATTTTACATGAAAAGGGGGTTTGGTTTCTTCCAATACCATTCCATCTTTCAATGTCTATTGCCAACTTATGAGCTAGAATATGGAATTATTTTCTGTATAAAAAAAAGCCTCTTTTTGGGGTGCCTTGGTGGCTGAGTTGGTTAAGTGTCTGACTTCAGCTCAGGTCATGATTCCAGACCCCAGATGGAGGCTCACCTCAGGCTCTCTGCTCAGCAGGGAGCCTGCTTCTCCCTCTCTCTCTCTCCCCCTGCTTGTGCTCTTTTTTGCTCACTCACTTTCTCAAATAAATAAATAAAATCTTTTTTTTTAAAGTCTCTTTTTGTTGAAAATGCTAAAAATGGGGGCACCTGGGTGGCTCAGTCCATTGAGCATCTGCCTTCAGCTCAGTTCGTTATCCCAGGGCCCTGGGATTGAGTCCCAAATCAGGCTCCAGTCCCACATAGGTCTCCAGTCCCACATCAGGCTCCCTGCTCAGCGGGGAGCCTGCTTCTCTCTCTCCCTCTGCCTGCAGCTCCCCCTGCTTGTGTGCTTTCTCTCTCTCTCTCTGTCAAATAAATAAACAAAAATCTTTAAAAAAATTAAAAAAGGAAAATGCTAACAATGGAATTTAAATTTCAGGGTTGTCCCACTATAAATAATCATAGGGCACGATGTATGCATGAATGCATGAAAGCAAAGGTGTTCCTATTAACCTCTTCACACAATGTGAACCAGAAAGGGTTTTGAAAATGTTCCTTTTTCATATTAAAAATAAATACAAAAACACAAATTTGACCCAAAATATTTCTGTCCAGCTCAGTTTGCCTCCCCATCATTATTCATAAAATCCAGCCAAGATTGAGGTCATTGACAGGCATCCAACCGCTTCCAAGTTTCCCACCTCCCTTACTGGGAACTATTACAGAAATACAAATATTTCACAGTTACTGTATTTTTGTCTGAAATAAGGACAAGCAGAGGATGACCTGGTGCTTCTCCCTATTTACCCTTGATCTCTGTAATATGGCCTGCAGGTTGATCACAATCAACTCAACATCCACAAAGGTAAATTATGTAATTGAAGAATATTTAGGAAAAAAAAAAAACCCAGAAAGTTACAAATTATAAAATAAAAATGACCATAACCCCACCTCTCAGAATAGCCTACTGTGAACATGTGCACGTAGGGCTTTTCAGTCTGTTTTCTAAGCATATATGATGATTTTCATGTTCATGGTTGTCATCAATAGGATTTGTAACCTGCTCTTCTCATGGCCATTGTGGGTGGTATTTCATATCATTAAATATACTCTAGGGGTGTCCGGGTGGCAGTCTGTTAAGCATCCAACTCTTGGTTTTGGGTCAAGTTATGATCTCAGGGACATGAGATCAAGCCCCACATCAGGGTCTGTGCTCAGCATGGAGTCACCTTGAAATTCTCTCTCCCTCTGCCCCTCCCATTCATGCTCCCCCTCAAATAAATAAATAAACAAATCTTTAAAATTTATATATTCTTACCATAATATTAATATCTACATGGTAGACAATCCAACAACTGTGTCATAGCTTACTTAATTCAGTATTTGGTTAAATTTGTGTAAACAACTTTGAGCAAATCTTTCCATATCCTCAGGATATATCTTGAAAGAGGGATTTCTAGAACAAAAGACATGTTTTTAAAAGCTTTTTAAAATTTAAAAATTTATTTATTTATTTGACAGTGAGAGAGAGGGAGAGAGAGTGCACAAGCAGGGGGAACAGCAGGGAGAGGGAGAGGGGGAAGCTGGCTCCTTGCCCAGCGAGCAGGGATCCCAATGCAGGGCTTGATCCCAGGACACTGGGATCATGACCTGGGCTGAAGGCAGATGCTAAACCGACTGAGCCACCCAGGTGCCCCATGTTTTTAAAAGCTTTTAGTAAATAATTTACAAATACTTTCTAGAAGGCTTTCAATAATCTAAAACCCCAGAGTCTTCACCAGCATTTGATATTATTAAAGCAACACACTTGAAGAAAAAAAAATTACTCTGTTATTTTAACTTGCCTATTTGATTGCTAGTGTGTTTGAATTTTTAAAATATATCTTTATTGAAAATGTGTGTGTGTGTGTGTGTGTGTGTGTGTGTAGTGTTTGGGGAAAAGAGCACCTCTCCATGATTGCTGCAGTCAAAGTTGTCCTTTTCTTTTCTTTTTTTTTTTAAAGATTTTTTATTTATCTACTGTCAGAGAGAGAGCACAAGCAGGCAGAGTCGCAGGCACAGGCAGAGAGAGAAGCAGGCTCCCTGCTGGACAAGGAGCCCGATGCGGGACTCGATTCCAAGACCCTGAGATCATGACCTGAGCAGAAGGCAACAGCTTTACCGACTGAGCCACCCAGGCATCCCCAAAGTTGTCCCTTTTTTTAATTGATTTATATGAATCAGCTTAGTTTTTACAAAAAGCAGCAAAAGACAAATTTCCAGGACAACAGAACTAGCTGGTTGGTGATAGATGGTTTGTTTTACTTTATGAATACCATACTGGTCTTTTTGATAAAATACTCACTGACCATGCATGTGCGTGCGCGTGTGCGCGCGCACACACACACACACCCCAAAATCTTTGCCATGCCAACTGTAGCTAAGACATTATAATTCCACCCCAGGCATTTCATTATGAAGTGGGATCCCAGAAGTGGAGGCCAGCCCAGACCTCGTCCCAGACAGAGCCCGTGATCGGTGCCCTGAGAGCCCTAAAGGACTTCGTGTTACATGCAACATACATTAAATGTTGAATCAACATTCGAACCACACAGAGGTGATGGACTTCTTCTTACCAAGTGATAAGAAAACCTGTATATGTAGCAACCAAAACTAAATTTCCAGGATGACTTAACTAGCTGGTAGCTTCCTGATGACTGAGTTATGGATTAAGAGGCACACTCTTGGATGACACACTCACTGGGCACCAAAAGGAATACTCTTCCTATTACTATTATTATTATTATTATTATTATTATTTGCAAGACTGCCAGGTGGGAGATAACAAGAGAGAGGACAGGAAGGGGGAAAGTGGGACTAGGAGACAGACCGAGCACCGTTCACCCCACTCAGTAACCCACGAACAGCCCCAGTCCCCTTTGCAGAGCGGGAAAATTCCCATAAGCTCGGACACTAAGCACACACAGCTCTCTCCTCCTGAAAAGGTATGAAAGATGAGAATTCCTTATCCGCAGGGCTTTCTGCACTTCTGCTCCTATCTGATGTTGACCCAACGTGGCAGAGCGGAAGCCACATGGAAAGCATAAATGGAACCCACATCCCCTGCCAGAATGCTCCCTGCAGCCAGACAGCTGGCCAAGATGCTGTTGTTAGTGGAGGATATGCGTGTCACTGAGGATTCCAAGGAATTTGGCTTGTTCTGGGCTCTGCCTCTCCAGCAAAATGATTTCCACTTGTTCCCTGCATTACCGCCTCTCTCGATTATGTGGAGTGGTGGTATCCCTTCCCCGCACAATTGACAACACTAATAAAAATAGATAACGTATTTTTAAAACCTACGGCAGATTGTCATGGCAATAAATAATTGTATCATGTTGCTGTCATAGCAACGAAGTCTGTGTCACAGAGACAAATCAAGCCTATATGGAATTTTTCTAAATTTAGGCGTTTGAAAAGAGTTAAAATAGCCTATAGTCGGGGAGAGGTGCGTTAAAAAAAATTCTTAACCTTCATTGGAAGGAATATTTTTAGCCATATTTTAAAAACAGAATTGCTTATTGTTATGTTTCCTCATTCTCTTCAAATTATAAATAAAGTTCCCTTTTTGTTCATTGTATGTATGTATATATATATTATATATCTATTCTCAAGGGCTTTAATGAATGGTACAAGATTAGAGTGCATATTGTCTCTCTCTCTCTCTCTCATGCTTTCCCTCTCTCTTCTTCAACAGTAATTTACAAGGCAGCACATCATAATTCTTATACCTTTTCCTGGCAGCTAATGACACAATATTAATGGAATAACAAGTTACATTAGCTAAACCATGCCATAGCGGATTAATAGCTAGTTTCCATATACTTGGCTCCGTTTTTTTTTAAAAAACCATTTATTACTGTGTGATACCTAGTGTGTCATTAAGGACTACGGACTACCAGAGCTAACTGTGATTATTCTGACACAGTAAACTTTCCCTCCTGACTTCCACTAAACACTACTGGAGTGACAAATTAGTGACATTGCCCAAAAAGAGAAAGTGATTTTTTCCTCAGCTCTGGAATTATTGTGCCATTAAGAGAAATCTCGAAGTCCAAAATAATTACGAGGAAAAAAACGCTGCAGTTTCCCACAGGACAAAACAAGACCTCTCCCGTTTTCTTTTCCTTCTTCTTCTTTCATTTGATTTTGATGAAATGAAAATGTGTCTTTTTTTTTTTCTTCTGTAAAGATTTCCTCTGTCCAAGTCCCCGCTGGGGAGAAGCTGTTGTATCATAGAAACTGTTCCGTTTCAAGCTCAGCTACTTACACGCTGTGTACACAGGCGACACCGTTAGTCAGTATTAAACTTTAAAAAGCCATTATTATTTTGGAAAAACTAAAACTGAAGTCACCCATTTTTAAAGATAAAATAATTAAATGAGATCGTACATGTGGCGTATTTAACCATAGTAAGTGCTTGGAAATATGTGAGCTGCTATTTTTAATTCAAATCAAAGATTGAATTATATATTTAACTTCGATAGGAGTCTCAAATGAGATCCTCAAACATCCATGATGTAGGAAAACTCCAACATAAGCATCATAGGCAGTGCATTGTAAATCAATGCCTCTAATGATACTAATTTTTTATTATGTCCCTGTCTATAATTTTCATGATATATATTTTTCTCAGATGAACTTTTTTTCCAAAGTGACTGCCAGAAAGTGGGGAGAGTCTCAGGGAGAAGGGGAGATAGGGTCGCCACATTCTGGTGTTCACTCCCACTGATGGCTACCAGTTTGCTTGTATGGCTTTCGGGAGCAAGTGCGGCTTCCCAAAAGTCAGGCTGCAAACCTGATCCCTGGGCAGCCCCATTTCTACTCAGAGAGCCAGATGGCTAATAATAAATGTCTGTGGACAAAACCTGTGAAGGAATTAGACAGATTAGGACTTGCCCAAGAAACCAGAAATGAACCTATGTGAATGGATAAAGCATGCAGGTGCCTGGGAAAGAAGATCCTGCCTCCTTGACGATGCTTCACCAAGAGCTCGTCAGAGGTCTGCCATTCTCCCAGCTGCCATATGCATGCACAAGCATTAAGGCAACATGTTTGCAGAGAGAAAACTTGTTTTGGTGTGTGGCAGCTTCTTTTTTCCTTCTCGGAGGATTCCTTCTGGCCTTTACTCTCTGGGGTTTTGTTTTATTTATTTCGTTTTGTGTTGTGTTTCAGAGTCTTTAAATGCTAGCCAAGGACAGACCAACTTTTCGATAATATATGACGAGCAAATCATGCCTTGTAAAGTTAGACACCTATGGGAAGCTCTTACAAGTGACAAAAATTCTTCACCAAACACATAAAGATGTACGGGTTTGTCACGTTTCTCACTGCAAAACCTAACTTCACAGATTTCCCACCCCATGTGTTTAGAGCATAAATTTCAATATACACTTCTTTTTAAAATTTAAGTTCAATTAGACCACATATAGTATCTCATTAGTTGCAGATGGAGAGTTCAGGAATTCATCAGTCTTATATGATACCCAGTGCTCATCACATCAGGTGTCCTCCTTAATGCCCATCACCCAGTTATCCCATCCCCAACCGACCTCCCCTCCAGCGACCCTTAGTTTATTTCTTGTAGTTAAGAGTCTCTTATGGTTTGTCTCCCTTTCTATTCCATTTTCCCTCCCTTCCCCTATGATCTTCTAGCCTGTTTCTTGTATTCCACATATGAGTGAAACCATATGATAATTATCTTTCTCTGATTGACTTATTTCGCTCAGCTTAATACCCTCCATGGTTCCATCCACATCGATATAAATGCTAAGATTTCATCCTTTCTGATGTTTGAGTAAGATTCCATTATATGTATGTATGTATGTATGTGTGTGTATGTGTGTATATATATGTTATTTTTTTTCCACATCTTTTTTATCCATTTATCTGTCAAGGAACATCTGGTCTCTTTCCATAGTTTGGCTACTGTGGACATTGCTATTCTAAACATTGGAGTGCAGGTGCCCCTTCCGATCACTACCTTTGTATCTTTGAGGTAAATATCCAGTAATGCCATTGCTGGGATGTAGGGTAGCTCTATTTTTAACTTCTTGAGGAACCTCCATATTATTTTCCAGAATGGCCGCACCAGTTTGCATTCCCACCAACAGGGTAAAAGGGTTCCACTCTCTCCACTTCCTTGCCAATATTTGTTGTTTCTTGTGAATTTTAGCTTCTAAAGAAAGAAGGAAAAGGAAAAAGAAGTAAGTAGATGCTATATTTAAGTGATAATACCTATTTTCCTTATCTACATCTTACGCCATTCCCACAACTAATATTTTTCATCTGAAAAAAACGGACATTCTGTAGGGGAAATTGAATTCTTCTTCATGTGTGTCTATTGTCCTGACTGTAATCAAAATTAAATCAGAATGATGAGACGGGGCCAGATGAAGTCTGTGAGACCTTTAGCTCACTGATGCTATGCAATGGCTTTCTAGAAGCATGTCTTGCCCACTGAGAAGAGCTGGTAGTATCACTCATATCATTGCTTTCCGTGTGACATTTTGGGACATCTTCAAACTATTTCCCAATTAGTTATTTTCTCCTGAGACTACAACTCCACCCATTTTACAGAAAAGAAGACTGAACCACCTCACACTCAGTTTTCAGAACCTCTTCTCATCCTGTCTCTCTGGAGGAAATCCAAGTCATTCAGAGTTGACATTAACTCACAAGTGGCATGTGATGTGTGTGTGTGTTAGAGGTGGCAGCAAATTTATCTTCCTAATTATGTTTTGGTTATGCTAACATAACAATCGGCTTGCATTTTCTGAGCATTCACCTGCTGGGAAGTAGAGAATGTTTTGTGATGAGGGGAAGCTACCTGGAGATTCAAACTTGGCCACCTTTTTTTTTTTTTAAGATTTTATTTATTTATTTATTTGACAGAGATGACAAGTAGGCAGATAAGCAGGCAGGGGTGGGGGGAGCAGGCTCCCCGCTGAGCAGAGAGCCCGGATGCGGGGCTCCATCCCAGAACTCTGGGATCATGACCTGAGCCGAAAGCAGAGGCTTTAACCCACTGAGCCACCCAGGCGCCCCATAAACTTGGCCACTTTTTAAAACAAACAAATAAACCAGGAGAAACATTTGGAGCATGGGACCAAGCAGTGTGGCAAGAGTTAATATCGTCACTGTATAATGAGCATAGACAAATTGTTAACAGCGGCAAAAATCCCCAACAGATAAAATGGGCACTACTTTATGTATTTTCTTTGACAAAGAAAAGATACATTTCTAGTTGAAAATATAGAAATGTCTGTGCAAACATTGCATTTTTGCTCATCCCTCTAATAACCAAAGAAATTTAGTTTTAACCAAGTTGGAGTGGGGCACTTTCCAGAACAAACATCATTTCAAAATACAAAATCCGTATACTTAACTTTGGAAAGGATCCATTTCGAAAATCAACCTGTCAGTACGTTTGAAGAGCCCTCAAATTGTTGCATCATCCCAGTTTTAAGGAAACAATGACATATATGGAAAACATAAGAAAACATAAGAAGACATCTGTAAAGTGTAAAAGAACTCTTAGCAACATAGAAAAATACTCCTGATAAAGTCAGTGGAAGAAGGAAAACAAAATTACATGTACCCTGGGATTATAATGACTTCAAAATAAATACGGGAAAATGATGGGAGAAAAAAAAAAAACACTGAAAACTGATTGGGGGTTTTTATTCTTTTTACTCTCTTTTTACAAATAATGGCCATGGGGATTTTTTTTCTTTTTCGATTTTTGTTATTTCCATCCCTTTCTCTTCTCCACGCTTTCATGAAAAAAAAAAAAAAAATGGAGCCGGACCATCCATCTAGAACACAGAGCATGGGGCAGCTACACCTGAAATACGATGGAAGGCAAATCGGTATCTCTCTTAGGGTTTAAAATTGTATAAATTCCAACTGTATGAAACAACAAGGACTTGCAATGGTTTTATACAGATTGATGCCCTTTTCTCTGTGTCCTTATCATCATGACCATAGAATCTCATTCATGGTGCCTAGGTAGTTCAGTGCATTAAACATCCAACTCTCGATTTAGGCTCAGGTCTTGATCTCAGGGTCCTGGGATTAAGACCCGAATCGGGCTCTGTGCTCAGTGGGGGGTCTGCAAGTCTACTTAAGATTCTCTCTCCCTCTGCCCTGCTCATGCTCTCTCTCAAATAAATAAATCTCAAAAAGAGAGAGAGAGAGAGAAAGAAATACCTTTACTCAATTACCATTTAAAGATTTCCACAGAAGGAGATTCTGAGAATGATCTATTTGAACAGAATTTCTCTCATAAAATGATACCCAAAAATATTCTCTGGACCACCCACTCACCCTTTCACCAATACACAAGTGATCAATTCCTGCTTGAATTTAGTTGTAGGAAAATTTTTTTATAGAAGTGGATTAATGTGTAAACTCTCTTCTTGAAAAAAAAAAAAAAACACAGCAAAACAAAACAGAAAAACACCATTCTGTAGTCCCACAGCACGAACATGAATTCCTTTTTCTGTTATCCTGGAGTTCTCCTGGAGCTCCTAGCCAGTCATTGCCTATTTGTCTATAATCAGCAATGAACATCTCAACCTTCTGTTTCCTTCAGGTTATCTGTGTCCTGTGGTTTTAATGCTTTGATGTTTCATCTTGAAGCTTTCTCAGAAATAGGTTGGTACAGAAATGGAAAATAAACTAACAAAGAAAAGGATTTTGTTACAAAAACAGAGCACGCTAATGTTTTTTAATATAGATGCAAATCATCTTAAATGAGTAGAACATGAGAAAATCAAAGTGTCCCTCCACCCAGTTCTGTTCCCCCCGATGTAACCCAGTTTGGAGTATATTTTTTCATATCTCTAGACAAACTTATTTGTTTCTGAAAAAATTAACATCAAAACACTTGTTGTTTTGTTTTGTTTTGTTTTGTTTGTTTTGTTTTTTTAACTCAGAGTTCAATGTAGTCTGGATATGTTAAACTTGAAGTTAATACTTTTTAAAAATTGACTGTGACACCCAGGTATGTGTGATTGCCAACCACTCCACACAGGTAGGGCAGACCAAGGTTAGGTGGGTTCCCCGAAGAAAGAAGAATTATGTTCTGTGTGGCAGATGAAATATTTTACATATAGATTAAGAAATTACCCACATCCAGATACTTAATCAAACTTTTCTCGAAGATTCTGAGCTGCTTTGATTTCAGAGGAAACCCTTACAGAAACATAGGGGGTAGCATTCAATTGTTTCTGTGTCTGGTTGTTGTGTGTTTATGTTTTGTATTGATTTTGTCTTTTCGTCTGGGAGGATGGATTTTCTGTCCTGATATTCAGACGTGTGATGAGAAACAGTGCTTTCCAAAGTCTGCTTTGGATAAGTTTTGCCATTGACCTTCTTTTCTCAACAGGAAGTTCTAATTGGCTCCTGAAAGATAGTGGACACAGCCTCTAAAAACTTAACTCCTGAACTTTCTGCTTCAAAAAACAAAAGTGATAGAATTCCTAGCGATTTTTAACTACAGAAGATATTAAGACAGCTGGAATGTATACCACACTTCACATTATGAAACATTTCAGTCAAGTTTGAAAACTTAAAGAAAAATTTTAAAATTAATCTCTGAAGAAGAATAAAAGAAGTTACCAAAGGGCTATATAAAATGTTATGAATTTTTAAGAATTCTGTCCAGAAGTATTAAGAGGAATTTAAAATCAGAATTACTTTTTTATTCCCATAGCCTCTCTTTTAGATCTAGTACAAAAAAGTATGGTTGCAATTGTCCAAAAATGGATAATTATGTCATTTCAGATTAGTGAAAATAGGAAAACTTGAGGTAGGATTATATTATGTAAATAACTCTTGATTATTTAGAATTCTTTTTAATGAAAGGAAAGAATGTTGTCCCCATTAAAACAAATTATTTAGTTCATTTATTCCATTTGCATACTAGCTGAAAAAGCCTACACCACTTAAAAAAAGAGGTGTTCTGTTGATTTAAAAAACTATATTCTTTTAGGATAATTATTAAGCATAATCATTTAAAACTCTGTTGGAAGGCTGACTGGACACATTGCACAGGGTGACTAAAGAATTAGGGTTAGGATATCCTACTTCCTGACCAGAAAGAAACCTCCAAAATCAAGAGTACATATAAAGGGGCACCTGGGTGGCTCAGTGGGTTAAAGCCTCTGCCTTTGGCTCTGGTCGTGATCCCAGAGTCCTGGGATCGAGCCCCGCATCGAGCTCCCTGCTCGGTAGGGAGCCTGGTTCCTCCTCTCTCTCTGCCTGCTTCTCTGCCTACTTGTGATCTCTGTCTGTCAAATAAATAAATAAAATCTTTAAAAAAAAACTTAGATATTAAAAAAAGAGTACACATAAAATATAAAATCTTTTCAAAGGCAAAAACAAAAAATGTTCGTGTTAAGTACCCGTGTAAATACTGCACAATATTCATCTGGCACAAAGACAATCTCTTTTTCACATGATACCTGATACTAGTTTTAGTTTGTGATCAGGAAGAGTACCACCCAGCCATGATTCAGAAAATCTTCCTCCAAACCATAAATCTGAAAACACACACACACACACACACACACACACACACATATAAATCTTAAAGGCAGTTGTTTTTTTTTTAAAGATCTATTTATTTGCTTTTAGAGAGAGGGAGAGACGGGGACAGAGGGAGAGCCAGGGGGTGAGGTGGCGAAGGCAGAGGGAGAAGGAGAGAGAATCCCAAGCAGATTCCTCGCTGAGCGTGGAGCCCAAGGTGGGGCTCATTCTTACCACCACGAGATCACGACCTGAGCTGAAACTAAGAGCTGGATGTTCAACTGAGTTTACCACCCAGGTGCCCCAGCAAAAATTTTCTTTTACATTCAATTGCTCAACTTATGTATAAATGGAATTTCAAACCGGGACATATCTATAGCATGTACTCAGAAATAAAAAGGAAGGAACTATGGGTACATACAATAACTTGGTTGGAGCTCGAGGAAATTGTGCTTAGTGGGAAAGCCAATCTCAAAAGCTTATATTTTCTCTCATTCCATTCCTGTCATATTCTTGAAATGGCAAAATTATGGAGATGGAGAAGAGATGTGTAGTTCCCAGGGGTTGAGCAGAAGGGAAGGGCAGGAGAGAAATGAATATAGCTATAGCAGGGCAATTGAGAGATCCTTAGAGGGATGGAAATGTTCTGTATCTTGACTGAGGTGATGGATACTTGAACCTATGCATATGATAAAATTATATAGAATTAAACACACACATATAGGTGAGTCCAAGTAAAATGGGGGGAAATCTGCACAAGATGCCTGCATTCAATCAATGTCAATATCTTGGTTGCAAATTGCACTAGAAGTTTGCAAGATGTTACCATAGGAGGAACAGGGCGAAGGGTACCTGAAATTTCGCTGTACTATTTCTTACAAATGCATATAAGTCTACAATTATTTCAAAATAAAAACTTTAATTTAAAAAGTTTTACCAGTTTAGGATTGTGCTCTCTCACTTGAACGAAAACAACGTGCTGCCTCCTTTTATAAAAATATCTGCAAGACGTGGGGCGCCTGGGTGGCTGAGTTGGTAAGCGTCTGCTTTCAGCTCCGGTCATGATCCTGGGGTCCTGGGATCCAGCCCTGCATCAGGCTCCCTGCTCAGTGGGAGGCTTGCTTTTCCTCTCCCGCTCTGCCTGCTTGTTCTCTCTCACTCTCTCTCACTGTCTTTCTCCCCCTCAAATAAAGAAATAAAATCATTTTTAAAAAAATAAAATAAAATATCTGCAGGACGTATGTGCTGGGAGAACACACAATTCCCACATGTCCTGCACTTTTCAAGGGTCTGGAGGACACACTTGATGGGGCCGAATAAGCCTTTAACTTAGGGAACAAAATAAGTCCAACAAACCCAAACTCTGAAAACCTACCAAATGTTCAGAAGCTTCAGGTGATGCTACACTTCCCTTGGTCCCAATCAATGTTCAGAGAAACCTTTTCAGGTGCTCCAGAATGGAGTTCTCACTCCATTCTATATGTTACCATGTATAAAAAGTTGAAACTTTGAAAAATACACATTATCTAAAATATTTGTCTCCACTGTGGACTTTCCTCTCTCCACAGCAGGTGTTTTGTGTTTCGATAGGCCCAGAAGAAAAATCCCTCCCACCCTGCCCCCACCGTTGCATGCATGGCACTCTCTTCCCATCCTTGGGGGGTTGTGAGTGACGGAAATTTGTGTTTCAGCTCTGTGTCCTTCCAGTATGGTCCATGAATGGCTGTGCACCTCTGTGCCCAACTTAAGTAGCTCTTGCCTCTTGCCTTTGTCCCAAGCTGTGGAATGGGTGCAAGAGAACAATCATTTGGAAGGGCTCTGGGCAGCCTTAGCTGTGAAGCCCTTAGTCCCTTCTTGCTATGCTTTACAACAATGTTGGGATTCTCCAAACCAGCTGTTCCCACAAGGGAAGCTGTTAACAACTGCTCTAGAAAGAAAGAACTCTTGCCGTTTCTAAAGTCAAATACTTTGGCCATTAACACATGGAATAGTTTTTCTAATTCATCTCTTCTTATACCAGAACCTGTCCTACTCTTGGCTCTGGATTGGTTTTCCCTGTCATTTACTCATGTTTGTTCCTACTTTCCCCTGCTTGGATCTCACAGAAGGCATGCCAGCTTCCCTTTATCTTTTCCCCTTCAAATCTGTTTAGCCCACGCATCTCCATAGCCACTAATGCAACAGGTTTCTTCAGGGAAGATGCCACCTCCTCTACCTTGTCAGAGATGAAGCCTAGGAAACAGGACTGCCTTTTGCTGTTGGGGCTGAGCTACTGAGTGAGAGAGTCGCCAAGATCCTGCGGACGGGTTGATATTAGAAATAATAATGCTCTTATCCATCAAGAGAAGGCACTGTATACACCTTGATAGGGAGACTTAGCAGAGTGGCCCCCCGAGAAAGCCAGGGTGAATCAAGATCTTTAAGCTACTGAATAGTTCCAAGGGGGAATTTGGCACACATTATAAAAAATAACTTTGAAGCTTTCCCTTATTCGGATTGCCTGCAATCAGCGTTTGGGGGAGGTAAAAAAATAACTATTTAAAAGAAACTCTTCCTGATGCTATTTAAAATGGGGTGGGGGAAGGTTCACGCTCTACTCTGTTGGTGATTCCCACCCAGCACTGCCTAAAGATCAGAGCTGAAGATGTTTTCTATTCCCCAGGCTCTGTTACCTCCTGGCACGTTTGTAGGTCCCCAGGTTCCATAAGAAATGTGGCGGTTGGGGCACCTGGGTGGCTCAGTGTGTTAAGCCTCTGCCTTCAGCTCAGGTCATGATCTCAGGGTCCTGGGATCAAAGCCCGAGTCAGGCTCTCTGCTCAGCAGGGATCCTGCTTCCCTCCCCTGCCACCTGCCTCACTGCCTACTTGTGATCTCTCTCTCTCTCTCTCTCTCTGTCAAATAAATAAATAAAATCTCAAAAGAAAATGTGGTAGTCAATGTGGGTCAACCAGTAGTAATAGGCACACCTCCCTGTGGGGCAAGACCCACCACTGATTCCTCTATTTCATTAAAAAGGCTCTTCCCCTTTCCCTCACTTGCCCACCCCTCCTGTGTGCAGCAGATGTGGAGAGACACAGGTCCAATGAGCTAGATAGCAGAGGGGTTTTCCATAACTGGTTGTATCCATCCAGGATGGAGAGTCCATCCGTGGACTTTCCAATCCAACAGCAGATCCAGGCTCTGCCTTCCCCAGCCTTGGATTCCACCACTGTCGTCTTATTGTCAGCTCCTCCTTAAAGTCACTCTGATTTGATTATCCCCCTCCTCCCCTACCCCAGGTCTCCCTGCCAACACCCTTGGGCTTCACAAGAAAGGGGCCAGACCATTGAAAGTTATGTTTTATTTCCCTGTCCTGTTTTCAGTTCTTCATATTCACAGAATTGTGCAAGAAAACAAAACAAAGAGAGAGAGAGAGAGAGAAGTTAATTCCAATAAGATTTTGGGCATTTGGGGCTAAGCATTTTGGTGACACAGAAAACACAAACATTCAGTCATCTCAGGCTATGGAGACCTAATTAAATCCATCCATCCATGTGGAACAAAACACTGGCTTCTGGTCATGTCAATCCAGTGGTCTTGGGCAAGTGTCCCCCTCTCCAGGTCTTAGTTCTTCCTTTTTGGAACAGAAGGAAATTGAAACACATGATGTTCAAGGTTGCTTTCAGAGCTAACATTCTTAGAAAATATAAATGAATTCTCTGGAAGGAGGTGAAGGTGACGTTTCCGAGAAATGCAATGTCATTTTAAAAGCTATAGCAAATTTGTATATTAAAAAAAAACTCAGATTCAGAGATTAAGGGTCCTTCTATCTGAATATTTATATCCAAGGACTGACCGTTACAAGGTTGCACAGAGAAGTAAAAGTCGTCACAACACGGAAGACTGACTCATGAGTCAATCACAGATATTTTTTCTCAATTGAGCATCCTTCCACGTGTAAGAAGAGCACTGACCTACGCCTATCACATCAATTTTGTTTCAGGTCAGTCTCTCTGCAGCGATGACAATGTTGCAAATACTTAACAATACAAGGCACACAAAAACAAATTGGCCACGGAGTGAAAAGTATGAACTGTGAGGGGGAAAAAATCGCATTAACCTCTCATTTTGGAACAGTGCTGGCAAACCCCGACCACCGAAAATGATAGCTGAGTCATGTTTTGTTCTGAAAATCTGCCCTTGATTGTCAGTATTACCTAGCTGATTAATTTGGGTTACATTTCGGTCCCTGTCCTTGATATTAAGTTCCAATTGAACTTGTTCCTCCTATGATTTGCTATAAAATTTGGGTCCTTTTTAAGTGGATTTATTTTAAGAAGTGCATCCCTGGCATCAGCCATCAGGCAATCAGAATTCACTGAGCTTACCAAGGAAGACTTAGAGATAGTGGCTGGTAAGCTCAAGGATATCTGCAAATCCAGTGAATCACCTAAAACTTCTGTAGCCTCCACACGGAAAGGGTTGAGGCCAGCACTCTGGAGGGAAGAGGGCTCCAGGGAATTTGTCTGAAATCCTGTTCAGATCACAATAGGTATTGTTTATTGAGGATTCACTGTAATTCACAGTCTATGAATACCACCTCTTCTAATTGTCACAATAATCTCAGGAAATAGCTACAATTATAATTACCCCCAATTTCACAGACCAAGAAGCCAGCACAGAGCTGTCCTGAATCTCACACATCTACGAAGAGGTTTGCGGAAGTATAACGGAGGCAATCTGTCTCCAGAGCCCTTACTTGTCCGAATCAATGGTCTGTAAACTACACGGAGACACCAGAGCTGGGCGGGGGGCCTGGGACATTCTGAAAAGTTCCCAGGTGACGCAGACATGCGGCCAAGGGACAAAACCTGACTCAGAGGACCACTTCTCTGATTTTCATGTGGACATGCATGCCTGGGATCTTGTTAGAATGCCAGTTCTGGTCTGGCACTGAAGATTCTGTATAAAGGTTCTAATAGACTTCCAGGAGAAGCCGATGCCAGTGGTCATGGGCCATACTTTGAGGGGCAGTTAAGGTGACTATTTGGGGATGGTTTTGAAGGGGCTGGTACTGCAGGGGATCCTTGAAAATTCGCTCATAGGCAGAGTGCCATACTGGCTGTCTCCCTCCCTCGTGCATCAAGGAAAGAAAAGCAAATCTTTCATCATTTTGAGCCATGGAGATGCCAGCTCGACAGAGGTAGGAATGAAAACGAAAATCACCTCCAGACACCCTCCTTAGTCCTTCTCCATGCTGTTGGAGCATCCATCACCAACCCAAGGGCTTGCCCAGCAGTACCCAGCACTGAAGAAACTCCATCTTTTCTGGCACTTCAGTGACAAATCTCCTTTCCAAAAAGGAGCCTGAGGTCATTTTGTTTTCTTCTGGAGCTCCAGGATCAGTACCACTGAGAAAGGCACAGATATCCTCCACGCTGGTGCCTGGAAGAAACCCAAAGCCCATTGAGAAGTGTTCCAACCCTCTTCCTTCAGCCCCCACTGCCCTCAAATTAGTCCTGCGTCCCAGAGGCACACACATTGCTGTTATTAAATAACTATTATTGTTTAACAGTAACTGAATACATTGTGTACAGAAAAGATACAGTCATTACCAGATGGACCTAAAATCTAAATGATACAAACAGACACATTGAGAAAGGCTGTGTGCCAGTGGATTACATAAGGCTGGGGTAGAGGAGGCGTGGCAGGGAATGCAAGATGTTTATCACAACAGTATCTGGGTAAAGAAGGGAGCTGTGCAATTAAACTTCAAAGTGGATGTGAAGAGCTGTGTATCTGTTTGAGGGCTAGTGAGACCCAGCTCAGATGCTGGAGAACTTGAAGTATTCGTCTCCTGCCACTTCCAGAGGGATGTGTGTGTGTGTGTGTGTGTGTGCACGTGCATGGGCGCAAGTGTGCATTGGGCATATTTGAAAGGGAGCTTTTGAGGGTGAGAGGGAGATATTTAAAGGTAATAAAGACAATACAGTATTTCTTTTCACTTTGTTGAATTCTGTCCGGAGCTGGTTCACACACTTAGGGCATTTTTTGCCATGAGGCTTGGGCTGTTAAACTTAGTAAAAGTGAACACTGAAGTTCAGTGTGACTAAATGCGTCACAGAGGGACCCCAGGACGCAAGGCACTGCATACCCCTTTCGCTCCAAAACTTTCTCCAGGTCTTAAAAAAGTCCAGACCTGGGTAAGAAGGAGTCTTCCCTCTCCAGAAGGTTAAGCTATAAGTGATCTGTTTATTCCTTTGTTTGTCTGTCTGTTGTTTCTGCTGTTTTTTTCCTGCTACTTGGAAGGTTCCTGAAGTCTTTGTTGTTAGCAAGATATTAGGGATGGACCTGCAGTTTTTATGCCTCTGGCACTGCTGTCACCTGGCTCATGGTCTCCTGTCCCACGTCTTTCCCCTAACCAAACCATCACCCATCTTCTGGACAAGAGATCCTTCCTTTCGGGAGCTGTCAGCCCAAGTCCTGAGCCACTGTGTTTGGCTGAGGGGCCCCTTAGCCACATCCAGTTTGATCAGTTTCACTTTCTTAGCAGTTTTCATCCCCAAAAAGTATCCTGGAGCCTAGAACCCCTGACTCATGTGGTCCAAGAGCCCACTGTTCTGAGCCCTCTGGGGTCAAATCATGAAGGACAGAGAGACCATAAGCATCCAGAGAAATGCTCCAGGATGCCTTCTAGGAATCTAATCGCATCCCAAAGGAGAAGTTAGGGCCCTCTGGACTCTCTAAGAGCCCTATTAAAAACCAAACAAACATTTAAAGAAAATCCTAACATTTTTTTTTTAAAGATTTTATTTATTTATTTGACAGAGAGAGATCACAAGCAGGCAGAGAGGCAGGCAGAGAGAGAGGAGGAAGCAGGCTCCCTGCTGAGCAGAGAGCCCGATGCGGGGCTCGATCCCAGGACCCTGAGATCATGACCTGAGCCGAAGGCAGCGGCTTAACCCACTGAGCCACCCAGGAGCCCCATAAAGAAAATCCTAACATTTTCTATCCCCTGCTATATTCTACCTTCTCACAAAGATGACATTTTTCTCCAACAAGATTCCAGTTGGCATTTTAAGATATTTCTTTTTAAAAACTACTTAAATATCTGATGTGTGAAAAATACTGAATCGAATTTACCATTTGTAACTGGAACTAACATTAGGCAGGATTTGTCAACAAGGTTTTTGTAGAAATGTGTGGAAACATACAGGTTTTTAGCATACATGTAATAGCATGGGTTGGATGAAGAGATTTATTAAAATATGCAACATCATGCCATAAAGCATGAATTTCTCAGGTAAAAGAGAAACCATACTGCAGGGTAAATTTTAGACTTTAAAAAAACTTTAGACAAGATTGGTTTTATGAAAAAGCATTGGCTTCTGTTGTATTGCCCAGAGTCCCCTGCATGTCCCCAACATGGTTGTGCATTCCATAATTAGTCTTTCCCACCAGAATATGATGAGTTCCACGGTATGAAGAGTGGGGAAGTGTGCCTGTTATATTCACCATTATACTCTTTAAAAAAAAAAAAAAAAAGATTTTATTTATTTATTTTCCAGAGAGAGATCACAAGTAGGCGGGGGGGGGGCAGGGGGTACAGGCTCCCTGCTCAGCAGAAAGCCCAATGCAGGACTCGATCCCAGGACCCTGAGATCATGACCCTAGCTGAAGACAGAGGCTCAATCCACTGAGCCACCCAGGCGCCCACCATTATACTCTTTTCTTAAGATTTTATTTATTTGTTTGAGAAAGAATGAGCATGAGGGGGGAGGAGCAAAGGGAGATTGACAAGCAGACTCCCTAGTGACCAGGGAGCCAGACATAGGGCTTGATCCCAGGACCCTGGGATCATGACCTGAGCCAAAGACAGATGCTTAACTGACTGTGCCACCCAGGTGTCCCTGTTCTGTTCACTATTAAATCCCCAGAATCCAGTTCAGAACTTGGCACCACAGTAGGGCTCTAGAATCATTTGTTGATGCTGACTGCTATTCCTGACTGCAAGATAAGTCCACCCATTAAAAAAATATGTGTGTGTGTGGGGGGACATTGCTTTCCAAATTGATTTATTTTATTCTACTCCAGGAGAAGCATTCCTTTAACTTGACTTCCCAGCTATGGTTGAATATACAAATCTTAGCGATAGTGGCTAATATTAATTAAGGACTTACTGTGCTTATTTTATTGGATCCTGACAACCACACTTTGTGTCTTCATCATCACCATGCCCATTTTACAGATGGGGACAGTGAGGTTAAATCATTGTCCAAGGTCACAGAACCAGGAAGTAGAACCAGAGCTCAAGCCCAGCGTATCTGGTTCTACATCCCTGCAAACCCATCCCTGGGAAAGAAGACTTTGGCTTTGGATGACAAAGACAAATCATCTGCTTCCCAGAATTGTATACTTTTAATTTAAAACCAAAAGCTACTTGGCTTCTGAATCAGGATCTACTGGCTTCAAATCCCAGCTCAGAACATGTAAAGCAAACAGCTTCACTCTTTGAAAAACCACCCGCCTTCTAAAGGGGATGTGTGGAAACTCTTGGGCCAGTAGCAGCATTGGGCAAACCTGGTGGCTTCTGGTAGGGCCTCTCCCTTCATCCACACTGGGAGAGGAGTACGGATTTTATGTCCATGTCATTGAGATCAAAGACATTTATAATAATAATTAATTAAAATGATTGCACTTACTAGCAGGCTATCAAGAGAAGAGTGTGGGGTACATGATTGGCGTAAATACAGATCACATAGACTCTGGCAAATCTTTTGTGCCCAGCAGCTAGAGCACCGTAAAACAAACCATTCCTATTTATAGCTAGGGATGGACAGCCCGCAGGCATTGCAACTGCATTCTCCTCTTGCTGCTCCGCAGGAATGAGGCTTTCCGACCAAGTCCCGAGTTTTTAATGACAATCCACACCAAGTTTTAGATTTAACATTTTGAGGGCCCCTATGTCATGAACTAAATATGTGAAGTTCAAAAAACTGGAATGGAATTTAATTTCCAGAGGGATCAGGACCTTTTACAAGTAACTGAGTACCTAGGGTGCATACAATTCACACACATGTGCAGGAGAGGGCTTTAAGTAGGAGGGCAGAGCTGAGGCCTCCTGTTAAAAAAAAAAAAAAATGTTAAATACAATTCCGAGAACAAGCGGGGCCCTATATTCCTTGAGCTGGAAAGAATTGGGCATACAGGTATGTTTACCAAGACTAGGCTCACTGAAGAGGTTTTAAAAGGCTGCAAATTTTTTTCAGTGGGGAATAATACCTCCTCTTCTTCTCTTTCCCTTCCTTTTCCTCCTCCTCCTCCTCCTCCTGCTCTCCCTCTTTCTCTCCCTCTCCTCTCTCTCCCCTTTCTCTGCTCATCCGTGCGCATGCGTGCGCGCAAACACATGCACGCGCGTGCACGCGCACATACACCGTATCATCAAGTATTCCATCCTCAAGGCTGCTGACTTGCTCCTGTGGGTGGTCATTCCCCAAAGAATGTGCTCTTTGGGCTCCCCTGTAAGGAGGCCTCCAGTCTTCCCTCCTGGCCTCCAACCTGCTTTCGGTTAATCGGTTAATCGTTCTCATTCTCACTTTCTCCCCATTGAAGCCCTTTCCTGATATGCCCATAGCCTGAAATCCTGCATATGGCAAGGGTCCACGGTGTGTCTATAGTAAACATATAATCCATTATTTAATTTCTTTTCAAATTGCAACAAGATTTCCTTGAAAACAATTGTCTCAGGAACATGGCTACATTTTGCAATGGGAAATAGCACAGGGGCCAAGGAAAACCTCAGTAAACACTCAGGGGAGCATACAAATTAGTCCTTTCATATATATTTTAGCTTCCTTACAAAAACCTTCGCCTTCGTAACTATCACAGCAGCACACTGAAAACAGCAGCCAGAAATCACCCTGAAGTAGCAAGTGAGCCATGCAGACATTATAGGCAGGTCTAGATAATCTGAATGGTTTCAGTCTTGCATTTCCCTTCATTTCAAAAACTGTGTTGTTAAGAAAGTTAAAAGACAGCTAACAGAATGGGAGAAAATATTTGCAAATCCTGTGTTTTCTATGGGACTGATATCCAAAATACATAAAGAATTCTTATAATGCAATAACAAAAAGACATATCACCCAATTTTATTTATTTTTATTTTATTTTATTTTTAGAGAGAGCATACACGTGTGCCAATGAGTGGTTGGGGGAGGGGCAAAGAGGGAGAGAGAATCCTAAGCCGACTCCACAGCCAGGTCTGTTCATCTCAAGACCCTAAGATCATGACCTGAGCCGAAATCAAGAGTCAGATACTTAGCTGACTGAGCCACCCAGGCACCCTAACCCAGTTTTAAAATGGCCAAAGGGTTTGAGGAGATAGTTCTCCAAAGAATCCAGGAGATACAATGGTTGATAAGTGCATGACAAGATGATCAACATAATTAGCTGTGAAGGAAAAGCAAATCAAAACCACCACGAGGTGCCCTGTCATGTTCTCCTGGATGACTATAATTAAAAAGACAGACAGTAGCAACTCACAGTGAGGGAGTAGAGAAATTGGAGCAATAATACATTGATGGTGGGAGTGTAGAATGGTCCAGCCATTTTGCAAAACAGTTTGGCAATTCCTCAAAATGTCAAACACAGATCTACCAAACTACTAGGCAATTCCACTCCTAGGTATCTACTCAAGAGAATTGAAATCTACATCCACACAAAAAGTTTATACATGAATGTTCATGGTGGTATTATTCATAAAAGCCAAAAAAGTGGAAACAACCCGATGTTTTACGAACTCATGAATGGATAATTAAATGCAGTATATCCGTACAATGGAATATTATTCAGCCATAAAAGGAATGAAATACTGATCTACGCTACAACATGGATAAACCTTGAAAACATTTTGCCAAGTGAAAGGAGCCATTCACAAAAGAACATTTGTTATATGATTCCATTTATATAAAATGTCTGGAACAGGCAAATCTAAAAAGATGGTCAGTAGATTAGTGTATAACTAGGGCTAGGGGAGAGGATGTGGGAGTGACTGCTAAGGGGTACAAGATGTCTTTGATGGTGATGGTCATGTTTGAAATTAGATGATGGTGTATGCTTACTCAACTCTGTCAATATACTGACCCCATTGAACTGCACACTTAAAATGGGTGAATTTGACAGCATGTGAATTATAGTTCAAAAAAATACATTTAACATATAAAATTCCATGGTCACATTCTGTAACTCTGTGCTGAACACCTTAATTTGTCATTTTGTTTCTAACACATCTTAGTACACCTGTGGGCTATTTCTATCCCTATTAAAAATATATGCGTGTTTTGACGTTAACATTTGAAAAAAAAAATGACAATAGTTAGGAATGAAACCTTTCTACTTCCCTCAATGTTAGTATCAGGAAAGGCCACCCTTCCACCCTGGAGCAGAAGGGTGAGCTAGCTGGGGTGGGGAAGGACCCCTTTTGAAGTGCCTAAGCTTTCAACAGGAGAATCTTTCTTCCTCATTCATTCATCACCAGAGGAAAGAATGACTTCCTTCTGTAACTGAGGTAACTCTCTGGATTTTCAGAGTGGTGGCCTAAGGGTTTTCTCATCACCACTGAGACAAAGTTGAATGAAGAGGTAGAGGCAGATTGAGACTGAAAACATGTCTCTGACCCCCATTCCTATGCCCTGTTTAGATCTCTTCTCCTCTAGAGACTTCCCTGGCCTCTTCCCCCTCTTCACCTTCTCTGGAATCTACCTCTGCAGAAGAGCCTGGTCCCTGACCATGGGCCTGACCTCTTGGTGCAGCCTTTGAGATGAGCACAGAATAAAAATGTGCTAGGACTTAGGGGATCCAGAGATCATCTGATCTAACCTAATTCTGTGAATGAGAAAACAGGACTCTCCCAAAGTGACCCTGATTTAACCCATGGCCTGATTCCTGCCCAATGCTCTTAGTGAGATCCTATTATGTACTGGAGTAGGTAAGATGCTAGATTGGGATGGATTCCTACAACCGCCCAATGATCAGCTCTGGAGGCAGGAGAGCTTTAGGCCAGTCAAGCAAATTTCCAGCCCCAATATATACTCATCCAAAAAAGGGATAGAAATTATCATTTTTTTCCCATCGCAGGGCTATGTGAAACATTCTATTGAAGGCTTTTTGAAATATGTACACATCTTATAAGTGTTAGTTATTGGTGTTATTGTTCTTATTTGTAATAAGCGCAAGGCTCTCTGAGAAGGGAGGATATATCTTATGGTTTGGCAGCGACTTTTATAAATGCTGAAAAATTATATGGATGGGAAAGCTGAGGATGTCTAGGATATTTGATTTGTAAAGACCTCCTAGGAGTGTGTCTGGTGTCACATGCACTTGGAAGTTGCCAGGTGTTGGCTGATCTGGTTGCATAAGAACCCAAAGCAAAGGATTCTGAAATCTGGGGGCCACCCTGTGTGTCCGGAGCACAACCCTCTCGGCCTGGGTTCAGACTCTGCCTCGCCCAGGAGAGGAGGACACATCCATGTCTTGCGTCTGTCCACAAGGATGTAACTTGGGGGCGTTTATATCCTCAGAGAGCATGGGACATCATTTTCCTAGGTTCTCGACTACTTGCAGAAGCGTTCCAGGGATGAATTCTACAAGTCAGGATTGCCTGCAAGAAAGTCAAGCAGGGGGCGCCTGGGTGGCTCAGTGGGTTAAGCTGCTGCCTTCGGCTCAGGTCATGATCTCAGGGTCCTGGGATCGAGCGCCGCATCGGGCTCTCTGCTCAGCAGGGAGCCTGCTTCCCTCCCTCTCTCTCTCTCTCTCTCTCTCTGCCTGCCTCTCTGTCTACTTGTGATCTCTCTCTGTCAAATAAATAAGTAAAATCTTTAAAAAAAAAAAAAAAAAAAAGAAAGTCAAGCAAGTTTAGAGTGCCTCAGAGGCCAGCACAAGTGACTCTTTCCAGAAATGTCGGGTCCTTGGGGTGAATCTGTGATCTAGTCCAGCTCTTCTCTCCAGGACAAGCACAGGCTAGGTCAAATGTCTGGGGCTTATGTCATTCGTGTCTCCCATTCACACCTGGTTGACCCACATTTTCTACTCTGCTGGAAAGATCACCCCTCTGTTGCCACCATGGGTGACAAACAGTTGAGCAAACAGAACAGATTTTGTGGCCATAGCCCCAGGAGGGCTTTCTACTCCCACTCTTCCCCCTGTTTGTAGAATATATAAACTCACAGAACCCAGCCCCTGCCCCTTGGCATTAGATTTTCTATTCTCCGTCATGAATCAGCTGCATGTTATTTCCAAGTACGCATCATTTGTAAATTAAGAGGTGCAGTGGTGGAGATATATGGTGCTTTTTCTGGGTTTATCACCTATCCTTCAAGTGTTCTTACAGTTTCCTTTTTTTGACTCATTTGCTCTTTAATTTTACATCATGGAAAAAATTAGACATGACCACAGAGAATACTGGTTGCCATTTCGTCCCTCGCTCAGCATCCCACTGGCAGAACAAAAGGAGGACACTGTTCTCCATGAATCTATTTTTATATAACTATTTATAACAGTTCCCCCCCACCCCCCAACCCAAAAGCACGCATGTTCAGTTCATACGTCTACTCAGAGCAGCTTTGGCTGTGTCCACTGTGTGCCAAACACCGTTCCAGGCCCCGGAGAAGCAGCAGAGAACTACACAGACAGAAATCCTTGCCTTTGCTGAGCTTTCATTCTAGAAGTCTCTAGATATGGGAGATAAAATTCAGGGGGAAAATGGAAACATCACCCTTAATTTCAGTCACGAATGGTTTAGAAATACCCTTCTGGCACCTTTTAAAAACTGTCTTCAGTTTAAAATCTTAATTATTTAAAAAAAAAAAGCAATATATTCCATTCTCTTTTTCTGTTTATTTGAAAATTTTAAAGATACCATTTTTTTTTTTTAATTAGGAAATATGGTCACGGTGCCCTCTCCACCTGTGTCTGCCCTCCTGAGGAAAACGGATTTCCCTTCCAGCCTCCTGCCAGTTCTTCCAGAATGTATCTGTGGATGGCCAAGCCTATTTTCTGTGGATGGACGAGCCTCCTTGGATCCCTATCTGTGAATCTTGAGAAGTTGGGACTCCCAGACATGACCTGAACCGTCAGCTGAGCCCCTCTCCATTCCAGATGACTTGGGGTAAGGGGGCAAGGGGAACACTTCCTCAGGGCTGGGACTGCCCCTGCTCTGTGAGAACTTAGCTCATGCCCATGACCTGGGCTCTATCCAGCCTGAGCACCTTCTGTCCCTGTCATGCAATCTGGGCACAGAACCTCTTTGAACCCCTGTCTACTTCTTTTTAAGATTTTATTTATTTATTTATTTATTTGAGAGAGAGAGAGAGCATGAGCATGGATGGAAGGAGCAGAGGGAGAAGCAGACTCCCCGCTGAGCAGGGAGCCTGATGTGGGGCTTGATCCCTGGAGACTGAGATCACAACCCAAGCTGAAGACAGATGCCCAACCGACTGAGCCACCCAGGTGCCCCTAGTCTTCTTATTGGCGATGGAGGCATGACGCTCTATGACTGGTCTCACAAAGGCCAGTGGGATCAGGTGGGTTGGGACAATCCAACAGAGCCCTACTTGCTGTGCACGGTATGGTGAAAGGGGGTCCTAAAACAGAGGTCCTCCCTTTGGTGGCACGTTAGGATCACCTGGGGAGATAAAATAAATATATGTATATTTCCCAATGCCCAGGCGCCACCTGGACCAATTAAATCAACCTCACCGGAGCAGGAGTCCAGGTATCCCGCCTAATAAAGCAGCCCGTGGGCCTGGCGAGTTTGCAGAATGCATCAGCACAGATGGGGGATGTTAATTAAGTCGTGGTATGCGGGGCTGTTTTTGCAATTCGGATTTAGGGGGATATGGTAGTCCTAAGGTTTGTGTTTAGGATCAGTGCTCTTTAATAAAAGGCTGCAAGGATATCAGTCAAAGTGTTCTCAGAGGTGGGAAATCAGGCAGCCCTCCTGCGTGGGGGTGAGTATGGCTGGAAGGGGGACGAGCGCGGTGCTAGTTACCCAGGGGTGTTCAGTTTGCCATACCCCGAGGATCTGTGCACTTTACTCCAAGAGCAATGCTTGATACTCCACTCCAATGAAAGCCTTAGAAATCTCTCTCTTACACACATTGCTACAAAAAGGTTAACAGTTACAACCTCTCAGGTGGTTACATTTTGAACACTTCAAGGTTTTTTTTTTTCCTTTGCACTTTAATGCGTTGTTTGAATATTTTACTGTGAGCCAGTATCATTTTACAAAAATAATAAATTTTTAAAAGCAAATCAGTGGAGAAGAAAGGGCACAGCAAGAAGGGGGGAGAGACATTTTGTCATTGATCAGGATAATTCTGCGGGTGTGTCATATTGATTATAGAGCAAACAGAAATTGATTGTTTCTTATGGCAACTCAGTTCCCTAGCAAGGAGTCCTGCCCAGTTCCTGGTAATCTTTGTCTTCAGTGTCCCTTCCAAGTCCTGGGACCCTAATCTCAGCTCCCAGCCTGCTCAGGCTGCTTACCTGGACCTTTTTTGAACCTGGGTGAGACCAGATCCTTGGTCCAGGCTAAGTGGAATCATAAGCATGCTCGCATGGGCCTCTGTCCAGGGGTCTCTCCAGGGCATAAGAGAGGGGCAGGGGATGTCAGGGGACATGCTCCTCTTTGTTGGACAGAGGTTCCTACTGAACATATGCTTGAACTTCCCAAAATTCATCTGGCCGGACTCAGAAATCCAAAATTCACTTTCCCTTTCATACTTGATGCCTCCTCAAAATTTCCCCTGCTAGACCAGGAGGTTTGGGGGAAGGAGCAAGGGCCAAAAACACACCCATTTAATCTGATAGCATGAAAAATTTAGCAATGATCCTTGAGTTATGGAGAAAGTGGCCTGAAATCACTGTATTGACTACTATCATCGACTCTTTTGTTATTGATTGATTGATGAAGGAGAAAGAAAGTGTGGGAGCTTTTTATCTGTCAATATTTCCTATAGACTCAAAAAAAAAATTGTTTTAAGTACGCCTTGACTGTTGCCCTGTTAACAATGACCAGGTCCCCATTTCAAGGAGAATTATACCTAGCTGGGTCAATAGAGGTTAACATGCTCCCTGCCCACCAGTGTGACTGCCCAAGGCATCTTGAGACATGAATGGAAAAATCTCCGCTATCCATTCTGAGAATGGCGGTGGCTCTCTCTTGACTCCTGCAGAGTCACAATCAGATCAGGGGGTCTGAGCACCCATTTTTACCGAGAACCTACTCTAAAGGTCGCACACAGAGGGCAGAGCGCAGAGCCTATAGGATGAGATCCCCAGCTCCCACCCCAGCAAAAAGCACTTCAGGAAAATGAATTATGTGCAGAAGCATTTTCTTTTGATGTAGGCATTTCGTTCCTGTGGCTGAGTCTCAATCCCGCCAGGATCGTGCCATCTCTTTCCTTCTAGCCAAATGCAGTGGGGACAGCACCAGGACCCAAGTTCAGGTGCAAGTTCTGTGCAATGTGGAGCAAGCTTTGGCCTTGAGTCTTTACCTGTGAAATGCGGATAACACATAGGGGTATAGTTTTCTCTCGGGGTCAGTGGGAGGGTTCCATGAGCTGGGATAAAGCGAAATGCAGAAGCTGCCATCCCAGCTTCTCTTCTCCCTAGTTGCCATGTTCATAGTACTCCTCCTGGCTCAGGGGGACCTAGAGTGAGAATTTATTGGGCTTGGAGGAGGAGGAAGAAGGTGCCAAATTGTTTATTTATATGGTTGCTGTTGGTCTCTCATTTTCACATGTCAGCTTCACAAAGACAGGAATTCACTGTCTGCTGCTGTAACTCTGGATGGTGCCTGGACCCTTTTACCAATATTACAAATTATCAGTATTGTATCAATATCATCACTGAGCTGTATAATTGACATATTATTGGTTATAGATTATAACCATTGGTTATAGATTATAACCATTAAGGAGGAGCTTGCAGACATAAGAGGAATTTACATCAGCTATGCTGAAAGGGTCACACCCCTTTGAGACCTGTCACTGGAACATTCGGACTTCAGGCTTCAAGCTAGAATGCCACCCTTTACGTCTGTTCTCGTGGAAATCTCCTTGAAGCCTCCATAGCACCCCAAGGAGACTTTCCTTCTTTCTTAATAAGTCTTTGATGAACTCCACAGAAACTTTTGATTCCACGTGGAATGTCCAAAGCCTTATTTTTAAAAATTCTACAGCTCTTGATCCCAGTTATGTTGTCAGATGAATTCTTGGCTGGTGAAACTTGTGAGGGCTGGGAGTTCCAGAAAGCAGTCCTTTAGTTCAGGCTCGTGAAGAAAGTGTTAACTCAGGGTTTCCTTCTTTCTGTTGGAAGGTCTGGAAGCCAGGTTCGAGGCACCAGGTGTGAAACTGGGGAGTCGCTTTGCCTGCCTGACATACAGTCCATGCCAGTCACATTTTAGCGGGATGACTAAAAACACAGAAAATGAGATTTCTTCTTTCCAGACCTGGAGTGGAGGTTCTTCTGTAGGAAGACTATACAGAGTGTCAGAAACCTAAAATAGGAAAAACGAAGGTGAGGTTGGGCATGGGACAGAAAAAGCCAGGAGGCTACCTGCTGGAAATCACCAGTGACAGCAAGCATCTGGGGACAGGGCCACATGAGAGTCAACTAACTAGGGGCCAGTGCTTTGTGAATCAGCTTTTTTTGTGTCTCTTTTCTGCGCCGCCTTTGTTTTCTCTTAATTTCTAAGAAAGTTCTTTGTGAAATGCCTCCATCTTGCCCTGCTTTTCGAAGGGAAGATGGGGAACATTCTGGAAGCTGTCACAACCCAGAGACAAAGGAGAATGGAAACCCTGCATGCGGAGCCATGGCCTTTCCATGTTCAGAAAATGCTCTCTTTTTCCTTGACAACACACTTGATACCTAGTCAAGTCAGCTGGAGAGAGTTTCTAGAACATCACTGGGGAGGGAAAATTCAGAAAGAACCCACCAGGACAGGAGTCCCCTTCCTTTGCAAACAGACAGCCCCTCAACCAGCATCTCTCCTCAGTGGGTTCTGATGAGCAGGGTTCTCTGGGGTGTGGCAGGTGTCTCTCAAAGGGTTTCACGGTCAAGGCAAAAAATCTGTTATTACCATAGGATATCTCAGAGCTTGTCTGTATCTGCAGTAGGCTGAATAATGCCCCCCACCGCAAACTATCCAGTCCTAATGGCTGGTAACCTGTATAGTAAAAAGGTCTCTGTAGATGCAACTAAACCGAGGATGTTTGAAATGGGAGATTATCTGGGTGGGTCCTAAAAGCAATCGCAAGAGTCCTTAGACACAGCAGGCTGAGGGAGATGTGACACAGATGAAAGAGGAGGAAACAATGCAACCCGGGAGGCAGGGACTGCCTCTAGTGCGGCCACAGGTTCAGGACGGTGGCGGTCACCAGAAACCGGGAGAGGCAAGGAACAGTTGCCTCCAAAGACTCTCCAAAGAGAGCTCGGCCCTACGGACACCTTGGTCATGACCCAGAGATCCTGGCTTCAGACTCGGTGCTTCCGGAACTGTAAGAGAATACATTTTTGTTGTTTGAAGTCACCAAGTCTGCAGTGATTCGTGACAACAGTCCTAGGAAACGCATACTGTGTGTTCAATCAAGACGAAAAACTACAAGTTTCCTTAAGGTTTGGGACTCTGTCTGATTTGTTCCCTGTTGAACGCCCAGCCCCCAACTCATGCTGTGCCTTGGTCACACTCAATGAACTTATTTATTGAAAAAAAAATGCTTTTTTAATGAAACATCTTTTGGTACAAAGGCCATCTGCTTGGGGCAATACTGATTTGTTTTTTGCTGAATCTTTTGGAAAGATACGGAGGGAGATGTCTAAATGGTACATTGTGCCTTCCCGTCTTCTTAACTAGTAACTGTGTTTTCACCCAGAATATCCAGCATTCTACAAAGTGTCTTACATTCAGTGGGTGATGGGAAAAGTGTGTGGCTGTTGATGCTCAGATTGTGTGGAAAAATATTTATGGGAGCGAATGGCTCTGATCACACATTTGTATTAACAAAAACGTGATGCTTTGAAATGTTTAAATGCTACACAGGCACTATTTATAGATTCTCCATTTAAAAGGAGAGGCAGTCAGAAATGTCATGCTTGCTCAGCTTTACAGTAATAACACTATTTATTGCCGGGATACAAATAGTAATGCTAGCAATATTTAGCTGTGGCATCCAGCTTCCCGTTTCCAGCGCAAGCTAACGCGGTGTTTTGTGTGTCAACTGCAAATTATCAATTACAGTTCTCCTGAAGGGGGCCAGCTTCCTTTCTGTGTGCAAGAATGAGAGAAGCCCTTCCTCTCCATGCCTGCCCCAGCAGTTTCATCTTAGGCTTTTAAAAGAAAAATGCACAAAGATAAATTACTCAGATTTGTGGGCACTCTGGGGGTTGGGGCGATGGTGGGTGTGGTTCTGTAAGAGCAAACAGTAACACAAAGCGCAGGCATCTGTTGCACGCTGTGTGCGTGTTAAGAGTTGACTTCAAGATGTGCTCCTGGGAAGTTTAAGCAGCTGAAGGTCAAACAGGTGAAAGGTCTGGGCAAGAGGCTGGTGGTCATGGTGGTGGTGGTGGTGGTGCTGAAGCCATTCCAGTCTGTATTTAAGAACAATCTTTCCAGGGCTACCTGTGTGGCTCAGTCGGTGAAGCGTCTACCTTTAGCTCAGGTCATGATCCCAGGGTCCTGGTGATGGAGTCCTGCCTCTGGCTTCCTGCTCAGCAGGGAGTCTGCTTCTCCCTCTGCCTGCAGGAAACTTTGCTCATGATCTCTCTCTGTCAAATGAATAAATAATTTTTTCTTTTTAAAGAATGATCTCCCCATAACTGGGCGCCTGGGTGGCTCAGTGGGTTAAGCCGCTGCCTTCGGCTCAGGTCATGATCTCAGGGTCCTGGGATCGAGCCCCGCATCGGGCTCTCTGCTCAGCAGGGAGCCTGCTTCCTCCTCTCTCTCTGCCTGCCTCTCTGCCTGCTTGTGATCTCTCTCTGTCAAATAAATAAATAAAAATCTTTAAAAAAAAAAAAAAAAAAAGAATGATCTCCCCGACCCCATAGAAAACATACTTGTATTGCCAAATTCCAAGAGGCTCTGTGAGAAAGGGAATTATATACCCAGATGGCCGGAGGTCGTTGAGAAGCAGGCTTGTATGTAAGTGATTAGCAATAAAAGGTCAAACTGCAGGAATCAAAAGATGTCTAAGACAAGGAAGCTTTTTAACTGTGAGATCACAGGAGTCAAAGAATGAGATAAGTTCTCATGTTTGTCTCCTTTTCCAATAGTTAAGAAGAGTTAGTTCTGTTTTGTTATTAAAGCCAATGATGGTAGTGGACAGTATGTTTGTTTGTTTCACAAGATAACTTGCATTCCCCCCAGGATGTTTGGTAAAGCCAAGTCACGGGGTAAGAACGATGTTCTGAATAAATGATGGAGAGAGGGTTTCTGCAAAGTAACTCCTCTCTGTTAAGACTATTGAGATACCCATGAAAACATCAGAAATCTAGAACTTTTTTAGCAAACAGGTAAAAGCTTGAGAGAGAAAGAAATGAGCCTTCTTAGAAACTACATAAAAGAGGGGTACCTCGGTCGCTCAGTCGGTGAAGTGTCGCCTTCAGGTCACATCATTATCCCGGAGTCCTGGGATGGAGCCCTGTACCCCGCTTAGTGGGGAGCCTGCTTTTCCCTCTCCCTCTGCCCCTCTCTCCACTCTTGCTCTCTCTCTGTCAAAGAAAGAAAGAAACAAAAAAAGAAAGAAAGAAAGAAAGAAAGAAAAAAAGAAAGAAAGAAAGAAAGAAAGAAAAAAAGAAAGAAAGAAAGAAAGAAAGAAAGAAAATCTTTAAAAAGAAAAAAAAAGAAGCTAGGTAAAAAGAAAGAAGAATAAACATTTTTAAAAGTATAAAACCCTATTCACTATACACCATTCATAGCAAGAAAACCATTAAAACTCCTGAGCCTTCTCCTAAAAAGAACAAGTACAAGAATCACAATTGGAATATAGATAATATTTCTCTCTCAAATAAAGAAGGATGGGAGAGAACAACCACCTAATCTGTTGCAGCTTTAAAAACAGACATCAAGTGACTTCTTTAAACAGAACAATCTAGAACAAACTAGAAGCAGGTGAGGGGGGAACGGGAGAGACAACACTCCAGAATCTTGAGTCCTTAAGATAAAGGATAAACTGGAAAGTCAAGTGTAAAATTAAAAAAAGAAAAAAGATTTGGTCCTCCCCGGACTCCCAGCTGAAATGAGGGTTTTCTAAAACGGACAGTGAGGCAGCATGTGGCAAAAGGTCGATAAATGTTAGCCATTGCTGATAGTATTCCTCCTCAGGAAAAAAAAATTAGTGAGTGCCCCCAGACGCTCATTTAAACTGTGAGCAAATAGAATTTCCAGAACTGATTGAAGAGCTCAGGCTGGAAACGGAAACAGTGCTGAGTATACACTTGATTTCATAGGTATTTAAACTATTCCACATCTCACTCCAAAAAAGAATCTCAGCTGTGTGGGGCAGTTACATAACAGAGAAGCTATAAATAAAGAAAGAATTAGTTCAATCGATATATAAATAAATGAACGGGGCTCTGGGGCAACAGAGCGATCGCCAGAGAGCCAGAGACTGGGCCCTTTGACTATCTCAGGAATCTTCAGAGCATCTCAATTTTTAGAAGATGTTGCAACTTGGGAGCAGAGCTAAATTTTGAATTCTAAACTCCACGCTCCTCCCAGCAAGGGCCCACGGAGTCTGACAAGCCCAGCAAGGCAGCCAGCTAGTGACTCGAACATTCCCCAGTCGAGAACAGAGAATGCAACCACGTTTTCTCAGTGTCCAGTGTGAGGCGGATCCAAGATGCGGATGTGACTTTGTTCTATTCATGTTCTCATTTAAGATGTAATGAAGAGTGGTGCTTTTTCTTCTTTTAAAAAGTGCTTTAGATTAGGATCAAACGAAGCAGTTGAGACTGGAAGCTTCCCAAAGGCAGTGGAAAACTGTCTAAAGTATTCTTTAAAAGAAGGAAGAAAGAAAAAGGAGAGTCTCAGAGATTATCCACCAGATTCAATAGCAGAAGACCCTACATAAACTCCTTGAGTGAACACTTTGCTTCCAAACAGCACTTCTGGAGGTATGGCAATAAACAATTGGATCGGTGACGGAAAAGTACCATAAAAAATTAGAAATAATTTCTCTCTAACATACGAGCTATGAGGAATGGGAGAAGAGGAGGAGAGCGAAGGTTTTTATTTTTTTTTTATTTTTTTTTTTAAAGATTTTATTTATTTATTTGACAGAGAGAGATCACAAGCAGGCAGAGAGGCAGGCAGAGAGAGAGGAGGAAGCAGGCTCCCTGCTGAGCAGAGAGCCCGATGCGGGGCTCGATCCCAGGACCCTGAGATCATGACCTGAGCCGAAGGCAGCGGCTTAACCCACTGAGCCACCCAGGCGCCCCGAGAGCGAAGGTTTTTAAAATCAAGGGCGCAAAATTCTAAGTATCACATTGTTCTCAACAGTTACTACTGTATCTTTATAAAAATATAAATATTTATTTTCTGTTTCTTTTTAGGATCAAGTGAGGTAAAAGCAGTTTAAATATGACTCCCAAGTGAAGATACAAACAATAAAGAACTATAACACAAACTGGAGAGTAATAAAAATAAAATATGGTCACGATGGTCTAAATATGACAATTCTAAGAGTATACACCAATGGATTTACATTTTCCCATGCAGAAAAAAAAGTTTCAGGTTGTACTTAAAAAAAAAAAATTAAAGAAGATTCTCCTTAAAAGAGAAGATGAAGAAAGAGTAAAAATAATTGATTGGGTCAGAAAATATCAATCAAACATATTTATGATATTAAAGCAGAAAACAAAAAGCGTGAAGCAATAAAAGTGGGTTTATAATGTGAGAATCAAAGGCAAAATGATCAGTGAAACCAAAAGTGTTAGATATACATGAACTAAAATGCATTGCAACAAAGTACCTGAAAGAAATTTAGAATTATAAGAAGAAATTGGGAGAAACAAATTCTTATTCCACTACAACAATGAAATGAAGTAGGGAAAAAGAAATAAGAACTTATAAAATCACAATTAATAAAGTTGAATGAGCAATTTTATGGTGTGACTTTAAAGGGAAAACATCGACTATAGAAAACTTTCATGGAAAAAAATTAACAAAAATTTCAATAAAAATTAACAGAAAATTTCAATAAAAGAAAAACAACCAAATACCAATGAAAAACAAAGAGTCTATCACCTCATCGGGGAAGAAATTTGAAATGTAATAACAAATCATTCTAAAATATGGAAAACAAATGAAATGTCCTTCACATTCTTGAGCTTAAAGCAAAGATATGTTTCAAGAAAACTTACTGTTTCATATGTCTTTATTAATAAGAAAAGCAAATTTTCAAAAACTAGAAATATATTTCTAGAAAAACAACCAAGAAAAACCTCCCAGAAAAAAAAAATACATGCAGAATTAAACAAATAAGACAAGAAGTATTCTCTGAAATGCTAAAGCCGAGATCTCTTACTTTGAAAAGACAGAAAAACAATAAATTCACTAGTAAATTCAGTGAAAACAATTTTTAGAAATCAGAAAAAAAATTTAAACACTAAAAAGAGGGTAATATTCATTAGGGAATATGTTGCCCATTTATAATAATGATGCATTTGGACATTCAAGTAAAATGAATGATTTCACCAGAGTTACAGAATTTTAAATGTTATAATAAAAGGCTGAGAATGTGAATAGATCAATAACTAAGGAAGAAATTAAGGTTAGCCAAGAAACTGCTTTTCTTCCTACAAAGACACAATGAGTTAACTGAAAAAAATTTCAAAAATTTCAAATTAAAAACTAATTACAACGCATACATTTTTTGGTTAAATATTTCTTAGTTTCTTTTAGCAGACAGAAACAAAACAAAAACAAAAAAACTGATTCTGTTCTTCAAACTGGTAACATTACAAAGGAAATCTATTTCTAAACGAAGCTCTTATAAATGTGAGAATATCTGTAAATAGAACCTGACCCTATTTCTAGAGTAGTTTTACTAGGCACAGATAGGCTGTATTATAGAAATATGTCTAGTTTAATACAGTAAAGTAATGAATAAAATACACAATTTAAAAAACTTCAGGAATAAAACATATATGGCCTTAATACAGGATTAAAATATTCAATAAAATTCAATGCTCTTTTCTGGTAAAAACTTAAAAACAAAAATAGAAAATACTTCTTTAACATGATAAAACCTACCAGTCTGTAACAGAGAAACTTCTAAAGCATTCTATTTAAAAACAAAGAACAAAGATGATTTTTGTTAAAATTATTTAGCAAATCTTTGGAGACTCTTGTCCTCCTAACGATGCTTCAAAAATGCACTAGAGAATCAATATTATAAAATTCTAAATATTATTATTTTAAATTGAACCTGAAGAAATTAAAGATTCCAACTAAAAGTTTAGAGATAAAAATAAAATTCATGAAAGTATCCAGCTAAGGGTAAATCCACACAATGCCAGAGCACTTCTGGTAAAAATCAGCAAATAGCAAGTAGTTTGAAAGAGTTCCATTCATAATACTAACAAAAATATATAATATTCAAAAATTACTTTAATTCAGGATGTGCATAGAAAATGCTTAATTTTAAAAGGAGATGTAAAAAAATAACTGTACTACATTAGGTGATTGAATATAAAAAAAGAATGCATTTTAATTGTTGTATCTGATTTACTTTCAATTAAAATTCTAAAAATACTTATAAAAATCTGAGAAAAATTGTTCCAATGCTGTGACTCAAAATAAATATGTATGAATGGTAAATATAATTGTTAGAGCTGTTTCATCATCAAAAAATACCTAATTCAAGTAAAATAAATACATGCTTATTAAAAATTTCAGAACACACAGAATAGTGTAAATAAGAAAATAAAGATCATTATGGTTGTGGTTAAAACACAGAAACAAATGTAAACATAACAGCAAATGCAGGAGCAGCCCATCATATGTACGAACCTGGTAAATGAAAAATATTAACAAAACAAATGAAGAGGTAGTAATTATCTAATGAACACTTTGGGGATAATTAGAAATCAAAATGAAGAAAAAATTAAGTTAGACCCAGACCTCAAATCTACTACCATAATAGTGAGTGCATTCAATGGTAAATTAATAATAATTATTATTTTACAGGAAAAGTAGGAGAAAGCAGAATAGAACTACGTATGAAAATAACTTTGATTATTTAAGCAACCAAAAAAGTGGATTCCTAAAATTCAATTTCTAAAAGTCATATGAGATGACGAAAAATATCTGAACCGAATGATAGGCAAACGCTTATTATCTAAAATAGATGTAGGATTTATATAAACTCCTTGGAACAGAACCCAATGCCAGTGCTCAAGAGACAAATGTTAAAAGAAAAGGAAATGGTCTAAACAAAATAAAACATGTGATGAACGAACCACCTATTCTAAAATTTAAAGAAATTCAAGTTGAACCAATGTGTTATCATTTCACACCCAGTAAATTAAGTGAAAGTAAAGCAAATGACAATATCCATTGCTAGCTGCACTTTGGGAAGACAGAGGACATTTGTTTGTCAGTGGCAATAAAAATTGGTTAGTTTCTTCTGGAAAGTAATCGGAGAAGGCACCTCACAAACAAAAGAATGTTTCACTCAGAAAAATGTGCCTCCTAGAAGTTTTCCTAATACAATGAATTTTTAAAGATGTTATATATGAAGATACTTACCAGAGCGTTGTTTAAATTTTCAAACACTGGAGACAATTTAATTGCATAGGAAAGGGGATTGTTCATTTCAACATTTACAATCCCCTTTCCTATGCAAGCGGTTAGTCCTAGGTTAGGAGGGTATCCCACCAAACCATAAAGGATTTTCTTTGATAGGAGAATTATTTCACTAAAGAATATTTGAAGGCTATTCCTTTCAGGGAAAAAAAAAAAAAGAAGTGTAATGGTGACTGCTGATACATTGAGAAATGTGTACAAGACAATTAAAAGTGAAAAAAGTGACGGGCGCCTGGGTGGCTTAGTGGGTTAAAGCCTTTGCTTTCGGCTCAGGTCGTGTTCCCGGGGTCCTGGGATCGAGCCCGGCATCAGGCTCTCTGCTTGGCGGGGAGCCTGCTTCTCCCTCTGTCTCTGCCTATCTGCCTATTTGTGATCTCTGTCAAATAAATAAATAAAATCTTTAAAAAAAAGTGAAAAAAGTGGAATATAAAAAGTATATGGAAATGTATAAAACTATGAATAAAGGTGATGTGAAATCCGTTAACATACAGATAAAAATCAGAGAAAAGCTTAACATAATATAAATAGTGAAATGATTTAACCGAAGAATGTGAATATTGTTTTTAAGTTGTTTCATTAATAAATAAAAGTAAAATCTAGGTGGAAATTAGAAAAGGTAAGGATGTCTCCTTAAACCCTAACTAGTGTAGGAATCATGTGCTGTTGGTATGCATTTCTCAAATCATACCTTAGCAAGACCACCTACTGAACTCAAAAGTACATTCACCCCATTTGGTGGGGGGACAGAGCAAAAGAAAATTATTTCAGATCTGGGATCACTGCCACTTTTCTCATTCATTTCCCAAGGATCTTTTTCCCTGAGCAAAAATGCTCAAAGAATTGTGGGTTATTTGAGCAATCTGAAACCAAGTCTCTTTCAACTTATTGGTGTTTATAATGTGCCCGTGACTCTATTGTTGCTTCTGGTATCAATTAATATGATTTTTAGTTAAATACCTTTATGATACTTTGTTTAAGAAGTAAAACAAATAGAAGTGTTTCAATCAAAACCAGCACCATTCCTCCTTCTTTTACTGAGTGTGTGTGTGTGTGTGTGTGTGTGTGCGCGCGCGCGCGCTCCATTTCAGGAACATGTGGGAAAGGGTAGGGGTCTTTGGTCTGTAATTCTTGCTTGCTCAAAGGAGTTTTTGAGGAAAAAGACCATGTGAATTTCATTTCTCTATGATGTGTTATTCCCGTATAAACCTCTATTGATGAAAATAATCAAACCAAACAAAAATACCAAGATAACTAGAAAGCAATGGAATTAATTGCTTATTAATTAATAAGGTAAGATAAAAAATAGGGAAGATATAAAATAAAGGAATGCATATAAATGAAGTATATGTATTCTTTAGGAAAATTTATCCTAAACCTTTGCTATTCAAATATCTCTTAAGCCATTTATTATTAAGATGCCATTCACACTTTTCATCCAGCATCTCTGTGCTTTTTAACCCCTTACTTTCAGAAAGGGAAAACAAATTCCTTTCTTACATTCCTTTTGAAAGGGTCATTTGAATGTACACCCTCTTGTAGTCAGGACTTTGGAAACTTTGCAAACTGACATGACATTTTTACATTAGAAAAGTTGCAGGATGAGGGAAGATAGCCATATTTTTGAAAGAGCAGCTTGGGGTGTCTTGGAGAGTGCTCAGGATGTGGGGCCAGAAGTCTTGGGTGTAAGTTGCTGCTTTGTCCAGCTTTCCTGAACCTCAGAGTTGGCACATAAATAATCAGCTACAAACGATGACAGTGGATGCACTACCAATGCTACACGCTAGTTCTGAGACTCAACCCAATTTTTAAAATTAGGTAACATACGTAAAGGTTACGGTGTGACACAAATTCAAGTTATTACTTTCCTATACCCGAAGGCAATATTTCTTATATTTTAGAATCTGAGTGCTGTTCAAGAATTGAACTCTCAGTATAAAAGTTACCATGTTCCAGGCATCAGGGTTGTCTGTCCATCCTGCCCTGCCTTTCGTGCCCCCACTCCCAAGACAGTAGGCACAAAATGCCAACTTGCAGCAGCCCTCTCCCCCTTTGCTCCCTGCTTGCCTCCCACCCAGATCCCAGAATCCTGCCCCCTCGCTCCCTGCCATTTGTTTCTGCTGGAGTTCAGTGGCCTTCCCCTCAAAGCCACCTCACCACTTCCCGTCTTTCTGTGGGTTGCGTTTGCTCCTATGGCTTTTTTCCCTTCTCCATTCCTCAGTCGGGAGACTGTTCCACCTCTGGCCCTCGGAGGTTTGTTAGAGATGGGTCTCAAAGAATGAGTGGGTCTGTTCTCGAGGAAATGGGTGAGAGAAGTCTTTCCTGATAAAGGTAATGGCAGCAGCAAAGACAAGTAGCTAGCTAGACCTTGAGCTCCTAGGCATGATTGGAGGGGCCTGAAAAGGGGGCAGGCAGGAAGATCTAAGTCCCCAGGCAAGGAGAACCCTAAGGATGTCTCCAGCCACCTCCAAGTGGCAGATAATGGCCAATCATTCTAATGTGCAGTCCTCTATCGGTTGCTTCCGTCCCTGTTTAATCTATAGAAATTCTACACCAATCCCACCATTAGGGCCATATCATTACATTTCTATGGAAGCTATTCTCATTCATTTTGAAGAGACTTTCATTAAAATGTAACACTCAGTGTTGGCGACCATGTGACAAAACCGACTTGGGCTGTGGCAGATATAAATTCCCCAAATCTCCTGCAAGACAAGTCAAGAATACAAGTGCCATCTCCTCTCCATCTCCCCATGTTATGGGGAGATGGAGAGGAGAAGGGAGTTGAGGGAAGTTGGAGGGGGAGATGTACCATGAGAGACTATTGACTCTGAAAAACAATCTGAGGGTTTTGAAGGGGCGGGGGGTGGGAGGTTGGGTGAGCCTGGTGGTGGATATTATGGAGGGCACAGATTGCATGGAGCACTGGGTGTGGTGCATAAACAATGAATTCTGTTACACTGAAAAGAAAGCAAATAATAAAAAAAAAGAATACAAGTGCCATAAGGACGGTTTTTTAAAAGTTCGTATTCTCAGACCCAGTCGTTGTGCTTTGAGGAATGTATCCTAAGAAATAATGAAATGTCCGCAAAAGGTAGATAGGAGGAGGCCCATGACAAAGTTATTGAAAATTGTGAAAAAATTGAAAACAGTTTAGGTATCCAACCATTGTTGATTGGTTTAGCTAGGTTAGGGTTCACAGATGATGCTGGATTCTACCGATTGTTAGAACATTCGGTGAGAAGAGCGGGCTACCCTATAGGATGATCCTGGGTGTGTATTTGCATATTTACGGACCCATGACCAGAAAGAACCAAAAAGCATGGCTCATTAGTTACGTATCATCACTGCACTGTGAGAAAAGGGGTGGCTTTAGTTATATTTTATCTTATAGGTTTTCTGAGCCTTCATTATTAAGCATTGGTTGCTTTAGTGGGGAAAGGGCTTGAAGAAACTTCCTTTTTAAAGTTTTTTTTTTATAATTATGGTTAAAATCCAAATAACATAAATTTTACCATTTTAATCATTTTAAGAGTATATTTCAGAAATGTCAATTACATCCACAATGTTGTGCAACCATGACCACTATTCTCAAAACTTTTTCATCTTCCCCAAACAGAAACTCAGCATCCATAAGGCAATAACTTCCCACCCTGTCTCCTCCCACCCTCTGGTTACCTCTGATTTATTTTCTGTCTCTACGAATTTGTCTATTCTAGATATTTTGTATAAGTAAAATTATACAATATGTTTCCTTTTGTATCTGATTTATTTCATTTAACGCAGCGTTTCCAAGGGTCATCCATATTGTAGCCTATGTCAGACTTTCTTTGCCTTTAAAGGTTAAATAATAATTCATTGTATGAATATACCACATTTTGCTTATCCATTCATCTGTTGATGGACTCTTGGATTGTTTTCACCTTTAGGCTGTTGAGAATAGTGTTTCTATGAGTACTGGGGTACAAATATCTGTTTAAGTCCCTGTTCTCAATTCTTTGGGTATATACACCCAGGAATGAAGTTGCTAGGTCACTTGGTAACCCTCTGATTAATTTTTGAGGAATCTGCTGATTTTTGTTGTTGTTGTTGTTAGAAAATAATGACATGTTTTCAACCTTGGTGTGATTTAGCTTTAAGGAATATAGAGCAAGAAGGGACACTGTGATATCGATAGGGACCTGCTATAAAATTGAACACCTCCAAATGTTCCATGTTTGACATGTGCGCACACCAGCTAGAAACCTAGGCCAACTCTTAGAAAATGTCAATATAAATTTAATTTATCCAAATATCCGTAAGAGCTCCATGTATGCCAAGTATTTGGAGGCTAGAAGCTAAAAGAAACTTTGTGATCAGTAACTCTTTTTGGAATGTTTCAAGTTGCAAAATCACCCCTGAGAAAACCACATCATTTACTTTATTGCAATCTTTTGCCAATACTTAGATCTTTTCCTCACATTTCCACACACTGAATTTTCAATTCCAGGCAAACTCCCTGTATTTTTTTTTTTTTTTTAGGAGTTAGGTATCTTTCTTTCTTTCTTTCTTTTTTAAATCAGAATGTCACTTTTAAAAATTTAGTCTGGGGCGCCTGGGTGGCTCAGTGGGTTAAGCCGCTGCCTTCGGCTCAGGTCATGATCTCAGGGTCCTGGGATCGAGTCCCGCATCGGGCTCTCTGCTCAGCAGGGAGCCTGCTTCCCTCTCTCTCTCTCTCTGCCTGCCTCTCTGTCTACTTGTGATCTCTCTCTGTCAAATAAATAAATAAAATCTTTAAAAAAAAATAAAAAAATAAAAATAAAAATTTAGTCTGAAATTCAGTTCTGTTTAGTTTAAGGAAATTTTTTCTTAGGTAACTTATCAGAAAAGTGTCATTGTGTATGACTTGAATATTTTGAAAAATAGAATCATGGGACTTAATAAAGCATATTGTTTTCTCGTGGGCTTAAGACATCTACAAAGGATCCAATTCAAATATGAAGTTTAACCTTCCTGAGTTTTTTCCACAAAAATCTTTTCGTATTAACCTGGCAAAAGAAAGAAATCTCACCAACAGTTTTCAGGACAGGGGATATCTCTTCTGGTCTGCTTTGAAAACTCATTCATGCAAAGAAAAGGGATAGGAGAAGGGATAGAGTATGGACAGGAAAACAAACATCTTTATAAACATTGGAGTTTCTAACATTTCCGGTTGTACAACCTGATTGTATAATCCAAAACCACAGGTACCTAGGATATATTCAGAAAAAAAAAATCCAATCCAGTGTATTTTATAGTGGATCAGACATATAAAAAAGACTTATACAAAGAATGGGGACATCAGGAGCAGAACATAAAAGTAAGCAATAGGTAAAGGATTTATGTCAAGAATGCATAAAGAATTCCTGTAAATCAATAAGAAAAAGACAAACAATTCAGCTTCAAAATTGACTGCTTCAAAAGTGTTGAACTGGTAATGCCCAGAAGAGGAAACTGGGATGGCCAATAAGCAAATAAAAATATGCTCAGTTCCACTAGCAGCTGGGGGGATGCAAATGAAAACAACCATGAAAAGGCATTTTAAACTCATGATATCGGTAAAAATAAAGTCTAACAACATCAGGTAATAATAGCATGGAGGCGAAGAAAATAAGGACTCTCCTGATGGGAGTGTAAATGGGTGAAGCCACTTTGAAAAGTAATTTGGAAAAATCTAAAATAGTTTGAGAATGTACTGTGACCCAGCAATTCCGCTGCTAGGTTATTACTCTGGAGAAACTCTTAAACATGCACTGAAGGAAATAAATGCAAATCCCTCCAACTAAAAATAGCCAGTCTTATGGGGAAAATAGGGCTGGGGAAGATGGCTCAAAACCTGTGGAATTTTTGTCACCCAAGAAGTAACAATAACAAAAATGTTTTTAAAATCATGACAAAAACCCAGTACAGTGAATCCACTGTTGACATTCAACCTGAAATCCCCAAATGCCCATTTTTGGGGGCTCCTTCCTGGACAGGTAGATGTGGACTTTTGTATAAATTTTCATAAAATTAAAAATATGTCCCTCAAGATAGTTGTCTCCTTTTTCCATTGTTTTAATACAGGGGGAAGGGATCCAATTTCTTCCTTTTCTTCATCTGCACTCTGAAGCGTTACGTGGCTATGTGTAGCCGTGGAAAGCATAATGGTCTTTTAAACCATTTAAACCAGTTGCTGTTTGCTCTGAAGAAAGATGCATTTGTAGATTTTCAGCTCAGGTTTATATTCATTGCTAAGACTTTCTCTTCTAATTGCTTCAAAACAGTAACATATTGGGAAAAATCACACATGAGCCAAAATGACTTCCGTTGTTCTTCCAACATTGTTCCCGCATCTACCAATGGTGTATTAGGTCATTTGTACAAAAAGTTACCCAGGTTGCAAAAAAGATACTCATTACAGCATTGTTTGTCATAACGAAGAGTTGGACAGGAAGCCTCTGAAAACTTCTCACTTGGGAATGCATAAGTAAAACATGGTATATTCAAATTATGGAATATTACATAATGAAGAAATACACAAGATCTATAGCACCCACATGAATAGATCTCGAAAACACATATTAAGTTTAACGCAGCATTAACGCAGTGAGATTCAGAGTATGTAAAGTTGTTAAGTCATGTAAACTAATACTAAGAAGTATGTGCAGCAAAAGTATAAAAATATAGATCAGGATATGGATACATGCCAAAATAATGATCATAGTTTTCTCTGCAGTGGGCCGGAGGCAAATGAAACCAGAGTAAAACCATCTGTAAATTTTATTTCTTTAAATCAAACAAAGATCTAAAGCAAAAATGAGAAAACGTTATTATTTGCTGCAAATTCTGGCACAGGGATAATGTGTCTCTTCAAAACTTTTCTTCTTACATCTCTGGATTAAAAATGTTCCCAATTAGGGATGCCTGGGTGGCTTAGTTGATTAAGTGCTGGCCTCCAGCTCAGGTCATGATCACAAGGTCCTGAGATCAAGTCCTGCATTGGGCTCCCTGCTCAGTGAGGAGCTGCTTCTCCTTCTACCCCTCCTCTTGCTCATGCTCTGTCTCTTTCACTCTCTCACTCTCAAATAAATAAATTAAAAAAAAATCTTTAAAAAAAAATAAAAAGTTTCCCAATAAAAAGGTAGGAGTTTAACTCAGTTTAGCAGACATGTACTGAATGTTTCCTGTGTGCATACACACCCCTAAGTAACACTGGTTTAAAAAAAAAAAAAAGTGGGGCGCCTGGGTGGCTCAGTGGGTTAAGCCGCTGCCTTCAGCTCAGGTCATGATCCCAGGTCCTGGGTTCGAGCCCCACATCGGGCTTTCTGCTCAGCAGGGAGCCTGCTTCCTCCTCTCTCTCTGCCTGCCTCTCTGCCTACTTGTGATTTCTCTCTGTCAAATAAATAAATAAAATCTTTAAAAAAAAAAAAAGTGACACAAACTGCCTACAAATCATTTGCAATGGCGCAGATGGCAAAGAAAGGGTGGGAGGGCATGGAGAAGGAAAAGCTGATTCCACGTCTGGGAACCAGGGCGGCTCCTTCCTGAGAGATGCAGGTTTTGTGGAGTGAATGAGTGAGTAGTGTTCAAGGCATGGGGCGGGCATGTTCCTTTAAGGTATGACATATTGTAGATACACTAGGACCTTTTAAAAAGTACTTTTCCAAATGAAAACCCAAGAAAATGAGACAAAGGAACCCAATGGTATAATCATATGTGGCACAGGAAATACTCATGCCACTGATTTTAAATGTTACTTTAGTAAGACAGAATTTGAGTTCCTCTGTGGAAAAAACATTAATTCCATTTTGCTCAATAAATTCATTTTTGTAAATACTGTATTTGACTTTAAATAAAAAGATTTATTTGTTTATTTATTTGAGGGGGGATGGGGAGGGGCAGAGGAAGAGAGGAATTTCAAGCAGATTCTGAGATAAGCGCGGAGCCCATTGTGGGGCTCCATCTCACGACCCCAAAATCATGACCTGAGCCAAAACCAAGAGTCAGACACTTAACTGACTTTTTTAGAGAGAGAAAGAGAGAAAGACAGAGAGCAGGTGAGAGGAGGGGCGGGGGGAGGGAGAGGGAAAATCTTAAGCAGGCTCTACACTCAGTGCAGAGCCCCAGGTGGGGCTTGGTCCCATGATCTGAGCTGAAATCAAGAGTTGGTCACCCAGGGGTACCTCAGTGGCTCAGTCATTAAGTGTCTGCCTACGGTTCAGGTCATGATCCCAGGGTCCTAGGTTTGAACCCCGCATTGGGCTCCCTGCTCAGCGGAAAGCCTGCTTCTCTCTCTCCCAGTCCCCCTGCTGGTGTTCCCTCTCTCACTGTGTCTTTTTGTGTCAAATAAATAAATAAATAAAATCTTAAAAAAAAAAAAAAAGAGTTGGTCACCTAATGACTGAGTCATCCAGGAGCCCCTGTAAGTATTGTATTTTAAAAAATGTTCTCCATGTCTGTATTTAAGGCAGAATTTTTAATACTTAACATTACAAGTTGTACCACACTGTCCCCTCCTTTGTCCTCTCCTTACACTTCCAGTTTCTCCATCTGTGAAAGTGACCATGAAAATAATGACCGCCTCTGTGGGTTAGGGGAAGGAATTAGTACATCAGACATGACACCCAACCAAAAGTAAGCACCCAACAAAGGTAAGTTCTTTTCTTCCTCTTCCAGAAGAATCTATATCCAAGCAATAGTTATGTTGCTTTGAACATAAAAAGAAATAAACATTGTCCGTTTGTTAACATAGCGTTTCTATTTTATTGCAATATATTTATCCCACTACAACTTTTTTCTATAATTTTGAAAATAATAAAAGGTACAGTCTATTGTAAAGGGTCTGCATTCCAGGCACTTTGTTCTTTCTCACGATGTTCTTATAACACAAGGGTAATAAACTTGGGGTTCAAAAAATATCCATGGAGGGCCTTAGGGGTCCCTGAACCCTGAAGTTGCAAAAGTTATATGTTTGAATAGAGGCAGATTTTTCCAGGGAGAGGGGCCACAACTTTCAACAGATGACCCCCCCAAAGGGGCTGTACACTTATATTGTTGTGTGTCCTTTCTCTGTAATCTGGCTTTTACATTACGTACAAAATTTTAAAACTACCTGCCTACCTTTATGATAACAATCAGGTTAAGGAGGGGGTCGGGAGTGGAGAATGGGGATAAAAGAGAACAAATTAGTAAAATAAGAGAAGAGCCTGACATACATCCATAAAAGTGAGTCAAACACAGCCCTCTGTGTCTATGCCCCGTTAAAAAGCAAAAAGCCAGCAGCAGCCCAGTGGCAGCTGATCCGTGATAAGCAGGTGAATGGGATGATATTTGTAAGAATATTCAACATATCATCTTTTGTTGGAGAAATTTTTGCTACTGTCTTAGTTGTGAACCAGAGGAAATGTGCAATGAAAATTTAATACCTCTGTTGCAAATGTCAAATTTTAGGAGAGCAAGGAAACATCTCTATTTTTAATGTTCCATGTGCTGCAGATTTGGGGGAAGAGCTCCGGTTCCTTTGGGAAATGTCCAAACCCCTTTATCTTTCTTCACCCTCACACCCATCCTCCAGTGACCTCATGGCAAAGGAAAGTACCATGCACTCTTTTCCCTTGGGTGCCTTTGACCTTGGTGCCTTTTTCTTGGCTGTGGTCTTTGGAGATTCTTCAGGAGTTCCTCCTAGTCTCTCCACCTGAGGTCAGGGGTAGATGTGGTGATGTGGTGATCCTGTCACACCAGCACCCCCTTTTTCTTCTCATAAGTGGACACTGTTCATCTTCCCCTGGGGTGGGGAGGACAATTCTGAGAGACCTCTAAAATTTCTCCTACTCAGGTTGTGGGACTCAGCACCTACCAGCAATTTTTTTACTTCTGAAATGGGGGCCTTGGCTGCTCTGACTTTAGGGAGACCTACAGACCCCAGGACTCCCTCAGGCTCCTACCTCCTTTGCCCTCACTCTCAGCCTCTTTGCTGTCTGCACCATACCGTCTCCTATCAGGCAGTGGTTTTCAAACTTTTTTTTTTTTTTAAGTAGTAGAATTACTCTTTCCAAATGAACTATTGAACCAAAATCCAATCTGCAAAACAGCTTGAAGCAGAACAGAGCTTGGATGGGGGAACTGGTCATATCTTTACCTACTTAACTTCTGCACCAGGGAGGGGCACTAGGATTTGGATTTGGATTTGGATTCCCAAATCCCAGGAATGCTACTGAGGAACCCTTCCTGATGGAAGGAAACGAATCAGTCATTGGTCACTCACCCTGTCAAGTGTCTTGATTACAAAAAACAAAATCCAATTCCAGGCCCACTGATCAGTGAAGGAATTCACTGGAAGGCTGCTGTGTAGCTGAGGATTATAAGGACGGCTGGGAGAACAGGCTCAAAAATGGACAAAGAACCAAGGGCATCTAGATCAGCTGAGCTCCTTCGAAGAAGGAGGGCATGTATGACCATGCAGTTTTTGCTCCACACGATTCCGAGGTGCTGATCACTAGACTTGTGTGCAGTGTACAACCTGCACAGCCATCCATGACATTCCTAGGCAGGACCCTTGGAATTCCCTTCTAAAAGAGATGATGTTCAGATGCTGGGCTCTCCAAAGCAAAAGTGTCCTTCTTATTCTGGAGAACCAACAGCTATAAAACCTATTTTAGTTCATTTTACTCTCTCCAAAGCCCCAAAACATCATAAAAATCATGGGGGGAGCCCTTGTTAAAATGCAGATTTCCAGGCTTTCACCCCCTTAAGATTGCATATGATAAAAAAGTTTAAGGTGGCAGCCTGGAAAGTTCTGTTTTACAAGCACCTCCCCTGATTGTGATATGAGTAGTACAAGAAACCGCTCAGCATGCCAAATTTATTATTGCCATTCTTTCTTTTTCTTTCTTTCTTTCTTTCTTCCTTTCTTTCTTTTTTTTTTTTAAGATTATTTATTTATTTGTTCATTGAGAGAAAGAAAAAACAAGGGTGGGGAGGGACAGAGGAAGAGGGAGAGAGAGAATCCCAAGCAGACTCCCCAGTCAGCATGGAGCATGATATGGGGCTCGAACCCTGAGATCATGGCCCAGGCTGAAAGCAAGAGTCAGACACTCAGACTGCACCACCCAGGAGCTCCTGTCATTGCCATTCTACAGATGGGAAAAGTTTCACTTACCTGAGATCATGGAGCTGGCAGTTGGTTTGTTGAATCCAGACCCTTTGGGCTCCAAAGCACATGAACTTTTCATTATATTCAAAACAGCTCTCTTTGCACCTATTTTCAGGACCTCAGCTCCCTACTGTCCCAAAACATCACTTCATATATTTCTTTAACCTGATTTAAAGAAAGAAAACACTTAGATTGACTTTAAAAGAAACAAATATTTGTTATTTCCATAAATAGAAAACCAGCGTCGCTTGCTACTCGCTACAAGTGGGAGGTAATTATAAAAGTGAACTGGCAGCTGTCAGTGACAGATCCTGGGGCCACACTGTGAAGGCAGGAGCTTTGGCCATCCTGAAAACAGCCGCCCTCTAACAACGCAGGCTTTACCCTGAGCCTACTTGCTCCCTCCATAGCCCCTCACTGACAGACAAGCAAACAGGCAATCTTGACCTTCATGTTATATACACAAGGTTTTCCTAACCTGAGGTCCAAGAATGGGCTTAGAGGTGAGGTTTCCCCCACCATGGGACGCTTCTTTTCATGCTGCTTGATCTATGTGAACGCTTTCCTGGGTTGAGGGTCCAAGGCCCTCTTCTGAGTCTTGAAAGGGTCCATTACGCAAAGGAGATTAGGAACTGCTGCTGAAACTGAATGCTTCCGATCTTGATTTTCTCCTTAGCTTATATCCCCTGACTCTCTCTTTTGGCTAATTTCTCCAAAAGCCCTTTCAGGTGTGGTTTGGTGGTATTCATTTTTCCCATACGGGCTTCAGGACTTATTCTGAAAGGACATTTTGCCCGTGTTTCCATGAGAGCCCTCTGGAAGGGTACAAAGCACCAAAGGGAGATCTGGGCTATAAATGGATCACGACATGAAATACCCTCTCCTGGCAAATGGCTGCTCTAATAGTCTGTACCTTTGGTCTGCATCATGTAATAAGTTGGAGCATTTCCCTATAGTTCCCCTTTTTCTTTAAAAAAATTATAAATGGTTCAATAAGTCAATGGATGGTGGATGGTGAGAGTAGGGTTTCTGTTGGAGTGGGAACAAGGGGAGAAGGTTAGAATGGCCCATGTGCTAATGGGTTAGAGCTGGGGGCTGGTTATGAGCCTCTGGCCTGAGTTTATATTTACTTTAATGTAGATACAGATATGTGTAAATACACATTAGTATACACACGTTTCCTTGTTCTGCCAGCTAAGAAGTCTTAGAGGCAACAAGCATGTCTAGCACCCAGGTTTTGGTTTCTAATAGGATTCTCCATTAGAAGGAATGAGAGCTCTTGGGAAAATGACTGATTCTAGGATTGGGGCAGGAGATACATAAGATAAACCTGGAATATCTCACAATGCCAGAAAATAAGGAAGACTGGGGGGAAAGACCCCTGAGAACCCAAACAACTGAATGATGGGGGATATGTCAAAGGGACTGAGGGGATATATCAAAGGAGTTCCCAACAGCCAAAGCTGGAACAAGTTGAACAAAACCAAGTGGTATTGGATTATAACCCCAAATATGAAAAACACATATGAGTCTATACTGAAAGAAATAATGATTCAGGAAATAAATAAATGGGGACAAATCCATAATAAATCCATCCATAAATAAATGGGGACAAAAAACAGACAAATCCCCCCAGGCAGTAGAACTCCCAACAACTTATGCAGATACTTCATCCTGAAGGGGGAGGGTAACTCCTTCCTCCTTAAGCATAGTGATTTTCTTTCAAAGAGGATAGTGTGGAGCTAGTATCCAAAATCTATAAAAAACTTATCAAACTCAACACCCAAGGAACAAAGAATCCAATCAAGAAATAGACAGAAGACATGAACAGACATTTCTGCAAAGAAGACATCCAGATGGCCAACAGACCCATGAAAAAGTGCTCCACATCACTGGGCATCAGGGAAACACAAATCAAAACCAACGAGATACCTCACACCAGTCAGAATGGCTAAAATTAACAAGTCAGGAAATGACAGATGTTGGCGAGGATGCGGAGAAAGGGGGACCCTCCTACACTGTTGGTGGGAATGCAAGCTGCTGCATCCACTCTGGAAAACAGTATGGAGGTTCCTCAAAAAGTTGAAAATACAGTTACCTTATGACCCAGCAATCACATTACTGGGTATTTACCTAAAGATGCCAATGTAGTGATCCGAAGGGGCACGTGCACCCGAATGTTTATAGCAGCAATGTCCACAATAGCCAAACTATGGAAAGAGTCGAGATGTCCACTGACAGATGAATGGATAAAGAAGATGTGGTATATATCTACCATGGAATACTATGCAGCCATCAAAAACTGAAATCTTGCCATTTGCAATGACTTGGATGGAACTAGAGGGTATTATGCTGAGCAAAATAAGTCAATCAGAGAAAGAGAATTATCATATGATTTCTCTGATATGAGGAATTTGAGAGGCAGGGTGGGGAGTTGAGGGTAGGGAAGGAAAAAATGAAACAAGATGGGATCGGGGCGGGAAGACAACCCGTAAGAGACTCTTAATCTCATGAAACTATGGGGTGATGGACATTTGGGAGGGTATGTGCTATGGTGAGTGCTGTGAAGTGTGTAAGCCTGATGATTCACAGACCTGTACCCCTGGGGCTAATAATACATTATATGTTACTTTAAAAATATATGATGGTTTGATAATATAAAGAATGGATACATGAATAACCTGATGAAACAAGTACACTAAAAGTATTAATTGTAGAATCTAGGTTGTATATTGTTGCACGTGAGATCTCTACAATTTCTTTCAACTTTTTCTATATTTGAACATTTTCATAATAAAATGCTAGAAAAAGCAAAAAAAAAAGAGAGGATATTATGGAAAGAGAGGGGGGAAGTAGAAAATCTGTATCAGTAGAGAGTCAGTGGAACAATCTGATAGACATGACTGCAGCCAGGTCGTCATGGCCAACATCACCAGTGATAAGTCAGTATGTATCCTCGATAAGATATGAAGAGAATAGCTCTTTCCCTACATGGTTTTCATCCCCAAAACACATGAGTCCAGTCTAATCATGAGAAAAAAACCACCAAATTCCAGTTGAGAGACATTCTATAGAATATCTGAGCCATACTTCTCAAAGCTATCAAGGTCATCAGAAACAAGGGAAGTCTAAGAAGCTATCAAGGCCAAGAGAAGTCCAAGGACATACGATACCTAAATGGGATGTGGGACCCTCGATGGAATGCTGAACAGGAAATAGACATTAGGGGAAAACTGAGAAAATCTAAATAAAGTATAGACTTCAGTGAATCATAATAATATGTCAATATTGGCTCATTAATTGTGACAAATGTGTCTTATTAACATTAGATGTTAATAATAGAGGAAACTGGGCTTGGGGTATATAGGAAATCTCTGTGCTATCTCTGCATTAATCTTTATATCTAAAACTGTTCTAAAATAAAAATAATTATTTAAAAAAGACAAAAAATTGGGGCAACTGGGTGGCTCACTGGGTTAAGCCTCTGTCTTCGGCTCAGGTCATGATCTCAGGGTCCTGGTATCAAGCCCCACATCGGGCTCTGCTCAGCGGGGAGCCTGCTTTCTCCTCTCTCTCTGCTTGCCTTTCTGCCTACTTGTGATCTCTGTCTGTCAAATAAATAAATAAAATCTTTTAAAAAAAGGACAAAAAGTTATAAAATAGCTTAAACATACAGAAAAGTACAGAAAAAGTGCAGTACCCATTTTCCAAGTTGAAAAGATACTAATATTTTGCTCTGTTTCAAATTTCTTTCATCTTTTCAAGAAGCAAAGTATTACCAATACAGTTAAAATAATTCTATTCCTTTCTTCTCCTCTCATTCTCAGAGATACTGTCTAAAGTTGTTGTTTATTAATTCCATGCATATTTTATATTTACACTACATATTTATATTTCTATTACAGTGTATACTATTGTTTTGTATTAATAGTTACATAAACAGTAACATGGAGTTATGTAACTTTTATAAGTTGCTCTTTCACACTATATTAGTTGTTAAATTTATCTCTGTTGATTCACTTAGATTTAGATCATTGATCTTAACCTCTGTATAGTATCCTATTGTATGAATAATACACCCTTATTCATCCTTTCACTGAGGGACAATTAGATTGTTTCTAGTTTTTTATGATTGAAAACAATGTTCCAATTAACATTCTCATATTTGTCTTCTGGTGTAAATGTCAAGAGATTTTAGGGTCTACTTCTTATCAGTAGAATTGCTGGGTTGTGGGATAGGTACATCTTTAACCTTACGGATATTGCCACATTGCTCTCCAAAATGGATTCACTAATTTATTTTCCAAGGAACAGTGAATAAAAATCCAATTCCTCCATTCATCCCTGTGAACAGTCGGTATTGTTCAATTCTTAATTCAGCCAACCAGGTTACAGAATATATTTTTCATGCTTATTGGCTGTTCTGGTTTATTCTGTGAATTTCCTGTTTATAGCTATTGCCATTTTTGTATTGTGTTGCTTATAAGTTTCTTACTGAACACATAGTTAACTTGTTACAAAGATAATACAAGGTTCTCAGGTATCTTAATCCAGTGATTACTGGAGCAGGATCATAGAGTCTCACAAAATCCAGGTGCACATGTCCTCCCAGCTCTGCACTCAGTGACCTCATATCCCTAGCTTAAATCAACCAAGGGGGAAGAATTGCACAGAGGAAATTGACAAACTACAAAACAGGCTCCCCCTCCCCCAACCTTATGTCAAACATCTGACAATAGCATGCTAGCACACCACTATCTTAACCTCCTTTTGGGCCATACCTGGCTTGGCCATCTCCCACAATCTGGCTGGTTTGAAAGCAATCCCCAACCTCCTAACTTGACTTTTTAGTGTGTTGAACCTGGGCCTTGGACCTCTTTTGGGAGCTATTGCAACAGGGTTTCTGTAATATAAGATAAATTCAGTGTCATATTAAATTATTATACCTTCAACTTTGAAGCTCAACCCTATTCATTTAAAGCAAAGCTAGGCTCCTTCAGTGGTCATCAGACACAATGATCCAAGCACAGAAACATAATTTAAATATCCAGAGACCTCAGAGGTCACCTGTCATCCTCGTCTAGTACTTCTTTGGACAATTTCCCCAGTAGGCGTGGATCCAGTCTCTATATGAACATCCTGATAATACAGAGTTCTTTCCCATACAAGGCAGTGCTCCAAGCAGAGGGAAGTTGCAAGAAAATGCTGGTGGTTTGTTTCTGTTGAAAAGGAAGAATCATTCTCCAAAAGAACTGAAATCTGTTTTCCTTCCCGGTAGTCTAGGTCTGCACATTGGATTTACCTGGGTCAAGTCTAATAATCATTTTCCCGTTATATAAAACCAGAAGTCATATAAGACTTCTCTTAATGTCTACATGTTTTAATCATCTCTCATGGGATAGAGCAACTAGCCCTTTCTTACTCCTGCCCCTGTGTCAGTCTTTAGGTCTATTGTTGATCAGTGGTCTTCCAAAGACAAATGTAAACAACTTGATTTTTCCTGAGATGGTCCCCACAATTGCGGAGCACAGTCATCTGCATAACTTTAAGATCTTACTTCTTTGCAGTGTGTCCTTGAGGCCAGAAACAGAGTTTGCTGCTAAGTAAGGAGCCAGATAACTTTGATGTTGTTTACAAAAACACACAAAAAACAACAAAAAAACCCCAAAACACACACAAAAAACACAACAATAACAATAACAAATCCCACCCAAAACCCTGAAACAAATGAACAAAAACAAAACAAAAACCTGAAGAAATGTACAATATATCTTGTAGAATGAGGTTTTCACTGGATCCTAATATCCAAAAAGGACATTCTGCAGCAACATTTCCTGTTATCATCTGGGAAATATTCCTTTTGTGAATCACCTCTGGCCACTTGTACCTGCCGTGGTGATGTACCTGTTTGTCTCTCCATACCATATTCTTAGAAGAATATTTATGAGAATTTTGAAGTGCTAAAAAATGTGTTTTATTCTAAGAAACTCTAACGTGTGTAGGGGCACCTGGATGGCTCAGAACAGAGGACTCTCGATTTCAGCTCAGGTCATGATCTCAGGGTCCTGACATCCTTGGCACCAGGCTCTGTGCTCAGTGTATGGAGTCTGCTTGAGATTCTCTCTCCCTCTGCTCCCCCCTCCTCTTATAAATAAATGAATAAAATCTTTACCCCCCCCAAAAAAAAGAAAGAAAGAAACTCTAATGTGTGAAAAATATGCATTAATAAAACAAATTAGGAAGCAATTATTCCCTGAGTCTGGCTTCTCTTGCCTATGCATTGATTTATCAACTATTCATTACTTTGCAGAGAAAGCAAGGGTAGGCGACACAAAGTTAAAGTATTAAGATACTATGCAGTTAAAGTAGAGTGATACCAAGATACACTCTCAATTAAAAGCCAAAGGGAGATATCATGGCACTGCAGAAGCAAAAGATCTATTCCAACATGATCATTTCACAGAGGAGAAAACACAGAGGCTAAGCGATAGGTACAGTCACAGAGCACTAGAGAGTAGGGCCGGGTAGAAAGAGAAGCTTTTCTCCTCCTGATGTGCTACTGATAAAACATCTCAGAGCTTGTGGCATTAATCAGAAAGAACAGAAATTTTGATTTAGTCCTACTTTTCAGGTACTTCCATGATGCGTTTCAAAACCAAAGAAGCATCTTTTATGTTCTCTGCCAGGCACGGAGTCTTACTATTGGTATGTGTTAATTAACTGGAGGAGTAAAGATGGTGCATCCATTTCAGCCACCAACCACAGCAAATGTGAAAAAGGTGGGTGAAAAAGATGGGACCATTACAGTGCTCCTGGTGCTGCTGGAAAATATTTTTCTGAGACTACCACGGGGGGAATTGAACATGTCTACCGTCAGCTTGGGGGTAGGTCAGTGCCAGTCTGTAGAAGGGTATGCTTGGGGTGCTGGTGCAGGGACAGAAACCTTCGAGCTTCTACCTTGAATCTATGGTGATTCCAAGGGTGCCTATCACTCCTGGCATAGGAACTTCCCTTATTGATATTCTACCGAAATGTGTTTCTGGACGTTGTCAGAAAAAGATGTCCCAGCTGTCTCTGCCCAAATTCTCTCCGAAACCTCCACATTGCTTTTAAAGTATCATGGAGGAGTGTAGCATTTATGGCCCTGTGAGCTGACTATCTGTGCAAATCTAAAATAGAAAACCTCGGGCGCCTGGGTGGCTCAGTGGGTTAAGCCGCTGCCTTCGGCTCGGGTCATGATCCCAGGGTCCTGGGATCGAGCCCCGCATCGGGCTCTCTGCTCAGCAGGGAGCCTGCTTCCTCCTCTCTCTCTGCCTGCCTCTCTGCCTACTTGTGATTTCTCTCTGTCAAATAAATAAATAAAAAATCTTATAAAAAAATAATAAAATAGAAAACCTCAAGTTGAGTGTAGACAGATTTCAAAGGGACTGGGACTCACATTGCCTTGGCCGTGCAGGGCAAGTAGAAGCAAGTAGAGATCACTAGTATCTTTCCTGCCCCTGAATTGCTTTATGGAGACCCTTTTTTTGCCTACATAGGGACCTTACACAGATGGACCTCTGAAAAGTGTATTTCTGTAGAGACAGCTGTGGGCATGAAGGCTGGAGATGAGCATCTCTGCTAACTCACATAATAGCAAAAATGGAAATCATTGTGCAAAATTTTTTTAGAACAGCTACAAAATTTCTAAATTGTATAATATACTCTTTAAAACTTTTAAAATTCTGATATAATTGCACACAATGAAATGCAACCATCTTAAGGTTATAGTCTGGTGTTTTTTGATGAACGCATGCTCTATCACGGCCAATACCCCAATCAAGACACAGGGCATTGCCAGAACCTTCCAAAGTTCTTTATGCATCTTCCTTATCATCTGCAACCCTGCTGCCTCCCACCGAAGGCAACTATGATTCTGATTTTTTATCTCATAGATCAGTTGAACTTCATCTGAACTAGTGCGGTAGGTAGTCTTCTGTGCCTGGCTTATGATTACGCTTTTGAAGCTCATCCGTGTTTTTGTATGTATTGAGAATTTGTTTCTTTTCATTGTTAAGCAATATTGGATTGAATGGATGTATCATGATATGTTTATCCATTCTCCTTTGATGTACATTTGGGTTGTTTCCAGTTTGTTGCTATTATGAATAAAGTAGCCACCAACATTCCCATAGAGGTCTTTTGAGGATCTATTTTCACATCTCTTGGTTCAATAGCTAGGGGTAGAATTGCTGGATCATAAGTTAGGTGTGTGTTTAACCCTACAGGAAACTGCTGGACAGTTTATGTAATGCACTAATGCACTCTTAATTAATAAACCTAGTTACCTGTGAGTTCTTCTACATTTTTTATTTCATGACTTGTTTTTGTCCTGAATTGCACTGACAGGTTATAGGTAAACATTCTTTTGAAAAATATACTTAAGGATAAGACCTTTATTAACTAGATCATTTTAATGGTTCTTTAATTCTTCTCAGTTGTTTTTACAAACAACTTGGAATTTGAAAGAGTCATATTGGAAAACTGGGATGATCTCTTTTGTGACTCCCATATTTTTATCCTCTTCTTTTGTATTTTATACATACAAAAATATGTGTAATATGTGTGTTAGTTATGAAGCATAATTATAAAGTGGAAATTTGCAAATTTACCACCCAACCTGAGAATGAACATAGTTCTGAGAACATTTGCATGTGCCTATGAGGTTTCCCCCACTCCATCCCAGACGTAACCAGGATCCCATGTTTTGTGTTCTTTATTAATCCTCTTGCCAAAATAAAAGTAAAACAAAACAAAAATACTTTATTGTGTAATTATCCTACTTAAAAAATTGCCGCATGTTTTTTGTTGTCCTTTTAAGAGCTTTATCAAAATGGTGTCATGTGCTTTTTTCAAAACTTGCATTCTTTTTTTAATTAAAAATTGTGTTTCGGGGCGCCTGGGTGGCTCAGTGGATTAAGCTGCTGCCTTCGGCTCAGGTCGTGATCCCAGAGTCCTAGGATCGAGCCCCGCATCGGGCTCTCTCCTCTGTGAGGAGCCTGCTTCCTCCTCTCTCTCTGCCTGCCTCTTGCCGACTTGTGATCTCTGTCTGTCAAATAAATAAATAAAATAAATCTCTAAAAAAAAAATTGTGCTTCAAAGTTTTGCCCCTGTGTGTGGCTGTGGTTTATTCACTTTTGCTTTGAATGACTTTCCTTTCTGGAAATGTACCACACAGTATTGTATACTTAGAATACTTATCAATTGTCATCTGTGCTGTTTCTCACATTTTCACTTGGTACATACTGCATTTTGGGGGCATCTGGTACAGTGAGCAGAATATTTTGAAATAAAACTTTTCAAGTAAACAGTTTTTAAAAAGTGAAAGTGAGCAACCAGTTTCATTTCCAAATGAAGGGAAATTTATAAGACACCTGGGGAAAATTGCATAAAACAAAATGTGCAATGCATTGTTGGTGCTATTATAAAGCAAAGACTCCAATTACTGTTTTACTACATGATTTTATTTCCAAGGTTGAAAAAATACGTTTGACTTTGATATGCAGGATGTAATCCTTGAAGAAAACACAAATCACCTTGTTTGTCTAGGTGAGCAAGTTAGAGCTGAAAAGCAATCTAAATTTTCATTCTCTTTTCAATATTAAGCCCTATAATGTAAGCATCTAACTTCACTGTCTAAAATAACTTAATCTTATTTATTTCTTATTACTTTAGGAAAACACAAACATTTAAAAAATTCACAAATGAAAAATCATTTTGGTTAAAAAAAATCTACAATATAAATAACTATACATTTCTCTTTATTCCATAAACCTCCTTATGTTCTCAGGGACAACTCGATGGGCATTTTTTATTACTAACCTTGGAATATATTCTGTAGTAAAGCTGCTTATATTAGCATTCACCTTTTAAAAATCGGCTCTAAACTTTTGTCTTAATTTACAAGTATGTATTAAAAATTCTGAACACTAAATATGATGAGAATGTAATTTTGATATTCCTTTACATTTAGCTGCAGAAGGGATCTGTAGGCATCAAGATCAAGCTCATGCAGGGAACTCTCTGAAGAAATATTTTAAAAATTAGTAACCTAAATTTTAATTATTCACGTATAGTACCTTATTTTTAAATGATACATGCTAAATTGAGTTTCTTTTCAAAGATTCTAATATGTTTCTTCCTTTGCTAATGTCCAGAAACATCTACAACTGGAACATTGTATTTGAAAATTAAGCTGAATTCCAGTTAAACACAAACAAATCCCATATGAATGACTCTCTTAACTAAAAAGAAAAAAAAAAAAGATTTATTTCCCTTCTATACACTGACTCACTGAATTGAGCTAAAAATTTCCAAGGGGGAAAAATGATCTAGGAAATAAATATAGGGAGGGAAAGGGCTGGGTTTCCATCGTGATAGCTTCTGACTTGTTTTCAGTTCTTAATTAAAAAAATTATTTACGAACGGTGGGATGCATAATGTAACGCGGAAATCTTTTACAATTAGAGTAAAAAAAAGAAACCTACCTTTCCTTTAGAACAGTTCCCCTCTTACCAGACAGCCTGATTGTTTATGAGACAAACACTTGCACTCCATCTAGACATTCACAACTCTTTTATTAGCTATCTTCTTTTTTATTTATTATTGACATCAATTAGCCTGAGTGATGAAACCGGACCACATTACAGACGACACGTGGTCCAATCACTATTTTTAAAAGTCCACGTATTTAAAACTCCTTTCTCCAGCCATTGCTGGGCTGTCTCTCCTTTGAGAACCTGGTCTCCGCAGCATTTACTCATTAGATGGCAGTCCTAGGGCAGTCTCGCTTTGGGGAAACCGCTCCTCGGTCACATTCAAGAAAACCACCAAGGAGACCTGGAATTGGTGCTGGTTTCTAGTCACTTACGTAGCAAACGAAACTAGAGAGACGTGCTCGGGAGGACACCGGGCAGGTGCGGATGGGTTTCCGCAGTGACCACTGGTCGCGGGTGTGTGCGGCACGTTCCGGGATGCAGATACCAGCCTGCAGACCCGTACGAGACTGGGCCCCGGCCCCCCACCCAATCCTTAGGAGCCTTTCGGACACGCCCCCCCTTACCCCCCCCAGCCCCAGCCTCCCGTGCCCCGCAGCCCAGCCCTGTGCACGCGCTTCGGCCGCTCCCCGCAGCCGCCCACGTGGTGGGGCACCGAGCCTCGTGAGGCCGCGAGGAGCGCCCAGGGCGGGCCGCGGGTCGTGGAGGCCCGGTCAGAGCGACCCAGCCTGGCAAGCCCCCTGCCCGGGCCCCCACATTTCCTCTCCCGGAGGGAGGCGACACTCCGTCGGCCGGCCTTCCCCGGCGCCAGCCGCGCCCCCTGGCGGCCGCCGCGGGGACGCGCCCTGGGCACGCGGGGCAGCCTGTCTGGGCCCCCCCTTCCCTGGTTCGGGGCCCTCGGCGGGCGGCGGGCGGTCTCCCCCTCGCGCCCCTGAGCCAAGCCACGCGGGCCGCGCCCTTCCCCTTCAGCTCCCCGCAAGCCCCAGAACTCCGGGCTCCCTGGTCGCGAGGCCGCGGCCGTCCCAGCCTTGCGTGAAAGTGCCTGCCTTAGTAGCTTGGGGGTCTCCTTTCTCCCAGGTGTGCCCCTCCCGCCACATTCGGGTTTTCCAGCACGCTGAGAAAAAAATGCCGCATGCACGCACTTATTTATTTATTTTGCAACAGCTGCAAGAAACAATGAAGCTTTTCAAGAACCGAGGAAACGCGCTTTCCAGCCGTGCTGTTGTTTTTCAATGAACCTCTCCGGCCCCGCACTGCCCGCTCACCCCGCCCCCTCCGCCCTCACCCCCTCCTCCCCGCTCTTCCCCTCTCCTCCCCTCTCCTCCCCAGCCTGCCCCTCCGCCGAGCCCCGGGCCGGCGCCGGGGGCATTGTTTTTGGAGTCTTGCGGGAGGGGAGGGCGCGTGCAGGGTGGCCGGCGCAGTGCGGGTGGGGGCGAGAGCGTGTGGGCGCGCGCGCGCGTGTGCCGGCGCGGGCGGGGGGGCGGGGGCGGTGCCTCGCAGCCTCGCACCCCACGCCCGGGCTCCGCTCCGCACGTCCCTGGAATCCCGGGCTCCGTCTCTTGGCGCGCGCCGGCCTGGGCCGGGCCCTCGGCGCGCCGCGGCTGCGGCTGTGGCCGCTCCAGTGTGCGCGCGGGCGCGTGTGCGCGGCTCCGAGAGCTCGCGCGCGCGCGCGAGCCCCCAGTGTGTGGCAGCGGCGGCGGCAGCGGCGCGGCGAGGCTGAGGCTCTTGTTTACCAGCATTAACTCTGCTGAGCGGAAAAAAAAAAAAAAAAAAAGGGAAAAAACCCGAGGAGGAGCGAGCGCACCAGGCGAACTCAAGAGAGGCGAGCGAGCGAGAGGGACGCCGCCAGCGAGCCTGCCCCCGGCGCGCCCGTGCCCGGCGCTTGCAGACCCTCGGCCCCGCTCCCCGGGCCCTCCACGCCCCTCCCGCGCGAGGGGAGCTCCACGGCGCGTTGCGCGCCTCGGCTTTGACCTTCAGCGAGCCGGAGCCCCCGCGCGCGGAGCCGGCGGCGGCGGGCGGGGGCCGGGCGGGGGCCGGCGCGGAGCCCGGGCGGCGCGGCGGGAGTGCTGAGCGCGGCGCGGCCGGCCCGCCGCTTTGTGTGTGTTCTGGATTTGGGAAGGAGCTCGCGGCGGCGGCGGCGGCGGCGCTGAGGGAGGAGGCGGCGGCGAGCGGAGCCCGGAGGAGGAGGAGGGGGAGCCGCTCATTCATTTTTACTCCGCATTTCTCCCCCTGGCCGGCCTCGCCCGAGCCCCGGACTTCGGGGCAATCTTGCGAACTGCGTCGCGCCCTCCAGCCGCGGAGGCTCGGGTGTCGGACAGCTTCCCCCTCTGCCTGGGGTCGCGTTTGTTTTTCTTCGCCGAGACGAATTTGGGCTTTGCCCCCTTTCTGTGCAGTTTTCCCCCCCTCCTGCCTCTCTGGGTTTGAAAATGGAGGCCGACGACGCCGACAGCCCGCCCCGGCGCGCCTCGGGTTCCCGACTCCGCCGAGCCCTGGGCCGAGGCTGCCGGCGCTGAGGGGCCGCCCCGCGCCGCCGCCCGCCTGCCCCGCGCACCCGGAGGGTCCCCGGCCGGCGCCGCCTTTGGAGTATTGTTTCCGTCGCCCTGTTTTCGGAGGCGGCGAAGACTGAGTTTGAGACTTTTTCTTTCCCGTTTTCTTTTTCTTTCTTGTTTCCTTTTTTTTTTTCCTTTTTCCTTTTTCCTTTTTTTTTTTTTTTTTTTTTTTTTTTGAGAGAAGGGAATTTCGTCCCAAATAAAAGGAATGAAGTCTGGCTCCGGAGGAGGGTCCCCGACCTCGCTGTGGGGGCTCCTGTTTTTCTCCGCCGCGCTCTCGCTCTGGCCGACGAGTGGAGAAAGTGAGTATGTGCCCGCCGCCCGCGGCCACTGCGGGAACTTTTCCTCCGAGGGGCTGCGCCCTGTTTGCGAAACCCGAGTTGCCATCGCCGCAGCTGTTGGGCCCCCGAGCTCGGGAGCGGCGGGGCGGGGTGCGGAGGGGCTCGACCGGAAGGCTGGAGCGGCCACGGGTCCCCGGCTCGGCGCACCCTCGTGCGGGAAGGGCCCCGGGGGCTTTCTCTTTCGCTGTCCCGAGAGTCCTGCCCCGCGGGCTGGTTGTCTCGGGCAGCGCTTGTTCCCCCGCGGCCGTGCCCGCTCTGGGATCCGTCGGGGAAGTTCGCGCCGGGCCGGGCCCCACCACCCACACCTCACCCCCCTCCCGGCGCGCGGGCCACTCCGCACAGAAAGCTGGCCCCCGCGCGGCGCGCAGACGGCGGTGACAGCTCCCGCGGCCGCGCGGGGCCCTGGCTGCTGGGGCAGATACGGTGCCTGGGGGGCGGGGATCGGGGAGCCCACCGGCGGTGGCGTTCCAGGGCGAGGCGCCCGGGGAGAGGCCTCGTAGCCCCAGGACACGTTTCCAAACCTCCCGGCGCGGCCTCGTGTCGCCAACGCGCTTGGCCCCTCGGGCGTTTGGGATCCTGGCCTTTCCCTTCCCGTCACTTTCGCCCGATCTTCGGCGGGTTACCTGCCCCCCGCCACCCCCCAGCTTGGGCTTCCCGCGGCTGTTCTGCTCTGGGGTTAGGGGAACGTTCCCGCTTAGCAGCCCCCGCCCCTGGAAAACTGCAAGGTCGGGGGCTCTACAGCAGTCAGGCTTTTCCCGGGAACGCGTCTGGGCCACTAGTTTAGAGGGTTCTGGGACTTTCTTCAACCCAGTTGCATTCCGCCTGTAGATGCCTCTCCTTCTGGCGGGGCTAGGGGGTGGTCGGGCAGCGTCCGACTGTGCAGGAGTAGGTGTGTGGTCCGAGTCGACGTGCATGTCCACACACGTGCTCGCAACGCGGGCTCTAGCTGTCGCCACACGGCCGCTCAGGGACACCTAGGCGCCTGGCCCTGGCGAGAGGTGTCGTGCGCCGGGGTTTGAGGAGCGCCAGGGTCTGCGGCAGCGGGGGCGGTGGGCGGGAGGGTGTTTTGTTTTGCGAGCGCAGAGCCCTCGCTTTGGGTTTGTGGCCGGAGTTGTGTGACTCTACCTCCCCCACATTCCGCACTCCCTTTGTACAAAGTTAATAAGCAATATCGCTCCGCGCTCGCTATCGCTTGCAATCTGATAGCTTTTGTTTTGGTAGCGTCGGGTAGGGGTAGGGAAGCGCGAGGACGGAGGGCGGGAGGATTTAGGGCCCCACGGTGTATGGAGGGAGGCGAGGGAGGGGGCTCACATCCTCAAAAAACCGAAGCATGCTTTACTGGCACATTCACGATGGTAGGGTAATTTGAACACGATTAAAGTTTAAATGCAGTCGGAGAACTGGGGCTGGGAACGGTGAGGGCGTGTTGGTGAGTAATGTTTGCCGAGGGTATGCAGGTGGTGCCAATTAACTTTGAAAAAAAATATCACGACTGAGCCTTGAGGAGTGGGGGGGTTGGGAATCGGGAGGCAGCGCGGGGGGGGGCGGTCTGGCCCCATCACAGGGGAGATTCGGAAAGACTGTTTGTGTAAACAAACCCTTCTTAAGTGTCTTGTAAGAAACGAGTTCATGATGGAGTAAGAGCAGATTTTTAAAGAATTAGTGTTTACTACACGGAGTAAGTCGTAGATTGAGGCCGGACCTTCCACAAATCTGAGCTCTCCTGCTCTTTGTTTTCCAAACTTCCAGCTCACTGGATTGGACGAAAGGTTTTCGGCTCCCTTCTAAGGATTACAGATGGTATGGGGAGGGAGGGGGGACGACAGAAGAGGGTTTCCTAACCTCTAAAAGTTAAAATGCAGTTTAGAAGACACAGGAGAGCCAATCCATTTTTTATGGCATGCTACTGAAGTGTGTTATGCCTCTAGTTTTATTATTTAACGTTAGTAAGTTCTGAAATTCACCGCGGTGGTGATGGCCTTGCTTCTTGAGGAAGGAGTCGGGCATTTTAAAATAGGATGGCTTGTTGTTTGGAGCGATCTTCATGAAAAATACTCTTTCTGAAAGGCAGCTCTTTCTTGAGAAAACAGGAGGAGAAGGGACATTTTTCATGATACCGAGAGACCAAAGTTTTTCTCAGGGATCCCTCCAAAATTGTTGGTTCCTGAAAAACTGACGGATGGCCAGAAGGCACCCTGACTCCTGATTTGGTTTGTGGAAGTCCTCACTCCCTGTCCGCTCCTTCCCACAGCTCTGAAGTTTTCAGGAGAAAACGATAAACTCAGTGTTAACATGTGTTTTTTCTTTGTTAGAAAAGTGCTAGAAGACTTAATTCTGATGGAAATAAACTACTGAATCCAATCAGAGATGGGTAATTCTTTTGGCTCTCTAGTATAGCGATAAAAATTGGGATGGGGTTGGTTCCTATTGTGTTGGCATATTTAAGGATTAGTGTTTACTCTTTGAATACTGAAACCTACAGCAGTAGGGTGATTTTCTTTTAAATCTTAGACTATGTAGAAGCTGTTGAGGCAGATGAACTCCTTCACATGTGTCTGTATCAGTATGTGAACAGAGCATCTAAATAAGGGGTTCATGGAAGTTATGAGTGATAGATCATCTGAGGGTTTCTCCTTCCTCTTCTTTTTCAAAACCCATACACACTTCAAACATACTGTGGCCATCTCATTAAAAGGACTCAGTCATCTTTCTGCCCCAGGCACAGCCATGTCCTATTGTCAGAGAAATATAGGTATTTGAAAGGTTGGTGTTTAAAGAAGTTGGCGTTTTATTACCAGAGGAAGAGCCCAGAATAAGAAGTTGGGAAAGAACCTAAATAGCAAATTATAGTTTAGACTCTCTAGAGGGAACTAGCAAGTAAATGGTACTTTTGAGGAGGGATGGGGTGTGGGTCAGGATTTGAAGTTTAAAAGGTTATATGTTTGATTTGTCAGAAGGATTAGAAAAATCCAGCCTTAAGAAGTATGCTAAGGTTGACTGGAAGAACCTTAAAAACAAAGTTCTGAGTGAAAGGCGTCAGTCACAAAAGACCACATATTGTATGATTCCATTTATATGAGGTCCAGAATAAGCAAATCCGTAGAGACTGAAAGCAGATTAGTGGTTGTGAAGGGGGTGGGGAGGAGGGAACAGGGAGTGACTGTTAATGGGTATGGGGTTTCTTTTGGGGGTGATGAAAATGTTCTAAAATTAGATTGTGGTGATGGCTGTACGACTCAGAAGGTACTAAAAACCATTGAATTGTATGCTTTAAATTAGTGACTTCTATGGCATGTGAATTACATCCCAGTAAACCTGTTGTGTTTTTTGTAAGAGCTATGTGAAGGTTGACAAGAATGCATTCTGTTCCTTTGAATGTAGAGATTAGATTAAAATTAGTAAATTTGTCCGGCAGGTTGGTGTCTGTCTCTTTTTTATTTGTGGAGTTCTTCAGATCCATGCCTATAAGCAAGCAGTACAACAAATTCAAGGTTGAGGTTCTGTGTTGAGCAGCAGGGATTCAACGTCACAGGAGAAATGGACAAGGGGGAAAAATATCTTGGTTCCACATAGCTCAAATTAAGGATTAGGGGTTGGATTAAAATAAAAAAAAACCAAAAACACCAATGCTAGTGAAGGTCAGATTTGTGACAGTAAAATCCTTCACTGCATCTGAAGTGAAGTTGGTTTTTCCAAGATCAAAGTTTAGGAGCCGAGTCTGGATGGGTTTTTGTTATTTCCAGTTTTCTTACATGTGTTTTCTAACAAAGAAATAATGTATGTTTTAAGGTGGGAAAGACTTTCCACTTTCTTTTTTGGACATCCCAGATTAACTACTCTGGTAGTAAAGACTGAGGATGAATGTGGTGGTTTTTTTCTTTGATGCTCATTTTATTTTTTTTTAAGAGCTCCAGAATCTGAGCAGGAAACACCATCTTTGTAAGAGATAGCGGTGGTTGCAGGCATACAGCAATTTTTTAAAATTTCAGATTTCTCATGGAACAAAAGGTTTACAAATATAGCAGAGGCATTTTTGTTTTTTAACTGTTATGCCTTTTTCCAGGTTTACCTTGGCCTTTTAACAGGAAAAGGCATAGAGAATAATTGTTGTTTACATTTGTTTTTGGTCTTTGTCTAAGGCTTAGTTTACTAATAAAAATGTTTCCTGTCCTTATTGTTGCAAGATCAGGGCCCTAATGAAAATCAGCTGTATCATTTTCACTTGTTGCCTTAGAGTTTTGCCAAGGGGAGACCCCAAGGGACAGTAGCTTCCTTTTAAGTCTGGCTTCATTTGTTTCGTGAGAATGTGCTGCGAGAAGCAGCTGAATCCAGCCAGCACTTATTGGGCACCTTCTGTATGAAAGCTGGACCCTGTGCTAGGCGGTGTGTAAGCAGAGAGGACTTTGCTTTTGTCCTTGGGGCATTTTATAAGCTCCTGCATGAAACAAAGTTGCTTGGATATTCAGATCTTTTTTAGACATGACACAGGATAGGCTGTTTTCAAATCAAATGGACAGCAAACAGCATTTTAAAGGCTCTTTAAAAACATTTCTATAGGCTTCAAATATGAAGTTAACCAGTGTTGCTTAATCTTCTCAAGGCCTGTATTGTACCATTTTTGCCACCTTACCATACTACCCCCTACTGCAGTGGCACAGCGGGCCATGACACAGGACACATTCACCCATCTTTGCTCAGCCTCTCTGCTTTTCGAGAACATTGGTTATGACAATCGTGATTAAAAGTATGGAGTGTTGCCTTTACCTTTTGCCAAAACTTTAGGAGTTACAGGTGTGTACATGAATGTTGCACAGCACGTTTTGGAAGATGAACTTAAGGAAGATGAAACTTACTTCAAAACCGTTCTGGATTTACACATTGCTTAGCTTTCTGGAAATTATCAGGACACTTTCTAAATTGTAAAGCTTTATGATATAAAAGAACTCGCTGTTTTTAAGGGTGTGAAGGGGTGAGAAGAGGATTGAGGAGGCAATTAAATCTTGAAAAAAATTTTTTTAATCCTAAAAAGTAGAAGCCATGTTTCTCTCTGGGTTGTGATTTATTGCGATTTGTTTTCAAAACTTATTAAAAAAAAAAAAATCCACGAAGGGGCATCTGTGCCGGCCGGCCAACTTGCTTTGAATAGCTTTTCTTAGCCAACCTGTGACCGGTGCTATCTGAGTCCAAGAGATGCCCTCCTCTCGATTGTGCTAAATAAATAATGGTTGCGCACACTCTTGGGATATTGTTTCTAGATTTCTCTGAGATGTTCAGCAGGAAAATTTTGAACACCCTAAAGACAACAAAGTGAATAATGAATGAAGCCCTCTGACCTCCCCACCCCCCCACCAACCCTTGAAAATATGGTGTTTGGCTTCAGATTATCAAGAGGAGGTTTTCCTGTTACTTGTAAAGATATGATCTGGCTTAAACTTGAGGTGGACGGGGTGTGGTATGTGCAACAGTCCTGATGTTTGTGCACATTGAGACTTGTTGACATTTGGGGAGCATAACTAATTTTCAGTATTTGGAAAGATTAAAACTCTGAGATATGTATTACCCTCCCCCTCCCACCTCCAAGGACTGGTAAAAAACTGATTTGTTCTGAGAAAAGGGCATATGTTTGGTATAAAATGATTAGTAAACAAAGGATCTTGAAAAACAAGTTAAGTTGTTATGGCGATAGATGCATATTCCCTTGGCAAGATGAAGTTTGTTTCTTTTGTTAAATTGCGATGGCCTTTTCTGGACTCAAAATAGTAACAATATCTTTGATTCTGAGACTTTTTTTTTTTTTAAGATTTATTTATTTGACAGAGAGAGAGATCACAAGTAGGCAGAGAGGCAGGCAGAGAGAGGGGGGAAGCAGGCTCCCCACTGAGCAGAGAGCCCGATATGATGCGGGGCTCGATCCCAGGACCCTGAGATCATGACCTGAGCCGAAGGCAGAGGCTTTAACCCACTGAGCCACCCAGGCGCCCCTGATTCTGAGACTTTTGAACTTCCGAAGACTAGATTGTTTTCAACTTTGAAAGCGTCCATTTTATTCATGTTGTGAAATCCCAGCTATCAGTTTTGAAGATTTCCTTACCTTTTTTTTTTCCAGTTATGCCAATTTCACTTATGGCTTATGAAGTGATTCATTTCAAAATCTTAAGGAAATATTGATATTTCTTGAATTGAGAAATAGTTTTTATTCCCCTTCCTCAGCTTTTTCAGTAAAAACATACAACACTTACGGGACTCAGGTCTTTAAGTTTAGAAATTCATTCTGATACCATAAAATATTTTACATACGCTTTTCAAGGTAGAGTCAAACCATAGAAATCACTTGCTGTGTTTATTTAGAACCCTGAAGAAACTAGTAAGCAAGGCTTTCATTTTCTTTTTTTTTTTTTTTTGCCCTGACTAAAAGAATTTTTTAACTTACAGGTTGCTATTCGGATCTTACTGGAACATAACAAAGTAGTTTCTTTTATGATGAGGGATGGATGCCTATGCTTATAGTAACTTTTAAAGTGTACTGTTGCTGTTATTTATGCCTGGGAAAAGTAAGTAGGGACGTGGGGACTGACTTTATTCTCTTTATCCTCTCTTTGGGTAGTGCTGGTGCTGGCTTACTGTGTAAGTTGCTGTGGATACATCTGTGGAGCTGAGTGACTTTGTCCACGTAGGGTGGCTGATGGTCTTGGTGCTCATACTTTCTTATTTGAAATAGTTTGGTGGCTTAGCCTCATGGGGATGCATATGACTAGTGCCACCAAATACTACTCTGAGAGCCATGCTTTTCTTAAATTGCTTACATTATAATAGTCTGGATTTAAAAAATATATATATATATTTAAAGACTTTAGAAGTATTCTATTCCTGTTCCAGAAGATTCTTGGTGGTGGGCAGGGGTGGGGGGGATGGTTGAGACTTTATTATTATTATTATTTTTTAAGATTTTATTTATTTACTTGACAGAGCACAAGTAGGCAGAGAGGCAGGCAGGGGGCTGGGAGAAGCAGGCCCCCTGCTGAGCAGAGAGCCCAATGTGGGCTCCATCCCAGGACCCTGAGATCATGACCTGAGCTGAAGGCAGCGGCTTAACCCACTAAGCCACCCAGGTGCCTCGAAACTTTATTCTTTTATCTCACTCCTCACTCTCTTAGCCCCCTTAACAAGACAGGCATCTACTTCAGTAATAATTATATAATAAAAATGCTGTTCAAAATTTTGTGTGTGTGTGTGTGTGTTTCCACCCATCCATTCAAATTCTGACAGCTTTAAATATGTTATTGTTTCTGTCTTGTATACTCTGTATGCCTACTATCATTTTAACCTGGCACTAACTTTCTTTAAACCGGCTTTGGGATTATTTGTCAGTTTGGTAATTCAGGTGTATGCATACTGCTGTTTAAATTACTCTTGACATGGAAGCACAAATATATTTTGACAGTCTTAAAGCATAAATGTTTTATAGAGCAGAACTTTTAAATTTTCCTGAGATATTTTGGATGCATACTTTCAGCTTGTCCTCTCCTGTAAAAATACAGTCAGTGGGTGGTTTGTCTCTCTCAAACTGATCATTGGAAATACATATTTGACTAAGCAAATGAGATAGCACCAATTTGGGTTAGGCAAATTTTAGTTAATAGCTCTAGTGAATAGTTAAGGAACAGAAGTCTGATGGTAATTAGGGAGAGATCAGTTTTTGCACAACCGTTTTTCCCAAATTTGAAGTATCTGAGAGACTTTTAATAACTTCCTGGAAAAAAGTAGGAATCCTAGAGAAAGCTAAGGTGTGAGGTCCATCAGCCACCTGGCAAACAGGTCTCTAAATCATTAGCTTTATTTAGATTCTAAAATCATCAGATGGGTTCAGATTTATCTGTGTTGTCTTGAATTTATTCTCTGCCTCTTTTTTTCCTGGGTCTCGTAATTGTGGGATAATATACAAGCTCACACACGCAGGATTTGAAAGAGAAGCACAGAGGGCCATGAAAACAAATGAACAAAGAGACCAGTGACAGAGGAAGAGCCTCTGTTCAGCGTTCCTTTGCTCTGTTGTCTGATTTCTGTGGATAATGAGTAAACGGCATATGTTAGGTCGCAACATGGTATCGTTTGGTTACAGGAAATTCATTTGATATCATCGCTTTACATGGTTGGGAGATAGATTTGGGATTTGCTTTCTAACATGCACCTCAGTAAGATTTCCAACAACGGATGTCGGATCGGGATGGAATGTCTAGTTAAATTTTAGTTCGACAACCCATTCTTTTCTGGGGAGACTGGTTAATTGACTGTTTCCTTTCTGCCTCACTGAGTCCTTGAAATCATTCAGATTTGCTCCTGATTCTGGCTCCACTCTGGTCCAGGCCAGGCCTGCGTCATCTCTCCGAGGAGATGCTCAGGGGGCCTCTGAGCTGTTTTGGCCACTTTGACTCCTGGGCTCTCTCCCTGGTTTGATGGATTGGCCAACCTCAAATCTTCTGCATGTGCCTTTTGTGGTGCTGCATTGTGGTTCAAGAATCAAGTGCAGGGCTCCTCATACTGGGCTGTGATACATCCTTAGACTCTACTGTAGGGATCCTATGTTAATTCCCAGCACTCCCCAGCACCCACGCTTCAGCTCTGTGGTTAACGAACAGTGCCATTCCCATCTGGGTGGTTTTGTTCCTGCTGTGTTCATGGTCTGGAATGTTTTTCCTTTTTTGTTGCTCTGCTATCCCCCCTCCTCCCCATACTGAAGAGTGGGAGGGGCTTTAGAGCACAGCAGAGTCACCTGGTCCTGGTTTCTCCTTTGCTGCCAGTTAGGTATTTGGCCCTGAACAAGTTACTTTTTTCTGAGTCTCAACAGAAATGTAGACACTTAAAATAATTGGGGAGGTTTTCTCCTTTTCTCATTAAACAACAACATAAAAACATTTTCTAATATATATGGAAACCTAAAGTCAGAAAAATTGGGGGGATGGAGTTTTTTATTTTTAGAAACTTCTAGGTTTCAGATCTCTAAAGTAGGGACAGGATGGTAGCAATCTAAAGAGCTTGCGAGCATGTGGGGGGAGCGTGTAGGGAGAGGGAGAAGCAGACTCCCCACAGAGCAGGGAGCCCAACATGGGGCTTGATCCCAGGACCCCGGAATCATGATTTGAGCCGAAGGCAGACACTTAACCAACTGAGCCACCCAGGCGCCCCATGGGTGTTAGCTATCTAAAGGTGGAATTAATTTCCCCTAATACCTTTCTGTGGTTTTGATAGGTCTGAGATGATGTCTTTTCATTTCTAACTCAGAGTCCGCTTCTTTCACGAAGCTTTCCAGATTACTGTCACTTCTGTAGACCTAACTCTCCCCTTACTCCTTTTGAGTTCATAACCACTACCATGCTGGTTAACAGTGGTGATTTGTGTTGTCTTGTACCTGAGCTGTGGTCATTGTATGAGGCTGTAGGGAGCAGGGGAGCCAGTGAGCCTGCATGAAATCTCAGCTCCTCAGTAGCTAAGATCCCAGGCCAATTCCTTAATTTTCCTGTGTCTCAGTTTCCTTGTCTGTGAAACAGTCATTTTAGTAGAACCTACTTACTAAATTTTTTTAATTAATTAATTTATTTGACAGGCAGAGATCACAAGTAAGCAGAGAGGCAGGGAGAGAGAGTGAGGAGGAAGCAGGCTCCCCGCCGAACAGAGAGCCTGACGCGGGGCTCGATCCCAGGACCCCGGGACCATGACCCGAGCCGAAGGCAGAGGCCTTAACCCACCGAGCCACCCAGGCGCCCCAACTTACTTCATTTTTTATAAAAATTAAGTGACCTGCATCAAGGACTTAGAACAGAGGCTGACATGTACTCAGTCCCTCAAACTTCAGCTTGTTACTGCTCTTTTGGATGGGACATTCTTAAACACGGGGGTTGTTTGGATAGTGCCGGAAATATAGGACACACTAGATACCGGACTGCCCTTATCATTTATATGTGATGGATATAAAGCCTGACCTAGAGTAGGGGCTTAATAAATGTTCTACAATAAAACTTAATTTTGTTAAAGTGCTTGACAAGATGCATTTGGCTCATTAAAGCTCAGTGGTACGATTTACCTTTTTTCAGCAAACGGTGCTAAACCGCTGTAGTTCACCTTTGACTTCAAGGATCTTTTCATTATGCTTTCCCCGGTCATTCTGCCAGTTGTCCATTTCTACCAGTGCCTTTGAAGTGTCCCGTGTGTGTTTTGCCCACCTCACTAATGCATAGGCGACACCTAGTGGTCAGAAAGGAAATTCAGCCTGTTTGGTGGCTGATTTAAGCGCCTGTGGCCCCAAGGATGGAGATAGCAATCGCCTCCTCCCTCCAGACACCACCCCCATCATCCCCCATCCCTTAGATTTCGCCTTCTGGCTTGGTTCCTGGGAATCGATTGTAGGAAAATGTGGGGACTGCAGGCTTCTCTAGAAACCACTGGGATCTGGTTTTGGACTAAGATTGCCGAATGGTGTCAGCTGACTCCTTTAAGAATGAGCTACAAGGGGCGCCTGGGTGGCTCAGTGGGTTAAGCCGCTGCCTTCAGCTCAGGTCATGATCTCAGGGTCCTGGGATCGAGTCCCGCATCGGGCTCTCTGCTCAGCAGGGAGCCTGCTTCCCTTCCTCTCTCTCTGCCTGCCTCTCTGCCTACTTGTGATCTCTGTCTGTCAAATAAATAAATAAAATCTTAAAAAAAAAAAAAAAGAATGAGCTACAATTAGGGCCTTCCTAAGTGATGGAAACAATTTTGGCAGAATTGTTGTATCTAGCGTACATTTCACAATTCAGGATTGAAGATGTTTCTACAGGACTTTAATAAATAAAAAGTTCTAAAATATTTCTTTCGTGATTAGAGGGTTAAAAAAAAAACCCTACTAATGCGTTTGGAAAAATAAAACAAGATTTACTTCCCAGTTGTGCTATTGAAATATGTGGTAACACTTTAATTATCATTCTTACAGGTGTTGCCTTGGGCAATTTTAAGTCTGTTAGGATGTTCACCAGTCAGAATTCCTAATGGAGAACAGACACTTGGTCACCGGTGTTAGGTCTTACATCATATATAGTTTGTTAGGTATTTTTCTGTATTTGGTTTCATGCTTTTGGGGTATTTTGAGAATCCACTTTCTCACTTCTTTAGTTGAGACGACACTTAGTATATACGTGGTTATTCCCCCTTTACACCTTGAACGTTTTAGATGTGTTTCCCCATGATTGCTTTTTATTATTTTTAATTTGGAAATCATTTCCTGGGCTCTCAGAGAGGACTGCCATGTGCCATTGTCTCAGAAGTTTCATGTTTCCAACCACTCCTTCAGCTCTTTTTCAAATAGGCTGTACACATTGAGGTCTCTTTGCCTTGGCAGGTGGAATCCCCTTTGCTTAAAACAACTATGTTACCAATTTGCCCTCTGGAAAACTTTGTGAAGCACTAGCTACAGTTTCACCTTCTCTGATGGCCTGGATTGTGCATGCCAGGGGGTCCTGTGAGACTGTAGCTCTGTTAGCACATGGACCCCATACTGTTTCTCCCAGTGGCTGGGGATGGGAAAGATGGTATCTTGGTCATCTTTGAATTCCTGGAAATGGCCCAGTGCCTGGCACATAGGAAGACCTCAAACAGAAGACTTCTTAGGAGGGTAAACCCCCACCCACCTCCCCTTCTCATTCACTTGGAAGGACTCTTTTACAACAAATTTATTGTCGTCTTTTCATTATAGCTCTGCCAGCAGAAACATTTTATCGTGCTAGTCCCTACTATGTAGAACTTGAAAGCAATGAAATTATCTTTAAAATCATTCTTTCAGGGCACCTGGCTGGCTCACTCAGTTGAGCATCCAACTCTTGGTTTCGGCTCAGGTCATGATCTCAGGGGGGTGAGATCGAGCCCCACATCAGGCTCTGCACTCAGCACAGAGTCTGCTTGAGATTGGCTCTCCCTCTCCCTCCTGCTCACCCACTTTCTCTCTCAAATAAAAATAACTGAATCTTAATAAAATCTTTCTTTCATCAGGCTTTTTGCACACTGAGGTGAACAAAAATCTTAAAACTCCTGGAAAGGCTATTTGCGAGTCCAGCCCTGTGGCAAGGCTGCCCCATCCCTGTGGAGGGATGCCTTGTTCCCTGAGTTCCCTGCACATAGGATTTAGTGAATCATTCATCGCCACCAGTTGCTGGTAGTGGGCCACCCTGGTGGTGCCGGGTGCCTGACTGAGGGCAGGCAGTCCGGCTGGGCTCAGCGGTGTTGTGGTCCGGGCCTGGCCTGATGTGGAAGACGTGGGTGGAGTCTTGGGCCACCTCTGCAGCTGCTTGCTCTCGCTCTCCTGAATCACAGGGCAGGCAGGGGGCAATTCTCATGACCTTTCTAGCCTTCAGATCCCAAGACACAAGGGAGAAAGAGCTGGAGTTCTTTGGAAGGTCTGGTTGGAACCAGCAGAAATATTGCGAACAGATATTTGCTTCCGTTTCTTACATTGATTTCTTGGCGAGGCCAGTAAGCTTTTGCCTTGGATCCGGATGGGGACGGCAGCTGATCGTAAAGGCCCCTCATTCCTCGAGGGCCCCCTCTCCTTTTGGGCTTTTGGCCAAGGCCTTTGACTGACCCCACTGTGGGACCAGTGAAGGTGCAGTCAGCTCCCTGACCCCCGGCCCCGGAAGTTTCCTTGTCTAGGATGGCATGAAGAGGACTCCTGAAACTAATTAACACCTGAGAAATTATCCTTAACAGCTTCATGCTCCCGAGGAGACCGGTGAGGCGGGATATTTCTTACGGAAAATGTAAACATAATCATTTGAACCTGGCATGTTAATTTCGAGCATACCTTGTTAAAAAAAAAAAAGTGTCTTGTAAAATTGCCATGTGAATGTTCAACAGCGTGAATGTGAGCTCAGCTGGACAAGCTGGTACAGCGCCTGCCTTTCATCTGCCCGTGTCAGTGGGGTTTGTGTGTCCGGAGCACTGCCTTTGAAGCCCCGTCTCCTGACACACCTCGCTGCTTCTCTCTCTCTGATGCAGGGAGGTATCTGGGGAAGGGAGCTACGGGCGTCTGTGTTCGCCTCTGTAGCTTGGGACGTTTGGGATGCTATGAGGATTAGCACTAATGTAGCTGAGATGCCCAGCAGAACCAGCAGGTCGAAAACATCCAACAAAGGCATGTTTTTATCTGTCATTTCTATATGCCATGGCGGCCCCCGCTGGCCTTTCTCTGGGGCTCCCGAGTGCCCCAGGCACTGTTACTCAAGGCTGGACCTCCTTTCCCTTCTGTCCCGTCAGTTTTTTTTTTTTTTAAGATTTTATTTATTTATTTGACAGAAACAGAGATTACAAGTAGGCAGAGAGGCAGACAGAGAGAGAAGGGGAAGCAGACTCCCTGCTGAGCAGAGAGCTTGATGCGGGGCTCGATCCCAGGACCCTGAGATCATGACCTGAGCCGAAGGCAGAGGCTTAACCCACTGAGCTACCCAGGCGCCCCCCTGTGCAGTTTTTAACTCATTAAGTTTGAGCCTCAGCTCAGCCTCTATAACCACTAACAGGCTGCATCTCTGAGCCACAAGAGAAGTTGTCTTTAAGTCAATCCAACTGGCTCCGATGGATCCTTACATTCAAGGTTATGTTCCATCTAAAGAGGCGGGCGGCGGGGGGAGAGGGGGCGCTCCGATATGGCTCAGTGGGTTAAGCACGTGGTTCTTGGCTTCAGCTCAGGTCATGATCTCAGGGTCATGGGACTGAGCCCTGCACTGGGCTCCACTCTCAGTGTGGACTCTGTTCCTCCCCCTGCACCCGCTTGCGTGTGCTCTCAAATAAATCTTTAACAAAGAAAAAGAAGAGAGGTACAAGGTGGGCTGTGGGGAGGTTACAAAGCCCTGTTTTTTGACATCAAGGCCTCCAATGACCTCAGCTTCTCTGAGAGCATATGGAAAATGTGTACTACTTTCTCTCTCCTCAAGGGCTTACTCTCCAGTTAGGGACCATCAGATTCTGGTGAACGGTCCCAGGCACATGTGTTCACTGCTTAATTATGGCAGCTGATGAAGGCCGTGGAGAAGTGTGTGAGCTGTAGGGGTGGGGTCGTTGAGCTGCTGAGGAACCTGAGAGGGCTTCAGGGAGTCTGACTCAGGGTTCCAGGGGATAGCACCCTAGGAGGGTAGGGCCTGTGGGGGCTGTGGTGGCGGTGCACGCTGAGGGGGTGGACCTGGTCCTTAGAACCACGGGCACCTGAGAAGGGACTCAGTGATGGGTAGAGAGTGGGCAACTTTGAAACCTTTTGAGCAGTGGAGCGGACTGGTGGAAGGGTGCTGGGGAGGCTGCTCTGGCCTCTTGATGGGGTCAGGGTTGGTGGGGACCAGTGAAGGTGTAGATGAGGGAGACCCCAGAAGAAGCAGCCTCTAGTGAGGGAGACCCCCAGAGGAGCAGCCTCTAGTGAGGGAGACCCCCGGAGGAGCAGCCTCCAGTGAAGGAAGACCCCCTGGAGGAGCACCCTCCAGTGAGGCAGTTGACACAGCTGAGCCCTTTGGAAACTGCCTCCCTGGACTTCAGAAAAGCTCCCATGGAGGAGCCCTTACCTTCATCAGGGGCCTCAGGGGTACCTGGTAAGGTCAAGGACCAGTGCTGCAACTGTGAGAGTCCTACCAGACTCCTCTCAAAGGGAAACCTTTCCAGGTTACCCCTCTCATGTTCACCACCAAGGACCCTGCTTTCTGACTTTCTAAGGGAAGCCAGGTGAGAGAGGGCCCTCGTCCCCATCTGCGCTGGGTCGGGTAGACCTGAGACAGGGAGGGCCTCTACCCCCCCCCCCCGTACCCGCCCACCTGCCCTCACTCCGACCCCCCTGCAGTGCTGGCAGATCTTGCGGGTCTGTTTCCAACCCCCACTGCCCAGGCTGAGAGGAAAGAGGAATGATTTGTTGATTTGTTTGAAGGAGGATGCCAACTTTGCATCCAGGTCTGGGCTTTGCTACTGGTGCTTTTTAACTCCTATTGAATTATGTTTTTAACTCGACTGGGCACATTGTAGTTCTCGATGAGAAGCAACCGCCAGCCCTTAGCCCACACTTGGTGCGTGGAGACTCGTGCTGCTTGTTCTACGGCCGAAACTGTTTTCACCGGACAAATACCATGGCAAAATGCAGTAAAGCAAGAGGCTTCCTGGGAGGATGACATCATGTGGCCCGGGGGATTGTGCGTTACTTTTCTGCTATCAGGATAGTGAATTCTGAATTTTAAATCATCTTCTGCCTGTTTGAGCAAGTAGAGCCAAGTATCCTAACTGGTCTGTGTTTTCTTCATCTGGAAAGCGGGCCTTCTGCCATCTCCCAGATGCTGTCTGCCTCAGTCGTGCTGGATAGTCTAGGTTCCATTTCGAGTTTTGAACTAGAGCCCGGAACCTCTCCAAAGGAGTCTACAGCTGTGCTGTTCCTGGGACACCTGGTTTGCCATCTCTGCCTCAGCTTTCTCATCTGTAAAATGGGAGATGATAAGGAGGCCCATCTCAGAGGATGGTTACAAGTGTTCATAAATGAATACACATCAGTCCCTTAGAACGGCGTGTCTACCGTGACCATTAGGAGTTACTGTCATTAAGGATGGAGGATTTACACATTAGATGTTGTTTACTCAAAATCGATGCCTTCCTGGGTGTGTCTGATTTCTGTGTTTTGCTCTTAACTGTTTGCCTTTTCTGACCTTCACATTAGTTTTGTTACATCTAGAGGCGTTTCAGAAGTATGCTGTCTAGCCTCTCTGTCTCTGGGAAATGTGCCTCCCTCCCTTGAGTTTCTCGCCCTTCCTGGTAACCCTCTGCTTCTGTGGAAGGTCATGAAACATTCTCCTCCAGGAGAGGGATAATTTGGATCCCCCAAAAGCTCATGTGTTGGGCCTAATGACAGAAACGAGTCATTCACATGGTAGTATGAATGGTGTACTTCCCAGCACTCTCCCTGCCTCAGGGAGAGCCAGGTAACTAGGGGGCCAGTGGCCCTCTAGGAAAGAACCAGATCTGCCTGGTCAAGGGCATGAGTAGTTGGGGCCAGGAGTGCCATCCCCAGGCAAAATTTAGGACACGGGGTCTGAAAAGCATGATTGTACATATCCAGAAAAATGAATTAAAATATTTTAGATTGAAAGTGGAGAAAATTGAGAATCTGTGCTCCTTATTGGTCGAAGGCTGCTTGCAGAGATGGGAGTCCCCAGAGTCTGGGGCCGGGGACTTCCAGAGGAAGCTTTAGTCAGGGGGTGGGAAGCCAGCTGCAGAAATGGCACCTGGTGGGGCACCTGGGTGGCTTAGTTGGTTAAGCATCCAGCTCTTGATTTCAGCTCAGGTCATAATCTCAGGTCTCAGATCGAGCCCTGTGTCGGGCTCCATGTTGAGCATGGAGTCTGCTTAAGATTCTCTCTTTCCCTTTGTCCCTCCTCCTGCTCACTTGCTCATGTGCTCTCTCTCTCTTAAAAAAAAAAAAAGAAAAAGAGAAAAAGAAAAAGAAAAAGAATAAAGAGAAGAAATGGCCCCCGGCTAGTAAATGTTTTGCTGGAGAACCTTCCTCTGGGACAGTGAGAAGGAGCTGCCCTCTTGCTCCACATCCTTGGGTCATACAGGGTCTCCACTTCCCAGGATTGGGATTAAGGCATAGTCTTCTTTCAAGAGTTCATTAGGTGGGTTTGGGTGGTCTTGCTAGGGGGGCATCACCTAATGGTGATATTTCCAAGGGAAATGTATTGTGAATCCAAACCACTTAATCAACCTTATGAACTCAAGGTAAGTGATGGTGCTTTTCTTTTGTGAGAAGAGCTCTCTGGGGAGGAGCAGTTAATTCCTTTGGTTTAAAACTTACTTCTTATAAGCACATGAAAAGATGCTCAACATTACTTCGTCATTAGGGAAATGCAAATCAAAGCCTCAATGAAAGACCACTTCACACCCATTAGGGCAACGATTCCCAAAAAATTGAAAATAGCAAGTGTTGGCAGGGATGTGAAGAAATGGGAACCCTTGTGCCTTGCTGCTGGGCATGGAAAGGCTGTAGTCACCAGAAAACCTTATGGCGGTTCCTCAAAAAATTAAATGTGGAATTGTAGTCTTATCCAGCAACCTTACTTTAGTATATACCCCGAAGAATTGAAAGCATAGAGCTGAACAGATGGTTATGTAGCCATGTTCACAGCAGCAGATAACAATTTGCAGTGGCCAAAATGTGGAAGGGACCCGAGTGTCTGTCAGTGCTTGAATGGTTAAACAGAATGTGGTGTGTACACACAATGGAATATTATGCAGACTTAAAAAGGAAGGAGCTTCAGACACAGGCTATAGCTTGGATGAAGTTTGAGGACATCCTGCTAAGTGAAATGAGCTAGTCATGAAAAATCAAGTACCATATCATTCCACTCATATGAGGTGCCTAGGGTCGTGGGATTTATAGAGACAGACAATAGAATGGCTGTTGCCAGGGACCGAGGGGAGCGGCAAATGGGAACTTAGTTTCTGATGGTTTAGAGTTTTAGTTTTTTGTTTTTGTTTTTTTTTTTTTAACTTTTTTTTTTTTTTAAGATTTTTTATTTATTTATTTGACAGAGATCACAAGTAGGCAGAAAGGCAGGCAGGAGAGAGGAGGAAGCAGGCTCCCTGCTGAGCAGAGAGCCCGATGCGGGGCCGATCCCGGGACCCTGAGACCATAACCTGAGCTGAAGGCTGAGGCTTGAACCCACTGAGCCACCCAGGCACTCCCAAGAGTTTTAATTTTGATGAAGAGTTCCGTGGTGGATGGGGGTGGTGGTAGTTGTCATGCAACGGTGTGAATGTACTTTTAGGCACTGACTCGTGCATTTAAAAATGGTCAAAATGGTAAATTTTATGTTGCATTTATTTTACTACAATAGAAAAAGCACCTTATTTCTTGATTGATTCTGTTGTGGGCATACACCATGTGGGATAGTGTGGGACAGAGGGGACGGATTTGAGAAGACTAGCTCCTGCCCCGAATGGCCCTGCGGGAGGGGGCAAGCAGGGGCTGTTGCAGGTGTTATGGGAGCACAGTAGAGAATGTGTGAGGTCAGGGAAGGCTTCATCAAAAAAAAAAAAAAAAAAAAAGTCTACTTGGGCTGAATCACCAGGGATGGGTTTGTTTTTCATAATGAGAGAGTATCGCAGATAATGTTTTCCTTTCAGGGAAAGTAAGTCAGGAGTCAGACTTTGGTGCCGTCAAGTCACAAGTGAAATTTATTGCTAATCAACCATGTGACGCGTAATTGCTTTTCATTTCCTTATTTTTTCCAGAAGAGGGATTTGTTTAGATATTTGGTTCCCTCACTGATTACACTGGAAGTTTTTCATTTGTTTTGACAGCTCCATTTTTTAATTGGGCACTGACTCTCCCATTACATAGGCAGCCCCCAAGAACAGGGATTGACCTCCTTGGGCAAAAATGGGAGCATCTCAAAAGAAGAGAAGAGCCAGAGGCTTCGCCTCGCAGAGGGAGAAACTGAGGCTCCAAAGGGCATGTTGCTGAACGGCACAGGGCGTGTGGTACGTGTCGAAAGTGAGGTCTGTCTGGCCACCCGCCATTCCAGCAGATGCTCTTGGGGCTGGTTCTTTGTACTGAGTTATCTATCACCCTCTGCTTTAACCAGGAGTCAGGGCTCAGGCCTGGACCTGCTCCATTCCAGCAAGACTGGGAGGTCGCTGAGCTTGTCTGGCTACAAGAGGAGTTCTCTCCCTCCACTCAGTGGAGCAGCCTCTTGGTCTGGGCCCTGTGGGAGGGAGGACGCCGGCCGCCACGGCTTATCCGGGTCTGGACATTGGACTGGCATTTTCCCTGCATCTCGGAAACAAGCCTGAGAAGCCCATGTGACCGCTCTTTCCCTCAATGGGCAGTGCTGTCACATGACAAGGGGGTGCCTTTACCCCAGGTTGGCGGCACATCCCCTTCCAGAGCTGTGGGAAGGTCTGTGTCAGCTTGGGCTGCCATAATAAATTACCATAGACTAGATGGCTTAAAGAACAGACATTTATTTCTCCCAGGTCTGGAGGCTGGAAGTCCAAGACCAAGGTGTTGGCAGATGCTGTGTCTGATGAGGGCCCCCTTCCTGTTGCACAGATGGCCGTTTCATTGTAGGGTCATGTAGTTGAGGGGGAGAGAGGTAGAGGTGGTGGGGGTAGGGAGATGGAGAGTTCTAGTGTCTTTCTCTTCTTCTGAGGACACTCACCTCATCATAGGGGCCCATCCTCAGGACCTCATCTAATCCTAATCACCTCACCAAGACCCCACCTTCTACTCCCATCCCACTGGGGGTTGGGGCTTTGGTATAATGGCGGAGGAATGAGCTGTGGCTGAGACTTCTCAAGACCAGGACCCTTGTTTACCTATAAATTCTCTGCCAATTTTGAGCATTGGTTACAGATCAATTTTGAACAATTCTGCGGAGTCTGGTACCCAAGAGCACGTGTTTTCGGAATGGCACTAAGCACACTGGCCTTCCGAGGCTCCGGTCAAGTGCTTGAAATGTGTGGTTTGTCTTCTGTGTAGCCTGGTGCTTTTCTTCAAGTGAATACCGCTGGAGAGGAATACAATTACTGGGAAATCTCACAGGAAATGACCCCATTTCCCCCACTTTTGGACAAAGAAGTTGCTGCTTTTAAACTCCGCAGTAGCCGCATGGAGGAGAACGATACTGCAGAAGAGCTTAGCTTTGGGTATTGGAAAGCTCCGTTCCTTAGTGCGCACACGCATGTTGGATGTATGGAATCCGGCTCAGAGGCACTCCTCTCGACGCCCTCAGGGTCTGTGGGTTGGGGGGGCGGGAGGGGTCCGAGGAGGATAGTCGCCCACTTCAGCGAGCTTGGTGGGAGCTTCCTTTGGCGGCAAATGCAGAAGGCTGGGGAGGTGATTGTTAATTGTTTATAAGCATTAACTGTTTACAAGTCATACTTGCTATTTTAAATCAGACCCTGCTATTATGTTGTTTTGTTTCTGTTCACAGCTGAGTTTTAAGCTGGGTAGGATTTAATGGTGAGTCACTCCCATGACAGTAAAATCAGTATCGATCAAGCCTTGTTAATCCCGCAAGCAGTTTAGAGACAGATAAAGACCATCTTAAGGCTTCTACCCACGAGGATCCCTGCGTGTGGGTTGCCGCCCACAGGCTGGGTTTCCTTAGGGCAGCATTAGCCCCTTTTACCCACTGGCCTGAGACCAGCAAGGAGCGTTTTGAATGTGCTTCTGGGAGCCTCCTCTGCCTGAAAACGGGCCGGATGGAATAAAGGGGCCCTAAGCCCACAGGACGTTTTCCCTGCTGCTTTCCTCCCTGAACTTCACCTCTACTATCGTCTGAATATTCGGTGAATGTGTGTCAATTAACTGCGAGGAAGTCATGATCCTTTATTTACTCATTTATTTTTTTACCGCCCTGGGCTCTGAATAGAGCGTCTGATTTGCCACCTTTTCCTAGTCTGGGTCCCCAAGTTGTCCTGAGGGTCACATGTGTGTGGCTGGTCCTGTGGATTCTTCTCAGCTGAGAAAGTTTGAGGGGGAGGTGTGTGGGTGGAGTGTGACGGGCTCCGGATAGCAGCGGGAACTCTGGGACCCCCTCCTTTTTCTTGGGTCCAGGAACTCCACCCCGACTCTCTGGAGGGCAGCGGGAAGGCACTCACACCCACCTTTCCTCAGCCCCCTCAGCAGCCTTGCCAGGGAGGCGTGCAGACTGCAGGGGACAGCCATGGGGGTGTCCATGGCCGTAGAGGTTGGCCGCCTGGGGAATAAGCTGCCCTGGGCAGAGAGTGGTGCTCTGGCTCCCAGCAGGGGTGGTGGGTCATGTCCACTGGTACTGCCCAGGGTGCCCATGGGAGCACGGGCTGATGATACCACTGGGACTCGGCTGCCATGAGCAAGAGAGGAGGAGGATTTGGTGTTGCTTGTGCCGCAGAGCAGACGAGGTAGAGGCGCAGGTCAGGGGCCCGAGAGAGGCCGAGCTGAGCTAGGTAGGGAGAATCTGGTTTTGTTGGAGCTGAAGAGAGAGACAGGTTGGAGAGCCTGGATGTTCAGGGACCTGCTAGAGGTAGCCATGGGCATACAGTGCAGCCCCCGCCTTAAGAAGAGCTGGTTTAGTTGGGAAGATAAGGAGCGCATGCCTGCTGGGGTGAGGACGCTTTTATGGATGAGAACAGAATGAGCGCGCTGGGGAAGGGCTGTGGAAGGTGAGGAAGAGATCCCAATGCCGAAGGGATCCTGGGGGCTTCACAGAGGTGGCTGGAGGACCAGAAGGATTTTCCTGCCTGTGGGGGTGGGCTGAGGTCAGGACTTGAGGTCAGGGGTCAGGGCTTGAAGAAGGCAGAAGAGGAAGAGGAAGGTTTATGGAGGTAGTAGTGGGGAAGGGGGTGGGGCTGGTAAATTGGGAGTGATTTGGGGGGTCCTCAGGGGCCAGGTTAAGGAATATGCTTGTTCCCTGAGGGCAAAAACAGCTTATTAAAGATTGGTTCTCTTACTGATGCTATATTAAAATCCTATAAACTGGAGGCTAGTGGTCTTCGTGAAATAACCCAGAGTCTTTTTGGGGAGGTTGTGGTGAACGTCGGGTGGAGGACATGAGGGGTCCGGGGGTCCTCCGTGGTCCCTTCCTGGTGTATCTGTGCAGGTCCTCATTCTGCACATTCCAGTTTGTGTTTTCTTGCTTGATTGTGTCGCGTTTACTTATGGGGATGTCTGGGAGAAAAAAAAAATAAGCCCTCCCAAATGATAGTATCTGACAGGAGCAAGTGGAAACGACTTTATTTCCTTCTTTTTTTCCCATTGCTTTCCACCTAGATGAACATTTTTAAAAACCTGTCATCTAATATAATTTGCTGGTAGAGGTGCTATGTTTGATATCTATAGAAAATAATTGGGAATATTTTACAAGCTCTGGTAGCTTTCTGCTGTTCAGATTGTTAGGACTTTGGAACAGGAATGAGTTTCAGATTGAGTTGTTATTACTTTTGGAAGAAGGACGGCGGTGCTCGCGTCTCCCTTGATCAGCGTAATAAAACTCCCGCGCGGACATTCGCGGAGTGTCTCAGGTTGATGCAAATGCAGCCTTTGTAGAAAGCGAGCTCCATGCTGTTCCTCGAGCTCCCGTTAGAAACAGGTGATCTAAAACGAGAGCAGCATCCCCTCCAATCTTCAGGGCTGAACGCACTCATGTAGTTTCGTTCCACGGACCTCTGGATCTTACTGAGAAGTAGCAGGATCCATCCGGTGGTGTCTCTCCCCCGAAAACAAAAGTGACCATTATTTTTAATCATCTGGCGGCTGTTCTGAGATGAGAGCCATTTACTATCCCGAGCCTTCCGAAGGTTCACCACGGGGCAGGAATGAGGAGGCTGAGGCGTGGGGGCAGGCTCTGTCTGTGCAAAACCATGAGTCTCTCACCCCCCCACCCCTTAGCAGCATCTTGAACAAAACCCCATTTATAGACAGCGCGTTCCCACTGAGCCTTTAATTATGGGGGCAAGGTATGCGTGGTGGTTGGGGCATGAAGCCAGAGGCTAGGGGCTTACTTACTGGTTAATTTTCTCTGGCCTTTCTCTCTCAAGTCTCAGCTCTTTCAAGATTCAGAAAATAATGCAAAAATGCCTAAGATTTCTGAAATTCCTGGCCTTGGAGACTCGACTACATAAAAGAGCCAGGATTTTCAGACGGGCCATTTTAGCACCAACCAGTTCCCACTTCCTGATTCATAGCTTCCAGGATTTGTAATGCCTTGTAGACTTTCTCTCTCTCAGCTAAAAGCAGCCATTGAAAGAAAAAATAAATAGCAAAATCCCCATCCCAGAAGTTCTACTTCCTGTTGTTGTACTATGGAGCTCTGAAAAATAGCTTTGCAAGTTTAAGCTCTTGTTTGGGCTCTTTCAAAAGAATTCTTGAGCTCTTTTGTTTGGATACGGCTGTATCTGTATGAAGGCGATAAGTTAAAAGAACTTCAGTTTAATCAGCACAGGAGGGCACAGGCTAAATTTTGGGTTCTTTCTTAGCTTTCTGGCATGTCTATGAATGTAATCCACGGAACAGTGACTTAGCCTGGGCCCATACACATTTTCAACAACACCAATTGTTTCCTTCACGGTAATGTTTATTTCTTTCTTTCTTTTTGCAAAACCTACTCAGGTACAGATTACACCTTGTGACTCTAAAAGAAGTGGGACCATTTAGGGTTCCTGCAACAAGGGAGAAAGATCCAAAGTCATCAAGAAAATGATGGAATGTCAGACTTCACGTTTCGCCAACAAACCCTTCCCGTTCAATGAAAGTGTAGATCAGCAAAAGTGTCTCAAGTCCAAATGCTCCTGGGCTCTGACTTTTATTCCTCCTTTGAATAAATTTGAAAATTTGAAAAATCTGGTCTATTTTGTCATCAAAGTCAAAACATGTTCAGAAATCCAAAAACCTTTCAGCTTTAAGGGATGATGTGTTGGCCACTGACGTGGTCCTGATTGAGTTGACTAATTCTGGTCTCAGAATCATTTCATCTGTGGTGGACAGATTCCCTCCGCCTCCCTCGGCTCCCTCCTCCCCAGTCCAGGTGCCTAAGAAGTTGCAGCAGGATATCTAGTGATACTTGGTCCGGGGCTTCATGAGGATTAACACAAATATTTCTGGGTGGAAATCCTAATGTCTAGCTTCTACTGTTTAACCCAGTAATCGTTCTTTGGAGACGCTGGGCTGTGTTGTCAGCTAGGGGTGCATTAAGGCACTATTGTCTACCTTCTCCGGGGTTCTTTTTGGGCCCATTTGGAGGACACATGGTTTTACCCAGTGTGGTTAATTGATATACTGGTGGAACAGCCTGTCTTCCAGGGACATTCTTTCTAGGAGTCATAAATAGGAAACACAGCTTTTTGTTTTGTCTTTCCTTAACTGCCCATCCAGTGGGGGAACAACAGCTCTCTTAGCTATAGTTTTGTGGGGGTTCTCTTAACAGTAAAAATTGGGGGGAACCCTCAAATTCCTGGGTGTAACTTTTTAAGTTTTTTTTTCTTTTCTTTCTCTTTTTTCTTTCCTTTTCCTTCCTTCCTTCCTTCTTTCCTCCCTCCCTCCCTCCTTCTTTTCTTTCTTTCTTTCTTTCTTTCTCTCTCTTTCCGTCCTTCCTTCCTTCCCTCCCTCCCACCCTCTCTCCCTTCCTTCCTGTCTTTCTCTCCCTCCCTTCCTTCCTGTCTCTCTCTCCGTCCGTCTCTCCCTCCCTTCCTTCCTTCTTTCCTGTCTCTCTCCCTCCCTCCCTTCCTTCCTCCGTTCCTTCCTTCCTTCCTGTCTCTCTCTCCCCTCCTTCCTTCCTTCCTTCTTTCCTTCTTTCCTAGCAGAAGGACCTTACATATCATCTTTGGGAATACCTGTGTTTGTAACGAACTAGATGGTGACCACTGGATTCTTCCAGGCGGGGTTCATGGCTCTGCAATCACAGTCGGACCCTCCTGCGTCACGTTGGGCTGTTGAAGAAATCTTTCCAATTCCTGCTGATGGTGCAGAGCGCTTGGGAGCTGGGTGCTCTAAATTAGCAAATGGGCAACTGCTGTTTGAGGCCCCTGTTCATTCTGTGAAATAGGTGATGTGCACATTCCTGATAAGCACCCCCTTTGCATCGGGCTCTGCTGATTGGTTTTGAATTTTGTATGTTTGAAGCCACCATCTTTTCCTCTCCGGCAGTCAGCGAGCTCCCTTTTCTCCTTATGCAGTGAGCTTTCCATTGTGGTTGCTGTTCCTCCAAAAATATTTGTGAAAACTGTGGAGCATGTTTCTCTTATCTCATGAAGGCTACCTTGGGAGCTTTGACAGGTTTAATTGGCAGAACGAGTCGGTGGTGGGCCCTGAAGGGTCAAAATATTAATGCTTTTGATCAGTTCTAGCAAGTCTGTCTGTTTAAAAGTCATAATATTAAGTTCTTAGATTTTGGGGAGAGTGGATTTTGGACACACTTTTAAAAAATTGCTGTAAAACGAATCTGATTCTTATACTGGAACAGAATTGGTTATCAAATCATACTCATCCATGCCAAAAGGGCAAAGCAGGGGTCGTTCTTGAATTAATGTAAAATTTTGGAAAGGGAAGCCGTAAATTCCATGAATGCAAGAGCTATGTTCATGTAGGTCCACGGTACCTGGCACTTAATGGGTTTTCTATATATGTACATTAAAGAAATGAAAGTTCAGAGAGTTTTAAGGTCTTGGTAAAGATTCCAATCCAAGCAAAGCTTTCTTGCCTCCTTCCAGTGATTATGCTCCCAGGAGAGCCCACTGCCTCCCACATATGGGTCCTCTAAGAGAGGGTTCAGGTAGTTCTGAGAATTTGATTCAACTATCATGTGTCTATATGGTGATGTAACCATTTCACATATTTGACCTGTTCAGAGATGACCTGTTCAGAGATAACCTGTCACTTTAATGAAAAATGAACCTTTTATTAGGGGCAAATTTGCCTGCTGCCTTATCCTATAATTATTGCCCTCATTGCTTTCTTCAAATTATAATAAAAATACATGGTTATTAGGAGGAAAATCTGAAACTATCTTGAGGTAAAGAGGAAAATAAAAATCATCTTTAGTCGATCAATCCACAGGTAATCGTTGTTAATATTTTGTTGTAGTTTCCCGAAGTCTTTTACCTTAAACTTATGTGTATATCTATATATTTTTAAAAATAAAATGGATATTATATTATACTATATACACAGTTTTTTATCTTCATTTTCCCCACTTTATATTTTTATCATCTGGAATATGGTCTTTAATGAAATGATTACTATATAATGGCTAAATTTAAGCATTTTTACAATTTTTTTGCCATTAAAAGTGATGTGATGAAATCATTGTGTACTGTCGCTATTCTATTTCTTTAGGTTAATTTCTTAAAAGTTGAAAGTATGGAATACTAGGAATTTTTAAAGTGTGCATACGTTCGATCCTAAGTAAATATTGCCAAACTGCTTTCCAGAAAACTCCAGTTTAAGCTCTGATAGGAATGTCTGCCGCCCATACTCTTCACCAATGTTGGATGCTAAATTGAGTCTTGCAGATTTAGCATTTAAAGATTTTTGTCTCACTGTTTTAATTTCCTTTTTAAAAAAATTATTGATGGGCTCTTCATTTTCCTTTTTTCCCCATTTTTTTTCCACTTGGGTTAATTATCAGTGTATTTGTCTAGATTTGTGTAGACCCTTCTGTTATAAAGATGTGTGTCTCTCTGCCCTCCCACCACTCATATGTTCTTCTTTGGTGGATCGTCCCGCTGGTTTGTTGTTTGTTTATTTACTTGTTGAGATGCCCAGTGTCTCATTTTAATATGGAATAGCAGCCTCTTCATTATGATCTTTAACCCTTTTGTTGTGATAGTCCACATTCATGTCAAAACAGTCAGATTTAATCATGCCTGTTCTACTTTATGTTCAAAAAAAAAGGAAAAAAAATTTTTTTTTTCATTTAATGGTTTAATACTTCAAGGACTTATTTTGTATTTAAATAAGGTGAACTACCTTCCCCTGTTGATTATTCAGTTTTCCCAACATGGTAATATTTTATTTTTTCCTCATTGGACTATATTTTATGTTACGGGATCTGTTTTAAAGCTGTCTTTCCCCAGTAATCTGTCTGCTGGTTGTGGCCATCTTATATGTGACAGCTTAATTACACATATCTTCCAGAAAGAATACTCAGTAACTTAAAAATTTTTGAAGATACTTTCTTCCAGATGAAGCATTGTGTGTGTGTGTGTGTTGCTTTGTTTTGTTTTTGCAAGCATCGTCTCTACCACCCTCCTAAAAAAGGAGAAATTCGTTAGATTTTGGTTGTGATGATAAATCAGTTTGGGGAAAATAACATTTCCAAATATTTGGACTTCTCATTCAAGGACATTTCATGACTCTCCATTTACTCAACTCCTATTTATAAAATTAAGAAATTATAGAAGGCCCTAGAAGACTTCTACTTTTCCTTTTGGGTTATCCCTAGGTAATTAACACTTTTGTTCCTAATGTGGAAGGAATCTTAACTCACCATTATACCTTTCAACTGATTATTGCTTGTGTTTGAGGAAATCTTTGCTATTTTGTATATTTATCCTGTATCTATGCAATTCATTGATTGCTCTTACTGGTTATTTTTTTCAGTTAATTCTCCTGATTTTTTTGATGCAGAGAATGGCTGATACCCAACGAGGATAATTTTGTTAACATTTTCCTAGTACTTATGCCTTGTAACTCTGTTTCAGATATGAGTCCTCTAGGAATACAAATGAATGCAAATAACAGGAAACCTGCCTAATAAAAATGGAAGCAGTCAGAGCTGGGCTTATTTTTCTCCAGTTTCTCCAGGAACTTTACAGGGAAGCAATTTGTGGCCATTGCAGTGTGCTCAAAGAGAGCGTGGAAGACCAGACTCCTGGCTTCTGTTTCTCTGTCCATCCACATGTCTTCATGTCACAAGATGGCCCCAGTGCCTCCAGGCATCACATCCTGTTTCAGGCAGGAGGAAAGAGGAAGGTGAAGGGCAAAGGGCAAAGGGCCAAGGGCCAGAATGACTTGTCAGCAAGCCCTGCTGAGCCAACCGCCCCTCCCTCTCATGGCCAGAACTGAGTCAGCTGGCTGCCCCCTGAGTAGAAGGTGGGAGGTGGCTGGTGGGCCTGGAATGGGGCTTGGGTCAGCCAGGCAGCACTGACTGCAAGGTCCTGTTTTGACTGGTACATCCAGAATAGTATTAAATGCTGATTAGGGGGTGTATGTGTGTGTTTTGGCTTATAGTAATGGTAATGCCTCTGATACTCCCCAATATGTATGATCTCTTCTGGTTTAAGAGAGGGTTTCATCATGTTGAAGAATTATCTGTCTGGTTTGCATGGGGATGCCTTAGGGACGAGTGTTGCTTGTCATTAGATGTCATTTTAGCATCCATTCAGGTTCAGATGTTGGTGTTATACTTAGTCATGTGATGCGGGAATAGATTACCTGGAGGTAATTCCTCAGTTCCTGGGATAGATCATTTTTTGGTGGTTGTGGGTGACCGTTTAGGTTTCTAATTAAATCTGGTTTGCTAACATTACATTTAGAATTTTTCATCTCTAAATTTAAGTGAGATAATTTTATGGTTCTCTTTATATACTGTCTTTTCCTGATTTCGCTATCAGGTTTATGTTAACTTGGTGAAATGAATTAGTGACTTAACTTTCTTCTCTGTAACAGATTATATAGTATGGCAACACGCTGTCTTTGAAGGTTTGAAAGAGCTCACTTGCTAAGCAGTTGGAGGCTGATGCTTTTAAAAATGGATAGTTCCGTGAGAATTAAAAAAAAAAAAATTCTCCCATGGGTATCGGCGTTTCTCGGGTTTCTGGTCTTTTGAGTCAGTTTTGGGAAGTTACACGTTTCTAACAAATCACTTTCATCACATTTAAAAACTGTAGCTCACTTATCTGGAGTTTTCTTGATGGTGTTATTTCCTCCTTTGTTTTCCTCTTGTATTTGTTTCCTTATTTCTATTTTTAAGTTGCTTTCCTCTTTTATTCTTGCTTAGACCTGCCAGAATTTTCTTTGTTTTGTGCTTCCTACCTCCCTTCCCCTCCAAAGAACCAGAATTAATTACCTCCTTCTTTAAGCTTTACTGGCACTTTGCTTCTGTTAGGATTCTGTCTCCTGACCCGTGGGCTTTGCTAATAGCTCAGGAGTTCCTCAAGGGCAGGTGCCGAGCCTCTCTTGTTTCCACGTACCTACCCAGCACATGAACCCAGCACATGACGCATACCCAGTTCTTTACTTTTTGCTTCTCTGCCTGTGACTTTGCACACTTAATAGAGTTACAGGGAGGTTTCCATTGATGGCAGTCTGTGCGGTAGGTATCGCATAGACCTTCAGGGCTTTACGGAGAGGAAGATGCTTGCTCTCTTGGGTTCATCCCAAAGGGTAGCCCTTGCATCGACCTCCACGTCAAGGTAGTATTGTAATTGGCTGGCTATTTGGAAGACCCCAGAAGGTGGCTTGGATGGCCTTCAGGGGGTTCCTGGCCGCAGAGGGGGAAGCAGAGTTGGGAGAGCATCAGCGGGGTGATGTCCCATGGGAGGGGTGGCTTGGATCTCCTCAAGGTCTCTTGCTCCAACCTTAGGGCTCTTCTTGGAGATGCTGTGACACAGCCTTTGGCTCAGTGGAGTCTCACCCTGTGTATCAGTAAAGCTCAGACTGGCTTGGTTCAATTTGAAATTCTGTTCGTGTCTCTTGATTTAGACCTCTGTCAAGCCAATCCTTGAATTTAGGGTCTTTCTCTGACATCATCTGAATTAGTGGTTGGTATACGTGACCACGAGGAGATTGTCATTATTCAGCAGGAGTGGAGTGAGGGAGGAGAAATGCCACGATTTATATTGCATCATGTGAAATCAATTCGGAATTCTGATGGCATCCTTGTATTTTTTCCTTGGAGCTGGGTGATTTTCCACATAAGTTAGAGACAAGGAAGGAGTTGGCTGCCCATAAGGAGGTCCTTGGGCCCAGAGTTTTTGTCCAGGGGTAGGGGGATCCACAGGGTGGGCATGGGACCAGACCTGTACTGGAAACCTGTGAGGCCTTGCCACTGTCATTTGGTTCTGGGAAGTGTTTGTGGTGATCTGATACAGCATACTTTTGAGGAAACTTCATCTCCCAAATAATAATGCTAGGGCTTTTTCCTCTACAAAGGTGACCTGAACTGTTTTCCAGAAGGGACTGGGAGCATTCCAGGAGAAATGCCTCCCTTAGGTTTGCCCAGGGTCTTCCTGTTGGGTGAGCTAGTGTTCCCTTCAGGGCCCAGAAAGACCAGCCTTCACATTGAGGAAGCCTCTCTGTGCTCTTCATGGGGAAAAGTGTCAAATGTAATTGTAAGAGAAGTCTTTTCCTTTAAACAGTTGATTCAGAGATGTTGGAAGTTTAATTGGAGACCTTGTCTACATTTTTACATTTTCCTTAGGGACACAGAAACTAATATCTTTCTCCGGGTTGCTTTTAAAATTTATATTTAATGTCTTATTTGGGTCTCAGATGAAGTAAGTGGTTATACTTAGCTTTTCTTCCTGTGCATTTTACTCAGAGTAGCCTCTGGGTAGCACTTCTGTCCCAAGAGCTGGTCACCCTTTCATCTCAGTGATCTCCTTACTCACCAGTGTACCCAGTATGCATTGCAAGCTATTCTGACCTCTTGGTACTAGGATGACTGGTTTATCTTTCTCTTCCCCTTTGTTACAGGGATCCTATATGGGGATATGTTTTCTGTCTCCCTAGAGTCTGACGAAGTATTTGGCACACAGTAGGTGTTCATTAAAACAGGTGGAATTAGGTTGACATTCCAAGGGTTTTAGGGGACATCTGACTAGTTTGTGTGCTCCAAGGAGACCAAGTGCCTTTTCAAGTCTGCACCTCCGTGATTCTTCAAGCAGTCAGGCTGTTTATTTTAAGATTCAGAAAGTAAAGTGTTCATTTAGGAGACCACGCCTTTCACAATCCGATGCTACCCACTTCTGTTGACTCTCCCCCAGAGTCCCAGACTTGGGGGCTGTTTCTGCTCAGAAGGCAAGGAGGTTGCTGGCAAGTCCCTGGGCTCTGCAAAGGATGTGTCCTCATGTGGGCACTGCCCAGCTGGGTTACAACTTGTTTACTGCCGTTGGTTTTCAAGGGATGAGGTAATCTTAGCTCAGCTTAGTTTTATACACAGCCGTTTCGTTTGTGGAGGAAATCGTTGTCTCTTGAAGTTTTTAGGATGTTAGAGACGTTATGAATTGCAGTCTAGTGGGTAGCCTCATACAGAAGTGCATCTGACAAGCCCATTTCATAAGCACATTTCATTAGTCACAGTTGGATGGCAAGGTTTATTGTTTAACGTTTGTGTGTGTGTGGTGTGTGTGTGTTTAAGGAAAGGACGCCTCTGTGTAGACACCAAATGGTTTCAGAGGCCGAGAATGGCACGAAGGCATCGATATTTAGGAATCTGGACGTAATTCCCATTTCCTCTTACTCTGTTACTTCTGATCTCTGGGACTTGAGATAGCTGTTCATTGAACTGCTAGTTCAAAATACTGAGATGTAATGAAATGCAAATGTTGTGACCCACCAGGCCGGTGTGGGTCCCTGGGACCGGTCCTGAGGCAGATGCAGCCACTCCAAGCCGTGTCTTTAGTCGTTAAATCACTTTGGATGTGTTGACAACCTTAGAAAGTCACAACTTAGGGGGCGGGGGGAAAGTTCAAATTTGGAAAAAAAAAAAAAAGGTAAGGGAATGATCTCCTAGTGAGACAAGTTCTGCCTAAAATATAAAAGCTTTGAAGACATAAATTCTGTGTTATAAACAACTTGTAATTTTGATCGTTTCAGTTGTAACTCCAGCAGCCTCTATGATAGATCTTAAATATGTTTATCACAGCTGGAAAAATGCTTTATTGTCATCCTTGTTTATCATAATATACCACCTACTCTGGTTGTATCCACTGTAAGTCTGCTGTTTTGTTTTATGCTTTTTAATGGGGGAGAGGGAGTTGCAGATGAACGTAAACGATACCTAGAAATTTAAACAGGAAAAAAAAAAGATGTATTCAGCCAGTGTTCTTTCCAGGTTATAGCTAGACGTCAGCTGGCAGCCTCCAAGCTGTGGTTTATTGAATAATACTTAATACTTAGCACAGCCCTTGGTGAAGATCTTTTTATGGCCTTTTCTGAATGTTTTACAAACATAACTAAAGCTTACCCAGATGAGAGCAGGGAGCTTTCTTTCTTTTTTTTTTAAAGGAGCAAAATTCGGCCCTTGGGATGCTGCATTTTAGAGAGCAGAGAGAGACTTGTGCCTATGGGGAGACCCTCTGTGTTCTGGGAGGGCTTGCATAGGGTTTGGGCTTGGTAAATCTGGGCTTGCATTCCCCCCCGCATTAATATTTAGTGACCAATTTCAGGTAGATTATGGAGTTTCCCTGGGCTTCAGGATGTTTGGGAAACCTCATGAAGAGTTGGGTCCCCTACTCTATGCTCTACACTTTTTCTTCCTCTTCTTATCCTCTAAACCAGAGATTGTCCCTGCATTCATCATTCATAGCTTTGATTTTGCCCTGCCACTCTGCCCATAATTGGGTGCCATTTGTTAACATAATCTGGAAATTGCAAATTCATTTTAATACTATCTTAGGCCAAGTGTAATGAGGAAAGTCAGTTATACAGTCCCAAATCATATTACAAAGTTAAAAGGAAACCAGTTTAGGTTATTTTAATTTATCTGTTTCTTTGCCATTCCATCCGATGGATACTGGACGGTTGAATTTCACTAGGTTGAAAATCTGAAGATTGGTTCTTAGCCATTTCAGAATTCCATTTAACTTTGCAGTTGGAGCTCTCTGCTTGCAAGAAGAATGATGCTGTGTTTGGATTCATCGTCAACATCACTGTGATTTCTGGGAACTGGATGGAAATGGTGGATGGTGGGAATAAGAGAGCCCAACAGTGGTGTGTTGTGTTCCGCAGATCCCCGGGAACAGCCCACTGTGGGTCCTCACAGAGGCCGCAACTTACAAGAGCACAGACCCTAATTCCTGCTTGAGTTGGTTGGCGCAGGGGGCTCAGGCATATGGGGCACCAGCTTTGCCGGGGTTTCCCGTCCGCAGCTTCCTGCAGTGTTCTCCTCCTGTATGCCCTGCTGGGAAGGTCTTCCTCTTCCAACTCTCTGCCCTTTGGCATCGTTCCAGTGGCTCAGACACAGCCTCTTTCCTGGACCTCCAGAGGCAGCCCTAACTGCCTCAGATCTCCTGTGTATTTGCCGATTGCATGCCCGGGGTCTCTGTGAGATGACTCTTGAGAGCTGAGCCCCCAAGGGGTACCCCCAAATGACTGTTGAAGGTGGGAGAAGGGTGTGCAAGAGACCAGTGTGCTCCTGGTGTTGCAGATCTGGTTCGGGGCTGGCGAGCAGGGTCCCTTTCCTGTACCCTGTGCAGCCTCATCACTGAGCCTTTGGGCTATAGCTTCTTCGGATGGTGGATCGGCATTCAGTACCCGAAGCTACTTTGAACTTTGCTTGGAACAGTGTCAGACAGGAGCAAATGCACTCCCCGCATCCCCAGTTTTGATTGTGCACGTAATGTAAAATTTATATATACATAACATAAAATATACATAAAATTGACCATAGTAACCATTTTTAAGTGTACAGTTCAGTGACATTCAATATTTTCACCCTGTTGTGCATCCATCCCTACCATCTATTTCCAGAACTCTTTTAATATTGCAAAACTAAAACCGTCCTAGTTTAACAAACAGCATCTTCCCATCTCTGCACCCTTTTCCTGCTCCCAGTCCTTGCTAACCACCATTTGACCCCCCCGTCTCTACGAATTTGACTGCTCTGGGGACCTGATAGAAGTGGCATCGAACACCATTTGTCCTTTTGTGTCTGGCTCATTCACTTAGACGATGTTTGCAAGGCCCACCCACGTTGTAGCCTATGTCGGAATTTCCTTTCTTTTCAAGGCTGAGTCATATTCCATTATTTGGATAAACAGCATTTTGTATATCCATTCATCTGTCCGTGGGCACGTGGTCGCTTCTATCTTTTGGCGACTGTGCAAAGTGCTGGTATGCACACGGGTGTGCCGATGTCTTTGTGAGTCCCTGCTCTCGGTTCTTCGGGTGTGTACCAGATGGGGAATTGCTGCATCACGTGGTAATTCTGTGTAGGATTTTCAAGGAACCACGATACTGTTTTCTACCACTGTGGCGCTGTTTTACGTTCCCACCAGCATTGCGCACGGGGTCCAGCTTCGCCACATCCTCGTCGATGTTTGTTCTGTTTGTGCAGTGGATTGGTAGTAGCCATCCTACTGGGTATGAGAAGGGAGCTTATTTTCGATGGAGGGCATTTTAGAGTTTAAGCCAATTTCAGTGAAGTGTTGGACTTTTCATGGGCACACGTGGGCTGAAAACCTGAAGGTTTTCGGCGGAGGAAAGGAGCGAGAAGGTATGAATGACTGTTAGTAGCTGATTTGGTACCGGTCATTCATTTGCCCCGTGTTTACTAGGCACCTGCTATTCTGCAGGCCTGTGCTGGGGAGGCCTTGTGAAAGACCAAGGACAGATGCAATGCGGTCCTTGCTGCCCAAGGGCTCACAGTCCAGTAGGTTAGTTAGTGAGGCCCAGTGACACCAGGGGGAAGATAAGTGCCATCTGGTGCAAAGCAGAGAGTAGAGGATGGAAATGGCGCCAAGGTGATTTTTTTTAAAGGTTTTATTTAGTTACGGGGCGGGGGGAGGGGCAGAGGGAGAGGGACAAGCAGACTCCCCGCTGAGCAGGAGGCCTGACGAGGGGCTCAGTCCCAGAACCCTGAGATCACAACCTGAGCTGAAGGCTGACTGGCATAGAGAAGATGGGTGTTTTGGTAGAAGGAACTACTGAGAAGCCTGTGCGCCTAGTGTCTTAGATACTGGGAAATTAAGGTGGGTTCATACCAGAAACTGAGACTGGTGGTGTTGGCATGGGTCAGATTACAAAGGGTCTTACAGGCCATTCTAAGGAGGTTTGATTTTATCTGGAAGGTGCAGGGAGCCTTTGGAGAACTTGAAGTGAGGAAATGGGCACCATCAGATTTGTATTTTAGGAAGACTGCCTTGGAATCAGGGTAGAGAGTAGATTATAAAGGGTTAGACTTGGGGGTCGAGTCCCCATCCAGGTGTGTGCTGTGTAGTAATCAGGGAAGGAGTGGTGGCAGTGGCAGTGAGGGCTTGGTATAGATGCTACCGCATCCCGAAGTGGCCGTTGCATAAAGGTTAAATTCAGACCAAGAAAAGTTCAAAGGACAGCTCTCAGTCTCGTTTGGCCTTCAGACTTTAGCTTTGCCAACCGTGGCCTCCAGCGGAAGGTGGAAGTCACTGATCGCTCAGCTGAAAGTAAAACTCAAGACCGCCGGCCCCTGTGCAGTGACAGGAGTGTCTGTACCCAGCTGGGGGTTTTTGCTCGTAGGACCGCAGCGGAGGCCACGTGTTCTGCAGCTTGTGGCGAGAGACAGAGGCTGTTAGGGAGGGCACAGGGCCCAGTGGTCGAAGGTCTCTGCCTGCCTGCCTGCTTGGTATTTAAAGGAGTAGGTCGCTGCCCACCAGGCTTCCCTGGGTGTTCTCCGGCAAGCTGAACTTGGACTCATGTTTCAGGCGTGGGTGCAGGGGTTGGGCTTGTGGATTCCAGCCCTGGCCCGTGTGCATCACCACGCTCTTGCTCACTACACACAGTGGTACCTGGGTGCGTTACGACCGTATTGTACCATCTGTGTCCCATTGTGCGGCGTCAGTAGGTGTGGGAATGATGTTATCTCTTTTCTGGGGGGGGGGATCCAGGCCAATTTCTGCTGGGTGTGCTGCATATTTTGATTGATTGGTTGATTTTATTTGAAACAGAGCGAGCAGGGGGAGGGGCAGAAGGAGAGGGAGAGAGAGAGACTCTTAGACTCCACGCTGAGTGGAGAGCTCGATACGGGGCTTGACCTCAGCACCCTGAGATCACAACCCGAGCCAAAATCAAGAGCTGGGTGGGTGCTTCACCGACTGAGCCATCCAGGCACCCCGTGCGGTGTGTCTTTGGAAACATCTCTGCTTTGTTGCATGAGACCAGGGCTTTGTTTCCATCCTGCCGCCAACGAGTGGGGGAATTTGGGGAAAGCCACTGACTCTCTCTAGAGCTCTGTTTATTCATCTGTAAGTTGGTATTATAGAGGTTGAAGGCTCAAGAGTTTCTGATTAGTGATCTGTAACTCCGGAGGCCTGCAGATGGGGTTCAGAAGACCTCTTGCAACTGCACACAAACTCTTTGTAAGTACAGGTCTTTGGAGAAAGGGCCCAGGCTTTATCCCACCTCCTGAGAGACGCAGGGCCTGAAAAGCACTGTGATCAATGTCAGAGGCTCCACACTTGCATGAATCAGCACGGGCATCCGGACCGCCCCTCCCTGGCCTAACACTCCCCTCTCCCTCCTCTGAGTGCTGGTGGGTGACTTGGGCCTGCCCAGAGGTTCCAGTCGAGGAAGCAGAAACTCAGCGAGGGTTAACGAAATTAAATCATGCCGAGAAAAGTCGATGTTAGTGAAATTAAGTCACTTGATCTTTAAAAGCATCATAGAATGTCAGTTTCTCATATTCATCGTGCCCCGCCCTCCCTCAAGGTAGCTTCCAGTTCTTGCTGTTGGTTTGTTTTTGAGGTCCTTTTCGAGGAGAAGCAGCTCTGGGTGTTAGTAGGAGGTAGTTAGTTGCCCGGCTGGGGACCCAGGGGTTTGTCATAGAAAGTATTAATCCAAAGTGTGACAGGCTGCTGACTGCTGGAGGAGACCTTGCATAGTTTAAAGATGGTTCAGAAGACACAGTAGGATCCTGCTGTACTTGCCTGCCATCGTGGGAATCTGTTCCCATGTTTCTGGAGCTCTGCCGGGCGCTGTAGTGGAGAGCAGCATCGGTACCCTGCAGACCCTGTTGGAGAGAAGGATTCTGTTTCCAGTGGTCTAGCGGACCTGTGAGTGGGGGTGGGGGGGTTGCTGTGGGCCGTGGTGGGGGGTTAGGGGCGCGTGGTCCTGGAAGCAGGACGACAAAATGCTTGTCCGCTCCTTTGGGTGTGGTTTAGGGCCAAGGAGATGCAGCAAGGAAGGAATAACCTGCTAGCGTTTATTATCATTTTGATGATGATTATAACAAAAATGATATGCTTTCCGTAAAATCCTTAACCAGAAGGGAAGGTGCAAGCGCCCCGAGCCCCCTCCTGCTCCTCTCTCTTCGGACTCTTGTTCCTTCTATCTACTTCCCACAGGTGAGCTTTGCAGATACTCACCACGCACAGCAAAATGTCGTGTCCTCCGTCCTTTTAACACATCAACGTGCAATTTGTGGTTTTTCGATCTACTGTGTCTTGGACGTCTTCCTGTAGTGGAGTGATACTTTGTTTTTAAAATGGCTTTGGGTGTAGAAGTAATCCATGAATATATGCTCCTTGCAAAAATGAAAATGGCACATCACAGAGGGGAAGGTGACGGCTGTAACCTGTCTGTCCTCTCCCTGCCCCTGGAGGTAACCATGCCTGACCACTCAGTGAGTGGCCCTCCAGGTGTTTTCTCCTGCGTGTGTATGTAGACACCAGTATAAACTGGGGAGGGGGTTGGTAGGTGAGAACGGGAAGCACCTGCAGAGTGATACAGACAGCTGTGGTTTGGGGGGCAGGGGGGAAGGGCAGAGGGAGAGGGAGAGAGAGAGAATCCCAAGCAGACTCCATGTTCAGTGTAGAGCCAGATGTGGGGCTTGATCTCACAACTTTGAGATCATGACCTGAGCTGAAATCAAGTGAGATGCTTAACAGACTCAGCCACCCAGGTGCCCCTAGATAGTTTAAAAAAAAAAAAAAAGGCAAAAACAAAAACATAAATATGATCCCTAATTGTCCTGAGCCCTGTTCCTTTTAAATACTCTTTTCTATTAGAATAGTTTTAGATTTATAGATGAGCTGCTGCGACAGTACGGAGTTCCTGCCCACCCCTTCACAGCTTCCCCTCTAACGTCACGCGTGGCCAGCATCACTGCTTTCTGTTCATTACCTACACTCAGTACTGGACTTGGATCTCACCAGGGTTTGCCCAGTAATTCTTCTCTTGTCCCGGCATCCCACGCAGGACCCTGCATTGCGTTTAGTCTCTGTGTCTCCATCAGCTCCTCTGGTCTGTGACGGTTTCTCAGACTTTCCTTGGTGGCTGTGACCGCTCTGAGGAGCACTGGGCAGGTATATGGGGAGTGTCCCTTCATTTGGGTTTGTCTGATGGTTTTCCTGTGGTGAGACTGGGATCATGGGTTTGGAGTGGGAAGACCCTGGAAGTAAAGAGCTTTTCTGCTCCAGCCTGTCCAGGGAACACCCTGTCAGCATGTCTGATCCCCAGGGATGTTATCTCTGACACCCCCCCACCCCACCCCGGCTGATGTGGCGTTCACTGGGCTTCTCTCCTACAAAGGGGCTTTTTAAAAATCAGCTACGTATCATCGATACTCTGTTCTTTCCGCTTGCTCTGGATTGATCGCTGTAAGGGGGACTTGTAGTTTCTGTGAAAGATGGACATACAGGTTGTATGTCCCAGTTTTTGATTTTATAAATAAGATTCCAGGGAATACTTTCTGTCCGTTTGCCCCAGCTATGGGAGGGGTGGTCCTGAGAAGCTAGGGACTGGGTCCCAGGCTTTGGACATTCAGATTTTTGTGTTGACGTTGCCTTCCCGGAATGGTCGTAAATGTGCCATTGACACATTGCCTCATGTCTCCCCCAAGCTTGGTGTTATTAGATTTGCAACTTTTTGCTAATCTGAGAATTTAAAAATGTTTTAGTTCACGTGTTGATGATACCCTGGAAAACCAGAATGTCGGTGAGCACAAAGACTAGACCCTGCAGTAGCATTTGCTGAGCATTTATTTAGTACAAAACTCTGAGAGGGAAAAAAAATCGTGATCTTTTCTCGAGGAATCAGAGCCTTCATTTAAAAATCTCTTTTCCCGGGGCGCCTGGGTGGCTCAGTGGGTTAAGCCGCTGCCTTCGGCTCGGGTCATGATCTCGGGGTCCTGGGATCGAGCCCCGCGTCCGGCTCTCTGCTCGGCGGGGAGCCTGCTTCCTCCTCTCTCTCTGCCTGCCTCTCTGCCTGCTTGTGATCTCTCTCTGTCAAATAAATAAATAAAATCTTTAAAAAAAAAATAAAAAAAAATAAAAATCTCTTTTCCCCACGACATCCACCTAAGATAGTCTCCTAGGGGCTCTGGGTGTTAGTTGGTTAAGCGTCTGCCTTTGGTGCAGGTCATGATCTCCAGGTCCTGGGATCCAGCCCTGCGGTGGGCTCCTGGCTCAGCAGGGAGTCTGCTTCTCCCTCTCCCTTCACCTCTCTCCCTGCTCAAGCTCTCTCTCTCTCTCTCTATGTCTCTGTCTCAATTGAATAAATAAAATCTTTAAAAAAAAATTCTCCTTGGGCATAGGCGCCAGGATTTAAATACAGAAGCACTCATTAGATGCTAGCCTGGGTGGGATGCGGGAGTGGTCAAGCCACATGAGAACCTGGGGTCCTTCCTCTCCAGGGTCATTACACTTTGCTAGGGGTTTGGCTCCTGTCTCCTTTGCCTGAGGCGAGTTATCTGGTCTAGTTGAAATCCCGTGTTCCAGGTTTGCAAGCTCCGTCTCCATCCACCGATGACACTATCACATGGACAGGAAGAGTTCTGACCTCCATAGTGAGCAGGGAGGGGCAGTGGAGCGTGTGCAAGCCCACTCCCTCCCCTCCAGCCCAGTTGCTTGATGCCACGTGAGCACCTGCTCCTCAGTGCCCCTCCATCCCAGTGGGGCTGGGACTGGGAGCCCCATGAGGCCGGGTCCAGAAGGAGCAGAAGGCAGCTGGTGTGAGAGGTGCTGGGCCTGAGCTGGAGAGCATTATTCCTGCCTGTTAGTAGTGTCACCCTGCATGTGGTGGGACAGGCTTTATCACTCTTCTGCAGGGACTTGAGGCTTTGGTTCAGATTTTTTTCCTCCTTTGCAAACAGCTCCACTGGAATCATGTACTCGGTAGGGCCCCGGGAAGGCTGGTCTGCCAGGCTCCCGAGCACAGCTACTGTCCAGTGGCCCTTGCCTCCAGCTGCAGAACACGAAGGATGTTGCCGACCTGGTCAGGGGGCTATCTGGGGCTGGCTTCTCCCCCCACATGTGGATCACAGAGGCCGGCCTTGTCCAAGTGCCACGTGTGGGGCTGGCTCTGCCTCCCCAGGGCCTGTTTGTTCCTGCAAAGATGGTCATCTGTTTTCTGCGTTTCCCGGCTGTCTGTGGTAGAAATCGTAAAGGCTGTACCCCATGTTACCCTAAAGAGGGAAGATGGGAGAAACTCTGGACTCTCTAAGGGAAGGTGCTGGGGGCGGGGCTTTTCCACCGCAACTGTATTCTCTCCAGCTCCCATCCGAATTGTGTCTGCTACCCTGTACCGAGGAGCTCTGGCATTTACGCCGTCGTGCTGAACTGCCACACTTCTATTAGTTTAATTCTGCAAGCTAAAATTCATAATGTTCTTGTCTCCATGGATGTACCTTTTAAGCAAATTAGCCCAGTAACAGGCTGGGGTGTGAGGGTGCAGGGAGACCGAACTGGGTATCAGGGGGCTACTCAGAGGAGTGTCATTTCATGCCGGGCTCATTCATCCTCTATGACAGTTCGTCAAGTGGGCGTGCGTGTCACCCCTTCACTAATGAGAAGGAGCCTTGGGCAGGCTCCAGGGCCCTGGCTGTACCACTGGGTGGCTTTGCGAGCACCTGCCACCTTGCTGGAGTGAGTGGGGACAGCTGCATGGCTTCACCCCCTTGCCTCAGGGCCTCCGGCTGCAGGACCCTGGCCCCGGCACCCCTGAGCCTGCTTGAATGGAAGGCCCGGAGGAGAGGGGGATGCCGATGCTGATGCTGATGGAGGGAGACGTTGCCTCTCACCGCTCACTGCGTGGTTTAAAGGCAAGAGTTGCTCATGCTTGTCCAAGTTCTCCATATAGTTGAGAGTTCCATTGTTCCCTACCTGAATGTGTAAAGAAAAAAAAAATTTCTCAATGGCTCTGGAAGAACAGAGATTTTTCGGTTGGGCTGGTAGCTCTCTTAACGTTGTGTGATCTGAATTTCAGCATCAAATAAAGAAGGGGTGTGCTAAGGTCGAGGGGGCTGGCTTCTCTGTGACTTGCAGAGGAAAGTTTGACCCGTTTCTGAGTAGAATTGTTACAAAGAGCAATGCGTGGAGGGAAAACTATTTGAGTGTCGAGATAAAGGTGGGTCTGTGATTTTATGGGGGCACAGAGAGTGATGAGGAGCAGTTATCTGGTCTAGTTGAAATCCCGTGTTCCAGGTTTGCGAGCTCCGTCTCCATCCACCGACGACACTATCACATGGACAGGAAGAGTTCTTGTACTTGGGTGAGATTGTGTCTTTGGTCTATTTTTTCCCCGTGGTTTGTGAACAACAACAAAAAAAGAATTTGACATGCTGCAGTGGAGTTAGCTTATGGCGATAGTCTATGCTTTTTGGTGGAACATGAGGTCGGAAACAGGAACAGTTAACCTCCTTGGTCACCATCTTGTCCCTTGGTATGTGGATGGGGATACTTGTAAGGCTCTTTTCCTGTGGCGGGTCAGAGCTTCGGGCTTGACAGCAGTGTCTACCCTGAGAGCCGTTAAAGGGGTGCCGATGATGGTCAGAGGGTCCTGGGGTACGCACGTGTGGAGAGGGGCTCACCCACACCCATGCACATGGCCGTGGTGGCATCCTTGCCACCACGAAGGACCTCCGAAGAGGAATTCTCTGCTACAGGGTGGTGGGAGGAAATCAAAATTTAAGCCCCAGTTCTGCCCTGCTCCTCCCGTAACAGAGTGACCCTCGTGGGTCATTTGGTTGTTTAGTCTTGGTGTCCTCAGCTGTAAACAGGGCAGACAGTACAGCTGCAGAGTTAGCAGTAAATGCAGTCAGGCTTATGAGATCTCCATAGACCTTTATTACCTCTTTAGGCAGCCCTGCCTGTCTTCAAGTAAATCCCACTGTGTGTTCTCCTGTGGAGCCCGTATCTGTTCCCCCGTGGGGGTCCAAGTTCTGTGTTCCCCTCCCCCATCAGGGTCACATAGGACCCTGCAGCCAGGAGAGGGATTTCTGGTGCCTGCTCCTTCCTGGTGTCACGTGGATATTCTCCGCTTTGGTCTCATCTCTTTTCAGCTATGGAGACAGAAACCCAGTTTGGGGGAGCTCTCCTCTGGCCCCTTACTCTCTGCTAAGTCTCCCTTAGTACAGTCTAAGACCACCTGACTTTTTCTTTCTTTCTTTCTTTCTTTTTTTTTTTTTTTGGCAGTTACAACGCCCCATCATCACATGCAGAAATTATATCCAATTAAATCTCCCGAGTCTTTTTCACACCTCCTACATTTGTGCATTTCTTTTTTTTGCACCCAAGTGTCCAAATAACATTATTTCCTCTCGATTGCAATTCCAATCTGTTGATCTTTTTAGCTCTTGACTCTGTCATCCAATGTATTTGCCATCTCTCCTAGAAACTTGGCATCCTTGAATTAGATAAACATTTTATCTGTGCTGTTGTTCAAGTAATTGATAAAAATGTTGAAACATACAGGACGCAGAAAGAGCCCTGTGACCTTCCACTAGAGACCTTCTTTGGGCCATTCATTCATCAGCGCTTTGGAGGGTGAATTGCACTTTTACCCAGCTTGTCTAATGTAGCTCATCAAGGGTGTGATGAGATTTTAACAAGGCACTGTAGATCAAGTCTAGTGTCCCCACAATCTACCAATTAAAAAAAAAATCCTAAGGAAAAAAAAAATCCAAAAAAATCACAAGTCCTTGTGGGTTAGGATGGCTTAAGGCTTATGACCCATGGTTTCCCGCTACAGCAGTATGTTTCTTTTATTCTGACTTTGGTTGATAAGACTGCTGGAGTGCAGTAGGGAATGTTGCTACTAGGTCGTTTGGGTTTTGGGCTATTAGCTAGAGCAGGGTGGGACTGAGCGAGAGGTGTTTAACTGATCTTTTTGGGGGAGGTCTGGGAGGGCATGGTTCAGGATATCCTCTCCTGCCAGAGCAGCGAGAGTGGCCTCAATGGGCCACTGACCAGGCTGGTGGGTGGACGCCCCCGAGGCATGGATGGAGAAATCCCAAAGCAGAGGGTACATGGTCTTGGTAGAAATTGTAGCATACCTTAGTGAAGGAGTCAGGGATGCATCAGCCTCCAGATGCCTGGGTAAGAACAGAGTGAAAAAAATACCTCTCTGGAGGTGTTGGAGCTGAATAATAAATGCAGATATGATAGAGGGTACAAAGACCTTCACAAGAGTGGGAGTGATAATGGGAGGGGGTGGCGTGGACAGGCTGGAGTGTGATTCCCCCTTGTCATGCTTTCTCTACCACATCTTACAAGGCAAAGAGCTGTGTGGACCTATAGCTGTATCTGGCCATAAGATACAATTTGTCGACACCCAGAGCTAGAAGATTGAGCAAATGGAGCAAGGAGGATTCTGCCTTTGGGTTGTATCAGATCATGAGGGTCAGCCACAGGCTCATTTGCAGAGGTGGTGACCTGCATGGGGGTTTTAGCTTCTGCCCACTCCCTAGGGAGGGGCACACGGGCGTCTGTCTGTGTGACCACTTACACCTGCGGGGAGTGCTCAGAGCCCTTTTCCCTGGGGAGTCTGTACGGGGCTCTTGCTGAGACCTGCTGTTTGTGCCCCGAGGTCTGGCTGTGCTGGGTGCCACCCCACAGCCATGCCTGGCCTGGAGGCAGAGTTCTGAATGCACCGCCTGTCGGGGAGCCTGCTTTCCTTCCTGCTGGGCTCTCCTTGGGCCTCACTGGTGGATGGGCAGCACGGCCTGTCTTTAGCTGTCCGTTTACAGTTGTGTGACCCACAGGAGGGGCAGAATAAAATGCAGTGAAAGTTTTCCCTTCTTCTTGAAAGAAAAAAAAGTGTGGTCAAATTCACATAACCTGAAATTCACCATCTTAACCAGTTTTCAGTGTACAGTCCTGTTAAGTACATTCGCATTGTGGCATAGCCAATCTCCAGAACTCTCTTCATCTGGAAAAGAGGAGACCCTGCACCCATTAACCAACAACCCCCCCTCCCTGCTTCTCACGCCCTGCACGTGCCATTCTGCTTTCCATCTCTGTGAATTGGACCACTGTAGCTAGTGGAATCATACAGTATTTGTACTTCTGTCCTGGCTAATTTCACTTAGCAGGGGGTCCTCAAGGTTCCTTTGTGCTGTAGCAGGTGTCTGAAGTCCCTTCCTTTTTAAGGCCAAATAATATTCCCGTGTACGAATAGACCACATTTTGTGTGTCTGTCCATCCATCAGTGGACACTTGAGTTGCTTTCTCCTTTAGGCCCTTGGGAATGATGCCGCTATGGACATGGGTGTGCAGTCCTCTCTATTTTTGTTTAGTTACTGACCACTGCCAGGATGACCACTCCCAAAATCCTTATTTTTATGGTATTCATGCCCAGGCTCCTCCATGGTCGTTCTGTCCCTTTGTGAGGGCTGAGGCCATGCATCTGTCTGGGGTTTCCCCATTGGTTTCTTTAGCACCTTCTGTTCCAGGCGCTGTTCCCTTTGCCCTTCTCCAGTGGCCATGCTTTGGTTCTCTTCCTGCTCTCCTTGGACTCTCCCTCCCCTTTCTTCTCACTGGTTCAGTCCCTGCCGCTCCCCTCCCCTAGCTCCACGTGGCCCCAGCTGCCATCAGCAGCTACTGGTGTGTGTTCCTTTTGGTGAGACTTGCTTGTCCCAGGAGTTGTCTCTGGGCATCAGAGATCTGGTGTCCTGTCATGTTTTGTGTGACGGCTCTTTGCTGTAGATATGTGTTGACTCTTGGGACATGCAGCAGGGGCAGCTGAGTGTGCATCAGGCCCGTGGTGCTGACTCCATTCGTGTGGTGGCAGGTGAACCTGGGAGTCTGCATTAGAGACACGGGGTGTGCTGGTTTTAGGGCCCCGCCAGGACAAGCCGCTCCAGGAGGGCAGGAATAATATGTTGATTTTGTTCCCTGCTGACTTCTGAGCCCCGGGGAAGTATATATCTGCACGCTGTAGGTGTTTTATCAGTATTTGTGGGAGGACTAAATAAATGTAGTCCCAAACCTGCATCTGAATTGTGGGGAAAGTGAGGCACAGAGCAGGGAAGCGGCTGACCTCAGGCCAAGTGGCAGGGTGTCCCCTCCCCTCTGACAAAGGCCCCAAGTCAACTAAAAGGCCTCAACAATTCCAGAGACTGACCTTTCACACCAGATCCGTGAAGACGTGCAGCCCGGTGCAGGGGGAGCAGAGGAGGGGGACTCGTACCCCGGTAATGAGTTTGTGTAGATAACGGGCTAATTGCAAGAGTACGGGTCACTTGAGGTAACTGGAACATTTTATAATATTTTTGAAATGAGGATGTGAACTGGAATGATGTAACGCGTTCTATAAAAGCCGGTGAGATAGGATGGGGGCCACAGGGCTAACTTTTATTTGGAAGGTTAGCCTGGTTCTGAGCAGAAAACCCAAAGTCAAGAGAGAGGGGAGAAGGCGGCGGGAGGAGCCTGTATTTTCCAGGTCAGGCTGCAGCTTCTGGGCTTGCCTCCTCCTGGCTCTGTAGCTCCCCTCCTCTAGCCCACAGGGACCCACAGCGCCATCCGCTGGCTGTACAGATTCCCTGTTTGGTGGTTTAGGGTGCTTTCTGGCTTGCACTTGCCTGCCTGGTGGTGGTGCTCCCCTGGGAGGCCTGGCAGCAAAGCCTGATGCAGCTCCCCTGGGCCCATGGGGGGCTGAGTGGCTGGTAGTGGGTGGAGGGTATAACCAAGGGAGTCTAGTCCTCGTGTGCCCTTTCATCAAAAAGGCAACCAGCTGGGGTGCCTGCGGGGCTCAGTTGGTTAAGCATCTGCCTTCTGCTTAGATCATGATCTCAGAGTCCTGGGATCGAGCCCCGTGTCAGGCTCCAGGCTCCCTGCTTAGCGGGTAGTCTGCTTCTCCCTCTCCCTACACCCCTTCAACCCTCCACTCTCTCTCTCTCTCTTTCTCAAATAAATAAATATATTTTTAAAGATTTTATTTATTTAACACAGATTACAAGCAGGTAGAGAGGCAGGCAGGGTTGGGGCGGGGGTGCGGGGAAGTAGGCCCCCTGGTGAGCAGAGGGCCCAATGCGGGGCTCAATTCCAGGACCCTGAGATCATGACCTGAGCTGAAGGCAGAGGCTTAACCCTCTGAGCCACCCAGGCACCCCTAAGTAAAATATTTTTTTAAACCATTGGGACTGGGAATAGTTACAAAGGATTCAGAGCTCTTATAAATAACGATGATTTAAAATATAGGGACTTAGAATATTGGACTTTCGATATTTTAAGATCAGAAAGGAGTTTGGAATCACCATGAGAGCAAAGTTATTTTCATGAAGACCCAGGAAAATAGGTGTTGTTCTTCCATTGGGGCAAAGACGGCTTCGTTCTGTAACCATCTCTGAAGTTCCAGGTGCTTTATGTGATGGGGACACTGGGGCTTATGTTCCCTCCAGTCTTTGAAGTATTTCCCAGTGAAGTTTCCATTTCTTCATCGGAGAGGCAGGATATAAACATCTCAGCCCGCTTTATGAATTCTTTGCCACATCGTAGCATGCTCTGTTAACGCTCTGGAGCCTTCAGGGCTACATCTTACGTGTGAATGGGTTTTTAGATGATGTTTATATGTGTGATAGAGATGGCTCTTCTGCGGGACAGTGGAGGACAATTTGTGCCTTGAAAAATACACTTAATTTTTAATTTCTGTTTGGAAAGTCACCTGCACCATGTAATCCCTTGCATTCTTAGGACTGTCCTTAGCTGTGGAGCATTTGTCAGGTGGTAGGGACTGCTTGCCTGGCTAGTAACATATCAATTACATATACAATATAAACACATTCTCCTTGACGCATGAAGATAAAAAAGGCTCAACATGAATTGTGTCTATTTACACTTACATAGAAAATTCTACTCTAACAAACTCTGGAATATTCATAGTGTTTGTTATCACAACATTGTCTTTCTACCCCCCTCCCCCATTTCTGATTTTTTGGTTCCTTGCCGGCAGGGAAGGAGTGGGCATCGACAAAGCCATGCCTCCCTTTCCCTGCCTGCCCAGGGGCTAGGGGCTGGGAATCCAGCAGCCAGAGGTGGACAGCCCCTCCCTCCGCCTGACACCTTGCCCCCTTGCCTTTCCTGGCAAGACCCTGCTTGTTCGTTCAGACCATCCTCAGGGATCCCCTCCTCTGAGATGGCTTCCTGACCTCCCTAGAGATGGGGAGTTGTGAGCCCCCGTCTTCGTGGTCCCACAGCCCTGCTCATTGACCTGTTAAAACTTTTACCTCACTTAATTTGGCCCTAGCTGAGGAGAGAGGTGGTTGCTCTGTCTGCTTGTCCAAAATTCACATGAATTTTGGATTCACATGAATACACATGAATCCTCTCCTAACCTCTTAAACGAGTGTGGCTTTCACAGAGTCCAGAGTTTTTAGAGTACTAACTTAACTGGTTCCAAAGAATTCATTTTATGGGACGTAAAGAACTTGTATAGAGGGCCAGTGTCGGGGTCGGGGAGGGAATGGTTATGTTGTATTGAACTTTACCACCAAGAACTAGAGGGGACAACTGGTTGACTAACGTTTTACTCGTTCTGCCTACAGACCTGTAGTAAAATGCTAATGATGCTTCCCGATGTCTTTTATTTCCATGTGTGAGTTAAGACTGCCCCATATTTTCAAGAAGAGTTGATTAGATTTAAAAACATTTTTTATTAGGTAACTACCTCTGATCATCTTTCATGGAATTGGGTGTCAGAAGGCTAATCAACAAATTTGTTCATTTACCCCTTTGTTGTGGGTTGTTAATAATTTAGTTTGGGGCAACGGAATGGTTGAATGTTTTTAAGGAATGTTTAATTTATGTAGTAACATTGCTTAAAGCTCAGTGCTGGCCACAGGAACACAAAAGCACACCTCTGATCTTTAGGACATCTTCCTTAGGGTACCTGTTTTTCAGCTTCGGAAGGGTAACTCACTTCTTGGGGGCAGGAGCCCATAAATGGCACTGAGGACTCGGACCCATCCCGTTTCTCCTTTTCAGCAAGACTGTGTTTAGCGTAGAGCATGTACTAAAGCCGTTACTGAGTTCCTTCTATAGCTTTTCCATATCCTTAGATACGCGGCTTTTCTTTTGCGGGTTTTCTCAGGCAACTGCTTGTTATTAACCCTTCTCATAGTAGCAGATCTTAGGAATTTATTTCCCAAATATGTATAGTTTGTTTTTTCCATTCACTGAAGTCCCTAGAGCAGAAATTCTACCTTTTGATGTTTTAAGAAATATGTAGGAATTTATTGGGAGCAGTGTCCTTTCAACTGAAAGACTTAATTAAAAAAATCTTATTTTAGGGGCGCCTGGGTGGCTCAGTGGGTTAAAGCTTCTGCCTTTGGCTCGGGTCATGATCTCAGGGTCCTGGGGTGGAGCCCCGCATCGGGCTCTCTGCTCAGCAGGGAGCCTGCTTCCCTCCCTCTCTCTCTGCCTAGTTGTGATTTCTGTCTGTCAAATAAATAAATAAAATCTTAAAAAAAAGATCTTATTTTGGGGGAAGTGATTTCTATCTCCCAGGCCCTCACCTGCCTGCCTCCCTGCCTGCCCACCTCCAAGGGGGCCTGGCTTGGGTACCAGGCCACCCTGTGCCTCCCATCCTTCCTGGGCCCTCTGCTCCCGCACTGGCGGTCCTCCATCTGTTTCGTTCTGCCGTTCCTGTTCGCTGGCTTTGGGCCTGCTGCCCAGGCCCGCTGGCCCTACCTTCCAGTGTGTTCTTTCCCTCTGCTTCCTGTTTGCTTTCATCTCCATAAGCTTCGGTGATTTTTTGAGGGCTGGCCTGAGAGCTCCCATTCTAGTGCCTTCCTTCAAGTTGAGTTTTGGGTTATCTGTTGCTTAAAGGGAGAAACAGTGTTTTGCAATTTCCTTTTAATCATCAGTGAGTAGTAGCAAGGGTGTGTCTCTCTCTCATGTGCTGCGTGGAATATTTACTCCCTCGGTGCTTGTATCTTTTCACGGCACCAATGAAGCATGTTGTATTCTCTTTCCTGTTTGTGGCTTGTGCCTTTTGAAGGCTGTGTTATCATTCCTGGTCCAGCTGGGTTTTCCTTTTTCTGTTCCTATCACAAAATACCCCAAAGGCCGACAGTATCACGAACAGAATCCAAAACAGCTGGTGGCCGGGTCCTGCCTCACACATTGTGGCTTGGGCTTGTCTTCTCTTCAGGAGCAAGTGGTTAGTCTCTTCCTCCTTTTTTTTTCCTTCTTTTCTTCTGCCAATGGGGGGAGAACGTCCCATGGGGAGATGGTTCTTTCACTTGAAGAATCTGTCCATTCCAGCTCTGTCGTGCGGCTTGTTAGCTGAGTGGTCTACACAGGCGGGGAACGGGAGGCAGAGGGAAGCGGATTCTTTCCTAGGGTCTGCTTCGATGACAGTATGAAAGGTTGGCAAACTTTGGTTAGGAGTCTTCATGCTCTTTCGCTGGGTACTGAACTTTCTGGTCCATGGGAAAGGATAGCAAACAGACAGTTGTCTAACACCTTACAGTATGATCAGACACACACTGGAGGCAATGCTAGATGCCCCCCAAGCACTCCTTTACACGTATGTACGTTCATCATTTAAGAGCTAACTAATACACTTAATTGATGATGACACAGAAGGACTACAGAACTTTAGTTTAGGCTTAGGAAAACACAAATAGCATAAAAGCAAAAAAAAAAAAAAACAAAAACAAAAACAAAACCAGAAAAACCCTTCCATGATGAGTCCCTGACCTGAAGCTATCGTTGTATCGTTGGGTGGTATTCACTGGTTTTGAGAGTACTCTGCAGGCAAATACCTGAGAGGCTTTGTTCTCTCTGTTCCACTTTAGGTTCCCTGTGGCCCCAGTCGGGCAGCCCGTCTTCCCAGAAGCTGCTGTATGCCCGGATGTTGGGAGACAGGGAGACAGGCAGAACGCAAACAGTACAGAGCCTCTAATTTCAGTGAGGGTCCTAGACAGTGATCACTCAACCTAATACGTCCTTTCAGGTTCCAACTCTTGTCACACATGAAAAGTGCTATAAAAATGGTAAATATAGGGAAATGGGGGGGAGGCAGTCGAGGGGACATCTCATCTGATGAGATGACGTGAGAATGGAGAGCCACAGTATGAGAATGGGGTGGGGGGGATCCGTGTGACTGGAGAAGCACCCCAGTCAGCGGGGGATGAGGAGGAAGGAGCTTGGTGCCACAGCGTGTGAAGCAAGCACATTCCAGCAGCTGAGGTAGAAGTCGACAGGGATGAGCCCATGTGCAGTGGTGCTGGATCAGCGACAAACTGGGGGACGGAGGCTGGACCATGGGGAAGGTGTTGCTCTAGACGAGGCTGGAGATGACACTGACTCAGATCAAGGTTAGAACAGTGGGGAGAGGCAGATGTGGAACAATCCATTCATTCCACATGTGAATTAATGGTGTGAACACCAGTCACCAATTACTGCTTCAGGCCCGGGGGTATCACTGGGGTACGGGGGAGATGGACAGTAATTCCTCCTCCTCCTGGAGCCGCCGCTGCAGGGGGAGAGATTAGAGGGAGAGACCCCGGGGTGAGAAGAGGGCCCGAGGAAGGCAGACATGCATTAGGAGGGAAATGAACAGGGCGGTCGAGGAACAGTGGCCTGAAGAAGTAGGGCGTCATGGTGGGCAGAATGCCCCAGTTCCCCATAGGCTTGGGAACTGGTGCCAAGATGGCTGTTTTTTTCTGCTTCTCTGAGATATTACTGGCATTAATGTAAGTTTAAGGTGTACAATGTGATAATTAGATACATGTATACATTGCAAAATGATTACCACGATAAAGTTAGTAAACACCTCCATCCTCTTACATCAGTGTAATTTGTGTGTGCGTGTGGAGATAACATTTAAGATCGACTCCTCTAACAACTTCCAAGAATAACGTATTGTCAGTTCTAGTCTCCACGCTGTGCTGGCAATCCCTAGATCTTATTTATCTTTGAGCTAAGAGTCTGTACCCTTTGACCAGCAGCTCCCCATTCCCCCCACCTCCCAGCCCCTGACAAACTACCATTCTAGCTCATCTTTTCTATGCATTTGGCTTTTTTCGATTCTACGTGCATGTGAGAACATAACGTGTGTGTCTCTGTGTCTGACACTGCAGTTAGCGCAAGGCCCAAGAGGACTGGGCATGTGCAGCGTACGGGGAGACAGGCATCAGGAATGACCCTTTGATTTTCGACAAATGCAATTCAGAGAATGGGAATGCCACCCACTGAGCTATGGGAGCGCCGGAGGCGGATTTTGTGGGGGGAAGGGAATGAGTTATTAGACACCTAAATGGAGACGTTGAGTCGGCAGATGGGTGTGAACTCTGGAGCTGCCCCAAGGATATGCAGTTGACAATCATGCAGTGTGTGGGTGGCACAGGAGGCCACTCGTCCACGTGAGAGGACAGAGAGGGGGAGGCTGAGGCCAGAGGGCAGCATTTAGAGGTCAGGTGGGGGAAGAGGGGTGAAGGGGCGAGTGGAATCAGAGGCCTTAGGATGGAGGCGATGTCAAGTGGCTAAAAGGGTCCAGTCACAGGAGAACAGGGACCGGTCATTGGCTTTGATAACGTCGTCAGGGGCTCCGCAAAGAATGCTTCAGTATCATGATTGGGGCAGAAGCTTCGTCAGAGTGGTTTGGGGTGACCCGTTGATGAGGATGCTGAGACCTGGGGCACTCCAGAAACCATGTGTCAAGTTCCACTTCTCCAGATCTGCTTCCTCACCTTCAAAGTAGCGATGATAATAGATGATAAATGTAGTGTGGGATGCTACTGAAAGGCTCCAATGAGGTGAAACAAAATGAAACAAAGTTTCCTTCACAGCCTTTGTCTGGCATGGAATGTTCTCAGAGCGCTGGTTTCTCCATTCTCTTCTCTGTTGTAGAGGCTTCATTTTCTCATCAGTGAAAGAAGGCAGTTGGACCAAGTGAGGTGTCAGGTTCTAGGTTCTCAAGCCTTGCCTGCTCCTCAGCTCTTGGGTCCTCTGGACCTCATCCCCTACCTGCCATTCTCTGTCCAATTTGTGTCTATGGCTCTAAGCCCCGCTGGATGTCTCTCCCCTTTTCCCTCACCTGCTCCACTTCGATTCTGTCTTATACCAGAATATTCTTCCCAAAAAAGGCCTCCTTAGGACTTCTCTTTCACTCAGGAGTCTTGAGAGGGGCCTCATTCCTGAGATGAAAGTTTCCATCCCCACCTGTGATCTTTTATGACTTGGACTCTACTGAACTCATTTCCTCTGCTCTTCTCGACACCCCTAGCCATCAGCCTCACTGGCCCTTGAGTGTATCTTGTTCTCCCTTTTCTCTGGCCTCTGGAATGTTGATACCCAGTTTTATTTTTTTTTAATGATTTTTATTTATTTATTTGAGAGAGAGAGAGAGAGAGCAAGCACGAGATGGGGGAGGATCAGAGGGAGAAGCAGACTCCTTACCAACCAGGGAACCCGATGTGGGGCTTGATCCTAGGACCCTGGGATCATGACCTGAGCCAAAGGCAGACACTTAATTGACTGAGCCACCCAGGTGCCCCTTAATACTCAGTTTTAAATCCTATAGGAGCCAGAGCTTTCCTGGGCACTTCAGTAGAAAGGACCTTCTCTACAGGAAGCTCCAAGGCTACCCCATCTGTCCTGCTTAGTTCCATTCCCATCTACAGTGGATTTACACCACTGAATACCACTGACTACCTTCTGCCTCATATGGCAATTGTTTGTCATGGGTCTTAGCTTGTGTCCTTCACCGTGAGCCTCCTCAGAGGGCAGACACGGCTTCTTTGACTCTCTTATAGCATCCTACGTGTTGAGTGCTCCAAAAAGTAAAGAAAACTTGACTCCGTCTGAGAAGCTTTAATGGAAGGCTTGGGATTATTAAATCGTAAGAAAGGATATTAACCAAGGTTTGTGTCTGTGGGTCTGTGTACGTGTCTAGTATTTTAAAAATAAAGTCTCCAGTATCGAGGCTTTTGTATCAAAAGCTCTTCAGATCTGCAGATGTCTTGGTCCAGCAATTCTACGCCTAGGGATTTATCCCAAGAAAATAGTCTTGGACATTTGCCGAGAATATTCACTCGAGTGGTGTTTATGATGTGAAAAACTGGAGATAAACTAAATATCCAAAGATAGGGGATTGGTTTAAGAAAAATAAAAGAACCAGGGGTGCCTTGGTGGTTCGGTTGTTGAGCATCTGACTCTTGGTCTCGGCTCGGGTCATGATCTTGGGGTCTTGGGATCGAGCTCCACATCAGACTCTGGGCTCAGTGTGAAATCAGCTGGAGATGATCTGCTTTCCCCCTCCCTCTGCTTCTCCCTCTGCTCATGCTCTTTCTCTCTCTCTCTCAAATGAATAAATAAAAAAATAAAATAAAGTAACTCATGGTGCATATTTGTACCCTATTTACTGTCTCCTTCAAGTAGTAACAGAGAAGGACATCTGTTGACTTGGTGAAATGTTCATATTAAGTGCAGGAAGGAAATCTTTTCTGATTTCCTTTACCTTAATTAAATTACTTCTGGAGAAAGGATCACTGGTATAGGCGCTTGGTAATAGTGATTATCTTTGGATGTGGAGATACGGATGATTTTTACTGTCTTTCTGCCATCTTTTACCAAACCTCTCTATAGGAAGCTTGTTTTCTTGCTTCATAAAATATTTGTTTTGAAATTGGGATGGCATACCTCTTTTATCCATAGAAATCACACGTTTTTGCCTCTCTGTTGAGTTAGGCTTTGTATCTGTATTCATACAGTATTGGGGAAGAACACAAGGCCACCTGACCCGTGTCAGATGGTAGCAAGAAATGTGAGAACTTGCTTCCTTCGATCCTTGCTTTGTAGGTCACGGTGACTGTTCTCCCGCACAGACTTCATTGCTTGGGGTCCTTGCGGCTGGCTGCAGTAGTAGGTTGTTTTTCTGTGGCTGCTGAGCGGTTTGTTCAGACTTTGGGCACCGGGGCTGTGCAGGAGGCACAAGGGGTGGGGGTGTGCAGCCTGGCAGGTGCAGAGCTTTGACTGTGCGACCTGGACTCTCATCTGTGCTCCTGTGTGACCCTGGGCTCTAAGCTGTGGTTTGTACATAAGCAGGGTGGGGATGACCCTCCCCACGGTCCCTGAGGATGTTGCATAACATCTGGCCCAGTGCAGATGCGCCGTGAATGGCCGCAGATAGCCCATACCTAACGTTAGTCCCCGGTGAAGAATGGGGACTTTAATCGTCATAATGCAGGTGTCCTGAAAAACGGGCCATATCGTGGGTTGGGAAATAGTTCAGAAAACAATTTCCTTGTAACTCAGACATGTCCTGCCCTTGCCCTCTTGTCTCCCCTCAGTCTGCGGGCCGGGGATAGACATCCGCAATGACTATCAGCAGCTAAAGCGCCTGGAGAACTGCACGGTGATCGAAGGCTACCTCCACATCCTGCTCATCTCCAAGGCAGAGGACTACCGCAGCTACCGCTTCCCCAAGCTCACGGTCATCACCGAGTACCTGCTGCTGTTCCGCGTGGCCGGCCTCGAGAGCCTTGGGGACCTCTTCCCCAACCTCACGGTCATCCGCGGCTGGAAACTCTTCTACAACTATGCCCTGGTCATCTTTGAGATGACCAATCTCAAGGATATCGGACTTTACAATCTGAGGAACATCACCCGGGGGGCCATCAGGATTGAGAAGAATGCCGACCTCTGTTACCTCTCCACGGTGGACTGGTCCCTGATCCTAGATGCGGTGTCCAATAACTACATTGTGGGGAACAAGCCCCCGAAGGAGTGCGGGGACCTGTGTCCAGGGACGATGGAGGAGAAGCCCTTGTGCGAGAAGACGACCATCAACAACGAGTACAACTATCGCTGCTGGACCACCAGCCGCTGCCAGAAAAGTAAGGAGATGTGGTTGCGGCTTTCCCTCTGCTTGTCTTTCCCCCTCCTGCTCTCCCTCGCCTCCCTCCTCTTCTAAGTGCTGGTGGCTTCTGCTGGGGGTTCTGCAGGGAGGGCGGAGGGCGTGGTTGTGTCACACTGAGGAGGAGGCCGCCTGCTGGGTGCAGGCAGGGGTCTTGGCTGGCTTCCTTTTGCATGCGAGAACTCGAGAACTTGGGGAATGCAGGACCCCATCATGGCTGCCATCAAGAGCATCCCAGTCGTGTCCTAGAAATAATCCAGCACCTTCGGGACCAGAAGCGTGCTGACCTTGAGCTTTGGATTCTAGTGAGAAAGGTGACCCGGTGTGCTTCGGAGGTCCCCTGGACCCCAGCAGTCAGGGACTGCTTATGCATCAACTGGGTTCATCCTTTGTGGGAAAAGACAGATTTGGTTGTGGCAGGACTTCCTTAGGAGGACTGTACTTGGAATAATGGTTGAATAAAGGGAAAGTCAAAATTCAATTCACATCTTGTGAAAGTGGGGACTTGCGCCCCATGCTTGGTCCCCAGGGATGGTCACGAGGCTTAGGTGTGCCTGTTTATGGCGGAGCACCTCGCCGACGTGGGAGAGCCCTGGACCGGTCCCTGGGAATCTCAGATTCAGGTCGTACTTGCAAGGAGCTGTGTAATGGGTGCCCTCCACCCTGGGCTTCAATTTCCTTTTTCCCCCACCTTTTCCTCCCCAAAGAGTTGTGCAGATCTTCTGAAATCGCCTACTGAAAGAATTTTGAAATGTGTTCCTGGTGCTCCAGGTTCCGGGGGTGATACTTTGAAGCTGCTTCTTTATCAGGAATATGCTTTATTCTTCTCTCGAGTATAACCAGACTCTTGAGTTATTGTGATCAATTATGTGGAGACCCAGGTTGTTTGCTATTAGAAGGCAAGTCTGGGCCTTTGCCGCGTTGCTTTCAGCAATGTTCAGGTATGTTGGCTGGGAAGGTTCCTCTCCCTGGTGTGGAAGTCAGTGTGGTAGCTATAAATAGCTATTATTTAATGGTTGGCCCAGTTAACAACCGAGGAGCTCATGTGTTCTAGCTGGTCATGAAGAGCCAAGGAATCCCAAACTGGTAGGCTTGCCTAAACCATGAAGTGTATAAAATAAACAAATCAAAGGCCAGACCCCACAGGTAGCTGTTCTTTTTGTTCCCAGTCCAGCCAGGGTGGAAGCCGGGAAAGGGAAGGTTTCTTTGGCCCAGCACACACGTTTACGCTATCAATCCACCCATGTGTCCGTGAACATCTGATAAATAAGGGAGGGGGTCTTGTTGGCTGTAACCAGGATGTTGGATGGCCGAGGACGCCATCAGAGTCCCTTTCAGCTGGGGTTGGAGGAAGGTACAGCGCTGATGTCCCATTTGTGATTGATTAAAACTGTACCCGACCCTTAGGTTACCCACTGGTTTTGAGAAAACAGCAAAAACACCATTTTAAGGAGTCTTGACCTTTTAAAATTTTGTTTTAAAAGAAAACGGCATCATCAGGGGAGGCATCCTGTGTGGTGGGAAGGGGTTGGATGCCGTCTAAGGGGCCCAGGTGACCTTGGACCAGCCAGTCCTTCTGGGTGTAGTTGGGCATCGTCAGAACATTTCTTAGGGCAGTCCCATGTTATTCCTTAGTGACAACCAAACATGTGCACAAAACTGCTTTGGAAACTCATCAGCTCTGTACAAAAGGGAGATGTTATTTAAAAAGTCATTAGGTGGGCGCTTGTTCAGTGACCCATTTGGTATCTACTCTGGGGTTGCTGTGGACTTTGGCTGTTTCTGACCAGCAGGTTGTTGAAGAAGCCGGGAGCAGGGGTGGGTTCTGGGTCCAGGTCTGGTAGCAAGTAATTTAAGTGGCCTGGCCCTCTGTTTTTTTTGTGTTTTTGGTTTTGTTTTGTTTTGTTTTTTTTTTTCAATCTGGAGAGATCCTGCCTTTCTCATAAGGATTATTAAAAAAAAAAGTATTAAAAAAAAAAAAAAAGGAAAAATACCAAAAAAAAAACAATGGGGTTAGAAACTGGGCCTTGGTGCTGGTATGGTTGGTGCTGACAGGACTATTGGCTGGACCCCTGCTTGCCCAAGGCCACACCCTGCAGCCTTCTCCCCTGCCAGTTGTCTCAGTTCGGCTGACGTGTTTCTCAGATTTTAGGAGGGTGTATTTGTTGAGAATCATGAACAGCATTCGAGGAAACTGTCTTCCTTCCATTTTGGGCTTTGAGGAAAACTCCAGCATAGGCAGGTTTCCCTGAGATTTTCCCATTGAACTGGAACTCTCCCTTTGCATAGAATCCCTTGAGACCTGTGCTGTGCGGTGTGACAGCCACTAGCCACATGTGGCTGACTGCATGCTTGAATGTCCTCCGGTGCGAACAGAGACTCGCTTGAAGTATAAAATACACTGGGTTTCAAAGACGTAGTATGAGGGAGAAGAAGTAAGGTTATCGCCTTAGTAGTTTGTAATGTATTGACTCTGTGTCGAAATGATAATATTTTGGACCTGTAGGTTAAGTAAGCTATGTTATTAAATTAATTTCACCTGTTTCTGTAGCTTTTCACATGGTTACTAGAGCATTTGAAATGACAGGTGGGGCTTCCATTCTCTTCAGAGTACTCCCCCTATGGCCATGCGTTCTCCTCCCCCCACCCCTCCCCATCTTGTCTGTGGCTGAGCACTGCAGTGCTGTGGTATTCCTACCCCTCTCCAGCAGGATGCTGACGAACCGTTCAAGGAGCCAGATGAAGGGCATTGAGTCTGGATAGCGTGTCATCTGCCGGGAAGTCAACATGAGCATTAAGGTGGCCATTGAAAACGATGAAGTGTGGCAGAATCCCATTGAGCTGTTCTTCACAGGGTTGTCTATGGAGGGAGGGAGAGCATCTGGAGAGCTACGTTGAATCAAGGATGTGTGTGAAATTTTTGACATCATGGAGAAACACTCAATTATGGAGTGCCGATACGCGGTTTCTACTTGATGCTCTCCCTTAAACTCCTTCTTTTCTCTCATGACTGTGGCAGCTTCATGGACAGCCCCATTAAGGAAATGACGACTTTGTGGGTTCCCGGCACACTTCTGTATTTCTCTGTTGTCTTATGATTTGGAGGGGTAGTTTTATTTATTTCTTTGAGATAGAGAGCATGAGCAGGGCGGAGGGACAGAGAGAGAGGGAGAAGCAGACTCCCTCCGGAGCCAGGACCCCGACGTGGGGCTCGATCCCAGGACTCCCTCCGGGATTATGATGTGAGCCAAAGGCAGATGGTTCACCCACTGAGCCACCCAGGGGCCCCTGGAGGGGTGGTTTTATTGAGGCTTGAGTTTCTCCTAAAAAGTGACCAACCCTTAAAAAAGTTGTGTATGGCATTTTCCTTTCAGTAGAAATGGGACCATGCCCATGACATTCGGCACTGGTGATTCCTCCTCCCCTGCCTTCTGACAGTGCTTCTCTTCCATCTCTACAGCTGTTTCTTGGTGGGCTCCTTTCCCTTGGTTGAGGCTCTGATGACTAGTGGTCTCCAGACTTCCATCCTAGGCCCCTTTTCACTGTCCTTGTTCCCCCAGGATGTCCCATCTGACGCTTCAGCACCCTTCCATCTGCACCTCGTCTGCAAATACCATCTGTAGCCTAGACCTCTTTGTGAGCCCCAGACCCACAGATCCATTCCTGTCCAGACAGCTGCGGGCGACTCCGTGTCTGCTGGGCTTCTCTGTCTCCTCACCTCTACCCGTTGTCTTTCTTGGACTCCCCCTTCTGCACGGGCAGCATTCTTGGGCTCCCCGCTCCCATGTCAGAAACGTGGGTGTCCTCTGGATGCTCCCTCCTCCATTTGAGGGACAAGCCCTGTCCATCATACATGTTTCCCAAATCTGCTATCCCCTGCCCTTCCGTGACCCGGTCTCTCTCCAGCCTCCCCGTGCTGGTGCCTGGGCCCAGGGAGCTCCCTAACCGACACTCTGACCAATAGCCCACCCCACCCCCACCTGAAATCCTGTAGTGGGAGCCCGTGAGTGCTCGTGAAACTGGGCCATGCCCCTGATAAGCCACCTCCCTGCCTTCTGCCAGCAGTATCCTTGGCCCGTGACGGTGTGCTTCTGGCAGACTACGTGCCCGTTGGCGGAGGACTTTGGGACTCTGCAGGCTCCGGTGGGCCGTCTCGCCACAGAGAAGCCTAGCAGCAGCCCTTTCTCCATCGCCGAATAAATTCTGGGCGTGTCCTCCCAGTCGTGGAGAGCATGGCTGTCACCCCAGGGGCGAGTGTGGCACCTGCTTTGTGAAAGATTTATGCTCGGGAAGATCTGTTTCCCACCTTGAGCAGACATCAGTGGGTGATGACAGTCCCCGGCAAGCCAAAAGATTCAGGGATTGCGAAATGCGGATGTTTTTTGTGTCATTTTCCTGGTCGGTCCTTGCTCCCCAGGAGCGAGGTCACCAAAACTCTTCTTCAGCTCTTCACCAGCAGGGAGGGTCAGCCATGGACGGTCGTAGCTCCTTTCTCGCCTGCCCTTGTCAGAATGATTCAAGGCCAAAGATGGTGGAGAAATACGGGCATCATCTTCAAAGTCAAGGCTTGGCCTATGGCGCTGTTCGTTACTTTGGACGGCAGTCATATGCTGAAAGCCGACCTGTGCAAGGAGGGAAGAGGGGGCAGATCCTCTCGTAAGAAGTGGTTCTCTTCCTGCCCTGTGAATTGCCTCAGTGGTGTCTGCTGTTCGCTTGCCCTTGGGGCTTTCTGGTACTTGTTTGCAGATCTAGAGATCCCCTCACCAAAGCAAACAAACACACACAAAAATCTAAAACTTCCTCCTAAATTTAACGTCTCCAAGTACTTCTTAACCCAACAGAACGGACAGTTTAGGGTCTGCTCAGATCACTGTGTTGCCCATGGGAAGGCCTGGTCTTTGGCAGAAAATGCATGAAGGTGGCAAGCCTGGCTGTGGGGCAGACTGGCTTTGTTGGTGGTGCAGCCTTATTTCAGTTAAAAGGGCATTGACCGGCAACAGCGGTCCCGGAGTCTGGCTGCATTTCCCACCGCCTTCCAGAGGAGAAACCAGGAAAATAGCAGATCAGAGCCCTTGCATGAGAAGGCAATAAGTGGCTGCCTTTTTTGACAGAAGGAAAACATTTCACGGCCATCTCACAGATGAGATCGGGGACTTCAAATGAAGGCAGGGAGCAAAAAAAGACAATTCTACGTTTTTCCCCCTCTTTACGGGTTCTCGTGTTCCTGTTTATCACATACATCTCAAAGGGCGGTATTGGTGTGTGCTGTGGAGGGGTTCCCCTTCTTCATTTTCTTCTGGGTTTCTTCCTCATTTTCTTATAGGTGGGTACCTCTGGCCTGCCAGGTCCAAGTGGGGGGCTGGTTTATGTGTTTGTAAATCACCTGCTGGATTGGGGTGAGGTGAGGGGCACAGTCTCTCTGCTCTGAGCCCTCATGCGCGCGATGTGCATTATTTCTTCTTAATTGTTCCTCCTCCTCTCCCCCCACCCCCCTTCAAGTTTTAAGCTTCCCGTGATGGGTATTTCTTTCTGTGAAATGCTGTGTGGTTGGCCACAGGGTTCTTGCATGCTACGGCCTTCCAGACTGCCCCCTGTGAATGAGGAGGGGCCTGCATTGCCCGTTGGAGCCGAGACAGCCCCGTGGATCGTGGACGGGAAGGCAGTCTGTTGAGCAGGCTCTGGGGTTGTGTTGTCTGTAGGAGCTTGTCTCTTCCCCTGGAAGGCCCCTGCTCTGGTCAGCTGCTCCCAGTGTGGGGGTGATCTTTATTTAGAAGGGGGTCACATGCCCCTGGGCCTCATTTCTCTGCCTTTTATAGTCAGGCATGGAGATCACATTCTGTTCTCCCTGATTGTCGACCCTTTTTACCAAGATGGTGAAGCAGTTTGTGTCCATGGCTCTCTGCAACCCCTCGTAGCCCATCCCCATCTCCTAGCTCTTGGGCCTGGTTATGGAAAGGCTTTGCTCTTGGCTAACCATCCCCTAATTAAGGTGTCACTTTCCTGGGCTCCCTTCAGAAGTTTGTTTTTTGTTTTTTTGTTTTTTGTTTTTTAAATAAGGATCTCAGCTTTGAGAGCAAAAGGCTTTTTGGAATAACTCTCCTTGGGTGATTTTTGCAATTCTCTATATCGGGAACTATCTGGAGTCCCTTCAGATCTCACCGGTTGAGCCCACTTTTAAGATTGTCCTGATTTCTTCCTACTCCTGAAATACCTCTTCTGTTACATTAATATTTCTACGTTGCTTTTCTTGTGTATTTTCTTTTTAAAAAATATTTTATTTATTTATTTGACAAAGAGAGAGAGAGAGAGTGCGCACACACAAGCAGGAGGAGCAGCAGGCAGAGGGAGAGGGAGAAGCAGGCTCCCTGCTGAGTAAGGAGCCCGATGTGGGGCTCGATCCCCGGACCCTGGGATCATGACCTGAGCCGAAGGCAGATGCCTAACAGACTGAGCCACCCAGGCGCCCTGTCTTGTGTGTATTCTTTTTTTTTTTTTTTTTTTTTTTTATTTATTTATTTGACAGAGAGAGAGCACAAGCAGGCAGAGAGGCAGGCAGAGGGAGAGGAGAAAGCAGGCTCCCTGCTGAGCAGAGAGCCCGATGCGGGGCTCGATCCCAGGACCCTGAGATCATGACCTGAGCCGAAGGCAGCGGCCCAACCCACTGAGCCACCCAGGCGCCCCATCTTGTGTGTATTCTTGATTAGAGTGGGAATGACGTGGATCGTGTGGGCCTGTGGCTAACCGTGTCCTAGATTGCATTGCTCAACTCGAGCACACGGGGTGGTTCAAAAGTTAGGTTTGGCCCCCGGTGAGTGGGAAGCCATGAATTGGAAACATACCTCCTTTTAGTCTATAGTGTGACTCCTAGGACTTAGGCTGTGGGAAGCGGGGTCCCTGAGCACCATCCCATGATAGAATGCTCCCCTGAAAAGGAGCAAGTGAGAGATGGCCACGGTGTTCTAGGAACGCTGGTAGCAGGAGATGTAATCTTCCCGACAGTCACGGTAAGGATATTAAGCAGAGCGGGCTATCACCGTGCATAACTTGGGAATCCGAGTTGAAGCAATTTAGAAATCTTCCTTGTGGGAGAAGGAGCCAGCGCCTGGTCAAAACCCAAAATCTAGACCATTCTGGGTTCTATTCTGTGTCTGGCCTGTCTTCTCTGTCTTTGGAAACGTAGCTCCCCTCCAAGCCCTGAAACCACCTGAACCACACAGGAGCGGGCATGGGAGCCCAGCACGTCCCAGAGCTTGGTGGAGACGGTTGTCATCTCGGATCAGGGAGTGATGAGGGCTTCTGGGGCCGGTGGCGTAGGGAGAATCTCGGGCAGGAAGCATGGCCCTCCAGGGAAGAGTGTGCTCCTGCGGTATCATCTCGGCCACAGTTCCTCAGTTCTTAGGATGTCACGGGGCTGGCTGGGGCCTCACTCCTGAGAGTCCCAGGGTATCTACCCTTGACAGTGGTGTGGATTCCGTGGAGACCGCAGCTGCCATCATATGCCTGCCACTCTGTCTGATTCGTCTTTGGGCATGGTTAGTTGGCCTTGCACCTGTGATTGTCCCTCCGTGGACCACTGTGGCATACGAACATTGATATTTGCAAGAAGATCTAATTTTGTACAAAATGGGATCTATTTTATTTTATTTTATTTTTGTAAAGATTTTTATTTATTTGTGTGTATGAGAGAGAGAACACAAGCAGGGGGAGCGGCAGGCAGAGGGAGAAGCAGGCTTCTTGCTGAGCAAGGAGGCTGATGTGGGACTCGATCCCAGGACCCCGGGATCATGACCTGAGCTGAAGGCAGACGCTTGACTGACGGAGCCACCCAGGGGTACTTATCTTATTTATATGTATACATACATAGATACATGCACACACGTGCATACACACTACACATATGCCATCATATGACAAAGGTTTAAGAACAGTCGATGAATCAAGAGGATTCCATTCATCAGCCTCCTGTGTTCCCAGGTGCTGGAATGGGGCTGCCAGACCTCATTTTCCATCTGTGAAACAGGGATGGGCAGATACAGAACTTGACAGACCGCCCCAGACAGACTGCCTAGCACATAATAGTTTTTTGTGAAATGATAGGCATTGCTAGTCTTTCGAAAATTAAAGTATCTCAGAGCTGCCTTCGGAGACTATCTAGAATTCTGAGCATTAAACTGGATTGACCACGTATGTTTACTGCCATATCTTATATGGTCTTTCTCTATTGCTTTTTCTAAATTGCAAAAATTCAATTATCATAAATAGCATGGCATAGTGTAGGAGTGGTTCTTGCTAATTTAATCCAAATTGTTCAAATTCTTGTGTCTGTTCAGATAAGCCGTATCTTTAAAGAACATTCAGTGAGGTCCGTATGTCTCTATCAGGATGCCTGTGGGGCCTCTGTAGTTACATGTAAACACTATTTATTCGGTTATCAAACCCCGTGAATTGATTCTGCTTGCAAGCTTGGTGTTGGGAAGAATTTAAGAAATGTCAACAATAAGATTCTTGTTTGATACTACCATTAAATATTATCTTATTTTTTAAAGATTTTATTTATTTATCAGAGAGAGAGGGAACGCACGCGTGCACAAGCAGAGTGGCAGGCAGAAGCAGAGAGAGAAGCAGGCTCCCTGCTGAGCAAGGATCTCTATGTAGGACTCGATCCCAGGACTCTGGAATCATGACCTGAGCTGAAGGCATGGCTTAACCAACTGAGACACCCAGACGTCCCTTATCTTTTTTTTTTTTTTTTTTTAAATAAGACGTCCCTTATCTGTTTTTTGTGGAGAGCAGTAAGGTGGTTATACAGTGGGCTCAGTTTTTGGTAACGATAACAAGGATGTGCATTTTTATTTGGGGCAACCTCCAGGCTCACGTAGTAAAGGTAGCCAAGTGTCTGCTCCAGGCTGAAGCATGTGCCTGTTTATTGTCTTCTGGTGGGTAATGTAGCTGAGGGGGTGTGTGTGTGTGTGCGTGTGTGTGTGCGTCTGTGTACTCGCGTGTGCGTACCACTTTATGCTCCCACCCAGCCTCCCAGCCTCTCCCCCGTTTCGGCTGTTTTGTTTTGTTTCGTTTCCCTGCTCTCGCCCCCGGTGCAGGAAACAAACACTGGCTCTCTCTGTCCTCCCTTAGATCTTCCTTCCGTTCGAGGGGATCAGGTGGGTGGGAAAATGCTGTGCAGGAATGTCAGGCCCTGTCCCGGAAGCCCGGCTTCTGTTCCATCTCATTATCGGACAGAAGTCACTTTTTGTTTCTTTGCCTGGGTCACAAACATCCACCCGGTCCTCTCTCCTTTCTCCGTGCCATTTTTCGTGGAATCCACGTGGGATGGGAGCAGAGGCGGCGTGTTTGGGGACTCGGTGTCACTTGCTACTCATAGCCTTGTGTACAAAGGCTATGCAGACTGACCCAGCGTGTAGCGGCCTCCACTTTTGTTTCTGCAAGTTCTAAAGAGGGGACTTGGGTGAGGCGTGTGAGGTTGTCGCTGCCGGAGCCCGAGCAGGCAGGCCCCACCGTCCTGTATGCAAGACCAGCTCTGCGGCCCCTGCGCCCAAGCCCGCTGAGCCCAGAGGCCCGTGGGGAGGACAGTCCAGTTGTGATGCGCGTACATCTGCCTTTGGCAGCACATCTATGAACTGAGGCTGCCATTCTGGATTTCCAGGTGGATGCAAAGTGCTTGGATGGTTTTCAGCGGCTGCCGAGACCAGGGAGTTGGGCTGAGTTGCAAAAAGGAATGGGAAAACAATAAAGCAAGATCGGGGAGCAAAGAGCCTATGATACAAAAAAGGGCAAGATGGAGGCTGATATTATTAGAAACACTTCCTGGGGAGCCGTAGTGTTTGAGTTAGGAACCCCCATGGCCCCCACAGAAGGTATTCGTGGTAATGATGGAGACAAAATGGAAACTAGGTAGATCCCTAGGTCCAGAAGAGAGGAGTTTTGTTCCTGGAGGGGTATGACGATTCCGTTCTGATTCCTTAACCTCTGAATGGCCCCTTAGGCTTTGCCGAGTAGATGATATTAGTAGGTTCCTAGACTATCCCTCAAATAGGATGTAGGGATAAGTTTTCTTGTTCTCTTCCTTAGTGAACTTGACATGATTGGATTCTTTGATAATACATAGGTCCTTCCATTAAAGGGTTTTAAGTAACTGTGTCAAAGAAGCTTTGGAATGTTGTTGTTGTTTTTTAAGATTTTATTTATTTGACAGAGATCACAAGCAGGCAGAGAGGCAGGCAGAGAGGGAGAGAGGGGGACACAGGCTTGCCACCGAGCAGAGAGCCTGATGCGGGGCTCAATCCCAGGACCCTGAGATCATGACCTGAGCTGAAGGCAGAGGCTTTAACCCACTGAGCTACCCAGGCACCCCTGGAATGGGTTTTAAGCAAGGTCATGGAAAATGTACCTCGTCCTCTCTCCCACCTACAAGGAAAGACAGAGAAGCCCGGATGCAGCATCGAATACCCTTTACTTCCTCTTTGTAATTTCATGCATGGTCCTGGTCACAGCAACAGGGTGGTGTGGCTTAGGTGGCATGGTGTCGTCCTCTGAGATCATTGGGTTTCTTGCCCCCTTGTTCTCCAATTGCCATCTCCTCTCTGGCCCTCTTTTTAGCCTCACAGGTAGTCAAGACTTGAAGGACCTTGACATCGTAGTCGTTTATGAATGGAATTCTGAGAATGTATAATTTTCTTGGAAGAATGCTTCTTTAGCTCAAAAATATTTCTTGTTTGTTGTGGGGGAAAAAAAAAACAACAACTCTCCTTGGAAAAATCACTGGATGCCAGAGATGGTGATTAGGAGGATGAACGTCTTGGGGGTGCTTAAGTCAGGAGGATTTTATTGCTGGACAATTGCTAAAACAGGCAAAGCCAACTTAACACACTACTGTTTCAAGAGAAAGTTGTTGCGTGAGATTGATGTGGAGGTGGATTTACGGACGACCAAGCTGTGATCACTCTCCATGCCTCGCTGTACCTCCTGCCCGTTCCCATGCCCCAGGAAGATGCCCTGAATTTCAGGTTAGCCTTGCAGGGTTGGGGGACTTCAGACCCTCAACTTGGTCTGGTCCCACGGGGAGGTTTCTGCCGTTCTTCTGGATCTTGCCACGCAGCTTTATCTGGCCAGGCACCGCATTCATGGAAGGCCTCAGAGTACGGATGAAGAGCCGTCAGAGAAGGCATTTCAGTGGTTATTAGAGAGAAATGGTGATTGCGATGGTGTTCAGACCCCATTCCAGCTCTGCGATAAAAGGTGCGCGGTTTTTGTGACTCGTTGCATATGAGCTCGCTCAGACTCTGTGTGGGTAAACAAGCCCTGGTACGTTATGCGTTTTCCAAAGGTGTGAGGCATGAACTCTCTCTCCTACATCAGCTCTTCACACTCCTGTAACTCTGGTCTCTGATGCCGCCACCGTATCAAAATAAATGCAAAGCTCTGGTCAGTGCCTTCTCTCTGAAGTCAGGCTATAGAGGCAGGTGACTGGCCAATTGAGTGGCAAGAAGGCGAAGAGGACAGCCCAGCCTCATGATCAAGTGGAGTTTGCAGGAAAATTGCGTACACACGAGCATCATCATTTACTGCAGAAAGCATGGATTTGCGAAAGCATGCAGAAAGCACTACACCTTAGCCCAGAGGCTGAAAGCCAGGCATTTAGCCGCCCTGTTCCTTGGTCTCCTCATCTGTTGAACCAAGTGCGCCCTGAGTTTCCTTCCAGCTCTGAGATTCATTGTTGCAGAGTAGAGTGTTGGGAACCTAGGGTGGGTCCATTGGCCCTGGTTGCCAATCACCACTGCCAGATAGATGGAAACAGACAGTCTTGACTTGCAAAGGCATAAAGCAGTTGACCTGGTCTTTGAATGGGCCCCACCCCTAGGGACAGGACTAGAGAGTGGAAGGCTGTGGGGTCCCAGGAGGTGGCTGTGATTCACGAGCTCTGATGAGCTGGTAGCAGATGTAGGATAGGAGGCTGGCGAAGCATCTCCACGATAGGGTAGAAAGAAATAAAAGTGGTTAGAGAAGGCGTTGAGGGTAGGAAAATCAGTAGGATTTATGTTAAGTCTTGTATCTTTGAAGTGACTTATTCTGGTCTGGCTTTTGCTGTTACCAAAGTGAATTATTCATAAGTACTTTGAGAAATACCGATGTAACACGATTAAGTTGAATGAATTTAAATTCATCTAAATCATTCTTTTCAACTAAAGTAAGCCTTCCCTTTTCCAGAATCTGAGCAAACTGATAGCCCAGCAAGAGTTTCCTGCTATCATGGCAAGTGACTGATGTCTACCATGATACTGCTGACTTGCTTTGGACTCACAAGCTCTTCTGGAATGATCTAAGTGAAATTAAGATACTTTCTCAGTAGTTGGAGAGTTGGGTGTATCTTGGTGAGCATTTTGGTTCTGGGCACTCTGGCTTTGGAGCGTCTACGCGGGGAGTTTCAGCTGGAGCAAACGTTGCCACGCTCTTCGCGGTTTCTCCCTAACCATTGTCCTCCTGCTCCTCGAAGCTCTGCTCAAGACCGCTCTCCCATGAGACCTCCCCATATCCCCCTTATGGAGGGCTCGGGTACCTGCAAGCTCATTCATGGGCTGGTATCGGGCCACTGCCATGTTTTTTGGTCAGCGATCGCTTCCCTCTGTATTCTAACCATTGTTTTGGAAAACCTTGCTTACTCGCCATTTGTGTCTTTCTGCAAATAGATGATAAACGACTTGTAGGTTAGGACTTGAGCCCTGTTTGTAAGTTTCGGTTCGCTGCCCTCATAGCCAGAGGGAGTCCCATGGAGAATATACTCTGTACGAGTCCATCTCCCATGGGGTCTTGACCCTGGGTGGCACCGGAGTAGTTTGGCTCTCGTAAAGATAGGAGGCTGGGTTGTGAGGGCAGCGTAAACTGGGGAGTCGGCTTGGGGCAGTGCAGGTGTGAGAGTGAGTGTCTGTTCAGTCTTGCACTTTGGGCACTGCGCTTGTATCACTATAGTCCAGGAATTTTATAAAGGGATCGATAAAATATTTTTGGGTGGCCGAAGCAGTTCTGTCTGGAATGAAAAAACCAACTATCCATAGAGTTTAAGAGCAATCGAGGGAGTGGGGATGGGAGAGTGTGTGTGCACGCACATGGTTTGTGTGAGTCTGTAACCTCTGCTGAGCTGTGAATTACCTGGGGTCTCCTGTTCCTCCTTCACCATTCTCGTTAATAGAAATCCGGGGTCCTGGGGCACCTGGGTGGCTCAGTGGGTTAAAGCCTCTGCCTCTGGCTCAGGTCATGGTCTCAGGGTCCTGGGATTGAGCCCCACATCGGGCTCTGTGCTCGGCAGGGAGCCCGCTTCCCCCCCCCTCTCTCTGCCTGCCTCTCTGCCTACTTGTGATCTCTCTCTGTCAAGTAAATTTAAAAAAAAAAAAGAAAAAGAAAAAGAAAAAAGAAATCCGGGGTCCTTAATGAAGGGAAAGGGAATATATTACATATATATTGTTCCCGTGACAAGGGATGGTGGCAAAGAAGCTTGACCTGTGAGTGACATCTGAGTTAGGTCTTGATGTGTCTGTGCCGGTTTTGGTTGTTCCTTGACCAAAGTTTCCATTGTCTCTGTTGATGGGTCTATTTAGTGCAAGTTCCGTGCTAGGCAGTATGAAAGAAACTTGTGATTTTGTTATGAGATAAGATAAAGCACATGACATTCCCCAGGAAGGAGACAATTTATGCCGTGTAATGAGGGACTCCAGAATTTTGGCCAAAAGAGGAGGAGAGGCAAAGAGTGCTAAGAGCAGAGAAGGGGGAAAGTTCCATATTTGGGGCTTTGCATGGAAAGAATATTTGCCTTATGTGAAATCGAGACTTTTCCTTAAGGATGTCTATACTTGCTCAGTACTATTTGTCTGGCATTGTATATAGGGCCCTCACCTTGTGAATGGGTTGCACTCCAAAACTTTGCAAGGCATTTGGTAGAGCATATTATGTCATAAAAACAGAAATTAGAGTGGTAGTTGAGGTCCCAGCCAGCAGCCCCTCTTCTGCACCCCCAATCTGCCCAAAGCCTGTTTGTTTTAGGTGTCCTTTCTATCCAGTGAGTGCCCATAGCTATGGTTCCGGGGCGGGGGGGGGGGGGGGACCTTTGGAGCTCTATCCAGAAGCTCTGTCCCTTAGTTTCTGATGGGTGAGGCAGGGGTGGTGGTGGGAAGCTGGTGGTTTCCACTTTATATCTGATTTTTTTTAAAAGGGGGTGGGGGAAAGATTCTCTCTGAGGGCTTAGCATTTCCCAAGTGTTCAGGCTTGGGGGAACAGGATAGGAGCTGGGAGTCAGCACTCCTGTGTTTCTGCCTGCCTGTCTGGGTGGGGAGATTCTAAGTGGAGCTTGGAACATGTCTACCAAGTGCCATGGGAGGTAACAAGTAGAAGATGTGATTCTTGCTCTCAAAGGACTTGAGTTGGTTTCTGTGTGGTGGACTTTTGGTTCATTACTCATGTCATGAGTTTTATGAAATGTGGTCTTGGGGTCGTGTCTGGTTTAGACCCCCTGCTCCATCACAGGGCCCCCGAGCAAATTTTATGATATAAAGTCAGGAAAGGGACTGACAGTGTCTGAAACCAGGATGGGCTCGGTACATTTTGGTGGCTTCTCCTGTCCTTCCCCCCACTTTGGATCTGAAACTTAGGGGATGCCAATCCAAGCTTTTGACAATTTATTGAGAATTGTTCTCTGGGGCTGTCCGTGAGAGTGAAGGGATTCTAGACATCCTCCCTCTCTCCATGTCTCTTCTGTCTTCCAGTCAAAGAAGAACTCAGTGTGTGATCTTTGGCCTAAAGAAATATTAGATCTATGTTAAGTATGCAGACATGAATGGGCAAAGGAAGGATTTGTGGCAAAGAGGAACCGCTGCAACGAATCAGCAATGTACATGGGCAGAAAGAAGTATTAAACTGATTGCATCTTTCAGCTTCTGGCACTTAATGCAAAGACAATAGTGGGGAAGGGTTGTCATTTGGAGTAATGGAAAGATGAGGGAGTTTTGACACTAGCCAGGATTCTTCTGCTTGCTAATAGAGCGGCTTGGATTACAGACTGTAAAGGGGAAGATGCTTAAGTGTGCAGCTCCGTTTAGCATGGATTGTGATGCTTTTTGCATAGCCTCCGTAGGAGGGGGAGAAGCTAAACTCGCCAGGCCTAGAAGATAGCGGTTAACAGCTCATTAAACTCTTGTCTGAAGCCTCCGTTGTGCGTTCTGGGGAGACTCGCAATGTCTACCTTCGGAAGCCACTTAGATTTTTTAAAATGTATGTTGTTAACGTTTTTTGTTTATTAAGTGGAGTGGGCGATTGGAAGTCCGTGGCCGCGATTCTCATCCTCTGTAGTATGCTCAGAAGCCCAAAGTTTCCTAGACTTTTTATGATGGTAGCGAGGGCAAATTTAATTAGCGGGTCGAAAGAGCCTTGGAGCAGTTGAGGCCAATCCACAGTTAATTATAGTGGTGATTAATATTTTAAGAAAATGGAAAGAAACAAATTTCCATTTCTTCTAGGATTTTATTTAGTTATTTATGGCTATTGCAAATGAGTTAACGTTTGAACTAACAGACCAAAGCAGACCACAGCAAGTAACCATTAACTTTTTGTGTCCTGGGTCATCTCCCCGATTCCCCAACCAAATGATTCCATTTGTAACACCTGTGAGCCAAAATCTGAGCTTATAAGACCGATTTTTTTTTTTTTTTTTTTAAGGAGATTCAACTCTCTGGATTTCTGTGTTAAGGCCATTTTCTCTGAGGGCCCCAGGCATGAGTTTCCTGGAGGAGAGGGGTCGTCTGTCCAGGTGGGTCAGTGAGGGGTGATCATGCGCTTGGCTTGGCATCCACATATGGCTTCCAGGGACTGCTCTTGGGGGATGAGGAAGCCAGATCGAGGAAACGCGCTGTGTCCATGGCTCTTGGAAAGGGAAGGAAAATCATTTAGCTGGCTTCCTGACTGAGTTCAGGAATCCCTTCTTCCAGGATCTCCAGCAGGTGCTTTCATGCACCTGCTCTTTTTACCGAAGTTACGGGAATCACTGTGAACTACTCCTGGGCCCACATATTTCAGTTAATAGTCCCTGTATTTGTATCCCAGTTAAGCCGAGACCTCTGTAATCGACACAGCCTTGCCATGGTCTTGTGTATCGAAAGGTATCCTTGACCGAGGGTGGTCTTTTAGGTGGGAGGGGGCCGCCAGGGAGAGCAGACAGGACTGCGATGACCCTGGGGTGCTTTGCCCCCTCGTGGAACAGGCTCCGGCTTAGCAAGTGAGAAGAGGGTTTTTTCCTGCAGTGGACAAAGAAAGCTGCAGGAGGCTGAGTGACCTGGTCTCATGCCATGTCACTCAGAGCAGAGTCCTTTGGAGCTGTCTCATATCTACGGATTTGGTTATCCAGCAGTGCGCTGCCCTTAAAACATAAGAAAAGGCTTAGGCCCTGGAATATATACAAGTTCAATTAGAATTTTTCATTCCATGAGCACTTTCTAGAAAATAACTTCACACGCTCTGTTAACTGCCCCCTCCCCCCCGAAAAGTCACAGTGAGTTAGAGGGAAGCTAACTTGGAAAAGGATGGGAACACTGAGCCAAGGCCACGCCCAGGACTCTGAGGGTCCAGCCACATCAGAACCTGGGACATGTCCCATCCATGTCTCCACCTAGGCACACTCTCTCCTTCCCCTGCCACCATCCCCTTTGTTCTGCTCCCTCTTCTACCCTCCAGGGCTCTTGGAGAGAGGGGGTGAGTGCGTTAAGCCACACTGGTGACACCGTGAACCACACCAAAACAAACCTATTCATCTGACGGTAGAAACGGGGTTACAGCATCTTATTAGGCCAGAATCTTTGTCTTCTTGTCCGGTGTCTTTACGTGACTCAGTGTTCTCTGAATAGCAATCCTAGGCCATAGTAACCATGTTGACAAAAGGGCGATTTTGCTAATCGGTGTTAAAGCTCTTCCGAACCTTTGAGAAGATTCCCATGCATTTGGAGGTTTCGCAGATGAGAGCCTGTTTCCCTGACGGTGCTTCGGTGCCACCCCCAGTGAGCTGGACTTCTGAGGTTGCTGTTGAGCTAACCCGCGTGTGCCAGGCCCCTTTTGGACATCGGGATGTGGGCTCTGGGTGGAGAGGAGTCAGGTACGAGATCTCTACGTGGAGGAATGGACTTTGGTTGCCCTCTGGATCCCTGTGGCAATTAACAGTCTCTTAGGCAGCAGTGTGTTTGCCGTCATGAATGGCATTCGTGATGAGCAATTAGCATGTCCCAGACACCTTATGAGTATTCTCATTTAATCTGAGTCTGCCCAGAGGGTGGATACTGCCATTCCTTGTTTTGTGGGTAGAGAAACTGAGGCCACCAGCAAACCCGATGTAACATGTGTTAAGATGTCGTGCAAAGCTAAGCAGCCAACCTGAATCCAGACTTGCTTTTCATTGATTCCATAGCTCCTTCCTAACTCTCCCCGTTGCCCCCTGCAACCTCTGGCATTTCCCAGGGAGCGTCCCCCACCCTCCAAGCCCCCTATTCCTGAACCATCCAGTGAACACTCCCCCAACAATGACTAGATGGCCTGCCATGAGCTGGCCAAGGCCAGGCACCATGTGTGATGAGTTCTTTTTTTTTTTTTTTTTTTTTTAAAGATTTTATTTATTTATTTGACAGAGAGAAATCACAAGTAGGCAGAGAGGCAGGCAGAGAGAGGAGGAAGCAGGCTCCCTGCTGAGCAGAAAGCCCGATGTGGGGCTTGAACCCAGGACCTGGGATCATGACCTGATCCCAAGGCAGCGGCTTAACCCACTGAGCCACCCAGGCGCCCCTGTGATGAGTTCTTGATAGCCCAGGGGCTTTAGTGCCTGTCTGCCTAGTGACTAGGGTTCTGTAGCGTGGCCTCCGGCCCTGCTCCTCCCCTCTTCCTCCCTAGACCACCCCCCTTCTTTCCATGATCAGAAAATTTGGGTGGCTCAGTCGATTGAGCGTCTCCCTTTGGCTCAGGGTCCTGGAATCGAGTCCTGCATGGGGCTCTCAGTTCAGCGGGGAGCCTGCTTCTCCCTCTCCCTCTGCCAGCTGCTCCCCCAGCTCATGCTCTCTCTCTCTCTCAAATACATGATCAGAAAATTTACGACTCCTCTGATAAAGGAAAGATGAAAGTGGAGTGACATAATGGTGGTCAAATTACAGATGCTTAATTATGAAACAACTTGCTTCTGAGTTGTGGTGCCTTTGTCTCCGTCTTTAAGAGCCCCTGTCTCTTAGGCAGGATTCATTTTTACGTTGATGGATTATTTTCATGTGGGGAACCCAACCTGGATGCTGATCAGTGATCAAGCACCTTTTTTTAAAACTGATTTTTAACCAGATTTTTTTTTTCTTTTTAAAATCCTTCTTTAAACTTACAAAAATATCTTTAAAGGGAGGGGGAGGGGTGCGCGGTGCTTCAGCTCTGATGAATGGCATATTGTGGTAAAGGAAGAAAGGGATGAGGTTTATAGGAAACTTTTTATTCTATATATATACACACACACACATGCACAAAATAACAGTCATATGGGGAGTAAAATATAAAGTGTCAGGAAATGATTTATCAAAATCAGATCTCAGAATTCTGATTTGACCATGAATGAGGCTCCTGAAAAATCGGTTGGCCATGCAACCTTACATTTATTTTTTTCTTGTTTTATTTATTGGGCAAACTGAACTTGGGGTTGCCTGCCCAGAGTTTAATGCTGCCTCCCTCAGGCAAACAACCAGCATTTACGCGGAGTTTTTCTCAGAGAGAAAGGTGTAGCCTGCCACCTGGCTTTGCCATCCCTTAGCTAAGTCAGGCTGGGGTGCGTCTGGGGTGCTCTGCAAAGCCTGTGGAAGGCTGAGGGCTGTCACCTGTGCTCCGGTGGCCTCTTTTCCTTCCACAGTAGCAGCAGAAGTGGCTCTCCAAGTTGCACCTGGGGCTTAAGGGCAGAGCTGGGGTTTTCTTTCCGGGGAAGGGCCCCGGGCAGCCACGGGGCTTCCTCTGGCTGCCTGTCCTCGCTGTCCTCTGGGTGGGTCGGGCACGGGCCAGATTCCTGTGGGCTTAGTCATCACGCTTGCGGGGCTGCGGGAGGATGGGGAAACCGCAGCCGGGCACTCTGTCACCCCAAAGGAATGCCGGCTGGGCCGGAAAAGGTCTCCTGGAGGCCCTGCTGAGGCAAAATAAAGCCCCCTCTTCTTTTCCCGTCATAGAAAAAAGGAACAGGAGGTAGCCACTGCACTCACTGAAGATGACTGTTTCTACTCACTTTTTAAATACTTCTTAAGTATTTTTGTTTTTGCACATTCCCGGATCTGTAGACATACCCACAGTCATTCAAGATAGGCGTTTTAGTGAAAAGTGACGTTTCCGGGGAGAAAGCCTGCCTGTGGTTGCCTCTGTTGATTACCAGTCCTTTTGTCTGTCTGGGAAAGGCTGGCTGGACTTGGTGGGGTCGGGAGCAAAGGATGAGGTCGGCTGGCTCCAGTCTGGGCAGTCTTCCTTCTCCTGGAGAGGCCGGAGCAGCTCATCCACTCCTTTGCTCCAGACCCCTGTTAGGGGACAACAGAGCAGAGGTGGGCCGTAGCTCCTAGCTCTTCCCATGCTAACTTGGTTGAGCCCATTCTGTCCTCTCTCCCAAAGCCAACTGCTGACTGAGACCCCAGGGAGTGGGTAATGGCCCTTTCTTTGTACAGCTTTTTAGGTGGCTTCCTTTTCTCTGGTGGGGAAGCCAGCACCTTCACCCTATGTCAAGAAAGTTCCTTCTAGTAGGAGATCTGAGAATCAGACAGATCTGGCTTAAAGTCTTGGCTCTGTCACTTCCTGCCTCTGACACCTTGCTCAGGAGCTTATCTTTCTAAGGCACTTCTTCTGTAAGACGGGGCTAGCTCCCTTCCAAGGCTGTCCTGAGGAGGAAAGGAAGGACTCAACACAGGGCCTGACGCAGGATAGCTCTTCAGGCGAGAGACTAACTGAGGCATTTTAATATTTTTGTTCCCAAGGGTATAATTGTTAAACAGTCCTTGTAGGATGGCAAAGTAGGCCCAAAGAATATCGCACATAGAACTGGCTTCTGATTCATACGTTTCTAAAGAGTAGAATTCTCACTTTCAGAACAGCTGTTCTGAAAAAAGTCAGATCTTCAGAAGAGTTCCGGTCCAAGATGGCACTGGAGGAAGACCCCGAACTCACCTCGTCCTTGAACCCGCCCAATCTACGCTGACTTACAGAGCAGTTCCTCCTGGAGAAAAAAATTAAATCTACATATGCTTATAGAAATTAAGTGGAAAAACACGCAGACCCCTGTGCGTAGCGTAATCCTTTAGGTCTGACTTTAAAAAGCGCATTTTTTTTTTCCTTTTGGGTGGTAAATATATTCTGGTAAATGCTGGTACAGTCATTAAAGAGTTTTCCAGAAGGGAATCCCAGAATGTGAGAAACACGTATTTTTCTGTGGAAAGTGACTGGAGGTTCTGGGTGACCCTCACTGCTCGTCTTGTACATTTTTTGCCCTGTTTGGATTTTCTAACCACGTGCTTGCTTTGCTTGTATTCTTTTCGGAGATCAACTGGTATTATATAGACAATAGGGTAGGGTCCATTCTCTATATTTATTACACTCCTTTGTGTTAAAAACAAACAAACAAAAAAACCTCTAATGTGTTTTCATAAGACAGACTTTTCTACATCTGATTGTCCTCCTCTGAAAACGGGTTCTGTGTGAGGTCTCGGTGAACTCCGCAGCTCCCTGGAGACATTAGCTGGGGGCCTCCTTACCTTTCCCAGTGAGAAATGGGCTCACTTAGGGATTGAAGCCTGGGATTCTCCACCTCCATGAGAGCTTGAACAGTAGGCCCTGGCAAGGGCCTTGGTTTAGAATGCCCTTGGGACAGTGTGTGTGTGTGTGTCCTTGGTAAATGGCCTTGGAAGTGTCGTGTGTGCTTCTGGCAAACTTGGATAAGGTTTTCCCTGCGTAACCCTTGGAAAGAACAGTTCTCACTTGTAACACCCTGTTTCTGCAGGTCCATGATTCTGTAATTAGAAGTTTATGGGATCACAGGGCCCATTTAAAAGGTATCTGGTCTGAACAGCCCAGTTAAAAACAGAATTTCTGTCAGCGGCTCCCTTAATTTCTCAAATATGGTTATTTGTAAATTCATTCTACTGGCTTCTTGTGTTGAATGTTTTATTGATGAAAAGAGGCAAGATTACATAAGGGAGAGAATGTTTAAAAACGAGGACTCCAGTTCTAATATCAGCATACCACCGCTTCCTAGGCATTAACCTGGGGCAGGTTAACTCATCTCTCTTGGAAATAAAGGTACACCCTATCAGGGGTTTCCGAATGCTTTGACCAGACCCACAGTAAGACATAGATCTACATCAGGACCCCAGGACAAAATAAGTGTATGACTAAAATAAATGTTCTTAGGATACTTTTTGTATGACCTGTAACATAGTGCTCACTTACTCCTTCCTAACCTTCCTTCCTAGTACCCTCAGACTGTCTTTTATTCAAACACTAGGAGATGCATTCAAACAGATTTTGAGAACCGACGGAGGGCGACTAGTAGTTTTAAAAGCATATTATTAAGGTCTTTTCTGGTTCTGGCTTTGAGTTTGTTCCCTCTGAGTGGAGAAGCTTGCAGCCAGTACAGGTGGAATGGGGCCTTTGAGGTCAGCCTTCCGTTTTCTTACGAAAATGAGAAGTAAAGGGCATTACTTGTTTCTTTTAAGGCTACCCCTTGAGGATGGGAGGATTTTAAGAATTTAAGTATATGTTCCTAATCGTACGATGTATTTTGTTGTCTAACCACAAGCACTTTTGAATATTTGGAATCTATTTTATCTTGTATAATTTATGTCAGTTCCTATTCTGTAAAATAATTTACAAAAGGCCGGTGACTAAAGTAACAGAAATAATGGCAAATTTTCTACCTCCCTGTTCCTCCTCATACTTTGATCCACACAAAAAAATTTAAAGAGTTTGATCACATCGGCGTAATCACCGGTGAATTATTTTGTACGAAAGGCATCGGACGGAGTGACAGCAGATAATATTTGAGTGCTTATTATCTACGGGGCATTCTTCCTCTTAAGTCACACTCGTAAATAACCCCATTAGCCAAGTTCTAGGCAGGCGTTGTTGGGCATGTGGAATCATTAGATGAATTTTGAAAACAACTCGGTCTGTTCTAAACGCCCTACTAGATCCAAACTGTTGTGGACCGGTGCCTGGTAACTTTGACAGCCATTTTGAAATGTTACCATAGTGATAATTCTTCTGGAATCTCAAGTCATTAAAAGTGATATGGCTAACTCTGGGCTGCGTGTTGTAAAAATAGATGTCATGGGATGTGTGAATCCTTTCCTCCACATTATAGTTTATACCAACTGAAGGAATATTTTAGTCGAGGCCTGAATACTTATTAGGGGCTAGCTGCTTGGCTGCCTCTTTGTTTTCTACACAAGTCATGTATCTGCGTAATCATTAACCCTTAAGAATGAATGGCATTTAAAAAGGTTCGATTTTTTTTTCCTCCCCTCATTTGACTTGTTATTTTGCCTATTGTTTGTTGCTCCCAGTGAATTTTTCAAAAGCTGGGTCATCAGGAAAGATTAATCATCACTGATAACTGTTTCCATAGATTTGTTTGTTTAAGCTGCATCCAGTGACCTTGGGTTCTGGGACTGTAATTTCCCCGGGGTCGGGGGTGGGGAGGGCGCCTCTTCAGGGAGTGGGGACCAGGAGTAGGCACAAATCATGTCCCATTTCCCGTAAGGTACTGTGGACCGTTCAGTTTTGTGCCTCCCCTTTATCTTCTGAGCACCAGGGTAGTAATTAAAAGAGTCTGTGTTGGTTCCTTCTGTCGTTAGAGGCATGCAGTTTGGAGACTCACGAATAGCCATTAACCATTTGGGCGGGGATGCGGAGCAGCCCATTGGAAAACGTGGTCAGCACCGACAGTGGATGGTGTGTTTCTGCATGGTTGTGTTGTTTGGTTCTACTTGTTGACTGGGGTCACTGGCATTAGGGGAGGTCCAGCTTCCCTTGGCCAAGTGCGTAGTGTTAAACCTGCTGTGTTTATCTCATAGGCATGGTGTTCCTTTCGGAGCTCCTTCTTGGTTCTGGACCCAGTCAGCCAGGCTCAGCAGACATTTGCAGGTTGCCGCCCTCTGCCAGGCACCATGCTCAGCTCCTGTGGGGGGATCTGAAGACGAGGGAGCCGCAGCAGCTGTCCAGGAGGAGCCTCGCCTGGGTTGGGTTTGGGGGACATGAACAGGCGAATAAGCTACGCAGGAGTGTGGAGTGGGTTGTATTCGGGCTGTGGTTACAGCGTCATGGGTGTCTGGAAGGGGGCATGTTGGTGTGGAGGGCGTCAGGGAAAGGCTTACTGTGGAGCAGGACCTCATCAGATGCAGAGAAGCTCTCCAGGCAGCAGAGCTTGGGGTCTGGGGAGAATAAAGGCAGTATAAGAATAAATCAGGATGAGCAGATAGCCTCAACAAGTAAGGGAGAGAGGCTGGCAAAAACCCGGTTGTGTGGGGCCGGTGGGGCTGCCTGCCTCTGGAGATTGGACCTGACTTCACTGGCAGGTGGCGACCGTGAAGCAGGGGCTAGCTATAAGCAGATCTGTGCTCTGTAAAGATTCTCCGACAGTCATTTGGGGAGGGAGAGAGTGGAGGGAGTCATTTGGGGAGGGAGAGTGCTGGCAGCACTGGTAGGTGGAGAGTGAGTATAGAAAAAGGTGCCAGAGACCTTTCGGAGATAGGGTTAGTAGGGCACGGCGACGGAAGAAGGTGAGGGAGGAGGTAGAAGAGAAGCAAAGACTTTAAGGATCACTGAGGATCCATCGGAGATGCTGATCGATCATCAGTGCTGTTAACTAGGATGAAAAAAAAACAGGACAGGAATTTGGTGGGGGGAGGAAAGAGAATGTTTATAGATTCAACATGTTGAACTTGAGGTGCTTGTGGCCTGAGCACGTGGAGCTGGTCTAGGAGGTTTCTGGAAACACCGACCTGGCTGGAAACAGCACTGGATACCTCTTTTGGGAGTCCTCCCAGTACTTTGGAGGGGTTGTCGGGGGTGGGAAGAAGAGAGCTGCTGGGGCCCAATTTTTTGGATAAATCTTTGTCTTTTTGAACACTTTAGATAAGGAGTAGCTGCCTCACGGAAGGGTATGTGTGTCATCGAGCACCTGGTGTATCACATGGAGGAGAGCTTCTGTGTGAACCTTCCTTGCACAGAGGACTGGGTCCACAGGCACCTCTGAGGCCCCAGGGAAAGAGGCTGTCTTGAGAGGCTCAGAGTCTTTCTCAGAGAAGGTCTGTTTCACCGGTGTGTGGTCTAGAGGAGGCCAGAGGATCGTGAGTAAGCAAACTGGCCCAAGGCCACTCGGCCCTTGGAGAAGTCAGGCCTGCACTGCCATTGCCTTCCTCCAGCACTATCATTTGAAAGAAGAATTCTCCAAAATCTCTACCCTTATTCTCACTACAAGCCATTTGCAGCATAAGCACCTGATAAAGATGAGAAGTGATGGACAACCCCCTCCACCCCACATCATCACATCTTAATAAAATTGGACGGATTGTCGTAATCCTGACAAGCTATTTCTGTTTCCCAAATCACCATGATAGGAGCCTCAAACAATGCTCTGAGAGGTCCCTGGGGGAGGCAAAGCCTAGAGATTTGTCTAGTTTACCTCTAATCATCTCTTCCTTTGCCATCCTTGCAAGTCTTATGGCTAGATAATTTAGTACACTTGACCTGCTAACAGGCAAGACCATAATGGGGGCTGATATTCCATATCTCGTAAGTCTTTTACAAACACGGCACAATGGTGGTAGAATAGTTTCCCCGAGCAGCAGGGAACATCAGCCCGCCTCGTGGGACCCTCAGATGCTGGCCGTGCGTATTGCAACCCTTAGGCGCAAAGGCATGTGCGTCCAATGCCTATAAACTGTACTACTATTTCCAAGTTTTTGTTGTCCTGTAATTTCTTTGGAAATTCTCCATAATGGCCTTACTTGATGTGAAGATCATGCAGGCTTGGCAACTGGGCATAATAACAGGTGTTCTCCCCTAGTCCTTGCACTCGGATGCATTAACCTAAAGTTATAGGACATGCCATTTTTGTATTCAACCTTTTTTTTTTTTTCAATTTTTAAAATACTCAGCTATAAATGTATCCTTTTTTATTTCCAAGTAGGTCAGCCTCAATCATATCTCAATATTTCTCATCATGCTTTTCTCCCCCCCTTCAAATGGAAACACATGGAGAAAAATGTAGCGAGTTCTCTCACTATACCTGGAATGGCTTGTGGAATTTGCATCCGGGGAGCCTTCATAAGAGTGGCATTAACTTTGCAGTAAAGTAACTGATCCCAGACCCGTGTCACTTCCAGCTTAGTCAGGCGCTAACAAAGTAACTTAAAACTTAAATGGAGGTGTGAGCTTGATAAATCAGTGCATGTTTTGGACTAATTGGTGATCACCCTTCTAAACATTAACTGCACTTTGTACTTTAATGATGCCAGGAGGCTGATTGTGTAACCTTTGAATGCCTCCCTGAGTTTGGAGAAGAACTAAATGAAGATAGTACCTTCCCACTTAAAAAGGACTTTTGGGACGCTATGAATCACTTTCTTTGAAATGCAATTTTTGTATTGTTTACTTTTTATGATGTTGTTCCGAATTTGGTATTTCCCATCCATGTGGGGACGCATTTGCAGGTAAAACTTAAAAAAAAAAAATCTCTACAGCCTAAATGTAGAACCTGGCCCTGAGGAAGGGCTGTTTAATTCTACTTTCAATTTCCTGCATTTAAAAAAAAAAGAAAAGTATCGGTAGCAATATCCTTTCTTCTTATCTCTGCTTCCTAGTGATGCATGAGACCTTGGAATGTTCTAGTGACAGTGCTGATCGGATTACAACTGTAGGCACTGTGGGTTCCCAACTTTGGGAGCTCAGAGGGGCTGTTCCCTGCAGTGCTGTCACCCAGCATGAAGGGAGATGACCACTCTGGCCTAGCCATACCCCATTCCTTCAAATCCAGGAGGGGCCTTGTGGGCCTTAAGGGAAATGAGTTGTGTGCTGTATCTTCACTTACACTTCCAAAGGCCGGGGGTGGGATTGGGGGTAGGATTGGGGGTAGGGAACCATTTCAACTGGTTTAATGCAAAACAAGACAAAGTAAGCCAAACAACAGCCCATCTTACTTAATGGAAAAGTCTTGGGCTGGGGCAGGCTTCGAGAGTCCCACTGGTTGGTGGGGGGTTAATTTCACAACTCAGCTGGTAGCTCCTGGGCCTCATTCTTGGGGTCTTTGGGGGCAGTGGAAGGGTTCTCAGCAGCTTCAACCCTGCATCCCCCAGCTTTGGATTCAGACCGGAAGAGACAGGGTCTGGTCTAATGCCACAGCTTTGTTTCCTTATGTCTTTGTGTGCTATAAACCATGCCTTCCCTCTACCAGTGGCTTCCAAAGAAAGGATGCTTCTATGAGCCAGCCCGGACCACAGGTGCCCAAACCTCAAGGAGGAAGAGGACGGGGCAGTCCACCCGAGGAAAATGTGGATATTCTGCTCAGAAGGAGGAGGGTTGAGAGACAGCACTCGCTGACCGTGGATGGCCAGTAGGATGTCTGCAGACATACATTTCAGCATGTGAATAGCATGGAGGTGCTTCAGAGGGCAAACACACCGCTTCTGGGTTTTTCTCTCCGAGAGTTAGTTATCTCTGCCCGGAAAAAGAGCCTGCGCCAGTGCTCTGTTGTCACAATTGTATCGAACAGGGACATCAAATTAAAAACTTTTGGGATCGCTTACCAAAATGGTTTCCTGTATAGCACTTCCCTGATGGGGATTGCAAGTAGTTACTCATCCATTTCATTGATCTATCGTTTTTATTAAAAAGAAAAAAAAAATCCAACCAACAGAGGAAGTGCAGCCAGCTGCCTAACGAGTGGAGATGATAGGAGATGATATTTTGATTGCATTAATCTATATCCTGTTAGTTCACTTTGCTCCTGTCACTGCCACTGGTGAAGTTACTAATGTGAACTAATTACGTTTGCTCTGAAAAGCCAGCATTTTTAATGCGTCTCAGCAAGAAAGGTTAATATTATCCATTTAACAGCGTGAATGAAACATTGTGAGTGTTGAACTCAAACTGTCCCGAAAGCTTGGATAATAAAAACCCAGTGGGTTCTTTTACAACCCCCCAGATAAACAGCTTTTGGTGAGAAACACTTAATACTTTCTTCTCTTTAAATCTGACCGGGCGGTGGGCAGTCAGTGTTGGGTGCTCTCTGTTCTCAGGGTAGTCTGGTCACTGTTGGTGACCTAGAGCACACGACAAAAGGTGCTCCCTCTTTTAAAAATCTGCAACAGGGCTGCATATGTTTTCCTAATCGGTGGGGGCTAGTTTTAAAGAGAAAAACAAGTCACCTCACCTTCCTAAATAGTAAAGCCTTCCCTCCTGTTGTAAAAGCATCTAGGAATTACCAAGACCTATAGCACCAGACACTTTGAAGGTCAGTCACTTTGCTAGAACCAACCAGCTGCTGCTGAAGACAGCATTTTGGAGAGGGGGTGTTCTGGGAGGGGCACCTTGTCTATGGGGACATGGTTGGCTCAGCCACTTGCCCGCACATGTGGTACCTGCCATGATCCCTTCTCTTTAATTGTCTCTGGCTTTCCTGTGACTTGCTCAGTGGTCAACGGTGGGAGTGGGCACAGCCTGCAAGCCGCTGGGGCCCGTCCATCATCTTGGGAGCTGCCGTGTGGCATTCTCTCTGGGACACGGTGTGGCAGCTTTGGGCTGGTGACATTTGGCCACCAGTTGGTTCCTTAGTGTCTTTCAGCACAGAGATTAGGAACCCAGAGAGGATCTGTCCTGCCAAGAACATGACCTGTCTCTTTCTCTCTCTCTCTCTCTCTCCTGGGAGGAGTAGGGAGTGAGTGAGAGGACCTAGAAATACTCTTTCTGGAGGGACTCATCCGAAAGGGTGGGCTGAGGCACAAAACTTCTGACGTTGTGACCTGGCAAATTCCTGATTGTCCTCTGGTAAATTTTTCAACAGGAATTTTTCAAAAACAAGTCATTTAAAAGAAGAATTTGAAGGGTTCATCTTTTCTCCTTCCTTCCTCTTCTCCTGTCCTCACCAGTATCCTAGGAGGAAGAAAAGTAGGTTTTAGAAAAAATTTTTGCCATCATATATATATATATATACACACACACATATATATGTATATATATATATGAATATATATGATATATATATGATATAATATGATATGATAAATAAAATCTTAAGATATATGTATTCATATATATATGAATATGTATGTATTCATGAATACATACATATTCATATATATATGAATACATATATCTTAAGATTTTATTTATTTTATTTATTTATTTTAGAGAGCGAGAGAGAACAAGAGGGGGAGGGACAAGCAGACTCCTCCCTGAGTGCAGAGCCCAACGTGGGGCTTGATCCCATAGCCCTAAGATCATGACGTGAGCTGAAATCCAGAGTCAGCACTTTACAGACTGAGCCACCCAGGCGCCCCTGTCATCGTATACTTTTAAAGCAGTCTGAGCCTGTCAAGATCCAGGTCGATCACTGTTGATCCAAGAGCAGCAGGATGGAGTCGGAGGAGGCGAGGGAGAGTGTGGGTGAGGAAAGAGTGGGAGATTCTGGAACCTTCTCTAGCCTTTTCTCTGGCCCTCAGTCAGCCCTTGAAGATTTGTGCTGTTTGTGCTGCATCACCAAGGAAAGACCCACTCAGGCTCTGGATGGCTGTCGTAGGAGCACAAGTGTTTCCCCATCCTGAGCTACGCTCCTACAGCCTTGTTTACGAAGGTCTGTCACTCCGATTTGGATGACACCTCCAGGCAGGCTGCTTCCTCTGGTTGCAGTTGTCCTTGTGGGTTTTCCCGTGCTGGTTGGTCATGCTCATGGTGTGCCTGGATTAAAATCCTGTGATGGTCCCCCAGCGCGTATCTGCATTTGTTTGCAGGAGCCCTACGATGAAAAATGAGAGGCAGCCGATAGCCTTTACTTGAGCAAAACATGATTTATTCCTCAGTTTGGTCATCTTGGGAAGCCAGCCGAGGAAGAGCTTTCTTCTAAATGAGTAGGATTTAGAAAGAGCAGTAGGATGTTGTATCCTATTCAGAATTAGGCTTTTGTACTGCTCACACCTGAGCCCTTGTCTCAGATGCTGTGTGTCTGGGGTGGGTGTCGTTGCTTGATGTGGGTGAGGGCCCACCTTTGCTCCTGGACACCATAAAGCTGAACCTCCTTGCCTTGTACATGACTCAGGCCTGATAAATACCAGAGAGGAGGTATTGATGAATGTGTACGGTCATTGGCTTTAAGTTCCAGTGTTGATATCCGAGCTGGAATGCCATACCATAGCATTTTAGTCCTGACTTGTATATTACCAGGCACTTGTGTCCTTCTGAGACCAAGCCATCCCCCCGCCCAACCCCCAGTGATTTTGAAGATTTGGATGGATAATCCTCAGTTGTATTTTCAGGTGAATTTCCCCATTAAGGTTATAAATGGCCAGAATTACTGGAAATTCGGACTTGTACTTGAATACCTAATGACGCCTACCATCCCATGTTACAATTTGCCAGGCATACTCACTTGAACCACCCAACTGCCATTTAGGTCAGCATAATGAACTCTGGTTTACATTCCAGACAACCGAACATCGAGTGCTTTTGCTGAAGCTTCTTTTTTTTTTTTTTTTTTAAAGATTTTATTTATTTATTTGACAGAGAGAAATCACAAGTAAGCAGAGAGGCAGGCAGAGAGAGAGGAGGAAGCAGGCTCCCTGCTGAGCAGAAAGCCCGATGTGGGGCTCGAACCCAGGACCTGGGATCATGACCTGAGCCGAAGGCAGCGGCTTAACCCACTGAGCCACCCAGGCGCCCCTTGCTGAAGCTTCTTAAGTTGATAAAAAATTATCCATGGTTAAGTGGATAAATGGTGGTTAAAGGTGAACCCTCACACCCTTCTCCCCCACCCAGGATGTATACTCTTATATCCTGAAACACAAAACAAAATAAGAACAAGGTTCGGATGACCTTTTGTCCTACTTAAAAACTTCAAAGTTTACATTGCTTGAAAAAAAAAAAAAAGGAGTTCTAGCTTTGTGGGAACAGCATGCTCACTGTTGCACGCGGTCACTGTACATCGGGGAGCTGTACTCTTTGTGCATTTTAGACAAAATCGACCTGATTCATGCTTGACTCAGGAACTGCAGAACAGCCAGGAAAGGGTGGTGGCTGATCTTGGCTGTTCTTGGTTTTGTGAAAGGATGGCTCGTGCGCCGAGCGTCTGGGAACCTGTTGAAGGTCTAGTGTGAGAGAGAATCTTCTGCCTTTGTGCTCCTCTCGTCCTTTCCAGCAGCTCTCATGGTAGTTTTTGACCCCCTTCCTCAAAGTGGCACTTTGGCACTTTTTCCGCATCAGAGTATAACCGTGGATATTTTATTATCAACAGAATTACACATTGATTTGTGACCTTCTGTCTTCTGATACCAAGTGGCACTTTTTTGGCTTCATCAGAGCCTCCCTTAAAAATTTGCCTTTGAGACTGACTTTGGCTCAGGTCACGATCCTGGGGTCCTGCGACTGAGTCCCACATTGGGCTCCCCCTGCTCTGTGGGGAGCCTGCTTCTCCCCCTCCCTCTGTCTGCTACTTCCCCAGCTTGTGTACTCTCTCTCATTCTCTCTCTGTCAAATAAATAAATAAAATCTTTTAAAAAAATTAAAAATGAATTAAAACTTAAAATTATAAATAATATACATGGGTATGGTTCATGCATGAAAATCTAATGCAGAGTGCCAATCCATGGATTCACATACCAAGAAAAGGCCTTAACTTTAGACTAGGGTTCCCTGACCCTGGCACTATGGACATTTTGTACTGGAAAATTCTTGGTTTGGAGATTGGGAGGGAGGGAGGGGGAGCAATACTGCCCTGTGAATTGAAAAAAAAAAAAAAAATTGCCTTTGAACTTTTGCTACCTGCATGAACTTGTTATGAAAGTAGAAAAATAGTCTGTGAAAAATGGCCCCTTTGCTCAAAGAAAATACTAACCTTATGGCTGGAGACTTGCTCTGAAGGAGAGGATGGGAATCTCGTGACTGGGTCCAGCATGTGTCCTGGTCCCCCTGCCATGTGTGTTTACAAGGGACAAGGTTTAAGGGCTCTATGAGATACTCAAGCCTAGGGAAGGAACCTGAGAGGACCCTCGCATAGAGTCACTTTCAACTTAAAATATTTTGCCCCCTTTCTTTGCTTTGCAAAATGAAAGCACGAGGGCTAAATGTTCTGTTAAGTTTTGATTAGTCCTTGATGCTCCAAAATGTCTTCCCATTACTCTGTTTGTTGCACGTGTGATGTTTGGCCCTGATTTACCACACCTGGTGCATGCCCTTAATTCACCATGGGCTGCCTGTGGCTTTTTGAACTCCCCTTTCCAGTTTTTTTTCACCCCTCAGAGAACACCATTGCTATGGTTGACAAGATGATAAAGGGGGCCGAGACTAAATGAAGGCTAAAAAAGCATTTAACAGGTCAAGAATCTGAAGCTTTTAAGAAGAAGAAACAAAAGGGGCACCTGGGTGGTTCAGTGGGTTAAAGCCTCTGCCTTCGGCTCAGGTCATGATCCCAGGATCCTGGGATCGAGCCCCACATCGGGCTCTCTGCTCAGCGGGGAGCCTGCTTCCTCCTCTCTTTCTCCGCCTGCCTCTCTGTCTATTTGTGATCTCTCTCTGTCAAATAAATAAATAAATCTTAAAAAAAAAAAAAAGAAGAAGAAGAAGAGGAAACAAAAAACAAGAAAGCCACACAAAGCCAAAACACAGTCTTGAAGCCCACCCACCAAAACCCGAGTTTCAGAATTCCCTGCAGCCTTGCTGGCCAAATCATACTGTAAACCCAAAAAGGCTCATGGGGTTGGTCATATGTGACATAAGAAATCGATGTGTCCAAGAGAAGCAGAATTTCTCTTTTTGAGGAGAAAAGTACAACAAAGGGAAATAATTTATTTTGAGATATTTTAGTTACAAAAAATCTGTGGCTTGCCATCTCTGTAAGGGCATAGATTTGGTTGGTAGGGTCTTGAACACAGGATGAAAGAGGGCATTAACACGTCCCAGCTCTATTCTATGCATTATGGCTGCACATGTGAGAACACTGTAAAATTCACACGGTTTAAAAAGTGGTTGAGGGGCGCCTGGGTGGCTCAGTGGGTTAAGCCTCTGCCTTTGGCTCAGGTCATGATCCCAGGGTCCTGGGATTGAGCCCTGTATTGGGCTCCCTACTCAGCGGGGAACCTTCTTCCTCCCCCCACACGCCCCCCCTCTGCCTACTTGTGATGTCTGTCTGCCAAATAAATAAAATCTTTTAAAAGAAAAAAAATAAATAAAAAGTGGTTGATTTAGGGAGTCCTCTCTCCATCCATTGGCATCCCCATGTGCCTCTTTCTCCCCTCTGCCCCACCATTCCCTGGTATGAATCTGGATTGGCTCTTTAAAGCGACTGAGTGAAATTTAATGGTCTCGAGAAACCCCACTTCGTAGCCTACAAGAATAGGTCTTTCTGGTCAGCAGATCTCAGTCAAATGTATCTGTGGTCCAAAAAAATCCTTCTACTGAATAGAAATAGCAAAGAATGGTATTTAATAATGCTTTGAGTTTTTTTTTTTTTCCTGAAGAGTCTTATGTTCTGTATATTTCAGCCTGACTTCACATTTCTGGATTTCCTTTTGGAGAATAAATCTCGGGAAAGTTGTTCGTAGAAACTGCTGTGTTGACATGTCCGTATCCCTTTCCTTCAAGGCTGTCTCCCCTGGAAGTCTTTTGATATGGCTCAAACGCGTTCTTTTTCCTGAGCATTCCGGGGTCAACAGAAATCAGTGCACTATGACAAACTATTGGCTTTTCAGTTTATATCATTTCCTAAAACTTGTAGATGCTACGTGGAGATGGGACTTTCCTCCAGGGTTAGGTAAAATCCTTCCTTCCTGGGTGAGGTTCGCACTCCGGTCTTGCTCATTTCCTTCTGCACCAGAGGGAGACTCTGCATTGCCTTTCACTAGGCACCCTGAGGGCCATGTCAGAAAACAGCAGACTCTTAGCAAAAACCTCCCCACATGAGAACAAATGGCCAAGTCCTTTCCAGGCCAATGAAGGGGGCTTCACGGGTCACATTTCCACGTGTTGGAGAGCAGACGTGTGCTTGCATACCTGCTGGCCACTGCTAGCCCCTCACTGCCTTCTGGTACTCTCTCTCTCCCCTTTCTGGAGAGTCGTTCTGCTTAATTGAGAGGATCCCTCAGAATTGTTGGATTTTCCCAGGAGATGCTGTGAAGGGTTGTCTTCAAGAAATAAAACCAGGTCTTGGTGTGAAACTTTCAATAAGTAGGTTAAAAGGCATCTCTCTGGGGCACCTGGGTGGCTCCGTCAGTTTGCCATATGCCTTTAGCTCAGTCATGATCTCGGGGTCCTGGGATCGAGCCCCGCATCGGGCTCCCTGCTCAGCGGGGAGCCTGCTTCTCCCTCTCCCTCTGCCCCTCCCTCTGCTCCTGTGCTCTCTTTCTCTCAAATAAATAAGATCTTTAAAAAAAAAGGCATATCTCTCTTGTTCTCTTCCTACGTGTTAATTTTTATGTGGTTAATAATATAATTGTATATACTTATTCATTCAATTTCCATTGTTTATGTTTATAATATAAATGTTATATATGCACATGTATGTATGTGTGTGTATATGTATGCATATTCATGAAAGACTTCTAGTACCTTTGAAAGGATTGAGAGGCTTACTTAGTTTATGGTAGGCTCTGAGGAGTATCCAGTGACAGTGGTGGGAACGGGGGAGACAATAGCTGAGCCGGTATGAGGGAGGGAACTCAGCCGTTTCAGAATCATTCTTTTCCTGGTAAGCCAGGCTACAGCACCTCCTTCCTTAGCTGGTTCCTGAAATGGTTTACCCCCCATTCAGCTGGGTGGGAAAAAGTCTCTTTCAAGATCAGAGTTTCTTCCGAGGAGTGTATCCAGCCCTCCCACATGCATATCCTGTTAAATATCAGTTTAAAATTAGCCTGGGCCTGGAGAATGGACATCAGGGAGCCAGGTCTAAAAACAGATCCGTTTGTGGATAAATGAGGAATTCGGTGAAATTTTGAAAATAAACCCAACAGAGCCCGTGCTGCTCTTGGTCACCGTGAAAGCAGGCAGGAGTGGTGAATAGTTTGGTCTGGCTGAGCTGGAAGAATGCTTGAGGTAACACGTGGGACCATCTCGTGGGAATCTGTGTGGGCTGGGGAGTTCTGACACCGTGAAGGTGTTTGCAACAATTTCTGAAGGGATTCAAATAATTTTCTAGAGTTAACTCCAGGCTGACGAGGCTTGATCTGAGCTACTCCCAGTCAGAACTCCTGCGTTGTGATATTAGCATCAGGTTTTCTGAAGTTCAAATTGAAAAAAAAAATGTATTTTTTCCCCTTATTTTAAAACTACAGACACTGATCATTTGGGTTTGTTTCTAAATAATATTATTTTCACTTGTTATAAAAATTGGCTCACCGGTATAATAATTGCCCTCATAACAAATCCCTTAAGGAGACATGTGTTAAGTTAATCATGATTTCATAGTAAATAGGTCATTTTCAGATTTTTTTTTTATTGCCTCTTCTTTCAAGAGACTAGCGCTTCTGTTTCTGCCTTTTGAAAATAAAGTACTAATTAGATGGATGTTAACATAAAGGAGGTAAGATGGAAATGCATGGCTGTTTTTATAATTTGCTGTTGATAAGATTTAGAAGCACAAACACAGTAAGCTGTGTTTCCATGACACAGATACATCAAGTTCTTACAAGATAACCTTTGAGGTAAGTGGGATTTTCATGTCATCTGGAGGAGGGCAGGCCAGTGACTCATTCATGTCTTCTTTCATTGGTTCATTCATTATATAAATACATATTAAGTGCTCACTGGGCACCAGGGAGTCATTTGCATACACTGGCGCTTGCCCCTGTGGATGGACTATCAGGAGACACGTGAATCACACCAGCCACAAACAAACGGAACATTGCATCCTTGATACCTGCCACAAGGGCCAGGCGTAATGCTATGAGACCAGGCGGGAAAGGAAATGATGTGTAAAAGGCCTGTGGTGGGAGTGAGGGGGAAGCAAGGAGTGAGGGGCTAGGCCATGGCAGGGCCCAGAAGCCATCTTGAGGGTTGGATTTTAATAAGAGCAATGGAAAATCAGTGTAGAATATTGGACGGATAGGGTGTGTGTGTGTGTGTGAGAGAGAGAGAATGAGAATGTCATGTTGGCATAAAAAAAAATCACTATGGCCACAACGTGAAGATAGATAAGAAAGGAGGCCGATTACGCCTCTGTCGAAGTGAGCAAGGTCGAAGTGGGCAAGGTCGAAGTGAGCAAGGTCAAGCATGAGGCCCACTTGGACTAGTAGACATACTGACAAGTTGACTGCAGAGAGACGAGGAGGCCACATTGCCCAGATTTGTGTTGAGCAGGTGGGCAAGATGTCTAAGGTCATATCTGGGCTTCTTGTGCTGGGGTGAGGGAATGCTGGAGGGAAACCAGAGACAAAGACGGTGAGCCCGAAAGTGTTTTTTTAGAGATGGTGAGTCTGGGCGCCTCTGAGTCATAGAGGCCTTTGGAAGTGAGGACTGGTGCTCAGAGGGAGGTCTGGGCAGGCAGCTGACTTGGGAGGTTGTCTGTGTGGAGGTGGTCCTTGAAGGCAGAAACAGTCCAGCATCCCAGGGGGTTCAGGGCAAGAAGGTTAGGCCAGGGACAGATCCTGGAATGGCAGCATTCAAGGGCCAGTGGAGGAACCAGGGGTCTCTAGGAACGCAGGGGTCTCCAAAGACCCAAGTGGTCCGAGTGCCAGGAGGAAAGCCAGGGAATGTGGCGTTCAAGATTCCAGGGGATCGGGTTTTAGGAGAAGGCGGCTGGTCAGGGGAGCCAGTGGACGCTAAGAGCAAATGAGGAAGGGGAAACGAAGACGTCTACTGGGTCTTGCAACCGGGAGGCCCTTGAGGACCGCACCTGAGAGCTAAGTCAGTGCAGGGGTGAGACCAGCCGCAGCTTTGGAGAGCGGGGAGGACTGCGGGGGAGGACTGTGAGGACACAGAGAAGTGTGGCTCTGCCTGGGAGGAGAGGATGGCAGCTGGGGAGGGGGAGGCTTCCAGTGCAGACTGTTTTCTGTTACAGACAATAGGGGCCAGCAGAGGAATTCTGCCAGGAAGGGAGGGTGGAGTGGGGAGCGGAGGGGGAAAGCCCAGTACTGCTCCAGAGACCTGCGGTGGCTCCCAAGCGCAGATGAAGGTGTTCCCTGTAATTAAGAGAAAGGACAGAGGGTCCCTTAAAGGGGATGATAATGTAAACTGCTCCCCGTTTTATGTCCTATTATGGTATTCACTATGGGCTTTGTATATGTTTCCTCATTTCGTCCTTGCCAAATCCTGTGTGTAGACACTGCCATTACCTTCTTGTAGAGGAGGACACGAAACCCTGGAGGGGTAAGAAACAGCCCCCAGGCCCCCAACGGAGACAGCTAGCACGGGGTGATGGCCCAGGCAGTCCCCTTCCCTGAGCTCAGCTGGGGTGGAATGGCAGCTTGTACTCTGACCCAGAGGCCGGGGTGTAGCTGTGTAAGGACTTTTTTACCCAGTAAAATTTAACATGGACTCACTGCTTTCGGGGATGGTTGCATTTATTTTAATGATTAGCTCTTTTTCTAGAAATATTAACTAGTGTAGGGAGGGGAAAGCTAAGCGCTCTTCAAGTAAAACAGATTCTGCGTATTGATTCAGTGCATTGAGCTTTCTGCTAAAATACAGGGTTAATTTACACCTTGTTACACTCTGGGCATCACAAAATGATGGCCACACATTTGTTCTAAAATGGTACTGCTTATTCTTTCTTGGAGGGTCACTTGTGGCCCTAAGCTTTTGCATCCCTCCCCCCAAGTTGGTTGCCCTAGGGGTCCCTGGAATGACCAGTGACATGTCCAGTTACCAGGGAGGGAGCTGGGAGAGGCAGAGACCCCCCAGGCAGGGGGAACTCCTGTTTTGGGGGAACTCCTCAGTGGCAGAGCTGGACCTGTCCTTCCCTCCCTCCTGGGTCCCCACTCCCTTCTCTCTCATCTCACTTGAAATGAGAGCGGACTTCGGAAACTGGCCTGCGTGGGGGCCCTTGGTAGGGCAGGAGCGCCGTGCTCCTCTCTGGTTTTGTGACAATATCCTGAGGATAAAAGAGGGGGAGAAAAAGAAACATCTTCGAGGAATCGCAGATGCTTCTGAGGAAGATGTCGAGCTGCAACTCCTGGCGCCTGTTCAAATTCCTCTTTGGAGAAACTTTTGTTTTCCCTTCCTTTCCCGGTTTGAGGGTGAAAGCTGTTCTGAAATTGACAAGTGAGTCCAGCCATCTCCATTGTCAAGGCTGTGGAGAAACTAGAACTCTTCAGGCATCGCTGTGGAGAGGGCAAAATGGCGCCGTCTTTGTGGAAGGCAGCTTGGGGGTATCCATGAGAGTCATGTAAATCCGAGTAACCTTTGCCCTCCAAGTCACTTCTGGGAATTTGTCGTTGGAGAACACCTGTGCTCATACTAACTGCAGCACTGTTTGTGATAGTGATAGACAGGAACAACCCTGGTGTCCTTCAGTGGGGGGACTGGTTGGTAAAGGAAGAGTTACGCACAAAATGGAGTACCTTAGCTCCTGAAGTGTGAGGGTGCTCCATGTTCTGTGTGAAGGTTTCCAGGATAGAAGTGAAAAAGGCAAGAAATGCTTCTTTTTCATGAAATTAAGAAAAGTAAACAAGACGGTAGAGATGCCTGTGTAGTGTCTTGGTCTGTAGAAAGGGGTATCTCCACACAGCATGCCTGTCTTTCTCTTTTGGTCTCCTCGTCCTTGTCATTATTAAGTCACAAGTTCTGCTGATCAGATACTCTCCCTTATTTTAAAGAACTTATTTCTGTTCTGTTTTGTTTTTGAGAGCAGAGGCCCTTAGGTGCATGCAGTAATGAATTCAAAGGGCCAAATGGGTGTGTCTTGTTAGTTCTTTGAACCTCTTTTGGCACTTGAATGGTTTTGATTTTTCCCTAATTAGGACTGGTGAGGAAACCCTTTGAACATGCCTTTGGAGTGGCAGTGTTCTTACCTGCTGTCTTATCCACTCGTGCATTGATCCTACGCTGTCTTGATAGATGAACTTGTAATTCACCAGGGTCCTGGATCACTCTGATTAATTTCTCAAGCTATCCGCTATTTAACTGTCTAAAGCCAAATGTTCAGGAAATAAAGTAAATTCATGCTGGTGATTCCGGCAATCTACTTTTCAAATTATAGCTGTTTATAATTGGATATAATCCCATTTATTGGGACCCTTTTCCTATTAGGTTGTAAACAGAGTAAGCAATTTTAGATGCTATGTCAGTTAGTTGAGTTTGGGTGATTTTGCATCTCAGATTATTTCTGACGACGAAATATTAGAAGAAGAGACCTGTGAGCATGAGAGCTGTGTTGTGTAGTCCCGGAGGGGGGTTGGGAATGATTAGAAGAGGTTTCAAAATTAAAAAAAAAAAAAAAGAAAAAGCTACCCCAAACCGTACCTTCTGGATAGTGAATTGACTGGTGGGTTATCACTCTGTGGTTGGGACTTTTGGGAAAGTCTGTAAGGTTCTGTTGTCTCTCTCAAAAGCAAGAGAGAGACAGTAATATCAAATTTGGGTCAGCTGTGTTGTAGCACACACGAGTGAGTATCACTAGTTTGTTGGAAAAATGGCTCATTACGGACTCCTAAAAATATGACCCCTAATACTAGCCTTAGAAGCAGAATGGTTCATTGTGTGTGTGTGTGTATGCACATGTGTGCCTGTATATGTATTCCTGTGTGTGGTGGAAAGGGGATTAGTTAGGTCAAAGATTTTTGAAATCCCTCTGGAGGAGATAAATGTTTGTCTGTTGAATTGTTCTAAAACTAAAAATACCCCCTCCCTTATTTTTTTATTTCTGATTTTGTTTACTGCTGACAGGGAATAATTCCTATATGGCCAGAGCATGCTTTTACATTTATACTTCTGCATGTATAATTTGTCCTTTCTTTACCCATCAGGTACATGCCTCAGGATTATCGTAAAAGGAAAATGTGTGGACAAACGCCTTTTTCTATTGACTTTCATTGTAAAACCTGAAAAAGCTGTGGGATCTAAAACAAATCCCGTTTATGACTCCTAATACTCACTTGTAGGACTTGCTTGCCTTTTTTCAGCATTCAAAGTGTTTTAAAACTTTTTGCTGTGTAAGTAGATTAGTGCATTGGCAATCCGTATTTTGGCCTCTTTACTGCAGACATTTCGTTAATTGCTTTTATTCTTGAAGCCCTCCTTGCTTTACTCCTAAGACTTGATTTTCAGCAGCTACAACGGTTATTCCGGGAGTTATTAGAATTAAGAGCCAGAGAGAGATGCTGTTTATGTCACATTTTAGGCTGGGCTGGTGCACTCACATATTGCGTGTGGTGGGGGGTCGGGTTGTCTAGAAGGGCTTTCTGCTGCCAGGTGGGGTGGGAGAAAACCTTTTGGATGTATCTCTTTCTTTTTTTTCCCAGTGAGACCCCAGATGTGCATTCGTTAAGTGGTTCCGGTTGGTCCATTATTCAAACAGTATTTGTTGTTTCTGAAAATACCATTGCTTATTTCTCTCTCTCTCTCTCTCTCTCTTAGCTTTAAAAAATTGAGTTTAGGTAAGATTAGGGTCGAGGCAGTATAATTTAATGGATTATTTACTGCCTCTCTGAAACTCTCCTTCACCCATGAGATGGGACTGACACCACTTGTCTAACTGGCTCAGATACTCCATGCTCACTTTTTTTTGAGTAACAAGTGATTCACCCTGGGAGCCAGCAACCTAAAAGCTGATTTCAGAGATGCTTCTGTTTGATTTTTAGGTTGCTTTACAACCCACCCACGTGCGGTCCTGACCCTTGAGCGTAAGGGTCTTTCTTCTTGTGACCACTCCCCTTGTTCAAGCTTTATAAACTTCTACTAGTACCTACTAGTGGGAGCCACAGAATAAATCCTTTTATTATGTAAATACCTTTTAATTCACCTATTTTTTAAAACCCCGGGTTTTTGTACTTGCTTTGTTGGAGTTAGCCAATGGGGACTGCTGTCTTTCAGTGTGTGCAGAGGCAGAAGTTTAAACTGTATCTTCAATATTTATATTTCTGTTTGTTCTTGGTGACACAAAGTGATTTGGGTCACTCTGACATTTAATCAAGTTAAACAATGTAGCTCTTGGAAAATATGTCTAGCAGGTAATCTGAGAGCTAGATTCCTAGTAAAACAAGGGAGAAATTTCATCAGGATTAATTTATTAATTTCTTAAGCACCTCTTTCCCAGTTTGGCTTGGTCTCAGTTTTCGAAGTTCCCATCAGCAACTGTGGCCTCTCTCGTTATTTCATAATGAACGGTTACAAATTGTTTGTGTGTTTTTGTAATTAGAATGTGATCGCAATCATCTACCAGATGAGCTGACACTGTAATGACATAAAGTCAGTAACAATTATGCCTAACAGGAAAATTAATTATGTAATCCTATCATACCGTATTTTGCCTACGAGATTAGATTTGGCTGTTACTAGCCAGGCCCAGGCAAGTGACAGCGTGGGGCAACTCTTCTCATTTTTCTGGATAGACTGGTTCACCGTAAGGTTCACCGTGTCACCTGGGAAAAATCATTTTGATTATTTTAGATTTTTAAAATAGTTATTTTTAGGAGTGCCTGGTTGGCTCAGTAGTGGGTTAAGCCTCTGCCTTCTGCTCAGGTCATGATCTCAGGGTCCTGGGATCGAGCCCCGCATCAGGCTCTCTGCCTGGCAGGGAGGCTGCTTCCCCCTCTCCTTCTGCCTGCCTCTCTGTCTACTTGTGATCTCTCTCTCTCTCTGTCAAATAAATAAATAAAATCTTTAAAAAAGTAAATAGATATTTTCAAGCTTTTGATTTTCTGCTTAAAAGAAAGAGAAAAACTCTTCTCATTTGGATATTTTATTCTTCTAGTTTCTTAGTGAATAAAGATACTTGCTGGATATCAACCAAGAGGGGCCATCCTTTCTCCTCCCCATTCCTTACCCTTAAGAGATACAAAGCAGTGAAAATGAATTGCTCGTCTACAGTAATACCACTTGGATTCCAGCAGAAGTCTTCATCCTTCCCTTTTGGCATTCCTCAGCCTTTGACCTGAGGCACCCATCTTGCTGTGGTATAGGCTTGGACTGGGCAGGCTGGGGAGAGGAAGCCACATCTGGGGATGCTGGAGCACCTCTGCCTCCCCTGGGAGGCCGGCTCTACAGGTCTCACTGTGTCCCTGTTTGCTGAGGCTTTGAGGGTTGCAGGCAGGGGGCTGGCCTTCCTGACCAGTCGCACTTTGCTTGAGAAGGACGCTGGAACTATCTAATCCAATCATCTTCCAGGTATAAAAGCTTGGTGTTCCGAGGTGTTGAACAGTTTGTCCAAGGGTAAAGCTGGGACTACAATCCAAGTCTTTTTGAGCTTACTCTGGTATTCTTTCTAACATATCTTGTTTTTATTTTGTTCTGTTTTTGTTTTGTTTTGTTTTTTTAATTGTCTAAATCTACTCAGCCTCTAGGAACAGAAGTTTGTCCCTGAGCTAGAGTTTGAAAAAAAAAAAAAACCCCAAGACTCAGAAAAGTCAAATCTCCTATAAGTCCATCACTAAGAGTAGCTGAGCGTACTTTATGCTAGTTTTTTTTTTTTAAAGATTTTATTTATTTTTGAGAGAGAGAGAGCTAGCATGAGCGGGTTGGGGGTGTGAGGTGGGGTTGGAGGTGCAGAGGGAGAGGGAGAAGCAGACTCCCTGCTGAACAAGGAGCCTGATGCAGGACTCGATCCCAGGACCCTGAGATCATGACCTGAGCTGAAGGCAGACACTTAACTTCCTTAGCTACCCCAGAACCCCTTTTCTGCTAGACTTTAAAGTATATGTTAGTGTAATCCAGCCTCTTACAGTAATATGTTTATTTCCTGGCATTTTGAATGGCCACAAACCCATTCTCAGCCTTATTTTTAAAGGTTACATAAAGTTACATGGGATGGAGATGCTATGGTACACATTCCCCCGTGTTGGGCATTTGCGTTGATTCCAATTCTTCATAATTTTTCAAGATTGTAGGTAAGGCTGCAATGAATGTTGTTGCGCCTTAAGTTTTGTCCTTTACTTCAAATTAATTCTTAGGATGTATTCCCCTGAAATAGGATTTCTGAGGAAAGGTATGAATTTGAGGCTCTTGACCCATATGGCCACATTGCTTCCTGGGCAACTTACTCCCATTCATACTTGGGCTGGAGCTCCTAAGTCCTGTGTGCGAGATCTTCATGATCACTTTGTGAGAAATTCGCCATGAATAAGAAAACCACAAGGAGAGAGAATAACGCTACTGTTTTGATATATGCTGTGATTTGGGTGGGCGTCTCTTATCCCCATCCCCTCCCCAGCCCAAGTCAATCCTCTTGATAATGTGTGTAATATAAACTCCTTACTACTTACTTATATTATACATTTATTTTGTCAGCCCATGTTAGTGTTTGTTTACATGGGAATTAGAGCATCGGGCTAGGTCTTCTCAGGAGTCCAACATACACAGTTTGTACCGACTTAGTTCTTTGGGTCCTGAATTGAGGTGGTCTCGAAACTCATTAAGACAACTGTCCAGACACGTGGCCTGAGTATTTGCCTTTCCAGATCTCCCTCCCCTTTATATTAGCCCGTAACAAGAAGACGCTCTCAACGAAACACTCACTTGTGGACTTTTGACATTTGTGACTTTTTGTTTTTCCAAAGATTTTATTTATTTGACAGACAGAGATCACAAGCAGGCGGAGAGGCAGGCACGGGGGTGGGGTGGGGGAGCAGGTTTCCTACTGAGCAGAGAGCCCAATGCGGGGCTTGATCCCAGGACCCTGGGATCATGACCGGAGCCGAAGGCAGAGGCTTTAACCCACTGAGCCACCCAGGCGCCTCCACTTATGACTGTTTTCTGAACCCCAAACTAGGTCATTTTTAATAAAAATCAGGATATATAACTGAAAACTCAGGACATATGGCCATCGTAGCTAATGGGTCCTGCCGCCTATGGAGTCGTTTTGATGTAAACCCATTTTTAAGGAATGGAGTATTTATTAATTTAATGATATCTAAGTTTTATCCTCTAGCTGTATTTTACATGTGAGTGATAGAGCTCAACCTTTTGATATATGTAATACTAAAGGTACTTTGAGTTATTATAAATAATACATAATTAACTTTTAATGAAAATGTATCATTTCAATTTGTATCAAGTACTCAAGAAGAAAAACCTAAAATAGTAGTAAAACAGTTACTCAGATGAGATGAGGACTATGTTTGGGGCTCGAGAATCAGATAAAGTTTGATATAAATTCTTAAAGGGACATGGAGACTTTTTTTGCGAAGTGTATTTATAAAGTTAATGAGATTGTGTCTTTTGAATCATTTTGTTTAGTTTTTAACTTATCATCTGGGAGGAGGTTTTGGAGAATTCCACGTTGGTAAAACCATGTTGAATTGGTGTTTCTTACAGATGGTTTTATTTCCTTTTAGTATTACTTGGATCATGGAACAAGTGTCTCGGAGAATCTGAGATACAAAGATGTGAGTTTCTCTCTGTAATAGAGAACGGATACTTTCAGTTTTAGCCGAGATGTTTTTCCTTTTCGCTCTTGGCTGTGACTGTGTTGTAAAAAGCTTCTGTGCCGTTCTCCGTTCTGTGTTGGGACCCTATCTGCTCCTCGACTTTGTAGTGCTCCTGCCACCCTCCCGGCCACCTTATTTTTCAGAGAAGCCCCATCTTTCTTTTTTAGAAAATCTAAATGTATTTTCAACACACCATTTAACTCCCTGCCTTGTTGCCCGCTTTTCTGTATTTTGTACTTAACCAGGACGATCTTACAAAAAGGGATCCGTGTCAGCACCGGGAGGTGACCAGGTCTCCAAATTCCCTTTTTCTGTTTTTTTTTTTTTTTGTTGTTTTGTTTTTTTCCTTTTCTGCCTTTCATGGCCCTTCATTAATCCAGGCAGCTTGGAAGCCATAGCTTTGACTCTCCTTGATGTTTTCCTTCTCCGTTTCCCCCTGGAATTTGGAAGGCAGCTCCGCTCACCCCTCTCCCAGCCAACGGCAGCACCCCCTGCGAGTTGGAAGGAGAAGGCTTGACCACTGCCTCCTTTGTCCTTTTCTTTTTGTCCAGAAGAATCTTACGTGCTCTTCTCCAGGAAATCCCTGGCCTCTGCCAGGAGTCTGCCTGTGAATATTGGAGAGAAGTTGCCGCTTTTTAAATACCAGTTGAGAAGTTCAAGGCTGATGTCGTGGTTGTTACCGACTCCCAATGTGACAGGTGAGGACGGCCGACATTTTCAGTCACCTTTGACTCACTTACGCTGTCAGCACTTGTAACACTGGAAAGGAATCCACACACATTTGGCTGTAGTTGTAGCAGAAGCCATGGACTTAGAGACTGCCAGGCAGCCCTGGGAAACCCACGGGGAGGCAAGTTTTGTTCCTTCGTTCTGTCTTCGTTTTTGAGAGGATAGAAGCAATAAAAGGACACTAGTCATGACTAGCTTTGCAGGTCATGTACCTACAGTTTAATCCTCTTGACAAGCCAATGAAGGGGGGGGATCTGTACCCATTTTACAGATGATGAAGTAGAGACTCAAACTTAGAAACTTGCTACTAAGTGAAGCTGGGACTCAAACCTAGCTTGATCTAAGGCCACCCGCTGAAACGTATGCCCTTCTGACCTTCCAAGAAGCTGCCATATGCAGATCTCTTTTCTAAATTCTGTGTGCCTGGCTTTGTACTGTCAAAATGGATATATATTTCTAGACCCCTTTAAAAGTTTCTCTCACAAAATGTAAACAATTAAACAGTGATGCAAATAAAAAATAAAAGATACATATAGAAAAATCTCTACTGTGTTCTTTCTCTTAGAGCATAAACCTATGTACATACATAGAATATAATTTGGGGTGTTCCTAAAAACGGGATCATGCTGTTAACATGGAATATTCTGTATGGAGTGTTCTGTATGTAGCATTTTGTTCAAGTATGGATATCATTTTATTGCATATATATGCATATATGGCAATAAGAGTTAAAGTTTTAACAGTTTACAATATGGATGTGTCATGATTGAGCCAGTCATCTTGTGTCGACGAACAGTCCTGTTGCTTTGGGTTTGTTTGTTTTCCTGTGCTTTGTTTTGCTACTAAAACAGGATTACAGTAAATTCACTTGTATATATATATAGATATCCATCCTTGTTTGTTTGCCGGTACGTTTGTTTCTGTGGAAAAGAACATTGCTATCTTTCTTCCGATTTTAATAAAAATATTACAGTGTTGTAAGTATTGAATATGCTTGTTAGGTTTTGGAAAATATAATTCATCTTTTTTCATGTTTTAATTTTTATTGAAAGAGGCTGACAGATTTTATTAAATGCCTTTGGGGCATGATGTAATTGAAAGCTTTTGCCTTTATTTTGTGCTGTAATAAATTACATTGATTAGATTTCCCAATACTGAATCATCTTTGCATTCCTGGAAGAAACCCGAATTTGTTACAGTGTGGTATTCTTTTGATATGTTGCTAAATTTGATTCACTAATATTTAATTTCTATGACTACAGTTTTGAGATGGGTCTGGATGTTTTTCCTTATTTGAGTTCTACCCCATATTGATATTACGATTATGTTTCGAAAATGATTTAAAAGATACCTCATCATTTTCTAGAGTCTGGAAGCATTTAACACAATATAAGAAATAACTATTTCTTAAATATTAATGAAAAATCAATGGGAAAACCACCTGAGTTTCATATCTTCCCCCACTCTACCCCGAAATCTTTTAAAGCACATTCTTTAGTTTTCCAGGATAAATTAAAATTGTTCTGTTCAGTTCTTTTACCTTTTCTCTGGATTTTGATATTTTCTAATTGCTGGGGGAATTAGTTTACCTCACATTGAAGTTTAGTGCACAGAGTTATACATAAGATTGTTATAACTTTTTTTGGTATTCCTTGTAATAACTTATTCCTCATCACTCATGCATATTTTTGCTTTTGTCCTTTTTTTCCTTAATCAAGCTTGTTAGAAGCTTATATATTTTATTTTCTTGAAAGAACTGGGTGTATCAATTTCATATTCATCTTTTAACTTTAATTTCAGTATTAATCTTCATTAATTCACTTTTACTGTTCTTTTTGACTTAGTTTTTATTAAGTTGAATGCCTATCTCGCTTTCCATTTAGGCTTAAAGTAAGAGCATTTCAGGCTACCACTTTTCTTTGGGAACAGCTTTAGCTGTGTACCTTTGGTTTTGGAGAATTAATCATTTTGTTATTTTCTAGATGGCTTGTAATTAAAATATTTGCCTTTTGATTCTGCGATTATTTCGAAGCACATCCCTAAATCTTGTGCTTCTTTTGATATTTTGTTATGATCTGTGATGTAGCTCTGAAATCTCTGTCTGAAGGGATTCATTAAAGTTTACTTGTGTCTAAGTACATGATCAATTTTTAATTGTTCCGTGGACATTGAAAAACCATATCCTCCGTAGAGCACAGAGCTCCATTTTTTTATATTGAGTGAATCAAACTTCCTGATTATATTCTATTCAACTAGAGCCTCCAAATCCTTGTCATTAACTGTCAACTTGAATGGTAGGTTCAACTATCTTTTATAATTTTTTAACTTGACTTTCTTACAGCTTTTGCTTAATGAGTTCACCTGCCATTTTGTTTGAGGCATAAAGATCTATAATTCTTACATTTGCCTCAGGTTGCATATTTGTCCTTATATAATATTTCTCTGTCCGGCTGATGGCCTTGAATTTTCCTTTGATCTCAGTATTGCCACCCTGACTGGCTTTTTATTTGTACTTGGCTTGATATACCTCTGTTCAGCTCTTCATTTGTAAACCTTGTCACTTTGTTTTGGGTAGGTCCCTTTTTGTTGTTGTCGTTAAACAGAGCTGGACTTTTAAAATCCAGTATTACAGTTTTGTCTTTTCATGGGGTCATGTTGCCTTGTCCGTTTCGATTGTAATCACTGAGACATGTTGCTTAATTGCTTTCGCCTTACTCAGTGGTCGTCCCTTATATTATTACTTTGTTTTGTGTTTCTCAATCCCTGTGTTAATTGAACAGTTCCCTTGTTAACTTGAAAGTTACGTTCTTTTTAGTTCAACAGTGACTAAGTGTTGCAAGTAACACTTTCTCTCCTAACACATCAGTATCCAATCACTGGTTCATCCACCAGGATACCCATTTGCCCAGCTCCTGTACTGCGTGTAGCTCTCTGTATCTCCTTGATCTGTCCTCCAGGCTTCGTATCTTCAGACTCATGAATTCCATGTTCCTATTCCTTACTCTTGAATTACGTGCATTTCTTCTTCTTCTCCTTTTCCTTCTTCTTAAGATTTTATAGTTAAGTAATCTTTACATCCAACGTGAGGCTCGAACTCATGACCCTGAAATCAGGAGTCACATGCTGGGGCACCTGGGTGGCTCAGTGGGTTAAGCCTCTGCCTTCGGCTCAGGTCATGATCTCAGGGTCCTGGGATCAAGCCCCGAATCAGACCTTCTACTCAGCAGGGAGCCTGCTTCCCACCCCCCGCCACCCCGTGCCTGCCTCTCTGCCTACTTGTGATCTCTGTCTGTCAAATAAATAAATAAAATCTTAAAAAAAAAAAAAAAGTCACGTGTTCTTCCAGCTGCGCCACCCAGGCACCCGTGCATTTCTTCTCCTTCATCCTCCAAAATATTAATTTCATACTCTAGAGCAATAAATACTTTCTGTGAATTTTATTTTTTATTTTTAAAATTTTATTTTGTTGTGTTAACACTTTCCGTGAGATCTACCCTCTTAGCAAATTTTTAAGTGTATCATACAGTATGGTTGACTATAAGGACAGTGTTATATAGCAGATCTTCACAATTTATTCACCTCGGTTAATGGAGACTTTATGCTTTCCTGGTTTTTTTTTAGGTTTTTTAAATTGTTTTTTATTTTGAATCACAAAGTTGTTATGCTTCATTTGCATCTCCACCTATGTTCTCATTACTTTTCTGTTAACATTCTCCTCTGCCTGATTGGTTTTACTTCTGTAGGTGCTGCTTGAAGTTCGGCTTGGTCACCCTCCCTGGGGCTCCTGTGTCCTTCTCAGTGGGTCATGGTTTTTCTTTGCTTGCTTATGGCTACCCTCAGGAGCCGTACAGCTTCCAGCTTGGTGTCTCAAAGGTAGTGGCAGGTGGTAGATGACAGCAGTGAGAAAAGAGATCCCCCGCTGCTCCGGTGCTCTGTCCCCAGCCAGCCCTGGCCACCAGCTTGGAACGGCGCCACCTTCCCTTGAAGCCCCCTCCCTTGGGTTTCAGCTGGGTCAGTGGCATGAGCAGGATCGCCAGGCTTCTCTTCCTGTGGGCCCTCAGCTACAAAGACCATGGAGAACCATGCCTGCTGTCTCTCCTGCAGATACTAGGGATCCCAGGGCCTCCGAAGCCCCTAACACCTGCAAGCTTTTTAGATTGTTGTCCTTGCTCCTTCCAAGAGCGGACTGGGAAGGGAGGTAGGATCAGGAGCGTTCACTCAGGCCACCATCTTCCCCACAAAGAACGAGTTAGAGTAGATTTTTACTTGCTGTGTTTTGGGATGGAAGTAGGAAACAGATGTGCACTCGGAAACACCTCTGAGAACAAGGATGCATCCGTGGAGCGGGATTGCCCTTAATTTAATTGTGGAAATTAGGATAATTCCTTAAAGGAAACACAATGCAGAGTACGATTCTGTTACCGAAAGGACTCTACTTCTTCCCCTTCTTCCCCACCCCCAGCATCTTCTCCCCTGCATCACTCGATTCAGAGAATAATACATCCTAGCAATGGAATAATCTTTGTTAATAACATTAATTATATGGCTGAAGCCTGTAGACACACACACACGCAGAGAAAGGTGGCATTGCTTCTCTTCACAGCTGAAAACCTTGAGGCAAAATGCCTAACCAGCTTGGCCCAAATTTGAGAGTGTTAGTATTGGCATCTCTGTGCAGGTGTTTATGGCTTATATGCACGGGCTATTTATAGATAGTGGCATTGGGCACCCCAGAAAGGACTGCAGCATTAGGTTAAAACTATGTGTGCTTATTCTTCATCTTCATGCCAGTCTTGTCTTTGGAATTAAGTGTGTTTCCCCATTTTTCAGTATCTTAGGATTTAAGCGCCCAAGTACCGGCACGGTTTGGTCCGACGTTGGTGGGATGATGTGGGAAATACCTTCCCTCGCATCCCAGGAGAAGGGCCTCCTCTGTGGTCTGTTGGATGAACTCCTGTTACTGCAGAGGTGCTGCAGAAAGAGTTACACGTCCTTGCAAAATTGTCAACACAAGCAAGAACCTGGAAATTGTTGCTATGCATGTAGCTCAGATTACTTAACCCCTTCCATACTGAATTTTTTTTTTAAACTTTTTATTATCTTTATGTCTGGTAGGGGTCTGGGGCAATATGTCAGGTCAAGTTGAATATTTCCAAGGTATCTTTGTTTGCATTCCTTAGGTACGTATTCTGTTTAGAATATTCTTGCGTATCAGGCCTATGCATTCAAGTTTGTGAACACGGGTGTCTGCGCTTGCTGTGTGAGGCTCAACCACGGTGTCACTTGTGAGGTTCCTTAAAGCTACTGAGCTTTTCACATCTCAGATGGGTCAGCCGCCTGTCGCACTGCCCCTCGAGACTCTCTTCCTGTCTCCGTCCACCAGTGTTTGCCAACAGGGCCGCTGCCTTCGCTGCCACTTTTGCCTGGTTAGTGCAAGAGAACACCATCATTTTTCTCTTTTTTAATGAAGCAGTAAGGTCCGTTTACATAGTGATAAATAAAGTAATTACCACAGCAATGGCATTCTGCCTAAGTCATCTTGAAAACTGAATGCAATATCTTTTTAATAGCCCCATAATGGTCTCTTGAAGTGTTACAGATTTTTATAACGATAGCTGTAATACAAGTGCCATTATTTACTGTGAGACGCGAACACTTTGACCATTTACACGGGTCCTTGTGCGCCTCCAGCCGAGCTGAGTGCACGTCAGCCTGGACACGTGCAAGCCGGCTTCTGTAGTGGGCGTCTGCTGGGTCGCCTTTGGACAAGCGGGGAGGCCAGCCCGTCTCCAGCTCATGATGCCTGCAGTGTGTCTTCTCCAGCTCACCACTGCCATGCAGGAGGTTTTAGGATCTCTTCTTTTTTTGGCAAGATGGGAGATTCTGTTTTTGGGAACTCCCAGTCTCTGCCCGGCTTGGAGGGTGTTATGTAAGAAGTTGTGTTTCTTTGGTTTCCCGGTGATGACCCACCATTTGAGACAGGCCAAACAGAGCATCGCAAGTGATGAAAAGCGGGAGGAGACTGTTGCTCAACTCTTCTCTTGGCTGGTATCATTGGCTTTTTGATTTCTAATTAATTAAAGCACTTTAAAGTGACTTATACTCTGAACAGCCTCTTGGTGCCAAATGTCAAATAAACTAGAGACAAGTTTAGCATAGAGTCAAGCTATCCTCTTGGTGAAATCTAGGTCCAGGTGCCATCTGGCCAGTGGCTGGGGGACAAGCTCTGCTGTGGGGATTCAGAAGCTCTGTGTTCAAGGCAGCGCTAGCTCTGAGTTCCAGAATGTTCTCCCATGGGCTTGTCTGCAAGAGTGCAGCAGAATACTTGGGTGTTTGCACATCTGTTATGGACTGTCCTTGGCTCAGATGGCTTGAGGTCTCATGGAGACATGCCACTGTCACCACGGGAATCAGGGTGCTCTGTCACCGAGTGGCTTTCCAGTTTCTGCTGGGTCCCAGATCAGTTTCAGGAGCAGAGTCAGGAGGGAGGGAGAGCACATTCCAGAGCCATGGCGGGGGGGTTGGCTACGAAGTCTTAAAGAGGCAGGACGGGGAATGGATATGGAGGGTAGAACATCCAGAGCAGGTAAGGAAATGACTTCCTCTAACATTTCACAGAGAGGGACTCAGCCAGGGGTGAAGGCCTCAGGACTTGATTCCAGAGCTTGTCTGAGACCAGCCAGGGTGTGTTGGCCAGAGCCAAGGGTACGGAGGCCAGACATGCCCTTGTCCTGCATATAGCTTTGTGGGGACTTGTCCTTTCTGCTGGGCTTTGAGGCAGATGCTCGAGTGGCCTTTCCACCCAATAGTCCCTCACCCCTCTGACCCAAGCATGAGCCATTGTTCTTGCCAGAAAAGCCTTCTATGGGTATCTCCATATCCTTCCTTTCTTTCAGGTCCCCTTCAATCCCTAACTCCTTAGTATGGAATATATATTGGTAGATCCACTCCTGTAACATTTATAGGACACCTGTCATATGCCAGTCCCCATGCTCTGCGTGGGCAGGGGTTGGGGGGGGGGTGGTACCGTGATGAACTCACCCTAGTTCCTGCTTTCAGGGAGCTCATCGTCTAGGGGGAGAAACAGACAACACTTACATCTTCACTGCACACAGTTTTATTCTTTACCTGTTTTATCCGCCAGTCTCGCCTTCCTGACATTTATTCCCAGTTTTGGAGCATGGGTGATGTGTATGGCTGACTTTCCATATGGGGACCACAGTGCCTTTCCCCACCTCTAGCAATGATGCAGTTGGCTTGGTCCAATGATGGCAGTCACTCTTGTACGTGTGGAGTGACTATGACACTGGCATCAAGAAATGGAAGCACATATAAGAAACTACTGAAAAGGATTACTTCCTAAATATGTACCTATTGATAGCATTTTGGTTTTCAAACTGTGTGAATACCTAGTCAAAAAAAAGGTTATAAATTTAAAAAAAAAATGCATCTTTCAAAAATGCATTCCCATCCGAAGGTTAATTTTTCTGTTTGGGAGATCACATGCATTCAGATATTTTTAAATTTAAAGTTTAAATTTAAAGCTAAATTTAAAAGAAAAAGTAAACACTTGTGAGGAAATGAAACCCATTGTAATGTGCAAAAATGGGATGTGGAGACGCTTTTCTTATTTACGTGAACATCTTCTATGGTGTTCAGCTTACATAGTCTAGCCAGGGAGATATTTTTTCATTCTAAGTTCATTTTTCTCAATGCATTTAGATTCTTCCCTCGGCTGTTTTGTTAATTTGGAGTATTGTGCTCTAGCCTGTGAATTAGGGGTCACAAATAAATCTTGGAAAGCAAGGAAACCATCCCCAGGCCATGTTCGTTTTCTTGTTTTTAGCACAGTTGACATTGTGTAACTGACATGGTTGGGATTCTTGTTTGGGATTTTTTTTTTTTTTTTTTTAAGAACAAAGCCTTATGTCCGTTGTCATCCTGGTGTGAAGCAGGTGGTCTGCCCCTGATCCCCACCCACCTTTCCCCTATGTGTGAAGCATTCTAAAGCTTGTTAATGGTCCTGACCCTGGGACCGGTATGGTTTCCCTTTAGAAACCTCTGGATCTTAGTCTCATCCAAGTCGTAACCTTAAATCCTGGCACGGATTCTCTTGTTAAAACTGGGGTGAGTGGTTTAACCTCTTTTATGCCTTTGTGTTGAATGCTTGGGCCAAAGAGTCCCTTAGAGGCCACCTGACTAGGTAAGGACTGTTGACCTTCCTCTGCAGGTGGTTGGTCAGGCCTGTGTACCTGTAAATGGCACACAGTGCCTTTATTATTATTATTTTTGGTAACAGCTTTATCAAGATACTATTCACATACCATACAATTCACCCATTTAAAGTGTACAATTCAGTGGCTGTTAGTATATTCAGAATCATGCAACGGTCAGCACAACCAAATTTTTTAGGGTGCCCAATGCGATGATTTAATACACGTATACATGGTGACGTGATGGCCACGGTTGAATTGATGAACGCATCCATCACCGCACATTGTCGCCGTTCCCGTGTGTATATTGAGAACACTTCCCATCTACCTTTTAATCAAATTTCAAGTATATGATAGAGTATTAACTATAGTCACCATGCCGTACATTAGGCCCGAATAGTGTGTTCACCTTATAATTGAAAGTTTGTACCTTTTGAGCAGAATTTCCCCTTTTCCTGACTCCCAGCCCCTGGCAACCACCTTTCTACCCTCTGGTTGTACAGGTTCGACTTTTTAGATTCCACATATAAGGGAGTTCACGGGGCACCTGGGTGGCTCAGTGGGTTAAAGCCTCTGCCTTCGGCTCTGGTCATGATCCCAGGGTCCTGGGATCGAGCTCCGCATCAGGCTCCTTGCTCAGCGAGGAGCCTGCTTCTCCCTCTCCTTCTGCCTCCCCTCTCCCCGCTGCTGTGCTGTCTTCCTCTCTCTCTCAAATAAATAAAATCTTTAATTAAAAAAAAAAATAAGTGAGATCATGCAGTATTTATCTTTCTCTGTCTGGATAATTTCACTTAGCTTCATGTTTTCCAGGTTCATCCAGGTTGTCATAAATGGCAGGATTTCCTTCATTTTTATGACCGAATAATATCTTGGGGGTTTTGTGTGTGTGTGTGTGTGTGTGCGTGCATGCGTGTGGCATTGATCCATTCATCCATCAACAAGCATTTCAGTTGTCCATAACTTGGCTGTTGTGAATAACATTACAGCAAATGTGGGAGACTCTTTCAGTAATGGGATGCATGTGGGATGGCTGTACCCTTCTATCAGGGCCCTGCAGCTGTGATGCCGAGTATGACCCTGTTAAGGGGAGTGGTTCTCAGCGAGAGTATATGTTGTTTTAGAGCATTCGTTCCCATCCTGGGTGCTCAAGAGCGGGCCTGGCCTTGTGTGTGTGCCGGGTAGGGTGCGTGTTTCAGCTTTTTGATTATCCTGGGGAAAATGCTGTTTTGTTTTTGTTTTTAGGATAATTTATTTATTTATTATAGAGAGAGAGAGAGAGGGAGGGAGGGAGAGAGCATGTGATCTGAGGGAGGGACAAGCAGACTCCACATGGAGCACGAGCCCGAAGACATACGGGGTTCAACTCCCCAACTCCCACACTGTGACCTGAGACAAAATCAATTTGGCCACCCAGCTGACTGAGCCGCCCAGGCGCCCCTGGAGAAAATACTGTTGATGGGAACCCTTGGCATTGCATCTGATTTGCTCTCGTGGCTGCTGTATTAGCACTAAATAGATGCTCAGTTTGCATATTTACCAACTTTTCTTCCTTTGGTCTACTTCACTACAGAATCAGCCTTTCGTGGTGTAGTAGAGCTTTTAATCACATGAGGCTTTTGTGTCTGAACTGGTATGTAACTTTTCTCCTTATTAATCAGAAAAAGCCACCAAGAGTGTTATAATTTATAACAGAATGGAGGAATAGTCACAAATAAGCTTTCTCTCTTTGAAAAAATTTTTGTTACACTACCTTTATCATCACAGAAGAAAAAAGAGAAATTTTGCAAGCAAAAAATAAATTATTCGGATGCTGAAATCATCAGCCTTTATGAGTAACACATAGAATGTTGGTGTGGTGTTTGCTGCAAAGGCATTACATACAGGAGAATTCCGGGGACTTTTACCAAATAAGGGAAATTAGATCTCATTCCAAATAGAGGCTTTCAGCACAGGAAAGGGGGCACTTTATAAATATTGTGAAGAGTTTTTAGAGATAATAGAATAACAGAGGATACTGATCTTAATTGAAACAATTTCCAGTATATGTTCTTAACGACACTATTTGAATGATAATTTCTTACGCTGTTTACAAATCCATAGCTCCACCGAGGAGGTGCCTGTGTGTTTTCAGAGCCACTGAGAGTATGTTGGAAGACTTTTTTTCTGATGTATATGATGAAAGATTTGCTTTTTTTAAAAAAAGCAAGTTTATTATTTTTTTATTGAGATAAAATTCACATAACATATTGTTAATGACATGAAGTAAACAATGCAGCAACATTTGGTGCATTCACAGTGCTGTGCAATCGACATTTCTCTCTCAAACATTGTCATCCCTCCAAAAGGAAACCCTGTTTCCATTCAGTAGTTGCTCCCTGCTCCGTGTTGCCCATTCTTCCCAGCCCCTGGCAACCATCAGTCTGCTTTCTCTCTCTATGGATATACTCATTCCAGACACTTCATACGAATTTACTCATTCATGGTGAAGCATGTATCAGCCCTTCATTCTTTTCTACGGTCAAATAATATTCCATTGTATGGATATACCACGTTTGTGTTTATCCATAAGAGTTGCTCTTTATTCCATAATCCCAGGACTCAACATGTCAGTCTTTATCCTGGGCTGGACACACAGTGAGTGCATTATCTCTCTCTATCTTTCTCCCTCTCAGAAACCGAACAGTCATGCCCACACTTCTTAGAGATGGTTAGTTAGAATGGGTCTGAACAGTAGAAGTGAGAGCACTTTAAACAGATGATCTCTAACAGTTACGAGGTAACTTGTATTTCTATAGTTCAAGCTAACCTTACATTAATTTAGAATGGCTACATTCTTTACAATAGTGTAGCATTGCAGAAAAATTTCCCCAGGATCTCACAGCTCAGTTCTCAGCCAACACGTATTGGGGACCAGCCATGCACCTGGCATCACCCCCAGAGACCATCTTCTAGTTCACCGTCCAGTGGGGGGAGATGACTTTTGGGACAAGTCTATCAGACTTGGGACAGACTTCTGGGCTGGTGCTGAGCTGCTTGTGGTGGATGTCCTGGTGGCATGCACATGGAGAAGGCTTCCAGTTGTCTGGGGTGGCAGTGGCAGAGCTGGGGGACCGGGCTGGGGCAGGGGGAAGAGCAGAGCCCGAGGTAGCGTACAGGTCTGGGAGCTGCACGTGGAGGGAGTGAGGCTGGACCACAGGTGGGCACAGGGTCATGCAAGTGTCCTTCAGTCTTCGGTCCTATGGGTACCCCAGAAGCATTTTCCACTGAACCAGAATTTCTCCAGTTCATTACTTCTGAGGCTTAAATAAACTCAGTACTATTAGACTGACCGGCACCCAAGTGAGGAGCTGAATTCCACTAGGCTTTCCAAATCCCTGGAAATCTTTGTACCCTCCCACCAAACTGTGCAGATTGTGAAACCACACTTCTTTCAATTCCCACACCCACTTTTCCTCACTTTTTCTGCATAGTGCGCTTATGTACTTCAGCAAAATAAGGACAAAGTGGGTGTTCTGAAAATTTCAGTATTCTGAATGGTTAGGTTAATATGGGATCTTTAATCTGTTGAAAGATAATGAATCATTATATTCTGTACTTCAAGGATCATTCTTTTTGTGGTGGTGGTTTTTTTTTTTAAGGGTCATTCTTAAGACAGCTTAAGGTATATTCTTTTTTTTTTTTTAAGTTTTATTTATTTACGTGATCTCTATACCCAGTGTGGGACTCGAACTCACAACCCCAAAATCAGGTTAGATGTTCAATCGACTGAGCCAGGCAGGCACCCTATCTTAAGATACACTCTTAATACATCTGTAGGATTTGAGTAGTTGGTGACTGAATTACTCATTTCTTGATCATATAACTCTCTGTGGGTCCTCCAGGACCTGTCTTGATATGCCCGTGTCCACCTTTTAGTCCACTTTAAAAAAAATTTCACAATGTTAACCTTTGCCAAAGTTGATACAGTTCCTGTGGGTGGGTGGTAGGAAACCAACCTACTGATTTATTCTAAGTTATTTTGTCTTGATCATCTTATACCTATAATTCTGTATTGAATTAATTAGTTTATTAAAATTTCTGTGAAAATAGCAGTAGGAGATTACTTAAGCAAGTAACAAATGGATAATTCTGTTTGTAGAAGAACTCTTAACACATCCAGCCAGCCACATCATCTGGCACTGTGTGATGTCGGAATGGGCTTCCCCCAGGGATGCCCTCAACCCTGAACCCTCCCCACTTAGTTGGCTAACCTCCCAGTGGTGCTCTCTGAGCTCTTAGAAACCCAGATATGTGTTTTGGAGTGGTCACTGGGGATCATTAATTTTCCCATCTGTATTTGTTTTGTGTTCTCTGGATCATTCTTTGGAAATAGCTCATTTTTACATGCATGCATTAGGTGCTTCATGTAATCTCTTGATAAGCGTACTGGGGGTGAATGATCTTAATAGTGTTATTTTGAATAGCTGCCATGGATGGAATCTTTGCTGAGCATAGATTTTTCTGTTCCATTTTTCTCTTCCAGGTAGGCTATAATTCCATGCCGCGGCCAGGATTGCTATAGCCATGCAGTAGGAAAGGGTGCCTTGGTCCATGAGATAGAACCACCATTATCTGGTTGGATGGGTTTGTGTTGTCTCCTACCTCTCCACAGAATTTAGAAAAAAATGGGACCAAAAGTAAGGTCATTTTTCCCCTCTAAAAGCTGTTTGAAGATAAACGTGTAGTGGAAAAGTTTTATAAATGTTTCACATAACCCAGGAAATAGTGTTTGTTGTCGGTATTCAACAGTTTGCAAGTGCAAGGATCTTGGAGGTAGGTTTTTACCAAGATAAATGTTTTTAGACATGATGGAATTTAATGGATTAAAACATATGGTTCTTACTTAAAATAGGATGAAGAGGGGTAGTGAACGCGAACGGAACTTTCCATCTGAAACCATTTGGTTTCGCCTAGGCAGCCGGCGTCCCTGGCTGGTTGGGGAAGCCACCTCCGGGCGGGCGCGGTTGATCGGGAAGAGGCAAGCACTGTGCCCGTCCTATCTCCCAAGTCAGATCCTTAGCATTGTTTGAATATTTGTGTGTTTGTGTGGGGGTGATGTTTTCCTGAGAATGTTGCTAAATCATAGAAATTCCCGGAGTTCCTCTGTCTGCAGACTGTAGCCGAGTGGCGTGTGCCTTTTAGCAATGAGGTAGAAATTCAGGTTGATGGAAAAGACAAACTTTTGTTAGAGAAACAAAACTGTTGGAGGAGATGGTGGCCTCTTTGTCCCCCTGGTTGCCCAGTGAAAACCCACAGCTTCTCTTCTCATACATACCAACCTTGGGACTGCGATGTCTCCTGATACCTTCAGCTGCACTGAGATGATGATTTTTTTTTTTTTTGTAACTGATTTCAGTCAATAGATAGTCTCTCCAAAGAAAATATTCATCAGATGCCCTTTCTACATTGTGGCATTGTTCCAGAGGTATCAGATTTTTTTTTTTTTTTTTTTTTTTAAGTAGGCTACACGTCCAGCGTGGAGCCCAACGTGGGGCTTGAACTCATGACTCTCTGAGATCAAGACCTGAGCTGAGATTTGAGAGTCGGATGCTCAACCAACTGAGCCCCCCAGGCACCCTCAGAGGTCTCAGATTTAAAAGGAAAGAGTGCCACAACTCTGGCCCTCAGAGCTTACCTATTAATAAATTTAGTGGAAAATGTGAATCTGCTTTGATATCTGTTGCAAAAAATAGTTTATTTGATGTCACCCGTTGTTTTACCTCCTTTGACACAGATTTCTGTATCAAAAGAATCAGCCACAGTTTTAAGTGTGTAAATACATATTCGGCTTAGTTTTGTGAAAAATGTGAAACAAAGAATTCCTATTTTCGTTGGGAGTGAGCAGTGTCCAGAAGTAGCCCATCTCTGCGCTCACGGCGCGCATCTCCTGACTGGTCCATGAAGGGACACACTGTGTGTCGTGTTGTTTAAATCACTTCAAGCTTTTAAAAGTGTTGCCAGATCTGCCTATTTTTGCTCTGACAAGTACAAGGTGTCAGAAAAATGAATGGAAGCGAACTCTTATTCTCACCTTTTCTGCTGACTTCCTTCTGTTCTTTTTCTGGGAAGAGTCCGGGAGCCGTATGCCCAGGCGTGCTCCTGGGGGCCTTTGAAGCCCTCCCTCTAGCAACAGGCACTGCATAAACAAGCGGGGAGGGTAGGAAGACGCCCTGGCATCAGCCCTTCTGCACTTGGAAGAAATAGATCAGAACTTCTCAGATGCTCTCAGGATCCCAGAGTGTTGCGCTACTAGGAATTAATACTGAAGTCCAAATTGAATAAGAAATAATTCTTTATTGATTGCTGGCATTTGTGGAAAAGGTTTAATTAGATCAGGAGACGAAGGGGGCTTATTGGCACTTTCATTAGACATTGTCGACATGGTTATTTTCTCGGTCTTATTTTGCTTGGGAGTTTATGATTCTCTCTCACGTTCCTGCAAGTAGCCAGCAGCACGACTTTGATACTCAGAAGCCATTGCTGTGGGTTTTTATTGTTGTTGTTTTGTTTGTTTGTTTGTTTTTAACTTACACGTCATGGCACATGAGCCAAGGGGTTTCCAGGCAAAATTTCTGTACCGTGGGAGCTGAGGTGGTCCTTCTTCTTCCGTCGCAGGTTATGCCTGTGTGTTGTCTCAGCTTTGCTGGGGTCTTTGGGTTCATTCCTTGTTCTCTGGAGATCTCTGGATGTTAAGTGGCCATTAGATGCCTCTCAAGCCCCTTGCCTCCAAGAGCTCCCCTGGTTCTGCACCCTGGTGAGCATCTAAATTGGAATTCATCTATGATGTGGAATCCTGGATCGCCATCATGTCACTGTGACTTCCAAACCTGGAGGTGGTAATGAGAGCCCTCAGGCTGACCCAGTGACCCTCTGTTAGGAGTCACAAGTTGGGGAAAGAGATGGGTTGGGCATTCATTTTTACCCTGAGTACCTTTGAACTGGGGAAGTGAGGCACAGCTTCAGAGTATGGGGAGCCCATGAGCCCCTCAATAGGGATCAAAACCGGTATGCATTTTTCTGGGCAAGAGGGTCTCTAAGTCATCACTAAACTCTCAAAGAGCTTTCTGCTCCCTAAATATGTAGAAATCCCCAGTCAACAAGAGGGTCCTGGTGCTGTCTTACTAGTTGCAACGGGAGTGTGTTTGAGCGGCTCAAGTTGGAGAATGACTTCAATCCATGGATGAAGCTCTGAGTGGGGCTGTTGCTGGGGGTTGGGCTTGGACCTGGTGGGACCCTCTGAGTGGGGGAGTTGGTGGTCGCCTTGCTGTTTCTGTGTACTCCAACCATCTATACATCCTTAATCCACGTGCCCGGGATGGAGACCGGAAAGCTCACTCGCATCTAGATCGTCCTCTTCTCTTTCTAACACATAGTGGGGCAGCCGACATGCAGTTTTCTGGAGAACAATGTGAATTAGGATTTGTGGGTTCCTTTTCCTGCACGCTGCTTCCAATCCTCCTCCCCTCTGTTTGCCCATCTTTCCCTCTTCCTCCTTTTCCTTACTATCTGGTTTCCTAGGGGTTCCCTGATTCCTCTGAAGGGAGTGAACTCTTGTGTAGGTGTATGTGCTTCCACAGGCGTGTGTGTTCGCCAAGGAGGAGAGGCAAGGCCATGGCTTTGACCAGCAAGCTACGTTTCATATGGAGCGATACCCAGGAGACAGCGTTGTGGAAGGTGAGGCCGTTGATTATGCCAGAATCTGTCCGCAGAGCAGAGATCTCTGGTGAGCCCCAGAGGCATCTTGGAGAGAACAGATCTCCCAATGGGGCTTAGGTTTCCCTGCAGCAGCTCATCTGTGAATAGGCAGTGTGCAAGAGATAAGGTTTTTGTTTCAGAGTGAACATTTTCAGTGATAAGGGAAAGGAAAAAATTTAAGGGCAGGCTTAAGTTGGCATTATTTGGTTATTGGCAATTGTTTACAAAGCCCAAAGTATCCCTTGTTTGCCATTTACCAGCAGCCTGCTTATGAGGTTACAGAGACTCAAGCTTACTTTCCCTCCTTCCCTCCCTTCCTCTCTCTCTCCCTCCTCCTTTTTCCCCCACCCTGCCTACAATTTTAAATTTAATTTATTTTTTTAAAGTAAACTCCACCCCCACTGTGGGGCTCGAACTCACCACCCTGAGATCAAGAGTCACATGCGCCACCAACTAAGCCCACCAGGTCCCCTTGCAATTTTTTGGTTAAGTAGGCGGGAAGGCTTTTAGTATTTCAACAGTCTGGGAATAACTTAAATTTCTCCTCTCTAGTGGTGCGTTCATAGCCACTTAGGTGAAGAAAGACCTTTGCACAGCTGAGTCCTTAAAATGAGTACGTTGCTTATGTTCTTTATACACATGCACTGAGGGCTTCTCCAATGAGATCCCAAACTGTGAATAAACAGAATTTACATTGAACTGAGAGCATGATTTTTTTTTCCTTTAAGGTAGGACCCCATGACATTTGTAGAATAATTTGAAAATTTCTGAAAACCTGAAACAGGTGTTGGATGATAAGTTTTCTGACTTTAAAAATGTATGAGATAAATATTATACCCATTGCATTAAAAATTCCTAATGTGGATTTGTGAATATTTCTTTGTTGATTTATTAATACTTTCTTGTCCCTGGAAAAAGGAACTTTTTGGAAATGACTGATATTTTTGTTATACTTTTTTTTTTTTTTTTTAACTTTGGTCCAAATGGGAGGAGGAGTGTGGAACGGGAGTAGCAGCTATGATCTGTAGTCACTTCTTCAGGGCAGATAAGTAAAGATCTTACCTACACTACCTTTCAATCATAGGACTGTGTTTGCTTTTGAGCTGGGGGGATATGGAAGGCCACTGGGGAGAGTCATTCCCCTTCTCCTCAGGCTGAGGTTATCGTTACTACTCCCTGATTCAAATCACTGGTTAACATTTCTAAAAAAATTATTTATTTATTTTAGAGAAAGAGAGAGAGCAAGAGTAGGAAGGGCAGATGGAGAGGGAGAGAGAAAATTTCAAGCAGACTCCATGCTGAACACAGAGCCCCATATGGGGTTTGATCCCAGGACCCTGAGATCAAGACCTGAGCCAAAACCAAGAGTTAGACATTCAACCGATTGCACTACTCAGGTGCCCCAAACATTTAAGTTATAGAGACCATTTACATGTGTCTTTCTGAAGTTGAATCCTGGTTATGACCCTTACCTCAGGCCACTGCTGGCCGAGTATAGATAAGAAAGTTAGAAAATCATTTCCAGTGGGGAATTTTGAGCGTCTTCTTCCCTGGCTACAGTGGCCAAATACTTCTTCTCATTGTTGTCATTGCCATGCTAGATAAGCAGTTCCTGTTTCAGAATGTCTCCATGCCCTCCCCCAGATGCATTCCCATCCAGCGAATGTTGGGGACTGTACAAAACTCAGGGCTCAGACTGATTGTTATTTGTTAAAAGATAAATATGGCTGCTGTTGGCTTGGAAGTTCAGTGTTATAAAAATACACATAGTTAGGGAAGATCAAAGCACCTGTGAACTCTTACTTGATCATAAGGGATAAAGTCAGTACCCTAAGAGAAGTTCTGAAAGAGAGTTTAAGGTTGCACTCTCTCCAGTTGGTGCGAAAGCCATCTTATGATCATGAAGGTTGCCAGCCTGAAGACAAAGCCAGTGAGGACACAGGACAGAGAGAATCATGGAAACACGAGTAGAAACCCAGAGCAAACTGTGCCTGAAACCCACACTGTTTCTTTATGTTTCAATTTTGAGCAAATCCCCTTTATTTTAGAATCAGTTTTAATCAGTTCTTTTTATTCTTTGGAGTTGATTGCTGGTCAACTGCCATAATTTGGAAATAGGTGAGGAATTAGGCTATGGGTTAGATGTAATCCTATGATTAAAAAGGAGAGGATCTTACAAGTGGAGGGCCACTCACTCCAGTTTTCTGAGCTCTTCTTCAGCCCTCTCAAATCAGATTAAGTTCTTCTGTGCTTAGAAATGTTGCATATTAAGTTAGATTGGCTATAATACCATCTTGAATCCCTCATGATTCAGGCTGCAAAAGTGCATTCCCCTGGTCCAAGATACAACGCAGCGATTGAAAACTGAGAACATCTTTGCACATTTCCCCAGAAAGGGTTGAGGGATTCCTTCACCACAGATCACAGAACTGGTGCATGTAGTCCCCGGAATGGGAATTGGAGAGCTTGATGATAGACTTTAGTTTTTAAATTGATAATTGTTTCTTTAAGAAGAAACATAGACTATTTTTCAGCCTAAAACAGGAAGAGAATTCCAACACCTGCTAGGACATAGGTGAACCTGGAGGACATTATGCTAAGGGAAGTAAGCAAGTCACCAAAGGACAAATAGTGTTTGATTCCATTTATATGAGGCACCTAGGGTAATCAGATTCATAGACAGAAAGGAGGGTGGTGATTGCCAGGGGCTGGGGGAGGGGAATGGAGAGCTCGTGTTTAATAGACACAGAGGTTCGGTTTTACAAGGTGATGAAAAGAGTTCTGGAGATGAATGAATGATGATTGATGATGGTTGCTCAACTATGTGAATGCACTTCATGCTGGTAAACCATACACTTAAAAATGGTTGAGATGGTAAATTTCATGTATATTTCATCACAATTAACACAAGTTAATTTTTTTTTAAAACAGGAAGAAATGTATTAGCTGGTCATTGGGTCTTAGGACGGGGGTAGGAAGTGGGGTCTCACTTGCTTACTTTGTAGCTCAGGGAACTTGGGGCCAAGCTAGCACACCAGCCAGGCAGCCCTGGGTGTGAGGCCTGGCTCCATTTGGGGGCTGTATAACTCTGAGTGCAATATTAACCTGTCTTAGCCCCAGATTCCTTATAAGGAAAATAGACCATTCTACTGTTTCTTGAGTTTGACATTTTATTTGAGATTCTATATGTAAGTGACATCGTGTAGTCTTTGTCTGGCTTACTTAACATGATGACCTCCAGATTCATCCATGTTGTCATAAATGGCAGGATTTCCTTCTTTTTTTTATGGCTGAATAATATTCTATTATTATGTGTGTGTGTGTGTGTGTATGCACACGTGTGTGTGTGCATACACATACATACACATACCATATTTTCTTTATCCATTCATTCATTAGTGGACACTTAGGTTGTTCCTGCCACTTGTCTATTGCGGACAATGCTGCCGCGAACACAAGAGTGCAGCTATCTCTTCCTGATAATGATTTCATTTCTTTTGGGTGTATACCCAGAAGTGGGATTGCTGAAGCAGAGGGTGGTTCTGTTGTTAATTTTTGAGGAGTCTGGGTACTGTTTTCCAGGTGGCTGCACCGATTTGCATTCCCACCCACTGTGCATGTGGTTTTCCTTTTCCCCACATCCTCACAACACTTACTGTCCTCTCTCCTTTGGATCCTAGCCATTTGGACAGGTGTGAGGTGATGATGTCTCCTTGTGGCTTTGATTTGCATGGCCCTGACGGTCAGCCAGCAGGGAGGGCATCCGTATTTTTAAAGCTCCCAGGAGAGTACCACATGCAAACAAGTTCAGAGACCGCTGACCTCAACAGGTGTGGGACTCCTGTCATGGCTGCCATTACGGTCACGCTACCTATGGCCTGTCCCAAGGCCCCACTTGCGGACGAGCCCTTAGGGTAGGGTCTTCTGCTCCGAGGCTGTGAGTGGAGACTGGGCCAGGGGTCAGCAGCTGAAGGATCCTTGCCCTACACGTGGTTGTGGGACCGGAACCCCTGGGGGGCTTGTTAAAACTCACCTGACTGGCCCTACCTTCACAGCTTCTGACTCAGCAGGTCTTCTAACAGGTTCTCCCATGACCCCTCCGCCACGGGTCCTGGAGCGCACTTTGAGAATCGCTGGCCTGTTGAGCAGATCTGCAAATTAGGGAGGTGTGTTGTGGAGGGAAGGATGCCCCGGAGGGTTGAGAGAGTATTTGCTTAAATACATTGCCAACCATTTGCCAAGTACACAGCCTTCTTTCTGGCTTTAATCATACGTAGGCTTTCTCAATCACACGTAATTGCACTTCCTTTAAGCAACTTTTGACCGACTTGGGTTTTCTCTTTGCGGTGATTTTCCTTAAACTCCTGAAGAGAGGGCGGGAGGGGCAGGAGGGACAGGAGAGATTGTATTTCTTTCTGTCTTTCTTTCTTTCTTTTTTTTTTTTTTTTAAGGCTTATTAGTTATTAGCAAAGCTGCTTTCTAACTACTTGACTCCGCAAGCGTGACTGTAAATACCTCTTCAGCTGCCCTCACCCACCCCCAAACCCCTTGCCCCAGGTTGGGTTGAGTCCGGGGCTCTGAACATGTGTGGTCTGGTCACCTGTTATCAGGTCTCATCTGCCCTGACCTCCCTCCATTCACCTGAGGCCACATTCCTGAGCCAGGACCCTGTCTGTCTCCTCACAGGCAAGTTTTCCAAGCAGTGGTTTGTTCAATTCCTGGAGGTCACTCCACTGATAACCCTGCAATGGGAAGCACATCTCGATCGCCCGTGACCTTGAATGGTCTTTCTGGTGGGGTGGCTGGACTTGTGCTCGTGTCACCTCAGGTATGTGTCGGGCCTGCCGTCGGTTCCACACTGGATACAGGTGCTTAGGAAAATTCCTTACCGAAGGGCTTTTGGGATTTACAAGTTCTTGCTGTTTCTGTGACCTTGTGTGGTTTCTGGTTTCACAGAAGGCTTTGTTTCTGGGTTCTTGCCGCTGCGTTCAGCCCTGCCCTGTAATCCCCGGGCGCCAGGGAGGGCTGCGGTCTGCTTCCTGGGGTATGCTTAGATGCCGTGTCAGCCCACGTGTGTCACCGCAGCGGGCGGGGGGCGGGGGGAGGCGGCAGGGGTTTCGGAAGCAAACTCAAGGCTTAATCACGGTCTGCATTTGAATTTTGCACTTGTCCCAAGTGTGGCCGTTCCTTCGAGCTGCTTGGTATGGTTTGTTTTCATGGGCCGTCCCTTAATTCACATGACCCTGGCACTTGGTAGAGGAGATGCGTGTGCTTTGCAGGTTTAAAGTGTAGGCACTGTTAGGTATAACCTCCCAAAGTGGGAAGAACTTGCCTTGAATTCATTTCAGGGTCTAGGAGTTTGGGGGAGTGGCAGGAAGGTGGGGCACAGGGGACAGCCTTAAGAAATAAAGTGTTGGCCCAGGACCTAGCCTTCTGGCCTATATCAGGAAGCTAGTGTCCTGTCGGAGGAAGGAATGGTGATGAAAGGGGAATCTCAAGGGCGCAGGTTGCTCCAGCCTCCCAGACTGACGTCAGTGGTAAAGCAGCTAAGGAGTGATATCCACTGAGGGGGTTGGCCAAAGTCATGGCGATCCCAGCGGTGAGGCAAGGGCAAGCACATCCTGACAGCTCATGGAGAGAATGGCATTTTAGCCTAACAAAAAGAGAAGAACATAGATGGGAGACAGAGCTGCAGGAAATCTCCCTGAAGGTGGAGGGACATTGCTTGGAGCCGTTGCATTATTTTTCTGAAAAGTAGCGTAAGTTTGCTGTTAGGGTCCCACGTGGAGGTTGTTACAGTAGGGTCTAGATGGACGGACTGGGAAATAGGGGAGAGGAGAACAGACCCTTGTAGTATAAAGACCTGTAGATGCTATTATCCTCATTTCGGTCTGTGCGTGGGCTGGGGATGGGAGGGCTACTTTCGTTTATTGAGCACCTGCTATGTGGCAGGTGGAGTTCTGCAGAGACAAAGCAGAGCTTAAGAAGATCGGGTTCTGGACTAGTCTGTGGGAGGCAGACGGAGCAGAAACGGGCGATTATACCCCTGAACTTTGAACACAAGCAGGGACCAGGGGTCAGCACGACCAGCTCTGCCTGCAGGCCCTTGAAGAGAGGCGTCCGCCGGTGGCCCTTGCTCCCCCAGCCGTGCTGCATGACCTTGAGTTATCTTAGCTCCCGTGGGAAACGGAGAAGCCGCAAGACTTGGTGATGCTGATTTGATTTCACTTTTATTATTTGGAAGACCGAGAGTGGCTGGATACCTTCTGCTCCTTTCTCACAATCCTTGACACTCAGCTATGGACTTGGTTTCTTAATCTACAGTCCCTCATTTTATTATGCATGATTTGTGACCGGCATTCCTATTGGCAGTCATCGGGTCCCACCCCTCCGCCTCAGAGGTGAGAAGACTGAGACCCAGACAGGGGCTGGGATTTATGCTGAGCCAAACAGTGCAGAAGCCCAGTGGGCACAGAGGCTTTCAGACTCTCTAGTCCGTAGGCTCCTTGACAACAGGAGGGACACCTTCCAAGGGAGGAGAGTGGGGATAGCCCCGGGCTGGGTGGACACACACTGGTCTCTGGCCATGTGACTCTGGCCAGCTCGCCTGGACCCCTGAATCTGCTCCTTTTGACAGCGTAAGCAAGTGAGGCTGTTCCCTTCTGAATAACTACCTCCTTGCACGTCTGTCCTGCATGGAGCCACCTTTCTGGGACCGAGCAACAGCCTTGTAGTGGCTCCACGGTGGGAGCTCCCAGAGCCCTGTGTTAGATCCCTGGTGGTGACCTTTTCTGCGTGATTTCCAGTGACTGATCGTCCAGTGACTAGCATCTCTGTAAGCTACCATGTGGGCAGCTCTCTTTCAAAAACAATGGAAAAACCCACCAGCAGCCCCAAACCAGCTGTCTTTCTGCTGATGAATAGATAGCGAACCATGAGGAGCAGAAGAGTAGTGTCGTGCAAGTGCTCTGGGAGTGCATAATACATTTCAAATAAGATTAAAAATTATGTATTATTCTTACGTACTGGCATCACTGTCAGATAATTGTTCAGCGCCGTGTGCTAGGTACGAAGTAGTAACATCAATTCAGTGTTCAGTACATCCACTTTGTTCAAGAACAATGTATTCAAGGTCAGTGTATTTTGGCTGTGCTACAGGGTTCTGGAAATTCCCAGGAGAATAAGTTTTTTTGTCTGTTATGTAATCCAGCACAAGTGAATGTGTGGAAGCACCCCCATTTAGTAATGACTTGTAAAACGAAATTGATTCTAAAATTTTGCTTTTTAGAATTTGGACTGATTTAAAAAAAAAAAAACAAAAAAACCTCTTAAGGTTTAGGGTAGACTTTTGCTTATTTTATTTCAGCCCCTCAAGAAGTAGTTACAAAGGACTGCTGTATGCTAGGTCCCAGTGCTTCCAAAATACTAGTTTATTTAACCCTCAACCTCATTAGGTAAATTACCTCTGTGCCCATTTTACAGGTGAGGAAACCGAGCCACAGCGAGGTTAAAGTAAGTTGCTCAAGGGGCATAGCTCGTTAGAGGTCTTGACTGCTTTTTAAGCTTGGGATAACCAGTGTGAAGTTCTATCCTCTCCAGTGATACATCTCGGAATCTTTCCTGAGGCAGAACTCTCATTAAAAAACACCAGCCCTTTCTCTGGGAGTCAGACGTGGTGATAACATAGCAGCAAATGAGGTGGCCTTGTTTATGGATGAGGATGACCTTCACGGGAGCGGGGGCTAGGGCTGCAGCAACTCTGGGACCACAGCCTTCCCTCCAGTAGAGGGAACACATGAGTGGGCTGCCTGTCCTGGATGTGCGGGCAGAACAGAGGTGAAGATGGACAGAGCGAACCCAAGCAAAGGAAGGAAGGTCGGAGATGAGTTAATGAGCAGTGGAATTTTCCTGCCAGGCCTCTGTGGGCAAGTCTGCGTGGGGACCTGGAGTTCCCTGTTCTGTTGTGATCATTAAAACCCTCACCGAGCTCTCTGGCTTGGGGAGGTCCTGGTGTCGTAGGGACCTGCAGGCACCTTTATGGGGCTGTCATCTGGGGAGTCCTGGGCCAGAGGACAGCCTCTAGACGGGAGGTGAGGAGGGCTCGAAGCAAAAGACACCCCTTATCCACTTCAATACCATCTGTTCAAAGTTAGTGGCCAAGAATGGAGCCAGTGGATGTTTTCCTCGGTGTAACAACAACAGGCATTCGTGTTCATTGAATATCTATCTCTGCATGTCAGATGCTATTCTAGGTGTTTGCAATGTATTCTCTTGATTTAATAATTCTGGACAATGTAAATTAATACAGTAAATAAGACTATAAGGTGAATATGTCACCTATTTGATAGAACTCTTTTAAGTACCTTGAAGAGTTTCATAATTTCCTATTTACAGGTGAAATTAACATGCTAATTACAAATTGTCCCTCACTATTCACTCAGGAGCAGGTTAGCTCCTGAAGGATCCCCTTAAGGTTTAGATGGATGACTTAATTGAATTGCTTAATACATTTGAAATTAATAACAGTGCATTTCTTTTTAATTATATAATCTAGATAACAAGGAATAACTCTAATACGAAATGTGCAGGACGTATTTATGGAAAATCTGCGTAATCTTACTGAGAAACACAGACAAAGTAGATTGAAATAAAACGAAATGTCTTTTTTCCTAGATGGGAAGCTAGACTATTACCAATGTCACTCTTTCCCAATTGGATTTGTAATTTAAAAACCACTTTCTTGCTTCTGCAATTTGTTGGACCTTGATAAAGTGATTCTAAAGTTTATCTTGAAGCTTCAGTAGGTGAGGCACATTTTTAAAATTTTGGGGGAAAAATGAGAAAATGGGGGTTCGGGCATGGGGTTTGCCTGATGGCGTTTGTTAGAATTAAATGTCCCCTCAAAATTACTAATGTTGCATTTCAGGTTACATTTAAAGCCATTAGAAGATTTTTAACTTAAAAAAAGTTTATTTACTTGAGAGAGAGAGAGCCCATGAGCAGGGGGGAGGGGCCAAGGGGGGGAGAGAGAGAGAGAGAAAATCCCAAGCAGACACCGAGCTCAGTCCCAGGACCCTGAGATCATGACCTGAGCCAAAATCAAGAGTTGGACGCTTAACAGATCGAGCCACCCAGGTACCCCAGATTTCACCTTTTAAGGAGCACTACCGAAAAACTGGTGAAGACTCTGGTTAGGACATGTAGAACCCAGTTTCTCTGTTTTCAGCTTAGATTACTTAACCGGACTTTTGTAAAGTATACTTGGCTGTGTTTTTACTGTTTATCATCTCCTTTTTGAAGAGAAATAATGAGTTATCCCATTTAATCTGCCTCGGTAAATTAATAGAATAAACCAGATGGTAGAGCAAATATTTAAACCACTTGGAACTTTGCATACCTTGCAGATTTTAACTCCTATTTGCATACGCACATCACGTGTGCCTTGTATGTGGGAGAGCGCCCCACACTATTACTGTGCCACCGTATTGGGTCCATTTCTTGTCTTTGTCGACTTGATGTATAATACGGACAACTTTGTGATATGGCAAAGGCATGGGGGACAAGGTCAGTATTTCTCAAACTCTGAGATTCATAGAGCATCTTTTCCTGCACTGGCCTAGTCAAAGGCTGTTTACTATATTCCCTTCCTGTGTCTGTTTTAACCAGCATTTTTCAAAACTCATTTAGCAAATACGTTTCTTTTTACTATACACGATTCCTTGAAAGACTTGAGTTTTTGGAGTCCCTGATCTACTCACCTTTTAAAGAAGGAACAATTCAGTGATAGATTTGGATGAAAACTGGAATCTGTGAATTTGGGGAGGATATTAGAGGAAATAACTATTTTTTTTAACCCTGTTGAATTATGTGGAAAACACACCCCATTTTAATCACAGTTGAGAGAAATCTAAATTTGTGTGTTGTGATTGATTTTTTTTTTTTATAATGAGAATACATTTTTTTTTAAAGATTTTATGGATTTGACAGAGAGGGACACAGCGAGAAAGGGAACATAAGCAGCAAGAGTGGGAGAAGGAGAAGGAGGCCCCCTGCTGAGCAGAGAGCCTGATGTGGGGCTCGAACCCAGGACCCTGGGATCATGACCTGACCCGAAGGCAGATGCATAATGACTGAGCCACCCAGGCACCCCGAGAATACATTTTTAATTGTGTAGCATAAAGCCGTTCCTCCTTCACCCACCCAGTTCACCATCCCTCTCCCTCTCAAGTCTTTATTCACAAATAACTTTTAAAATATTCTCTCATTTACATCACATGTAACATATTCTATTGTTTTAAATTATACAGTTTTAATGGGGTCATTCTTTGCATTAATCTTTACCTTTTTTCAGCTTAATAATGTACCTTGATTATTACTCACTGTCAGTGGGTGTGGATCTACCCTTTATTATTTTTTTAAAATCCATCTTCATCCTCCTTTTTTTTTTTTTTTAAGATTTTATTTATTTATTTGACAGATAGAGATCACAAGCAGGCAGAGAGGCAGGCAGAGAGAGAGAGGGGGAAGCACGCTCCCTGCTGAGCAGAGAGCCTGATGCGGGGCTCGATCCCAGGACCCTGAGATCATGACCTGAGCTGAAGGCAGAGGCTTAACCCACTGAGCCACCCAGGCACCCCTTTACCCTTTATTTTTAACCATTGCATCATGCTAGAATGATGGGCAGAATTTCTTTAATCACTCGAAATTAGGCCCCTCGGTTGTTCACAGTTTTTTAGCATTACAAATAACCCTGCCATAAACGTGTCTTGGGTGTGCATTCTTTTAGTTTAAAACAGTCTCGTTTCTTCATAGAGTTGGTCAGTAATCGGCTTAGAAATTCTTCGGTGCTAATTACTATGATTGCTTATTTTTTTGAGTTCTTCCTTTAGTTTATTGTTTTCACAGCATATAATCCCAGAAATGGGATTATAACAGAAACAGACCTTTTGCTACAAATGCAGTTTCGCTTAAAGATGGGATTTCTAAATAGAGACTTAAAATTTCATCTCTTTGGAGCTGTGACTTCTTGATGAAGTGGTAAGGCACGGGCAGAATATGTTCTGCATCTGGATGGCCGACATCGGGATTTGTGAGAAGCTGTTTGTCCGCCTAGGCTGCTGGAGAAGGGCGAGTTAACTTATCTGTTGTTGAAAGGCCTTTTTCCATCAAACCTTTTTAAAAATTTGAGATAATTATAGATTCATGTGTGGTTAGAAGAAATAATAGACCACTGTGCACATTTCTCCCAATGGTAACATTTTGTGAAACTGTGTTACAGTATCAAAAGTAGGATATTGACATGGTTACAGTCAAGATATGGAACATTTTCATCACAAAAGGGACTCTCCTATTGCCCTTTTATAGCCATACCTACTTCCCTTCCTTCTGCCCCCTCCTTAATCCTAGTTACAAATAATCTCTCCATCTCTAAAACATTGTCATTTTAAGAATGTTCTTTAAATGGAATTATCCAGTACGTAACCTTTGGGGATTGGCTTTTTTCCCCTCAGACTAATTCCCCATAGATTCATCTAAGTTCCCCCTGGATTCATCCCATGTTCCTTTTTATTCCTGAGTAATATCCCGTGGTGGGGATGTACCACTGTTTATTTAACCACTTGCGGCACGAAGAAGGTCTGGATTGTTTCCAGTTTTTGGCTATTAGAACGTTGCTATAAATATTCATGTACAGGTTTTTGTGCGACTGTGTTTTTATTTCTCTGGGAAAACTGTTCAGGAGTGCAGTTGCTAGGTAAAATACTAGATGCATGCTTCGTTTTTTGAGAAACTGCCAAACTGCTTTTCAGATGGGCTGTTCTATTTTATATAACCCCCAGCAATGTATGAATGACCCAGCTTCTCCACATCCTTGCCAGCATTTGGTGTCATCACTATGTTTTATTTTAGCCTATTTTGATAGATGTAAATGATACCTCATTGTGGTTTTAATTTGCCTTTACGTGGTGGCTGATGATGTAGAACACCTTTGCATGTGTTTATTTGCTATCTGTGTATCTATATATCCTCATTGGTGAAGCATGTGTTCATGTCTTTTGCTGATTTTCTAGATGGATTTTTTTTAAATGTTGAGTTTTCAGTGTTCTTTCAGTATTCCAGAGACTAGTCCCTTGTTGGACGCATGGCTTATAAGCATCTTCTCCCAGGCTGTAGCTTGTCTTTTCATCTTCTTAATGAGGTCTTTTGCTGAGCAGAAGTTTTAATTTTTTATTGAATTTTATTTAAATTGTATTTATTTAAGTCAGAAAATTTACCAATTTTCCTTTTATGGTTTCACTTCCAACGTCCAGTCTAACAACTTGGCCTAGCACTAGATCCCAAGATTTTCCTGTGTGTGTGTGTGTGTGTGTGTGTGTGTGTGTGTGTGTTTTTCTAAAAGATTTATAATGTTATGTTTTTTTTTTATAATGTTATGTTTTACATTTAAGTCCATGATCCATTTTGAGTTAATTTTTTTTTTTATAAGGTATGAGATTTAGGTTGAAGTTTTTTTTTTGTTTGTTTTTTGCCTGGGGATGTCTACTTACTCCAACATCATTTTTCATAAAAGCTACCATTCCCCCCTTGAATTGCTTTTGAACCTTTGTCAAAAATCGGTCATGCATATATGTGTGGGTCTACTCCATTGATATGCCATATCACACAGTTTTGATTAATGTAGCTGTATAGTAAATTTTGAAAACCGATAAACTGATTCGTCCCACTTCATTCTTCTTTTTCAAAATTGTTTTAACTATTAGAGTCCTTTTCCTTTTGATAATGGAATAAACATGTCTCCATATTAAAATATCATACTGGCATTTTGCTAGGAATGGCAATAAATCTGTGGATCAGTTGGGGGAGGAGAATTGATATCTTTATGACGTTGAGTCTTTTATTCTTTGAATACGGTGTCTCTCCATTTATTTTAGTTTCCTTTTTATTTCTTTCATGATCATTTTGTAGCTTTCATTTTTTTTCCTTTCATTTTTTAAAAAAGATTTTATTTTATTTATTTGTCAGAGAGAGAGAGAGAGTACAAGCAGGCAGAGACAGAGAGAGAAGCAGGCTCCCCACTCAGCAAGGAGCCTGTTGCAGGACTCGATTCCACGCCCCTGGGACCATGACCTGAGCTGAAGGCAGCCGCTCAACTGACTGAGCCCCCCAGGTGCCCCTCATTTTGTAGTTTTCAAAATGCAAGCCCTGAAGTTGTATCTAAGTATTTAATTTTTTTGTTCATTGCTGGCATATGAAGATGCAGCTTGTTGAACTCACTTATTAGTTTTGGGGGGGTAGAATTTCTTATGATTTTCTACATAAACAACATGCCCTCTGCAAATAAAGACAGTTTCACTTCTTTCTTTCCCATCTGTATGCCTTTTAATCCCCTTTCTTGCCTTATTGCAGTGGCTGAATAAGGGTGGTGGTAGGAGACTTCCTTGCTTTGCTCATGATGTTAGAAGGGTTTTCATGTGTGGTTGTTTTTTTTGTTTTTTGTTTTTTTTTTTTAACTTAAAGCTGAAATGCAATCTTCTATTTCTTAAAGATAAAGTAAAATGCTTTTCTATTTCAAAACTTTTTCCTGTACTGGGTAGTAGTGGATAGTACTAACAACTGTCTTATCACCATGCGATGGCATTTAATTTTAGTCTAGAGGCGTTAGTCCATATTCAGTACATGTAAACTCCCATCGTTTTTATTAGGGACCACTTGATAAACTTTGGGGAGCATACTGCTGCTATTTCCCAGAAAGCACTTTTTGTCACAAAGTGAGTTTATATATATTAAAAACCTCTCTCTGTATAAAACTCCTACATAGAAGTTATTTACATACTGCGTGCACATACAGTTTCTGATTGGTCTGTCACAGATAATATGGCAGTTAAATTCAATTTTTAAACTGTAGGAAGTTTTTCTCTACCTTGGGGATTAGTTTATACGTGGTACAGAGATCTGGCATTCTTCTCAGGGCAGTAAACAGAGGAGACTAGGGGAATCCTGTCCCATGTGGAAGTACAGAGTATGTGACCACCTTTTTTTCTCTTACTCTGTCAGGATGAGGTGCCAGCCTAGGTGTCAGAGTTGGCTCAAATACAGAGGACCCTGCTCAGCAGTTTAGGCTAGAGTAACTCATACTTGATCAAATGCCCCGGTTAAGGCATGTGACTAGACATGTCCCGTGTCTAATTTATGGACATCCCTTACCCGAGTTCTTATAATTCTGATCATTTATCATTTCAAACTGCAAATTTATAATATGTCTAGTTTTTTGATGACGTGGGTCCAACTGGAACGATAGGAACACAACACGTGTGTGCGTGTGTTTAGAAGAGGGCAAACGGTTAAACGTGGAAAGTAGTGTCTAGTTCCTACTAGCTTGTAATTTTATGATTACAGTTTTAAAGCCCAGTTTTACAACTGAAATTTGCCTTGATTGGTTAGTGTCTTCTGGTAATTAACCTCTAGCTCGTCGGCATGACATCTTGTTACAAGGAACTGAATCTAATTTTCTTATATCCAGGCTGTTTTTAGAAACAGTACACTGTATATCTACTTTGTAGCAAGAATTGAATGTACCCAGGCAGGTACTTGGAGATTCTTTTTGACGTGTGAGTTTCTTCTTCTTTCTGTCAGATGTTAAGCCACCATAGCACATGAAAGGGGTGTGTGTGTGTGTGTGTGTGTGTTTGCACTGAATTTGGGAACATCAGGTAATATCGCCACTAGACTATATTCACTGATTTCAGTTTTAGGTAATCCAGAGTTTAAAATAATGTTCTCATAGGGGCAGGGTGGTGACTTTTACGTTTGGATATTGATTACAGGAGGGGGTGTTGATCAGCCCGTTAGGGGAATGGGCCTTGGGATCCGAGAGATCTTGTAGCTCTGAGGAGTTTTATAGAACTTACACGGTGTCCTGATCAGTAGTGCAGTGGAAATAAATAAGTGCCTTTAGAGGTATTTTGAGTCATGAATTAGATAATGCAGGTAAAGCAGCCTGCTACATTATACGATTAATGTTAATCAGTAACCCATGTTGATTTCCCTTGGAGCTCTTTCTGGCACAATTTGTGCCCCAGGCACGAGGGGGAAGAGGTGGAAGGTCTGACCATGTGAGATGCCCAATAATTGGCCTTTTTTTTTTTTTCTTAAAGATTTTATTTATTTGACAGAGAGCCACAACAGGAGCAGTGAGAGAGAGAGAAACAGGCTCCCCGCCTAGCAGGGAGCCCGATGAGGGGCTCGATCCCAGCACCCTGGGATCGTGACCTAAGCCGAAGGCAGACGCTTAAATGACTGAGCCTCCCAGATGCCCCCCAATAATGGATCTTTATTGTAAATCTGGAATGTGGATGTTGAGGATCCCTAAAATAAAGTGTACCTACATGACCACTAGCTGGGCTGGCTGTACTGAAAGTGTGGGTTGGCAGTGGCTGCCTAATCTAATTATGGGTGGTTTCTCAGTGTCCCCAGCCTTCCAGCTGCTGCCACCTCCCCTGCAGACCCGGCTTCTCTCACTCTTCCCTTTCTGTGCCTGGTCTGTGGTTGCCCTGGAAATCCCAAGCGTTTATAGGCTTTGGCTGTATGTGCCAAAGCAAGCTGCAGGGGACTGTGGCTGAGTGTTAGACTTTTCGGCAAGTGACCCCCCCCCCCCAGTATAGGTTGTGCTCATCGCAGCCACCTGGGGGTCGCACCTGTTGAAGGCCAGGAGAAGTAAAACACCATGAAGGAATCTTGAAGGCGTCACATGGTTTCTTTGGCTCATCCGAAGAGACCTAGGATAATTATCATTGTTGCAAAGAGTTCTCACTCTGCAGTTTGTTAGCCATAGAGTTAATTTTTTTTTTTCCTTTTACAATGAAAAAGGAAAAAAAAAAAGCCTGTCAACCATTCTGAACAGATCACCCACTTGAAAGAAAGCCACCTCAGTGCAGGAAAGGACCCGGGTGTTAGCCTGTGGGACCTGTAAACATGGGTGATCTCCATGTTGACTCTTGAATACAGTGAGAAACCCTCTCTTTTATTTGTGTTGGGGCAAAAAAAAATTCAGGTTTTCTGTGTGTTATATTGTCTCTCACAGGGCTTATTTAGAATGGTCTGGGGAGGACATTGTTCTCAGGCCATGTCCCCGGTCCCAAGACCATCAAGCAAGTACCCGCACCATCAGAGGTTAGAGAGCTGGGAAGTTTGAGCCACTTTTGAAATGAGAACACTCTGTCTTGCTATGTTGCCATCCTAATCTTTTCCTAAGTCATGGGGAGTTGATCCAGACTTGGGCATTCCTTCCCTCTCTCACCCACTTGAGGATTGCTCAGAGACCAGGTTCCGGACTGAAATGACACTATTTCTGGCTGTTGATGACATCCCCTAAGCCTGCAGTGTAGTTGAAATACCTACTGGAGTGCCCGGGTTCCATCAGCACCCATTCGGACTTGGTCATGGGACCTGGGGGTGGAGGTTGCTGGGGAAGGCATCCCTGTCCTGGGAGGCTCAGCGGTGGGACTCCTGCATGATGTGGGTACACAGGTCTCCCTGTTTTCTGCCGCCTCCTGAGTCTGTCTGGCCTGCAGAGCAGAATAAGTGATCATCCTCACATCTCCTTGCTAACCTGACTTTTTGGGGTGGCTGTCTTCAGGGCTTGGGTAGAAAGAGCCCCCGTGGCTCTCCCCAGTAAAACATGTTCAGACAAATACAAACACTGTGACTCCCCAAACCACCCACCTCAAGATGGTGAGACTTTCAGGTTGGCTAAATCCAGGAGAAGGCACAGGAGTATAAGCCAGTGCAACATGTAGCTAGAGTGGTTTGCCTTTCCCAATCCAAATGAAAAGTTATGTAGCCCTCCCCGCAACATGCACGCCTTTACTAGAGCCCTTGAACCCTTAGAAAGAACATACCAAGGATTCTTTACTGATTGATCCTGAGAAAGATGACCACACACACTCACTCCAGGTACTTCTGACTAGAATAATTCTGCATTAGAAGCACTCTGTGGAAACTTCCAGAAGCCTCAGTTCTGAAGGAAGGAATTAGAATACCCAGCTGGTAGTTTCTGGTCAGGGTCTATCTCTGGTTTTTGAATGGGTAGGGGGGAGACGTTCTTTTTTGCAAGTGCCCAAAGGCCGTCTGTGGCTTGAGAATGTGTCACTTGAGGAGGCCTAAAGGAGGCAAAGGAGAAATGGAAATGATTCTTAGGCCTGCATCTTTCGGGGGGGGGGGGGGGGTAGGGGTCTCAGTTTGCACACCGGGCTTCGTAACAGATTTGCCTCTGGGTCCTCAGTCCAGCCATGGCCAGGGGATTTCCCCCCCTTCTCTGGTGTTTTCCTTTTGGTAACTAGATTAAGGATTGCTGTGTGTCAGTGAAGAATGCTGGGGTGACCTGTGTCTGCCCGTGCTGTCCCGAGGGGCTTCACGCAGAACAAATGTCCCATACGCCTTCCCAACAGGCATTCATTCATCTGAAAGCATCAGATTGGGCACCACTTGTAGATTTATTTGTTTTAAAGATTTTATTTATTTATTTGAGAGAGAGAGAGAGAGAAAGCGAGAGCAGGAGGAAAGGGTGGAATGAGAAGAGACTCGATCCCTAGACCCTGGGATCATGACCCAAGCTGCAGTGAGACGCTTAACAAACAAACCATCCAGGCGCCCAGAGTTACTTATTTTATTATGATTTTCTTTATTTCAGAGAGAGAGAGAGAGACGGAGGGAGAAAGAAAGAGTACACGTGGGGGCAGAGGCAGAGGGAGCAGCACAACCCCGCTGACAGGGAACCCAACATGGGGCTCCATCCCAGGACCCTGGATCATGACCTGAGCCGAAGGCAGATGCTTAACCCACTGAGCCACCCAGGCGCCCTGTACCACTTACCTGCTCATGGGCACGGATGCTGTGGTTGCCGTGATCCCAGAGCTCCGAGGAGAGGAGTGTCTGGGACGTGGAAGATGTTAGACTGGGAAATGCAGGCATTTCTCTGGGGTGGGGGAGGAAGGAGACAGTCCCAGCATCAGGAGCTGGGGCAGTGAAAGGTCGGAGGGAAGTTCTGTTGTCTTCTACATCATGAACCCTCTTCCTGTCCTCTGGGCCCCATCACACCCTACGTGCTCCCACTGAGAGATGCCAGTGTCTGTTTACATATAACGAACATCCCTTCCATGGAAGGATTTCTCGGGTGCTTCTCGCATGCAGGTCTCCCCATGCAGGGGCGTCTGTTGCCTGCCTGCACGTACAGAGTGATGGCAGCTTTGCAGTTTGGGTAATTCTTCCAACTGTGTGTTTACCGCTCTGCCTTGCTCGGGCTCCCTGAGGATGCCCCCGGTTGGCACTGAGCTCTGAACAGCTCGGGGAGGGGAGTGGGGGACTGTCCTCTCTCCTGCACTCCAGCGGGTGATTCAGCTCTGGGTGGAGGCTGTGCAGGACCAGCTCCCATAATCTTTGCATAAGACACATTTTCTCTCTCCTTCTTCTCCCTTTTCGGCCTGGTAGCTTCATGGTTTGGGGCAAGGCGCTAGCTTCCTGCTTATTCTCTGTGGTTTCTCAGCCGGGACTTCTAGCATCTATTTCAGTTAATGAAAGCAGTTGAAGAATTTTTGTGCTCGGTAATCAGTTACATGTTATTTTTTTCCAACTTTTAGCTTAGAAACTAGTTTTATCATGGCTTCTTGCCTGCTTGCTTTCTGGCTTGCTTGCTCTCCAAGTCTCTGAAGGTAGACCACGGTGAGAACAGAAGAGAACACGTGAGCTCTGGCTTACATTTTCCAGCTCCCTTTCCTGTTCATTTACCTTTCTGTAAAATGGAAAGACAAACAAGCAAACCCTTAAGGCTAACTCAGATCACGACTGCCAACTTCTTTCTTTGTGCGTAAGTAGTTATATTATTTCTAGGTTATGCCTTCTTTATTTATCTTTTGAAAGGAAGAAAAAGCCCTCTCAGTGTTTACAGGAACGCATTGTTCTAGGCCTGTATGATTGCGTCTGTGACGCTTTCTTCCACTTGGAACCATGGGGGCGATAAGGTTGATGTCAGCTGGCTAGCCTTTTTTTTTTTTTTTTAAAGGCAAAAAACCATAGTCTTAATTTATACCATGATCATTTTCATTGCATATATAGTGTGTTTCTCAGAAAACTCAAATGTCACAATTCCAGATTTTGTGATTGATGTCTCATTTTCTCCCTTCCTCTGCCCACCACGTCCCTACTCCTGACTTCTGGTCCTTTCCTTGGAGGAGGTGGTTTTCTTCCATTTGAATACTAAAAATTCCATGCCTTCCAAAGAAGGCGACGTGCCATTTCTTATATGTAATTACATACATCTGTGACTTTCGAAGTGGACCTTTAAAATGAGGCCATTGAACTTTTTCTATGCAGGAGGGGCCTCACAAATTAGATGATGATCTTACAGTTTAATAAGGAAAAAATAAACCAGGCTGTATAGGGCCTGTGTTCTTAGATCCTATGACCAGGGTGGATAACCCTGGGGGATTCTTTCATGGCCTTAAGAGGGTTGTCTGCTTTATGAGGTGGAGTTTCCGGAGGGAGATGGTCACAGAAGGGGCTCCTGGGGCTCAGAGGGAAAAAAGAAAGTTCAGATGCTGAAAATAGACCAGATTTGCTTTGGGTATACTCCCATCTGCCAGCATTTAATATCTGTGACTTAGCCAGAGGATAAGTCACATTAACCGTTGAGTTTCAGTGGCTTGTGTTCTAAGGCTTTGCCCCCCACCCCCAACCTGAGGGTGCTCCGTGAAGGAACCAGTGGCTCTGTTCCACTCGGGTTGGGGAAGGGGCTGGAACAGGGAGTAGTGGGAATGCTGTGGGCGTGGTGCTTGGTGCTGTTCCAGGTGGCCCAGCATTATCTGGCATTTTGGGGTGCTGCAGGTGCTGTGATGCTGTGGGTCTGAGTACCAGGGGGTGCAGCAGAACACGAAGAGGGCACTTGGGTGACCTGTGTCCTTGCCTAGAAAGGTCATCGGTTTTTTTTTATTAAAGAAGCAGGTGAGGGGGCGCCTGAGTGGCTCAGTCGTTTAAGCGACTGACTCTTTATTTCAGCTCAGGCCATGATCCTATCGGTCATAAGGTTGAGCCCTGCACTGGGCTCACACTCAGCTTGAGCTTGTCAAGCCTGAAGCCTGTCCCTCTCCCTCTGTCCCTGCCCCCACTCGATCTCTCAAATAAATAAATAAATAAAGTCTTAAAAAAATAACTGAATAAAAGAAGCATGTGAAGGAGCCTCAGGGATCATTTCTCCCTTCCTGTCCTTCCAGGTGACATCCCTCCATAGGGGTGTGACCGACCAGGACAGAAGACATCAGAACCGCCATGTGGAGGCATATCTGAGAAGCTTATCTCAAATTCATTTTGCACCTCGCAAAGGGGCTGTGGTGCTGTAGGTGGAGGGAGCCCCAGAGCCCAGGGACCTGGGAAGAAGGCATCTCCTGGAGTCTGGAGCCCCTGGGCCTTGCTGTTTTTATGGGCCCAGCAAAGCCTCTGGCCTCCCTGGGCTCTTCCTACTTTAAGACCTTTTAGTCTTCTGCCCTGTATAAGGGCATTTATAGAAGCAGGGAAGGGGTTAACTTCTTCCCCTCGCAGAGATAAGAAGAAAAAATAGTTATCAGCATTAAAATCAAGTTTAAAACTTCTACCGTCTTATAAAACCCATTTTTTTTCCATTTCTTATTGAATCATGTAGTCAAGCTAAATCAAATGATGGAGTTCTCACTTACTACCCTAAGTATGGGTATTCAACTCACTTACTTTATAATGCTTAGAACAAAAACAGAAAATGATATTGGTAAACGTGAAGCAAAGATCATGCTCTTCTTCTTCTTCTTCTTTTTTTTTTTGTTGCAACTTTAAAAAAAGTTTTTTTTTTTAACTAGGCTTCATGTGCTGACATGGGGCTTGAACTTGAGATTAAGAGTGAGATTATTAACTTAATCTCATGGCCCTGAGATTAAGAGTCACACGTGGTCTACCGACTGAGCCAGCCAGGCACCCCTCATTTTCTTTTTAATCTTCTTGATGCCCCCAGCCAGATAAAGTCTCATCTTGTACAAACTAAAACCATTCCTAAGCCTTCATTAGGCTGAAGCTTGTCCCAAAACTTTCGTGAAAGTTTTGTAGCAGCAAGTTCATGTTCAAATGGTTCAGTGATGATGGATTCGTGATTAGAAATTACTTAATGATGCCCAACGAACTATTGACTAATAAATGTTACAGCACATTCTTTTCATCCCTAAATCATATTCTTAGGGTGCCAGGAAGGCCTTGTGGGTGTGGTTGCTTTTGTTTTAAGCTGTAATGCTGTTCATCAAATGCAACAAATATTACTTCGGTATCTTGAAAGACTTACAGAAGCAACAACTCACTTGTTTTGCATTTTTTCTCTAATAATTTAATTTATTATTTTTTACTTACTATTATACGTACTAGGGGGTTCACCTTTTTTGTTAGTATTGTACTTGTAAAAGGATAAAGCCTAGAAGATTGGTGAACTGTTCAAACAGATTTATATCCATGTCCCTGACCACCTACCGTGTAACCACTTGTGGTCTGAAACAAGGACAGTTTTCCAACCCAAGGCCTTGATATCACAGATGGGCAAATCCTTTCACCATCTGATGAAGGGTAAAACGTATGGATGTATCTTGGAAACAGTATGCCAGGCCAAAGAAGCCAAGTTACAAAAGACCATGCATTATATCTGATTCCATTTTAATTTCTAAGTTGGTGAAAACGCTGTGTGATCAGTAACGGTTGGGGGTATTTTAGTAAATAGAGTTACAGTGCTAGAATGAGTTCGGATTCAGGGCACATGTGATGCAGTTGATGCTAGGCACATTTATGGTGTTGCATGGCAGTGATGTACAAAGAGAGGGTAGCACAGTGAAGGTCCTTGTTACTTTACACAAACACAAATGGAGAGTTTCAGTGGTATGGTTTGGAGGAGGAGAAGCGGAAGACGGGAAGAGGGAAGTTGGCAGAGTGAAAACTGCTCTAATTACTTCTAGTACATGATAGAGACATAGATCCTCGTCTAGCAGGGGGTGAAGTAGAAGGTGTTAGATAGGGCAGCTCAGGGTTTATACAGTTTTTTGTCCCCTTTATAGGGCCAACCAACCAGTTATGAGAAACACCTCTTTTTGTCCTCCCTATTACCTTAAAGCCCCCCACATGCCCTTCCTGTGGACGACTTGAATCAGATTGCCTTCCTAACATTAAGGTTTAAGGTACAAATGGCTGACCTCTCTCTTTGCTCAGTGCCTGACCCCCATTTATCTGCTGATTCAAATGAGTGTTTAACTGGCAGACTCCAGAAAGTCTGAATGTGGGGCGCCTGGGTGGCTCAGTGGGTTAAAGCCTCTGCCTTCAGCTCAGGTCATGATCCCAGGGTCCTGGGATCAAGCCCCACATCAGGCTCTCTGCTCAGCAGGGAGCCTGTTTCCTTCTCTCTCTCTGCCTACTTGTGATCTCTATCAAATAAATAAATAAAATCTTAAAAAAAAAAAAAAAAGAAAGAAAGTCTAAATGTATTGGAGGTGAAATCGAAGCCTTCAAATGGTAGCCGTTCAACGCCAGGAAGGAGCGAAGACGCCTGGCACCCACACAGATACCCATCGTCATATGAACTTAGCATTTATGAGACATTTTCATGTATCTTGAGAGACAGGAGCACCCACAAGTGAGATTTCTGAGCGAGAGTCAATCTTTGGAAACATGGAAGACAAATCGGCAAAATCTTTCTAATTTCAGAATGTGTCTTCTGATTTGACTTCTGTTTGGAAAGAGGCTTTTAAAGTAAAAGCTATCAGCGTGTGGCCATTTTCATCAGAGGCTAAATTCTGATGGGTGCTTAGTATGCAGGTTACCATATTAAGATCATTATGGCTGGTGCCAATCCTAGGCTCTTTCATATTTATTCATGTGTATATATGTATATATACACATACATATGAAAAAATAAATATATATATTTTAACCTCCTTAGGTGGAGACAGGTATGAGGCCAAACTCCAAAGGCCCAATTTTTAAACAATCATCATTCCTCTTAACAATTGGATATTTTTCCTTGGATTTACTGTGTTTTTCTTTAAGAAAAGTTTGCTTTAGGGGCTCCTGGGTGGCTCAGTGGGTTAAGCCGCTGCCTTTGGCTCAGGTCATGATCTCCGAGTCCTGGGATCGAGCCCCGCATCGGGCTCTCTGCTCAGCGGGGAGCCTGCTTCCTCCTCTCTCTGCCTGCCTCTCTGCCTGCTTGTGATCTCTCTGTCAAATAAATAAATAAAATCTTTAAAAAAAAAAAAAGGAAAAGTTTGCTTTAGTTTCTGGATGTTTTGAACCGATATTCTGTGTCTAAACAGAAGAATTTGTTGTTCAATAGGAGTTGATATTTTGTTGGGGGTTGCTTCCTGTGAGAGTCCCTTTACAGATTTAAGTCCAACAGGCTTTTGAACCGGATGTTTCTATGTGCTAAAACTCTGTAAACACGTGTAGCTTTGTCTACCATTGTATATCGCTGTATTGATTTTTTTTTTCCTTTTCTTCCTGAAAAGCTCTGGCCTTTCTGTTCTGTGCTGATACAAAGGCTGGCCTGTTCCCCAGGGGCCACTGCAAGAGAACCTCTAAGGTGTGCACACTCTTAGTTACTACTGTTTGCGAAGTCGCTCCAAATTCTCTTGCCCTCGATCCTAAAATTCCATTAACAGCTAAATGTTACGTGAAGTTTCTTTGTCAAAAAAAGAATAAATGTTTACCCAGCAGATCTGGTTGTCAGTCACTGACAGATGTGAAAATTAACACGGCCGAACATCTTCCTTTTAGGAGGGGAAAACAAGTACTTTAAAAAAAAAAAAAATCTCGTATTGTCAATAAACGAATCCACCTTAAAAGCATTTTCAAACATTCGTCATGAGAATGGAGGCCTCATCATTTTTCAGGGCTTATGGAAAGCCAGCTTATGTGTAATCAAATGCTTCTGTTACTCTTATCACCGTAGGCATAAGGCTTAGCTTTACAGACTTAAGCTACTCCTGATTTCGGCACCATCACGATACATTTCTCTTTAGAAAGAAAAGAGGCTGTATCCTGTGCTCCTCTGTGCTGAAACACAAGAAGCTAGACTGTTAAAATGACAGTTTAGATGTGGTTATTTTGATGCAAGTATTAGTAAATATGTCATATTGTCTTTCGGTAAATATTTATAGCCTAGATTGTATATCCTGATGCATGAGATTCTTAGGAAAGAAATATCCTTTGCCTTAAATCTCTTCCACTGCATTAGTAGCAATCTGTAATTTACATCCAGAGGTCTGTAGGCAAAAGACTATATTAAGACCTTTTTCTTTAAAAAAAAAAAAAGATTTTATTTATTTATTTGACAGAGAGAACACAAGCAGGGGGAGCTGCAGAGGGAGAGGGAGAAGCAGGCTCCCCACTGAACAGGGATCCTGATGTGGGACTCAATCCCATGACCCTGGGATCATGACCTGAGCCGAAGGCAGATGCTTAACTGACTGAGCCATCCAGGAGCCCCTGACTATATTAAGACCGTTTATTTCAACAAAGTTATAGCTCTATTCTAAGAGGAAACATCCTGGAATCTTTGGGACACTTCAGGTGGAGTGTCCCTGACATACATGTGTTTATTTTTTTGCTAGGACTTTAATAGCTTTGCTTTTGCAAAAAGGCAAAAAAGGAAGGGGATTTCAGGTGTGAAATTTTGGTTTTCAAAATTTCAAAAACCGAGCGAGGTGGACAACGGTCAGTTAGCTGCCTGATCTCAATGTTTACGAAATGGCTGAGACAAGCATCCTGTGTGTTCTGGTCCAGAAAGGAAATGCTGTTGTGAGAATGAGTCTCCTCTGGGTTCAGCTCTGTTGAGACATTGTTCAACAGCTGTGGGTTTACCAGATGCCGCATACTGAATGCTTCTCTCTGGCATATTTAGAGAAAACGGTCTGGACTTCTGATGTTTGGGCATCATGGCCGTGGTTTTGGATGTTATTAGATGGCTCTTGGAGGTACTTTTCAGGTGGACGTCATCTGAGATGATTTTCCCTAAAACTGGATGGGTCTGTAGGATACATTCGGAATCAGAGAGGCGATGTTAGCCATGCTGGTGTTCAGATGGATTATGTGTAAGAAGGAAAAGAGCAGAGAAAGAGGACCAAGGCCATACCTCCCCCACACAGCTCTGTGAAGAGCCTCGTGCTTCTCCAGGTTGGGCCCTTCCTGTTTTTATTTGCCAAATGGCCTTGGAAATCAGTCCGTAAACAGACCGTCTCCATCAGGCAAGCGGCACTCTGAGGTGTCTATGAGAGGTTCCATCTCCCAAGGGATGTCCTCCACAGCGCTTTACGTATAATGACCACAAACTTCTGTAGTGATGTTGGCTGCCATTGGGTTGTGACAAAATCGGTCGAGAGTTTCCAAATGGAAAAATTTCAGAGCCCTTCATTTATAGTAGTTGGGGGAGAGACACTTAAAATACCAAGCGGTCTTGATCAATTACAGACTCTTGAACTGCTAGATGTTCTCAGTATCTCCTCGAAGTAAGACTCCCCTGCCTCTTGACCCTCACCGTCTTTGGCCTGAATCTTCAACCTTTTTTGGTGAACGTCAGCATTTGTACTATGTAATCTTTGACCTTCTCCCTTCACTTCCAAGCCATGACCTGATTGTTTATGTGTTAGTGTTGCTCTCAGTTTGGGCCAGAACTCAGGAGACTTTCCTTGACCTTAACCTCACCGGGGGTCACCTTAAGGAGGAAGCTGAGTCTGCTGATGGGTCAGCACTGAATTATGTGAAAAGTACTAACACTGAACCCTCAGGTCCACAGATAAAGTTAAGTGGGAAAAGAATTGAATATGATAGCAGTTGTAAATTATTTAGGAAATAGCTAAAAGGTAAGTTTACGTTTAAAGGGGGAGAAAAAGAATCATAGAAACTCCCTTTAACTCATATGCTGCAATAGTCTTCCTTTGCCCTCTAAGCCTGGTTAAATAGTTATGTATTTTATGTCTTAAAAAAGCATAACCATGTGTATTAATAAGTAAAACATTTAATGATACACAGATTACTGTGTTAGAATCGATCTAGCATAATATAAACAGTCTCACTTCAAGAAGCCCATTTTACCTGCGCCATCTCTTGTAATTGTTGCTTTAGCTGGAGTGTGCCAAATATTTGGGGCAACCCTTTGTGTTCCCCATGTTTTCTTCCCAGTAACGTGAAGCAGCTCTTTCAATTACCTTTGACAAGTAAAGTAACCAGATCAGCATTGAGGTTTATAACGTCCCTTTAGAATACCGATGATACTGGCGATGCTGTGTCTGTCCCATGTGGTTTGCACGCTTCGCCCCACGGACAGACGACTGTGCTCTGTTGCCTATCCCAGCAGGTGGCCCGGTGCTCAGGCATGGCCCTGCTCCACGAGCAGAGGAAGAGGCATCTCTGTTGGAGGAGAGAGGCCGACAAGAGGCGTGACCTCTGTGGGCCAGGCGTCGTGGTGGGTCCTATGCTTGTGAACATGGGCATTCCCCAGTGTAGACCTCTGTGTGCCACAGGGGAGTCAGGAGGGGGGCCCAGCAGAGGTGCCTGCGGGAGCGTGTATGGGGGCTGGGGGGAGAGGTTTATCTGGGGTTTGCTGTTCAAGCCCACCTTCTCACCTTTGGAAAAATTCCAGTGCCATTGAGAGAGTCACCTGCCGGGGGTAGTGCAGAAGTGAGAGCTTGGTGGGCAAGCGTTTTGTTTCTCGAGAAATGCCTGCTGAACGTCTGCCCTGTGCCAGGCACCCTTGTTGAGCTGAGAATCCTTCAGAGAGCAAAAGCGACAAGGATAGCGTGGTCCTGCTGTTTGCATTCTGATGGGAACACTTTGGTCCACCCAATACCAGAAACTTCTCTGGTTTCTCGGTACTCCACGAACATGGTCTCAGCTGCTGGGATCTCATGACTGGTAAAATCCAGATTTTTTTTAAAAAAGATTTTATTTATTTATTTGACAGAGCTCACAAGTAGGCAGAGAGGCAGGCAGAGAGAGAGGAAGGGAAGCAGGCTCCCTGCTGAGCAGAGAGCCCAATGTGGGGCTCGATCCCAGGACCCTGGGATCATCACCTGAGCCGAAGGCAGAAGCTTTAACCCACTGAGCCACCCAGGCCCCCCTAAAATCCAGATTTTAATCTGGATTTCTCCACTTGTGTTCTAACATATGATTTAACTTGCTTAAAAATTTAAAAAAATTTTTATTTGACAGGGAGAGAGAGAGAGATAGATCACAAGTAGGCAGAGAGGCAGTCAGAGAGAGCGGGGGGCGGGGGAAGCAGGCTCCCTGCTGAGCAGAGAGCTGGATGCTGGGCTCGATCGGAGGACCCTGAGATCATGACCTGAGCCGAAGGCAGATGCTTTAACCCATTGAGCCACCCGGGTGCCCCAACTTGCTTAATAATTTAAGTCTTTTGTATATTTTCTCTGTCTCCCCTTCCTCCTCCCCCTCCCTCATACTGATGAGCTTTGCAAAGGCAGGTATCTTATCTTTTTTGTTTTCCTTACACCTGTCTCCTAAGCACCTAGACAGAGCCTGAGTCACCAAAGCTTCAGTCAATGTTTGCTGAATGTGCGTTCACACTGGATTTGTTTGAACACTCTCACTTACAAGTCCCTGAGAGGGTATCTGTCTCTCAGAGCCACAGTCCCGGGGTGTCTTGGGGGTGGGTGAACTTGCTTCCACCTTTTCTCCCGGCTGATTGAGTTGGTCCCTGGCATTCCTCACAGCGCTGTCCCCTTCCCTGTGCTGGGGTAGAGCCCTGTGCCCACAGTCACGTTTTGCGGTTCCCAGCTTCCCCGCAGTCACGACAGCAGCACCATTAAGCCTCGCACCTGCATTCTTAGTGGCCTTGAGGGTAATTTTTCCTCTTCAGGGAAGTCACCTGACATCCAGACTGCGTAAGAAATGCGTCTGAGGCTTTAGGAGCTTCGCGCGGGCCCCCCCTGGGGCTGTGATTGTCGCCTATTTCTGAGTGGCTGTCTCCCAGGCAGCTGTGAGGACTGCTGTAAAGCCCACTCAGTGAGAAGGTACGCCTGTCACCCGGTATTTGGACAGGTAGTGCCACGCAGCCGCTGGTAGCTGTGCACAGAGTCGCACATCTGCGGTGACAGATGTCGGGCTGTTATTTAGTAACTTTGATTTGTTTTCCATGTGCAGAAGCCGCCTCGAGGTCCTGAGTGCTCCCACCAGCCACCATGGAAAGCGGATCGGGGTGCGGGGGGTGTTTCAGGGGCCCAGGGTGCTTCGCTGAAGGAGAAGCTGCAGCGTGGATGTCCCCCAGCCCCTTTCCTGCATCTGTGCTTTTCGTTTTCGAAGAGTGTGGGTATATACACCACCATCGATTCAGAAAGACAGATTGAGGGCACCGTGGCACCGAGGTAGCCGCAGATCCCTGCTTGGCTAGAAGCATCCTTGTGGCAGAAACAGACAGCAAACAAGCGTACCAGTGAGGACGACGGACAGTGAGGGAATAAGGGGTGGGGGCAGGGACTTTGGTTCGGGCTCTTAGAGAAGGCATCCCTGAAGAGGGGGCAGGTGCTCTGAGACCAGGAGTGAGCCAGAAGATGTGGGGAAGCGAAGCCATAGAAGATGAGCATGAGATGGAAGGGTCCCGAGGTGGGAAAGATTTTAGGGTTTGGGGAGCAAAAGCCATTTATTCACTCCGCAAGTACCTTTCCTGAGCACTCACCCATGCCAGTGCTGGTGTGGGACTAGAGTGGTGGACACAACAGGGTCCCTCCTTCTTGGCATTTTTGTTAAAGCAGAGATGGTGGATGGAGGGGGGGTGGGTGCTCTTCTGGGGCTGGAGTGCTCCTTTATATAGTGTGCTCAGAGGTGATGGCATTCGGACAGAGACTAAAACTAGGAGCGCAGGCAAGCAAGGAGGCCAGAAGGCCATGGCGCAGCAGGTCAGTTGGGGGCCGGAGGCCAAGCATGGTAAGGACTTTGGCTTTGACTCTGGCAGGAGATGGCCGGGTTCTGAGCAGAAGAGCGACTTGAGCCATGGCATGCCAGCTGCTGAGTTGAGAATAGACCATAAGGCTCAGATAGAAGTAGACTAGTAGGAGGAGTCGGTGGCCACAGTCCAGGGCAGAGAAGATGCGTCTTAGACCAGGGTGGTGGTGGGGGAGGCATTCAGAATCTGGAAGTGCCAACAGAACGGGCAGTGATCTGTGGGGTGGCAGGGAAGGAGGAAGAGACAGATCGTGGGGCAAGGCAGAGCACGGGCCCAGCCAGATCACACGGGCAATGGAGCCACGGCGAAGAATTCAGATTGTGCTCTGTGTGTTGGGAAGGCAGTAGAGGCAGGAGACAGGTGGTGGAATGGCCGAGTGACCATATCAGGAACAATGACTAACAGTTACTGGGTGCTTACTGTGGACTAGTCCTTTGCAACAACACTGCAAGGGCCAGTTTTGTTGTTAAACACCCATTTCATACATGAGAACACAGAGGTACGTCGAGATTAGATAACTTGCCCAATATCACACATTTAGTTAGGTATAAACTTCATTAAATGAGGGTGTCCTAGTATGTATTTTAATGTTCCTCTCGGGAAGTTACACATGTTTGGATAACCCTAAGGGTGTAAGAAGCATTTTGGGCCAGAGGCAATTTAGGTATTAAAATCTCAGTAAATCTGTTTCTCTTCTATGACTCAAGTACCCACCCCCCTCCCATGGACCCCCCCCCCCCCACAACGATCATGGGTACATGTAAAGCATGTTCGTGGTCACAGAAAACCTGCAGAGGACCACAGACCTGTTGATCTCTACTAGAAGTTCTCACATAGTGGCCAGAAGGTCTGAGACCAATTAAAAAATAAAAAATGAAGATTATTGTGGATTCTGGGCTGTAGCCTCCAGAAGGTGTGGGTAATCTCTTTATAAAGCTTGGCATAATTTCTCTAAGACTTGTTTATTTTGCTCTCAGCTTGTTATCTTGACATTTTTGCCTTTGAAGAGGTTATAGAATTATTGTGATTTAATCACAGACCATGTATTTCACAAGATTCATTTGCTATCTCCAAATTATTTTCTTGTTTTTTCTGGCTGTCATTCCCTGGGCGAAGGTTGGGGGAGGGGTTGCCTTGCAGGGAGAGACTTTGGTGGAAATGAATGTTTATCTAAGGAGAGCACCCGGGTGCCTGGCTGGAGAGCATGTAGGAACACAAAATCCTGGTCCCCGGGCCTGAGGAGCAGGGTAGGATTAGGGAGGGATGGCGATATTAGCATTCGTATTTTCTGGAAATGTAACAGACTCCCCGGATCCCTGGTCATAGGAGATTTCGAAGCCCTATTTATTTGCCAGAGTTGGGAGGGGACCAGATAATAGCTGCGATCATCTTGTCTGGAGTGAATTTCTCTCTCAATTCGCCAGAAGACAGCTCTGGTATTAGGGCAGCAAGAATGGTCAGATCTCTGTCTTCCCTTCCTGCACTCTGTTCCTATTTAGTTCTTTGCATTAAAACCATTCCTGGTAAATTAGATACTGCTCTTGTGTTCGGCCTTGTTTTTAAGAAGGGCGTTGAGTCTAAACTGATTGCTAGCCTCTAGTTTTTCATGGTGGGGTCTGACTTTCCTAAGGGAGGGTATGCTTGAGCGAAGCTGGTTCATTTGCAAGTACTGGCCTCCGTGGGCCTGGGAGGTGTGAGGTGCCGCTGTGCGGGGTGGGGGGAGGGCACAGAAAAGGGACCGGACTCGTGGGGGACCCTAGCCATGGATGCAGCATCTTGGTCGTTGGCTTGTTTGCGAAGTAATATTAAGAATCAAAGTTGTGTCTTCCCTCCTAGGGTTCCTAGTGTGGCTGTAAAAAGTTTGAGGCTGGTGGTACCAAATTAAAAGAGGACAATCGAGAAACGCCCACTCTGTAAGAAACTGGTTGCCACCTCCGCCTGAATTTGGCGATCTCTAGATAAACGGGCAGCCCCCATTTTACCAACAAGGAAGAACTTCTGATTCTCACTTTTTATCATTTTTTAAAAAATGATAGGGAGGTGAAAAATATGGAGTATGACTCAGCAGATGGGAATTCCTTTAATAACACGCTGGGTGTGTTAGCATTAGAGCGGCTACCGACAGAGCTGCGCAGAATGCCCTCTGCCTGTCTGGTAGCAGATCTGGAGACGGAGAGAAGCAGCAGCGGTCTTCCCAAGAGAAGGCAAACTCCTTGGTCTTAACCAAGGGATTCTCTTTGTCTCTGTTGTTTTGCCTCTGTCTTAGAAAACACAGACGCAGATCCAGTCCTGATTCCTGCAGCTGCTGGGGCAAAGCAGGCTTTTTATGAATGAGGTCCAAGAAGGGGAGGAGAGGGCTTGAGTTACACCAGCAGTTGGGTAATGATTTCATTCACTCCCAGCCATCTAGCCCGGGCTGTATTTTAAAGGATATTGTTCACTTTGGGTAATTCAAATTAGACTATTTCCCCCGGCTGCGCAACTGTCTGTAAATTAGAACATTAAGCATGTGTGTGTGTGTGTTGTTTTTTGGGTTTTTTATTGTTTTTTGTTTTTGGGGGGTTTTTTTTGAGTGTTCGCTCATTTAGTTGGGGGAAATGGCAGTAGAGGTGAACAGAGAGAAGGGAAGAGAAGGCGTTGTCTTCCCTGCGAGCCTTAGTTAGGTCTCTGTGCCTGTACCCTGCTATGAGGAGGCCAGTGGGGTCCCTCTGTTCAGCCTTGGGGGCTGTCATAGTGTAGTGCTGATTGATTGATCGATTGATTGGTTGATGGGGTTACTTTCACCTGGGGTCTGCCCAGGTCTCCCTCTGCCTGCCCCCATGTCCCGCTCCCAGCTGGTGGCTCTTGGGGCCCCATTGTCCATGTACCAAAACCTGAATTGGAAGCTGTGTGAGAGCCCTGCCTACCCCCCCCCCCCCCCCCCCCCCCCCCCCCCGCCCCACCGCTTCCTGCTGGGGGCAGAACCAAGAGAGTTGGCATTGTCTTGGGCATAAACAAAGTTCTATCAAAACAAACACCCAGAGAGGGGGCGGCATGGTTACAGCTGCCTGTGTGAGCCTGGTCAGAGGGCCTTATTCCTCACAAAGAGGGCTTTAAAGCCTGGGTGAGGCCCTTCCTTGGTGACCATCCTGTGCCCAGAGAGCAAACCACACCCCACTTAAACCCCAAAGCCACCCTCAGAATGACTCCCCAAATCAGAAATGCTGGGTGTATGTTCCTGAGCACGTTTGGGGGAAGAGAATTACCCCAGAGGCTATAGCCTCAGGGCTGTATAGAGAGCATAATTCTGTTTGAAAGCTGTACTGTTAATGGGGTTAAACACTCCTCCAAGGTGGACCCTGAGAATAGACTCCGAGAGGATTAAACTGTTTTTGTTTGTTTTGTTTTGTTTTGTTTTTTGCTCCAGCTTTTACATAGGACCCCTCCCTCTGTTGCTAGCAGCAACCAGCTACCTTAAGACACCTCCTGGCCTGATTCCACAAACACACACTGTCCAGATGCACTGAACATCTTTCTTTTGCTCTCGATGTGTGGATGTTGTAGAAACACAACCAGCCATGACCCCAAAGCACCATTTCCCGGTGCTGGTGTCATTTCCCAGTGCTGGTGGGTATGCACCTCTGCAAATCAAAATCACCTTCCCGGTCCCTTGGTTTCCCTCCTGTGTGGGTATTGTGTGTCCTGTGAGCACCACATAGCTTCTCCCCAAACCGCGTGCCTGCCTGGGCTGTATTAGGCGTGGGGAATAGGAGCTTGGTGTTCTCACTGTGAAGGGAAAGGCAGGGTGGGTTGTTGGTCATTTCATTGCAATTACACCAAAGGAAGGTTTGAGAGGGACTGTGTTGAGGACTGGATATAAAGAGCTAGTCTTGGGTTCTTAATTGTCAGGTTTCTGGTTTTAGCAAGTAGCCACCATGAAGTCACTGTGCCCAGCATCCTCAGGGTCCGAAGTAAAGGCACACTGCCTGTGCCAACACCAAGGGCAGAGATGGCCTCTGCCTTGGAGTCCCGCTGGGACCCTAATTAGAAAAAAGTCCTCCTGAGCTGCAGCTGGGTGGGGCTGGCAAGTTCCAAGATGGGATTCTGGCCCTGGTCTGATTGCTCATGATGGTGGGTCACTTAAGCCCATAGTCTAGTCCCATGGAGGTCTTCAAGACTTAAGGAGGGAAAAGGAATGGAGAAGATCACGGTAAGAAATAAGAGAAGGAACAGGAGAGAAGTGCTCTAGAAGAGGGAGCAAATCAATTCTCAAAGAGTTATTTCCTTATGTTAGGCAGTTGAAATGTTGTTGGGTGATTGGGTCCAAAACCATTTCCGTAGAAGGAGCTGGGAGCCCAAGGGTCAAACTTTCAGCAGCGGCAGGAGGGCTGGATGCCTCTTTCTGAAAGATGGCTAGAAGATGGAAGAGGGAAGATGGAGCAGGGCTGAAGGTGTTGGCTTTGTTTTGTTTGGCTTGGGGCTAGGGGACTGCAAGACTGAGGTCAAGAGAGCCAGCACTGTCAAGGTCAAGGAGAGTTTCAGAGGTGCTTTGACCAACAGCAACTCTGTGGAGCAAGGTATGCAGGCTTTGACCTTGGCTCCTAAAAAGAGGAGTTATAGGTATATGCAAATTCACATTTAAAGAATGCATCCATTATAGCTGCAGTCTTTCTGTACATGCAGACACCTATGTGTGCGTTTTGTACAGCTAACATCATCGAAACAGAAGTTTTTAGCCTGAGTTGATTTCCCAAGTAACTGAAGCTTACTTTCTCGGAGTGCAAGATATTTATTTACATTGTTCTCTGAGTTGTTATTGGTTAACATCCCTTTGCTGGCTTTAATGGTGGATCATTTTCTTGGTAACCCAGGCAGTATTATGAAACCTGTTACCACAGAATCCATTGCCACGTGGGGCTCTGATTTTCCTTAAACTAAATGGCCTTGGACATCTGTGCAGGTTTATATTTGATTCATTTTGTGTATTCTCTCTGTATTCAGGGACTGTGAATTCTGATCTTCGGTTAACTATCTTTCAGTAAAATAGATAACTTTGAATTTTTGTAAATGATTTTCCATGAAGCTCAAAGGGCTTTTGAGATTGCTTTTATGTTGATATCAGGTTCTAAGAATTTCATGGTTGAGATGCTAGATTCCTGTCTGTCAGAGACATAGCTTTACTCTAAATTCTATACTTGGACGTGAATTCCAAATGGGAAAGATTTCTCCATAATGCTTTTAAATTTTGAGCCACTTCTGTTTATATCATCATATTTTTCTCCCTCGTATTTGTGGTCAGACCCCCTAAGAATTTTGGTTTCTTTTTCTTACTTTTCTTACACATGATTCTTTGTTTCCTAGACAAGAACTATGCTACCTAGAAGTGAAAAGTAAATGTAATATGTAACATTTTATTGGTAATTGTTTCCATTTTGGGTTGACACTGAACTAATGATTTTTTAATTGTAGCTGACTTGAGACAGTGAAAAAAAGTGGTTTCCTGCTGTTTTGTTTTGTTACTGTTAAAGCTGGATTCAGTAACTTGAAATTAATTAGAAGTGTCTAGATCTCAGTATCGTATTTATATTCCATAGCCGTGGGTTAACCAAGCAGTGCTCTTGTGTAATAGCTAGATGGGACGGAAGAACTAATGAATAGTCTGTTTTATATATTCATTACATTATTATTTATTTAGAGGGCTTAAAAAAAACCTTTCTCTGTAGTTCTAAAATGCCGTGAAATGTCTAGGGTGAGGCATTATCATGCCATTTTGCAAGGTAATCTTCCATTTTTGGAATAATGTTACATACAGCCAGTTTTCTGAAGGCTGGTCAGGACTGAATTTAAGGGACACTAGTGAAAGGGAAGAAGTAAACACATGCTTCTTCTTTTAAAGGAAGGATAGTAGTTTGCTTGTTGATTTAACTTGAAGAGTATGGAGAACGAGGGATACACTCCAGGGTCAGTAGAAGGGGAATGACCCTGAAAAAGCAAAGTGCGTGTGTGTTGGGGGAGGGGGTGGTGTGGTGTGCAGCGTGTGCAGATGTGATAGCGAGTTAGGAAGAAGAGTAGTAAGGCCATTCTAGATACTCGAAAAATTCTTACGAATCTGTTTGTTGGAAGACACAGGGAACTGGAGAGTATTTTTATAAGAAATGGTAAATACAGGGAATATAGAATAATTATTCACCAGAATTTGATAGTTTCTTTCTTTTTTTTTTTTTTTAAAGATTTTATTTATTTATTTATTTGACAGAGAGAGATCACAAGTATGCAGAGAGGCAGGCAGAGAGAGAGGAAGGGAAGCAGGCTCCCCACTGAGCAGAGAGCCCGATGCTGCGGGGCTTGATCCCAGGACCCTGGGATCATGACCCGAGGCAAAGACAGAGGCTTTAACCCACTGAGCCACCCAGGTGCCCCTCACCAGAATTTGAAATAATCATTATATTCAAGGATGTTTTCTTTCTGGATGGTTTTTTCTTTATTGTTTGAATTGAGATGATTCATGATTTTAAATCTTGACATATTTGTGGAGCCTCATAGGGACAGGCCTCTCACAGACAGGTTAAATTTTCATTCGAAGATATCCCCGCATTTTAACTTAATGCTGCCAGAGTTGGCAAGCAAAGTGAAAAGTTAAAAGAAATTCAGATAGGTCTTGCTCCCTCCCCTCACCCCCCGCCAAAAGCGGGTTTTCACTTTGGATGAAATGTTCCTCATTTTTCACAGAGCTAATGTTTCTCTAGGATTGTTTCCTCTGAAGCATGTACTCATTCACCCCTGCGACTGGGCATAGCAACAAGACCGGACTTCCAAATGGCACGCTGCATTTTAATGTACTTTTATACTTGCCCTTTCCAGAAGGTGCTGGTGTATTTATATGGTGTGTGTGTGTGTGTGTGTATGTGTGTGATTCAAGGCACTCTGTATCTGCCCCCATCACCTCCAGCAGCCTCAACATACAGCTTTTCTTGTCTGTTTTAGTTGTCCTATTAGGTAGCAACCTATGATAATTCCAGGAGAGTCAGAAGGAAGTGTTTATTTTGGTTGACTTGTTTAAACCAATTAAACCTTTAATCTTAGTCCTTAAAAGAAACTCTAAAATACTAAAGTAGCTCTGATACGTAGTTACTATAAATTATTATTTTTTGTGTGTGAATTAACATAAAGGACTCACCATACCCTTTTCTTTCTGGTGGGTGGGCTTTGACACTTTCTAAGAGTCATGTCAGCTTAGAAGGAAAGACAAATGGATTTTGTTCCTTTAAACCAGAAGAGCACCCAGCATGAGCTTCCCGCAGCCCTTCTGCCAGTAGACGTGGGACAGAATTTGTCAGATGTGGAGACCACGCAGGGGGACCAGGTGGGATGCAGGGCATGCGTGGGCGTCTGTTAGGAGCTGGCATGAACGTGGACCCACACATGTTCCCACCCAGCCTCTGCATCCTATCTGTTTCAAGTTTCTGTGTGAGTCTTTGTCTTAAACGTTCTCTGCTTCTGGTAAACTAATTGGGAACATTGTAGGGAAGGCTGGGATGGGTTAGCCTGGTGGTTTAGTGGGGCCAACTGTCTAGATGTGTCTCATGTGTCAGAGGAAGGTGCAGAAAGAGTCCTGTGTCCTCCATTGGCCCTTCCCACCCCACTGCCCCCAGACCCCCAGGTTCCAGGGAAGCATGTGTTCCCTCTGACTCCGGCCAGCTCTCCCGGTGTGGGGCACGTGGTTCAGGGAACTCCTCAAGGAGACTCCTTTCCTGTGGCAGCCACACCGCTTTTCTAGCTAGTACCAGAGCACTGCAGGATAGAACACAGTCTCTCCCCTTCCTCTGCCTTCTTGTATTGAGAAAGTTGGAGGCTAGTTTGGGACGACAGCAGGAGAAGGGGAGGCAGCAGGAAGAGCGAGAAGCAAAAAGCGAAGTTTTCCCAGCCGTGTTGTACAGAAGTGTCTAAGAAGCTGAGAACTTAGCCGCAATACCTTGTCCATCTGCTAACCTACTTGGGGTGGGCTAAGGTCTGTGCGATGTTCAGGCCCACTCAGGGACATCAGCCTGGGGCCAGCACCCCACCCACGCCCCCAGCCTTGCTCACTGTGTGCCCCCTCTGCTGGTGCCTTTGGCTTGAAGCGGCTCGCCTCCTCACTCTCCAGCTGTTTCTTGAGAAGAACTTCCAAAAAAATGAAAAGTTCTGGATAAGTGAGAGGAGCCTTTCTATATAATTGGCATGTATGGGGATAAACACCTGCTAGTAGGTGTTACCAGAACTCCTAAGGACCTTCTCTCACAGTGATTCTGCACTGTGAACAGAAAGGCTGACTCCCAAGGATATCCCTTTTCCTGGTCCTTGTTCTGGACGTGAAAGTCAGGAATGGTACTTCGCCCAGAAAAAAGCCATTCTCTGGCACTAGTAAGAGATAGGCACGGATGTATATTTACCTGGATAGCCCAGACATCTGCAGGATACTGACCTAAGTATTTTAGAGCACAGCCAACCCTAGACCTGACATTGTAGTTAATATTGCGCAGGTTGCAGATTGTATAACGTCTAATGTTCTGTGTCCTCTAGGACTGATGTCAGACGTGCCTTATTCGCCACCATCCCCAACCCCGCCTTCCTCCCCTCACTGCCCTGTGCCTGGCTCACCATTGCTCAGTAAATGCTCTGTTCAGTGTAGCATTGATGGGATTTTTATAAATCTAAGTAACTTGGAGGTAGTTGTCACATTTTTTTCCCCCAAGATTTTATTTACTTATTTGAGAGAGAGAGACAGTGAGAGAGAGCATGAGAGGGGAGAAGGTCAGAGGGAGAAGCAGACACCCTGCTGAGCAGGGAGCCCAATGCGGGACTCAATCCCAGGACTCCAGGATCATGACCTGAGCCGAAGGCAGTCGCTTAACCAACTGAGCCAACCAGGTGCCCTAGTTTTCACATTTTTAGCAGCAGAACACATACTAACCATAAAGCATAGATTCTTCAAAGTAGGGCAATGAGTGCAGGACGTATTAACAGATGAACAACATCATGTAATAGATTTATTTATTTATTTATTTATTAGCTATTTATTTATTTATTTATTTAATCTCCAAAAACTTTCCTTTGGTTGCGTGAACCGTCCAAAACCCGGGCAGACTTTCTGGAGACTTTCCTTGCACAGCATCGTGCAATAAATGTACTCCTTCGTGATATCTGAGGCGTAATGGTTATGTGGAGTTTATTTGAGTTAAATTTAGATTCCCAGCATAGTTTCAGATGTGAATGTGTTCTCTGAGATCAGGTAGGGGCAGAAAGCATCAGCCTACTGCCAGATGGGATCCTGCCCGGATTCAACCACTTACTGGCTCAGACTTGTGCCTCTATTTCCCCTTGTGTAAGATGGCATCAGTACTGGGGGCGCACCTTAAGGGATGGTTTGTCTGAATGAACTAATTCACATGAGGGGTTTCATGCTGCCGGGACCATGTAAAATGCCACATGGGTACATGTAAACCATCTTTGCTTTTGTCAACATTATCAGTAATTAATGCATGCACTCTCCTTGCTTTTTTCTTCTTCTTCTTTTTTTTTTTCCCTTTCATCCTAGCAGGGGAACTTCCTGTCAAACAAAAGAAAGCCCCTATGTTTCACACACTGTTTTTCTAGAGGAAACAGTAGCAGCTGTAGGGAAACAGTAACTTTCCTTGCAAACTGATATTTGTAAATTTCGTCAGTATATTTGATTCACAATCTCTCACTATAGCCATTACCTTCTAATTGGAAAACTCTTTGCGAACAGCTCCCATGGACACTACTTTTGGATAGTTGAGGTATCATGTCTGCATGGTAAAGAAATTGTGATACAAAGATACCAGATATCTGTTGTTCAGTAGTTCAGTAAAAAGTATTCAGGGCAGGGACACCTGGGCGGCACAGTCTGTTAAATGTCTGCCTTCAGCTCAGGTCATGATCCCAGGATCCTGGGATGAGTCCCACATCGGACTCCCTGCTCGGAGGAAGCCTGCTTCTCCCTCTGCCTGCTGCTCCTTCTGCTTGTGTGCTCTCTCTCTCTCTCTTTCAAATAAATAAATCTTAAAGTATTCAGGGCAGCTTGGCATGACGGGAAAGAAAGTATGATGTTGGAGTATTCCTTTGAGGAGCTTAAAAGGTAAAGTTGCATTTAGTGGTATTAGATCTATTAATATTAAAAATGATTTTAAAGTGATAATAAGAGATCAGGCTATTGGGTAGCTACCAAAATAAATGCCTACAAGTAAATAGCCTTTCACTGATTCTGAAACCTGAAGTTGAAAGACTTCCACTTTTCTTGTCAATAGGTCTACCTCCCTTAAAAATATGTTTCTACCTCTGGAGTAATTTGTGAGTAATCATTGCGTTTTGATTTTTAATATTGCCAATACAGCAATGTTGCATCAATAGATCAGTGACTATAAGAATGATTAAAGAAGGGGCAGCTGCTTGGGGTGGCTCAGTTGGTTAAGCATCTGCCTTCGGCTCACATCATGATCCCAGGATCCTGGGATTGAGCCTCGAGTCAGACTCCTTGCTCAGCAGGGAGCCTGCTTCTCCCTCTCCCTCTGCTGCTCCCCTGCTTGTGCACACACTCTCTGCCAAAAAAAAAAAAAAAAAAAAAACTAAAAAAAAAAAAAGAATGATTAAAGAAGCCCCCTGGGATTGCTGTATATACCTGTGTCACCAACAACACATGGGTGCCTAGAAAGCAGATGAGTTTAATATCCATCCATTGAGAACACACCATAGGCCGTGATGGTTTTTGGTGCTGGAGATCATGGTGACGACTATGACATGAATTTCACCTACAGTCTGTGCAAGGATAGGGGAGATAGAATCTTGAACGATTCCTTTTAGGCAGTTAAGGGAAGAGGCTGTCCGGATGTTCACCTGTGTTGCATGTTGCCGTTCCTTTAGGTGCTGGGTGGCTTCAGTGCTGTTCTGTTGTGAGAAATAAGACTCGGAAGAGGACACATGTTCTGGAACTCTGGCTGAGGCCCTTTGACATTCCATGGCACCCTCACCCTGATTCCCCAGCATGTACTGGGGGTGGATCAAGCTTCACGGTGGCACAGGGATCCGTGGCCTGGCCAGCAGCAAGTCAGGGTGCTGGGAGGCCTGAGGACCTCCTGTTGTAAGCTTGGATTCGCCTTTTCCAGGGCCATTGAGATTAGACTCTATTAGCTCAGGGTCTTAAGCGCTGGAAGGAATAGCTTCTGCTAAGGTAAATCTGGGAGAGGAGCCATGAGGTCAGTGTGAGCTCTGCTACTTCCCCACTCCTGCCGGCTGGAGAGGCTTGCCTGGTGCCAAGGCTTTGGGCATTGGGAGCAATGCCTGGCCTGCCGGGCAAGAAACGTGAACCACCGCAGTGAACTGGCAGTGAATTAGCAGACTCTTTAACTGACATTTTTTCCCCCATTCCATGTTTTTATAACACCACTGAGTAGACACCAGATTATAAATCCTGTGCAAATAGTCTTAGAGTTTCTGGATTCGACCCCAGAGGAGACCAGTTTGGGTTTTGAGGAATACTTAAAGAAAATGTTTGTTTGGTTCCATTCTCCAATGTAAAGTGCTACCCAAGACGTCGGAGTGTCCGCATGGCCCCAGTGAGCGCCTGCAGTGGGCACAACGACTTTGGAGGGAAGTGGTTCCAGTGGGTTTCCTGCTCTCCATCCTAGTTGCTAAAATCATGTTCCCCATGTGTTTTGTTAACGTAATGAAAACCCACCACCCCTACCATGGCACCTTAGGCGGGAGAAGGACAGCTGCACAGGGCTTGGTGTGAGCTCGGTAGGGGTGCTCCATCCTGAGTGACAACAAACTGACCCAAAACAGAGCCTTGCTTTGGGGCATTTTGGATGAATTAAGTGAAAAGAGGTCACAAGAGCCATTTTTATGGTTTGAGTAAAGGCTAATGCACATCCCAGCCTTGGAAGATGGGGTCCAGGATATCCAACCTTAGACGCCATGGGTGGGGGCTGTTGTTTTCTTTACATCTCTGGGGAACCTGACTGGGGCACTGCTCTCTGCATTCTGGGATTAGTAACATGCTGGTGGTTTGCTTAATGTCTGCATTAATCCCGTGTTAGAACCTGACTACAATTACTGTGCCTTGTTTGTAAGCTAGTACTGACATGTTTTTGGTGAGGTTCTTCATCCCACCCCCAAAGCAAAACCATGCTATTTTAAGGTGAAAACACAAAATTTTTTATTTTAGCCTCTGGCTAAATTCATCTTGGGGAAAACAATACATTTCCATGTATGTCCAGTTATCTATATAGGCATCCCTTTATATCCTACTTATAGGTGAGCAACCCTTGCAAAATCAAAGATTATAAATGATTTTCTGAAATGTAATTCAAGGGTTGGCAGACTCTGGCCCACACTGCTAAATCTGGCCCACCACACCTGTCTTTCTAAATAAAGTTTTATTGAAACATGATCACATTCATTAGCTTACATACTGTCTGTCTATGGCTGCTGTTTTCACATTATAATAGCAGAGCTGAGTAGTTTGACAGAGACAGCATGGTTTGCAAATCTTTTTACAGAAAAGGTTTTGCTGAACACTGGTGTATTTGGCAAAAGAAAAGCTAGATTCTCCTCATACACCTCTATACCCAAGAAACTCCTCATCTTACAAGGGAACTCATTCCATTTTCAGACAACTTAAGTGGGCTGGAAAATTCCCTTACAGAAACAAACAAAATCTTACTCCCTTATAACTTCATATATGTTGGTTCTATTTGTATTTTATGAGCCATAAAAAAATAAGTTACATATATTTTCAAGATAATTGCGCTTTTGAATGTGAGGACATCTTTTTAGTACCCTCTGAATTAAGCCCTCTAGATTAAACGTTTCTCGTTATTTTATCTTTTTTTTAAATTTCAGAATTTGTAGTCTCCATTGGATAAATTTAGTTTCACAACTCTCTAAACCATGTCTGTGAGAATTTAAAAAGTCACTTTTGAGGGTCATAACCAGTAGAAATCAGACTAGGACTGCATACGGCCCTTATTTTGGATGCCGTGGCCCCTGTGATGTAGCTGGAGACTGTGTCATCTTCCTTGGAGGCCTCCTGCGCTGCTGAGTTGTCGACATGAGCCAGCGGAGCATTCTGGACTCTCTGACCCTTTCAGCTGTTAGCCCTGTCACCACCGCTCATCATGCTTACATTGTTGTTGTTCTTACTAAAGCGTTTCAAAACTTGATTGTGTAAGATTTGGACCCTCTTTCCAAATTTCATCTTTTTATATCCTATTTTTTTCTAAATAACTTGTCTTCGAATTTCATATGTATATTGTCTAGGTCCCTCTTTGAAGCATTGTCCTTGGCCTTTCCACTGCTCAACTCCAGGTTGACCCCAAATGAGCTGCCTTCCCATGTTATCATAGGATGGACTCTTGTTGACAAGTGACCATCGTTCCATTACCTTAAGTCCCTAGGCCCACTTCGCTTCTTTTAGGCTGCTCTAACCTTCAGCTGAAAAGCAGTGGCTTAAGTGGCGTTTCTCGCCATGCTGGTGAATTGAGAGCTTCTATTGAGATGATCTCATCGGGCTCCTTGACTTGAGTGAGGGTTACTACCTGGGGCCATGGACATTTTGACCTGATGTGTGCTACCTTTGTGTATTAATCATGCCTTTTTACTTTTGTAATTCTGGTGCTTTGACATCTTGGGGGCCGTACTGATTCTGGACTGACCCTCTCAGGAATAGCCCCCTTCTAGAGTTAGCAAATGAGTATACCTTTTGTATATAAACATATGGTCCCACCACCTCTGGGATGGGGCTCTCACACTCAGGGGTTCCTCTTCCCTAATTACCCCTGGGTCAGGGACCAAACAATAAGAGCTAGCTCCCATAGCCCATGGAAAATACCCAACTCTGCCCAATCCTAAGCCTGCTTTCCCTGTTTCTTCCTGCAGAACCTACAACAAATCTCTTGCTCCCATTTTCCTCCATTCCCTCTGCCTCCTCATGGACCCTGCTTCTTCTCCATGGGTCCTGCCTGGTGTGTGGCCAGGTCCAAACAGTCCATCTGGAAATGGTAACAAACTGTCTTTCCAGTGGCCATAATCCCCTGATCTGTTGGCCTCCCCCTACCTAAATAACAATAAAGCCTACATCATAAAACACTTTGAAATTGTCACACAATGAGAAATGTAGGGGGGTAAGGGCAGTCTTACTGGGTGCAGAGTGGCCCCAACTCTTTTCCTCTTGTCTGAGCTCTGAGATTTTAGAAAAGGTACAGAGGAGCCTGAGTACCACTATTTGCCTTCTCTGATGAATTGGGTCGAAGATACCCACACCCCCTCCGTCATCATGGGTCCACATGCTGAAAATCATAGTGACTTTTGACAGCGTAACTCAGTCCATTGGAAAAAAGATCCGGAACAGATTCTGGTCAGCCATAATTAATGTTTTTTACTTCTAGTGCTGAAACCTGAGCAGATAGGAAAGCACCTCTTGGGTATTTGAGGTAACTGAGGTGTATGAGATGGTGAGAAAGCCAGGGACCCCTGCTGGGGCTTCAGAACACACAAAACACATGATGGTGGACGCTTGCCTCACTAGATCCTGTCGAGAAACCAAGATTAAACTTTAAGACACATTTTAGTTTGAGTTACTCTTACTGGCATGAATGGAAATCATATAAGAAGCTCATTTTTCCTGGGCAGCTAAAGGTCCCTTTTATGCCCCGATGTGGCATTGATCTCTGTGGGCTCATAGGGTCTGTTTACCTGGTTGGAAAAACAAAAATGTGTATGCTTTCCAGGTGCCTTTGGAGAGTTTATTAGTGTCTTAGCCATTTGGAAGTCCCATTTCATTTAAACTGGAAGAGTAAAAGAGAAGTAACCCTTTGGTGTCCAAAGTCTGTGGCTCACACTGGGAGAGTGGTCAATCTGAATTATTGGAAATACAAAGAAGATCTTTACATTTCCTTTGTGGAAATGTTGTAACTGGCAAATATGGGCATTTATGACTCAGAGGCTTCCTTGTACCTGAGAGGCAAAAATCAAACTTAAACGCTGAAAGGATACATATGCTTTGTATTTTTAAAGACAAAGGATGCATTTTTCAAGCGGCAGCTAGGAATCTGTATGTTTTATTCTTTATTTCCCACCTTAAAAAAAAAAAAAAAAAACAGGAAAAGTACTCAGGAGTACAAAAATACAGGCTTAAACTCTGTTTAATTCCAAAACTGGTAACTGGTAAAATACAAAAAAACAAAAACAAAAACAAAAAAAAAAACAAAACCAAACCACAAAACCAGGAACATTTTAAAGTTGAAACTTACTACAATGTAAAATCATAGTTGACATTTCATAAAAAGTGGAAAGGAAATCGCCAGCCTAAAACGGTGGCATTTGGATTTTAGAACAAACAGCCCTCTTCTGGTGAAAGGAGAACTTTCTGGGTAAGGTCAAAGGCAACAGAAAATGTGGGGAACAATGGCTTTTCTCTTTCATGGGTGTTGTTCCTTTTTCTTGTGGTAACAGCCTCTTCCTGTTGCTCCTTTCCTAATGGAACCAGTGAAGTTGTTGAAGAAATGGGGAGGGGAGAATCCTATCCATCCTTCTGTAACAGAGAACGGTCCGGCTTCTGAAAGCAGGCCTTTGTCTGTGCTGGGCTGGGCCCCTGGCAAACAGGGCACAATCAGGCTATTGTTTGTTTGGGAAAAGCTACGGCATCCTATTGCAATTATTTATGGAAGAAAATATTTGATGTTTTTGGAAGAAGTTGGGTGCAGGGGGATGTAGGAGGGAGGGCAGGAGGCTCACCTCTTGTCCCATCCACTCCAGAGCCCTTAGGGTGTAGGGGACAATGTTATGTGACTCCGTGTGTCTGGGTGTTCAGGGCAGAGAAATTTGAAACATCCCCAGCATTGGTCCCAGGAATGGGAGAAGGGATGGCCTTACTTGGCCCAAGGCTGATATGAGGCAGCTTGTCCTGGGTTTGAGCCTTCCTGTCCCCTCTTCTGATGCTTTCCTTGTACTTTTTCCCACACCCTGCCTCTACTGTGATTGAAGTCTGGACCTGCTATGTTGATTCTTAATTAATTATTAGGGGAAAATGAGAAAATACTCGCAGCCACCCCTCTCCCCGTGGATGTCCACTTTTAACATTGCGTGCTCTTCCAGACTTCAGGCACATGCCCCCCTTCCCCATTGCACACCAAGCAGTTCAAGGTCTGCTCGTCCTGCAGTCCAGTGTCACTCTCCCCTGGGGGGGCCTCATGCTCTAACAATTACAGCCCCCTTGCCCGTGCCCACTGCATCTCCTTTGAAATGGCTTTCATCCCATTCTCTTCTTCCTAGTCTTTCCTGGTGTCCCTAATCAGGGCTATCACCCTGCCTGTCTGTGATCTGAGCAACTCGACCCTCTTTAAGACTCTGCACGAAATTCTCATCAATGAGTCCGGGAGCTGCTCAATCCTTGCACACAGTCGGACTTCAGGAATTTGTGAATTTACTGTTTCCCTTTTATATTTTCCTTCACGGAATCATTCCTCACCCTGCCCATTGTGTCCCGACCTCCCTTTTCAACGATCTGATAATTCAGAAGCACCTGCCTGCATGAGATTATGGTAGAAAAAAGCCCCTTCAGTCCCAGCTGGCGGGGCTGTCCCCGTGGACCCACCCTTCCTTCCCTCCTCTTCTCCCATGACTTGCCTTCCGTCTCTTCAGGTGGTTCGAAGTAGGGCCCTTGAGAAGTTGTCTAATCGACGTGACAACCTCTCTCCAGCTGCAGATACCATCACGGTCTACCCTCATGCTTCTTCCGTGCCTGGATGATTTTTTTTTCCCCAGGCCCATGTTTCAACATGACATTGAGACTCGATGCTCCCTCGAGTGAGAGAGTATGAATAACTCCTCACTATGGGCATTGCAGTTAATTATTCTCTCCTGTCCCACTTGGTCCCCAGAGGAATCTGAGATTGGCACATACATGATGACTTTCTTTGGAGAGGTGGTGGGGAGGTGGCGCGGAGATGAGTCACGGGGCAAGGCCCATTTGCTTGGCCTCATGGCTTCTGAAAGCAGACTAGCTCAGAGAGTGGCTAGAAAGCCCCGTGCTTTACAATGAAGACCAGCAAAGACACATCCATTCACTCATTTACTGATTTGGCAAATAGGAAGACTTTCCTCTGTGTCCTGTCTCCGTATAGCAGTGAACAAGACAGAAAAGGTTTCTGCCTTCCCTACTGGAAGGGGGGGGGCGGTCAGACAATAAACAAAGGGAATAATAGGCTAGTGATGGTTACCCATCACTATTGTAATTGAAACGCAGGAGTGCTGGGCAGGGGTGTGCATGGTTGGGGACTCTGTATTAGGCTGAGCAGTCAGGGAGGTCTCTCTGAGGAGGTGGCCTTTGAACTAAGGATGGTTGGTGAGGGGTCAGCTAGGGGAAGTTCAGGGAGAAGAGCAAGGACAAAACACAGTGAGGTCGGAACAGACTGATGACCAGGAGGCTGGGATTCAGCAGGTTAGGGAAATTGGGTGTATCCATCAGTTTGGGCTTTCATAACAAAATACCACAGCATGGATGGCTTTAAACAGTGTAAATTTATTTTCTTACAGTTCTGGAGGCTGAGAGTCTACGATCAGGTGCCAGCAAGGTTGGGTTCTGATAAGGACTCTGTTTCTGACTTGTGGACGGCCACGTTCTTACTGTGTTGACATGTGGCAGAGTGAGCTGGCAAGCTCAGGCATTTCTTGTAAGGACACAAATCCTAGTGCATCAGGGCCTTCCCCTTATGCCCCCATTTGATCCTGATTAACTTCTCAAAGGCCCTGTCTCCAATATGATCACACACGGGTTAGGTCTTCAACAAAAGAAGTTGAAGGGACAGTGCCCAATTCAGTCCACAGCACTGAATTGTAAGACAGATCTGGAACCAGAGCAGGGAGAGCCTCTAGGCCATGGCAAGAGTGAGAATTTACTCAGTGTGAACCAGAAGAGTGGTGTGCTCTGATTTTTATGTTTTATAGCAATTACTCTGGCGGCTATGTGGAGAATGGAGCAGAGTTGGGAAGGGATAGTAATAGAAGAGCAGGAGGACAGTTACGATGCGTTGGGATAATCCAGTGGAGAGAGAGATCGGTGGCTTGGGCCAGAGCTGGGTCCTCAATGTTAGGACTATTGACATTTGGGCTCAGATAAGCCCTGGGTGTGTTTTTGGGGCGGGGGGTGGGGGTGAGGTTTGAGGCTGTCCCACCAACATGGCTAGCTAGCCTCTACTTACTAGACAACAGTAGCCCACCTGCCCTACTCCCCCCACCAAGTCATGCCAATCAAAAATTTATCCAGAAGTTGCCAGATGTGCCCTTGAATGAAAGGGTGCAAAACTGTCCCTTGTGGAGAACCTTAGAATCTGAGTGATAGCATTTGGTAGTGGGTAGATCTAGGGATACTTAGGGACTTGCAAAACCCACTACACATACCCTTGTGAGACAATGAGAGTGAAAAGGCAAATAGTGTCTTCATAGTGGGATGAACATAATTTGCTCTCAGAGACCCACCCAATGGGCTGCACAGACCACACTACGAGAACCATTGAGCTGGAGAGTCAGTCCCCTGATTTTTATGCTGTTTGGAGTGTTTCTGAAGCTCTTCATGGATAACGAGTTCCATACCCCAAGCTGATATTTCATAGTCTGGCCCTCTTCAACTAAAGCCGCTTGCATCTATGTGTAATTTTAACTTTCCTCTCTGGTCAGTAGAAGACATACATAGGTGCTTTCGCATCACAGAAGTATGTCCAAAACAGCAGAACATTCTAAGAATACGAGGAAGAACTTGAATTATGTAAATGACAGCCAAGCTACCTGGCTGCTCTAGGAGTCAGCTTTTTAAAGCACAATTAAAATCATTTTTAGAGGAAATATTTCTAAAGGACCTTTCGCATTGTTTGCATTAAAGACAATATAGGGAACATAATCTCTTTTTCTGAATACCCAAGGTCAGCACTCTGAAAGTAGCTTTATTCTATGAAGAGATAATACAATGACGCTCCCAGAGCAGTGTTTTTCTTTGTGGTAATTGAGACCCCTTTGAAAGGACAAAGATAATCACTGCCCCTCAGTGCCATTGATATAAAGATACTTAAATACCTACTATAACACTATGCATAAACTTCTTACAATTCTAGATATTTTTATTAACTCTTAATTAAATAAATGTACAGGGGCACCTGGGTGGGTGAGCTGGTTGAACATCTGACTCTTGGTTTTAGCTCAGGTCCTGATCTTAGGAACCTGGGATAAAGCCCTGCTCAGCAGGGAGTCTGGAGATGGGTGTTGAGTGCCTGATTTTTAAGATACTGTGTTGGCTTTCTATAGTTGTTGGTGGTTGTTTTTTTGTTTGTTTGTTTGTTTGTTTTGTTTTGTTTGCATTCCTCATGGTTTTTGTTTTGTTTTGTTTTGTTTTTACCGCTTTTATCATCACTGTTTCTAGCCCTACTCTCTAGAGTTGGCTGTTTCTGATCTACTTTGGGCTTAAATATTTAATCTTGCTACAAGTTACACAAGTTAATATTCAGTAGACTATGAATGAATTTAGATGACTAAGACAGAATCATGAATCTGTAGTCACTGCAGTCCCTTCCTTGCAAGATGTTGGGCTTGTAACCATGTTGGGAGGGAGTGGAAGGGGGGGGACTTGCTAACTAGTTGAGTTAAGGGTAAGAGAGATGTTGAATGTGCCTAATACTCTAAAATGTTTCAGATATTTTTATATCCACTATAGTTTCTTTTTCACAGATAATAAAACCAAGGCAGAGAAATGAGATGTCGTTCTCTGACCTTGGTTAGGGGTGGGAGTACAACTGATTTATTCATGAAACTAGACCTGAAACTACTTGGAATAACCAAATTTGCTTGGTTTGATCTCTGCAAGGAACTTCAGGAGTAGGATGCCTGGGGCCAAGGGGCCAAGATTTTTTTTTTTTTTTCAATTGAAACAAAGTAAACATACAATATCATAGTAGTTCTAGATGTATAGCACAGTGATTGGCAGTGATTCTCTACACAGTGCTTGTCACAGTAAGTGTAGTCATTATCTGTCACCATACAATGTTATTACAACATTATTTTTGAATTTTAATTCTGGTATAGTTAACATTATAATACTATTTTTTAAAGGTGAGCCCTTTATTTTTTTAATTTTTAAGATTTTATTTATTAGTGAGAGAGAGCGAGAGAGAAGGCACAAGAAGGGAAGAGAGTGAGAAGCAGGTTTCCTGTGAGCAGGGAGCCTGATGTGGGACTCAATCCCAGGACCCTGAGATCATGGTCTGAGCCAAAGGCAGACTCTTAACTGACTGAGCCACCCAGATGCCCCAGCATTACAGTATCATTGACTATATCCCCTATACTCTACGTTTCATCTTTGTGACTTAATTCTTTTATAACTGAAAGTTTATACCTCTTCATCCCCTTTATCTATTTTATCTATCCCCTCCCCCCACCTACCTTTTCCTTGGTAACCACCAGTTTATTCTCTGTATTTAAGAGTCTGTTGGTTTTGTTTGTTCATTTGCTTTGTTTTTTTTAGATTCCGCATATTGTGAAATCGTATGGTACTTGTCTTTGTCTGTCTTATTTCACTTAGCATAATAGCCTCTAGGTCCATTCATATTGTCACAAATGTCAAGAGCACATCTGTTTTGGTGGCGAAGTAATGCCCTATTGTATGTATACCACATCTTCTTTATCCATTCCTCTGTCGATGGATGCTTGGGTTCCTTCCATATCTTGGCTATTGTAAATAATGCTGCATTAAACATAGGGGGGCATGTATCTTTTCCAGTTAGTGTTTTCATTTTATTTGGATAAATACCCAGTAGTGGAATGACTGGATTGTGTGGTATTTTTATTTTTAATTTTTAAAGGAAACTCCTTCCTGTTTTCCACAGTGATTGCACCGATTTACATTCCCAAGGGGCCAAGATTTCAAATATCATAGGTCGGGAGGGAATTAGTAACTGGTCCAGCAGCATGTGGAGAGACACACATGCATACAACATGATATGAATACAACATGAATACAAACATGTATACATGTGGATTCTGAATTCCAACCAAGTTCCCTTCCCCTCAACAGGTCATTATGTACTTACAAAGAAAGGGCTTATGAAGTGCTAAAAATATTTACAAAGTATGTTGCAAATAAGAATTACTCTGTAAATGATAAATGATAATTGACTGGCAAGTTTGGGCAGGGAAGAATCGGTGAAAATTCAAGAAAAAAAGATGTTAGGCCTTCAGAAAGTAGAGATTCCCTTCATCCCTGCAAGGACTGTTATAAAACATTTAGGCCCCCTTTGGTAGTTATCTACTAAATGTTCCACAGAAAAGGCAGCCCTGAGAGAGAGAGAGAGAGAGAGCGCGCGCGCCCCTTCCTGAGATTTTTACCAAGAGCAGTGATTGTGTGCGGTTCTGGGTCCTGCCCACGACCCAGAGGCCAAGGTGGAGTTCTCCGGAGTGTGTTCACAAGTCTCGGTTATGTTTCTGGCAGGGAGCAAGTAAGTAAAAGATTGGAGTCAGAGGCATGTTTTAGCTTTGAGATGGCTTTGTATGCCTGGTTACTGTTACTTCCTTTCCCGTGAGATAGTAAAGTTCTGGAGTGATAGAAATTCCTGTCTTACAAATCCCAGTGAGCCTTACTTAGAATTTAAAATGCATTTAACCAGGGGTGGCGCACTTGGTTGAGCAGCCAAGTCTTGGTTTTGGCTTGGGTTGTGATCTCCCTGGGATCGTGGGATCAAGCCCCGTGTTGGGGTCCATGCCCAGAGAGCTCTGCACTCAGAGCAGAGTCCACTTAGGACTTCCTCTCCCACTGCCCCTCCCCTCTGCTCACTCCTGCACGCACTCTTCCTCTCTCTCTCTCTCTGGAATAAATAAATAAATCTTTAACAGTAAATAAATAAAATGCATTTTACCCATTGGTATTGGAAGCTGGTGTAACCGGTGAATCGCCGGGCTTTTCATTGGTATTGGGATGGGTTTGTAAAGCCCATTAATTTTTTAAACATGTTATCCTACAAGGAGGCTTTTTCTTTGCGTCGGACACAAAAAGTTAATAATATTATGCTGGGGTGCTTGAACTTTCTCTGCCGCTTGGTGACTTCTGTGGTAACTCACTGTATGGAGGATGGGAAAAATTCAGAGTAAACTGCTTTAATTTACAAAATCAGAAAGGAGTTGCTCCAACTTCTGGTGGTCACATTGTTAATATAAAAATAACAGGGTTAGGTGAAATAAATTAAGAGGACCTGTAGAGAAAGAGAGGTAGTAGTTGACTAAATTAGGAATGTTCTCTGAGTTTCCAAAGTGTGAATGATTTAAATGAGGTTCTGGCGTAGAATTGAGTGTGGTTTCCATTTTATAGCTCTCCTGCTTGAAAACAAACTGTCAGGATTTTTATTTAAGCTGATCAGATTTAACATACTCCGAGATCAGCAGCAACCTTTACTCCTCTGCCCGTCTCCCTCCTCGTGCTTTGAAGAAAGTTTCGCACTGTTGTGGTGTTGATTGAAACCTTTATTTCATCAGTTCTGTTATAAACTGGGTGAAGGAAAACAAAGGTCGTCTCGCACTTGATGCCTATCGAAGAAGTGCTGCTTCTCTCTCTCTCTCTCTCTCTCTCTCTCTTCGAAATGACTTGGCTTGGTGAGGTCTTGAGATCCCCCACAAGGGGGGAAGCTGAAATGCAAACAAAGTTGAATAACAAAGTGATGTCATCCAGAACCAATGGGAACAGTTGGCATCACATGGCTGGCAACTACTTCAAATGCCCACAGAGCAAAATTAATGGCTGAAGCCCCCTCCGCTACCCCCACCACCCCTGCTCCCGTCACCCGCAGCAGACTTCCAGAGAACAGAGGCAGAGAACGGCCAGCAGCCCCGAGGTGTTCGTGGAGGACACATCTTAAGTTAGTAGCTTTTTGCAAAGCATTCAGGCTGAGTCAGACCTTATTTTCTGTTTTTGCCCTACCGAGATGGCCAGAAACATTCCTTTTGTGTGAGAAATTGGGGTAGGGTCAGGTTTGATGCCAGTTAGGGTTGTGAGGCCGTGAGCCCTATGGCACTTTTCCGGTGGGGGGGGGAGGGAGGAGAGACAGACGTGTGGTTTTGAAGCTTAATGTTATGTTTCCTGAGCTTTAGTGGCAATAACTGTTTGGTTTGATTATCATGGAGGTCTTCGCACAGCCTCCCCACGTTTTCGGTTTGTGATCTAATAGTTGAAACTCTCCCAGCGAAGGCTTCTTGCTCTGGACCACCCCGGTTTTAAAAACAAAAAACCAGCCACTGCAAACAAACAAACAAACAAACAAAAACAACTTGGTTAATGATTACTCTTGGGCATGTTCTGAGAGGAAGAGAGAGAAGAGATGAGACATCCTAAAACCGAGCACCAGGACTGCGGTGATCTTTTGTCACTCAGTCATTTGTGAAGGATAGGGTTCCAACAAAACTGAAGTGGGAAGAGTCTTTCTCACTAGAAACGTGTGTGCCGCATTCCGAACCAGCGACAGTTGCGGGAGAGTGTGGTGGCGATGCTCGGGGCTGACTCAGCCCATGCAGGAGAGGACAGGCTGGGTAGTTAGCCCCAGGTAGCCCCGCGTCTCTGCTGTAGAAGAGAACAAATGCACGGGCCCGTGTGCACGCCCACCTGCTTCTATTCTCACGTCCCCACGTGTGTCATGTGGCTCGTCGTCTTCAGGCAGAGTGTGGAAGAAATCTTCCTCCCAGCCCGCATCCTTCACATCCTTCCCTCTTCTATGCAAGTGCTTCCCATTCCCCTTCCTCTTTCAGTCCCCATGCCGAGACCCTAACCTGGGCTGGGCTCCCTAGTTAGAGTCCTCACTTACCCCACTCCTCCTCTCCCGTCCCTCCTGTAACAGATGGCCAGACTGTCCTATCTGAACTGTTGCTCTGGTTAAGATACTCCCCTGCGTAGAATAATTCATCAGGGCTCGCTATTGTCTATGATGTGAAGTCCTGTTAGACCTAGCTCCCCTGTCCATACCTAGGCTTGTCTTTGGCTGCTCCCCAGAGGCATGAGCCGCTGAACTAGCTTCCTTGAAGCTTCTGCTAAGATGCTGTCTCCCCCTCGTGCCTTCACTCATGCTCTCTCCCACTGGATCAGAATTTCTTCCTTCCCTCTTTCCTTAACCATCACTCCCTAGCTAAGGTATATTTTTTGTTTGTTTGTTTGTTTGTTTCTAAGCCCTTTGTTGTCATTGTAGTCTTCAGTTTCTCCACCAAGACGTGATCCTGCACTGGGCTGCTCTGTTCTTTACTTTCACAAGCTTGGTGTAGCCTGGAAGGCATTGTTTAGTGCCCTCGTTGGGTCAGCTCTGTGGGTTTGGGAGTTGGACGGCCATCTGACCTTTATGGCCCTCAGTGTCACCTTCCATATCTTTCCAGTGGGATGAATTCCCTCCAGGAATGTGGCGGGGTGAGGTAGGATGGCCTGTGTGTGCCTGGCACGCCCTCAGTGCCCACAGAACAGCTGCCCACAGTGGTAGTACTTGACTCCTTGAAATCACAGAGGTCCCCAAATCCCTTCCCCAAGTCTGGATGCCTGTATGTTGCAGTTCAGTAAATAGTAAATATTAGCTCAAGCATGTGGAGTGAATTTCCAGGTGATGCATCTCCCGGCTGTCTTTAATTTTTTTCCCCTCCGATCACATCTCCAACCCTCATCCCCCACCCTCCTTCCCCTGAATGCCGGAATCTAGTTTATTACCAATAGGGAAAAATCAATACCTGACTGGTCATTCAGCTTTTAGCAGGTATGAGGAAAGTAGGAGAGAAAAATGTCTGTGCAGCCCCCCCATCCCCATTGCAGAATACCACAATGGGAATGTATTCCCTTCTGATTGTTACTAGCGGCTGAAATGACCACATTTAAATCAGCTAAGTTAGAGTTGGCTTAAAAGCCCATTTACCAAAGAAGGGGCAAATGGCCTTTTAAACTAATTCACACTGCCTGCAAGTGCCTCAGTGCGCCAAGTTGGAGGGTTTCCTCAGACTCTCCTTATAAACATTAGAAGGAAATCTAGCCCAGGCTCTTCTTCCATAACTGCTTCCTTTTCGGTTCATTAAGAATGTTAACATCACTTAAATGCAACAAAGCGATCCGGACTAAGGGGGTCTTAATGGATTGTGTCTTGAGGTATATATATTCAAATCCCATGTGCACAGCAGTCACGGGGCACAGATTCTGAGGGTGGCCACAGACGCCGTTACATTGTATTTTGCATTTTTTCCAAGAGCCCTTCACTCTGAAACTCCTGAACACAAGTACGACAATGCCAACAGTAAGACCCTCTCTGTCATGTTCATTCGTTATTTCCTCTCTGATTTTGGGCGGGGGTGGGGGGGAAGATTAGATTAAAAATGTTCAACCAGTCCATTTCTCTAACGGATAATGGTTTGTTCTCAGTCCTAAATTCAAATCATAGTAACCCAGCGATTGCATTTTAAAATAAACTATCTCTTTGTTCTTTTTTTCTAAGAAGAGTGTTGAGTGTGATGGGAAGAGAGTGCGAGCCTAGGCAGGTGTATGGCCCTTCTGATTATAAACCCCTCAGACGTGTCACTTAGAGGAAGCCGCTCCAGGAGCTGCTCTTGGTATTTTACTGCCTATCCAGGTACTCTAGCACTTTCAAGCTATCCTTGTCAGCAACAAAATACAGCACTTCCTTCTGTCTTTATCACACTGGTTGCCAGACAGGTGCACAGAGCTAAAATGGGTACTGTTACAGCGAACACCTCCCTAAAACATTTATGTATGTCATTGATAAACAATAGAAAATTTAAGAGAGATACAAATGTATTCCCGGAACCTTAAATCTTCCTCCCACTAAGGTCTAAGAACTTAAAATCTCCTTACACCTGGGAGGGAAGAAGGAAGACAGATTCCAGAGGAGTCTGTGGATTTATAGCCTAACTATGTCTTCCTCTAGAATATTTAATACACTTAAGCTGTAGTCATTCCATATACTTTGAAAATGCTCCTCGACGATAACCTAGAGAAGTTGTATCTTCCATTGCAGCTCACATAAATATCCTTTCACTTTCAGGAAACCAATTATAGAAAAGTAAATCATTTTTATGTTGCTTTCCAAAAATCTTTAAGTTGCAACATGGACAGTGTGTGGAATCCCAAGAAAAATACAGTGTACATGTTCTATCATTCAGTCTTCTACATTTAGCACGTTAAATCCCTTGGTTGGTTTTAAAATATTCAGGTGTATGAAACATGCACTTGCACCAACTAAACTTTACCATCAGACCTTTAGCCTCAGGAGAGGCTGTTAGGAACCTTTCTTTGACTCCTGAGGTTGTTCTGGCCTGGCCAGAATGCTAACAGGAGCCTCCCAGAGCCCTCTGGCATGGCCATGGGAGACACAGCACCTTGGTTGGGTCACTAGCACTGATCACAGAGCAGGCTGGCAGTCGGCCACCTGGGCAGGCAGGCCATAGCGAAATGACTCATTTGTGCATCTGATGTCTTATCCTTCTGACTAATTGGATTCAAACGGGGTGATGAGGTGGCCTCTGGAAACCGTGGAGAGAGAAGGGGGAGTTGGTAAGTTTTGAAAAGAGGATGCACACTTTTCAAAACCCCATTGAGCTTCACTTCCTGTGCTCTGGCCACGCAGGCTCTGTACCCCATTGGCTGCACCAAGTAATTAACAATCTGTGAAGAAATACTTACAGGCATGGCTAGGACCTACTAGTTAAAGGAATCCTGAATTGAATATTTTTCTAATTCATATTTATCCTAAGATATTGACTCAGCATGTGTTTGGTTGTTTTTTTTTCAGCTTTTTTTCCCCCCTATTTTTGTAGTTTGTTTTTCTTTTTTAACCCTGGGAGTGCTGACATGTACTCCTTATGGAATTTCTTCATGTTAATATCCCACCGCATGACAGAGTTGACCGATTCAGTTAAATGCTATAGAATCTTTTCTATGAACTTGATGATATTTGAACTACTTGAGAACAACTACTTTCCAGCCCTCAGAAACACTTAGTTACAATTGTTGGCCTAATTGCACATTATTCTTATTCATTAAAAGAAGTCCCCGAGGGCTTCTTAGGATACTGCTCCTTGTTATTATAAGTCCTTCTTGTTATTATAAGTCCTTACCAGTAGAGAAACTTCATTAATTTAAAAATAATCTCCAGTTCAGACTTCATTCAAACAAGCCATTTTTACCAAGAAGTCCCGCTCAAAGAGCCTTTTTTTTTCTGCCACATTTGATGTGCTTCGTGAGAGAGGAACATTTTTGCAAGACTCCCTGTTGTTACTGTGATCAGTTCCGATGCCCTTTTCCCTGCACGCCTTTAGCATTATCCATGTCTGAGGTAACGCGATGCTAAGTAACCAAAGTACTGATTTGACAGAATTGCTCTGTGATTTTCCTGCAGTAATAGTGCCTATTACTTTAAAAAATAACTTGAGGGTTGTTTTTTTTCCCCCCTCCCTGTATGTGGATGTTACACAAATATGTAATTAGGCAGTTTGGGGGCTATAGCTGGCAAACAAGGAGTCCACTTTTAAGCATAAATTCACAAGCCAAAATTGAGTGGCGAACCGCTTTAGGGTATGGGTCTATGGGGGGATGATGCCTGCTTTGCTTTGTTTTGTGGAATAAATTTTTTAGTATTTCTATTTAGCATTCATGATGTTCTAAATAGAACAGGAGAACACTGTACCTCTTGGATCCTGGGAGAGGCAGGCCACAAGGGCTCCTGCTGTTTGCGGACAGTCTGTGACTCTACATCTTTTTATATGCAGCAATTATGACCTTGAATAATGGGCCACTCTAATATTAGCATTCGTTGACTTGAAAAATTTTTTAATGCACAAATGCCAGAGACCAGATTGTCTCAGATGGACCAGAATTGACCACTGCTGTGTTTGGAGCACAGTGTTTTGGTGAAATCCAATGCCCTCACTTTTTCTCTGTGTACCTTGTTTTTTATTGGAAAATAATTTATTTATGAAAATAACCAAGAGAGAAAAAGCAAAGTAAAATTGAGTGTAAAGGGGCAGTTCCATATAGTTGTAACTAATTGACTGCTTATCAAATAGCCAAATATGTTAAACGTGGTTTTCTGATGTGGAGACAACAGGAGGAGGGTAGCCTGTCCTTCGAAGTCTTGTTCCATTTTCCCCACTGTGTCCTGGCCTGGAATGCCCTTTCCCCATCCCTTCAGCAAAGCTGAAGGACTCTTTGAGCTCAGCCGCAGCCTTGGTTCCATAGAGATTCCTTCCTGTGCACCTGGGTCCTCTTCCAAGTTTCTGGAGCAGTGTTCTTGCCTTCCTTGCTCCTTGTTGCATGTGGCCGGAGCTCATCACCTTCATGGCTGTGTCATGGCCATACAGGTGGGTTCTTGGACCTTCTCTTTTTGTTCTCCCCATGTCTCTATGGTCCACCAGACACATGTGTTTGGAAGCGCCCCCCCCCAAATTGTTTCAAACTCATCCTGTGAAACGCCAAATGCATTGGTTTTTCAAAGCCAACCTCCCTCCTGGACTCTACTACTGATGTATTGGCCCAAGCTCAAAACCTTGAACTCTGCCATCCATGATCAGCTTCTACCAGTTCTTTCTAAGCTCTCTTTTCCATTTGTCCCACCCTCATCCTATCCCAGGATTTCTAGTATCCCACATGAATTTCTTGTGTCCACTTTCTCCCCACCTAAATCCGTCTTGCCTTGCCACCTGCCAGCTTAATACTCCTTTGCATGGACCTTGCTCAGGCATGAATGAATGTAGCTCACCCTGACCAGCTGTAGAACCCCACACCCTGCTTCCTATCTTGCATGGAATCTTTACCAGTTTGTCCTGACCGTGTATGCCATCCACATTCCTATCTGAGCATCTCACTGTCTTTTATATGCCAGAAATAGTGTTCACCCTCTTTCCCATGTTTCTGGGTCCTTGATTCTTTTCTTCCCCCCGGGAATACCTCTTCTTCTCCACCCCCAGAAGTCACATTTCTTTTGCTTTCTAGTACTCTACTTCTCTTTAATTTTATCATTATGTGCCGCTTCTGTTCACTCAAGGTAATCGTAAACTCCTGGAGGGCAGGGATTATGTCCTAAAATATAAGAGTGTGGTCAGATATCTTAAAACACTCCAACCCCAGCTTCATTTGTGGGTCAGCAATCAGGCATGGCACATGGCACAGGCCCACGCTCATTCTAGAAGCTCATCACATATTTAAATGCATGCCTGAATGAGGGAGAGAAGAGAGGAAGGTAAGTTTATAAAACTTTGTATTATTGGGTTACCTCTGAGATGTTTAACCTCGTCACAAGTTAGATTTCCTTAAGCCATGGTCTGGGCATTTTATTCCTATTCAAAGAACCTGAAAGATTAAGCATAATCCTTTTACAGATATATGTTGACATGTCTCCGTTAATGTGAATTAACTATGTAAATCTTGGTTGCCTTTCTTGGCCGCAGAGTTTTCTTCAGAAAAGCAAACTCGAGTTAGGTGGGATGCCTCCTAAAGCATCTTGAAGCACCTTTCTCTTCTCTTTTTTTAAGACACAGTTAATTACCTTATGCTAAATGGAAACTGGCTTCCTAAACTCTGTTTACTTGCTTTGTCTACACAATATATATATATATATACTGCTTGCTGTGTCTATTATATATACATACAGTATATGTGTGTGTATATATATTACATATATATGATATAAAACGTAAGCCATGGTTTATAAAATTTTAGGCACATTCACCTGGTCCCTGTTATTCACAGATTTGTGAAACGAATTTCTTATTGCAAGTAGTACTGTTATCAATTTAATTGCTTCAAATCCTAAACAGTCTGCATCTGTAGTAATGACTTCATTCATTTGTGGCCTTGACTTGGGGACCTGAATGTTGAACCCCTGCTGTAGGTTTGGGTTGGGTCTGATGCTAGCCATTTTTGATAGGAGATGGCAGGAACCACTTCTAGACCTTCTCTCCGTCAAAGAGAAGTCACTTTGGGTTGAGGTGTCCACTGGTCCCCTCTCCCGAAACTCAGTAGAATATCAGGATGTGGTGGACCATCCTGGGAAAACAAACAGACCCAGGTTCTTACATTAACTCATTTAATCTACATCAACATCACTTTCTTCATCTGTCAAACAAAAAGTTTTGAACAGTTAACCCCTCTGCTCCCCATCTGGAAAATTTAAGAAACACCATCTTTGGAGAGTATCTGATTGTGTGATGCTCCCTGTTCTGATTGTATGATGCTCCCTCTTGCCTGTAGTCTCTCAAAGAATCCCATGCCATGATGACAACAACAGTTCTGAGTGTTATGTTGACTTGACTGGTTGATTCGGTCCTACTTTCTGACCTGGTCAACCTGATTTGGTCTAGCCCCAGAATGGGTTCAAAGATAGCTTTGTAGCGTTTCTTCCAAGTGTTCAGCTGAAGTACAGTGTTTGTATCAGCCATTTTGTGGAGGTGAATTATTCTCTTGAAGGTAATACCTTCAAAGTTTCATGTGAATGACTTGACAATACTTACCATTTTTGGTTGGCCCATTGATAGTGGTAGTCTTAAAATTTTCCAGAAATTACACAAGCATTTTTTTTTTCAAAGGAGGTAGGAGTGGGGAGGGGGGCGTATCAGTTCCAGAAGACTCTTTAGGGCAATTATACAGTGTTAGGAAATGCATGTAACAGGAACACAGATATGCAGCTTATATCCCATAAATCATTAATCATGCACGCTCTTGACAGGGAGATTATTTTCCATTTTTTAAAAAAGAAAATCTTAAAAGCTTCGGCTTTTTTTTTTTGTTGTTGTTGTTTGCTTTTTTCATTAAAAAGTAATTTGGAGCCAGTAACATAACCTGTTTTTCATAAACGTGCTAGCTAGAGGCAGCCAAAAACTATTCAGGCTTACATAGTTGGGGTCCTCAAGTGAACTTATGCGTTGGATCATGATAACTCTAGTAATTGCATGAATTATCCTTGTTGAGTAATCGTGTGGACCCTGAGTACAGGGGTTTGATTTATTATGGCCAGATGTCTACTCTGCTGGGTTTATGAAGTCTTGCTAAATGCCACCTCCTAATTAAAACCCTTCTTTACCCTTATGATCCTTCTCTACCACCCCCCAGAGATCGATCATTTTATCTCTGTAGCCTGTCACAATTTATGTTGTAGTTATATGTTTACAGCTTGATCTTTGACTAGACTGAGGCTTTTTAAAGGATTTTTAAGACTTTGAAGTTTCATTCTGACATATGTTGGTATCCCTGGCATTACTGTGGTGCCTGGCGCACAGTAGGAATTACATTTATGATAGAAACATACTATGTTTATGGTAGAAACATCAGGAGCAATCAGTCCCACTAGCCATGGGTCGTTGTCATCTGTTTGGAGAGGAGATATTCTTGAGAAAGTGGAAGGCGTTAAACACTCCAGCTTCAACACTATAATCTGTACTTTCATTGTGTGAGTTATGTCACTAAAGATCAGATTCCCATGAAAACCCTTGCCTTCAAACTTAATTCTGCCTCATTCTTTTTTATTCACTATTTAGCTCCACCAGAATTGATACCTGGGTCAGTAAGGCTCCAGTTGGGACAAGTTGAGCTGAAAAGACTGAATTGGAACTGGGGGTTATCAGACATACCTGAAAGTAGCAGGTACTGATAAGTGGGTATTTCTAAGCATCCTTACTTTTGTAGATCCTTGTAACAGCTCTGAAAGGCAGAGTTTCACTAGAAGAGCCAGGGAAAGCCATTCTGAATGGTTCTGCTGGCTCAAGCATTAGAATCAAGGACATTCTTAGACTTGGAAGGGTTTTAATTGAGAAAGACATTCTGGGCATTGTCAAAAAATAGCAGATATAGGTGTGCCTTGGTGGCTCAGTGGGTTAAGCCTCTGCCTTTGGCTCAGGTCATGATCTCAGGGTCCTGGGATCGAGCCCCACATCGGGCTCTCTGCTCAGCAGGGAGCCTGCTTCCTCCTCTCTCTCTCTCTCTCTCTGCCTGCCTCTCTGCCTACTTGTGATCTCTGTCAAACAAGTAAATAAAATCCTTTAAAAAACAAACCAAAAGGGTAGCAGATATAGACCTAGCAATACAAATCAAACCTCTGTGTCTAGGATGCATACTCTTACTTGCACTTAGACTGTTGTCACTGTTATCAACAGTTTTGGCTGGGAATTTTGGGGGGAAGCAGTGGGGACCACATCAATGTTTGCCTATTTTTTTTTTTTTTAAGATTTTAGGGGCACCTGGGTGGCTCAGCGGGTTAGTCCTCTGCCTTCGGCTCAGGTCATGATCTCAGGGTCCTGGGATCGAGCCCTGCATCGGGCTCTCTGCTCAGCAGAGAACCTGCTTCCTCCTCCCTCTCTGCCTGCTTGTGATCTCTCTCTGTCAAATAAATAAATAAAAAATCTTTTTTTTTTAATTTGAGAGAGAATGAGTGAGAGAGAGCATGAGAGAGGAGAAGGTCAGAGGGAGAAGCAGACTCCGCAAAGAGCTGGGAGCCTGATGCGGGACTCAGTCCTGGAAGTCCGGGATCATGACCTGAGCCGAAGGCAGTCGCCCAACCAACTGAGCCACCCAGGTGCCCCTGCCTGTGTTTTTAAGGGAGAGAATGTTGGGGCCCGTGGGTGGCTCAGTCAATTAAGTATCCACTCTTGACTTTGGCTTAGGTTGTGATCTCAGGGTCGTGAGATGATGCCCACATCAGGCTCTGCACTCAGTGTGGAGTCTGCTTGTCCCTCTCCTGCTCCTCCCTCTGCTCATGCTCTCTCTCTCTCTCTCAAATAAATAAGTAAAATATTTGAAAGAGAGAGAGAGAGAGCATGTTGAGCTCTGGCTTATGGGCTTCTACTGAAGCAAAAGTAATATGATCCTATGTCAGAAGTAACTCAGGGTTTTTAGGTGGCCAGGGCAAGAGATAAAGGAACACAACAATGCCACACACACACACACACACACACACACACACACACACGATTTAAAGACTTCACTGAGAGGATACAACTGTACAGGTAGGACCACCTGCCATTAACTCTTATCAGCAAAGTGACAGCACTTGTCTTCCATCATCCTTTTTGTTTGTTTGTTTTTGTTTTTAAAGATTTTATTTATTTATTTGACAGAGAGAGATCACAAGTAGATGGAGAGGCAGGCAGAGAGAGAGAGAGAGAGAGGGAAGCAGGCTCCCTGCTGAGCAGAGAGCCCAATGCGGGACTTGATCCCAGGACCCTGAGATCATGACCTGAGCCGAAGGCAGCGGCTTAACCCACTGAGCCACCCAGGCGCCCCTTCCATCATCCTTTTTCATTTTACACCTTCAGAAACAGTTGTGGTATGGAGTGATTGTAACCATGGCTTTAAAGTGGAGATTTCCTTCAGGTGTAATTGTTCCTCTCCACAAGGGTAGGTTTTTCCATAGTTGTTTAAAGCTGTTTTTCTTCATGCAAAGGTTTTAATTAAGCTTAATGTTAGTTAAATTTTAGGCACACTAGGTCAAAGAGTGGGGCAAAGTTGAAGTTCCTGGTAACAAGTGATATTGACTTAGTCTGTAAGGAAGTCAAGTAGGAGTGAAAAACGAGAGCCATCCCAGCAGCCTTCCATGCCGGTGAGGTCTGGGAAGAACACTGGCTCCCAGTTCTTTCTGTTTAATGGAGCCTCTGTATCTTTTGGTAATACACAGAAGTTTGTCAGAACTGTATTTCCTACAAAACCAAGCTCTGAATAAGGAGTGTTTGTTTTGGACATTTGCCAAATTACTACACGGTTGTTGAGGGAGATTTGCCCATGAAAAGGGTGAGAGCTGGGGCTGGGGGTTATGTGAATTGTGAGGGTGGTGTAAAGTACTCAGAATTTAAAAATTTCTCAATTATTCCTCTTAATATCAGTGTGACTTCTTTGTTCATGTTCTTCCTTCATTCTCCTCAATTTGAATTTCAGCTGTGTAATATTACTGCTACCAAAGATTATAAAATCCATCAAGTGAGGAAAATCTGGAGAGCTAGAACCAAAACCAGAGGATGCCCCCACTCTCCAGGGGAAAACTCAAGAGCTCCCCTTTCCTTTCTTTTTTTTTTTTTCCTTAACTTTTTATTAGTTTTAGACTTACACAAAAGTTGCACATCAGCACAGAGTGTATCTGAAACATCTCCCGGTTATCCCTAATGTTAACACCATACATAACCATAATCCAATTGTCAAAACCAAGAAATTAATATTGGTACAATATTATTAACTACAGAGTGTATTCAGATCTCACCAGTTTGGGTACGAATATCCTTTTCCAGCCCCAGAAGCCTTCATTTACTTCATTTATTTACTATATCTGCATGGTCTCTTCCAGTTGTGACAGTTTCTCTACCTTTCCTTGTTTTTCATGACCTTGACACTTTTGAAGATTTTTGATCAGTTATTTTATAGAATGCTCTTCAACTTGAGCTTCTCTGATGTTTTCTTCTAATTAGATTCAATGTCTGTGTTTGGGGGAAGAATACCACAGGAGTGATGTTATGTCCTCCTCAGTGCCTCGTATCAAGGCGATGTTAATGTGTTTCCTACTAGTGATGGTAACCTTGATCACTTGGTTAAGGTGGTGTTTGCCTTAACAAGTTTGTCCACTGTAGTCACTACTTTCCCCTCTGTAACTAAAACTTCGGGTAGGAGACTATGCAAATGTCCTGTTTCTCATCACTCACTAATTTTGGCATCCACTGGTATTGCTTACCTGGGATAATTATTGCTATGATATTCTCATGGCAATTTTCTATTTCCTTCTATTTACTCATTGGAATTTTTCTATAAGAAAGAGTTGCCTTCTCCCCTGAATAGACTCTTTAGCCATAGTTTTCCTCTTGATAACTTTCTGGGTGGCTGAAGGTGATTTACAAAGAATGGGTGGTGCTATCTTTTAAATGTTGAAAAGATACCAATGAAATGGGTGCCAGGAGTACTTTTTTCACCTGACACTGAGACTCCACAAACTGCCTTGACCACAGTTCTGATTTAGATCCACTCGATTGTCAAACCTATTAGACCATTTACAAAATAGTTCTCAGAGCTTGAGAGTCTTTCTGATACTGATTTTTAAAAACTATTTCTTTACAAACAGGCTTTATTTCATAGGATATTATAGAACATGTTTTGGGTCCACCTTTATTAGAATTTAGATTTTTTAAAAAAGATTTATTTATTTGAGAGAGATAGAGAAAGAAAGAGAGGGGTGGAGAGGCAGAGGGAAAGAGAATCCCAAGCAGACTCTGTGCTGATCATGGGGCCCAGCATGGAGCTTGAGCTAATTACCCTGAGATCACGACCTGAGCCAAAACCAAGAGTGAGACACTTAACCGACTGTGCCACCCAGACGTCCCAAGAATTTAAATTTTCTGATTTCAGCCTTTTCGCTTTCTATTGCTACCAACTTAGGCTGTCATCCAGACCTCTTTCTTTCCCATCTGTCCACATTTGACCATCTCCGTTCATGTCAGCGTCTTCACCAAAGGTTTTAAGATCAGTGAGTGGAATGAAATATACCTCTGGAGTTGTATCAGAAGTCTATGGTAAAGACTAGAAGAAGAGAAGAAATTGACATTATTGGCTAAAAGGAATTTCCAAGATTATCTGTAGATTTCAGTTAACCATGCTGTTCGGCCACGCTTACCGCAGATTATCAAAAGCTGGATATCCTGCAAGGAGATCAGAGAGATAGGTTGGCTTCAGTTCTACCAAGTGATGATAATGATGTATTATTGATGCACAGCTACTAAAATCGTGGGATCAAAATAGAGTCCTCAATAGGGATGGTGGCCAAACCATATTTAGAAGGATGGATGTAAAAAATGCCCCATGCATCTTGCCTATAAAACAATGCAAACTCGTACATGACCCTGAAAATTCTCTGCCTCTTACTCCGGGTTTTGCAGTTGAAAATGGAGTGTTAAGAACTAAATCTATTCTAAGACTTATTGGAATATGCATATTTAGGGGATGGGAATGGTAAGGATGCCTAAGTTTGCTTTCTTGAATTCCAAACTTGCTATTTAGAAGGTAGATGGCAGCCTGTGTGCAGCTGGGCAGGGCTCCTGACTGGCTGTTTGAGGCCTATGCTTTTGTGGTCTTCTTCTGCGCTTGCCCATCAAGACCTTTCCAGCACTCTGAGGCCAAAGGGCAGTGGACCATGCTGATCTGAACATGGTGTTACCCTTGCCTCACTCAGCTCTTTTCATATGTAGGCCTCAGTGCCCAGAGTATCCCTTTAAAATGGGATTTAGGACAACTCGAATAAGCCTCTGGCTGGCTGCAATCCTGGGGGAGAAGCTCAGTCTCCCTTGTCCTTGCCCGAGGCTCTGTTCTCCTGCCCCTTCGCTTTCCTCTTGTGACCACTCAGCTGATCTTGGAAAAATACAAGAATCTGGTCCGTAGCGTCTTTTGGAGAGACAGGGCTCCTGCTTTTGCTGGGCGAGTTTCAGGTGTCTCGATCCCCACCCAACCTCCAACTCCTGCCAAGGCCACCAAGGGCAGGAGGACTAGAGGACGATTCAGGGGTGAAAAGGCCAGTGGGCTTCACAGATAGCACTGCCAGCCAAGCCGTAGCTTGCTAGCCTTCCCAGATTCTCATCCCTGCTGCTGGCAAGCTTATACTTCAATGTCAACAATAGCTCACACTTATACAGCACGCCCTGTGTGCCTGGTACTATTCTAAGCACTTTACACATGCCCACTCTGTCTTCACATAGCTACACTTATTATCCCCACTTTAGAGGTGAGAAAACAGAGGCACAGAGAAGGTAAGGAACTTGAGCAAGGAAGCACAGCCACTAAGTAGCTGACCGGGGATTTGAACCCAAGCAGTCTGGCTCCGGAGTCTACACTCTTAGATGCCGTTCTCTACTGCCTCTTATTCGAAGTTCTCCACCCCCAACCCCCACACTGAATCTGGCTGGATGGCTCAGATGGCTGGAAGTAGTTTCACAGCCCTGAGATGCCTCAGACAGGAAAATGTGAGGGTCAGACGCTACTCAGACTTCAGATAACCTACTAGCTTTATATAGAGGAAGGAGGAAAAATGTTCGCGACGCAAGCAGCCCTTTTTGGTTGTGAGACTGTGTCCCCCCGCCGCCCTTTATAGATTGACAGCTGTACCCTGGATGGTGGGGATGGTGGGGGCAGGTGGGCTGCAACAGCCCCTGAGTCTCCTTTGCCCCCATCAGTGACAGGTGGGAGGACCTCCAGCCTCCTCCATTCTCTAAATAAATAGCTATCTCTCGACCAGCCCCGAGGTGCTGCTGGGTAGCCGGAAGAAGCGTTCAGAAGAGTATCTCCACAAATCCCGCTTCTGCAGAGCCATTCTCCACCCTGCGGGGTGGTGCTCCCCTCTCTCACCATGCTCCCCACTCCTCCTTGGCTGGGCTGTTTATCACATCCTCAAGTGAGTGGATGTCTTGGCTCAAAGGTCCCCGGGTCATTTCATTTTGGACGGAAAATCATTGGCCTTTTGTCGTTTTATCTGTATTATTTTTTAAAAGGCACAACCCAGACTTTTTACCATATTATTTGTCTTGCAGGTAAGTCTGTTTTTCAGGTCCCTCCTGAAATCGCAGTTTTTCCGCCCCGCTTCGACATGGCCCTTGTCATTAACTCTCCCCGTGTAAATCACTCCCCTTGGAGTTTTAATTGCACGTTGCCTCCTTTTCTGTCCTTCCTGGACATTTTCGCTAGCGCAGTTGGGGCAGGCAAGCTGTTGGGAATCCCCCGCAGCCCCCTGAGCTGGGGCATTCCAGAAGGGAGTGTCCAGTGAGCCCAAAGCACACTGTGAGAGCCATCGTTGATGAAAGACGCAGTGTGTGCTCTTAGGAAGCCCAAATGTCTTAAAATGTTGCTTTCTGTGGCAGCAAAATAAGCTTTTTATAGTGTCCTATTTCTTCTGGTATTATCTAAACCAGTGAAAAAAGTGAGTAACTCATAACCTTTAGAAAAAAAAAAAAAAGAAGAAGAAGGTAGAAGGAGAAGACATGCTGAAGGGGCCTGGCTTTACCAGTAGGGTTTTTTTTTTTTTTTGTAAGAGAGAGTTTGTGCCTTTGTGTGTGTGTGTGTGTGTGTGTGTGTAAAATCAGTCTTACCATCACAATGAAGTTACCACGTGCATTTCTGCAGGCCACCAAGAAAGCCATTTCTCTAGTCTTGGTGTTTACCCACGTCACCAACCAGGGGGAGTTCGGGTTGGTAGGTCGTGACTGGTCGCATGGCGTGTGTTAGCCAATCCTCTGCATGTCGAGAGTCTTTGAAATAGAGACACAGACAAACCTGTGGAAGCCTTTGAGAGGTGCATTTGGGAAACAGGCTGCCTGGTTCGTTCTGGTCACCTGCTGCAAGGCTGGGGTGCTGGGTGCTTCTCTTCCTCAACACATGGGACCACTCCTCTGCTGGGCTTGTACATTTAAAAAGAAGTTCAGGGGTGCCTGGGTGGCTCAGTGGGTTAAGCACCTGCCTTCAGTTTAGGTCCCAATCTCAGGGTCCTGGGATTGAGCCCCTCATCATGCTCTCTGCTCAGCAGGGAGCCTACTCCCCCGCAACCCCGCCTCTCTGTCTACTTGTGATCTCTGTCTGTCAAATAAATAAATAAAATCTTAAAAAAAAAAAAAAGTTCACCCACTCCTCCCAAGGTTCTGTTAAAGGGGCTTCTCCACCGACTTCCTAGCTTATTAGCTTCTATACTACTGTTGGCTTTCTGAGAAGAACTTTTGTCCTTTCTGTTTTCCTAAAAAGGGGTGACTCTGGGCATCTTCTTTCTAGATAAACTCCTTCCTGTGACTCCTTTAGAAACAATTTTCTGTGTGTTTGGTTTTGCTTTTGTTGTTGTTGTTGTTGTTTCCCCCCCTGACTGGAAAGTTCCCTGTTATGATACCCAAAATGGCCTCCTTGGAAAATTCCAGAACAGACCCCTTAATCTCTATCCCTAGAGAGAAGCAGAAGCAGGTGACGTGCTTTCCTGGCAACCCGAGTACCCACCACTTTTGAACAATCTAAGCTTAGAAACATATGCTATTATGTATGTTCATTTTTTAAATTTTGTTTTTACTCTTTTGCATACTTTAATAAGGAAGAGGCTTCCTTCTTAAAACTAATTTCTCTCTGAGTGGGCTAAGAGAAAAAACAATCTATTGTCCTGTAGAGGTCAAGGCTGTGCTCAACAATGGGACCATTGTGCTGCTGTAGTTTGGTTTGGGGGACAGGGGGAATGTTTATAAAAACAAACTTTGGAAGCAGGGACAGTGAAAGGTTTTGTTTACCTGGCGCTCTAAACTTAAGGTACTCGTTTTGCCTGGAGAATAATGAAACGCAGAGTTGTAATTTAAAAAGGTTGATGTAATTGATATGTTAACATTGTTTGTTTGAGGTTTTTCTCTCTCCAGTTCAGGGCAGTCCTGTACTTATTTCTCTGAAGCCAAAATCAGAACTGTCCATCGAAGGCAAAAACAGGCCTCAAGAAACACTGTCTTTTGGCAAAGAAAGACAAAGAACCTTGTTCCGTAGGCCAGTGTGTGTGTGTGTGTGTGTGTGTGTGTGTGTGTGTGTGTGTGTGTGTAATGCTTTAAAGAACAATTTTGAAATGAACTCTTACAATAAAACCCTGTAACAGAGTCATTTTTATGGAGGTGTGTAGGATTTGTGCAAGCATTGAAGTGGGAGCCCAAGATTTCCAAAGCTGAAATACAGTCATAAAATGATTTGTTTGCCTTACTGGTATCTCTCTTCATCTGGGAGTAAACATTTGTAGAAAACCTACGGACACTCAGTTGTGCTCTTTTGTCTATGTCCTACCGACAAAGAGCAGTGTGTTGTATACGTAGCATGGCAAATAGGATTTAAAGTTTTCTTCAAATTGACAGATTTAGGATTCAGTTGGGAAAGTTGCGAGTTGGATTTCTCCTTCTTGCGGAAGGTATATCTTCCAGGGTCTCCCCGTGTTTATGTGTTCTTGGGTCATTTTGGTTGCTGAAAAAGCTTCTAGCCAACCCTTCATCCTTTAACTGGCTGAGCCACATTTCCAGACACATACCTGCTCTTCATTTGAGTTCAAAATTTAATCTTTTTAGTCTTTTTTGCACATCTTCCCCCTCCCCCAAAAGTCTGAATATTGGAATTTCATCGGTATTTGCGGAACTCCCACCCAGTGTGGCAGGAAGTAGGGTAAATTCCAAGTGGAGTAGAGCTGCCCATCAGCCCATTCTTTGGTATGCTGTGCTGTGTGCCAGCGTGCCCCGGAGATTCCAGAAATAAAGAGGATGGAGGCTTTTTTTTTTTTTTCTTGTTTTTCTTTATTTCTCGGTTTTAGAGGCTTGCCAATTCCGAGTTGCATTGAAAAGGAAATTTCATATACCCAGTCGACAGTTTAAAATATTTTTAAGTCTTCCTCCTCCGGCCCTCGCTTTCCCTGTGTAGACAGGATACCTCGCTCGTCTTCATTCTCAACTTGACCATGGAGAGCAGCCCCTACAGAAGAGAAATGTATTTGCGTGAGATTTCTTTTGCTCCCACTGAGTGGTCCAGAAGACATTCTCTGCTGGTTACAGGTCTTCCGGGCTTTTCTGCAGAGTGGGATTGGTTTTTATTTTACCATAAGTAATAGTCTATTAAATGAACAGTTGCTAGAGGAGAAACTACATCTAGATATAGAATTATATTCTTGTCAGCAGTACATTTTCATAATAGCAATGGGGGAGGAAAAAAAGATTCTCACCAGCAGCTGAAACATACTAATATTGAAGAAATTCCTGTGAACTGTGTTCTCTGCTGCTTCCTTTTGTTTGTTTGTTTTCAGAGCAGATGGGCTTGTTTGCTTTTTGCTTAAACATTAATCAAAAATCAATTTATGGCTATGTAAGTGGCATTAGATAATTCTCATACTGACTACAGTAAATAATATCTATTTGTTCATGTTAGATAAGTCTGGGTGGTGGTGAAATGTAGAATAGAATTACATGAGATATGACATATGGCTATGTGTTTTATAAATTAATGCTTTTATGCATGTGGGAGGAGAAGTAATTTAGTTTACTGACAAAAGAAAAAGCAAAGGAAATTCCAGAGATAGAGCAGGATAGCAAGTCTAAATAAATTTGGAAGATGAAGAGAATATGATAATTTAGTTACATCTTTTTAACAAATCATCCCAATTTATATGTTGGGATAAGGGGCAGAAAAAGGGATATTCTAAGTGCTGAACATTTTAATGTTCTCCAAAGGTACTCTTATAACTCTTCTGCTGACCAAAAGAGTAATTGTAGTGGGAAGGCAAGGCATTATAGACGAACACATTTTTTTTTTTTTTTTACCAAATCTTCCTGCAGGCATGCCTCTCTGTAAATATGTTGCCTTCATCTAGTCACACCTGCGCACATGTAACTAACATTTCCTTGATATTAGAAAATAAAAAATTAAGTTTTGCTGAGCAATATGTATATATATATGTGTATATATATATAAACACACACACATATTCTACAAAGAAAGAGGTACACACTCTTTTTCAGGTATCTAGAGAAAGTGAGAGATTATTGAAATTACTATTAAATGCTCCCCTTTTCATAGATCTAGATCTGTTAATTGCAGGAAATCTGCTTTTAAATCAATCAATGGGAACTTTTTATTTCTTCCCTAAGATTCATTTAGCCTTGAAAAGGCCAAAAGTTTAATGAAGCTTCTAAATGTCAGTCTTTTCTTCCTTCTGTAGAGAATGTACTCCAGCTATAATTACATTTGCATTGTTTAAAATATTAGTAATTCTACAGCCAGCCCTTTGAGATAAGCAAAGAAACTTGAGGGCATCAGCCGGCCCCCTGCCAACCCGGTCCACACGCCACACACTCGCTCATCAAAGGATTTCATGGGAGGGCTGGGGTCCCCCCCTCCCAACTCTATTGAGGTATAATTGACAAATGAAAATAATTGACCACCTTCCCAAGGGGTACAAGTTGATGTTTGTATGTGCGTATACATTGGGGAGGGATCCACAATTAAGCTCATTAACATATCCATCACCTCATGGAAGATGAAGTTACCATGAATATTTTTGCCTAGTTCACCTGAGAAATATCTGAGCCGTGCCCAACACTTTGCAAATGCTCCTGGTATCTTCTGTACGGAAGGGGCTCTGAGCGTAGGAAGAGGCATCCTACAAGCCCTTCTAATGCTTTGTCAATGTGTGTTATGAACAGAGTGCCCATTCTGACTTTCCCTGTGACCTGTGCCTCGGACTTTACTTTTCATTCACCCAAATTCAGGATCGGGGCTGGCATGATAAGCCTTAAGGACTTTTGTGTGTTTGTGCAACATGGAAATTGAGTCAGTCTGTCTGTCCACCTCCCCATCCCTATATATTCTCTCTCCCTACTTCCCTTTCTCCATCCTTCTGATGTGCAACCTTTCCTGCCAGTTGAGATAAACCTGTGACGCACTAGATTTGCAGTTGATTGGCAGCTCACTGTACGTCTGCGGCAGCTGAATCATCACTTACCTCCATCAGTTTTTGAACACCTCACCTAGTGATCTTGGTGGGGAAATAACAGTGATTAATGCTCCAACTCTTGTTTGCCCATAAGTGTTACAAAGTAGTATTTTTAAAAGCTCTCCTAAGATATTTTTTTTTCTCTCCTACTAGATACAGTGAATATTAAATGTCCCCTAACCGATGAAATTTCTGTACTATAAAATTGAGTTGGCGGCTTTACAAAATAAAAGTTTAAAGGTATGAGCTAGATTAAGGCTCACAATTGCACAACGTCATTAGGTTGCCTTTCCTGTTTCTCTTTTTTCCTTCCTTCCTTCCTTCCTTCCTTCCTTCCTTCCTTCCTTCTTTCCTCTCTCCTTCCCTCTCTTCCCTCCCTTCCCCACTTCCTTCCTTCTTTCTTCCCGTATTTTTCTTCTATTGTCATGGGACTATCATCAGTGGCTGTTTCCTTTTAATCTTGTTTTTTTCTAAAAGATGTGTTGCTAATTTTTCTGTAGCTTCTCTGATAGCAACCAAAGAAACTTCCTTTGGTGATGTATCCCCCCCACCATCTCATTGCCATTAATATCAAAGTGTGCTCTTTCCAGCAGCTTATAAAAATTTAATATTACACCAGTCCCCTAAGCCATGTGTACAAAGCAGCACGAGCCCACGTGCTGACGACCCGTTTGTAATTTGTGTTGTTCAGCTTCTTTAACGTCCTCCTCTGATTCCTTGGTTCTGTGAGCTGATAAAGTTGTCAAGGCATCACTGATGCGTTCATGCTTCCCTGGGCAGTGGCCAGTGTGGAGGCACAACCGTGCCGCTTGGCTAAGTAATAAATGAAGTTGGAGAGAATTGAAGGGTAATGTAGTTAAGCATAATCTTTACCTTTGTGCTTATAACAAACCGCAGTAGGAGGAACTCCAGGACACGAAAATTAGGATCTGTTCCCAGTAGCGCCTCTAACAAGTTGGCTGACTTTGGGCTGGCCTGCTGGTTGGTTTCTTCAGCGCTACCACAAGGGAACACCAGAGGTGCTTTCTAGTCTCTGGGTCACACAGCCAGGGTTTCTAGAAGTCCCTTTGCAGAGAAGAGGGTGGTCTTGACTGCTGGACTCAGAGACCCAGTTCAGCAAGAGCAGCACTGCTCTGCTCCTCTCCTGCTGCCTGAAAACGGGGTCTGAAAGCCACTGGAGAACCACCTTGGCTCCCCCCATCCAAGCTTAATTTTAACAGTTTAATCCATCAGTGCAATCCAAGGAAATGATACCAACACTTTCTCAGGAGATGTTTAACTAAATGTGTGAATGCTCTGGCTTTGGCTTGGCAGAAATGAAGGGCAGCCTTGACCCAGGAGTATGCCCCTAGACTACCCGTTATTATATCTGCCCATAAAACAAGGATGCAACAGCCTGATGTGTGCAGGGAGTATCTGAGGATACGCACAGAAGCACCCAGAGGTGCCATGCTAGCCCCAGACTTCATCAGCTCCATGACGCTGTGCTGATAAACTAGGAGTGTTGGACAGCAGACCACCATCAGGAAGAGAGAAGCATTGGAACCAAACAGTCTGCATTTGAACCCGAGTTCTACCAATTATTTGCATCAGGTGCTCTTTGTCTGTTGAATGGAAGTGATCATACCTGCTGCCCTAGATGGATGCGAGGATGAATTAAGGCAGACAAACTCGGTCACTGCCCAGCATGCAGTAAATGCTGACATATAGCCACAGAAGGTTGGAGGGTTTCTAAAATTTGATGACGCTAACCTTGGAGGTGCATTTATTTGAGACATGGGATCGGAGGCCTTACTATTTCTGGGCCTAGAATTATCTGGTTCTACATCATGTGGGGATTTTTATTTCCTCCTCCCCCTCCCTGCCCCCGACAGTCTAAGCACTGCCATTGCAGATTGGATTTTCCTGCAGACTTGGAGGTGATGTTAAGAATCCAAAGGATTTCCTAAAGAGCAACACTTGCAGAAAGAAGACAGGAGGAGGACGTGGTGGGTATGCACCGGAGGTCAGGGGGAATCTGTCCAGGATTCTGATTCTGTCCAGGAGCCCTCAAGGAGCTCAGAACAAAGAGGACCCATTGAGGAGACCATTGTTGGATGGATATAACTGGGCCCTAGGACCATCGTCATGCTCAGTGACTGGCCAGGGGCTGCCCTGAAAAGAGTGTGACCCTGGCCAAAAGCTGAAGTGGACCCTGAAAGAGTCAACAGCTGGAGGCTGTCGGCTAGGGACCCAGCACAGCTGGACAGTGGATCGTGTCCGAAAGGGAGCCGAGCCGTGCACCCCCGTGCCCACACAGCCCCGACGTTTCCAGTTGGGACTCCTAGATTTGAAAAGTAATATTCTGGTTATTTTGAAAGGGACATCTCTTTAAAACATGTAGCTATGGGACAGGAAACTATTTCTTGATTTGGAAAATACCAACGGCCTTGCGGCAATCACCTTAAGGGAGGTAGAGCCCCTTTACCCACAGTTTTCCTGCTCCCACCCAAGTGCCAATCTCCTTGGCCTTTAGTTTCAGTATATGCACTGCTACGCTATGACAGTCTAGCCAAGGTATCATCGCACCTACAGGAAGGCGTGGAATCAGCTATTTGTGATTGTGAGGTCAGCCCTTAATTTGTTTTTTTCTGTATTTTCCCTAACCCCTCTGAATCTGCGGGGTCCACAGCTTAAGGAATACCATCTTTTCCTTGCCAATGCATCAACCATTCCAATAGTATGCCCCACACCAGTTGACTTGCTCATCGTCATCAATGCCAACTCAAAATGGGTTACTTTGATGGTTGATTAAGAATTTATCCTCTGTTTATTGTTAAGAATATTCAACCTTTGATTTTTGTTTCCCATCCCATTGTATTTTTCTAAAGGCACAGAATAGAATGTCCTCTGCTAGAAATAAATCGTTTGGCTGTAATACAATCCTACAGTATGCAAGTGACTTGTTAGAAGATATTATAGAAGAAAAGACTTTATTTCTATTGAAAACAAAAAGAGAAGATATCTAAGAATTAATAAGAAAATGTACTTCTATTAAAAAATACAAAGGACGACTTGAGTAAATGGAAAGAGATACCATATTTTTAAACAGAAATAGTCAACATTATCAAGATGTCGTTTCTTCATAAGTTAATTTATAAATTTAATGTGATCCAAATGCCATCAGGATTTTCTCTTTTTCCAATTAGACCAATTCTAAAGTTATTATGTAAAAAACAAGGTAGGCAAGAAAACTGTAGAAGAACAATGGGGAGCCCTAGCCTTATCAGATATTAAACTAGTCCATAGAGTCTTAATTAAAATAGTGAGGTCGGTGCATGAAGAGACAGGCCAATGGAACAGAGCACACAGTCCAAATACAGAGACAAGTATATTTGGAAATTTAGTATTTGATAAAGGTAACCTCTGAAAGCAGTGGGATAAAGATGAATGCTTCATTTACTGGCATTGGGGCATGGGTAATCATTTGGAAAAGAAATCAAGGTGGGTCCATCCATCATACCATATACCGGGTTAAACTCCAAATGGATCCAAGGTAAAAATGTAAACAACAAAACCATTAAAATCCTAAAAGAACATATGAGGGAATTCCTTTATAACCTGGGGTGGGGAAGGCCTTTTTGGTTGCAGCATATAATCCAGAAACCAAAAAAGAGAATATTCATAAGAATTGAATACAATATTTAAAAAACAAAGAATTTCTGTATAGCCAAAAATCATAAACAAAGATAAATGCCAAACTGGGAACGTATATGCAACTTCTGTCACTGACAAAGAGGAAATCTTCCTACTTAACACACAGACACACACACACACACACACACACACTATAGCTCCTAGAAATTGATAAGGAAAGGACTCACAATTCCAACAGATTGGGGGTGAAGCATTGAATAGATAATTCACAGAGAAGGAAATACACATATATATTAAACAAGTGGAAAAATGTTTAATCTCACTTTAAAGGAAATGGAAATTAAAACTACACTGAGATACATTTTTTTACCTCTCATATTGCAGGTCGGGGGGCAATGAAATGTTTGATAACACATTCGGATGACAAACCCCTGGGAAAACAACCCCACATTGCTGAAAGGGCTACAAAATGGTAGCACAGGGGTGCCTGGGTGGCTCAGTGGGTTAAGCCTCTGCCTTCAGCTCAGGTCGTGCTCTCAGGGTCCTGGGATCGAGCCTCACATCAAGCCTCACATTGGGCACTCTGCTCAGCAGGGAGACTGCTTCCTCCTCTCTGTCTCTGTCTGCCTCTCTGCATACTTGTTATCTCTGTCAAATTAAAAAAAAAAAATGGTAGCACATGCTGGAGGGAATTTGACAGTATCTCTCAAGATACGCGCACGCGCGCGCACACACACACACACACACACACACCTATCCTCAGACTCAGCAACTTTAGGGAAAGCATCTACCCAACACATATCCTTGCACACATACAAAATGGCAAATGTGTGAAATAATTCATTATAGCATTGTTTGATATGGCAAAAGATGGGAAATAACCAAATTTCCATCATTAAGGAAACAGATCACTGAGGGCAAGGGCTCCCAAGCTCAGGTGCTCACTATAATCATCTGGAGTTTTTTGTTTTGTTTTGTTTTGTTTTTTTTTTAATTTCAAAGTTCAGGTCACACCCCAGACCAATTAAATCAGTCATTGGAAGGTGGAACACAGATTTCTTCTTCTCCTTCTCTTCCTTCTTCTTTTTTTAGGTTCCCCAAGTGATTCCAACATACAGACAAGTTTGGGAACCACTAAATTGGGGTGGAGTATTATTTAGCCGTTAAAACAGAGATCTCCATGGTATAGTAAGTGAACAAAATAGCAAGCAGAACAGTGTGTACAAAAGTTTATTATTTGTGTAAAATAGAGAAATAAAAATACTCGTATTTGGCAAACACTGAAAGCAAAGAATCCTGAGAAGGACGAGACTGTGCTCTGTCTTGTAGCTACACTTCTTTTTTCATTTCTGAGCCATGTAGTTATTACTTATACCAAAAAGCTTTAATTGATGGTAAGAGGCTTAGTGCAGTGCTAATTCTTATTATTGAAAGTACTAAGTTTGTCAGTACCAATGTACCCTTTCCCACCATTAATCTGCATCCATTCGGGAATATATAAGGGATGGTGCACATAACGTGTTACACTGGGCACAGACAGGGTCCTGGAGTCCCAGGTGGGGGACCCTGGGGTGCTCAGAGCACCTGGAACTCCTTGGGTCAAGTGAGGCCACAGAGCTTCATCCTGTCTTTCTTGTCTGTTTATAGACTGTCAGCCTTAGGATATTTACTAAAGCAAACCTTCCCCAAAAGTTTGTCTTCCCTTTACCTGGTTACAGTGCTGAGTGATTTGTTCTCAGTTGACCTTTATTTTGCTGAAAGTTAATTTGGAACTTCTGGTAGGGGTCAGGCATTTCCGTAGGGGTACTGAAGATGTGGTGAGCACAGCAGATGAAAATGTCCTGTCCTAACCAGAGCTCATACGCTGGGGACGGGAGAAGACCGTCTACAAAGCCAACAAGTGGATAATCACATAAGAAGGATGATAGTTAAAACTCATGAAGAAATTAAACAGATCTGTGTGATAGTGGTCAGCAGGTGGGCACGGTGGGGCGACATCTGAGCAGGGACCTGAAGGTTGAGAAGCAGCCAGCCACTCTCGGACACAGAGGGACCTTCAGGAGGAAAGAGCAGGGAGGGGCCCTGTGGCGGAGATAAGCCTGAAACACAGCATGTGCCCTGTCTGGAGACCAGAGCGCACCACAGTGGCTCTGCAGCTGCCTGGGGGGACTGATTTGTGAATCTGCTTTTCTGCTCCTGGGTCTTGCCGGTTGTAGTCCCCTAATTAGGGAGGAGAGGATGCCCAGATCCTCACCTTGCAAAATGCTCTGGCGGAACAGGGAGTGGGGTGGAGCTTGTGGAAGGTCTGCCCAAGGTAGGAGGTGATTTTTAGGCAGACGAGGAATTTGCTGAGCAGAAAAGGCAGAAAAGGATCTAACTGGCAAGGCAAGCAGCCTGGGCTCAGAGCAGCTGTGTCTGCAGAAAGAACCTCTGAGGGATGGGCAGGGGCAGAGCCAGGGTCTCTGATCTGGGGATTTGGGGGAGCATGTTAGCAAGGAGCCAGTTGGAGAACATGAGGAACTATCCAGGGGTGGGGGCTGGAGGGAGGGAGGAGACAGGGAGAGGATGGGGACCGCATGCAAATGTTTGGCATGTCTGGGGTGTGTTGATGGTGGGCCTGTATCTCCAATAGAGACACGAGTCAAAATACAACACAGACAGCCCTTGACCTCAGGAAGTTCAGGGTCTACTGACGTGGACAGGACCGCAAGCAGAGTCCGCACAGCGTGCTGGAAGCTCAGTGGTGTTGACAGGCATGCTGCAGGAGCTCTGCAGGGACAGGGGAAGCAATGGAGAACAGTGGCCTCTCCCGGGCAGGCAGGGGTAAGGCCTAGAAAGCAGAGGGAACAGTCAAGAGTGAAGGGTGTGTGTGTGGCTGGTGCAGGGACCTGGGACAGAACAGATTGGCTGGAGGGAGGGGTGCTTGGAAGGAAGGAGGCTGCTCGTATGGGGTTGGGGGCCAGACTGGAAGGTCCAAAGGGGACTAACTCCATTCTGTAGGCTTTTTACAGGAGTGGTAACTTGAAGGGCTAAGAGGTTTCCCTGGGGACTGTTTGGGGTGAGGCATGATTGGAGCACACAGACACCATAGCCTGGAAAAGAGGGTGGGTTTTGGGGTGAAGAAAAGGATCTCCTCCCCCACCCCCCCCCACCCCCCGCCGCCCCGCCGCCAGTTTGCCCTAAGCTCCATCCTACATGGATTCTTTTGTACCTTTCTTTAATGTTTTAAACTTGGCTCATCTGGATATCTGGCCAGCAATTACAGCATGACTTATCATTAGTATAGAGTCACTGGGGAAAACAAGGGACATGGAGATCCCTCCTGGGTCCAGCTCCCTGGTGCCCTTCTCTGGCCCCCCCTGTCCTCCACCGGCACAGGGAGGGGCCTCTCTAGAATCTCTCTGGGGGAGGCTGTTTGTGTGGAGCTCGGAGGCCACGAGGCACCTCCTGGAGGCAGCCCCAGGAGCTGCCACACTTGAGAGCAGTGCCTCCATGCTGGGTGCCGCGGATTTTCACGCTATGATCCCGAGGATGGTGAGGCCAGAATGAGGAGTGGATTGTGATTCAAGTCAGACCAGATGGGGAATTACCTTCGATTGCAGTATCCTGGGTGAACTACACCCTCTATGGAAAATGCAAGTTAACCGCCTATTTCTTGTCAAGTGAGCTTAATGCCGTCGTCTCAAGTTTCTTTTTATACATGCTGCAGAACACAGGCACCTTCCGGTGAGCCAGCTCCAGAAACTTGCGATGACTCGGTCTAACAGGGCATCTGATTGACCTCTGTGCCATTAACCGCGTCGTATTGCGTGAGGAAACAATTTTTAGTGCAGGTATTTAAATCAACTTCTAAAGAGCCAGAACTAAAAATCTAATATGGGCGGAGGGGGGAGGAGGAGACTGGCAGGAAGGAGGGTCAACTAAATTGGCTCTCGCTCTCTTCCGAGGAGAGTTTTCAACCCAAAGAAGAAGGGGAGTAAGAATCACGGCAACAGACCCTTAACGGTTTTGCACAGAACAAAAATGATGCGAAGCTGCAAGTCAGCAGTTCTCGCCCAGGGGCTCTAAAGGACGCCCACTCGCGTTTGCTTTTCTGGGCGGCCCCTCGTCGTCTGCCTCCCCACTGCGGGTTCCTTTTGTCTCGGGCGCTGCCCGCAGCTCGGGCTGAGGGCGAGGGAGCTGGCATCCCGCGCCCTCCCCGCCGCGGTGGACCAAGGTTGTTTACTACTTTCTACTCCGAGTAGCACGCCAATCACGAGGGCCCGCCCTCCCTGCCGTCCAATCGGCTCGTTGGGAAAGTCCACCTTTCTGCGGGGCCTGGGCGGTGACTGGCTGGGGCACCTGTCAGTCAAGCGGGCATCCCGCAAGGATGCAGCAGGAGTATTAGGGACGCGATCACCAGAGCGGAGGAGGAGTAACCTTCCCCATAAACAAGCGGTGCCCCCCCCCCCACAATAAAGCAGGGCGGGGGGGCTTCGAAGCACTACCCAGCCCTGGGGCCCCGCTGGAGCGAAGCGGGCTGAGCGCAGAGTCGGGGAATCCCTCCCTCCCTCCGCCTCCCTCCCGCCGCTGCAGTTGTAAACACGTTTCCCTCCATGTCTGTTTTCCCTTCTCTCTAACAGTGGCCATTACAGGCTGCTGTTTACCAAAATCCCGTAGGGCAGAAGCATCTTCCTGGACCCCGTCCTCCATTGCCTGCGCCTCCCTGCCCTTATTCCGGCCTTTTTCTTTTCCACCCTCTGGTCCACAAAGTAAAGGAGGCTGGGTTGTGGTCAGACTTGTTTTCCTTTTATTCTCGTCCATGCTTTGTCAACATGCACCATTTTCTGCGGAGATCCTGCTGCCTTTTTATATTGCGTGCATGGGCTGCATTGATTGTGGTTAGGAACGCTGCAGCCGAAATAGGCGCAGCTCGGGAAGCACTGGGTGGTTTTTTGTTGTTGTTGCTGTTTTTGGACATATGATATGCTATTTTAATTCTGTGTTTTCTTCCAAGATGGGTCTTGAATCCTTTACCCACTGGTAGATTTGAGATATGTACATACACACACACACACACACACACACTGCAAAAAAAAAAAAAAAAAAAAGGCAGCATTGTGTTGGACTAAATGTTTTTGTACCTTCTTCTGTGATCTGAATCAGGTTTCCCATTTCCAGCTGCACAATGTGGTTGTATTCAGTGTGATAGGGGCGTAGTGGACATGAATTATTTGCGACAGGGCCGCCTGGAAGATGCGGAGCGGAGTTTGCGTGGCCTGGAGCAGCTCCAGTGTCTGAGGCTCTTCTGTTATGTTGCACAGGCTCCAAGCAGGAAGCGCAGGCAAAATGGCAAAATACGGCATGTGGTATTCGGTTCGAAAATGCCCTTTTCTAGGAGCTGCTAGTGCATGTGACATCCAGTCTTCTTTAGCTTTTCTTTTTAAAAGAAGGGAAAAGTTAGCTGTGAAGGTGGCTTGTTTGGGGTTTTTTGTGAGAAGCCTTGTCAACAAAAAATGGTGATTTTGAGGTTTGAGTTTGCTGAGCGGAGGTTAGACCTCCTTCGTGTTCTGCATCACAGAGAGAGAGCGAGAACCATTTCTTGATTTATAGGAATTACAGGAATATTCCTGGGAGCTGCAGCTATGGGGAGGAGAGGGAGTTTGGGCCCATCTCAGCCCTGCAGCCTATGTACTTTTTCAGCCCTGGGGCTTTGGAGATGCTTCTGGGGAATGAAAAGGGGAAAAGATCCATTGCAAGCATAATGTAAGAAATGGCACGTGGTGGCCAGGATTTGCAAGAGCAGCTTCTAGACCTACTTAAGCCCCAGGAAACATGTCCTATTTCAAGTTAGCTACCACATGTGATTTGGGTTTCTCTCTCCCTGTCTCTTCGTCTTTCTCTTTCTCTCTCCCTTTCCATCTCTCCTTTTCCTCCTCCAGTTGTCCATTTATATTCCCTCCCTGGCTAGGAATATTTTTTTCCAAGATGATCAGATCAGTGTAAATCATGGTGTTATTTGAATGGGTTCCACTGTCGCTTCTTGAGTCGAGAGAAATGGCCCTTCTGAGTCAAGAGGTGACAGCAGGTGAGGGAGAGGGCCCCAGGGCCGTCAAGTTACCTGCAGCATCATCCTAACAGCTTGTGAAGTTATAGCTGTAAGCACTTGATTGCAGGCAGAACCACACTACAAGGAAGTGTGCTAGACTGACCAACGCTCTGGCTCCCGCACCCCACCCCCTAGTTAGCTCAGTGGGAGGGGTAGGGGTGGGGGTTTCACCTCTGTGAGCCTCAGTGCCTCCTGCACGAGATAGGAACAGTGGTGTCTATGTGATATTGTAAGGACTCAAGGAGAAAACCTTAAGAAGTGTGCCTGCCTCTGTGCTGGGCCCCGGCTTGCCCTCTGTCTCCCAGCTCGCTCTACGGTGGCCTTTCACAGAAGCCTCCTCCTTCTCAGCACAGCATGTTGAGCTCATCTTTTGCTGGGTTTCTGCGTCACCTGCTCCTTTCTGGCCAGGTCAGCCGGCTCATTTTTCCATGCCAACAGCCTCTCTGTGCCAGTAAGTCACGTCTGAATAACCAAAGCATGTTTCCCTGTTGGAGAATGCCAGGGCAGGCCAGTCCAGGAGCCAAGTGGCTTTCTCTGGTTCAACTACGTGGGGGGAGCAGAAGAGCCTCACCTGCTCAGCTCCTCGGTGCCTCAAAACACATTTTTGAATCACCCGGCCAGTCTCCTGAAATCACGCCTCTCATCCTCCCACCCTCTCTTCGGGTTCCCCACTTTCGGCCCCATAGGACTGAGCTTTGAGCTCTTGGCATCTGACTTCTGCCTGCCTTTGCCTCCAGTCCCCACCCCGCCCCCAGCATGTGCCTGTGAGTCTGCCATCTACCAGACCACTCTGTGCTCCTGTGACTACGTGGGGTCCTCACATGGCCTTAACTTACCTGGCCTCCCCAGTGCCAGATGGGCCCTATCTTCTAGAACCAACTTCAGACTGGCCCTCCTGAGCCTACGCTCTGCTGCTCCCCCCCCCCCCACTAGCACTGCTCCTCCTTTTCTTGTGAGCCCTGTTCTCCCTGACCCAGTGGAAACATGCATTCTTGGGATGTGTCCTCCGTGGTCCTAGGTTCACCCTTTACTTCCCGTGTGTGCCCCGGTCCTGGGGAGAAGCTGTGTTGTATAATGGCAGCCCGGACGACAGAGCCAGACACACTGGCACCTCGGACACATGACTGACCCTCGGAGCCCGTCTTTCCTCATCGGTAGGAGGGGGTGATAATACCTCTCCCTTGGGGTAGCTGGGAGGCTTAACTGTGCTTGGCGCTGAGTCTGCCCGAGTCTTCGCCGAGCAGGCGCTCAGTAAGTGTGAGTTATTGTAACGGTTGTTTTTTTTAATCAGCCATAGATTGACATTTTACCCACTTCACAGGACCCGTGAGAGGATAACTGAGAATTATAAACAGTCCCTTAGTAGGGAATCCCATTAATGTCCATTTACCTTTCTTCCATAAGGACAGGCGTCTCTTATTCTACTTGGCCCCTTTTGGGCCCCATTCGGCAGGCCCTCTGTAAATATTAAAAATAAAATTGCTCTTTCTATGTGTAAATTTCAGAACCTGCTCTTTATTGATAAGTGACTTTTTTTTTTTTTAATGAAAATGAACACTTACAGGTCAGACTTCTAGAACCTCTAACCTGAGGGAATCGGGGCCAAACAAGGAAGTCTGAGCCCCTGAGTTATGGGACCAACACCTGGGGCGCAGCAGATCCTTACCGAATCTTCATCAAGTGTGTTTTTAAAGTAATGGGGTTCGGGGACAGAAGTTCTGAGTAGCGAGAAAACTGGTAGCATTTGAAGTGCTGCCAGCTTCTCCCAGGGCCATGTAGCTGGTCTGCATGCAGAAGCAAGCATGAAGGGGCCAAAGCATGGTGCTGCGGTGTCGGGGGCAGGGTCACTGTGATTCCCCACCGCCACTGTGGGAGAGGGATGGGGTGGGCGGAGCTAAGCCCCCCTGCTCTGACCCTAGTACACACCTTCCCTGGTACTAGGTCTCCTGGAACCATTAGGACTACTGAGCTTTAGCAGCAAGGATTCGTGGTTGCAGATGTTCTGCCAAACTCTGGGGGTCCAATGATACAGAGTCCCCCCCACTTCCTTTGAAAGAGTGCCCAGGACCCTTGTAGATCTCCTGACCCAAGCAGGAGCTGATTGTACAACCAGGCATGACAATGGGGGCAATCCATAATGGTTACCAGGGAAGCTGTTCCAACTCTAGGTCTATAGCTCTTGTGACCTTGGACAGGTCACTTTAATTTCCCTAAGCCTGGATTTCCTCCTTCTCACAGCAGAGAAGATACCAGAGTGAGGGGCCGATGAGATAGATGGCATATGTGAAATGCTTAGTGCTGTGCCTTTCGCTGCGCCTTTTAGAAGGAGCCATGGCTGAGTATGGAAGATATTGAACCGTAGCTCGTATGCTTGCATGAATCAGTCTGCTGAGTTATTTTAAGTTTGCATCTGAAAATAAAGGGTGGATTGCTGTCCAAATATAAAAGAATTGGATCCAGGCTCTAAAAGGATGTTTGCTGTTCTTTAGCAAAATACCATTCTTCTTAAGTTTCATTCAATCATTCCACAAAAATCTGAGCATCTGTTTTGTCCCAGGCACTGTGCTTGTAATGGGTGTACAACAGCAAACAGAACACTTGCTTTCTGCTCATATCAGGCTGACACTTGGACAGGGAATGTAGACGTTAAATAAATAGAAGTGTGATGATGGCCATATAGGGGGAAGCCTGCTGTGTGTTTTAATGTTTAACACCTGCTATGTGTGTTAATATTTAAATGTATCTTGGGAAGGTCTTTGCATCTAAAAATAATGATTTGTCCTTTTGCCTGCAAATAACTCCTTTCTCTATAGGCAGTAGGAATCCTGTTCATGTTTTGAGTGAGAGCTTCTGTTATTTGGGAAGAGAGCCTTTTTACAATCAAAAGTAAGCTTTCAATTACTTGGAGGGGATGCCTGGCTGGCTCAGCTGGTGGAGAGGTGGTAGAGAGGGTTGGTGGAGCTTGCGGACTCTTGATCTCAGGGTCTTGAGTTCAAGCCCCACGCTGGGCGTGGAGCCTACTTAAAAGAAAAATCAAGCTGGAGATGATAGAGAGGAGGCACTATGAACTGGGTTTTCCTTGGCTGGTTTGCATTGAGGTGGTTTAGGGAAAATGGTTGTGTGCCTTTGGAAAAGTGTTTTAAAGACGCTGTCCCAAAGTGACCTTCAAGTTCAGGTAAACCATGTTGTGTACGTCTTTAAAACTCAGTGTAGGGGCGCCTGGGTGGCTCAGTGGGTTAAGCCGCTGCCTTTGGCTCAGGTCATGATCCAGTGCACAGCGGGGAGCCTGCTTCCCTTCCTCTCTCTCTGCCTGCCTCTCTGCCTACTTGTGATCTCTCTGTCAAATAAATAAAATCTTAAAAAAAAAAATAAAATAAAACTCAGTGTAAATACCCAAAGCTCACAGATCTGTCCTTTCATCTAAACCAGAGCTGTCCTGTAGAACTTTATGCAATGGTGGAAATGTTCAGTATCTTCCCTGCCCAGGAAAGTAGTTGTTTAGCCATGTGTGGCAGGGGAGCACCTGAAATGGGGCTAGTGGGACAAGGAGGTGAATTTCAGGTTTTATTTCATTTTCAATTAGTTTACATTTGAATAGCCACTTGTGGCTTGTGGTTACTAGACACTACAGATCTAGACAGAAGATTAACCGACAAAACTCTTTCCTCCTGAAGGATGTGTTTATTTTGATAAGGGTAACTAAGACCTGTGCATTTAATTTTCCCTGTCCTATTTACAGCTGATAAAGGGGGGCGTGCAAATTTTAAAAGAGGCAACACAATCAGACCAGCTATGTAATTGCACACATCATCTGAACTGTTAGCCTTGATAACTGGCCAGTACCGACGACTCCCAATAACCTAGGAACTATAAAACAAGCAGGTTGTCTTCTATGACTGAATACCAGTGGGTTTCTTGGTCGAGAGAAAATAATCAAGAAGGTCTTTATGGTTCTATCAAGTGACTGTTGATTCATGGACATTCAAAAAGCTTTTGTAAAAATAAGCTAGATTTTAGAAATTTTGAAACAAAACTGAAACTCTCCTCTGAGTTTGAAATTTTAGTGGAGTTTATTTTTATTTCTTCTTTTGATTCCTCCATGGTCCTCTCCCCTCCCCCTCCCTACCCACCCAGCCTTATTGTTTCCTCAGGTTGGGAGAATACAACCCCGCTGGTCAGTTTCAATTTTATTTAAATTCATTTTGTCTTCATTCCTTCTAGTCTAGCACAGTCCTGTGTTATACTGAGATCAGAGTGCTTCGGGGAAATGTTGAAATATAAAAACATTTTCATGAAAACATTTCCACTTACATTTAATTTTTCTTCTCAGTAGAAAAATATTTCCAACTTAATCCTCCCTCTCCCCTCTTGAAATGAACTGCATACTTTAGAAATAACATCAATCCGCCCAAGTACGCAGCCATTTAATGGAGATATAAAGACTCTGCGCACGGTGAGGTTCCGGGGCACAGACTGCCTTGCAGGATGCTCATAAACACGGGCCAGGCCCTCTCGGGGCCCTGGCTTCCCCACACCGCCACGCGGCCGACCAGTGCAACAAGCACTCGGAAATCCCTCACTCCATCTTAACCCATCCTCCTCGTAGAGCTTTATTTTGAACAACTCATGAGTGTCTGCCAAGGCCATAGATGTTGAAACTTCCTCTTTCCAAACCCCTTCTGACATCTGGGACCAGCTATGCTAGAAGGTGTTTGAACACGCCACGGAGAAGGCTCAGCCCCCTTCTTCAGGAAATAATGGCAAGCCGGCCCCTGGTCTCCGGAGCAGACTCCTGCCTTCGCGCTGCCCTTTTATTTTGTTGCTGTTCCTTAGTAACTTCAGCTTACTAGGAAGCCCAGCCTCAGGGGAAGGTGAACCTCTCTTCCAAGGAGAAAGGAAAGCTCAGGGCTGATACAGAAACACATCCGGTTTGAGCTCCCTTGTGCAATTATTCTGGTTACAAAGCGCAGGGATGTTGGAGTCCATCTGAAAATTCAGCACGTTCACCTCTTAAGAATTTACTACATGCTGGCATTTCATTTCGTTTTGGCCATAGCCGGTGGGGTCGATTCTACCAGCGTCGTTTTACTGTTGAGCCAGTGGAAGCCCGGAGAAAATAAACTGTGCGTTGACACACACCTGGGAGGTAGGAGAGACGGGAACCCACATACCCGCAATTCTAAAATGTGTGCTTTCCGACTCTCTAGTGCGTCTACGACCTTTGCACCCAGACATTAGAGAAAATTTTCAGTCTCATGTTTTCCTCCAAGAAAGAGCTTGTTAAGACAAAAATTTCAAGGGGCACTGGGCTGGTCCGTTAGGTGTCCCAACTCCTGGTTTTGGCTTGGGCCATCATCTCAAGGTCCTGAGATCCAGCCCCTTATCGGTTTCCCCACTGAGTGCAGAATCTGCTTGGGACTATCTGTCCCTCTCCCTCTGCCCCTCTCCCCGGCACTCTTTCTCTCTCTCTCTCTCTCTCTCTCTCTCTCAAATAAAAATCTTTAAACAGAGCAACAAACAAAAGTTTTCCAGTTTTTAAGATTTGCCCTCAAAAGGGGAAAGAAATTCATGGGTCCCTAAAACAATAAGAAAATGACAAGTAAATTTATTGTATCTAGGTTATACGATTCAGTTATGGCTTTTGTGACCCTGTAAATTTTTCAAACAGTATCAAGCTATCTGGGAATTTTCTTTAAAAAAAAAAAAAAAAGTATCCCTACTTAAAATATGCGTGTCCCATTCTCAAATGCATTAACTGTAGAGTGATTCAGGTATAAGATATTAACAGCCTAAATATAAGAGGGCATGTGTGTCCAGCTTAATTGCCTCAACAAGGAGAAAGAGCTGACCAACTCAGGATTGTAGTTCTGTTGGCCTTCGGTATTGTTAGATTTTTGTGCAGGCAAAGCTGCCTGCCTTGGTCACGGGTCTTGTTTCTTCAAGTAGTGACTGCTGTTTGATTGCTGCCTGATCCAAGACTTTGGCCAGTTTCGGTCGCTCAGATCCAAAAATAAAACTTCTCTGAGACTCAGTATGTAGCACTGACCACAAGAAGTCCAAACACTTGTGCAAGCTTTCCTGGTAGGAATGTGCATGTGAGCATGAAAGGTACAACCTAGATGGTGAACCCCATGAGAGTAGGAACCCTGCCACTCACAGCGCTCTCTCCAGCGTGCTCAGTCAATAATCTGTCAACTGAAAGAATGAATAGACAAGAAGTACCGTAAAAGCCATAGGGATGGCTGAGACTCCCACAGTCACGCACACTGTCAAGCTGGAAATCTTTCCAATATAAATTATGTACTTCTTGGCTTCTTACTCTGGTGAAGATAATTTAATCATTTCTGGCCAACTTGGGGACATCAGTGAACATATATTGTTGTATTATGCATAATATGGTGATAGCCTCAAGGCGTAGTGGGAGGCGGTTTGCCCTATACTGAAGATTTCTTGTGTTTATTGTGTTCTGATGGTTTAGTTTTATCATTTTTATGTCCCCATTTCTGTTTAATAGACTTACTGCAGTAAGACAGGAAAGCTCTATCAGCCCTTCTGTAGGTGGTCATTTGCTGCTTCCTCTTTGCTGTGGGTCCTCTGAAAATGGATTTCCAAGCTTGTTGGGATGGTACGTGAGAGTAAATAGGCTGTGAGATCTAGCTTCTCTCCGGTCCTCAGCCGTGTACCCCCAGAAACACTTATCACTGGACAGTTGAGTTCTGGAAGGGAGCGGTGTCCATCTGTGAGAAGTGTTTCTCCTTGTGATCATTTTTTTTTCCCTTTTACCTCTCTCTCTCTCCACATCCATGTCTCTGTCTCTGTTTCTCTCTCTCTCATAGCAGGACAGTTGCTGGAAGAATTAAAATGAGTAGAACCATTTATCCACATGGGAGCTCCTTGTCATGGTCAAAAAACATTTTCAAGGGGCACCTGGGTGGCTTAATGGGTTAAAACTTCTGCCTTCGGCTCAGGTCATGATCCTAGGGTCCTGGGATGGAGCCCCGCATTGGGCTCTCTGCTCGACGGGGAGCCTGCTTCCCCCAGCCCTCCTCTGCCTGCCTCTCTGCCTATTTACGATCTCTGTCAAATAAATAAAAAATCTTTAAAAAAAATTTTTTTTTCAAAAGGCATGCAATCCCCCCTGCCGTGTCCTAGGCCAGTCGTCAGCACCTAAGTGTAATGATGTGGAATTTTGAAGGGTCCCCTGTTTTGAGCTTTAGCATATTTATATGCTCAAAGAGGCTTTCGCAGTCAGCTTGGTATGGTTCTTCTGTCCCCTGTTGTTAGCTCCTGTGGTCTTTCTCCTTGGCCCACGCTGACCCTGATAGGAAGACTCCTCCGTACCTTCTACTTCCAGTGCTTCTGAACCTCTCTGTTGTCCCTTTAAGAGTTCTCTTGGGCCTTTCCAGCAGTCCCTCCTTCTAGGGGATACCAGCTTTCCACCGTCCACTCCCCTGGACACCTCTCCATTGTCATGGGCTCTGCAAGCCAACTTTAATTTGATTTGGGAGGCCACAAGATAAAATAGAACCTGGATCTTGGAATGAAGCCCACTGGCATCCAAGTGTTCCCTTGGCCCCCTGACCTTGGCCAAGTCAGACCCAACACAGAGCCTAAATGCCCTGTCTGCGGAAAGGAGTTTGTACGGATTCAGTCCGCGGATTCTCAGTGCAAAGGTGGGGGCGGGTGTTAACTCCACGACAGCTTCTTCCCTGCCTTTCAGTATTTTCCGTATTATTACTTCTCTGTGGCCCAGGTCGTTACAAAGGTCTGACAGCAAATTTCTCATCTTCTCTTGCACACCCTGCAATACTGCAAATACCTGAGCAAAAATGGTGGCTTTCGCACATTCATTTTTGGCCTCAATTTTCTATTATTCCCCAATGAGGATCATTTCATTTGAGACCAGTATCTGGGGAAAAAAAAAAAAAAAGTAGATCAAGCTTTTCCGACGAGATTTTAGTGCATTCCTGACAAACTCTTTCTATTGCCTTCGCTACCACATAGTGGCAGTTCGGGAAACTGTACCTTGCAGTGCTGGGAAGTTGCGGCCAATGGAGTGAATCTTTTGCTCTTGGAGGAATTTGATCCCTTTTCTGCATAACACAAAGAAAGCCAAAGCCCGTATTATCTGTAGCAGATGACAGAGTATAGGTTCAGTCCAGAAAAAGACATTTCTCACTCCAGTTTCAAGCAACAAGGCAGAGTTGTTACAAGGCTCTGGGAGAGTCGTACGTAGTATCCTGGTGTCCATTTTGTTGTTTCTCTTTGCATTCCTCAACCATCTTCCTTCCTACTTCACCCCTTCCGAGGATATTTCAAAGATAAAGGAAACATTAGGCGGTGTGTCAGAATGGATAGGGCCCTCAGCATGCACGCCCGGTCCTCCACCAGCCTCATTTACCCTCTGGCAACAACACTGCTCTGGGAATCAGCTATAAAAAATAGACACTTGCCTTGCCTCCAAATTAGGGGTTTACCTTATTTATGAAATTCTGTCAGGGACAAAGTCCGGGAGGACAGGGTTGATAGTAACTGGTTCAAGTGGGAAGCACACAAAGTTAAGTCCCTCATTCAGAGTGAGATTTGGGAATTACCAACGACTGATTGGCGTGTATCCTGGCAGTTTAGGGATCCGTTCACTTGATGGCTATGCCATGCTTCCTTTCTTTTCCTTTATGAACTTTCTAGTGACTTTCAGTTTTTGACTTTACCTTTTGAAATCATTTCAGACTTAAAAAAAAAAAGTTACAGAAAATACCACGAGTTTCTGAACACCCCAAATGTCAGCAGCTTTTTTAAACATCATAGGTCTATCAAAACGGTCATGTTAACACTGATGCAGTACTATGAATTTCCAGAGTGGATGCAAATTCCACTGATGTCCTTTTTCTAGTCCTAGGTCCAGGAGGGGATCCCATCTCACATTTGTTGTCCGATCTCCTCAGTTCCCTTGAATCTAGGATGTTTTCTTCAGTCTTCCTTGGTAGCTTTTACCACCTTCACATTTTTTGAAGAGCACAGACCAGTTATTTTGTAGAACATCCCTTCGCTTTGTGTTTGCTTGTGATTAATTATAGCAAGACTTACAGTTTTAGCAAGACCATCACAGAAGTGCCCCCCTACCCTTCTCAGGGCATGCCATCAGGAGACACGATGCCCAGGTGTTTCGCTTCTGATGATGTGAATTTTGATCACTTGGCTAAGGTGATCTCTGCAGATGCCTCTGTTGTTACAGCTCTTAACCTTGGTAATTAGGAAGCATCTTTCAGGGGTAGACGCTTGAGACTATACTGTTCATACTGTTCCTCATTATTCTTTCACCTCCTAATTTTAACATCCATTACTGTGGTGTTTGCCAAATGGCGATTTTTCTATTTCTGTTTTCTACACTTAGTAATTGGAATTCTACTCGGAGGATTCTGTGTATTTTTAAAATGAGGGACATAAAACTTTTTTAAATAGCAGTGGCAGCTCCACTTTTTCTGGGAGGACAATTATGAATGACACGAAGCAGAAAAATATTTAGAAGCCTGAGAAATCTCAAATATGAATGTTATGCAAGATGTCGTGCCATATTTCCCCTCAGAGGAGGTGAAGTAGAGGGAAGGAGAGCTCAACTGCCCCCCCCCATAAAAAAAAGTCCCATTAGTTTTGGTCCTAGTTGCAAATGTCTCTTGCTTTTGAAGACTGAGAGAGAGAACACAGTTGGAAGACTCTTGGGAGCACAGCCCTGAATGTTTTGGATAGGCTAAGAAGGCTTACACCACCATAAGAACTTTAATTAAGAGTATGAAATTTTATCTCTGAGCTTTTTAAGCTGTAATTGAAAGGAGTGCTCAAGATACTGTTTCCTTCTTTTAGAATTTTCACTGTTACCGATATGGCAAACAGTTTGGAGGACCCCCCCCCCCATTTAATTAAATTTCAGCAGCCCAAAATCAGAGTCGTGTGAAGAAACCATTTTTTTGAATTCTTTATCATCAAAAGATTAAACTTACTCTTTACTGCTAGGTTTTTTTTTTTTTTAATTGAGCTATTTTATTCTTTGTGATCCTACCAATGTGATTTTTAAAAAAATATCCTTTATCCTTATACCTTAAAAGGATGAAAAAGTATTTATATTCCTCAACTATAATATTTCATCAAAGCTCACACATCTTTTTGAAAGAACGGTGAATGGTTACGTTTTTAAATACCCCACAGTTCACCCCAGTTTGTAATTTTATCCTCACACTCAGGCAAGATCTCACTCCACTCGGTACGCTAAATTCCTTTGGCCCTCTCGTCTGCCTCATGGCCGTTTCTAACTCCTCACGAATCAAATTTTAGGAGCTTGCAATGTAACTGTTACATTAGGAAAAGGAAAAAGAACCTCACACACCCCAAACGCTACGTCGATGTTCATCAGAGGTGGCCAGGACACGGACATTTACCAGACCACGTAGGAATTCTGGCGGTAGAACTGATGGTTCCGAAGTAGGTCGGATGCGCGATACTAACGGCTTTTAAAAGGTGTGGCTGCCCAGAACCCGGGATTCCGAGTACCGAGCTGCTTTCGTGTTGGCAGTGCCTTGGTGAACGTTTTAGGGCTGGCGGCAGAGCCGAGCGAGCTAGGTAACATTTCTTTGAGTGTTATTTCTAGCCCCCAAGCCCAGTGCTGGAAAAAGTTCCAGCGCATCCGTTAAAGTTAGAGCACGTGCTCGCGCGGACCGGATTCCGGAGCGGCGCCACGGCCGCCGCCGCCGCCGAGCCTCGTGGCGCCCGCTCCAGCCCAGCCTGGCGGAAGGCGGGGCTCGGCAGGCGCGTGCCCGCGCGGGGAGGGTTGGCCGGCCACGTGACCGCGCTCCGGCCACGCCCGCCGCCACCTCACGTGGTCTCCGGACACCATGTGCGAGCGTGGATGGAAAAGGGAGCGGCCGGGTGTGGCGTTCGGGTTTTGGAAGACATGAGCTTCCTGGTTTGGTGGTTTTTTTTTTTTTTTTTTTTTTAAACCCCTTTCTAATTCTTTAATCTCGATACGTAAAAATGCAAAAAGCGGTTCTCATGTATTTCCGATCATGTCATCTACTCCCCCTTGGTGGCTCAAGTTTCTTTTTGGGAACGTGGTTTCCATCTCGGGGAGTTGATCCCACAGTGCCGGAGCCACGCTGCCTCCCTCGGGACGCGGATGGCTGGCGTTTCCCGAATGTCGATGATCCGTTTCACGGCAGGAAAGGAAACCGTTCTAAATCCTTTCGCTACAAACCCTCGTTTCTTCTTAGCGATCGTTCAGTTCCGCTAAAAAACCAGCTGTCCTAAAGTTGTAGGAAGAGGGTGCTCCAGCCTCCGACTTCCGCGGCATTGTTGCCGCTTTCCCGCAGCGGGAGGCCCCCGGAGTAGACAACTTGCGTGGGTCCCTCCCCGTTCGTTGCTCCTGTACTTGGGAGCTGTGCGTAATGGAAGAGGAAAAGGAAAAGAAAAGATCGAAATAGGTTTGCAAGAAAGAAAAACTAATATGGAAGAAGGGCGTGCGTTCTCAAATTGAACTTGGATCTTATTGTTCCCAGCTAACGCCCAATTACGTGCTCCTGTCGGATTGCGGACCACATGGAAACCGCCCAGGATGCTCGCGCCTTCCGCGGGAAGGTGCCGCGGTCCCCCGCCGCCGCCCCGCAGACACACGCACCCTCTTAATTTCCTGGCACCCGATAAATGCAGATCCTAATTTAAATCTTCGGCACTCTCATTTCTTCCCATTTCGCGTGAGAAGTTAAGGTTCTCCTCGGTTTACTTTCTGTTCACCTTCATTAAAATGCGGTAAAGCGAAAGGAGTTTATTGCTGGAGATCCCAGGGTATGGAGAGAATTTATGGAAAAGAAGGAGGGCTGGAAAGATAAAACCTCATTTTAAAGCTCAGAAACAGACCCTCGTTATGATTAATAACTTTGAAAATGGAAATCCAACTTTCGACAAATTATTTTAGCGTAGTTTTGGGGACCAGACACTGGGTAGGTAACTCTGTCTGGTCATCAATTATAGTGATTTCCTTGCATCAGCTCCAGAAAATCAGAATATTCATGAGCTTTCTGGTCTGACTCAGACCTTCAGGAGCCATGAAATTTTCCTGTTGGGATGAGAGGAAGTGCTGTTTGGTTTTGGCAGCTGAATGAAGCCAGAAATAGATAAGCAAGACCGATGGGTGATGTCCATTTGTTCAATCCTATTATCCTGCTTTTAATTTGTGAAAGTTAAGGTTTTAAAAACCATACTAAACCTGTGATCCTTTTTAGAATTCACGGAGTATGTTGAGGAAGTGGTTTTGTTTTTGTGAGTTTGTTTAAACAAATGACTGAGGTTTTTGTGTTTCGCTGTGTCTGGCCAAGCAGCATTGCTACACTTTTTTAAATTCATGAAAAACTGACCAGTGAGTCTGTTCTTTAGCACTCCTCTCCTTTTGTGATGGGAAGACAAGGAGGCACTCACCAATGGCGCCTCTCACAATGGAGGTTTGTTTGTTTATTTTTTTAATTTAATGGAGGGATTGTAGATGGCTTAAAATTTCCTTGTGCCAGGACAGAGAAGGGAGGTGGGGGTGGTAGAATAATTAGCCCATTCTAAGCAACTTTAGCAATAGATGATCCATAGGCATTAACTTTCGACAGCAACAGAAGCCTCTTTCTGGACCTCATCCTGTGATGTTTTAAACAAATTTGATCTTGTTTAATTAAAATCTTCCTTAAAGGCAAAAATGCACGGAGGTAATTTTTTAAAAATTTTTCAGTTATGTGCTAATAAAGATGGGAATTTATAGTTTTCTGTTGAAATATGTGGCAAACCTATCCCTCACCCCCTAGTCCCTGAAACACCAGGGCTCCCTTACCTATTCTAAGAGTCCCTTTTCAGGTACTCCTGCCTTGCACACGTCCTCCCATTCCGTGGTCCACTCAGTATTCTTGTCTTCCTGTTGTGTGTCTCTTAGGGCATGAATCTTTACCTTGAATTATTATCTGTATGTACAATACCTGGCGTGTCTTCCCAGACAGGTGCACCTAGGTGTTAAGTAAACAACTATTTAATCCAGAAAAATTTACAAAAAGAGGAGCTCTTTGTGTTTTTTAAATAGCCATTGTTATTAAACACTCTGTTTGGAGCAGAATGAATTTTGTGCTCTCTTAATTTGTGTGAATTATGCCATTTAAAGTAGAAAAAATTGAGAAATATTTTAGTGTTAGGTTAAGCACAGGACTGAAGTTCCCACTTTTCTTCATAGTCAAATTCATTGCTTTATGGTCCTTTGGGATGGCGCCGAATGACCCTGACCAATCTTTAAGGCACAGAAATGAGCCTCATGCAGGGTCTTACAATCGAGCTACTGGCCTCCAGTACTTGTATTCTGTTTGTCCTCTGTCCGCCTGGTGAGTCACAGCCTCTTTGGTCCTCCATCTCCTTATCAGTGAAATACTGCTGATTCCTTTCTCTGACTTACAAGGGTAGGTTACAAGAATTATGGTAGAAAAGTCTGTGGCAGATGCATAGGCATGGTACAATACTGGATGGAAACATGGACCCTGGAGTCCTCTCATTTGGTTGGAATTTCTACCTCTGCCTCCTTCAAGCCGTGTGACTCAGGGCAAGCCCTTCTCTCTGTGCCTCAGGCTCTGGTTCAGAGGATGGGAAAATAGGCTCTCCTCCTTGGAGTTGTGGAGATTAAATCAGACGGTGCATGCCAACTACACGTAGCAGTGAGTGCCCCATATATGGTGGATGCCTTAATATAGCGATAACACACATTCATTGTTTTTCTTCCCATCTAGTACCTTCAGCTTTTACTTCTTTCCAAGCCTTGAGAGAGAGAGAATTGTTACATTAAAAAAGTTTTAGTCTCCCCAAAAGCAAGTATGACCTGAAAGAAAGCTGGGGCTTGACATTAGGGTCAGATGATTTCTTTGGGTATTCTTGGGGAAAACCAGCCATGCAATGAAGTCAGAGGACTATGGTTCATTTCATTCCATATCACCCAAAAGTAGCTTCTCTGATTTTTCTCTCTCCCTTTTTTTTTTTCCCCTCCTTTTTAGGACAGGGCAAGGAGAGTAGTTTTTCATATTACTCTTGTCATCGCTGTTATTTATCTAATAACAATTCACTATCGGAACATAGAAAGTACTTATCGTACAGGAAACTCCCTTCTGTTACTCACTTATTTGCTTTCAATCTATACTTTGTCTAATGCCAAAGAGAATCTGAGGCAGAGTCCAATTAAAAACAAAAGAACAAAACAAAACAAAAAAACCCTGGATGACATGGGACCTGAACAGCCAAGTCAGCAAGATAACCACACCATGCTAGAAGGATGATTAGTCTTGGAATCTGGTCCCTCTGGCATTCTTGGCACCAAGAATTTCCTCAAGGCAAAGAGGAAAGACAGTAAAATCTGCCTATGTAGATATACAAAGTCTTGGCTTTTGCAAAGTTTGCAGAAGTAGTAGTCCGGGGTTAAAGTAGCATCTGATGCCACCGGAATTCATAAGACATTCTGGAAGGAGCTGTGAGGCAAACGAAAATAAGGAATGGTACCTCTGTCCTTGAAGAGTTTATAGTTGTGTGAGAAACCATGAGTTGTGGAACCACAATGGACCAGGTTCTGGGCATGGCCCTGGGAACACAGTGAGGGAAAAAACAGAGGATTCCTGCCTTGCTGCATTGTGTACCAGTGGAAGAAAGAGAAAGAGGCATTAAATGATTTTTTGGGGGGAGCCCAACGCAGGGCTTGAACCCAAAATCCTGAGATCAAGACCTGAGCTAAGATCAAGAGTCAGACACTTAACTGACTGAGCCACTCGGGCTCCCCAAGTCTTACTTTTTAAAATTGTGGTACAATGCATATATCATAAAATTTAACATCTTAACCATTTTTAAATATAGGGTTTAGGGGCGCCTGGGTGGCTCAGTGGGTTAAGCCGCTGCCTTCGGCTCAGGTCATGATCTCAGGGTCCTGGGATCGAGCCCCGCATCGGGCTCTCTGCTCAGCAGGGAGCCTGCTTCCTCCTCTCTCTCTGCCTGCCTCTCTGCCTGCTTGTGACCTCTTTTTTGTCAAATAAAAAAAAAAAAAAATCTTTAAATATAGGGTTTATTGGCACTACTTACATTCCCATTGTTGCAAACTCACCAGCATCATCTCCGGAACTCTTTTCATGTTGCACAACTGAAACTTTCTATCCATGAAACAGTAACTCCCCTAACCCCCTACTTCCCTCCAGAAAAAAAAAAAAAAAAAGAGTCTGACTGTGAATGTGGTCAGTGCTTTGAGGGAGATGAAGAGGACGCTGTGACATAAAATGATGGGACAGCAGGTAAGGCTCCCACCCAAAGACGGTGGTGAGGAGAGGCCTTTGGGGGGTTGAAGACAATCACCCAGCTGTAGGAGCTAGGGAGACAGATCGAGAGTGGGAAGGAACATAAGCCAGGCAGAAGGAACAGCATGTGTGATGGCTCGGCGTCACGGCAGGGTCCACCTTCTTCCAGAAAGAAAAAGGAGCCAGTGTGGTTGGCTCAGGGGCCAGGAGGATGAAAAGTTTCAGTTTAGCACCTGTCCGGATGTTTGTGTATCCTCATGATGATTCGGGAAAATTGTCCTCACCGTGTCCTAAACTAACATGGTACGTCTGAAGCTTTTTAGTAACCTGGCATTCAGATTCACAGCGGCTTCTCCGAACTCCGGGCAGTGCCCGCAGCAGGAATTCACAACAGTCCTTCCTGTCTGGCTGAACAAGCGCATCTTCCTTGATACAGGCTCAGAGCGGGGAGGTCTGAGAGGAGCAGGTGGTCAGCAGCCCTCCTCCCATCCCAGGGGGCCTGGAGTGGTGGGGCCAGGGTGAGGGCCCGTCCCTGTGGCCCCGGCACCTGGGCTTATTGTTTGGTGAAGCAAGAGCAGTGGGTTCTAGATAGGGAGGTGCAGGCGGCGTGGGAACTGGAGAGTCTGACGGCCGCTCTAGCCAGCTGGCTGTCCTTCCCCTCTCCGCGCGGAGGAGCCAGCCTGGGGTGCCTGTGCACAAAGCCAATGTCTTTTTCAAGCAGCTTTGCACATGTTCTTGGTTGCAGCTCACAGGTCTAACCCGTGGATCCTGCAAGAGCTTCCTTCGACCTGAAAAATCATAATGGCAATTAGTCTTCCTTCGCTCTCAAGCCGGCCTCTGAGTGGTTCCTGTAAACTCCTAAATTTGAGTAGCCTATGAACTTGACAGCAGACACTAGTGGCAGAGCCCTTGGGAATTGTTGGAGCACTGTCCATTTATCTGAACATTGATGACAGCTGGTGATACCTGTTCCAGATGTTGGCGGTACCGTGTTGGTCTCCCCGACCCCTTAGCCCAGTAGCGAACAAGGCAGGTGCTTCTTTACCTCTGTGAGGTTTGCAGGGAGTTGTTTCAGGACCGTAGAGGAAGGAGGCTTGTGTCTATCTTTGTTGCAGAGGATCTTCATCTCAGCCATGTAAAAGGTGAATAAAGTTATTTAGGAGAAAATTGTATTGGGAATTTTTATGTCTTTTTGAAGAGCCAAGTGAAGTCTTTTGAAACATAGAAAATTCTTTTTCTTGTCTAGAAAGAGCTTACTGCCTGATGGAAGTTGAAGGTTTAACTTCCATGCCTTGAAGCCTTTCTTGGCAGGCTTTAGAAAGTAATCTGCCTCTGGCTGTCCCCAAACCTCCCCAGCCCCCGACCTGTAGCTTGAGGGCCCTTCCATAGTAACCAAAACTACAACCAGTCTTCAGCTGATGATGTCTTGGGGAAGTTACTGTCCACGTTGCACAAAGTGAGGATGATTTTGGAGCAAATGTATTTACGAACAGCACTAAAAAAGTGGAATTAGAATGCCAAGCCAAGGCGCATCTGGGTAGCTCAGTCGTTAAGCGTCTGCTTTCAGCTCAGGTCATGATCCCAGGGTCCCGAGATGGAACCCCGCATCCAGCTTCCTGCTCAGCAGGAAACCTGCTTCTCCCTCCCACTCTCTCTCTCCCCTGGCTTATGTTCCCTCTCTCGTTGTCTCTCTGTCAAATAAATAAATAAAATCTTTTAAAAAAATGCCAAGCCAATCTGAAATTTATAATCTTTTATTTGTTTAGGCAGAGAGGAAATCTGAAATATTTTAGGATCCTGTTAGTTTTCTTTTCTTTTTCTTTCTTAGCCACGTAAATCTCCCCCTGAAGCGAAGTCTTGTGTGTGTCCCGATTTGCAAAACCAGTCAGGAACATGACTGTTGGTCTCCCTCATTGCCCTTCCCAGCATGTGATGGCCCACAAGGTACCTCCAGGGGCATTAGATAGAGGCCACTGGTCACAGAGAGAGACTAGTTATCTCTCTTATCCCACACACATGTCTGCTGAGCAGGCAAACAGTTGGCAGAACCAGGACTGGAGCCCTAGGACCTTAAAATCCAGTCTAAAGATCAAATAATAATAATAATAGTAATCTTTTCTAAGACTTTTTAAATTTATTTGACAGAGGGAGAGAGAGATCACAAGTAGGCAGAGAGGCAGGCAGAGAGAGAAGGGGAAGCAGGCTCCCCGCTGAGCAGAGAACCGGATGAGGGGCTCGATTCCAGGACCCTGAGATCATGACCTGAGCCCAAGGCAGAGGCTTAACACACTGAGCCACCCAGGCACCCCTGTAATAGCTAATATTTACAGAGGGTCCATGACATGCCAGGAAAAATATTCCGTATAGTTACATGGTTGATCACATTTAATCTTGCGCTGATGGTGGGAGGTGGTATTATCTTTGACGTACACAGAGGAGACTGAGTCCCTTTGTCACACAGCAGTCAATAAACAGCAGAGCTGGGACTTCAACTCACTTCTGTCTCACCCCGGAGTGTCCTCTAATGTGAACACTACCTGCTCTCTCATGCCATATCCCCAAAACAAAGGATGAACTTAAGCATCTCAAGATTTTAAACACTTGATTCTCCCTAAAACCACTTTTTTTTTTTTTTTTAAGTAGACAGGCAGACATGACTTGGGCCCTTAAAAATGTGGCCAAGCTGGCGCATAAATGGGCATAGGCTATTTCTAAAATGTTGCTTTAAATTTTGCCAGCATAACTTCTAGGCTGGTCGTTTTGTTTGCTTGTGAATGTAGTTCTGAGACTATTTATGTGCAGAGGAATGCCACTGCTTTGCATTGAATCCCTCCTCCTTGACTGTAAGCCAGGGGTGTCCTGGGGCTGCATCAGGGAACGCACACCCAGAAGGCGGTGGGAGGGGTGGAGGTAAATGATAGGCTTGGAGGGCTTGTTGATTTTTTGCATATCTCAAAAACATGTATTCCTGTGTTCGCCCGGAAACTAAAACTCATTACCGTTGATTCTGTTTCTTCATTCTCCTTGATACTTGTTTCAAAATGATCTCTAGTAAAGCCTAAGACCCAATTAAAGACTTATCTCTAGATAAATCGATCCCTATCCATGATGACCATCGTTGTCCAGCGTAAAGATGTGGAGGACAATCCCAGATAAAGGAAATAGGATCCCTGTCTTCTTTCCCTGGCTTGTTTAACATGGGTGCCAAATTGCAGATTGTTTGGATTAATCAAAAAAGCAAAACATGCCCCTCACCAAAGGACACAGACACGTGTCTGCTGTACCTCTGCTTCCGAATGCACTGTGAGACTTGAAAGTGAGCCAAAATCTGAAAATACTGGGTTGGGATAATGTTATATTTTTTTAGACACCTGGCTAATTTGATATAGAGTGTTTATACTTCATGTTTCTGGCAGTGGATGAAATCTGTAGGTGGTGGAAGATTTCCTGTAAGTTTTGCAAGTCCCAAGGGAGGAGAGTTACAATATGTACCCTCTGCGGTCACAGCCTCCTGAAGGGCCATTTCTTAATCCCCTATTGTTACATGGGTAGGTGAACGGTGGGTATTGCGGGAGGTGTCCTGTTCCCCCCCTGGCCTGTTGCGAGTTCGCAGGCACACTAGTGAAAAGATGTCAGAGTGGTCTTTTCAGGAATTCTAAATCTTGAGTCTTGCAGAAAGATCATCTTTGCCCTAAATGTGTACCCCGGTCAGAATTGCCGGCTACAATGCCTCGTGGGTGAAGCGGATATTTTGAGCATGACTGAGCTTATTAAGAGCCGGAGGCACTTCCTCTACTGGGGTTTAGAAATTTCAAAGGATGGGGGTTGGGGAGGAGGAATTATGGCAGGCACTCTGGAGAGCGCAGGAGGGAAGAAACAGGTCCCAAACGTGTCTGCTGTGTGCCTGCGGAGCTTGGGGTGGGCTGGGAATGGAAATTTCGGAAGCTCAGGTCTGCCCATCTGCGGCAGGAAAGAGTAGACTCCGGGGGAGATGTAGGCACCTTTCTTTAGATGGGGGGTAGAGGGGTGCAACTGAGGCAGACGTGCATTTAGTAGGCTTTACTTAGACCCAGAGAAGTAAGTTTGTGGAGTGGGGGACAGGTGCACTTGGAAGGAAAATACCTTATGAATAGGCAGATTCAGAATTGGAAAATGGGGGAAAATAATCCATCCCCAAATTTCCCAACCGCGGTGCATCCGGCTGGCTCAGTAGGTGAAGGGTGTGCCTCTTGGTCTCCGGGTTGTGAGTTCGAGCCCCACCTTGGGTGTAGATATGACTTAAAAAAAAAAAAAAGTCTAAAACAAGCAAACAAACAAAAATTGCCGGCTGTGTCAAAGAGGATGTGTAAGTGGATTGTCCTGAAAGGGGTCGTATGGTTTTTAGAGGTCCGAGAGATGCCTCTCTTTGCAGGTGAGTAGGAGGCCTGGGGACAGCACATTACTGTGTGGTGGGAGCCCTGGATTCGGGGCTCCAGAGATCAGTTCTCCTGTGTCCAGTGACTGACAGAGCTTCAGCTGTCTGCATTTCCTTTTCTGCCCGGGCCAAGTGAAGACAAGACTTTGGACTAGATGCCCCGTTGTGGTTTGCTTTCAGCTCCAGACCAGGGAGGACTCTCTCCTTGGGGCATTCACCTCCCTTTAGAGATGCTTCCAGCCAGGCAATGAAGCAAAACAAAGGCAGGCAGCTCCGCCTGGGGGTGGAGTGTGGCCTTAGGTGAGAGGTCCTCCCGGGTGAATGGGAAACCAAGAAGCCTTTTCCTCCTGCAGGGCACTCCACTTAGCAAGCATTGCACAGAGCCTGGCTCCAGCTGCAGCAAACGAATGCTTACTTCAGTCTTTACCCTGGGCTTCAGGTCACTCTGATTGTTTGCAAAACATGTTCTTTTTTTTTTTGTCCCTTGCCAGTACTTGTTCTCTCTGTGAGTAAGCCACAAACGGGTCCTGAGGGATCCTGTGAGGAGGGATCCAGATTCAGTTAGCGGCAGGGCGCTGGGGCCTCCCCACCCTGGCCTCCCAGGCCGTCTGTCTGCTCGGGATGAGGATGCCCCCGGGACGAGGATGCCCGGGGAATTCAGTAGACAGCAGTTGTTGGAACCCAAGTTCATGGAAGTTGCCGCAGCGCTCATTCCTTTGAAGGACAAAGACGAGGGACCTCTTTAACATTTTCAGATCCCTGTCTTCAGTTTATTCAAGTCCAGGGCTTGGGATAGATTTTTGAAGAAGAGCTTTGTGCTTGAGAAACTTCCTTTTCTTTTCTCTATTTCTTTCTCTCTCTTTTTAAAGCAACTTAGCCAGTTTGGGGTTTTCAGTGTTTCGGGAAAGGGTTAAAAAGTTGACTTGTGCAGCACAGTCACGTGTTCTAAGTCCTTCCCGATCTCCTGGATCCCTTCATTTTCACGAGTAAACCTTATACCCTCTCGGGGTATGCCGAACATGTGGCCTCGTGGGCACAGTCATCCTCGCCGGGGCTGGGGAGCAGTTGGACCCCTTTATGTTTATGAACTTCTTGTGCAAATCGCCTCAGTCTTAAGGCCAAGGATGGAAAGAAAGAATGATTCTTGGACGTGGTTTCCAAGTTTGGAGCCTCATTTCTGTTTTACACGATAGAGCTGTCCTGCTTGTTTTTTTGTTTTGTTTTGTTTTGTTTCGTTTTTATATAAAATTAGCCCTAAGTTAAGTTCTTCCATCGCTTGAAGAAAATTCCTTTGAAGCCTGAAAAGTCAGACTGTGTGGTATGTAACAGATAGTGTTTGGGAGGCAGTGAAGAGATAAAAGATGTGGGGTAGGGGGAAGGTTGCTCAGACCAGAAGGGGAGAGAGACCCACCTGTCCCCCAGCACTCGCTGGGTTGGCTGCCCATCATCCCTTCAGCCTGGCCTACAGTGGTCAGGTCATTTCCTGTGCTTCAAGGCCCATGATGGGCAGTGCTGGAAAAGGAGACCCCTGAACTTTGCTCCCTGCTTTACAGAGCTAACCGTAGGCCTTACCATATTTTGCTTCACATTCCAGTTTTCTTAGAACCCTAAGTGATGTGAGGCCTGCAGCGCTACAATTCACTTTACAATTTGGATAGTACTCTGGGAAAAAGCCGAATATCTAAAATCAGAAATGATACTAGATATGCAATGATTCAGAGATCAAATAAAAATATACTCTCTGAGGTTTCCTATTTAATTGGAAAAAGCAGAAGGTACCCGGGAGCCCTTCTCCATGGGGTAGTTACAACTGAAACACACTCTTTCAACTAGCTTTTTACACATGAGATGCCTATTTGGGCAGTTCAGTTCAACCCAATTTTATTGACCACTTATTAAAAAACCAGGACCAAGAAATTCAACTACGAGGGTTAATTTTTTTTTTTTTTTTTTTTTTTTTTTACCTTGGGGGAAGGGGAGTCTTAAACTTGGAATCAACCTTCCCAAAGTATAGAGTCAAGATTCTTTTCCCCCACACTAGGTGGGGCCTGGGTGGCTCAGAGGGTTAAGCATCTGCCTTTGGCTCAGGTCGTGGTCTCGGGGTCCTGGGATTGAGCCCCACATTCAGGCTCTGAGATCAGTGGGAATCTGCTTCTCCCTCTCCCTCTGTCCACCCCCCCTCCCCCGCTCCTGCTCTCTCTCCCTGTCTCTTTCAAACAAATACATAAAACCTTTTTTTTTTTTTTTTTCTTTCAAAGAAGGGCACCTGGGTGGCTTGGTTAACCATCTGCCTTTGGCTCAGGTCATGACTAGGATCGAGCCCCACATTGCATCGGGCTCCCTGCTGGGCGGGAAGCCTGTTTCTCCCTCTCCCACTCCCCCTGCTTGTGTTCCTTCTCTCACTGTCAAATAAATAAATAAAATCTTTTTAAAAAAAAAAAAAAAGGAAAAGAAAAGAAATAGATTTTTCCCCACAGGAAACTGACAAAATTATAATTTCCAACACAACTGGATTTGTATCGCTAAGATGGGATTGTAGCACTTTTAACGCTTTCCGGGAAGGCCAATAACATTTTTATTTTTAAGATTTTATTTATTTATTTGAGAGAGAGAATGGGAGAGAGAGAGCATGAGATGGGGGAGGGTCAGAGGGAAAAGCAGACTCCCCGCTGAGCAGGGAGCCCAATGCAGGACTTGATCCCAAGACTCCAGGATCATGACTTAAGCTGAAGGCAGTGGCTTAACCAAGTGAGCCACCCAGGGGCCGAAGGGCAATAACATTTTGATCAATAACATTTTGATCAATACTGCTGCCTCCGCCAACCACCACCACCTCCACCACCCACAACCATAAAAAACTAAACAAAATCAAATATAAACCAACAGAATTCTGCGGGAATGACAAGGTATTTTTGGTTTGGGTCTTTTTGTTTTTATTTTTGTTTTTTGTTTTTTTAGATTTTGTGCGTGTGTAATAATCTTTGCAAGGACACGCCAACATTCTACATTTGTATGTTTTTCCAGGGCACTTCTGAATTGTCAACTAGATGAAATAAAAGTTGGGTGGGTTTTTGTGGATGTAGGTGTTCTGTGGGCCAGCTCTCCAGGACTGGTCCTCAGAAGGTTTGTGTGGTAATTCTGTGAACCAGAATGTATGCTCGTCTGGGACACCCTGTTCCCTTCTTTCCCGATAACAGAGCTTACTGTACTTGGGAAGTCTAGTGAATCTTTTGTGGTTTTTCCACAGTAGTAAAAGTACTTTAACTTTGGGAAGCGGGGCCAGCAATCAGATTAGATAATGGAAAAGAATGACGTGGTTGTAGCATAACATATGGTCTGAAAGAGATGTTTATAAGTCCGAAAGTGTGCCGTCAGGAAGTAAAAGGATCAAAGGAGAAAGGAACAGAGAAGCTGGAGAGGTAGAATGATTAAAAGCCTACTGCTATTACCCATGCTCCTCAGGTAGATTCCGTTCCAGAAAGAGGGAGCATTTTTCTCTCAAGCCACCCCCATTTTTTTTTTTAAGATTTTATTTATTTATTTGACAGAGAGATAGAGAGCAGAGCAGCAGGCAGAGAGAGAGGGAGAAGCAGGCTCTCTGCCCAGCAGGGAGCCTGACACAGGGCTCCATTCCAGGACCCTGGGATTACAGCCCGAGCCAAAGGCAGACACTTAACCAACTGAGCCACCCAGGCACCCCTAAAAATGTTTGTCAAGGCACAATACTGTGTTTAAAAAAACATATAACCGAGATGCCTCGGTGGCTCAGTCATTAGGCATCTGCCTTCGGCTCAGGTCATGATCCCAGAGTCCTGGGATCGAGCCCCATGTCGGGTTTCCTGCTGGTGGGAAGCCTGCTTCTCCCTCTCCCACTCCCTCTGCTTGTGTTCCCTCTCTCACTGTCTCTCTGTCAAATAAGTGAATAAAATTTTAAAAATAAACAAATAAATAAAAAGCATATACATCTTTGGGGCGCCTGGGTGGCTCAGTTGGTTAGGTATCCAACTCTCGATTCCAGCTCAGGTCATGGTCTCAGGCTTGTGGGATCCAGCCGGGCATCAGGCCTGCTTGGGATTCTCTCTCTCTCTCTCTCTCTCTCTCTCTGTCCCTTCCCTCCTATGCCTGCCCCCTGCACTCTCTCAAAAAAGTAAAAATAAAATAAAATGAGAAGCATATACATCTTAAAGGGCTCAAATTGAAATAATTAGTAAAAACTTAATCTCCCAAGAAAATGGACCAAAGACATTGAAAGTTAATTCACGCGGTTGTGCAAATGACCACGAAATAGGATGGGAGAGGAGGAAGGAAAAAAAAACAAACCAAAAAACCCCAACCTCACTGGCAGCCCCAGACCTGAGACAAGAAACCTATTACCCCTTCTGACATGAGGAAAGAAAGAGAATGGGTTTAGGGGCCATTCTCCCTTTCCTTTTACAAAGCGGGGCACTTTCAAGGCTGTCTCAGAGAATGTGCTAGGGTCTCTAGAAGCATTTTCCAAAAGAGGATGCCGAGAGGGCTTTGGAAAATTCTGAGGTCATCAGCTAGGTGTGTGTCCCCCCAAGGGGGCAGCTTGGGAGGAACCGTTCATATTTATTTGCTCCACACCCGTGAGGAGTCTGCACTGTGATACGCGCGCATGCGCGGGCGTGTGTGTGTGTGCAGGTGTGCATTGCACACATGTCAATTCCACACATACTGGAGACCTCTACTTCCACAGATGCGTTTATCACCATGTCCTGATTAAAAGGTTCACTTGTTGATGAGTTTTACCCAAAACATGGCCTGTTGGTCTCTGCAGTGTTGTTCCCTGCAAGGGGTTGAACTCAGTGAATTCATTTAAATGATGTTGATGTAAATGGTTATGTATGTGGAAAGGGGCTTTTGCATGGGGGATTGGAGCAGTGTACCTTGTGGACCGCCAGTGCCCACCAAAATAAGTAGGAAGGAGGGGTGTGTGTAGCCATAGCTGTTAGCACGGAGCTCCTCACGGGTTTGTGCAACAGACAGTCTATCAGGAGCATTGATACTTGGTCAACACGAGTGAGGCACACCATTGCCCAGAAATGGGCCCTCACACCGGTTTTAAGAGCTGTAGCCAAAACCACAGAGCTGGAGGCCTCTCCCTCCGAGCTCGGCCTCCACTTGGACAAAACAGCCCCCAATTTGTCCCTACGGGACACAGGCCTGCCTTGTTAGGAAATCAGCAAAGTTTAGGAGCCCACAATACCTCACATAACTCTGTGTACAGTAACACAGAGTGGAAATAGGGCTGTAAGCACGAGCAACCAGACAAGTTATAAATATAGAATACTCGCTCAATTCCACTTTAGTTAGTCATGGAGGGACAGTGTGAGTTTTATAAACTTATAAGGAATATACAAACAGTTCCAAATTTAAAATAACTTGGAGTAATTTTTAAGTGTGTGAAAAGAATATTTTTTCCACCCTGTCCATTTAAGCATCTGTGACAGGCAGTAGTAAGTGATGGGTGTCTTTATGGGCTCACGCCTGGCGGTTGCAGCACTGGGGAGAGTCTCCAAGGAATCACCCATTTGACAGTGAAAGACTCAAAAAAAAAGATGGAGGTTGGGGGTGTGGGTTGTGTATGAGGCAGACACTCGGTGTTCCCATGGGAAGAAGCAGGTACTGGCTGCCCTCACCAGAGACTTTCTGGACCCCTGAAGTCTATCCCCTTTTTCCTCAAATTTTCCCCCATTGGAACTTACCTGTGTCTCCCAAATTTGTATGTAGGCTTTGAATAAGAGTTTACTTTTTTAAAGATTTATTTATTTATGGGGGGGCAGAGAGAATCTCCAGCAGATTCCCCAGTGAGCACAGAGCCTGCTGCTGGGCCTCGAGCTCATGACCCTGAGATCACAACCTGAGCCAAAGTCACGAGTCAGACACTTAGTGGACTGAGCCATCCAGGCACCCCTCAATTTGTGAATTGGGTATAAATTCTATCTCAATAAAGCTGTTATAAAAAATGTGTAAAGGAAGAAAAAAGTCACATAGCCCACCCACAGTAACCAAAACCAGCTCAGCCAGAGGAGGGTTCCTGATCTGCCTTCCGCTTCTCGCTTAGCTTTGCTATTCCTTGTGATTCCACATTGTATCTTTCAACCGATGGCTGCCCTTTCTTTACTCTTACTATTTAGCACATGAAATTTTTACTGAATGGTGCTGTCTGTAACTTTACCCCTTTTGGGTTTCTTGCTGCTTTTTTTCTTTTTCTTTTTTTTTCTTTCCTTTTTCCCCCCCCATTTATCCCCATGCTCTGCCCAGCACTACTTCTTGGATCTTGGAGACTTCAGTGTTTCAACGAGCACTGTCTGTAGATTATTATTTCTTTTGCTTATTAATGAAATAGTCACAGATGCATTCAGTTGCCGGTGTGAAGTGCTTTCCCAGACCTCCTGGCTTACCTTGTGTACTAGACGGGTGAGGTCTAATCTCAGAGCTCGACTATTTCTTATTTCTGTAAGCCTTGATTTTGTGTGTTTATGTGCCTGAGAGAAAGGCACAGAACTGGGTTTTTTTGTTTTGTTTTGTTTTTTCCTCCTCCCTGACCAAATTTTCAGTCTTTTCTTTTAATCTTTTTTTTTTTTTTAAATAAGCTTGTGCAAATGATATTCTTCCTAAGTAAATCAATGACAGAATGACCTTCTAACATTCTTTTTTTTTTTTCAGCATAACAGTATTCCTTGTTTGTGCGCCACACCCAGTGCTCCATGCAATCTGTGCCCTCTCCAATACCCACCACCTGGTTCCCCCAACCTCCCACCTCCTGCTGCTTCAAACCCCTCGGATTGTTTTTCAGAGTCCATAGTCTTTTAATCTTTTTTTAATTTAAAAAATTTAATTTTTTTTATAAACATATAATGTATTATTAGCCCCAGGGGTACAGGCCTGTGAATCGCCAGGTTTACACACTTCACAGCACTCACCATAGCACATACCTTCTGCAATGTCCATAACCCCACCACCCTCTCCCGGCAACCCTCAGTTTGTTTTGTGAGATTAAGAGTCTCTTATGGTATGTCTCCCAATCCCATCTTGTTTCATTTATTCTTTTCCTATCCCCAAGCCCCCATGTTGCATCTCCTCTCCCTCATATCAGGGAGATTATACGATAGTCTTCTTTCTCTGATTGACTTATTTTGCCAAGCATAGTACCCTCTAGTTCCATCCACGTCATCACAAATGTCAAGATTTCATTTCTTTTGATGGCTGCATAGTATTCCATTATATATATAATCCCACATCTTCTTTATCCATTCATCTGTTGATGGACATCTAGGTTCTTTCCATAGTTTAGCTATTGTGGACATTGCTGCTATAAACATTCAGGTGCACATGCCCCTTCGGATCACTATACCAAATTTTCAGTCTTGCTGAGACGGATGAATTGGTGAAGAATATGAACTCTGGTTATCTACTCTCATGAGTAAGACTTACTCGGTTGACATGGGTTCTGCAAGCCATGGAGTCTCCCTGGGTCTTGCTGGTCTGGCCTCCCGATAGCACGGTCGTGTATATGGAATTGCATTGGCCCACCAGAATGTGTGCTAACGCCGTGCCTTTCACGATGGGAGCTGCAGCTTTCGTGTTGTGACTTGAGCAGTGACATTTAATGATAAACCCGACAGGTCTCAGCCTTACAAATTTGTGCTAGAAGAAATGTCCTTGAGGGTTCTACTTGCTATGACTCAGTAAACAAAGAAGGCTTAGTGGGCACACATTATCTCCTTAATATCACCTGGATGCTTGCCTCCTTGCCACCGTGTCATGTTTCATGGGTTTGTCCTTCCTTCTGACTGTTACACCTCAGGGAGGAGAAAAGGGCACTAGGACTTGAGATTGATTCATTTTTTTTTCCCCTGATGGGGGCATGCTTAAAAAGAAAACCTTAAAAAGAAACCCTTTCCTTTTAGACCACACAGACCAGCTGAAACATCGTGCCACCGCGGGACAGAGTGGGTGAAGAGGCTGTCCGCCCACATCTGGCAGATCTAGCCCACATTTATAGCTTAACAATGATTAAACTAGACTGTTAATAGCCCTGGACAGTGATTAAATCTCTGTGTCTCCGTTCGGTCACTTACAAATGAGAATGGTGATACCCCGTGTGATTGTTAGGAAGATTGCATTAACGTATATAAGGTACTGAATAGGCTGTTGGGCACGTGGAAAATGTCCCCAGGAACGCTGACTTTATGTTAACAGGGAGACCTGTATTCAGATCAGAGTTGTATCCAGACAGGAGAGACTCAAACCGTTATTGTGAAAAAGAAGAGAGGAGTCTTCGACAATGAGAAGCTCAGAATGAGCCTTCTTGGTGTGATGATGATAGTTCTTTTAAAGACCATGCAGAGATCACTCCAAGCATACTGCCTTGGTCATGGACGGCCACCACGGGTCTCCTAGTCCTCTCGTATGCCACAATGCCCCAACTTTCTACTGTGTTAAGAGCAGGTTTGGGGGCAGGTGTTAAGAAGCGATGGTATTCATGGGTATTGCATGAGCTATGACTGAGTAAGGCACTCAGAGGGAGGCCAGGATAACTGTCTCGGAATTTTGAGCCTGCGTGTTTGAAAGTCTGACCTATAAAGAAGAAAGCCTCCGCTTCCCCTGAGTATCAGACAAGCTGAATGAGGCCTGGGGAGCATGTCAGGGAGGAAAATGCATTCTTGTTGGGTAGAAGGAACAACTTGGTCACACTTGGTGCTGCCTAACAGTTGGAGTAGCACTTTCTCTAAGGTAACCGACCCCCTAGACATTGCTTGAAGGCCCACCTAGATTTTTACAGAGAAATATCTGAGACAGGCATGAGATATGCATGACCTTGAGACTACCTTTCCACTCTAAGACCCTGTCCTTGGATAACGGGGATGAACATGGCTGTGTAAGTGCTTGTTGCTTCTAAACTGAGGACAGATCTAATGGCCCTCGGAGCTTCTGCTGGCACACTTGGGAGAGAGTGGAAGGTTAAAGAAGACAGTTGACTGGGGAGCTGCAGGTGTGGGAGGGGGGAGTGGTGAGGAGCAGAAGGATGTGACTTCTTGCCCCCCTCTACAAACCTCAGTGTTTCAGAACGTTCAGATGTTAGTCAACTCAAGGATGCTTTGTCCAGGGGCCTCCCTGTTAGGAAAGAAGCAAACTGGGAACTGGGTCTTGAAAACCACTTCACGTTGCAAAAGAGGAACTCCTTCGTACACGCTTGGGAGAAAATGAGAGCTTTCGGGTACCTTATGTTCAAAAAACTGTGGCCCACCTCTTTTGCCCACCAGCCTTTCTGCGCTCGCTGCCAGTTCTGTTCCCCGGGCCTCTCTCTGTCTCTGCGCATTCCCAGAGCCCCAGTTCTCACTATAACCTCCCAGTGGGCGCACTGAATACTTTTGGTTCCAAAAAGAGAAGGCGAAGGATCTTTAGGATTCTAACCATGAAAACGTCTCTCTGGCTTGCAGCGACTATGGTACGATTTTCTCCAGCACAAGGAGCAGGTTTCTTTTGGCATGGAGAGGAGAAACATTGTTGCAAATGTGACTTTCTCTTGAGAACATTTAAGACACCCAGATTCCCACTTGAACTTTCTTTTGCCATGGGTAACTAACCGATTCGGTTTATCACCAGCCTACAGTTTCTCAGGCAGAAGCTTGTCTGGGAGTTGTTTCAAGCTCCACCTGGGATTTCTAGGTAGTGGTTCTCTGGAGTTTTCCATTAGTCGGTTCTCAGGATGTCAGGAGACTTGACAGTTGATTCTTCTCAAAGGAAGGCAGTCGTCCTCCCTTTGAGAAAATTGCGCTTTGCTTTATATACATACACTACACATGTGCACACACACACATGTAAGCATTTAGCTCACACGTGGTTGTACAAGGATCATTTTAGTTTTATTTCACGGTTTCTAAGCATTTTCACATAAGCCTACTTTTCCAGGCTAGCTGACTTGTTTAGGGAACTACAGACAAATATGCTAGGATCAAATATAGCTGTTCTCTCTGAGCCGGAGAAACCTTGATATTCCCCACCACTCCACTCCCATTGATAGAGGTCTTTGCTTGGGGGGACGTATGGGGAGGAGGATGTGCTTGTGGATAAAAGGGAGGAGAGACCGAAGACAATTTTAGAGGGTGACAGCATCCGCTGTCCACCAAGCAGCACATCTCAAACTAATCTCTCTCCCTCCAAAAACAAAAGCTGGCCACTCTTCCCAGTGGCCATCTCCAGATAGATCATTCATCTCCTGCATCTCTGATCTCTAGATCTCCCTGATCTAGACCAGCATCGTGGCTCACGGAAACGGCTGCCGTGACTCCGTGGGTCACCCTTCCGTTCTGTGTTCCACTCAGCAGCCAGAGTGATCCTTCTAAAATGTGTATGTGCTCATGGGACGCCCTGCTTAGAATCCTTCAATAGCAGCATCCCTTTCCTCTTTAAGAGGGGTCCAAACTGCCACTCGTGGGTTAAAAGGCCCTTCTCACCTCTCCCTGCCTCTGGTCTCGCCATCTTTCCTGTCTCCCGCACCTCTTCCAGTCCAGTCGGTCACCCATTCATCCTGAGTCTGGTTCACTTGGCCCGTGCTCCCCATCAGCCCTGCCAACACCCCCATGCACCTGCTAGCTCCTACTGGCTTTTCAAGCTTGGGCCTGGTTGTCCCTTCTCCTGGAAAGCCCTCCTCACTGGTCCCTTGCTTGCCTCTCTTGGTACTCCCATTGCCTTCCTTCAGGGTGGGGAGTCCCCCAGGGGGGAGGAGTGCTGCCTATCTTATGCTTGCCTGTCTGTAGGACCTAGCCTGGGGCCTGGCTCATAAGGCTGATATTTTAACAGTCAAAAGGAGCCTTTCTCATCCCCTCACCTGTGGCTAAGTACTCCCTGCAGGACCATGCCTACAGCCTTGAGTGGACCTGGGCGTTCAGCTGACCCGGCTGGGGTCCACCCTCCATGGACCTCCATGGATGGAGTCACCTCCTCCCTTGGCAGGACAAGAAAACTATAAAATTTCTCTGCCCCTCTACGTCCCCGATGCACTTTGGAGCTGAAGTACACTTTTCTGGAGTTAGTAGCGACTCACCTTCATGCATAACGATGCGTGTCAAATAGGAAAGACGTCCCTTTCTTTATATGGAACAATGCTGTGTCACTTAGGGGAGCCCAGAAATAACTAAGATGTCTCTAAACCAGCCTGTGTTTGAGTCAGAAGCTTGACCTCATTCAAACATCCATGAACTTATTTCCATTCTTTCAAAATTATTCGGGATACAACAGTGACTTAAGTGGCCCCCTTTCCATTTTTTGTTTCTTAAGAAGAGATTGAGTTCTCCACCTTCTCTTCCAGTGAGAACACTTTATAATTGTATGCTTTTAAAAATGGTTGCTCTTGAGTAAAGATGGTTAAGGAACTCCCTGGGAAGAACAAAAATAAATGTAAAAAAAAAAACCCAGAAAAAACTTAGTGAATATAAGGACACTGGGGAGGGAGGGAGTTCAAGGCTGATGTGCGACTCATTTCCTGTCCCCCAAAATGAAGAGAATGAGCCTTTACATCCAGCACCTTTATTTTTATGTGACGGTGACCCCAAATCAATCCTTTTAGCGGTAGATATGGGACATGCTGTTAGCTTTTCCAACAGCTTAGATCGGGTTTGATTTTTATTGTTGGTCGTTCTAAGAATTCCAATGAGGAGAAAGCTCTCGTGGGTACAGTAAATTTGCTTTTCCCCCTTTATATTTGTAGTTCATAGCAGCCTCCATTTTCCCTTTATTTTGAAAAGTACAAATGCCTTTAATCACATTAGGTGTGTTCCTTCTCCATGGACGCCGGGGAAGAGGCTCCCTTCCTTTCTCCCATAGCTCCATAATTGGAAATTTGGTAACTGCACTAAATTTTAAGTTTTGGCATTTGTATGGAACAGCCATCCATCTGCTGGCGAGACGCACTGCCCAGGGCTTTTTGAGAAATCCCTTAATAGTCCTAAACACTAATAATATTTATATACATTGAGATGAGACAAAATTTACAGCAGACTTCTGGGGCTGACCCCGGGACTCTCTAACCCTGAATTTCCTGCGTGTTCTCCCGCCTCCCAGAATCCTCGGGTTCTGCTGTGGCCAGGGGGTCTTCTGTCCCTGGAGCAGTCTCTTATTTACAGATTTTGTGCTCCAGCAAACAAGTTACCTCTCCTTTCTCCTCCCTCCCCATCATACCCCACCCTTACTCCCCTCGAGTCATCGATACATGTCTTGCTGTTTGGATCCCATACCATAAAGGAACCCCTTGATTTGTGATCCCTTTAAGAAGAATTGTTCTGCTTATAAATAACAAGATTTCACCTGATTTAAGCTTTGCTGAAATTCCTTCTGAAGGAGCTCTCCTTGATGAAACAAAAGGCTGTTTTTCCCAGCCTGTGTGCTGCTTGTGGGAAGAACTGACGGACCGTGTTTTCCACGTAACATGCGCCTTGGAAAGGGTCTCGGGGGGGACCGCTGCCCAGAGATGCCGTTGCCGTCGGAATGAGAAAATACTTTGTCAGGTTTGGGGGATTTCTTTTTCTTTCTCCTACTGGAGATGCCCAACATTTGCATGTGGACATAGCTGATTCCCAACAAGAGCACAGGGATTTTTTTTTTTTCTATGCTTTTAAATGCTCTTGAGTTTTTAGTACTCTTTAATATTAATGCCTGCCACTTAACGATCTTATATAGCGTGTTATTTAAATTATAAGTGAGGGAAAGGGGGCTTGGTGACCAGATAGTGGCCCCCGTTAATTTCTGTTGATGATCGTGAGATTTTTCATCAGTTTTCCCTTCCTCCAATCACAAAGCTCGGTGGTGGCCGATGGTGGGGACTTCAGGGCTCTGAGTGAGGGGGTGCTCGTGCCAGCATTCGAGACTGTGAACACAGGGTTCTTCAGCCAGTTTCATGTTAAGCACACGAACCTATGGGTCTGTTAATATTACAGAAACCTTGTTGGGGCCACATAACAAGGCTGTGTCTCTCCTCTCCCCTTACCTGATCCCTCTTCTGTCAGCTCGGCCCCCTCAGGTCATGGTGCCCTCTGTGCAGCTCCCAGACAACCTTTCCAATATGAAAAGCTGCCTTTGTTGCTCTTCCCCTGCCTAAAATCTCTGGTGACACCCATCACCCACCAGTTGGTGACTAGCCTCCTGCTATCTTCACGGGCACCCAGTCCTCCTGCCACAGCGACTGGATTGCCTTTACGCACATTGACGTGTGATTTCCTCCATGTTCTTCTTTATTCTTCTCCTCCTTGTCTTTCACCTTTCATCTCCAGCCTAAGCATCTCTTCAAAACCATCCCTGATGCCCAGGGCGCGCCATGAACCTGCACTCGACCCTGTACTTCCCTGGCATATCGCCCATTCCTCGAGGGCGGGGTCTGGCACGCAGGTGTGGGATGTTGCTGAATAAACACTTGCTAAATGCATCGACAACCGGCGGGTCAATGGACTTCTGTTCCCGTTACTACTTTAAAAACCTGAACTAAAAGACACACAATGTATTTGTTTCCTTAGATCTTGAGCCTTGAGGTTAACCTCCATACGGGATAGATTTGAAATTAAATAGTCACGGAATCTATTTGATAATATTAGATGTGTTCAGGTATGAGATCTGATGGGAGAGAATGTGCTCGTATGTGTGTGTGTGTGTGTGTGTGTGTTTGTGTACCTTTACTACAAATACGCTAGAGTTGTAAATTCAAATTAGTGTCACCCTCCTCAAGATGATCACCCGGGTGGACAATATATGTATCGCCACATTTTTGCAACTCCTATCTGTAACACCTACTTTTTCAGGGTGCTTAGAGATACTTACTCCTTGTTATTTATTGTGTAGCTTAGTTTCTGGAAATAGCCAGAAGTCATTGAGGCAATTCTGGTAAACAGAAGTGATACAAACCAACGGGAATGGTTTTCTTATTTGCTTGTAAGTAGCTCTGAAAGTCTGTCTCAGTTGGGTGTAATGAACAGCAGGCACATATATAGGACAAAAATTTATTTCTCTCTCTAGAAAAAGCCAGGTCTAGAGGTAAGCAGTACAGGGTTAGCCTTTTGGCGGACCAAGATCCTTTTATCTTACTCTACCTTCTTAGTGGGCTACCTCATGAACAAGATGGCTGCTGGAGCATGATGCATTGCTCCTACATTCCAGCTGGCAAGGAGGAAGGGCACACTCACTGTTTTTAAGGCATCTTCAAGTAACTACTAACCAAAAAAGTTTTCTTATATCTCACTGGCTAGGACATACATTACTTCTAGCTACAAGAGAGGCTAGGAGATACAGTATCTAGCTGGGTAGCCAAATGCCCAATTAAAAATCAAGGTTCTATTATCAAAGTAGATAAAAAGAATAAATAATGGAAAGCAACCTACGGTCTCTGCAAAAGGATAATTTCAAAGGAGAAACTTGCAAAATTATTTTAAGAAGCTTGACAGTATCATGAGAATGTATCTGTTTTCTTCAGAGGTGACAGTGTTCATTTGAATGGCCAAGTTCTGATGTTCGTTTTTAAATTCACCTTTCCACAGTAAAATAGGAACTCTTGGGTGCAGTTAGTGGGGTGTAAATTGGTAAAAACTTTCCAGAAGATAGTTTGACCTGGTGAGGTCAATTCTGGAAATTGATCCTAAGGAAATAATTAAGATTTCTCATGAAGATCGCAGTGTTCATTGTAATAATAAAATGTCAGGAGTAAAGGAAATGTCTCATAGTAGGAGACAGGTTATAACTTACACTATACTGTGAGATGAAATGTAGCTGTTAAGTGATTATGGAATTTACAGTATATTATACCAAAAAAAAAAAAAATGGTTTCAGGATGGCTTGTTCCTTTTTTTTAGATATTTATATGTACATGCTCATGCATAGAAAGGGACCTGGGGCCGGGCGTCTGGACAGTTCAGTGGGTTAAGCCTCTGCCTTCAGCTCAGGTCATGATCTCAGGGTTCTGGGATCGAGACCCACATCAGGCTCTCTGCTCGGTGGGGAGCCTGCTTCCTCCTCTCTCTCTGCCTGCCTCTCTACCCACTTGCGATCTCTGTCTGTCAAATAAATAAATAAAATCTTAAAATCTTAAAAAAAAAGGGGGAGGGTCGGGGCACCTGAGTGGCTCAGTGGGTTAAGCCTCTGCCTTCGGCTCAGGTCATGATCTCAGGGTCCTGGGATCGAGCCCCGCATCGGGCTCTCTGTTCAGCGGGGAGCCTGCTTCCCCCTCTATCTCTGCCTGCTGCTCTGCCTACTTGTGATCTCTCACTCTCTCTGTCAAATAAATAAATAAAATCTTTTAAAAAAAAAGGGGGGGGAGGGGGGACCCACATGAAGTTATTGCTAAAGGGGGTATTTGGGGCAGATGGACTAGACGTCCTATATATTTTCATTTATCTGTGATCTCTGATTTTTTTTTAGCACATATTTTGTTTATAAGGAAAACAGTAATAGAATCTTCACTAAATAATATATGTCAGATTCAATAATATACATATTTAAATAATTTTGTTTTGTTTCCCAGCTCAAGAAAAAGTAGGAAACATATAATATAAACCAGATTTCATATTTGGTTGATTTATACTTTATTTGCTAGTGAGGCTAACAGCCCCACAGAGTGTGATCATTACATCGTTGTTATGGAAATAAATGCCAGCTCATCTACTTGGGATATGAATTGTGGATCTCTGCTTTTTAGACACTGCTTCCAGTAAAGTTTGGCAGAGTGGCTCAAAGGAGATGGTTTCTAATATGCTATGAGTGACTCCTCTGGGCTCAGAGACACTCTCCACTGCCCCCCTTTTTTTCTTATTTGAGAATAACAGACGCAGGGACTTGGTGTTATAATAGGTTAGGCTCTGGGAATAAGTTAATACCATCATTTTTGGGGAGCAAGAACTTTGACATAGAAACGGACACAAACTTTTCCTAAAGCCATTTTGTAAACCCAAATAGTATCACCTTTAATATTCCAGTTCATCATTTTTAAAACAAACGATTTTTTGAATGATTTAAAAATACTTGTAATAATATATATAATAAAATAATTTTTTAAGTAATCATTTCTTCACACTAAGGCTTTTCAAGGTATTTCATAGAACATGGTCATAATGCGGAGGAACAATACATCATGCCTTTAAAAGGAATAATACGCCTTATTGTTCCCATTGGGCTACTGCATTATCATGTTGGCCTCAGGCAAAGCTCTCATATGGATATTACTACCCCCATTGTATAGATGTATAGATGTGAAAAGAGAGGGTCAAGGTCAGAGAAGCTAATGACTCCTCAGGAGTACACAGAGAGGAAATAAGAGAGGCCGAACTCAAAACGCGGGGTATTTTCTCCCTGCCTTAATGAAACTGTGACTAGGGTCTGTAATACTGTCATTGCAAGTCTGCCGCGGGCTACAGAGCCCTGGGAAGCTCCGTTTGGGGATATCGTGGGTGCGTGGGCGGGCGGCGAGTGGGTGGTTGACCCGATCTGGTCCAGGGTGGCCAGTGACCCAGGACAAAGCAGGCCAGGCCTGGAGGAGGCAGTCCAAACCCGATCTCTCAGTCTCATCTGCTGTCCCCTCTGCCCCCACAGTGTGCCCGAGCGCGTGCGGGAAGCGCGCATGCACCGAGAACAACGAGTGCTGTCACCCCGAGTGTCTGGGCAGCTGCAGTGCGCCCGACAACGACACGGCCTGCGTGGCCTGCAGGCATTACTATTACGCCGGCGTGTGCGTGCCCACCTGCCCGCCCAACACCTACCGCTTCGAGGGCTGGCGCTGCGTGGACCGCGACTTCTGCGCCAACATCCCCAATGCCGAGAGCAACGACTCCGAGGGGTTCGTCATCCACGACGGCGAGTGCATGCAGGAGTGCCCCTCTGGCTTCATCCGGAACGGCAGTCAGAGGTCAGTCATGCAGCCCCCCACCATGGCCCCCAATACCCCCAGCCCCGCCCAACAACTCCCCCCTTCCCCCCCTTCCCCCCCGCAACCACAAAATAAAATGCATTTGTTTTATATTGTGTCTTAGAAGTGTACTGCCAAGCCACTTGAAGTTAAGTACGTGGCTTGCTGTGCTGGTCTAGGTACGTGGAGGTCACAGTCTCCCCTCCCTGCACTCACTAGGTTGCCTGCTAAGCAGGTGTGGGGTAAACCCGGGAGGACAGTACATTTAGGTTGTCCTTTCCCTGGTACCACCCAGCACCAGCTCTCTGAAGTCTTGGAGAGTGGTGGAGAGAAGAGAAGCCCAGCCCCAAACAGCGTCCTTGAGGCAGCCGGCAGGTCAGTCTGTTAGCACAAACTCTATCCTGTGCCTGCCCTAGCTGCCATGAAGAGTAACCAGGAGCTCACAGTAACCTGTTTTCCATTAGCACCTGTTCCTCTCTCTCTCTTTTCCTCAACTGTGCCCTTGTCTCAGTTTTTTCTGCCTCTCTCGTTTTCTGTCCTGAACATTGAGACTTTGCTTGGGACGCAAAGGTATTCTTTACAGCAAAAAGCATCCCTCTGGTGTATGTGGGCTGGACTCCTGTAAATTTGTTTTTGGTTTATGGTTTTTTTTTTTTTTTAATTTATTTTTTTTTTTTAAGATTTTATTTATTCATTTGACAGAGAGAGATCACAAGTAGGCAGAGAGGCAGGCAGAGAGAGAGGAAGAAGCAGGCTTCTGAGCAGAGAGCCTGATGCGGGGCTCGATCCCAGGACCCTGAGATCATGACCTGAGCCGAAGGCAGCGGCTTAACCCGCTGAGCCACCCAGGCGCCCCTGGTTTATGTTTTTGAGAAGGCAGTAGTGGCATTGTTTTAAAATACGGAACTGTAGCCCTGGAATCGAAAGACCAGAGGTTTGGGGTCGTTCTTCCCTCCTCTAGGTAGAGCAGAGAACTTTGAGGAAAGAACAGTTCAGTCGCCGTGGGCCAAATGCTTCCTTCATCTTCAAACCAAAGATGAAACTCCCATTCTCTCCCAACATTAGACACAGAGCAACTTTCCATCTGTTGTCTCGTCTCTACTGTTATAATAGTAAAAATTATTCTAAATACTTTTTATTTTTTATTTTTTTTTTAAAGATTTTATTTATTTATTTGACAGAGAGAAATCACAAGCAGGCAGAGAGGCAGGCAGAGAGAGAGGAGGAAGCAGGCTCCCCGCTGAGCGGAAAGCCCGATGTGGGGCTTGAACCCAGGACCTGGGATCATGACCTGAACCGAAGGCAGCGGCTTAACCTACTGAGCCACCCAGGCGCCCCTCTAAATACTTTTTAAAAGCGAAGTGTCCAAGGACTCCCAAAGGACTGTAAAGTGCAAATGCCACCCAGAATAAGTCTACCGCATTTTACTCAGTTTATTGGTAGCCTTAGAACTTACGAGGGCTTTCCCAGGACCCTGGGCCATGCCTGGAACCCAGATGAGGCTCAGCCATGGCTCCTCCTGGGAGCGGGAGAGAGATGGGACAGCTGGTGCATGAACGGGGGGTGGTACCATCTTTTGTCCTGGGGATACACTGTCCTGTGATGTAGTGGGGGCCAGCAAGAGGGGACTGCTGTGCATTTCAGCGGTCTTTCTCCCATGGCAGTGCATTTTCAAAGAACTGAGCTGTTTTTTTCCCTATCCATTCTTTTTTTTTCCCCCTATCCATTCTTATAGTCTGTTCAAAGCTACAGATATATCTCTTCTGTTTTAAAATAAAACACCCTGAAGAAAGAATAAATACCAACCTTTAAGACCTATTTGACACTGAGTTTAAAATATTTATTAATACCGTTTGTACCCTCGCTGTACCCGAATGGATTCAAGGAAGCTTGCTCTATAAACATGTAATCAGAGCACTTCCTTAGGAAAACATTTTTAAAGGGCTAGATGATTCCTAGACATTTTAGCAAAGGTGTTTGGTTCAGAAATTGCTGTTTGCATAAAACATCGGGGAAAGCTAAACATACACTTGACATTACGACCCAGAAGTCACACTTGTGGACACTCCTCCCAGAGAAATGAAAATGTATGTCCACGTAACAACATGTACACAAGTGTTCACGGCAGCTGCGTGCGTAATAGCCAAAGACAAAAGACAACTCAGATGTTCTAGGGAAATGGTTAGACAGACTGTGGTACATCCATGCTGTGGACTATTATTCAGCTGGAAAAAAAGAGCAAACTGTTGAAATACACAACGGCTGGGGGCAGATCTCAAGGACATTATGCTGTGTGGGGGGGAAAAAAAAGGTGATCTCAAAAGGTCCCATACTATAGAACTACATTTATATAACAGGCTCAAAATGACAACATTGCTGGGATGGAGGATAGATTAGTAGTCAGGAGGACGGAGTTAGGGATGTGAGGATAGGAGGTAGCTCTGTGGGAGATCTTCCTAAAGTACTCCGTATCTTGCCGGGGTGAAGATCACAAAAGGGATATAAGGTGACACGGAATTATGCATTCATTGTACCAGTGTTCATTTCCTGGTTTTGATATTCCATTTATAGTAATATAAGATGTTGCCATCTGGGATGCAGGGGGAAAGTACACTTTGTAACTTTTTGTGAGTCTGTGTTTCAGGATAGAAAGTTTTTTTTAAAGAAGGAGGGTGGAGGTATTACATGGTGTGTAGATAAGTTAGAATGAAAGACCAAAAAAACAACAAAAAAAGTGGAGACAGGAAGCTGTTACCCATAGTGGAAATAAGAAGGTTGCGTATGATGTTCTAGAAAAGAGAAATCTCCCCTTCTGTGCTTGGCCCAGTTCCTTGGGAAACCTTGCCTAGCATTCTCCCCATAAGAAATAGGAAAAGAGGGCGCCTGGGTGGCTCAGTGGGTTAAGCCGCTGCCTTCAGCTCAGGTCATGATCTCAGGGTCCTGGGATCGAGTCCCGCATCGGGCTCTCTGCTCAGCAGGGAGCCTGCTTCCCTCTCTCTCTCTCTGCCTGCCTCTCCATCTACTTGTGATCTCTCTCTGTCAAATAAATAAATAAAATCTTAAAAAAAAAAAAAAGAAATAGGAAAAGAGCAAGAAAATTTTGTTTACCTGTAAGTTTGTAAACAAAACAAATCCCTGCATCTCTGCCTTAGATAGGCAGTAAGGTTTCATTAAAACAAAACAACACAAAAGCTTTCATGTAAGCTAACACACACTGTTTCCTTCAATGTTTTTTATTTATCTTCACAAAGCTTAAAAGATCATTTAAGAACAATAATGACAATACACCTGGCTCTCCAATTCGCCGTCCTATTTATTTTACACACGCACACACACACATACACACACACCCAATAAGGTGGTAGCCTTTGTTTGGAAATCAACCCAACTTTGATCCTCGGTCTGTGGTTCAGCAGCCAGAGTAGCGTTCTGTCCGCCGTTTCGTAAATGAATGGTATATAAGCAGGAGAAGTGCCAATCTTGCTCCCTGATCCCTGACTCCTGACGGTCCTGCAGCATGTGTGGGATAGCACTGGAAATGGGAGTTTATTACAAAGTAACGGAAGTTCCTTGCTTTCAGCGCACATGCCGCGAAAACAACATTCCGATCAATTTACGAGTTTCTGCAAAACACTGTCAAGAAATAATTTCAGTTGTACATTAGCAAGAAAATAAGGGCTGTGTGTTCTTCCCCATGCATTTTGGAATTACTTGCTGGGTTTTGCTGGGATGCCTTGACTGCGAGAGTGAGACTCCCGTTAGTGGCAGAGACCTCACGGTCCCTTTCCTGGTCCTTGTCCAGTCTCCCAGCTTCTCCCCCAGGGTGTGCCAGGCAAGGCGGCATTAGAGAGCGGCCCCATTTTTCCTCGGGAGCCACCACTGTGTCCTTTCTTCAAGGCTGTTTTTCCCACATGGAACCAGCTGGCTCCCCAGCCGACAGCCTCTGATACACACATGCCTCAAGGATGCATCACATATTTTGTCTGGAAACAAGAGGCACGCTTTTCCTTTGTAGGCTCTTTCTTCTTTTGGTTGCAGTTTGAATGGCTGATCCTGGAGGGGTGGCTTTGGGATGAGAAACGGTGTGCCCACTTGAACCCTTCCCAACATTTGTTTTTGGTAATGTGTACTGCACAAACAACTTAGAATAAAAGCGTGTCTTCATGATTTTTTTTTTCTTAACTCAAGAAGCCTGACTCAGTTCTCCGTGTTTTTGGTTGATTTTTTATCTTCACCAGCATGTACTGCATCCCTTGTGAAGGTCCTTGCCCCAAGGTCTGCGAGGAAGAAAAGAAGACAAAGACCATTGATTCTGTTACCTCTGCTCAGATGCTCCAAGGATGCACCATCTTCAAGGGCAATTTGCTCATTAATATTCGCCGAGGCAGTAAGTATCCCGTCCCCCCCTGGAAACAGGTGGCCGTCCCCCCCACTCCAAAAAGGTGGTGGGACCACTTGGTTTTCTTTGGTTGACTTGCTGTTCCTTCCCCTCCATGACTCATACCTGAAACCTGGGCCTGGAAAAAACAGCATGGGGCATAAGCCTCGTGCTCAATGTGTGTTTTTTCGAGTTTCCCTCAAAGATTAAAAAAAGAAAAAAGAAAAAACCAGATTGAAAGGCAGTCTATTTTGCAGCTCCTGGCTCGGTATTTATTCACGCCCAGGATCATGGCTCATCTTTCTGTGAGGCCCGTCTCACGCAGGAGATGCACATCCCAGCACACACCAGCCCCAGAAGAGGCTGGGGGATCAAAAGTGTCATTCAGCAGCCGCCAGCTGGAGCCAGAGCCACACGGCTTCAAGCCCAAAGAGGTCTGGTTACCTGGGAGGTGTTGAGGAGACTGTGCAAAGGGAAGAAGTTAATGATACCCCTTTAAAATTTTATTAAGTCCAAAGAGTGGTTAATCTCCAAATTTACTTTGGAGAGCAAAAATAAAATAAAATAAAAATAAAATACTAGGGTGTGTCATCCCGTATTTAAAGCTTCGATCCTCACCCCTGTAGGATCGTCGGGATTTGTAGTAGACGGCATTCCTGGTGATTGCGTGTGTGCAAAAACATTACTCGTGGACTTATTCTGTTATCTTTTCACTTCTGATCTTTAACTGACAATTGCTTTCTAGATTTAAATTCTCCACCACTAGGACCACTCAGTCAAAGTATCTATGATAGTTTCATAATCTAGAATAAAAATCATAAGAAGACCTTGAGGTTGAAAGGATTTTTTTTTCCCCCTAAATCCTTTTGTGGAGAGATTTTTGCAGGTTGATTAGGGTGGGGTGGGAAATGGCTGATTGATTTATTCTGTGGATTTACTTCTCCTTAATACTGTTTGGTGAGCGAGCCGAGCTCTTACGGCTTAGAGATGGCAGAAACACGTTTGCGCTCAGTCCTTTTGGATCATTTGGTTCTCCTCATTTTCCAGAACCCCTTTCAGCATTCCACCACAGAAATAACTTTGCTTCCACGTGGCTAGAATTCTCTTACCCTCATGGTGTTCTACAGTTTTGTTCCTGGGGCACCTGGGTGGCTCAGTGGGTTAAGTGTCCCGACTCTTGATCCCAGCTCATGTCTGGATCTCAAGGTCATGAGTTTGAACCTGGCATTAGGCTCCTCACTGGGTGTGGGGCCTACTTAATAAATAAATAAATGAATGAATGAATGAATGAATGATGAGGTTTTATTCCTTTTGTTCTTATTAGATTTCTTAATTTTTGAAAAGATGCCCTCATTCCTAGAACATACCCTTTAAGCACCTAAACCTCCTTTTTTTTTTCTTTTAAATTTTCATATCCTGAAGGTAAGAATTTAATCCATGAATTAAATCCATGAAGGAGTGGAATTTAAGAAAGAATAAGTACATATTCATGCATGGTGATGAAATGTGTCTTCTGGTGTATGTCCAATGGAAGAAATCACCTGGGTACAGGGGAATAAGACATCTCACTGGAAAGGGCATCCCCAGCCTCGACTCAAGACAGGCATCCATCCTACCCTGCATTTAAAGTTCAGGGTCTTTTTCTTGAAATATCCACCACAGGCAACTTCTGGTGTTTGTAACTTGAATTTCTCCTAGAAAACCATTAAACTCTACAGTAAGCATAGCCCCCAGCCCTCCAAGACAAGATCCTTATTGTTTTATTTTTATCAATTCAAAGCAAAATAGAACCTCTCATTAAGCCTTCAACAAATCATGTGCAATAAAATCCCATTAGTTGGACCATACCCAACGGATTATAGTATTTATTGTAATTTTGGCATAAGTTGAACCAAAGTTGATGTTCCTTTTTTTTTTTTTTTAAACTATGAGGAAAAGACAGGCTAAACAGGATGATGGGAAATACAGTGTGTATAGATTACATTGTTTTCACACACATAGTAGTAGCAACTATTTCTCAAACTGTCCTCTCGTTACGAGGATCAGATGTGCGCATTATAGAAAACTCAGAAGCCCAGAAACGAATTTTGAAAAATCAACAGCAGATAACCTGGTGTGTTAATATTTTGGTGTGTTTTCTCCCAGTCTTAGTAAGACGGACTCTTTAAATATAGATCCCTGTATCTTAGGAACTGGAAATGCAGCAAAGACAGTTCCTAATGAGACCAAGAAAATGTTGTTTATTCAGTCATGCCCTTGTACTGTGGAGGCAGTGCTGTCTGTTGACAGAGCGTATTAAAAGACGTTCCCTAGATTTGTCAGCCTTAGCTAATTGGCAGTCTGGTATTTATGATTTTACATTTGGTTAATCAGCCTGGGAGCTACAGTACCCGGCCTTCTAGAAAGTCTCCTTCCCCTGCCTTGGAGGGGGGCCCTGTCCCAGGAGAGGTCGTTGAAAGTCAAGGCCAGGGAGGTACATTTTTGTCAAGGATGGCGGGTCCTGTGCCAGCAACCTGAGTCTCTCAGAGGCACCAAGAATCGGCATGGAATCATTCTCCTGACGTGTTGGCGAGAAACCGAGTGGGTCATCCTCGCACGACATGAACGCTCACTAACATGGCCCCCTCCTCTCACAGATAACATTGCCTCAGAACTGGAGAACTTCATGGGGCTCATTGAGGTGGTGACAGGCTACGTGAAGATCCGCCATTCTCACGCCTTGGTCTCCTTGTCCTTCCTAAAAAACCTTCGCCAGATCTTAGGAGAGGAGCAGCTCGAGGGGTAAGTGCTCCAGATTTCATGGGCTGATGTGCTCCTATTACAGACTAAGTCGCATGATTTCAAAACTCCACGTTACTAAGGGGACTCTTTCTTATTACAAAGATGAAAGGAGGAAGCCAAGGGAAGGCCACTGTCCCCTGCATGATGGCCCGTCCCCTTGGGCAGAGTCCCGTGCAGCCATGATTCTCCATCCTTGGGAGATTGCTGTTCTGGAAAATGGCATTGTGACCCGTCAGTCAAGGGCTATGTATCTGATGTGACTGTGGAAAGAGCAGAAAGGGGTGCTTTGGGGGACCCTCTGTGCCAAGAACAACAGGAATGGGTCTCAGATGCTTAGCCCTCAGATGCTTAGCCCTCTGTCATCATTGACATGACTCTTATCCCCAGAATGCTATACTATGTAAAATCATTCCATCTTTTAAAATACAGGAGTGCCTGGGTGACTCAGTCAGTTGAGCATCCAACTCTTAATTTCAGCTCAGGTCGTGATCTTAGGGTCATAGGATCGAGCCCCGCATCAGGCTCCTCACTGAACACGGGTTCTGCTTGTCCCTCTCCCTCTGCTCCTCCCCATCCCCCTTCTCTCTCAAATAAGTAAATAAATAAAATCTTTAAAAAAAAAAAAGAAAAGAGAAGAAAATACAGTTGACCCTTGAACAACATGGTTTGAATTGTGCAGGTCTACTTAGACATAATTTGGTTTGGTTTGGTTTGGATAAATACAGTATAGGACTGTAAATGTATTTTCCTTATTTTTTTTTTTAAATAATATTTTCTCCAGCTGACTTCACTATAAGGATGCGGTATATCATGCATATAACATACAAAATACACGTTAGTCAGCTGTTACTGTAAGACTTCTGGTCAGCAGTAGACTCTTAGTAGTTAAGTCTGGAGGATGTCAACAATTCTATGTCAGTTGGCGATTGTGCAGAGTGTCCCCACCCAAACCCCCACATTATGGGGTAAACTGTATATTGGCACGGAAGAGATTTGGAGGAGTATGGATAGCTCATTTTGTTATAAAAGAAATCCTAATGGACAAAACTGTTTAACTGATGAGCCTGTCAGATTTGCACACTGGTAGAATTTTCACCTTCTGCAGAGATGAGCTTCACGATAGGGGTTTTAAACTAACCAGAGGCTTTTCAGCACAGGACAGATAAGAGCTGGTGCTTGTTGCTATAGTTTCTGTCCAGCAGTTGTCCTCTGGGTACCTCGCATATACACCTTTCTCTTCATGCTCCCTTTAAATACAGCTCTTGTCTGGCTTTAAGCTTTCAAATAAAAGCAGACATCCATTAATGAGCGAATTCCTTCCAAAGAGAATTTGGGGAAATAATTTAGGGAAGAAACAGGTGGGAAGGTCATGGGAAAGGTTGTCCTTGCTGATTTATCTTCCCCGACTCGGTAAAGTTACCCCATAAGGGTTTCTTTACAGTCTCCCTCCTTTTCTCAGACTAACTCTTGGTCAGTCTCAAATTCTTAAAATTTCCTCCTCTGATAATACAGCTAAAGAGTGAGGACAGCTCTTCATTCCCTCCTTGAAAAGCACACTGTCCTCCCCACTGGGAACACTGATTCTCTAGGAAGAAAATTTCTTTCTCCTTGCAGCTCTGGGGAGGCTGCCACCATGCCCAGCCCCCGAGTATCGCAAATCACTTAACATGGATGGCATGCTGGGGCTCTGCATTTTGAGGTGCTGGTTCTCGTTTGTTGTATTAAAATTTTAAAGTGGATGTTAGCATGGTTTTTTTCCCCCTCTCTCTCCAGGTAGGTTTGTTTCTGGAATCCCTCGTGTTGGAAAACACCTTTTTTGGGCTCAGGGGAGCAGGTCAGGATCTGCAACTTTTCCTGCTGTTTAACGATACACTTTTTCTTTTTCCAGGCTGAACAAGTGATAGACATAGAGGGGAAAACTGGAAGGAGAACTTAAAATTTTTTTTAAAGATTTTATTTATTTATTTGAGAGAAATAGAGGGGAAGGGAGGAGCAGAGGGGGAGGGAGAGAAAAAGGGAGAGGATCTCCAGCAGACTCCGCATTGAACCCAGAGCCCACATCAGGGCTCGATCTCGCAACCCTGAGATCATAACCTGAGCTGAAACCAAGAATCCCATGCTTCGACTGAGCCACCCAGGCACCCCAAGAATTTAATTTTTATGAAGAATTATTACATGATGGGATTACCTTTTAGCCATGTGTTAACTGAAAGTATTACGCCCTTCTATGGAGCTGAGAACTAAGACAGGACTTTTATTTGCATGGATATTTAACGTACATTTCTCATCATCTGAAACTTGTATAAAACCAGATGTCCCAATTGGGAACACTTTAAGGATGCCTGCCATTGCTCAGGTGTTTGGAACTTCTCCAAGCTCAAGTACACTCCAAGCTCCTTCCGTGCCGTGAACATTTTAGATGACCAGGGAGGGCAGATGGGCCTTAGGTTTTCATACCCTGCTGCTGATCAGGGGGCCCTGCAGCACTGAGGATACTGTCCTGCCAGCCTATTCCCTCCTACATGCTCTATGTTTAGCTGGGGTGCTGGAGAATCTTGCTTGTCTGGATGGGAGTTGGGTTCTCTCACCTCCCTTCCTTACCCAGGATTAAAAGAGGTAAAGGCCATTCTCACTTGTGATGAACGCCCCCACAGTTCTTTGGATCGGAGGTGACCAGTAGCAACAACTCCGTTCTTTATTGTGCATCCTCAGACTCAGGAAAGACACTAAGTCCCAACCCTTGACCAGCTCTCCTCACTCCTGCAAGGAGGGAAGAGTCAGAGAGAAGCAGAGAAGAAAGGAATAAGATAGATTCATGCCAACAACAATGCAAAGCAGAACTTGCAGGGAGCTACGAGGGAAAGAAAAGGAATGTGCCATGGGCATGAAGAAGAGGCAGAGAATCTGATTAAGAAGATCCCACAGGGGGCGCCTGGGTGGCTCAGTGGGTTAAGCATCTGCCTTCGGCTCAGGTCATGATCTCAGGGTTCTGGGATTGAGCCCCGCATCGCATCGCATCGGGCTCTCTGCTCAGCGAGGAGCCTGCTTCCTCCTCTCTCTGCCTGCCTCTCTGCCTACTTGTGATCTCTCCCTCTCTCTCTGTCAAATAAATAAAATCTTAAAAAAAAAAAAAATCCCACAGGTTTTCAAGAAGAGGTAGCATTTGAGATGGGCCTTGAAGGGTTTCCAGAAACACTCAGAAAGCGGAGCGTGGAGAAGGCAGTTCAGGATAGAGCAGTCAGAGCAAAGGCAGCGAGTTGGGGCGTCCTGGGACCTGTTTGGCAAATAATGCTGGAGAGGTAAGTGGTATTAGAATTACGTAAGGTGTTATGCACCCGGGTGTGGAGGTTATAATTTAGGTAGGCAATGGAATGCAGTCAAGGCTTTTGAGCTGCAGGAGTGTTAACAAAGCCACCTGGACATTTCATTTCTGTGAGTCTTTGGTTTAAGCCAAGATAACTTTTATCCCAGTGGTTCCCAGACTTTGACGTTAGAACCATCTTGGGTGGGACTAGGTTTAAAAAAAAAAAAAAAAAAAAGTCCTAATAACCCAAAATGCACTCCCAGTTCAGTCAGAATGTCTGGGGGCAGGATCCAGGCATCACTGATTTTTCTTAAAAATCCAAAGTAGTTTCACTGTGTAGCTGAGATTAAATATCACTGCTGTGTCCCGTTATTTCTTCTTCTCGTATGTGAATCCCCAAAGCTCTTTGCCTTTTTTCCTAGATATTTAATTGTCACACCATTGCCTTTAAGTACTATTTTTCTTGATCTTCTACAGGCAGTGAAAACGTAAGTTAGCGCCTCCGTTTGGTTCAGTAGGATGGGAGTCTTAGAGCATTTTTTTTTAAGATTTTATTTATTTATTTGTCAGAAAGAGAGAGAGAGAAAGCACACAAGCAGGAAGAGAGGCAGGCAGAGGCGGAGAGAGAGGCAGGCTCCTGCTGAGCAAGGAGCCCAATGTGGGACTCGATCCCAGGACCCCGGGATCATGACCTGAGCCGAAGTCAGCGGCTTAACCCACTGAGCCACCCAGGCGTCCCGAGCATTTTGTTTTGATGGGGAATTCAGAGTGCTGGGTTCCTTGGCATCCGACCACCTTGGCTTTCCAAACTGGAACTGGGACCTGCCTCCAAGTCCCCTGAGCAGCCCAGACCCCTGAGTCACGTCCAGAGCATGACATTTAAGCGCTATAGCTAGAGTAGAGCTCTAGTCTATATCCAGAGCAAGCCGGCTTCGTAATCGAATTTCCAGGGTGGTGTAAGAGGTAGGCAGGATCACGTTCCAACGTTCCAGTGGCTGGAGAATGGGCCCCAGACGGCATCAGGCGGTCATCAGTTTGTCCCTAAGAACTAAGACATCTGGGTTCCCTAGAGGATGCCACTCAGTCTGTGTAATGTGATGTGTTTCTAGAGTAATAACCTTGGACATTAAGAAAATCCAGGTTTTTCTGCTGTTTAAGAAGGAAGTGGATTTTGTAACACACATGTATAAAATTTCTAGAAAATGACTCATTTTTAAGCCCTTGAATAGAAAACTGGATATTTAGGGGCGCCTAGGTGGCTCAGTGGGTTAAGCCGCTGCCTTCGGCTCAGGTCATGATCCCAGGGTCCTGGGATCAAGTCCTGCATCGGGCTCTCTGCTCAGCGGGAAGCCCGCTTCCCTTCCTCTCTCTCTGCCTGCCTCTCTGCCTACTTGTGATCTCTCTCTGTCAAATAAATAAATAAAATCTTAAAAAAAAAAAAAAAGAAAAGAAAACCGGATATTTATGTTATCTGGACTGTTCCTTGAGGTGAACAGCCTCGAAGTGAACCCTTCTTAGGGCATGAGACAAAGAAAGAGGTAAAATTTCGGATTCTTTGGTACCACCAAGGATCATTGCCCCCAAAAGCCTAAAAGCAGATGGAGGTAATAGGGTTCTAAGACTAGAAATTCTTGGGTACATTTGGGCATCTCTATGCTCATGACCCCAGCCCTTGACTTTGCAACACTTGGTGCTTCATTCTACCTTCCTGCAACTCTAAGATTATGTTGCAACAGAGCTGCGTGTTAATACTTCCCTGGGACTTTTAAAAAGACTCAACCATGTGACTCACCATTTCCAGGCTCTACCCAATCTCTTCCCAAGAGAAATGAAAACATGCCCACGCAAGACTTGAATGTGAATGTTCATAACAATATTATTCACTTGAGCCCCCTCCTGCCCCCCCCCAAAAAAAACCCACAGGAAACAATCCAGATATCCATCAACAGATGAGTGGATAAACAAAATGGGGTGCGACGGAATAGTACTGTGACAATGATATAACAACACAGGTGAACCTCAGAAAGGTTAAGCTAAGTGAAAAAAAAAAAAAAAAAGCCAACACAAAGGGCTACACATAGTATGATTCCATTAGTTTCTAGCAAAAGCAGGACTACGGAGACAGAAAGCAGATTGGCGAGGCTGGGGGCAGGATTAGAGCCTGATCACCATTGCAGCGAGGGAAACTTGACATCGTGGAAGTGTTCAGAAACTGCATAGTGGTGCTGGTGGGACAGCTGGATGTATTTACTGAAGCTCGTGGCTCTGTATCCTCAGGGTGGGTACAATTTTTGGTAGGTAAATTATACCTCGGTTAAGCTATTTGGAAAACCCTCAAAGAGGAAACATTTTCTGAGTTTCTCTTTGGTACCTGGTGCCACTTGAATGTAGATCCCCAGCCTTGCCGAACCACCAAGGTTGGTGTAAATATTGGATTTGAAGGAGATTGGACGTGGTGTGAGCATCTGCGAAAAAGCCAAATCCTGGATCTGTTGCAGATTTATAGGATGCTGGAGACAGCCCTGTGTGCTGGGTTCTGATGCCCCCTAGAGACAGCCGGAAAGAGTCCATGCTTTCTCCTCTGAGAAGCGAAAGGGAATCATCAGTTGTGTTATTTGCAGATTTTTTTTTTTTCCCAGTTTGTTAGTAAGGACTGAAGGGGAGTGAGGTGAGGGGGTTGGGATATCCCTTCCTACCCCCATCTTCTGGACTCCCAGCCTTCCACTACCACTGCTCCTGGGCTGGGAGAAGCCAAATAAATATGTTTTCTAGCGTTGTTGCTTTAGTAAGTGGTGGAGATGTCACTCAGACCCTTTGACCTTTGGATTCTCAAAAACGATGCTCCAAACCCCAGCTCTGGGGTCGTCTTCTATGCACCGTGCCAATCCCCAGCACTTTCACTTTCCTCTGCTTCCACACCCTTCCTGCCCTTCATCAGAGCAGGTGGGGAGGTGGGTGGTTGTTGATAAATCAGAGGTAAGATAACCCCAAGCCTGGAGCCATCCATAAAACACCTCTGCGTATAGTGTACAGTAGGCATCCAGAAGATCCACACAGATATCCTCACGGAAATGACCGACAGCTTTTAACTTACCTCAGTTGGTCTACCTCCTATCAGACGCCCCCTCCCCCAACCCAAGTACAGAAACAAACATCTTTTGCCTCACTAAGAAGGCTGGGAGTCAATACCAAGGTCTGTAAAACCCAGGCATCTGTGTAAGCTACAGAAAAAATAAACAAGTTAAATTTTAAAATATTTTCTGAATGTAAAGGCAGGAAGTTTAGGAACAATTAGGAAATCACATTTATTGAGCAACTGACTTGTATAGTCATTTCCTTTAGGAGACAATGAGAAGGGGTGTGTGTGTGTGTGTGTGTGTGTGTGTGTGTGTAATGTTCAGACAGGTCTCTGCCTTTTGCCATCTCTTAATTGTCACCTGATCATGGAAGGGGAATTTGGGGGGAGCTAGGCCCCAGCCCAGGGTTGGAAAAGCAAGAACAGTATTGACAGGCAGCTCATGAATGGCTTGGTTATTATTCTGATGAGAGTTTTATTTTTGTTTTTCTGTCGCTCACAGAGGCTCCATAACGCCTGGGTTTTATTGATACTGGTATCCTGGCTCCAGGCCTTCTCAGTGTTGTAAAAAAAAAAAAATGTTTGTGTTTACTGTAAAAAGATAATCTTCCTTTTCAAAGTGATTAATCACACACAAAGAATTTCAGTGGGCCTGCCATTCATTTGTCAAATTCCTGATTTATAATTCATGCTTCCTCCCATGGGAAGAAGCATGTTTTGTTCAGGAGGTATTTTCAGCGCAGATTCTGATCCCTGCCGGCGAGATCCGTCTAATAAAAAGAAGCCTCGTTCTGTGTTGAGACAGAGGTTTGACCAGGTTAATGCCTTTCCTTCCGGCCTAGAGGTTTCTGCACTGACAAGGAGTTTTCGTCCCACGGGAGCCAGCTGAGGAAGCTGGGAGCAGCCAGACCTTGGTACTGGACTACAGAGTGTCCTTGAGAGCTGGACGTATTCGTGGACAAGAATGGGCCTGCCTAGGAGGCCTCTGGTTTCTACCTGCAGACCCCACCTTCGGTCGTCTGACGACCCAATCACCCAGCATCAGCGACAGCCTGGCACTGGGGGAGCAAGGAGATGTGGGTGGCGACTGTCCCCAAGGGATGGCAGGTCTCACCTTGCCATGTCCCAGCGCTTCCCGCCTGCATACCTGGGCTTATGTTGCATATCCCAAGTAGATTCATGTCGACAGTGTCTGAGGCTCCTTTTCCAGTGGATGTATGTGTCAGGGAGTGAGCTCTTCCTGAGAGGAAAGTATCTGTCAACTCAAGTTTTTGCCACCTGCTTTGGTGGCCTTGAATGTGTCCAGCCAGGGTGGGTAGAAGTGAGAAGACTCATGTGGTTTCAGAGGTGCTGCCCTTGGACTCCCTCTGCCCACTGAACCATGTGCAGGCAGGGCTCCCACTCCCACCCCCTACACGTCTGTGTACAGGGCCCAGTGCCTCTGGAGGGCTTGGGCTCAGGCTGATGGGACAGAGTCCCCCTCAGCTCTGTGACTCCTTTCGGGCATTAGGGTTTTAGACTCGTAAGACAAATAGGGAGCTCAGGTGCTCATAAACCTTGTTGTCCTGTGAGTGTGCGTTCGTGCCCCTGTCCCTCCAAGAAGACTGGCTGGATGGCTACAGAGAGCACTGAGGGAACTGCCTATGGCTCATTAATGACCTTTGCAGTCCTGGACCCTCATCTTTGAATTCCCTGGTGAGTTCCCAGGCAGGTGTCATGAGTCCGCTAGGCCTTATTAGAACCATAACTTCTGCTTTCTTCTTAATGAGACTCAAGCTGGGGTTGACCGAGTGGGTAGAGGTGCTGGTGTGATATGTGCAAGGAAACCCATCAGGCCCCATGGACACAGCCTCTGGGACAGAGGAGTGCTCTGGACTTCTGCCCTGGCTCTCCTGGCTTTGGAAAGTGGGCCATCCTCTCTTCTCTGCAGCTTGTGTGTTGAATCATTCAGTGGATGTTAACAGTAGCTGAGAGTGCTACACCCATTCCTAGACTCCGTTCTGCATGAAGTGCTTGAGTGAGCTCCTGAAAGCCTGAGGCTGGGGACCGGGAGAGGGACGGGAAGGATTCAAGGTCCGTGGGGAATAGACCTTTCATCACGGAGAACTTGGATGGGCAGGATGGTCCTGCCTACCTAGAGAAAGAGGTATACAGCCTGGATCTTTCTCCAGACCCCCCAGCTGTAGCTGTCTACGCTCCCACCCCCAGAGGATGGATTTCTCTCTGGGCAGCCAGAGATCGCTGTTGCAGATTCTGGCCATCCTTCCGTCTTTCCTTCAGTCAACAGGTGGAGCTTCTGCTTCTGCTTCTGTGTCCTCCCCGCCTAGGGGCAGGACCGTATCTCACTTGGTCAGCTTGTTGCTGACCAACAGCCCCTTGTTGGTGCCCAGCACCTGTTAGCCCGGTGCCCCTCCAAGTGCGATCCCAGTACCAGCAGTGCTAGCATCACCTGGGTGCAGGTTAGCAATGCAGATTCCTGGCCCAGCCAGCCCTACTAATGAGAAACTCTGGGAAGGGGGCCCAGCCATCCAAAAACAAGCCTTGTGCACACTAACCTGGGAGTGTTGGTCACTGAGTCACTGCTGCCTGGATTGTGGGGGGGCGCAAGGGCACTGCCCAAAGGGGGCTCTCTTCCCCCATCTTCTCTAGGGACTGTGGTTGAAGCTTTTTAGGATGGCGTGAATCTGGAGGAGGGAGCTGGCCCAGGACTGGTCCACCACTGGGTCTGTATCCCTGCCCCGTTCCCTCTCCTAGCCCACCATAGGCCGCGGATGGCACAGATGGGATTTACCCCCAAGGATAACAGCAGATTCTCCAGCAAATATGTAAGCCGTTCCGGTTGAGTAGCCGAGCATATCTGTTCTCCCATGGACTGATTTCAAGTTCGTTATACATACTCTGCTCCGAGAGAAATACCCAAAGGCATTTCTCCGGAATGATTCCAGTAATATCCTCTGGTGTGAGAGGCATTATTTGTTGGTAATAGAGGTCCTAAAATTAATTAGTGTCTTATCGATTTCAATATGCTGTCTTTGAGTCATGCTGTTGCTATTGTTAACAGTAACTGTCCACTCTCACACACTGTTAATAACTGAATCTCTTTTTGGCAAAGGCAGCATGTTCCGGAGCCCCGTGCCGAGGAGGACTGGCGTGGGGTGACCAGCAGGCGGGCAGGGGCACTGGGAAAGGGCTGGAGCACTCACGGGCATTTCTGTGCTTCCAGGAACTACTCATTCTATGTCCTCGACAACCAGAACTTGCAGCAGCTGTGGGACTGGGACCATCGCAACCTGACCATCAAAGCTGGGAAGATGTACTTTGCTTTCAATCCCAAATTGTGCGTGTCCGAGATTTACCGCATGGAGGAGGTGACGGGGACGAAAGGACGCCAGAGCAAAGGGGACATAAACACCAGGAACAACGGAGAGCGAGCATCCTGTGAGTGGCCCCAGCAGCTGTGACAAAGTCAGCCCCTCTGCTGATCTGCCGCGATGGCTAGCTCTGTGGGTGGCACCCCCCTTGCCTCACTCGGGGTGGGGGGCGGGGAGAGGACATGGGGCCTCCTGAGCCAGCACTTTGCTCCGACGATGTGTGCGTATCTTCAGAGTCAGTAGTGGGGCCGATTCATGATAGATTCTTACTTGTCAGTGTCCCTTAGCATCTCTAGGAGTGTGCTGAACATTTAGAAATGGGCTCCTGCTCAAAGGGAGTATTTTACGGAAGTGCCTTACATGGACCCCTGGGTGGCTCCGTCGGTTTAGCGGCTGCCTTTGGCTCAGGTCATGATCCCAGGGTCCTGGGATTGAATCCCGCATCGGGCTCCCTGCTCAACGGGGAGCCTGCTTCTCCCTCTGCCTCTGCCCCTTCCGCTGCTCATGCGTGCTCTCTCTCTCTCTCTCTCTCTGATAAAATAAATAAATAAATAAAATCTTAAAAAAAAAAAAAAGAAGTGCTTACAGAATGTAGGGTTAAATGTCTTTTAAGGCATAGGTAGGCAGTGAGATCATTTTTCAAGGAAGAGCTAGTCCTCTCCATTGCTGGGGAGCACACTCGGCTCAGTCTCCCCCAGTGTAGAGTAAGCCTCAGGGCAGAGGGGACTGAGCTCCAAGCCCAGCATGGTGGCCATGGGTTCCCTGTCTCTCTCTTGGCCTCCTCCTCACTCCCACCCCAACACGGAAAGGATAGAGAGAGCCCACCTCGATGAACGGATGCCGCTTTTTAAATTGAGAACCACATAATTATAACCTTGCCATGGTTATATATACGTTCAGCTCTTGTATCTGAGATCTAACAGCATGTCTCTCCTCTAACCCTGTTTATCAAGCCGTTTTTTAAAATGTTGTGGTTCTGTTCGGCTGGAGAGGGTTATAAAAGTAAATTCTCTCTCTGCCATCAGCTTTTAATAAGGGAAGGGTACTAGGAAAAAAAAATAGAGTAATTTACATGATCAGAGGCGATTTGCTCACATGTACACACACACACACACACGCACGCACACACACGGGAGGGGAGGCATTGTGAAACCATTAGCATTTGACTGATTGGTTTTGCTGGTGTCTGGATTTACCTGGTAGACACGCAGATTGCTCTGGAGGAAGAGGGAAGAGGCCTGACACGAAGCTGCCTGGTGTGTTGGCAGCTGGCACCTTCTCCCTCACCCGCCCGCAGCAGCCCCTACCGGTCCCCTTGTTCGGACCAGGGCAGGGCTGATGTGGCTGAGCATTTCCCAAGCATTTTCTCGGCCCAGTCAGCCAGTCTGATCTGTAGGACTGTGAATACAGTAGCCGTTACTTCCTTTGAAAACAAAATCATGTTTTCTCCTTAAATAACACATTAGCAGGAGCTACAGCTTAGTTCTAACCTCAGACCAGCATGTTTTGCCCCACTGACTTCTTAGTTTTGACCGCCGTTAGCCTCTGCTTCACCCGCTGAGTGCGCGTCGGGATTCAGGCAAATAGAGGCAGACAAGGACAGTCGGTCAGGGAGCTTCTGGTCTCCGTGAGGGGAAGCAGTCAGCAACTCTGCCCTGGTTCTTGAGGGTCATTTGAATCTGGACGGAAGAACAAGTCGGGGCTCAGGGCAAGATCCCCGCTGTAGCTCTCCAGCGACTTCCCCTGGCGCATGGGCAGCTTGGCCAATGACATTGTTCTTGTCAGTGTGTCAGCCCCAGCCGGAGGTCTTCCAGGGGTGTCTGTATTCTTCCAGGTTAATGCCAAGTTTAGACACAGAAAAGTGCCCCCCCCAATGGCACACCTGGGCCATTGGCGTGACTTTGCCAGTTGCACAGAACAAGGGGGATCACAGAACCCCTGGATGGGTGCCAGCATATCACAGAAGATCAAGGTCCCCCCAGGAGCCTGGGGCCTTAGGGATCCACTGAAAGACCAGGTGACTTGCTCAATCAAGCAATTCCTCCCTGTCAGGTTAGGAATCACAGATTCACGTCCAAATGTGACCAGTTGTGCTGAAACAAAGGCGCGAGCTTTGTTGCAGCTCCGTGTGGTAAAATGTCTGGGTTCTCACTAGAAATGAGAGCCACTGAGAAGTCCGGGAAAGGGCTTGGCATGCACAGCCAGCTTTGGAGAAGGGGGAGACAGGGCGGGGCAGGTGACTTGTCCGATGGGTGGAGGAAAAGGGTGTTGATATCTGTCACAGATGTACCTTTGTGCCCCAGGTGAAAGCGACGTCCTGCACTTCACCTCTACGACCACGTGGAAGAACCGCATCATCATAACGTGGCACCGTTACCGGCCCCCTGACTACAGGGACCTCATCAGCTTCACCGTCTACTACAAGGAAGCGTGAGTTTCTGCGCTCGGTGGGGTCCTGTGGGCGTGGCCGTGGGCGGGGAAGGCGGAGCTTCATCCTCACCGTCTCTCTCAGCTGTCACAGGATATCCATCACCATGGTGACGACCACAACATCACTGTGTTAGCCTGAGGCCTCCAGTTTTTTCAGTGGGTAATTTAGAGGGGTTTGAATAAAATAATTGCAAAGAGAAAAGCTTGTGTTTTAGAGAATTAGGTTAAGTCCCAACGTTCATGAAGTGGGATAGAGGATGTGTCCATTGACCCATACTCCAGGAACACCCTGTGGGATGCTCAGCTCCCTGGAGGGGACCCCCAGACAGATATATCACGTTATTCCATGAGCCCTTCCCAAGACCTGGTCCTCTGCTCTAGGTAATGAACTAGGGAGGGAAAATGGAGAGAGACTGACCTCTGTGTTCTGAACATTTCATGATCTATCCCAAAATCTGCTGGGGGCTTTTCTCGTGCCTTCCGGTTATATTTACCTGCCTCGGTAGCTGTGACTTATTCCTCCAGATGGCAGCTCTTTTGGTCTCCCTCTTCCTTCCTTTGCCTCCTCAGCCAGGTGGTACCACCAGCCTCCCTAGTCACCCTCCTTATCCAGCTCCCACTGTGATATCGTAGGTCTCCTTCCCCAGTGACTGGCTTCCTCAGCGCTGGAACCAGAGCTGCCAAGGACAGTATCTGGTCCTCTTTCCCCCGGGGTCATAGCTGTGAAAAAAGCGGGCCTCCGGATTATTAGGTGTTCAGTGTGTTTATGGATGGGAGTCATTCATGGTCTTCCGTCGTGAGGACGGGGAGGGGTAGGTTAACCTCTGTTTCAGGAGCCAGGGTGCAGGGGCTGTCCAGCCCTTTCATCTGATAGCTGGAGAACCCCTCCCCACCCAAGCATGTGTGCAAAGTACTCTCTTCTCTTTGATAGTTCCCCCAGTGCTTTGGCAGTGTCAGCTGATAATCTCACCAAGGAGCTGGTGTTAGTTTCCGAGACAATCCGGAAACTAAATATTTGAATATTATCAGATACTAAACAATCACAATTGTTTGTAAGCAAATGAGATTTTTGGAATCTCTATTTTAGAAGCTCTTTTTTCTGTAGCAAAAGTCCTTTTCCCCCCAAAGTTTTATTCTTCATCGGTAGCTGATGTTTGCATGAAATGATTATGCTTGTTTTTTCTTAATGGTGAAAAATGCCATGATTGGAAGAGAGAAAATGAGCCTTTGCCTGCATGCTTAAGGAGCAGTGTTTTCCATCCCAGTAACAATCAGAATTTACTCTTCCTGGGGCAGGGTATGCCATTCTATGGTGCGTTTGTAAATGTGGAACCTGGGGTCCATTTTATTTTATTCTTCAAAACAAATCCAACGGACTTTCTGTTTTATTTAGAATTCCTGTTATAGAAAGTGTGACATGCTAGGCCTCTGGGGAAGATTTCAGTGAGCTTTGATGTCAGAGACCTAAACCTTCCTCTGAGCTTCATCTCCTGTCTTCCTAGACCTTTTAAAAACGTCACGGAGTATGACGGGCAGGATGCCTGTGGCTCCAACAGCTGGAACATGGTAGATGTGGACCTCCCTCCCAACAAGGATGTCGAGCCTGGCATTTTACTGCAAGGACTAAAGCCCTGGACGCAGTACGCAGTGTATGTCAAGGCGGTGACCCTCACCATGGTGGAGAACGACCACATCCGCGGGGCCAAGAGTGAAATCTTGTACATTCGCACCAATGCTTCAGGTAGCCACACAGCACCCATCCCGTATTTTTCATGAGCTCACCGTGCTTACTAAAAGATGTCTCGATCCTGGACGAGTCTGTCTTGTATGTGTTTCTTATCAATATCTAGTGCTCTATCATATTATTTTTTTCCCAGTCCCAATACCCTAAGCTCTTCCGGGCCATCTTTCTGGCCCATCTTCCATCATCTGCCTGCTCTGTGCCAGTGAGCCCAGGTCCTCCTACTGGGCTGGGGTAGTTTGTTTGGAGGACCCAGCCAGGATTCAACCCACTGTTTTATTTTCATAGTTGAACCTCCAGAAACTGAACACATGCTGATTTGGTGTTCCAGTTACCTCACGCGGCTCGTGGGTTTTCCATCTACATTCTGTAGAGGCAAGGGTTCCAAGGAGGTAGACGGAATTTGGAAAGCGTCAGACAGAGTATACTGTGGACATTCCAGAAATTCGCTGATGAAAATGTTCCTCCTTCTGTCTCTGTCTTCATTTTCTAAACCACCTCATTTTTCTCAACTCCAGAATCTGGAACTAATGAAAGCAAACGTTTGTGTCTATTAGCCAAGTATATAAAAACCAGCTTAGAGGTAGGAAAATGGACATCATTTCCAAATGCAATGATAAATATCCTTGGACGGTGACTGTTTTATAAAACACCCATAAGGTAGCACGAAATAAATTTAAATAGCAGAGAGGGTGAGGAAGAAGTGTTGATGGGGAAAACCCTTGGCTCACACGTGCCTCATTCCCCCTCCCTCCTCCCCTGCCCCATCTGAAGGATTCCATAAGTGGTCACAATCATGTCACGGGCCCTGAAGTGTTTATAGAAATAAATCTGGCACAGATTTCTGATTCTGGGTGTGGGATGCTGTAACAGAGGCTCAAAGGCAACAAAACAAGTTATTCTTCTAGGTTTGGAAGTAATTTATTGTACCCAGCTCAGGAAAAACAACATTTTTTCTTATTATGACAAGTTCTTCTTTTTTTTTTTTAATCCATTCACTTACTTTAGAGAGTGAGTGAGTAGGGGGAGGGACAGAGAGAGAGGAGGGAGAAGATCCTCAAGCAGACTCCCCACCAAACACAGAACCCAATGTGGGGTTCGATCCCAGGACCCCAAGACCATGACCTGAGCCAAAATCCAGAGTCAGCTACCCAACCGACTAAGCCACCCATACGCCCCTTATTATATGACAAATTCTTAAGAAACCGATTTCCTTTCCCCAAAGATGGGAAACTAAGCACTAAGCACCATAGGAACTGGGCCAGTTTCCTACATCTTGACCCCTGTCCTTACAAGTGGTAGAGACAGAGGAAGACTTGGTCCTCTGCCTCTGCTTTTTTGGTGACACTTACAGTTGAAACATCTGGGGTGTGCTGTTTATTCTTGAAATACTTGACTTTGGAAACCTGAAAGTGGTCGAGCATCCAGTGGTTATGTTTTTCCTGAAAAAGCTGGCGTTAGTCACCGCTTTTCCCTAAAGCACCACTCCGTATGGGTGTTCAGAACCTTGTCTATGATATTATGGGCCTTAAAGTACCCTTAAGCTCCTCGTCCCTTTGAAATTTTAAAAAGTGGCTTGGATGACAATGTTGTTTAAGTGATAGACAGTAAAGAGGTCTCTTGAACTTTGGAAAACCCCCGAAAATCAGTGTTCTCTTGGGAACCCAAGGAAAATAAGATTTCAGCGGTCCTGGGGTGTGTTTGCCCTTTATACATGAGGCGGCTCTGGGTTTCGGTTTGAGAGGCAGTAGCACATAAAGCTTGACCAGATGATTATGCTTTGCCTATAAATGAATATTCTTTGGCTGGTAACAGAGGCCATTGCCTGAAGTTGGGGCTCTCTGTGTGTTTGGGTTTTAGACTGCTTTCCCTTGTCCTATCTCATTTATCCCACAGAAGTGAGGTTATTGAACTGAGAGACTCTGGGGCACCTGGGTGGCTCAGTGGGTTAAAGCCTCTGCCTTCAGCTCAGGTCATGATCTTAGGGTCCTGGGATCGAGGCCCGAGTCAGGCTCTCTGCTCAGTGGGGAGCCTGCTTCCCCCTTTCTCTTTGCCTACCTGTCTGCCTACTTGTGATCTGTGTCTGTCAAATGAATAAATTAAAAAAACAAAAAACAAAAAACGAGAGACTTGCAGGTCCTCGTCTTCAACGCCTCTCATACACCCCGTGCACACACGCACCCTTTCTCACTCCCCCCCTTCATTTTGGCATCTTGCCACTGTTATCCTTTCCACCACTTGCTAGAACTGCTGGAGTCCGGCGATTTGGAGACTGGTGGTTGGACTGGTGTTGGAATTAGCTGTAGGTTTTTAAGTCCACCCACCTGTAACCCTGGCGGGTCCCCCACCCCCAACCTTTCTCCACGGGCTTCTCTGTCCTGTTTTCACAGAGATGATCTGAGAGTAGATAGTACAAAGAGAAATGCGGGAGCTTAAATTAATGCAGTTTCAAAAGAAGGTTTCCTTCTCGATTTGCGTGTCCGGGTCAAACCCGTGGCTTCTTGTAGGCTTATAGTGGTTCAGTGATCTAGTGACCACCTGGATTCAGGGTGCGTTCCATTTTCTGAAATGGCCTGTGTTCCCCTTTCCAGTTCCTTCCATTCCCCTGGACGTTCTCTCCGCGTCCAACTCCTCTTCCCAGCTCATCGTGAAGTGGAACCCGCCGTCCTTGCCCAACGGCAACCTCAGTTACTACATTGTGAGGTGGCAACGGCAGCCCCAGGACAGCTACCTTTACCGGCACAATTACTGCTCCAAAGGTAAGGTGGGGGTTGCCCATGGCAGCGGGGAGGGTGTGGACCTGGAACCGAACTCCCGCAGTCTGGAGCATCCGTGCTCCGACATACCACATAGCCCCTGACAGTTCGAGCCCGTCCTCAGAGACTGGCCACGTTCTGGATTAAGCGTGCTGACGGCTGCCCCCTTCTGCCCACCGGCCCACCAGACTTAGCCTTCACGTCTGCTCTTGTCGGGCTTCTCTTTCCCGAGCAGACAAAATCCCCATCAGGAAGTATGCCGACGGCACCATCGACGTCGAGGAGGTGACAGAGAATCCCAAGACTGAGGTGTGCGGTGGAGAGAAGGGGCCTTGCTGCGCCTGCCCCAAAACGGAGGCCGAGAAGCAGGCCGAGAAGGAGGAGGCCGAGTACCGCAAAGTCTTTGAGAACTTCCTGCACAACTCCATCTTTGTGCCCAGGTACCTGGTGTCGTTTGAAAATGTCTCTGGGCTGACGCTCCTCAGGCAGGCTCTGTGGTGCGCTCCCCACGCAGGGGGTCTGTGAGGTCAGAAGCCCCGGGGCAGAACCCTGTAACCATCGAGGGGCGAACAACAGAACAACAAGAACAATCCATCAGCTTGGGTGAGTGGGTGCCTGGGGAAGGCAGTTAGCGCCGAAGGAAAGGGGGACCAAGGGATTGTGCCACTGGGGGCCATGGGCACGTCAATGCCACTGCCTCAGCCACAAGGCCTCCTGTGGAGGGCAGGTGGGTTCTCAGCTGCGGGGACAGGAAGTGAAGCTCAGAGAGGCCCCCACCCATGGAGACCAGCAAACAGACCATGGAGAGCCGAGAGGGCCCTTCTGGCACATCCCACTTCTCCCTGCGGCCTCTCAAAGTCTGGCGGAGGAGAAGCGAAGCAAGAGGGAGAAAACCAGAGTGAGTTTTGAAAGTGGCCCAGCCCCTAAACACAACCAGATGCCACAGACATCTGTGACAAGCAGGTTTGCGAAGCAGCGGAGAGGACGGCATTTCGAGGCAATGCAGCCCCTGTCCCCAGGAATCTCTGCTGCCCTGCTTCAGTCCCCGGGTCTGCCAAGTGGGGACAAAAATGGAGGGAGGTAGAGGTGCAAAGCTGCACTTGTCACAGCAGCCAAAGTTGGTAACAACCCACGTGCCCAGGAGTGGATGAATAGATAAGCAAAATACGGTCTAGCCTCACAATGGCATATTATCCAGCCATAAAAAGGAATGCGATTCTGACGAAGGGCACCGCTGGGATTGACCTTGAAAACATTACACTAAGTGAAAGAAGCCAGATGTGAAAGGAACAGATATGGTAGAATTCCTTACCTGTAGAAGCCTCACCAGAGGCAAATTCATGGTGACGGTAAGTGCATTCAGGTTTCCAGGGGGCCCAAGGAGAAGAGGGAGATGGGGAGTTGGGCTTTAATGGGTCTAAGAGCTTCTGTTTGAGGTGATGGAAACTTCTGGAAACAGTGGTAATAATGATTGTACAGAATCATGAATGCAATCAGTGTCTGAACAGTATGCTTAAAAATGGCTAAAATGGCAAGATTTGGGTATTTTTTTGTTCAAAAATTTTATCTTACCACAATAAGAAATGGTTTAAAAGACAAAAGCATGTGGGGCGCCTGGGTGGCTCAGTGGGTTAAGCCTCTGCCTTCAGCTCAGGTCATGATCTCAGGGTCCTGGGATTGAGTCCTGCATTGGAGACTCTGCTTGGTGGGGAGCCTGCTTATCCCTCCCCCTCTGCCTGCCTCTCTGCCTACTTGTGATCTCTCTCTCTCTCTCTCTCAATCTATCTTCTGTCAAATAAATAAATAAAATCTTAAAACACACACACACACACAAAACAAAAACATGGAGGGGAGTCCAGCAGGGTAGGCCTGCCATGTCTGGGGAAGGAGATGGAAAGAGAGTGGTGGTTGGTTCTCGTATCCCTTTTCCTCCTGAGAGATCACAGTGCAGTGTTTACAAACCGCCCCTTGCCTGAGATGTGAGCAGAGGACCTGGATCCACTTGCACCTACGCACTTCCAGTCCCCACGGCAGCCCCGTCACCAGCCCACCGCCCAGCGTTTTCTGTGATCACTGTTCCTCATGCCCCCGATCATGAGAGGCACCAGAAGCCTGTAACTTCAGTTTATTCTGTAATGCCCTGGCCCTTAAAGGCTTACTTGGGTTGTAACAACAAATGGCTTTTAATGTGATTTTTTTTTCCCCGTCGAGTGAATTTCCTGATATTTGTGTAATATTCCAAGATACCCATTTGACTTTGAAAAATCGTTTAGAAAGACGACTAAGAGTGGCGGGCATTCTTTTCAGAACAAAGTTCCTCATTGCTTCATGCCTTTCTGCCCCTCCTCTCCTCTCTAGAAGTTGAAACCCCTGGCCTGTGAAGGTAGGAGAGCCTTCTGTGGGTCCCCCTGACTTGCTCCGCCCAAGACCTCTCCCCCCACGGCTGCGTTCAAGTGCAGTCCTGATTGTCTGCAGGTCACGTGTACTTCCAAGAATGTTGGAGGAGCTCAAAGAGGTTTAAAAGCTAGAATTCAGGCTTAGTGACTTCTCCAACAGTTTAATTACTGAGCGATCCATTTGGCACTTAGCCTTACATTTTGACACATTAGGGCCCTTGCCCTTTGGTGGCGTGGCTGCTCAACGTGGGCCACCTCCCCGCTGTGCCGGCAGAAGCGCAGCTACTGGCACTTCCAGCGGACGCAAAGCAGATGGGCAAGAGTTGTCTGTTTATTCCCTAGCAGAAGCCACCGGTCCCATTGCTGTCCCATCCCACCGGCCCGCTAGAAGTTCAGGTTGTGAGCCCTGGCTTTGGAGAAGTTTTGCCAAAGGGCCCCGAGCTTTCAGTCTGCAGCCACAACGCAGTGCCTTTCTTTCCCATCAGTGGGGAACGCAAGATCGGGCAATGCGAAGGCAGAGCTGTCGACGCAGATATTAGTAATGCCCGTGTTCGTGTTGTCGAATTCAAAATAAGTTTCCCCTATGCCAAACTCCCCCAGACGGATGCTCGCCTCCGCCCATTTGGCCCTGACACTGTCTCTCCTAAGACAAGTCTGACCTGCTATTTTGTCTTTTCATAGGATGACCATAAATACTGTATTTGCCCACAGTGAGAGGCCACGATGTATACACACTTTGAATTATTTTTTTTTATAATGCCTCCTACCAAGGATATAAATCTCATGTCCACACAATTTGCAAAAATTTTGATCGAAGGAATGTCTAGTTGGCAGAATGATTGAATCATAAAGGAAGGTTTTCTGTTTTACAACTAAACTATCCAAAGACAACTTTTCTTTCTTTCAATTCATTCTTTTTTTTTTTTTAAGAATTTAATTTTTCTCAGAGAGAGAAAGATAGTGTCAGAGATTTCAAATGAGAGAACTTGAGTGGGGAGGAGAGGGAAAGGGAGAAGCAGGCTCCCTGCCAAGCAGGGAGCCCGAAGCAGGGCTCAGGACCCTGAGATCATGACCTGAGCTGAAAGCAGACGCTTAACTGACTGAGCCACCCAGGCGCCCCTCTTTCCCTTGATTCTAAGAATAAGCCAGTCAAGTCAGGTTTGGTATGTTACATGTTGTCCAGCGTGTCCCATGTGGTTTAAAGTAGATTGGAAGCTAGAGTTTGTTAAATTGCTTTCTGGAGTCCATATCTGGTGGTGAATGCCTTTTATTTGATCACGGCCTTTATTTTTTAAATCACGTAGTTGGGTTTAAGTAACTGAAATGTTGACAGATGTTGAAGACCGCAGGGTTTTCCAACAGAGTAAGTTGGGTCATGGAGTGGAAGTGGGGAAAGCTGACAGTGATCCTTGCTGTCGGTCACACCATTTGGAAATGTGGCTGTTTACAAAGAATCATGGGTGTGCCATTCTGCTTGCCTCATACCTTGTCTTCCTGATAATGAACCGTGTGGCCTCCCTCCCCCTAGTTCCTAACTTGGTGTCGCTAGTAACAGCTGTTAGTAACCCCAGGTAAATGGGGATGGGCTGTGGGAGGGGTTTGGGCAGAGTATTAATTTGCAGTGGATTAAACCCAAGCCACTTCTCTCTCATAGACACGAGGATGTGTTGTGTTGGTTTTATGGGTGGCGTTGGTTTTGAAGAGAAAGGAGGACATTCATTCTGGTAGATTTCAGAAAAGTGTTCCCTAGCCATAAATGTAGTTCTTTGTGTCCTTTCCTTTCGGGAAGATTGGTTGGTGTGTAGAGTGTGAGGATGGGAAATGGTCAGCCTCCTCTCCTGATCTTTCCTTCCCCAATATCATGAAAGCGAATGCAGTGAGGCCATCAGCGCATGGCCTGACCCTGCAGTTCTCTATCTGGTGGGATGAGCATATCTGGGCTGATGTTTTAGGTTAGGACCCACTGGGTCACTGCACAAAAGCGGTGATGGCATTTTCTGCAGGGGAATCCATGGGCCAGGCAGACTGGGGAGCCAGAGGCCCTTTCCCCCAAGCTCCCCACTTTTCCAAGTTTTTCACTTCAAGGCAGATCAGGACCCACTGGAAACCTGCTGAGTGTCAGCTGAGCCCCAAGTGGCTTCTCAGGTGCCCTGATTCCCCATGGGACTTCTCCCTCTCCCCTGCGTGAGAACTGAGGAGCATTCCCACTTTCTGATCTTTCTCCTTGCCTTGGGCCTTTGGTTTTCTTTCCCAGAGGAGCTTTGTTCTGGGACCCTTCGCTTATGCACGGGAGAAGTGAGGCCCACGGACAGCCTCAGTGTAGAACCGACAGCAGCCTGCTTCCCGCTGTTGCTGGCAGATGGCCTGCGGGTGACTGACTGTTCCTTGTCTGGGTACTTACTCTCATGTTCTGTTGCTGTTGCTTCTTATAAATGCGAGCGGCTTATTTTTAAGGTTTCTGAGGGGAGCCCAAAGCCCTTGTTTCCATATCCCACAACGGCAGCCGCCATTGGAACAGTCACCCTCACCAGCTGCGTGGATCGCCTCTTCTGCCCTTTGGGTGCGAACATTCTCTTTTGATTTCTCTTTTGCTGTCCTATTGCTTTTGTAGCTGTTGTTCTGAGCCCCAGTCCAGGCCTTGAGCGGCTCTACCCCTGTCAACAGCAGGGCCTGGGAGAGGCCACAGGAGTTCGCTGCTGAGTGGGAGGCAAGCCAGACTGGAAAGACCTCCAGGAGTGTGAAAAATCCAGACACTGGGGTCTCAGAGAAAGACAGGGTCAGAGGGAGCCCCAAAGGGAAGGGTGTGGGGGTCCATGTAGGTGCTTGCTGCTTGGTATCTTTCTTTCCACAAAAGGGGATCAGCGAAGCCATCCTCTGGGACCTGTACCACACAGCTCAGCTCTCAACTCACCCCCTAATAAATCTTCGTGTGGCCAACAGGTTGGTCACGTTCAATGCTCAACCATAAGGCTGGTGGACCGGGTAGCATGGACACTCTGACCAAAGGGCCAGGAGGCTGCAGACCCAGAAATGACTGAGGCATTTCTTGCCTCTAGATACAATCAAGTCACCACTCTGGGGGCCAGGGGGCAGTTTGTGTGCCGATTCTGAGGCTTGCAGAGTAGAGAAAGCAAAATAACGAAGAAGGAAATCCCCGTATTATTTGTTGGTTCTTATCCAAGAGGGCTGAATAGCTCCTTTCATCCAAACTTAGGATTTTTTCTTTTCTTTCCGTTACTCTCACCCAAGTCATAGAAAGGACAAAAGAGGTAGAGGCACTTACAAGCCAAGTTTTTTCTCTTCCTTGCAGACCTGAAAGGAAGCGGAGAGACGTCACACAAGTCACCAACACCACCATGTCCAGCCGAGGCAGGAACACCACAGTGGTGGACACCTATAATATCACAGACCCAGAAGAGCTTGAGACAGAATACCCTTTCTTTGAGAGCAGAGTGGATAACAAGGAGAGAACTGTAATCTCCAACCTGCGGCCTTTCACTTTGTACCGCATTGACATCCACAGCTGTAACCACGAGGCTGAGAAGCTGGGCTGCAGCGCCTCCAACTTTGTTTTTGCAAGAACCATGCCTGCAGGTAGGGTGTGATCCAGCAAACCCCACTCCTGACTCACTCACAGCCCAGTGGAGAAGCTTGTGTTTTATGGACACAGAATCTGTGACCCAGAACAATGACCCTTAGTCTCTGTCCTGCTTATTAGAGAATGCATGGTTATTCGTGGCAGCATGGTAAACCAGCAGCCCAGGGAATGGAGTCCCTTCATAGTGACATCATTTCCAACCCATTCTTAGCACAAGGCCCTACAAGAGCAGGGCCTGCCCTTCAGGGTCAACTCCCCTCCTCCCACTTCGTTCACATTGTACATTCCCATGGCCCTAGTCCCCATTTGTGCACACATAAATTTGCCCGTTCCCTCCTGAGTTGTCAGGTTCCGTGGAATCTGTTAGCTGCCTTGACTCAGGGTGACCTTTGCTCCTCAAAGTCAACTGCTGGAATAGCCATTGGTCCTGCCTCTTGGGTCTTCACCTTCCCCTTGGAAGTTAAAAGCTGTCTGTTGTTCACATTGCCAACCATCCATGTTTAAGGATGGGGGAACTACCCATTCTCTTTCCTGCCTGGGGTTAGCGGCTAACAGAGGAGCCCAGAAGTGGAGTCTAGGAGAAGGGCCTTCCAGGACGTCATTCCGGCACTGACGCATGGCACGTCTCACGGCCGCTGTCAGCTCCCTGGCCTCAGTTTCCCCACCTTCTGGGAGAGACAGAAGAGCCTTCCCCGGCTGTAACTTGCAGAAACTCCAGCTCACTGCCCGGCTTACTGCTTTAAGCAGCAGCAAGAGCGTGAACCCCTGGCCTCAGCGAGCCGTGGAAGGGTGGACAGAGGCCCAGCTCGGGGGCTGTCCTTCAGCCAGCATCAAGGTTGTGTTTGCCGCATGTAGATACAGACCTGGAAAGCTCTGTGTCGCCGCCTGGAGGCTTGTGGCCACCATCTCCGCTCACAAGGAGCCTTTTCGATGCTGCTTGTGCTTGAGGCATCACACAGTTTCCCTTCTCGAGGGGTAGAAGCCAAAAACCAGAAATAAGTTACTCAGGCTGCCGGGGGTTTCCAGCTATACTTGACAGAGCAGGTTTTTTTGCAGGGGAGGATGGGTTGCTGAGGGGGAGCAAGGATGTCCTGAGACCCATCACTAGAGCTTGGCTTCCAAACCCCGTGCTACGTGTGAGCAGCTGGATGTGGGGGAGTCTGTGCGGTCCCCGTCCTCAGCCCTGCACACACAGACTGGGGAGGGTGTGCTCAGGGTAGCCCACCCCAGCGCGGGAGGACCTGAGTCTGACTTTCTCACTTGTTTAAATTGTCATGCAGAAGGGGCAGATGACATTCCTGGGCCGGTGACCTGGGAGTCGAGGCCTGAAAACTCCATCTTTCTCAAGTGGCCAGAACCTGAGAATCCCAACGGACTGATTCTCATGTATGAAATAAAATACGGATCACAAGTCGAGGTAAGACTGGCTCAGTGTCCCCATCAACTGATGGCATGCACTGGCGGGACAGGACAGACCGCCTCCCGGTTAGTGGAGGATTTAACCCCAGAAAATGAGGAACTGAGTCAGTAAGACTTAAGTCTTTCCACGAGCCCCACAGTTTCTGAGGACAGTACTCAGAGTATATGAGGAGGGGTGCTGGTTCTCCCCCATAAGAAACGACTTTGTTACAGAAAATGATCTTTCTGCATGAGCTAGATTGTCCTTAAGAACTTTTCACCTTTGTGGGGCTCTTTTTGATTACCAAAAAAACAGAGATCTGTTTGGTTAGAACTTGGGTGCGTTTACAGTTACTGGAAGACGGCCATTCAACATTCATTTCCTTCCCTGTATTAATGCAAATTGGGATCAGTGTCAGGTGGGGCGCGAGACGGAGCGGGGGCAGCAAGAGGCACCCATTTCTCACAGGCTTCTGGGGAATTGGCACTTGTGTTCTGTTTCCCCCAGGACCAGCGGGAGTGCGTATCAAGACAGGAGTACAGGAAGTATGGGGGTGCCAAGCTTAACCGGCTCAACCCGGGTAACTACACGGCCCGGATCCAGGCCACCTCTCTCTCCGGGAATGGGTCCTGGACAGACCCGGTGTTCTTCTACGTCCCAGCCAAAAGTAAGGCTTGGAGAAGCAGTAACTGGAAAACACAAAAGTGGGTTGGGCCAGGATTGGGAAAGCCTGGGCTGTCGGGGCACTCTCTGCCTTTCTGATTTTCCACTGGAACGGAGTTGGCCAGATTTCAGAAGGGTCACACTTCTGCCAGCTCCTCCTTTGGGAGCTTGAGCACGGGGAGCTGCTGCTTGGAGTTCCCAGCTCATTTGATGGGCGGGGAAAGGGTCTGAGCCCCTTTTGAGGGTCAGCGATTAGCAAGAGGCCTTTGCTCTCTAAATGTTTTACATGGGAAGCATTTTACAAAGCCCTGAATTGACCAGTCCAACTCTTGTCCAATTTGGGCTGCTGGTTAAGGCTCAGGCTTGGGGCTTAGAATCCCAAGGGGTGACCGAAACCTGGGGGCCATACGGTCCAACCTGTTCCAGGGTAAGAGTCTTTGTGGCAGCGTCTCAGACTAAGGCCTTATCCCCTTCACTGCCTGTCGGTAAAAATACAGATGTACTTTTAAAGCACCTGCATGCATGTAAAGCACACAGCGTGATTTTATGCTCAAGCCGTTGACAAGACAGAATTTTTAGAAGGCCGTACTAGGCAAGGCTTTCAGATTTGAAAACGGAGTTTTGTAACATGTGTCAGTACACCACGGCCTTGTGCTTGCTGGGCCGAGAAAACACAGTATTTTATTTGGTGACACAAATATTCCTCGTTATTTCCACGTTGAGTTTCCATTTCTTATTAGGAACCCAGTTTTTCAGATGATTTCATGTTCAGGTTATGGGATCTAGTTTGGCCGGACACTGTTCCTCACTGTCCCACTTGAAAGAGGAGCCCACCGTGCTGACTGATGCTACTTTTGGGTTCAGTGGGTGGTCCTCACATCTGTGGTCCCTCCCGGTGTCCGCATCTGGGCTGCCCTGATCTAGCGTCTCCGTTTTTTTTTTTTTTTTTTTTAAAGATTTTATTTATTTGTCAGAGAGAGAGGAGAGCGAGCGAGCACAGACAGACAGAATGGCAGGCAGAGGCAGAGGGAGAAGCAGGCTCCCCGCCAAGCAAGGAGCCCGATGTGGGACTCGATCCCAGGATGCTGGGATCATGACCTGAGCCGAAGGCAGCTGCTTAACCAACTGAGCCACCCAGGCGTCCCTAGCGTCTCCGTTTTTAAATTCAGGATTCAACCAATCCAGCTGTCCGCCTGGTTAGTACCTAAGAGTCAGAGAGAGGTGTTTGAAAATCCTAATAGTACAGATATCCAAAGAAGAACAGCGTGCATAGGACCACAGACCTTGAAGTAGCATTTGATGAGCCTGGCACTGTGCCTGAGTTCTGGTTTTAGGGGTAAACTGACAGCTTCAGCAGATGATTCCATCGGCTCAAAGAGTCTGAATTCTCCATGGGGCCCACTAACCTGCTCTCCCCAGCAAGCCTCTGCCACCCAGTCCAGGGCTAGAACCTTCCCAGTGATGCCTAGAACCCTCTCCAGAGCTGTGGCTGGCTTTCTCTTCTCCCCTTTTCTCTCTTCTCTGCATCGATCCCTTAGGAACAGAGCCTAGGCTTAGGGGCGTAGTATCAGGCCGCACTCTTTGAAATAGCTGACTTGGCTTCTCTTCGGAGAGGATACGTTCCCCTCTGCCATTGCTACCCTGTCTTTAACCCTGGCAGTACTGGGATGCCACTGGGAACCCTGAGAGCCCCTCTGATGGACTCCTTCCAGCAGAAGTTGGCACATACTGCAGGAAAATGAAATCTGCATGCCTGCTTTGCTGTTTGTCCTTATGTCAGACAAGACTCTCCTGCTACCGCACAGTCTCTTTTCCTCTTGTTTAATCCTCAGAGGAGACAGAAGCTTTGCAAGCTTTCTGGCAACCACTGTCCTTTTAGGAACCCTTCATGTGCTTGAATGCTGTTAAATGACTCTTCAGACTTTCCTTCTCCAGACTAAATAATCTCCAGTCTCTTGGCCTTTTCTTGTTGCCCAGTCGCAGAGACCAATTTTCTAGCCATTTCATCATTGTGCTCCTCTCCGGCTGTGTTCAGTTTCTCCGTGTCCCCACTGAAATGTGAAATTCAGAACACGGTACAACCTGACCAGTAGGCTAAGTGATACGAATGTAAGAAGTCGTCTTCAGGAGGAAAAACTAAAACTTGGCTGGTTTCCCAACGGCAGTGATAATTTGAGAGTGTTTTCGAGAATTAGAAAGTGCAGGAGATCCATCCATGTTGAGAGTGATCTGATGAAAATGTCCTTAATTTAAAAAATCAAAATAGCATTAATAATCCATAAAGAGTCATAATAGTGGTGATGATTTTTAGTGGCAAATAATCACTGATATGTGACTTTTACTAGGTGTCCCTGGGTCCCCAGTGAGTTCCAGCATTTCCACATAGACCTCTCTACTTGGGTGGTCCCATGAGTGCCTCCCACTCCCATGAGTACCAGAACTGAAATCATGATTGCTGCCCTCCGAGTATCTCTCTGTCCTTTTGTTCCCAAGGTCAGTCAGTGGCACCATGATCCACGCCCCACTCAAGCCTGGAACCTTACATCCTCCTCTCTCTCTCTCTCTCTCCAGCCACCCATTTCCCATTCAACCCCCAGTCCCATTGATTCTACCTCTTCTGTGTCCCTGAAATCCAGCCCCTTCTGCCACCACCACTGCCTCCTCTCACAGTCTGCAGAGTGCTTGCCGTGGGAGGCAGATCTGAGCTGTGGGGGCAGGAACAGTCCTGGGACCATGGCTTCCCAGCTGCCTGTGTGACCCTGGAGAGGACCGTCCATCTCTGTGAGTCTTCTTCCTTGGTAGCCAAGGAGCACTGGTCTCTTTGTGAGGTCTGGGCTAGATAATGCAGAACACAGCCAGGTCCCCTCCTGCCCTCTGTCACCCTCCAAGATGTGGCCGTGCCTCCTCCATGCCACCAGCACCCCCGCAGACTGTCTTCCAGCACCGCTGTCCCAACATACACAAATGTGCTGGGTTCACTGTGGGGCCCAAGAGCTCACACTGGCTCCCTTTCATCTGCAGAATGAGGTTCAAATTGCTTGGGTTGAACAGGCCCATTGGGAGCCAACCCTGCTTCTCCCCAGTGTCATCTCCAACCATTCCTCTGCGCTTGGAAAGCTTCCCTGACTCCCTTCTCTCCTCTGCCTTCCTCTCCGTGTCCTTGCAACGTGGGCCTCCTTGCAAAATGTGGGCAGTCCACCTTTTCGGTGTTGGTGCTCCCTGGGAACACGGTGACTTCCCGCATCCAGCAGAGTCTTCAAGGGTGCGCAGCAGCGTCCCAGGTGCCCATCTGTCACCTGAGTGCTGGTGACAAGGATGAGCAGGTGTGGTGGTCAGGCTTGTAACTATACCTGAATGTTTGGGGAGAATTCAGAACAACTTTGGCCAGGGGTGCCATACGGTTAGGTGTTTTTAAATCATCTCTGGAGCTTTCTTAAGACAGATAAAGGTCAACAGAGCTTACTAGGACACCAGTTTCATACCAAACAGATTAAATAATACATTTATGATCTAAATACAAGGGTCAGTATCACTTGGGCTCTAAATATGTAAGAATCCATTCCTTTTATTTTTGCGAATGTGCATGAGTGTGTGTGTGTGTGTGTGTGTGTATGTGTATCCACTAATAGTCATTAAATTGCACACGAAGATGACTTTACCTGAGCCCACCACGTGAACTATTATGTCAGGGTACACTGTACTTTAAAAATGAGTTACTTCTCTGTGTGTACTCATTTTATCTGTTTTTTTTTCTTTCCCCTGAATAACTCAGAGTGTTTTGCTGTTCTATCTGATACTGTTTACCTTCAGAATTCCTAGTCTGCGATAGGGCAGTAAAGAAATTTTCGGGGATTTTTTTTCTCATACTTGCTGCTAAAACAAAAGAAAGCAAACAAAAAACGACCCAGCCTGTGCACCCCGTGATATTTTTGTCATTTCCCTTGTTTCTGCAGTAACGTACGAAAATTTCATCCACCTGATCATCGCTCTGCCCGTCGCTGTCCTGCTGATAGTGGGGGGACTTGTTATAATGCTGTACGTCTTCCACAGGAAAAGGTGAGTGACTCCGGGGGAAGCTCGGACACCTTAGGTGGCTGCGTGTTCTGGTGAGGGGACCCCAAGGGCAGGGAAACGTCTTAAGGATCTCGAGGGAATATTTTACGGAACGGGTGACCCGATTTTCCCATCAGAGATTCCTCGCAGGAAAAAGAAAACATTTTCTAAGGATTCAGCAACAACGGAAAATGTATTTGGGGCCGATATGGTTCATCCCTTCGCTCACATATCCCGCTGCTCACATATGCAGAGATTTTTCTAAAACCAGTGTCCAGCCTCTTCTGGCCAGTAGGCCTTCCCGTTTCTGATGAAGTGAAGAAACCAGTGTTTCCTTAAAAGCTTTAACCCGAGGGCCCTGAAGAAGCCCAAGGACGGGTTAACAAGATGGCTTTGGGGCCCAATGGCAGAGCGTATGTGAGAGCGGCAGGCAGGAATTACCCGCACCCCCTTCCTCTGGATGCCCCTCACGAAACAGGACAGAGAGGACTGAGAGCGCCAAGATGACACGCGCGGAGATGGGGTTTTTTAACCTGAATTTTATCCCTTTGACAGGAATAACAGCAGGCTGGGCAATGGAGTGCTGTATGCTTCTGTGAACCCAGAGTACTTCAGCGCCGCCGATGGTAAGCAGCTAAGCCAGGGTCCCTGCCTGGGGACGTCCCAGATTGGGGAGCTTTCGGGAGTGTGGCTAACGTAGGGCAAAGAGGTTCGCATTATTTTGAGGTAACTTTGGCCTCAGAATACATCTTGGTTAACACTTTTTTTGGTTTGTTTGTTTTTTTAATCAAAGTTTCTAGCAAGTTCACGGAGTATGTCAAAAATTCTGGGACCATGCAGAATGCCCCAAAGAAAGACAGGCTTCAGAGATGACTGGTCAGCGAGGTAGTCCATTTACTTAATTGCCTGAAATTTTATGCTAGAATGACAAAAGCCATTTTAATTGTTGACATCTAGTCGGAGGGTATGCCGCAGCTGACCAAACAGTCCTCTTAAACTGGTTTCAGCTTGAGTTTCATATCGCTGGGACTGTCTTTGATCATTCACGGCCTCCCTGCATTTTTCTGTCTCAGAGTTTTTCTGTTCACCCCCTCCTGACCGGAATCGCAGGATTTCTATCCTCACGGCCCCTTTACAGACCCCCAGGTCATAGCTCATGAGGGCCATTTAGTCCAGCGAGTAAGAAGGTTTGACTTGGAAGCTGGGTTGTTCCCCATGGGTATTTCTCTTCCTTATTTGCTGTCTCTTCTCCCTCGGGGGCTTGAACCCAGACCTTTCAAAGTCAGTCAGCGCAGGGCATTGGTCCGGGGTCCAGCGACAGTAGCACCATGACCTGGCACGGGGCTTTTATGAATGCCGTCCCATTTGGTCCCTACATCTGCGTTAGGTGGCTATTCTTGGGCTCACCTGTGTGGAGGTGAGGCAGGGAGGTTTGGGGCAGAGGCTTGCCCAGGTCACGTCGCGAGGCAGTTGAGAAGTCAGGGTGACGCAGCCCCTGGGGTCTTGTCAACAGCATGATGCAGTCACCGTGGAAAAGGACAGTGAGGTCCTCGGGGTGGGCGGGGAAGCTGACCGGCAGGAGAAGCCGGGTTGGGTTTATGGAGTGAGTAAGTGCGTGAAACCAGGTAGATGCATTTCAAAAAACCATTTGCCTCTTGGCTTCAGTTGAAGTGAAAGCAGATGTAGATGTGGGGGAGATAGGACACAGATTCATGGTTATGCTGATTGATTGTCCTGATCAAATGGAAAACATAAGAAAAACACTTAGATACTCTAAAGCACTATATAAAGTCTCACTGTGATTTCTTTAATAACTTCTAATTCAGTTCTGCTTATAGTAAAGCCAGTCAAAAGCAGCCTCCCCAGGGGCACCTGGGTGGCTCAGTGGGTTAAGCCTCTGCCTTCGGCTCAGGTCATGGTCTCAGGGTCCCGGGATCGAGCCCCACATCGGGCTCTCTGCTCAGCAGGGAGACTGCTTCCCCCTCTTTCTCTGCCTGCCTCTCTGCCTACTTGTGATCTCTGTCAAATAAATAAATAAATAAAATCTTAAAAAAAGAAAACGAAAAGCAAAAAACAAGCAGCCTCCCGGAGTAGGAATCAAGTGCTGAATAATTCCTGAATCTATAAAGATCTCACAAAGTTTTATTTTTAATAGGCATATATATGTATATTTGTGTGTACATATTCATACACATACCTCTGTACTCATGTATATAATGCATAGAGAACATTCTGGAAGGATACGCACCAAACTTAAAATAGTAGTTACTTGTGGAGAGGATCTTTTTCTTCCTTAAAAAAAAACAAAGGATTTTTATGCATTGTTTGTTTTTGTATGAATGATAGCTTTATAAAAATATATAAGATAAGGAGTCATCACACCCTTAATCATGCCCTTAATGGAATTATCATAACACCGTTAATGGAATTGATGGGGGAAGCCATTTTCCCTCTCTGTAAAGGTGGACTAAGACTCTTCCAGAGACTTTGCTCTGCTTTGAAATAAAGCTCAGGAGACTGGCATTTGTAGCTTTGACTACGAAGCATCCGGGAAGTTTGGAAAGAGCATTAATACGGCAATATCAGACAGTACCGGTGATTGGAATTCAAAATGTGTATCTTCCCACAACTCCTTTCATAATAGGCCTTGATTCTTCTTTAAAAATAAACAAAACCCAAACTCCCTGTCGCCCTGGCCAACAGGTAGGAACACCATCACCTCATTTGAACTTAATCTCTTTGGCCTTTCACAAGCACCTCATGGCTCCTTTCCTCAAGGGATGACAAAAGGAACATTGCCCTTCGCAAGGGCTTTCAAAACTCCTTTCTCCAAAAGCTAATCTGCATGTCCCCGTTCTCCTGAGGACACCGAAAATCCCCTCGAGGGAAATGCTGATAACATTGTGCACAGAACCAGCGGCTGGCAGGCTGGGGGGCTGGCTGGCAGGCTGGGGGGCTGGCGGGGCTTAGGACAAAGTGTCTCTTTATACTTTCAGAGGGATGTTGTGAGAAGAGTCTTCCCTACCTGCTCCTCTGGCGGACTTACTCTCCTAAGCAGGCATCAGCCCCTCCTTTCCTCTTCTGAAATTCCAAAACACACATGTAGTATGAAATTCACCAAAAGTGTGTATGAGAGAAAATTCTAGACTAACATAGGCTCAGTGGGACCCTCCTCCGAGGTGTCTAATTTAGTTTTTATCCTGCCCATTCCACTTGCAGGATGGAGCTTCTGTTTTGTTTTCTTTTCTGTCTTACCTCCCTTCTCCCTTTTCCTCTTTCTTTCTCGTTCCTTCCTGCCTGCCTGGAATTACTTATTTAATTCCTTACACCAGACTGACCGAAAGCCTGGGCTGGAGAAGTCCTAGTCGGGCTCAGTCTTAGCATGTCCCACCTCCCACCCCTTACCACCCCCTCTCTGGTTATGGGAGGTCCCTGAGTTCACGGAGCTCAGGCCAGAACCCTGATGAGACCCCACTGCTCATCAGCTGCTCCCCCAACTCACCACTGCCCCCCAACTCACCATTCACGACTCCCTGGTGCCAGAGCTCAGCCACTTCTGTACCCCTATAGACAAAGCCCCCAGGGTCTTTGGTGAGGCTGGACACACTTGCCTAGAAAAGAACAGTGCTACCAGTGGAAATATAATGCCAGTCCCACATGTAACCTCAAGTTTTTCTAGTGGCCATTTAAAAAAAAAGTAGGGGTACCTGGGTGACTCAGTGGGTTAGCCTCTGCCTTCAGCTCAGGTTATGATCTCAGGGTCCTGGGATCGAGCCCCACATGGGGTTTCTCTGCTCAGCACGGAGCCCATTCCCCCCACCCCCGCCTGCCACTCTGCCTACTTGTGATTTCTGTCTGTCAAATAAATAAAATCTTTTTTTTTTAAAGATTTATTTATTTATTTGAGAGAGAGACAGTGAGAGAGAGCATGAGTGAGGAGAAGGTCAGAGGGAGAAGCAGACTCCCCATGGAGCTGGGAGCCCAATGCGGGACTCGATCCCGGAACTCCGGGATCATGACCCGAGCCGAAGGCAGTCGTCCAACCAACTGAGCCACCCAGGCGTCCCAAAATCTTTTTAAAAAATAAATTAATTAATTTAAAAAATGTAAAAGAAACAGGTGAAATAAGTATTAACAATAGGCTTTCTTTAACCCAATGTATGCAAAATATTATCAATTTTAATATGTAATCAGCCCCAAAACTATTGAAATATTTACATGATTTTTTGTGCTAAGTCTTTGTGGGCTTTTCTGTTTTTTTCAAGTTTTACTTATTTAAGTCATCTCTCCACCCAACGCGGGGCTCACATTCACGACCCCGAGATCAGGAGTCACACACTCTCCCCGCTAAGCCCACGGGGCACCCCCAAGTCTTTGTACCTGTTGTGAATCCTGCAGTTGACACATCTCAAATTGGACTCCTCTGCGGTTCTTCTGGACTCCTTGAAGACTTGAAATACTGTATTTGACCGTATAGCTGCCTCACAGAGATTTCAGGACGAACCACGTCGTGGTTCCCTGATGTCCTCTGTGGGCTTTAGGGAGTGGCATCTCACGTCCTTCGGTTCCCCCCAAAAGCATGTTCTGCTCCGGAGCCCCTCGCCTGACCTGGCTTGGTTCTGGTTTCTTCTTCTCTAGTGTACGTGCCTGACGAGTGGGAGGTCGCTCGAGAGAAGATCACCATGAGCCGCGAGCTAGGGCAGGGCTCCTTTGGGATGGTGTACGAAGGAGTCGCCAAAGGCGTGGTTAAAGATGAGCCCGAAACCAGGGTGGCCATTAAAACAGTGAACGAGGCCGCCAGCATGCGCGAAAGGATTGAATTTCTCAATGAGGCTTCAGTGATGAAGGAGTTCAACTGTCACCACGTGGTAAGAGACAGCCCTGAGGAGCCAGAACCTGACACAGGGAAAACCTCCCCGAGAGTCCCCTGCCCCTGGACTCCCTTAGGGGTTTGATGTCTCCTCCCCCACCACCTTCCAGAGTCCCCCATCACCTCATGGTGGCCCTTAGACGTTTGTGCATGGGAGGCGGACCCCGGGGCCTGCTCATCTGGGCTCTGCAGTGCCGGGGCGTGGGTGGGGACCATGGTGGGCCACCCTCACCCTCTGAGCCCTTCTCTTTTGTCCTTCCTCCCAGGTGCGGTTGCTGGGCGTGGTGTCCCAGGGCCAGCCGACGCTGGTCATCATGGAACTGATGACGCGGGGGGATCTCAAAAGCTATCTCAGGTCTCTGAGGCCAGAAATAGAGGTCAGTTTTGGTTTTAACCGACTTCGACATTACCCGTCCTCTCTTGACCGCCTTCCCCCAGAAGACACGGTGTCTTTAGATCTACTGACTTTCAGCATCCAATGTTTCTTGCTGCACGCTTGGTCCTTAGTGAGAACGATTTCCCTGACTAGAGGGAGACTGTGAGCTTTGGTGGGAGGCACTTGGACTTCCTCAGATACCGCCTTACCTAACCCCTCTGTGTATATGCTCCGGACAGCACACCCCATCCTCCCCCGCTCTGCTGGCGTGGGTCCCCAGCTCCCTGGATCTTAATGCCTTTTCCCGGCTCACTTTGCTCATTCATAAGCCGGCGTGAATGAGAACCTCTTCCTGGGACGGGCGGCTAGAGAGGCCCAGCACCAGAGTTCTTACCAGATTCATTTCGAGGCACCTCTGAAAAGTGCAGAAGCCTCACTCCCTGCCTCCCCGGCTTCAGGCCCAGAATCAACATTTCGAACACGTTGTCTCAGTCCTGGCTCGGCTGCTTAGCTGTCTGCCGTCCTCAGGCAGCCGCTCCGGGCCCCTGCACCGCGGCATCCGCACGTGTAAAATAAGAGGGTTGGACAAGATGATTACCCGAGTCCTTTTCAGATCTAGAATTCACTCTAAGATTTGTCAGATTTAAACTTGTTCTTCCTAACTCATGTCAAGTATAAAAATACGTCTGCTTGTCCTGCAGATTCATTATATTCTCCTTGGCATCTTCTCCCCAAGTGAAGATTTGCTCATTTACTTGGCTAAATGTGGGTGTTTGTGTATACATGTCTACAGTAGCTCTAAGCAAATGAAAGATTTCCGCTCTCTAAAATGTCTGAACGAACGGCACTGCGGCACCATGAGCCGACAAAGTGTCAGCCCTCTCTTCTGATACTTACAACCAGGTTCCTTTCATTGAGTTCCTGTTCTTCGTATTAATTATGAATGACCACGTCTAGTAAACACACATACTTAATACTCCTCAGCTGAAGGATCGTGAGCATAAACTTCACATTTTCTAGCATACCATGCATTTCTAGAGCCCTGAAAAGGTTAAAAAGGCACTGGTGGGTCTGGGGGAAAAACAGCTTGTCTAAACGAGGTTCCTGTATAAAAGAAAGTGGTGGCTCGGGGTTACCCGTGGGGACATCATGTCACTTCCCCAGAAACTCAGTGATAAGTATTTTAAATCACCATAGACCATGTTGATAGTCTCTTCAGGAGGTAAATGTACGTCAAGCGTAGGGAACTCACTGGGAAGTACTTGGAGGGTTGTCACCCTGCTTCTAGAAGGCACATTTCAACAGAAACTAGCATGTCCCTGGACAAAGCCCACTGCCGCCAAGCATGGACCCTGTCCAGGGTCCAGGCACTGTCAGGCACTTTCCATGCGTGGTCCCAGCTTGTCCTCCCAGCAGTGACCCCAGCCAGGCATGCTGTGCCCACGCTCCGCAGGGTTTGAGCTGGGGAGGTGGCGTGTGGGACCTGTCAGAGCAATGTGGCTTTGCAGTGTTGTAACAGATTCTCTAGTCAGGGAAACCGAGGTAAAATCTACTGTACCAGCATGAGCAAGACGTGGTTAGCATCTAAACTGTCGCAAGCTGATTGGCTTTGTATTTTGTTTTTGAGGATGGAGAGATTTGGCCACATGTCTTTAATATAAACTTTTTTTCCAAATGGATTTATTATTATTATTTTTTTTTTAAAGATTTTATTTATTTATTTATTTGACAGACAGAGATCACAAGCAGGCAGAGAGGCAGGCAGAGAGAGAGGAGGAAGCAGGCTCCCTGCTGAGCAGAGAGCCCGATGCGGGGCTCGATCCCAGGACCCTGAGATCATGACCTGAGCCGAAGGCAGCGGCTTAACCCACTGAGCCACCCAGGCGCCCCGATTTATTATTATTATTATTTGCTCTTGAATTCTAAAGCCAGTGTTCCCTTCCTCTGCAAAAAAGAAATTCTTATCCATGTTGCTTGTCACTGTTTTGTATTCGTCCCACTCTGAAATAAGTTTCACCTGGACTTAAATGAATTGGCAAGTGCCTGTTTTCCTTGGTGCCCACGGAAAATGATAAGCCAAGGAATGCCATATTGTAAGGTGAAAACATTAATCTCGATATTTTTGTACTTTAGAAGAAAGTTGAAGAGAAAGAAAAAGATCAAGTAATTTATAACAGTGCTTATATGGGAAATAAAGCATATGGTGTCCATTTGGGTAACACACCTGCTTATAGTAGTATCTTCTCCATCCTTTTACCTGAACTTTCATTATAGGAATAAAGGAACATAGGAACGGATAAAAATTGAGTAACCAAGGGGCGCCTGGGTGGCTCAGTTGTTAAGTGTCTGCCTTCGGCTCAGGTCATGATCCCAGGGTCCTGGGATCGAGCCCCACATCAGGCTCTCTGCTAAGTGGGAAGCCTGCTTCTCCCCTCTCCCTCTCCCCCTGCTTGTGTTCTCTCTCTTGCTGTGTCTCTCTCTGTCACATAAATAAATAAAATCTTAAAAAAAAAGATTTAAAAAAATTGAATAACCAAGAATTCATAATATCAGAAATTGTTAGTTTCACTTTAAATAATTTTTGTGCTACCCAAAATAGAAAATGCTTGTCCCAAGTTGTGCTAATTGGTGTTTCTCGCTACAGCTTTGTGTGATGTGGTCAGTGAGCAAGCACATGACTTTACCACGAAGCAGATGCTCTGGTCTCCATAATAATATGTTCCTTCTGAGCAAGTCCTGTTTCTTAGCAGAATGACCTGTGATGCTCAGATTGAACCAAGATGGATTTGCACACCCTGAAAGAACGTAGGGTAGGAAAAACTAAATTCTCATGTGAATTTTTTTTTTTCCTAATCTCCAACAGAATAATCCAGTCCTAGCACCTCCAAGCCTAAGCAAGATGATCCAGATGGCTGGGGAGATCGCAGACGGCATGGCATACCTCAATGCCAACAAGTTTGTCCACAGAGACCTGGCTGCCCGGAACTGCATGGTGGCCGAAGATTTCACGGTCAAAATCGGAGGTGTGTTCTTAGCTCTCCAGAGCCGAGCAAGAACTAAACTCACTCATGTTTTAGGAACTGAGCTGGCATTAGCCTATGTTCAAAGAGGTTTTCCAATGCATCCCATGAGTACAGAGTCTTGCTCTTGGGACTAACGTGGTTGTCTCCAGTTGATAGTCGATCGAAAATCTGGCCGGGTTCGCTCAGATCCCTACCACACATGTGGACACAGCGGAACAAGTAGTGGGCAAGGATGGACTGAGGCCATGTTCCCTGAGGTAGCCTCTCATGACACTTGAGGCATTTCTTGGCAGAACAGTTCTAAGCATTAGTTACAGAAATAATTGAGGTGACATCCTCAGGTGATTTTGACTTGGGAATAAAAGTTGCCATCCAAACTATCAGTATTTCCCCTAATATTCCAAGCTCGAAAGGAGCTTTGTCTTCCAGTGGTCCATGGAGTTTTCTAAGAGGTGAGATCGCCTGATGGTGAAGGCCCTACATAGAATAGGAGCAGTGACAGGACAGTGGCAAACCCTCAGGTAAGGGAAGATCACTGCTCATTGGGGTTCATGCCCAGGTTGATCAACTTCTAAACTCGTGACCTGTCTGTTGTAATACTTAGCTAACCAACCTGCTGGTTAGACCTCTTGTTGCCACCACCCACTCAAACACAAAAAAAAAGGGGGTGGGGTGGGGATTGGATTGCATTTCTGGTATAAGTTAGAAATTTATTTCAACCTTTAGGTGTAGGCTTTGCCTTGATCTCTTAATCCTGATCTAAAAACAAAACTAAACAAAAACCACATACAACCTCAGGGCTGCCCAGGAAGACACCTGCTCTTACCAGGACCCTTATCTTCCTACTATGAGATGATGATGGTTCAGAAAAACATCAAATATTTATCCTGAGAAACTGCAGAGGACACTTTACATCTGAAATCTATTTAAAATTAACCTCTTTGATTTTGCTGACTGTCCCAACACATAAAAACAGACACAGAGAGTGAGGGGACAGAGGAATATGTCCCAAATGAAAGCACCGGGCAAAATCACAACAGAGCTAAACAAATCGGAGATAAGCAATATGCCTGATAGAGAATGCAAAGTAATGGTCATAACGAAACTCACTGGACTTGAGAAAAGAGTGGAGGACCTCATTTGAGACCTTCAACAAAGCGATAGAAAATATACCAAAGAATCAATCAGAGATGAAGAACTCAGTAACTAAAATTAAAAATACACTAGAGGGAATAAGTAGTAGAGGAAACAGAAGAGCAGATCCATGAACTGGAAGGGAGAGTCATGAAAAGCAACCAAAGGGAACGGGAACAAAAGATAGGTTAAAGGAAGTTAGAGGATAAGTTAAAGGAAGTCACCAACACCATCAAACATAATAGCATTCACATTTTAGGGATGCCAGAAAGAGAAGAGAAAGAAAATTTATAAAATAAATAATAGCTGAAAATGTCCCCAATCTGGGGAAGGAAACAGACCTAGGAAGCAGAGAGAGCCCCCAGTAAAATCAACCCAAGGAGGTCCACTCCAAGATACGTAATAATTAAAATGGCTAAAAGTCATGATGAAGAGAATTTTAAAAGCAGCAAGAAAAAAGAAAACAGTTATATACAAGGGAAACCCCATAAAACTATAAGCTGATTTTTCGGCAGAAACTTTGCAAGGCCCAAAGGAAATGGCATGATGCATTCAAAGTACCGAAAAGATAATAAAGTGAAATAAAACTAACCTCTTTGTCTAGCTCTTGAACTGTCTATTCTGGAAATGCACTCTTAGCAGTAATTTTTTTCTTTAGCAATGATTTTGAATGAACTGTTTGGGCCCTTCAATTGTGAACAGTGAGTATCGCCTCTAGAATAGTTACCAAATGAGATTTTCCCTCTGTAGGAGACAGAGGTGATGAGTGGAACGGTATCATAGTATAAACATCCCTTGGTCCTCAGAATTACTCATTCAGGAGCCACCGGTCCCTGGATTTGGCCCTTTGAAGCTTCCGCATATCTGGTGCGCCTTGAAGCCTGAGAGGCTGTCATGCTCCCGGGTTTCCAAGGAAGAGCCTCTCTGGCTGCTGTCTGGGCTTTCTTTGCGCTTCCTGCTAACTTGCCCTTGCTTTTGCATTGCCCTCCCTTCTCCATGAGGACTCAGATTGTTCCCACAGAGATACCAATCAGCTCCCCTTCACCAGCACCAGGGAACATAGAAGGCCTGAGCTTAAATCCTGGTTCTGCCAGTAACAGATAAGACTTGGGACAAGTGCCTTAAGTTCTGTGAGCCTCAGTCTCTCTGAAATGGGCATGCTGATACAGCAGATGAGATGGTGGGAAGAAGTGGGTTCAGGGAGGCTATAAGCACATGCCTGGGCCTCTGTAGATGTTATGTCCTCCAGCCATTGGCATCGTGCGTCCCACCCTCTTCCTGGCACATGCAGGAGCTCAGTTCACGCTCCTTTCTTCCTGGCTTCACATCACGGTGGGAGAGCTAGTATTGTGCCTCTTGCCGTTGGAAGTCCAAATCAGCAAGGACCATATTTGCCGTTTAACTAGGTGGCACATTTATAGTGACATTTTCTTGGTACTTGTGGTTTTTCTCACTAAAATTTGAAATTTTTCTTTTGTGTTAAAAAATAGCTTGTGTTCTTTTTCTGGGATTTCCTTTATTTTTTTTTCCCTTTCTGTGCAAATAAAGGCAAGTCCTCTCATTTGCATGTCACTGGATTAATTCCAAGATAAGACTTCAGCATTCATTTTTATTCTTCACTAGGGTTCAAAACCCCTATTTCTCCTATGCCCAGTGTCTCCTGGATTACAAACATGACAAGTAATTTCACCAGAGGCAGTTCGACGGCCCTCAGCTCAGTACAAGTAAATTGTGTTGGTTAACGTCCAAGGAACTTTATTCCCCGTGTTGTTTGCTTTGTAGCCTGACGGCTTTGTGGCATAGTTAGAGACATGAATGAACATTTGAGAAAGGAGAGCAGCCCTTTCTCCTGGGAAGGAGAACGGAAGAGTAAGAAAAGGTTGTACGATTGAGTGGAAAATCAAAATCTGACAAAGAAGCAATAATTTAGGATTATAAAGCAAGCCTGCCATCAAACATAATTACATGACATCTTCTGGAGACTGGAAAATGGAAGAAGTTTTCAAAAATGAGTGGGAGTATTATGTTGAAAAACATTATTGAGTAATAGCTCCAGGGGCCTAGTAAATATCCTCTCCCCGGCATCTTAGTCTACTTTTTTCCCCCGTGAATTTGTACTTTGAATATTTTCCCCCATATTAAGCAGCAAAACTACCCTATTTCCTCTGGCAGTGGGCAGTGCTACCAAGGCAATAAGAGTCAACATGCCCTTATTTCACCAGGTTTTATTTTATTTATTTATTTTTTTAAAGATTTTATTTATTTATTTGTCAGAGAGAGAGGGAGAGAGAGCGAGCACAGGCAGACAGAATGGCAGGCAGAAGCAGAGGTAGAAGCAGGCTCCCTGCCGAGCAAGGAGCCCGATGTGGGACTCGATCCCAGGACGCTGGGATCATGACCTGAGCTGAAGGCAGCTGCCTAACCAACTGAGCCACCCAGGCGTCCCTCACCAGGTTTTAAAAACACATAAAAGAGACCTTTGGGTCTACACAGTATGTATCTTCTTAATAAATTGTATGGCTCGATAATTTGTAAATGCTTCTCATTTTTAAGTAAATGAAGAAATTATTTATTTATTTGGAATTAACTTTTTAAAAATGATTATTTGAAAGAGAGAAGGAGAGAGAGCAGGGGAGGGGCAAAAGGAGAGAGAGGGAGAGAGAGAGAATCTCAGGCAGACTCCCGGCTGAGTGTGGAGCCCAACTCGGGGCTCGATCTCACGACCCTGAGATCACGACCCGAGCTGAAATCAAGTCAGTCGCTTAACCGACTCAGCCACCACGGCACTTCTGGAATTAACTTTTTTGGAGACTCAAATTAGAAACCTATTTGAAAGCCGAGATTTCTTGGTATTTCCTTGTCATGTGATTAATCAATTATCCCTTCCCGAGTCTGCCTTATACAATTGTGAACACTGAGATCCAGCCTCCTTAAAGTGCACTCCCCCTTGGATGTGGGTATGGGACCCTCGCCTGCAGCAGGGATGGGACATCTTTGCTACTGTCCCGAGAGCTGCTCAAAGCACATCACTCTGGCACCTTCTCTCCACCTTACAGATTTTGGTATGACGAGAGACATCTACGAGACAGACTATTACCGGAAGGGAGGAAAGGGGCTGCTGCCTGTGCGCTGGATGTCCCCCGAGTCTCTCAAGGATGGAGTCTTCACCACTCACTCTGACGTCTGGTATGAGAGACTTTTCCTATAACACAAGCCTGGCATCCTCCAGCCTCCACAGATCCCATTGGCTCCGTCTCAAGGGCTTTATTTTCTCCTGTTTTCTGTTCACTCTTACCCCATTTCCAGCTTCAGCCCAGAAGTGTCATGTGGGCCACACTCCTGCGTTGTTTAAGGTTCCTGTTGTGGGCCGCCTCGCTAAGGGCATTTGTGGGATCTGAAAAATTTATAGGACCAACTTTTCTTCCGATCCGTAGCTGCTCGCTAAGCAGCCAGGAGCCCTAGTGACAGAACACCAGGAGTCAGAAAACTTCACCCTCTCCCCTGCTGCCTGCTCTCATTTTATCTTTCCCAACAGATACTTTGCATGTGCGTGGCTGCCTTACCTGATTCAGACTTGAGATTGCAGACATTACTTTATTTAGACGAAAAGCTTACGAGTCCGGATGTGTTTTCTTATTGGTCCTGTCTGCTATCTGTCCTTTTTCCATGGGCAGCATCATCATTGACCCAGGGATGGTGTGGAAAGCAGAATGTCTCCCTTAAAGATAAATGTGTCTCGGGGTAGAAAGCTTACCAGCTGCGGAGTGCAGAGGACTCTTAGTTGTACTATTGTGATTCATCAGCAACCTTGTAGAGAGGAGGTCAGGTTCTAAAATACAACTGGGGTCCTTGGCAGGCTGAGGTCCTGGCACATCTGCCTTCTAGCATGTCAGCTCGTTTCTTGGCTGTCACCTCCGGAGATCCCAATGCTGATGTGTTATAGAAATGGTAGTTGTTCGCTCCACTTGTCTGGATGACCACACACAAGAGCTATTTAAATAGTGACCAACATCATTTTTTTTTTTTTAACCTCATGAACCTTTCACAGTTCAAGGGCCTTGGATCTTCCTTTGAAGACAGGTGCAAATTGGAAATAGCATTTGAATATGACCCGGCAAAGTGCAGTTGCTTCTCGAGTTCACATAGGAGATCTGTTTTGCAATCAGCCTGTCCAGGGTAGTTATCTCTTTGCTGTCAAATCAAAGTGCTCACCGTCATTTTTAGATGTAGAGATGATGAGGAGGGGACAGGCCTGGGTCTGTTCACGCATCTCATTATTCTAGCCCCTGTGCCTCCAAAAGCTCCAAGGTCAGCTTACAGTACGATAAAATAGAGAAAACTGTGAGAGTCAGGGAAAACAAGGGGCAGAATAGGACGATAAAACTGGAGTTATTAATATCTCCAGGGTCATTTTGCCCAAACTCAGGTTAGCAATGATTGGGACAAACTGCAACAGAGGGACATAGAGAGTGTTCGATGCTAGTGTTCTCCCACTTGATGGCATCGATCATGAACCAATAATATATTTATATAAACAAGAGTGGGTATTTGGTATTCGTTCCATTCAATGTCCAGGCATTAGATTTTTTTTTTTTTTTAACACAGTCTTCGAGGGTAACACAGGTAGGTAGGGCTCACATCGGTCTCTTGGTGATACCTGTTGGCCCTCCTCTGAGGCAGAGCTGCACACCGTGCTGTGTTTCTGGTAAGACGGGCCTCGGAGTCACAGGAAGGGGTCTCTTTTCTGCAGTTTGGACATTTCCACATTTTTCTGTGCCCCTTTGAGATTTTATTCCCAGGCCCTTGGACCCGGTGTTGGCTCCTCTCTAGCCCTGTGTCCCTGCCAGCATTTCCTTCGGGTCAGGAGACACAAGTGTGTTCCCTTCCTGAGTATGCACACTGGTCTCCAATAGTCTTCATTTCTTGACTCACTAAGGTTTCCAAACAGCCACAAATATCCAGGGCTGGTTGCAACTTACAATCATCTGCTTCTCTAGTGGCTCAAATATGAGAGAGGGGAACATGGATCTCTCTGTAGGTCTTGAGCTGCTGGCGGGTGGGACATCGACACAATCCCATCTTGGTATGCAGAGGCACGGTCCCTGAACGCTGACCCCAAGCAGCGCCAGCACTGACCTGCAAGATTCACAGCAAGCTGCACCATCTCTGGGGAAAGCAATGCTCATAATTCAAAAAGACAGCACATGAAGGCATTTGTCCGATGTTTCAGGAAGAGCCGTGTCCACGGAATTCGTGACTTGGTTTTATGTTCACATAAAATGTGCCACATTGCTAAGTACCTGCTTCAAGAAACACATGGGTTTTGCCTCTTTCTCAGCATCCCTGACTGGCTGTGTGGCCTTGGTCAAACCGTGGGACATCGCGGGGCTTTGGTTGCTCCGTCTGTGGGTGAGGTCTGTTTGGGAATGTCTCCACGCCCTGTGAGGCCTGCAGGAGCTTGACTGATGTTTAAATGGCTCCTGTGACAACCGGGATGCCAGGGAGGCATCTCAGTGTTGGGTAGAGTCGGTTCAGCCTCCATCCATAGACTCCCTGCAGCTGGTCACGTCCTGCGAAGGATGACCAGACTCCAGGATTAAGTGGCCCTCCCTGACGAGTGACACTGACATCACACAGGAGTTACTCGGGGGAGGCCTCCGGGGGAGAGCCGGGCCTCTTACCTGCCGTGTTACTTCACGCGTGTGATCACGAGGGCCTGGTGAGGCCCAGGAAAGGCTCGGTGGTGGGGAAGACTCCTGTCCTTGAGGGGTGAAGTCTTACGGAGAAGAGGAAGCAATCCTGAGGGACTAGAGTCATGGAAGCCTGGCCAGGAGAGATGGGGTCGTGCGGCACCCTAAAGTATGAATTGTCCCAGCCGGAGCCATGAGGGTGTGGGTTCCTGGCAGCGGGAATGCAGGGGAAGCCATGGTGGCAGGACGCGCTTGCTGCTTCTGGAGGACGGTGGGACTCCCCTGAGGAGGTTAGGGGAGAGAGAGACCAGCGCTGTGTCAGGGGCTTGGGCCTGATCCTTCAGGTTCTGCAAAGACCTGCAGAGCTGCTGAAGGCAGAGGGACCCAGGAGTGGGACTCAGCACTGTGGTTTAAGATGTTCCCATCAGCTGAAGCCTGAGGCTGTGTGGCGTCAGGTGCTGGCGCCCCAACGGGATCCTGGGGCGCGGTGCTGGGCTCCAAGGAGGTGGAGGGACAGGGGACCCAGGGTGGACTGCCCCAGTGAGGCCAGAAGAGCAGGGCTGTGGGATAGACTGTGGTTGCGACACATGGAGTTTACGGATGGCCAGGTGACTGTGACCGGGAGCTTGAGCCAGAGTAGCTGGAAGGGTCCAGGCTGGAGCTGGTGAGTGAGCCCGGCTGCTGTGGCCTACGGAGCACAGGTGGCTCGGGAGGGAGCCACACCCCCAAATCCTTCCCTGGCCTGCAGTCAGTAAACACGGCAAGCTGGCCGTTTCTTGGGCTGCCCTGTGTGGCAGCGGTGGCCTCTGGGCCATGTGCTGCTGGGACCAGGCGCCCTGCGGTAGGAGATCGCACCGCCGGAGCTGATGGAAAAGCTGGCCGCCCCAGCCTGAGCCTCTGAACACCGCACCGGGGCCTCTGCGGTCTCTGGCTTTTCTAGGTCTCTTACGTAACATTAAAGACTCTTTCTTGGCCACTGGAAATTAAAAAGGACCTTGGGTGGGTGCATCCTCTGCTAAGATTCTGTCTTTGTGTCCCACGTCTGCTCTCAGCAGCAATTTGCCCAGAAGCCTTCTGCTCACGATGGTGGTAGTCTGAGCCCCTCCTGGCTCAGGATCCCGAGAGCTCTCGGCGGGAAGCGCCGGGCCCCAGAATGTTCCATGCGGCTCTGCCAGCACCCCGGCCTTGCAGAGTCCCATCGGAAGCCCCTCGGGCCATGGGCTGCGGGCGAGCCTGCTATTCCACCGAAATGAACCGAATGTAAAGGCAAACAGACAGAGGAGAAGCTGTACAAGCCGGCCGTGTGTGTTGGGAAGGCACCTTTACTCTGCAGATTACAGCATCGCCTCTTTAAACACTACCCGCCTGACCTTTTGGTGTGCGTGTATATGTATTTTAATTTGTTTTCCGGTCATTGGATCTTCTAAACCAACAGACAGACGGCATGCTTGGCAGAGTCGCTCACTGCTCCCCTTGCTGAATTGACTTCTAGGCCCCTTTGCCACTTGGCTGAACTCTGCCTAAGGATGCCCAGGGAGCCCCAAAACCAGCCAGTCCCGCCCTCCTTGCTCCCTCCCCCCACCCCTGCCATGAGACTGAGCCCCCCACAGGCCGGCAGCTCCCGCGGCCCCCCAGGGCTTCTCTTCCCACTGGCCCTGGGAGATCCCCGGTGAGTTTTCCAACACTCTGTACCGATGGGATCCGAGCTGTGGGCAGGGACCCGAGGCATTGTGTGTTTTAAAAACTCGCCAGGGGACTCTGCTCTGCAGGCAGGCTTGAGAGCTACTTGGGTACAGCTTCCCAAATTGGGGGAGCTCGTTCACCGGCTTGGCTGTCGTAGGCTGTGTTCGAACCCACTGCACTGCGGTCCTGGCAGGGCCTGGGGATCTGCTTTTGATTACAGGATACAGTGCATTTGGGAGACTGTCCTGCCCGCTGCACAGCTGGGGCCCTGACCTCAGGTTGTCCGGGCTTCACAGGAGTGCTCAGGCGCTTCCCAGTCCTTCGGGGGCCCCTGCAAACCTGCTCCACTTTGGCTTCCTCCACTGTGCCCCGGGGCTGTGTCTCCTGTGCAGAAGACATGAGTAGCAACCAAGGGAGACGGACATGCACAGCCCGCCAGTGCCGGGCCCACAGCAGGACGCGCGGGTGGCTGCCCCCCGGGGTGGGCAGGTGCTGGGCCAGCGCGGTCAGCGGTCCCCTTTCTGAACCCTCATGTTGTCCCCTCTCTCCCACAGGTCCTTCGGGGTCGTGCTCTGGGAGATCGCCACGCTGGCCGAGCAGCCCTACCAGGGCTTGTCCAACGAGCAGGTCCTTCGCTTCGTTATGGAAGGCGGCCTTCTGGACAAGCCGGACAACTGTCCCGACATGCTGTACGTCCTCCTTGGGCCCCCGCCGCACCCCCCCCCCACGTTCCCTGCCCCGTGACCTGGGGTGGGGGGCGCGGTTCTGGGAGCCAATCTCTCAGGCCGGCGGGACGCCATGATGGCCGGGGGGGGCAGTTTCGAAGAGGGTCTTCTTGATGGTGGGAACCTGCGCCTTCGTGGGGCTGCCTCAGTTTCTCTCCGTCTCCCTTAGGGTTCTGATGGACCAGTTTGCACTGGTCTTCTCAGGCCACACGTCTCTGTGGGGTATTTGCCCAAAGCAATCCGTACCCATCTTCTCCCTGCAAAGTTAAAAGGGGGGGGGGGGTTGTGGGGGACACCTGCATGACAGTAAGCGCTCTTGACCCCGTTCCAGAGCCTCCCGCAGCGGTGGGCAAGCCTGCAAAGAACTGGCACCTGCACTTGCCTCCGCCGCGGGGCTGCCCTCAAGTGTCCTCCCTGCTGAGCGTGGACAGAAGTTGTAAACCATGCAAGGGACATGCTCCCTGGAGCTTCAGGCAGTGACCCCCGGGGAGCCTAACGCAGAGTGTCCGCGAGCCTCCTGGGCCTCGCTGCTCGGCCCTTAGGAGAAGCTGCCGGAGGCCAGGGCTGCGGAAGGTGACTGGGCCTCACTGTCTGACGGAGGAGGAACAAGTCAGAGGAGGGCGTGAACGGGGCCTGGGGCGGCGTCATCCGGTGCGGGACAGGGCCGGGTAGAGAGTGGTGCACTTGGTTTTAACACACACGTGAAGGTGGGGCCCGGAGATTCTTCTGGATCCCAGTGGGTGGAAGGTAGGCTACCACCACTAGGACGTCGGACCTGGGGACCAATTCAGGAATTTTCCAGAAGTGCTTTTCTGGACCTGTTTGGCTTCTCATGAGGAAAGATCCCAGAGGGACTGTGGGGCTGCGTCTGTGTCCATGTAGAAGACCCCCTAGATCTGCCTCACGCGAGCACTGCCTCAGGCCTCCTCCGAGCGGCGGGATGGTTTGCAAACATGAGGCAGATACCCTGTCAGGCGGATACCGGGGAAACTGGCCTCAGCAGCCATGAAAGTCTCGCTCATTTGAGTCTCTCAGCAGTTTCCTTGGGGCAGGAATCCAGATGCAGGTGGGCTGGCCCCTCTGCTCAGTCTCAGCAGACTGAAATCTGGGGCCACCATCATCCCAGGCTCTGGGCCTCCCTCTTCCACGGCCCTCAGGTTGTCCGCAGGATTCAGTCCTGTGGCTGCGGGACTGTCGCCCTCCCGGAGACTGGGTCTTCTCCTACCTGAGCAGCTTACTTCTTCAGACCCAGAAAGACCCTCTCTCTGCTGCTTTTACCTTTTGTTTTACCTGATTAAGCCACATCTCCCCCAGATAATCTCCCTTGTGGTTAACTCAGAGTCAGCTGATGAGAAAACTAAAATAGCCGAGGGAAATCCTGTCATCATCCGCGGTCCGACCCGCATTCAGGTGAGGGGTTACAGGGGCAGGAATCTCGGGGAGCGTCTTGGGGTCCGGCTGCCACGGCTTGGGAAACAGAAACCATTGTCCATCAACAAACCAAGCTTTTGCGTTTTTTTCTGAAGGACTGGGTTGCTACCAAGACTGACTCCTCAGCTCCATGGAGATGTGGGAAGCCTTGTTCCCATGGCCCTGACTGCGCAGCTGTAAGGCCTGCGGGCTGGGGGTGACTCAGTGTGGCACCCCTGTGCTGGGGAGCACATTAGCTGGGCCCTGGGCCCTGTAGCTGCTGCTTGTGAATGTTTGTTCAGCTGAAGCCCATTCTAGCCCATGGACAGTTTGCACGGAAGTATGAGAGAGGACCTACCACTGCCATAGGGAAAGCAGCATCCTTGCATTGCTCTTGTGTGTGTGTGTGTGTGTGTGTGTGTGTGTGTGTGTGTGTGTGTGTGTGGTGGGACGGGGGAACCCACTGATCATCTGAGCCTAGGCCCAGCGTGGGAACTTTGCATGGTCCTCAACGTGGGGCACAGAGTAGGCCCACCAGTGACGGGAGGCTCCTCTCCTCAGTGGGCAGTGTGAACGGTGGAGGGTGGGGAAAGGGTGGCAGAGACAGAGTGGGAGGCAACGGGGTTTCCCAGGTCCCTCAAGAACCTTCCCAATTAGCCTCTTAGACTTCAGGACCCAAAGTTAGAAGAGACTCAAAGGTCACTTAGTTTAAAAAAAAAAAAAAAGTCACTTAGTGCATTTTCTTGCCTAGCATGGAAACGCTCCCTCTCCCAACCTGTACCTGTACCAGTTTTCCACTGCAGGACATTATCCCAAACTTAAGAGTTGAAAACAACGATCAGCATTTGCCATCCCACAGAGTGTCTGAAGGCGGAAGCCGGCTGGCTGCAGCCTGAGTCTCCCGCCCAGGGCCACTGTCCGCAGTGGGTTTGACCAGGGCTGGGACCCACTTGCAAGGTGGCACGCCCATGGGGCCAGGTGCCAGGCAGCTGGCTTCTCCCCGAGCAGGCTCAGCAAACGCTTCCTCTGGAAGGACAGAGAGGAAATATTTTCCAGCTCCAGGGGCCCACACGGTTGCAGTGACAGCCACTCACCTCTGTCACAGAGCCAAAGCCGTCACACATGCCACGTGACGGGGCACGGCTATGCTCCTGGACAGCTTGGTTTGGGGATACTGAAGTTTGAATTTCCCATACTCCTCACGTCACAAAATATTATTTTGATTTTTTTTAACCACTTAAAAGTATAAAAAACCGTTCTTAGCTCCTAGGCCTTACAAAATCGGCTGTCACTGGGGGCTGTTCTCTCCGAACAGTGTGGCTGCCGTATTCTTGTCAGTGCATTATAAGAAAGGTCTTCCTTCAGAGCGGAAATCTAAGTCATGGAGCACAAGGAGTGATGCGCACTGAATGCGCATCCAGGTGTCTGGTGCAGAACAGAGGCGGTGGCTAGAACCCGCGGCGTGGTAGCAAGCTTAGAGACAGTCCAAGAAAGCACGTGTGCATTGCATTCATGTGCTTTGGAGGTGGTGCGAGGAGAGGTATTGTTTTCGAGCTTCCTCTTTGGGATAAATGTTGGCCGCTGAGAAACTTGTAGGACTCCTAGAGTTGAGCTACCTCCCGGTGACTGGAGTTTTGATACTAACTTAATAGGCGTGGGAAGCAGCCCACCTGCCACGGGAAAGGGAGCGCACTTCCTGTTTCCAGCACAGAGTGACCAGGAAACTCACACGGAGAGGTTACCAGTGGATATTAGATGTTTAATTCACGAGGCATTTCCGGCTTTGCCATCCAGAACCCCCCCTTGGCCGATTGTTCTCCCTTCTAAGAAAATAACAAAAGGAAAGGAGGCGAGTTGGTTGTATAGGGAACGTCTGGGTTGGCTTGAACGTATCGATGAGCCTGGGCGAAGGAGGGTCCTGGGAGAGGACATCTTGGTTACCGGCACGCAAGAACGGACTCCTGTTTCTCCCAGAGGAGAGGAGAGTTGAGTCACTGAGCTCTTGGGAATTGCCCCAAAGCCCCTCTGGGCCTCCATGTGGGAGAGGGACCCTTTGATGATGTGGCTCCAGGGGTCTGAACGGGCCCCAGTGTGATAACGTGGGGTGGGGGGAAGGAGCAGAGGCTCCCGGGGGCCCTCAGCTCAGCGTCCACGCAGGCAGGTGAGGTGGACTACTCTGCAGTGGCCGGTACGCCCGTCCCCCAGTGGCCAGGTGCACCGCAGTTTCGAGGAAAGGCGGAGTGGTCCAAGCCACACAGAGTCCCATCCAAGCTTGGGAGTCTTAATGCCGAGACTCGGTTTGAATTAATTTAAAAAGGGGCACGAGATCAGCTTTGGCTCATGGTTCGCCGGTGGTTTGCATTTTAAATCGATGACACAGCCCATCTCACGGCTCTGTACTTACACCACGAATGTCCTTGTGTCCCTCTGGCTACATGCTGACTGCTGACACCCCAGAGACCGTGGCAAGGCCGGGTCCTAGCTCTCAGAAGCGGGGCGGCGGGACCGGGTTCTCACGCTGCAAGCTAGAGCTCGAGCAGAGGGGCGCTTGGAGTCGTAAGCCCTGGGCCAAGAAGCCGCTTGGTCTTCGGTAAAACTTCCGCAGTGTCACACGTCCAGACAGTTGTCAGGGGCGGTCTACAGCACATGGGACAGAATTTGAACTTTTGAGCCCATCTGAAACCGATTCAGTAGGCTCGGCTGATTAAGGCTCCCTCGGCGCCGGTGATCCATGCTGGTTTGGTGGGACTCAGGCGCTGGAGTAGAATCTGGACAGTGAGGAATGGCCATCCTTGCCTGCGCAGCCTTCCGACCATGGGCTGTCTCGTGGTACCTGGGCCCTGCATTTGATCTTGGCCTGAAGACAGAGTGGTGTGGGGTGGGGTGGTCCAGCGGTCCTGCTGTCCCACTGCTGGCCCCAGCTGAGCAGAGGCTCATGAGACAATCCTGGCTGTTCCAGGCTGCCAGGAGGAGGTGGAGGAGGGGCACACCAAGCCCTTCCGGGCCTTTCTGGAATCTGGTCTTTGTTGCGACAGTGGCCGTGTGTACGGAGGCTGCGCTGCATCTCACTTCTTGGCTTATGCTCACAAGATGCGTGTGCGCACAGCAGGGCCGAGAGTAGGGTGCGAGCCAGGGGCCCTCAGTGTGCGCGATGGGAGGGAGCGAGCCAGTCGTCGCTCTTCCCTCACACTGCCCCCCGGGGCCACACTGGGCTCCCTTAAGCGGCTTCACCCTTCACTGCCAGGCAGGGTGTGAGGTGTTCAGCCCCGTTTGATCTCCTCCCGCCCCGGGTGAAGGGTCCGCACATACCCCTCCCTGGCCCCCAGAAGAGGGCATCCGGGAGAGGACGGCTCGGCCTCACCAGAGCCGACTAGTTGTAAAACATGTGCTTTTTTAAAGAAGAGGTTTATCAGCCCATAAATCCTTCTAGAGCCTACTGGAAAGTTTTCTTGTGGAGATAGTGTAAACAAGGTCTTGGATCCTACAGAGTGAAAAAGACTTCCTTTTATGGGCAGCCCTGGAAGGGCTGTGACTCCGGGATGGGTTAAGAGAGGCATCACATGGCTTGTTTGTGCTGATGTCACTCCAGTCACTCCCCTGCCAGTGGCACCTCCTCACCCACCCCCCCCAGCCCCCACCCCAGCAGCCCTGAGCCAGCCCTCATCACGTGTTCCTGGCCAGCCGCGCTTCTATTCAGGGACAAGTCAGTCAGCCAGAGAGGAAATTGCAGCCGGGCCACAGAGAGGGGTCCTGTGTATTTATGGCCTGACTTATTTGGGGGGCTGGGGGGAGGGGAGTCCTTTTCCTCCGGTCCGGGAAGGTGGGCGTGCTTGCCAGGGGACCCAAGGCAGGAGCTCCCTGTTTATCAGTGCAAATCCCCCAGAGCACTTGTGACCAGAGGAAAGGCGCCCGTCTCCTCGGAGGACCAGGGTTGCTTTTGTTGAGGCTGAGAAAATGCTCCTTTTCCTGAGGTAGGTGTTGCTCAAAGCCCAGCCCTCCTCTCCAGGGGAGCGCCCCACCCCGCTCACCCCCACTGCTTGCACAGATCATGGAATCTCTTGGTGCCTCCACTTCTTCAGCTACGAAATGGGCACATATTCTAAGGCGCCTGCTTCCCAGGCTCGGGAGGAGGAAGGCAGCTCACATGTGTCAAACCCTGCCTGCCACCCCGTGTGTGTCACTGAGCGCGTGAACTGGGGGATCGGTCCTGCCACGCGGTGAGTGGCGTGGCCAAGGGGTCAGGGGTAGTGTGGGGAGGGGAGCAATCAGGTCAGGCTTCACATTTTGTCCAGATGTTTTTCTGCCGGAGGACGGGTGGCAGACGTTTTCTGTATAGGGCCACACGGCGAATATTTTGGGCTTCAAGGCCAGTCTCTCTTCCAGCTACTCAAATAGAAGTTGTCCCTTGAAAGCAGCCACAGACACATGTAAACAAATGGGTGTGGCTGGTCCAATAAAACACTGTTTACAAAAACAGGTAGCAACATGGGCGGAAAGCCTCTCCCCTATGTCCACTCTCAAAGTCACATCCTTTTCCCTCCCAGCGACTTGACACCTTTTCCCCAGTTCTTTCAAGGTAGCTGGGGCCATTAGCTTAGGAGCGTTCTCTTTGCAGACTGGGTTCTGGGTCCCACGGGCTTCTCCCCTGGCTTCTTCCCCTGGGGCCAGACACAAGCAAGTGCTCTGTCCGTCAAATGGTCAGCCCGAAGGAAGGCCAGAAGCCAATCTGGGAGGCTCTGTGCTCCCCAAATATGGGGCGTTCCATGGTGCCATCTTTACTGAAAAGCATCTCTTTAGCTAGAAGTTTTGCAGGGAATAGAATTTTCTGGCAAGAACAGTGGGAAGGGAAGGTTCTTTTGCTTCCAGCTCACGCAAGCAAGGGCCACTGGCCAATCCCTTCTCGGAACCATGGCCTCCTCTGGCTCTGGGGCCGACCTGGTTGTTTGCTCCGTCACCTTCCTTTCCACTCCCAAGGTCTACTAAGCTGGGTCTGTCTGGGTTGTGGGTTCATCAGAAGCATTCCCTCCTCCCCTGGCCATCCTGAACCGTCAAAGCCTGGGCCTCCCCTAGGTCGGCTGGCCCCACGACCCCATTCCTCCTATCTCCTTCCGGGCGCAGGCTCTGGCTCTCCGGGGGCCCCGTCCCATTGCCAGGATGACTCCCGGTGGTCACGTGGTGCTGAGGGTTTTGCAGAGGTTTGCAACCCAAATGCCGTCGTGGTCCAGCTGGTGAGTCCCCACACGGGCGTCACGCTGTGTCTGCTGCCTGCCTCCACCGGCACCTCCTGCCTTGTTGGGCTCTGGATGCAGGTCTTTGCTGGGACTGTCACTCAGTTCGGAGCAGCCTGGATCCGAGAGCAGGCTCTGCGTGGTGGGGCGCACAGCAGGCAGCCTGGGCGGCGCTGGACAGGACCCCGGGGCGACTTGGAACACATGCTCCTTCCGTCTTGTCGCCGCACTGCCCCGCTGCCTGTTCTACAGGTCCCCTGCTGGCTGTCCCCAGCCCCTGAGGGAAACCTAGAACTAGCAGAGGTGGGATTAAGAGAGAGCTGTCGGGATAGTTGCAATCGCTTCTAACCCTTGTTACCGAGACACCAGAGGTTTCCTGCACCCTGATTCCGGAAATAATGTTCCATCCGTGGCTATAAGAGATGCTTTAAACAGAATCCTGTATAGGTTTTATTTTTATTTCTTTCTTAAATATTTGTTTATTTTAGAGAGGAAGTGGGGGAGGTGCAGAGGGAAAGAGAATCTGAGGCCGACTCCCTGCTAACAGTAGAGCCCGACTCGGGGCTCGAGCCCATGGCCCTGAGATCATGACCTGAGCTGAAACCGAGTCTCGGACGCTTCACTCACTGTGTCACCCAGGCACCCCTGTTTTTATGTCTTAGCACTGTCACCATAACACCTAGATCTGTCCTCCTCGGGGAATGAGCACTTAGGTTTTGCCCCAAGAAGGATCCTGGGTCCTGGGTGAAGCGAAAGCCATGGTAGGACATGGGACAGGGGAAGGGGGAGCTGAAGGCTCCTCAGGCCATCGAGAGAGAAAAGCAGAGGCTCAGAGAGGCGGCAGCGCCCCTGGGGTCTCTGCGTGTGGCCGGGGGACCATGGCGAGGGGCCCGGGAAGGCGGCGGGGCCCATGTGCCGTGTGTCCTCACCTCAGGTTCGAGCTGATGCGCATGTGCTGGCAGTACAACCCCAAGATGAGGCCCTCCTTCCTGGAGATCATCAGCAGCGTCAAGGACGAGATGGAGCCCGGCTTCCGGGAGGTGTCCTTCTACTACAGCGAGGACAACAAGCCGCCCGAGCCGGAGGAGCTGGACCTGGAGCCCGAGAACATGGAGAGCGTCCCCCTGGACCCCTCTGCCTCCTCGTCCTCCCTGCCGCTGCCCGACAGACACTCAGGACACAAGGCCGAGAACGGCCCAGGCCCTGGCGTGCTGGTGCTCCGAGCCAGCTTCGACGAGAGACAGCCTTACGCGCACATGAACGGGGGACGCAAGAACGAGAGGGCCTTGCCTCTGCCCCAGTCTTCGACCTGCTGATCCTGGGACCCCGGATCCCGTGCAAACAGTAACGTGTGCGCACGCCGGGCGGCGGGTGGGGGGAGAGAGTTCGAACAATCTATTCACAGCCTCTTGTACCTCAGTGGATCTTCAGAACTGCCAGTGCTGCCCACGGGAGACGGCTTCTCTGCAGTAAACACGTTTGGGATGTTCCTTTTTTCAATATGCAAGCAGCTGTTTATTTCCCTACCCAAACCCTTAACTGACATGGGCCTTTAAGAACCTTAATGACAACACTTAATAGCAACAGAACACTCGAGAATCGAGTCTCCTCACGCTTTCCCTGTCACTCCTCACTTCTCTCAGACCTGTCTCCCGCCCTTCCTCCCTCCCTCTCTCCCTTCTCTCTCTCTCCCCTTTCTCTTTCTCTCTGCTTCATAATGGAAAAACCTTTGCCGCAAGCCCAGCTGGGACGCCCTTTCGATCAGATTGAGGAACTGGCCGTCCCTCCCTGTGGCCCCACATTGCCCCCCCCATACACACCTGCCTGTCACCGTAGGTCTTTATAAAAAAACAAAAACAAAAAACACGTTGAGACGGAATTTTTTTAACTGTATCTTTCACCTTTTTAGGGACATACGAAATTGACAAAGGGCCATCATGCTTTCAAGGTTGTTACCATTTTAATGCTGCCAAATTCTGCCAAAACCCTCGACTTCCTCCCTCCCGATCCCGGCACCTGTTTCCTTGTTTCCAGAGGCATGGGGCCAGCACGGTAGCGAGTCACACCATTCAGGAGCCACATTGAGGACACTCTCCATCTGATCGCCCCTGGTATTCTTTTCCAGTCCTACGTTCACACAGGTCCAGTTGCTTTTTGACTAGGTTATTATTTGGGGGAAGTGGACAGAATGGGATTTTTCTCTCAGTGGAGACTGGGAGAGGCTGAAACCCCTCTTCCCCACCCCCCCACCCCACTTGCTAGCCCCCAGGAATTCTGGAGAAAATAGGCCCTGTCGAGAGCCTGGCAGACAGGCTTTGAGGAAAGGTCGTCCACGTGCCAGTCTCCTGTCCCCCCACCTCGGCCACCACCCCCCACCGGTTCCCAGCCCCCCAGGACGCAGATGGGAAGGGGTTTCCAGGGACTCAGCCCAACTGTTTATGCAGGTTTGCAAGGAAAGGAATTCAAACACCACCACAACAGTAAGAAGAAAAGCAGTAAATGGATTCAAGCATTCTAAGCTTTGTTGACATTTTCTCTGTTACTAGGACTTCTTCATGGGTCTTACAGTTCTATGTTAGACCATGAAACATTTGCATACACATCGTCTTTAATGTCACTTTTATAACTTTTTTACGGTTCAGATATTCATCTATACGTCTGTACAGAAAAAAAAAAAAGCTGCTATTTTTTTTGTCCTTTATCTTTGTGGATTTAATCTATGAAAACCTTCAGGTCTACCCTTCTTCCCTTTCTGCTCACTCCAAGAAACTTCTTATGCTTTGTACTAGCGTGCGTGACTTTCTTCCTCTCTTCCCAGTAACTGATACTTCTATAACATAATTTGCCATGAACTGTTTGATGCCTTTTTATAAATACACCCTCCCCTCCCCGCTCCCCCCCACCCGTTAGTTATGTTCTAACCCGGAGGCTCTGTGGGCACGAGGCTGGCGAGGGACGCAGGCGGGCAGCGGGCGGCACCCCACTCCTCGGCCTGCTCCCACACGGCGTAGGGTCTGTTTCAGTGCAAGACACGATACAAACTCAGGTCAGAAAAAAAAAGAAGGTTAAATACTTCACACATCCTTGTTCAGTGTTTCTAGTCGCCCTTGTTGGAAAGTCTCACCTTCTCTTTCCCCGCACCTTTGTTTTGGTTGTGACACACATATATCTATTTTTTTAATTCTTGGGTACAACAGCAGTTTTAACTGCAGACACTAGGCATTTGGATTACTATTTTTTTTAATGGATATTTAATCCTTCCATCCCACGAGAAACAGCTGCTGAGTCCCAGGGTGCAGCGGGCGTGGTCCAGTGGGCCCCTCTGCGGCTCCCGCCGCCACCCTCCAGACTGACCTGTCTCTAGAACCCGAAAATCCCCAGGTCCCTCCTTGGCACCGGCGGGGAAGGGGCCACAGGGGCAACCTCCTCGGGTTGGCGGTGAGCCCTCTACCAGGTCTGGCAGCTGGAGGGCCCGGTCGGGGCGAGCACCGCTGCGGTGGCCGGGGAGCCCCATGCTCGCTCCTGGGGGACGGGAGCCCTGGCACTGGCATGCTTTTCCTTGGCCGGGAATCCAAATCCTCGGGGCCCGGGGGTCTTGTTTTGTTTAGTTTTTAGCACTTCTCACCAGAGTGATGACAGCATACGAGTTGCTTCTGGGATGGAAATGTTTAAATTATGAGTAGGAACAAAGCTCGAATATGATGATTGCTAGTTGTGACTGGAGATTAAACACGAGAAAGCAAGTGTGTAGTGCTTTCCTGCTTGTCGGTAGCTTCAGTCCTACAATTTTCTCTAGCCTCTGTCCCATAGTTTTTTCCCTTAAAAAAAGATGAGAAAAAAGAAAAAAGTTAATTAAGGTATTATATGTAGGAGTTTTCTTTTAATTTATTTTGTGATACCAGTTTCAATCACTGTAGAGAAGCCCCATTATGAATTTAAATACTGAGAAAAGGGTTTTGTGTGTGTGTGTGTGTGTGTGTGTGTAAGACAGGACAGTTTTTTTGTTTTTTTGCTTTTGTTGGTTTTTTTTTCTTGGTTTTGGTTTTCAAACATTTATCTACCTCACTGTTATTTTTTATATGTGTATATATACAAAACAATACATCTCACATTTCTCAGCACCTGACAATATGCCGTTGATACCAGTAACCTCTATCCACACCACAGGCTGCACATACCAGGCGAGGCAGGGGGAGGTCAGGCTGTATCCCGGGGTCAAAGCAACACTAATACACCTCTCCTCCCATGTCAGACAGCTTGCCTTTTCCTGAGATGTCTCGTTTTGTGTTGCCTTCGTTCTTCTTCTCCCAACTTGGTTTCCTAAGAGGTTGTGAGGTGTTAGGATTTCCTTCCTCCCGGCCCAGGGCGCCCGCACTCTGCTGGGAGGCGAGCAGACCGAGCCCCGGGGAGGCCGCTGGGCCGCCCCTGGCTCTCTGCCTTTGAAAGGGACTTCGCACAGCTCCAACAACAGACAGATTCTGTCATTGGGAGAGCGCTCGTCTTCTAGGTTTGAAGGGCAGGCAGGACCCAGGGAGTGGGGTGGTGGGGAGGGCAGGCCGGCAGTCTCTGGGTTAGAGTCCCACCCAGAAAGGTGTGATGTTTGGAGTTGGGTCACTGCTCCGGCCGTGGGCAGGCCTGCCCGAGGTGGGGACGAGCTCTCACGGCGCTGGGGGTCAAGTTCAGTGGTGCAGCCACAACAGCCCTATTGAGAGCTCGGTCTGCCAGGCCTCCTGTGAGGGAATGCAGAGGTTCCTGACCTGCCAGCTGGTCCCATTCAGGAAGTACAGAGGACGGGAGTCCCCCTGCCCCACCCCAGACTGTTCCGCAGCTTCACCCTCATCTCCTCTTCCCCCAGGCGAAAACAGAGACCAAACCTTCGGGCTGGAAAGGGCCGGTGGTCAGCGCCCAGCCTCCTTCGGGGGTGGCGCGCCTCCTGCCAGGGCTGCGCCTTCATCCCGTCCTCCTGCTGCTCACACGGGTGGAGGGCGCGTGTCCCGATTCCAGCAGCTGCTCTCACAGGCACTGGTGACTCGATCTGGGAAAGGTGGTGGGGGTTTTCCCGAAGCAGGGATGGTTCCTTTCAGTTCTAGCGCTGTGGCTAGGCTCGGGAGCGCTCTTTCCACTGCGAGAACACTACCCTCTTTTCCCAAGGCCCCTGGCATCGTAAGGTCACTGAGAAATAACTGTTGGATCAGGGTTTTCTTCTTCCACACTGTAGGTGACCCCTTGGAATAGTGGCCGCTCCTCTTTTGCACATACCTACCGGTTTCCACAACTGGATTTCTACAGATCATTCAACTGGTTATAAGGGTTTTGTTTCAACTGTCCGAGTTGTTGGTGTCCTTTTGTTTTTGTTTTACGTAGGTGGTTTTTCTTTAAGTAGAAAGAAAACACTAATAGTGTAGTGCCCATCATAACAAATGCTTCAGAAACACTTAAATAAAAGAAAATTTTGCTTGTGTGATGGTGCAGTCATTTTACTGGACCAAACCACCCACCTTGACTATCCCAAGGCATCATCTATCCACAGTTCTCGCCTAATTTTATGCTGATTTTCCCACCTCTTCTTGATTTTTCTCTTTTGTATGCTCCAAGTAATCTAATCAAGCTGAGTTGTGGCATTTTCCATGCAACCTCCTTCTGACAGCAGCTCACACTGCTTGAAGTGACGTGAACCACTGAGGCACATCATTGAATTGATGTGAGCATTAAAACATTAGTACACACAGCCCTTCCCCGAGGCAGCAGGAGCTGGTGCATTCTGGAGACACTGTCGAACTTCAGCTGTGCGAGACCCAGACCACCCAGCTCTCCTTTATGGGATGTCATGACGTTTGACACACAATTGGAATGCGCTTCCTCCGTGGAAGACGGAAGACCGTGTTCGTGGCCAACGCTGGCCTCTCCTTCCAGCCTGTTCCTTAGGACTTGGGACAACATTTCGATGGGAGGAAACATGGCTTGGTAAAATCTGAAAAAAAAAATAAATAAATAAATAAGTACTTATTGTGGAACTACCCGACGGCAAAATGCTTGACAGGAGGTGATGAGCTCCGGTTGGGATAACATATGTACGAGCCAAGTATGATGCCGGACTCTAGGCCAGTTTGTTCCACCAAAGCCTCTTGTCAGCAGCTCACCTCTGCTGGCAGGTGGCAGGGCGTGATGCAGGCTGCTGTCGTGGCAAGGTCACACTAGCTCAGATGGGTGAGGAGCCTAGGGTGCTTGGTCCAAGGTCCATGGCTGTCACTGCTGGGTACCCCTAGGGAGGCCTGTGTCAAAAGCAACTCCCTTCCAAAACACAGGCACCCTCCAGTTGGCAGTAATGCTCCACCGTTCACCCTGGCCCATCCCAGCAGTCCCACTAGTACATTTAAGGTTTGGGGTTTGTTCTTTTGTTACTGTTACTTTTGTGTTTGTCAGCTGGTTTTGTTTTGTTGTTGTTTTGTTTTTTTTTTTAATTTCCTGGGCTAAGCAGCATTGGCAGATATGGACCAGATCCAACCTCTAAGCACCTGTGATGAAAGTCAACCTTTTTTACTCCCCTCTGACTAGTTGGTGGTACAAATGAGAATTTCAAGAGAGGATGTTGTCTAGATTGAACCTCTGTTACCAGAGATGCTGAAGATACAGACCTTGGACAGGCCAGAGGGTTTCATCTCGGGCCTCCAGCTTAGATGACTCGTTGATCACTTAGAGAAAAAGCAGACTGGACAATCCTTGACGGTGGGATGATGGGGCAGTAAGGAACCACTGTAATGCGGACGTGATGTGAAGCCAAGCAAAGACTGGCGAGCAGAAGGGTATGGGGCTGGGAAGAAGGATGGGCCATGTTTTGAACCTGATGGTTTCTGAAGGTATCAGACCACATCAAGGCTCAACAGTCACCCGTGGGCATTGGGTTTCGGCAAAGAAACCGAACATCCTCCTTTGGACACTGTTGTCGCAGAGTTCAGTGAAATACGTCCAGAACGGAACTGCACCGCACCCGTCAGTTGTCAGTTCTGGGGCATGACTTTAGGGTTTGTTTTATTTTGTTTATGCAAGAACATAATGATCACTCATCTGTATGTCCACGTTTGTGTGTGTCCGCATCCTTCTGGTAAACATTGTTCTAATTAGTCACTCATTAGCGTTCTCAATAGGGCTCTCAAGTCCAGTAGATTACGGGTAGTCAGTTGACGAAGATCTGGTTTACAAGAACTAATTAAATGTTTCATTGCATTTTTGTAAGAACATAGAATAATTTTATAAAATGTTTGTAGTTTATAATTGCCGAAAATAATTTAAAGACACCTTTTTCCTCTGTGTGTGCAAATGTGTGTTTGTGATCATTTTTTTTAGGACACCTATTTCCTAGCTAGCTTTACAATATGCCAAAAAAAAGATTCTCCCTGACCCAGGCCATGGTTCACCCTCTTTTCCTCCATGCTTTGTGCCCTAGCTTGTAACAAAGGAAAGATGATGATTTAAGAAGTAGTTCTGTATCTTCAGTATCTTGGTCTTCCAGAACTCTCTGGTTGGGAAGGGGACCATCTTTTACCGGTCATTTCCCTTTGGAGTGTAGCTACTTTAACAGACTGCAAGAACCCCATTGGCCAAGGACACAGCAGAGGTGTTGCAGCCCAGCAGCAGCCATGGTGCTCGTGAGCAGCTGGCGGGTGGGGCTGGTTGTCACCACTGTCCTGCAGTGCCGGGGGAGGGAAAGCCCGGATGGCACAGCTGATGGTTTCACAGTGATCACAGCACACAGACTTATCATGCGAACAATGGTAATTCTGGTGCACACAGGCCCTTTGCTTACATGCCTCATACCGTGATTTGTGCTTTGTTATAACAAGGAAGAGACCCTATTTATTTTATTTAAGACAGAACACTGAAGACACATTTTTCCAGTCCAAACCAAGTCCGCTTAAGTAAAAACGACACACACACACACACAAATGTGTTTCAGTCGGGCTCCATTTCCTCTAGCCCCCAGTGGATTATTGGCCATGTCTACACTTCTCCACAAAATCTCCATCAGTAGAAACATCTGGATGTTTTGCACTACATGGGAGAAAGGTCCAGAAACAATTAGGGTTTTTTTTTTGTTCAACTGTTCATTGAGATGTTTGGCGTTGCATATACACATCCACAGGTGGGACAGATGCTTGGCAAAAACACCTGTCTGCTTTCTAAGCCAGTGAGGTTGAGGTGAGAGGTTTGCCAGAGTATGTCTACATCTGGGACAAAAAAAGAGAATTAAACCAGAAGGCGCAATGGAATGGATGCATCGCAAATAATGCATTTTCTGAGTTTCCTTGTTTAAAAAAAAGTTTTTTAAAAAAGTAAAAAAAAAAAAAAAAGGTAATAACATGGCCAATTTGTTACATAAATGACTTTCTGTGTACAAATTATTCCTAAAAAAAAAAAAAAAATTCTTCTGTTTATAAAAAAAAATCAGTAGATGAAAAAAATTTCAAAATGTTTTTGTATATTCTGTTGTAAGAATTTATTCCTGTTACTGCGATATACTCTGGATTCTTTACATTATGAAAAAAAAAACTTTGTCTATTTTGAATGGCTGAAGCTAAGGCAACTTTAGTTTCTCTTACTCTGCTTTTTTCTAGTAGTTAAAGTACTACATGGTTTAAGTTAAATAAAAGAATTCTGTATGCATTTTTGGTGTCTGATTTGGTTCCCCTCCCTTTCTGGAAGAATCGGAGGCTTCTGAGGCAGGGAAGCCGAGCCACGTGTGGCCCGTGTGTTCACACATGTCGCTCGGAGGTGTTCTGCGGAAAGGTTTTGCTTGCTTTCTGACAGCTGAACCTTCTCAGCATGCAAATTGCTGGTGAAGACAGGGAAGCTATTCGCTTTCTCACTCCATTAAATCAGCTCCAAGAAAATTTGAATACATAAGATACAGAAATCTGTACTTCATTTTTGACTGATCTGTAGACTTCTGCTATATCTTCCACTGACAGAAGTCAGGCCCAGGCAGGTTTGCTGTAGGTGACTCTGGGACAAAGGACTCACACTTCCCATTTCCCTGTCCTTGTTGGTACCTTGCAGCCAGCACACCTGCTTGGGATGCAGGTCAGAAGCAAGCAAGCGTGCACAGGCTGTGGCTCGCGGGAGGTGTTCAGAACGTTCCTTTCTAACTGAGGATCTTGGCCTGTCCCAAGGCCTCTACAATCCAGGCATTGTTTTACTGCTGGGAGAAATGGCCACAGTAAGAAGTATGAATGTATGTTCAAAGGAAACAGGCTGGAAGTGTTCTGGAATCAGACCAGAGACACGCAGACACATGGGGGAGGGGGGCGGATGCAAGCTGACCGTTTCACTGAACTTTGATCGCAGGAAACTCCAGAAACAAAGTCAGGCCACCGTATAAAGGGCTAAACAGCAAGGTGTAGGCAGTAGAAGTAAATCAAAGGCCATAGTTATTTCAGATCTGGTCAGTGTCACATATATTTGGACCTAAAAACAAAAGGCCTTTCTAAGAGCAAGGACTCTCTCAAGTTCTCGGGGTGGCCCCGGGGTTTCTGCTTGTCACAGAGTGGCTGGCCCTCGACCTCGACCGACTGGTCCTAGATGACAGGTGGTTCCAGGCAGTCTCCAGGCTTCTTTCCGATGGGCGCGTGGGCTGCTGGGAGGTGGGCACTAGGAGTGTCCTGTGTAGGTACACGCCGTGCTTCCTGCCAGCCGCGGTGCGCTCTGCACCCGTGCTCTGCCGGGAGTAGCGCAGTTTCTTCCCAGGCTGAAGGTGCCGAATCCTTACAAACGCCAGCGCCTCCCCACAGCGTGCCGCTCCGAGACCACAGAGCCAGCGGGGCCGTTTCCGTAATCTGGCTTCGACGGTCCGGCTAGGAGCCCATACTCGGTATGGCGCATGTGTGTAGAGCGCACGCTCATCGCTGGCCGCCTCGCACATCCCTTCTCAGCAGATGCTCACAACTTGGCAAAGAAAGGTTTTTGTTTTTTTTTTTTTTTTTTTTTTTACATAGATGAGCAAACACACAGGCCTGCCCAAGACCCACCAACTAGTATGTAACCAACCCAGAGTTCAACCTGTTTACACGGGGTCAGCTTTCAAAGGGACTCTGAGCGACCGCAGCCCAGCCACAGGTGAACAGACCCCAGGACATATCCACAGGGGTGGACGGACGGCCGCTGAGCCTCGGAGGGACCTGGGCCCTCTGGGAATCTTCCTCATGAACATCGGAGGTCACACAGGGAGAGACGACAGAGACGTGCATCAAGAGGGAGCTCTGGGCCTCCTCACCAGATGACATCTAAAAGTCTATAAAATGTGTATGGTTTGGTGCCAAGCAATCTGAAATAACTCTGAAGCAGGGTCCTGAGGCCCCCTGCTTGCCCCTGGCCTGAGAGGGAAGCTACAGTGGGGAAGGGGGGACAGGGCTCTCGGTGCCAGGTGTTTGCCTCCAAATCTAGAAGCATCTCTGCATTTATAACCATGCAGCCGGACCTGCACGTGCTGGCCATGCCATCCCAGCCCACTTGGCCGGCTCTGATCTGCTCCAGGGGACTCTGATCTGTTTCATGTCAACTGAGCCAGTTTCCTTTGCAAAAGGGGTCCTGTATAGTCTGTACCAAAGGCTCAAGTATGCTAGAGAGCTAATGATAAAACAAGCACAGTCTGCCTGGTTCCTTTGTTGTTAACCGGCACGTGCTTTTCCTTAGAGTGAAAAAATCTGGACACAGAATAAACAATGCTTTAAAAAAAAAAAAAAAGTAATTAAGTGAAAGTGATAGCTATGAGCACAACACCGTAAGAAATTTCCCAGAGCTTAGCCACAGCTACCTTCCTCCAAAGGGTGGCATCAACCTCATCATCAACCCCTTCCTCCAAAAACCAATGCATCTCAATGGATATTTGCCCACAGAAAACCTCAGACAGGCAAAACCTTGCTTTGAGCAGCTTGGCGCTCAGAGCCAGGGCAGCGTTGCCCAAAGGCAACATGGTGGCTGGAAAGGGAAGATTCTGGTTCTAGAAGGTAAGGATAACACCCAACCTGGCAGAGAAGCCAACCCTGACTATTATCCTTTGCTTTAAGACCAAACACGACTGCTAGGAATATAAAATAGTGCAGCCACCATGGGAAACAACATGGCAGACCCTCAAAACCGTAAATACAGGAACACCTTATGATCCAGCAATTCCCCTTCTAGGTATATAAACAAAACAACTGAAATTAGGGACTCTAATATTTTTTTTTGCACACCAGTGTACACAGTAGTAGTACTCATAATAACCAAAAGGTGGAAGCAACCCAGTGTCCACCAAAGGATGACTGGATAAACAAAATGTGGTCTGCACAAAAAATGAAATATTACTCAGTCTAAAAAAGGAAATTCTGACACACGCTACAACATGGATGAACCTCAAAGACGTTGTGCTCTGTGAACTAAACCAGTCACAAAAGGACAAAGAGTATGATTCATGTATACGAGGTCCTTGGAGTAGCCAAATTCAGAGATGGAGGATGGAATAATGGTTGCCAACGGCTAGGGGGAGTGGGAAGGATGTTGTTTAATAGAGACAGAGTTTCAGTTTGGGATGCTGAGAAAGTTCTAGAGATAGACAGTGGTGATGTCTTTGCAACTGAATGTCCATAAACACTGAAAAACGGTTAAAAGGGTAAATTTTATGTTGTATATTAAATACAATTTTACTACTAAAAAGAGTAGAAAAAGAAAAACCAAACAGTAGAGATTTGAGGGTCAGAAGCAGCACATGGCACCTGATGCATGAGGGTGGAAGCCAGGGAGGGGTACCAAGCAGCTGCTCCCCGCCCCCGTGTTTCCCCCTGGCCAGCTGGTCACAGATCAACCCACCACATGCAGCTCTGCCCAAAAGGTCTGCGGTCTTAGCAATCTGGGCAGGATTCCACAGGCCCCTGCGCAGTCTTTTTAAGAGAAAAAAAAATATTACTAGGATTTCATTTTATTGTCATGAAAACCATAACTGAAGCTAGTTAATCCCTTGTGAAATGTCTGCCTTTCATAGTGTTCTTCTTTCTTCTGACAATAAAATAACCCTTTGTGATTTCCTTGGGCTAATTCAGAGCTTTTTTTCCTCATGTAAACTGTTTTACAAGCCATTTTTTTAAAAGTCTCTCAAAGCACAGCTGAACTCTGCACACAGGATTGAAACATTTAATTTTCTCTAAAGGAGCAGTCCCCCAATTGGTTCCCCTGGGCTGGAATCGCCGCGGTTGAGTTTTCTGCGAACGAGGCTTCAAGCTCAGGCTTTCTCAGCTCCTTCAACATGTCCTGGATGATGACTTGCAGGGCTTTGCCCAGCAGCCTGGCTGGGAACCAACGCGATAACCGAGGCACGTGGATGAGAGCCGCGTACCCATTTCCATGATGCAAAGACAGGTAGTAGGTGTAATCACAGACGTAGCTGCAACCACAGGAAGTGCTGTGTTACTACTCCCTGAGCCAGCCTCTAATCCCAGGGAAGTGTAAGCATAAGGGACAATGCAGCATCCCCAAAGCATGAAGACCTCGGACTGCCACCCAGGGAGACTTAGGTTTTGTTCTTCTGCCTTAGAAAGAAGAGTTGCTGGAAATGAATCGGGGAGAGACTGATTCTTGGTCTCACGGTCCCACAGTCAGCAAGCAGCAGAGCCTGGGAAGGGACCAGATTTTCAAGCAACTAGTTCAAAACACTTTTACACCCGAACCCCTCTCATTCATGTCTACTGAGTCACTTGTTTATTCATTCTTGGGGAGCGGTGGGGGAGGGGAGTGGAGAAACTATCTACCGGCGGGTCAGAGTTTGGAGGAACCAAGGTAAATTCATCTCAATGTGGGGCTAAGTCACAATAATTAACTCACAACCTGGGCGGCCATAGAGAAAAACAAAGCACCCACAAACATCAGTGGCTCTCAAAATAGGCCTTCCCATCTCTTCTCTATCCAAGCACCAAAGGCCGTGGTTGGGGTCGGGGGCTTTGGACCCGAGACCCGGGGCGGGGACGACAACTCGGTGGTCTGCAGGAGCCCCCCACCCACCCCGTCCCGGGGTGGCACCGCGTGATCAAGTGCCCAGCCGGACCCCGCAGGATGGCCTTCCCGTGCGGAAGGGGGATATCCGGGGAGAGACCCTGGTTGGAGGACGCGCTGCCGTCGTTTCCCCTCCTCTACCCCTTCAGACACCCAACACCCACAGGAGGTACCTGCCGGCATCTCGAGAAAAGATCACCTCCACACCCTCCACCGCGAAGCGCTTGCACACCGCCTTCATGCTGACCTCCGAAGCGATCACTTCCGGGCCATCCGGAAGGCACTCGCCGCGCGCCGGCCGGAAGCCCCGGATGTCGGCGTCCTGGTAGCTCCGGTTCTTGGCGCACTGCTCCAGAATGATGGCCTTGGCGGAGGTGTCCATGCCGATGTGCACAACGAGCTGCATCCATACATGCGGCGGCCAAGAGATTAGGAAAACTGAGGCCTGCTCTGCTCCCCGGTTATGGCTGAAGGGCCAAGCCCAGCAAGAGCACAGGGTGCAAAGCATCATAAAGCCCAGATCTGGCACTCACCTTCGGGCTTCCCCGCCGACTCTTCCCCTCCCCTCTCCCCACCATGAATGTGCAGGAATGCAAAACAACTGGATAGAAACCCATGTGACACTTAATTTAACTACTTTTATAGGGGCAAATATTCTTGACGGGTGATGTATTTCCCCTTTTTTTCCCTGGGGAGGGGGTCCCCCCCCCCTGCCCCGTAGCTAAGACTAGCAGAGGGGAAGCTTACCATTTCCGGGGAAACTCCCCTCTCCCCTCTCTTTTATGAAACTCTAATAAAGGAAGTAACAGTGTGATAAAATACTCTTGGGATTTTTTGAGCTTATTATTTTTCCTCTTTGAAAAAATAGCCGTGTTGTGTTTTATCAAAACACCTGGAGCAGTTGTCTTAATGGTTTGGTGGTGTGTGTTGTGTTAACCTCATCATCAGGACTTTCTATTTTTTGGATATTTGTACCAATTTTTTTATATAATGACTGTTCAGATAAAAAAAGGCTGGGTGTGATGAAGATGGGACCTCCCTAGATGAGCCACCTGCCAACCTCCCTTCCAGGCGCAAAAGGTCCTTGTCTCTCGCTTCACCTCACAGCCAACCTGCCCTGCATGGCCATGGCTGGGACCTAACCCAAGGGCTTATTGGTTGGGTGGAAACTATCTCTGAGTCCGGGCAAAGAATAAAGATTCCATTTATTTTCCTCCTTCCCTGTCTCCAGAATCTTCTTCCAAGATCCACTCTTTATTTCAGCTTAAACTTTTATGAACAGACTCAGAACCTTAGAAAATTGGCTGGGACCTTACTGGTGGGACAACCCTAGAATCAGGGTCCAGGTGTTTACAGGCTCTGGAACTCCACCACATCATCATCTCTGACCCCATTCCCCCAGCTTCACTGCCTCCCCAGCCATCGTTTACTTGCGGTTTAAGATCTTCCCAGATTCTGGTGACCTTCTGCTTCACCTCCCTGTAATCTACAGGCAGCTGGAGAATCCGCAGCTCTACGTCCTTGTCACCGTTCAGGCCCAGCTTGGACAGCACCTGCAGGAAGAAGCAGGTAGACTCACCCTAATGGGACGAGCCTGAAAAGCTAACACTTGGGTCACTCACTCTATTCCCAGGGTCTTCTGTGGGCCTGGACCCTGCCCTCAAGGAGCTCATGTGCTGGTGAGGGGCCAGCAGGAGAGTCACAGTTCCCGCCCCTCAAGGCCCCAAAAGATATGCCCCTACGGCATATCTGACCCAGCCTGCCGGTTAGAACGATGGTCCGCAAAAGGGATGCAGGGTAGATGTCGAGAACAAATGGGACCGAGCCAGATGAAGAAGCTGGGGACGAACGAGCCAGGCAGGGAGCTTCAGAGGCACGGGGGAGAATGAGTACCAGAGCCGCTGGGAAACCTAGTGGGACTTGGCGCTGGGCAGTGGGTGTGGGGCAGGGAAAGCCTTCCTCCGGGTGTCCTGCATCTCCAAGGACAGGATGTTTAGCACCCCTGGACTCTGAGCCGAGCATTAACTGCCTGTGGCACCCCTGGGCATTCTGACAAGTAAGCCAGCACCATCAATGGTGTAACAGGAGGCACTGCATGTGGGTAAGGGTGGGAACAGAAGCTAGAAAATTCTATGGAATCCAGACTGGGTGTTCCATTAGAGTTTGGACTTTAGCTAGAGCAAAAGCGAGCCATCCAAGGATTGTGTGCAAGGAGCTAATGGGTCAGAGCCTCTTCCTAAGAGGATGGCGGTGGAAGGGGGTTGGGGGTGGGTGTGGGGATCATGAGGTTGGCTTTGGACCTGCTGAGTTTGAAGGGGAGGGACCTGGCTTCTTGGCTCTGTGCGTTTGGAGCTCACAGAGAGGATTCTGGGAAGACAGTAGCATGTCAAGGCGGCAAAAACATGGGTTTAGATGAGATCTGGATGGGGTGGGGTGGGGGGCAGAGATGGGAAAGAAGTCCTGTGGAGAAAAACCCAAGGTCAGGGAGCACCCTCCTTCACAGGCAGGAGTTTGGAAGGAAGAAAGCCAGGGAGTGAGATCTTAGGCCTGTGCTGTGCACTGTTGGGAAACGTTAAATCAGAAACCTGCAGGCCGTATCCTTTTCCCACTCCAGGAGCTGGGCTTGTCACCAGGATGGTTTCGGTTTAGCACCTCTCTTTTTTCCTGCCTCTCTTCGCTGGCAATTTAGGATATCCAGGAGCGTGTCTCCTTGGAGAGAGGTTGCTTGTTGGGCTTGTCAGGCCTGCCCAAAGTTCACAGACAGGACATTCTGGGGCCCTGCCCTGGGCTTCAGAGGAGACAGGCTGGGATGATGGGCCCCAGTGCAGATCGGCCTCTGCTGCTCTCATGGAGGAGAGCACTTCTGGCTGACTTTCGATATCTCAGGTCTGGCCTTGACAAGCTCGGCGGTCCTGAAGGGCTCAGCTTGGCCCACCAGACACCCACTCAGAAGCCCAGTTCCTCCACCCGGCTCAAGCTTTTTCCTCTTCCAAAAGTAAGTGCCACATCCCCATTTGGGACCTGAAGGGGGGACTTCATTTGTCTGACTCCGGTGGGGGGAGGCAGGAAGGAGGGCCGGGTCACCTGGGACGGGGGCCTGGAGGCTGAGCTTCCAGATGGACATTCCAAGGGCCAGAGAGACCAAGGGGGTTCCAACTCCTGTGTCCCTGTCTTGACCTGTCCTGTGGGGCATGAGTGAGACAGGAACAGGGAGGCTGGACCCCTCTAGAAGCTCCCATGGGAGACAGGCAACACTCAGGCCTTTGCCTTTGATGTGAGGAGGGTGAAGAGGCCGTAGCTTGGCTCCGGCTGCTTCTCAGACCCTAGTCATCTGTGAAGAACTAGTTTCTTCTACTCGGTGGCATTCTCACGGGGTCTGGCTCTGAGCAAAGCCTGCAGGGGAGCCCCAGAACCAAAGAGAATTACCAGGGAATCTGCCTTCAGAGCTAACCCCCCAAGAAGCTGCTGTAGCCCAGCCGTCAGTGGAAATGTCAAGTAATTACGCTCACTAAGCCTATAAAGACGTGGTGCCCCAGGGATAGGGACATCCACCCTGAGCCAGGCAGGCCTGGTCAGGCCCCGTCAGGCCCAGCACCCAGCCATGCAGTGGTGACTGGTCAGCGCCCCCTCTTCGCAGAGGAATGAGGCTCTGGTTCTGGGTTGTCTCACGGAAGCCCAGACCAAAACAGGCTGCGGAAGGAGCCCCCTCCCCTTTTTTTTTCCCCCTACCTCAGCTTTTTCTTGCCACCCCACGCCACCCCAGCTGAGGGGAGAGGAGAGAGGAAGCACGCCCCTGGACATGTCGTAGGTCCCACAGCTGCAGCTGGGGTTCCGGGGGCTGGCTTTGGGGAGCTCTTTGCATGAGTTTCCTATGGTGTCATGACAAAGTGGGTGGCTCAGTCGCAAATTTTATCACCCAAACCTGTGAGAAAGGAGCCCAAAATCCAGGTGTCGGCAGGGCCATGAACCTGTAGGAGGGGGACCCCGCCTGCTTCCTCCAGCTTCCGGGAGTCCCGGGCAGCCCTGGGCCTCCGCGGTGTCTCTGCGGGCTTCCCCTCATCTTCCCTCCGCGCACAGCTGCCTCGAGTCCAGGTCCCCCCGTTTTATAAGGACGCCCAGTCCCTGGCGCCGTCTGAGGCCGTGCTTCCCAGAAGGAAGTGCCAGGACGCTGAACTGTCGCCGTCCTCGGCATCCACAGAGCCGCTGTGGGATGGACAGTGTTCAACATCCAATTTGACCGCTTTGTGTTTTTTTCTGTATCTGGAAAATAATTCCCAGGAGATTAAAGCATCCCGCTTCTGCTCATCACGCGTTTCCTTTTAAGCGGCCAACCTGATGCCCAGATGCACTTGACCGCAGGCTGGTGCTCGCGTGCCCCCCTTCCCGTGGGTTCTAGCGCAAGTCCTCGGCCACGGCCCAGCCCCATGGAAACTGCGGTAGAGGTCATGCGGTCACGGACTCCGGGTCGGATAAGGACAGGTGCCACACGCTGCGTCCCATCAGCTCGGCCTTGTGTGGCCAACCAGTCAATGAAGAAAAGCTTCGTGTCTAGAGACCCTTGGATATGAGAGTTGCACATAAGGGCTTGTGGACCTGTCGACTTGAACTTGTTCAGGCGTTGCCTTCAGTGTCTTCCTGGTGTATGCTCTTTCTAACAAGAATGTCACCCTCTTCTTCTCTCTCTCTCCACTGTTGTCCTGACAAGGAAAGAGCCTGCAGCTTGGCGGGTCTGCCCGGTCACCAGACTCTTCTCAAGCTGCAGAGCCTCCCCAGGGAGGAGGTGACCGCGGCCACCCACACTGTACGGCTGCAAGTCCGGGGCCCTGAGGTGGGTCCCCTGGAGCCTTTTGACCTGGGGGCGGGGGCGGGGGGTGTGGATGACAACTCAAGGACAGCCGGGAGAGCGTCCATACCTTCACAGGCTGCAGGCCTCGCCTGGGCCCTGGCCAAGCCGCCTGGGCGACCATGGGAAGTCTGCGGCCATCCCAAGGTCACCAGGACTGGTAAGGGACCGTAGAGGTATAAGAGAGGGTCCTATGAACTGAAATGTGTCCCCCCCAACATTCATAGACTGAGGCCCTACCCTTCCCAGTGTGATGGTATTTGCAGACAAGGCCCTAGGGAGGTGACAGATGAGGTCAGGAGGGTGGGGGCCCCAGGATGGATAAGAAGAGGAGGAGACAACCAGAGCCTTTCTTTCCTTGCTACGTGAGGACACAGCCAGAAGGTGGCCCTCTGCCAGCTAGGGAGAGGGTTCTCACCAGAAACGGAACCTGCTGGGGCCTTCGTCTCACACGCAGCCTGCGACTGCAGTTCTGACTTGGGATATTGAGGAAACTTTTCTAACTTGACATTATGAAGAGAGTCTCCAGGCACTACCTCATGGGGACAGTCTGCTCGTTCTCTCTTTCTCTCTCTCCTGCTCACACACACACACACACTTGGTGTCCTGGACCACCTACCAGGGCCCATGGCAGACAAAGGCATTTTACAAAAAAGAAGGGCAAGCTAGTGCTCCTCACCAGCCTCAGTCTAGAACGAGGAGGGCGCAGGGCAGAAGGGGGACACGGACAGAGCCAGACCCCAGCTACAGGGCCACAGTGAAAGGCGTGGGCTTTGGGGTCAGGAAGACGCTGGTTTGAGACTTGTCTCTGCCACCTTCCAGCAGGCGAGCTCAGGCATGTTACTAGCCTGGGTGTGACTCCATTTTCTCATCTGTGAAATGGGGAGAATGAAAAGTCTGACTAGTTTTCACGAATATTAAATAAGAGGATTCACCAGAAAAAGTGCCTAGCACAGTGCCTGGCACACAGGGATTTATATAAGGGATCAGTGCTTATAATTAATCATTATAATTGGGAAAGTCATGTAAGGATTTATTGAAAGTGACATTTAGTAGAATTTGATGAGCCTGGGGCCTGTCAGAAGCAGTGAGTCGAACATTCTGCCTAAGCAGAAGGCAGGCCTTCTCTCTGCTGAGCAGGGCTGGTTGTTTTAGCAAAGAGAATGTAGGTTCTGTGCAGACCTGGAGGGAGCCAGGGGTTTGTGCTTCCCGGATTGGCACAATGCTTTGTGCTCAAGGAGGGGAGAGAGAGCGAGCCTGGCATAACCACGCTTGCCACAGCGGAATCCCGAGGGCTGTGCCAGCCAGAGGAATGACAAGGCCCAGCAGGACGCTGAGTGCCCACGCAGGGCCCATAGTCCCTCAAAGAAGCCCAAACCCCACCAGGTGCTAAGGTCCTGGGGAAGCAGGGAGCCTGCCTTCTGCCTCCTTCTCCCACTTCTTCCTGTCTCTGCATCGCCTGAAATCTGGTCACCAGGAACACATGGTAGTTTAACAAAGGGAACCGAAGAGAGGGAAAAAGACACCAGTTGCTCTCTGAATTTTTTTCAAATCCACCGAGGCTGGGACACCAACTGGTGTTGGAAAAACAGTTGCTGTTTTTTTCCAAAATGTGATTGCTTCCCCTATCAGATGAGAGTTCCCGGCTAGGACCGGCAAGCAAGGAGGCGTCTCTTCATTCAATCATTTGAGCAAAACTCCTGGGAGCCTCCGGGGCTGTCCTCAGCTCCAGGCTTAGTGCGTCCTGGTGGGTCACATTCTTAGAGGAGACATAGACTAGAAACAGGAGGTGATGACAGGATCCTGGCAGGAACGGCTGGGTTGGGCCCTTCCTGAGCTGCAGAAGCCTGGGGTGGGGGGTGGGGGGGGGTAAGAGAGAAAGAGCCCACACCTCGCCTTTCCCCCTCCCAATTGTGTGAGTTTGGGCAAGTCATTGAAACTTGCTGAGCCTCAGTTTCCCCATCTTAAACCACAGTAAAACAGGACCAACTTCATATGGGTTGCTGTAAAGGTTAAGCTATGCAGTCGGAGTTGTAGTCTGAGAGGGCTGCAGGGAGGAGGGGGCTTTGAGCAGCACTTGGAGGATTAGCAGGATATTGCTAGGGAAAGCAAGAGTGAAGCTCGGAGATGTATGCAGACACTCCCCTCTCTCTCTCTTTCTCTCTCTCTCTCTCCCTCCCTTTCTTCTTTCCTCTTTCCCTCCCTTTACAATGAATTTATTGACACCGGAAAACCCCTGAGAAGAAACAAGTCAAAAAAAACAAAACAAAGCCAGATCTCGGGCTATTTCCTGTAGCCATTCATGGAAATGGAAACATACTAAAATGAGTATCCCTTGAGGGGAGAGTTAGACTGATTCTCTTTTTTATTATTATTATTGTAGTATAATTGACATCTGTAGGGGCATTTCTTACCTCTTTGTATAGTCTGCTTAGGACTTTTACAATGGGTATGCATATACTGTTTTTCTGGTTCTAAAATCTTGAAAACAAAAATGGCTCACTAATCAGACTAGCTGCTCCTGGAGAATGCTTGCTGTATAGTGTACTATGCCCACCTCTTCAGAACCTTCCTGATGAAATGCTAACAATGCACCCATTTTACAGATGAAGAAACTGAGGCCCAGAGAGGATCCCATTACAAGAAGGGAGGTATTCCAGGAAGAAGCCACCACGGTGATGTTAGCACAACAGCGGGGTCAACTGTTTAAGTAATTTGGGAAATCTTGGGATTCTGTTTAAAGGTCACTCTCAGGGCACCGGGGTGGCTCAGTGGGTTAAGCAGTTAAATGTCTGTCTTCAGCTCGGGTCATGATATCAGGGTCCTGGCTGGAGCCCGGTGTCCCACTCCTTGCTGAGCAGGGAGCCTGACTCTCCTTCTCCCTCTGCCGCTCCCCCATTCTCCTACACTCTCTCTTTCAAATAAATTTTTTAAAAAATCTTTAAAAATAAAAAAAAGGTCACTCTCTCTTCCTTAGCAATGCCACGTTCCCTTCTCCATATGTGATGACTGTCCTAGCATACTCCTCCAACTCATTTCCTTCACACTTGCGGGTCATGGTGTAAAAAAGCCACTAATAAAAAACAGAGACCCCCATAATCAAACCTCTCTATGGAGCAGTTGTTTCCAAACATTTTGATCATGTGCCCCTATTAATAAAAAATTTAGTGTGTACACAGATGAGTACATGCACACACACACACACACACACACTCCCATTAGTTGATGTCTTGATGTCTCAAGAGATGATATACCTTTCAATAGGCTTCATTATTCCTAAGCAGATATAAATCTATAATTTCAATGGTTTTCTTAATTCCTCCTCTTTTGGGGGAAGGGACAACTTCTTATCAGCTGGTCATTGTTTTTATGTAAACACCTTGGCAGGCACAGAGCTCCTTGGAGAAGTGGGTACAGAGCTCCTTGGAGAAGCAGGAGTACCAGTTACTTTCACATTGTTGCTTGGGTTCGCATGAATCATATTATCTTTTATCTGTGGGCTTTTGCAGATTATATTTGTGAGGGTTCTTTGATCATAATTTAAAGATTAGTTTAATTAAAACTGGATAATATCATCCTGAAACCCATTAACTTGGCTAAAATAATTGTAATAAATTAAAGTGAATCAAAGAAGGAGGGCTTCTCCAGCACCAAAAGCATCCCTCACCCCAAGAGTGACACGTTCCTTTGGCCCTCTGAAAAATGTGTTGTTTTACATTTTACACAGTGTCGTGCAGTGTTACAATTCACGTCCCTGCGCACATACCCACCAAGGCCAGGAGCAGTCCAACTATGAGATATCGGTCAAGGTTAATTTCTTGATTATTTTCATAGACTAAAAACATAAAAATTCACACCTGTTAGGATGGCCACTGTGGGGGAAAAAAAGAAGAAAGGGAAGAAAAAAACAGGTGTCAGTGAATGTGTGCAGAAACTGTAACCCTTTGCATGCTGGTCGGCATGCAAAATGGTGTGGCCGCTGTGGACAACAGTATGGCGGTCCCTCCATATTTGAAAAATAGAGTCAGCATTAAGATCCAGCAATCCTGGGCACCTGGGTGGCTCAGTGGGTTAAGCCGCTGCCTTCGGCTCAGGTCATGATCTCAGGGTCCTGGGATCGAGTCCCACGTCGGGCTCTCTGCTCAGCGGGGAGCCTGCTTTCCTCTCTCTCTCTCTCTCTGCCTGCCTCTCTGCCTACTTGTGATCTCTGTCTGTCAAATAAATAAATAAAATCTTTAAAAAAAAAATTAAAAAAAATAAAAATTAAAAAAAAAAAGATCCAGCAATCCTATTTCTGGGTATACATCCAAAAGAACGGAAAGTGTGATCTCAAAGAGGTATTGGCACACCCAGTTTCAATGCAGCATTTTCACCAGGGCTGAGAGGCGGAAGTAACTCAGATGCCCATCAATGGGTGAACGGATGAACAAAAGTGTGGCCTATACCAGCAATGGAATATTAATTGGCCTTAAGAAGGAAGAAACTTCTGACACGTGCCACAAACCTAGATGAACCTTGAAGGCACGATGCTCCGTGAAATAAACCGGTCACAAAAAGACAAATCTCGGGGTGCCTGGGTGGCTCAGTGGGTTGGGCCTCTGCCTTTGGCTCAGGTCATGATCTCAGGGTGCTGGGATCGAGCCCCGCATTGGGCCTTCTGCTCATTGGGGAGCCTGCTTCCCACTCTCTCTCTGCCTGCTTGTGATCTCTCTCTGCGTCAAATAAATTTAAAAAATCTCTTAAAAAAAAAAAAAAAAGACAAATCTCGTGTGACTCCACTTATACATGGGACCCAAAGTAGCCAAACTGGTAGAGACAGAAAGGAAGATGGCGGTCCCCTAGGGAGGGGGGGCGGGGGCAATGGGCAGTTGTTTTCAGCAGGTATTGAGTTTCACTCTTGCAAGAGGACTTGAGCTCTGTTGCAGAACAATATGAATATACTTAAAACTATTGAACCGTACGCTTAAAAATGGTGCAGATGGTAAATTTCATGTTTTCCATCACAATTTTTAAAAAAACGTAGAAATGGAGAGCCTAACGTCTTCATCCTATAGCCCAGTGAACCCCACTGCGGAAATGAGTTTGGATCCTTGAGTTGGTGCTGATGTAGGAAGTATTGGAAAGACCTCGGGGTGAGGGGCGGGGGGCAACACACCTCTGGTTAGGGACTGGAAAGGAAAGAGTTGCCTCAGGAGGTCCGGACTGCTCAAACCCTACACATTCCCAAGAAAGACCTGTCCTCGGGATTGGCCCCTGGCTAGCTCCTGGGAGAAGAGCTCTGAGCCCTTGGGATGCTCCCCCCGGTAGGAGTGGTTTTGTATCCTTGAGGCAATGGGTCACGTCATATTAACTTGATTAGTTTCTGCTAACAGGGTGATTTGTTTCTGCTCTGGAGTCTGAGCAGCTGAGGCCAACCAGGAGGGCACTGCCTGCGTATAGGCCCGACCCTCAATAGAAACCAAGACTCAGATGTTTCCCGGATTGAAACCACTGCACACTTGTTGTCATAGGTCACTGCTGGGAGAGTAACATGGACCCCCAGAACTCCCCTGGGAAATGATGTTCAGAAGCTCGTGCCTGGTCTCTCCTGGTCTTTGCTCATGCTCTTTTCCCTTTGTCAGTTTTAGTCTTTCAGCAGATTTTTGGAGTCTTTTTTTTTTTTTTAAAGATTTTATTTATTTATTTGACAGAGAGAGATCACAAGTAGACAGAGAGGCAGGCAGAGAGAGAGAGAGGGAAGCAGGCTCCCTGCTGAGCAGAGAGCCCGATGTGGGACTTGATCCCAGGACCCTGAGATCATGACCTGAGCCGAAGGCAGTGGCTTAACCCACTGAGCCACCCAGGCGCCCAGATTTTTGGAGTCTTGAGTCAGGTGTACTGTAGAGTCTGAGGATGGTCTTGGGACCAGCTGACACAGGCCTCTCAGCATCTCTTGGGTCCTGGTTCTTCCTTTAGAATCATTTCTCCCGGGGCATCTGGGGGCTCAGTCGGTTAAGTAAGCATCTGCTTTCGGCTCAGGTCATGGTCCTGGGGTCTGGGGATCGAGCCCCACATCAGACTCCCTGCTCAGTGTGGAGCCTGATTCTCCCTCTGCCTCTGCCACAACCCCTGTTTGTGCTCTCTTGTTCTTTCTGTCAAATAAATTTTTTAAAATCTCAAAAAAAAAAAATCATTTCTCTTGTCTTTTTTCCTCCTAGCTTTTGGTTCAAGTAGGAAAGAAGACAATTTTCTCTGTATTCATTCATTCATTCATTCATTCACTTTTTCAGTATTTTTTGAGCCCTTCCTTCCACTAACCATTGTGCTGCCCTGTTTCTACCATGAATGGGAAATGCCCACGGAGGGTAAATGTCCTCAGAGCAAGTAGAGGGTGGGCCAGGAGAGACCAGGTAGGTACAAATTGGAGGACATTGTACATTATAGGATTTGAGAGAAGCGGCTTGGAGCATGGTGGAGGCAGGTTCAATTCCAGACGTGCCCCCTAGGGCACCAGCTCAGGCTCTTGACCTTGGACAAATGACTTAGGCTCTAGGAGCTTCACAGGCCTTACCTGTAAACCTGAGACATGACTTCTGTCTTTGCATTGGCTCTTCATAGTGATGCTGTCCCTGAGGGGGTATTTGACCTATGTGGGGTATTTTGGGGAAACCTACTGGCTGGCTATGTCTAGGAGGTCAACAGCTTGAATATCCCCGAGTACATATTTTACTTTATCCCACACTCTATCTACACTGATCTCAGAGTAATAATACTAACTCCACTTTCAACAATATAATTACTGATAAAGTTGAAGATATTTTTATTTTGGTTTATTTATTTTTTAAAGATTTTATTTATTTATTTGTCAGAGAGAGAAAGCACAAGCAGGCAGAGGGGCAGGCAGAGGAAGGGAGGGAAGCAGGCTCCCCACTGAGCAAGGAGCCTGATGAGGAACTGGATCCCAAGATCCCAGGATCATGACCTGAGCCAAAGGCAGCGGCTTAACCCACTGAGCCACCCAGGGGTCCCTGTTTTGTTTTTGTTTCTATCCTTAAAGGAAATTGCTGTTTCAAAACCACGTGTGATCATGTCACGAACTGGATACACTTTGAGGCTTATTAACTCAATTTACTTTTAATTTCTATGGATTGCTTTTTTTTAAAAAATGTAATTTTGTTTTATTAGTATGCAAATACCCCCCATGGGTCCAAAGTTAAATCCACAAAACAAGCTTGACTCAGAGAAATCTAGTCTCTTCCCTTCCCCTCCATAGGAAATCATTTTTCAGTTTTATGATTTATCCTTCCATCTTTTTATTATCATAAACAAATATGGAACATTTATTCAGTACCCCTCCATTCTTATTATGTAATTTCTCCATCATTGTGCATATGTCTTTTCTTATATTTGCCAGAGTATCTTTGGGAGAGCTTCCTAGGAATTTGCTCGATTCTAGGCTATAAGCATATGTCCCTTTGTCATGTATTGCCAAATTCCCTTCCATTGAGATTGTACCATGTTGCATTCCCACTGGCAAGGCTTGACAATACCCATCAGCCTCACAGTCTCGCAGAGAAGTTGTCACACATTTGGATTTTTGCCAATCTGATCTTAGTATAGTTTTAATTTGCTTTTCTCATATGAACAAGTTGGAACATGATATCACAGGGGGGAGAGGCATTTGTATTCCTTTCTCTGTAAAGCATCCTTTCACATCTCTGGCCCATTTTTCTATAGCGTTATTCACCAATTTATTTTTTCTATTCATAGAAGCTCTTTACATATTAGGGATATTGCATTTTAACTTACAAGTTTCTCAGCTACATTTGGCCGATGATGACCGGATAGGACTGAATGGGGAAGAGAAAGGACAAGAGGCAATCATCCCCTCTATCTAGCCGAAGAATAGCAGTGGGGAGTCGGCCAGAAGGGAAGGTCGGTGGAGACTGCCATTAGACTTGGCTGAATGCATCTCCAGTGGTTTGGTCCCAAGAATAACACCACACCCTCCTGGTCTGTCAACCGTGCCCCTCAGCTCCTGGGAGGTCTCAGTCCCCATCCTGGAGTCTGGGCAGATTGAGGCTTCTGGGTACCCCCACTCTGGGGATATGGAGACTCCAGGTGTTCTCAGTAACCAGGAGGCAAGTCTTACCCAGACCATCAACATGCCTCATAACAGTAAAGTCAAGGGTGTTTGGGAAAGCTGTTCAGGCTGGAAGGGGAGCAGTTCCCACTCTAGATGCCCATGGTGGGCGCTGTGGGGGCCAGAGCCGGGAGGGGGGTACTTCTTCAGTCACATAGTCCCGGCAAGAGAGCCATTTTACAGGACGAATTGCTCCCTGAGTATCAGTCGGCTTTCAGACTCCCTGAGGCTGCTCAATGGGAACTTTGTCTCAGCAAGAGAATGGAAATGCACCCTCACTTAACAACTAACCCCAAGTAATCTCATCTCAGAAGAACGTTCCTCTGGCACATCTGGTTTCTACTTAGCTGGAAGCTCGTAGTCAAAGGAACTTGGGTCGGTGAAGAGAAGGCTGCCTTGACTTCCCCTCCGCCTCTTTTCCCGGCTCTGGTACTGTGGTTCCATGATGATGCCCCCTGGATTTCCAGCAGGTGCCCCTCTGCCTGGAACATGTCCCCAAGTGGCTTCTCCTCATCACTCAGGACCCGGACGAAATGTCACCTACTCAGAGAGCTCTTCTGGCTCATGTCTGTGAGGGAGCTCACTGGACACCACCCACCAGGTCACCTTGGGTTCATGCTTGGTGGTCCTTCACATTCACTGACGTCGTCTTGCTTAGATCTGAGTTCTTTCAAGGCTGTTTCCTGCTGCAGAAGGCCAGCGCCACAGGGACGGAGGCTGAGGCTCTAAACACCTGGCATGCAGGTGTGTCCCACATGTCCTGGAATCAAGAAGGGGGTGACTGGCCTGTCCCTGAATGGTTTCCCCACAGATTCCCCAATGGTGGGGTTCTTCACTGGGATTCTAGGATTAATCCAAAAAAACATGATAATAATTCTGCCTACTTAACACTTCTAGAATTTTATCAAACAATGTTTTTTAATCACGGAAATCTGAAGGTTTGAATGACCAGCCCCTTGTGGGGCACACCCTGAAGAAGGAACCAGAAGTTTCTGTCATCTCGATGAGCAAGGAGGGTGTTTACATTTAATTTTATTTTCAGTTTATTTTCCTAAATCCAATGTGGGAGATATTTTGGCCTGTGCCCATCTACTGGTCATGACGAGCGACAGGCCATACCACTTGAGATCCACAACTGTAAAAAACTTGGGACAATTTTCCAAACATACAGACGCTATCTATTATTATCAGGATTATTTTCAGCGTCTACAAACTGACCAGTCAAGAAACTCATAGGGATTGAGTTCATGACACCTCTCCACTTCTTTCATTCACCTTGATGTTTGACTCTTCATTTAAGAGTGCTGGTTTAACAGGATTTATATGAACAATGGGACACCAATCAGACTTGCAAAAGTTTTAAAATCTCCCCCCTCCCCGCCCCCTGGGTTGGGGTGTGTATGGAATGACCACACTCACATTCCCTGTTGCTGGAAGGGGGAACTGGTACATCTCTTCTGAGGGGGAATATTGTTTCATGTGACACAGTAGCTCTAGGAAGGCCCCCACTATGGACTGAATGTTTGTGTCCCTCAAAATGCAGATGTTGAAACCCTAATCCCCAATGTGACAATATTTAGAGGTGGGGCCTTGGGGAGACAATTAGGTTTAGACGAGGTCATGATGGTGGGACCCCCATGATGGGACTAGTGGCCCTTAAAAAGGCAGGATGAAACTAGAACTCTCTGAGGGCAAGAAAGAAAGTCTCTGTGAGGTAATAACCAGGAAGCAGGGCTCCATCAAAAACCCAACCTTGCTGGCACCCTGATCTCACACTTCCAGCCTCCAGAACCATGATGAATAAATGTGTATTGTTTAAGCTCCCAGTCCATGGTATCTCATCATAGTAGCCTGAGCCAACTAAAAATGGTTTCTAATGAAGCACATTTTGTAATATTCACACCCTGGTGTAATTCTGTGCCCCACCCCTTGCCCCGCCGCTGAGTCTGAACTGACTTGTGACTCATTTTAACTGAGAATTCAGCTGAGTCAGGGCCTGACCTACACCTTCAGAGTCTGAGGAGACCTCATGTAGGGAGGACAAAGGCTTTGTTGTCCCAGCTCCCTGGTCACGCTTCCATGATCCTGCCCTAGGCTCCATCTTAACACAACCAATGAGAGACTCAAGCAAGATCAGCAGAAGAACTGCCCAGCTGAGCCTAGTGGTCCCACAGTGCTGGGAGAGATCACAGGGCTGGTTGTTTGACACCAGTAAGTCCTGGGGTGGTATCAAAGCCCAGCTATATGTACCCAACACAGAGCATGACAATAAAGATTAGGAGGGCACACACTATACTAGTTTGTTAGGTGGTGTTGGTGTGTTACAATCTGTTTTCCTTCGTGCTTCCTTGTGGTCTTTGTAGGTCTTACCTAACTACTCATTTGGAATTGGGAAAAAAGAACAACATGTGTTAAATGTTAAGTGTATGTTTCTTGCTTCCTTGAGGAAGTAGCATTTCTTTAAAAATGATATTCCTCCAAATATATTAATTTTGCTTCTACCATGTTCTAGGCCTGTGCTAGGTACTCATGATGAACTGGAGACCAGGATGGACAAGGGAGAAGACAGGCAAATACAGAGAACAGTGTAATGGGGGTGGGAGGAGTGGCCAAGTTTAGTAGCAAATGTGAGAAGAAATAAAGATTTATAGGGAAAGAAGCCAGACACAAATGAACAGATACTGTATGATTCTACTTATATGAGGTAAACTAGAATAGTCAAATTCATAGAGAAGGAAAATAGAATGACGGTTACTGGGGGAGATGGGGAGTTACGGTTTAATGGTGACAGAGTTTCTGTTTAGGATGACGGAAAGTTCTGGAGATGGACGCTGGTGATGGTTGCATAATGATGTGAATTATTTAATGCCATCAACCTGTACACTTCAAAGGAATAAATGATAAATCTACTATTATGTATATTTTGTCATAGCTTAAAAAAAATTTATGGACCTCACCATCATGCTTGGCCACCAACATTGTTTAGCCTGGATAGAAGTGCGATCTGAAGAAAGACTGAATTGCCAGTGACTAGGCTCAGGTTGATGCCTCCATCTTTTAGACAGGGCTAATAATTATGTGGGCTTTTTTTTTTTTTAAGATTTTATTTATTTATTTATTTGACAGACAGATCACAAGTAGGCAAAGAGGCAGGCAGAGAGAGAGAAGGGAGGAAGCAGCCTCCCTGCTGAGTTGAGAGCCCAATGCGGGGCTCGATCCCAGGACCCTGGGATCATGACCTGAGCTGAAGGCAGAGGCTTTAACCCACTGAGCCACCCAGGCACCCCAATTATGTGGGGCTTTAAAAAAATATTTATTTATCTGAGAGAGATGAAGTGAGATGAAGGGTAGAAGGAGAGAGAGAGAGAGAGAGAGAATCAAGTCCTCATGCAGACTCCCACCTGAGCATTGAGCCCAACATGGGGCTTGATCCCAGGACCCTAAGATCATGACCTAAGCCCAAGTCAAGAGACAGCCACTCAGCCAACTGAGCCACACAGCTGCCCCTGTTATGTGGGGATTTTAACAAAGCCTACTCTTTTCCATATCTGAAAGTCTTCTAGGATTTTATGGCATCAAGATCTAGAAGTCATCTTCTCAGATGAGGGCAGGAGAGTCCGAAAGGGAACAGTGTCTGAGCTGTTCGCTTACTGAAAGTGTCTCAGAATTTGAGGGATCCTAAAGAGAAGTCATTATGGATGGCAATTATTCCCATATAAAGGCTGTATTGCAAACCCAGGGCCATCAAAATCTGGATGTTTACCCAGGAACAAGGGAAGAGGCAGGGACAAGGGTGACTCCTAGGTTTATCTGGAGGTGGGGGTCGGAGGATGGCGAGCCAGTTGGGAGAGGGTCTCGCTAAGGGAAGCTCATGATTCAATGTTTATTTGATGTATGCGAGCTGAACTAAAACTTTACAGGTTATTATTGTATTTGGTTGAATGCTCACAGCTGCCTTTCAAGCCAAGACAGGGAGATAAAAGGACCTGGTCAACTTGGGCCTCAGTCTTCGACCTGTACAATGGGAATAATAGCCATATGGTATCTACCACAAAGATTATTAGGATCCCAGAATGCTCAAGCAAACTGGCAAAAGAAAAAAAAAAAAAAAAGGCGTTGGTGACTGATGGGAGCAGTTTGAGTGTGGAACAAAGACAGGAAGCCCGGCAGTGGTAAATGAACTTGAAAATTAATATAGAAATCATTGTCTGTCTCTTCCTCCCTCCTTCTCTCTTTTCTCTCTTTTTCCGTGGCCAGTCTCTCTACAGATTTATCAGTTTTATTGATTTTTCTCAAAGAACCAGTTTTTGGTTTCTTTGATTTTCATTGTTAGGATTCTGTTCTCTGTTTCACTGATTTCTACTCTGATCTTATTATTTCCTTCCTTCTCTTTAGTTCAGGTTTAATGTGCTCTTCTTCTTCTAATTTCTTACAGTAGAAACTGTGGTCACTGATTTAAGACCTTCCTTCTTTACTAGTATTGTTCAGTGCTACACATTTCCTCCTGAGTTCTGCGTTAGCAGCACGCCACACGTTTTAATATGCTCTCTTTTAATTCTCATTCATTTCCAAAGACTTTCTAACATCGTTTTTTATTTACTTGGGCCATAGCTTATTTAGATATGCATTTAGTTTCCAAATATTTGGGGATTTTCCAGACATCACTCTGTTGTTGATTTCTAATTTAAATCCACTGTGCCCAGGGAACATACTTTGCATGACTTGGATCCTTTTGAATTTGTTCAGACTTGTTTTGTGGCCCAGGATACGGTCTATCTTAAACATATGAAAAATGTTCTATACACACTTGAAAGAGTGTGTATTCTGCGGATCCTGGTGGAGTATTCTATAAATGTCACTTAGGTCAAGTTGGCTGATGGTCTGTTCAAGTCTTATATACATTTGATCATTTTCTGTGTTCTATCACTTATTGAGAGAGGGGTAATAAAATCTCTGACTAAGGGGTGCCTGGGTGGCTCAGTCGGTTAAGCGTCTGCCTATAGCTCAGGTCATGAGCCCGGGGTCCTGGGATCGAGCCCTGTGTCAGGTGTCCTGATCTCCCTCTCCCTCTGCCTGCCGTTTCCCCTGTTTGTGCTCTGTCTCTGTGTCAAGTAAATAAATAGAATCTTTAAAATAAATAAAAGCACTGACAAAATTGTGGGGTTTTCTATTTTCCTTATACTTTCATTCATTTTTGCTTCCTATATTTTGGAAGTGCTGTCATTAAGGACATCAATGTTTAGGGCTGTTATGTCTTCTGGATTACCTGACCTCCATTAAATGGCTGCTTTTTCCATAATTGCTCACTGGCTCTCTGACTCCAAATTTGACGTCTTGGAACACAGTTACCAAGACAGCTAAAGGATAGGAATAATTTTACAAGTGGCCAAAAAGAACGTGATCCCAGCAGCCTGAGGACCGACATCCGAAATGCATCTTGTGGCTCCCCAAACATTTCCCCACTGTTGGGGGACCCAGTGCCTGAAATTTGACTGCCATAGAGCCTTTGGATTCATTCGTCCCTGTCTGGTTTGCAAGTGCCTCCAAGAGAAGAAACACGGCCTGAGCACAGCTTCCTGCCCAGACAGAAGGTGCAGTATGCACGTGAGCACCCAGGCGAAGGGTGGGAGAGCGGGGAGCACCCTAGAGAGGTCTGAGCCTTACTGAGGCTGGAAGGGGAGGGGCAGATTCCTCCATGATTATGAACGTCAGTGCAGAAGCTGGGATCTAAGGGCGTCTCAAACTGCCTCTCAGCCTGCAAGCCCACAAAGTCTGGATGGGTTTTGGAATCCGGGGTAATGCTGACATTACTTTTAAGATTTGGAGTGTGCCGGAGCGCCTGGGTGACTGAGGCGCTAAGCGTCTGCTTTTGGGTCAGGTCATGATCCCAGAGTCCTGGGATCGAGCCCCACATCGGGCTCCCTGCTCAAGGAGGAGGCTGTTTCTCCCTATGCCCCTCGTGCCCTCTTTTTTTCTCTCAAATAAATAAATACAATCTTAAAAAAAAAAATTGTAATGTGCTTTCTAATGTGACTGGCTGTGAGGATGGAGAAGAAAAAAAGTAGGTCCAAGAGCTTTTTGTTAGTTTTCCCCCAAATTCTGTCCCTCCCCAGAATGAAAAGGCGCCTCAAATCCGAGGCCAGGGGTGAGGTGGGGGTGGTGGGGAGTGCTGAGTAAGCGGCATGATTCCAAGGTCAGGCTTGTTTGCGCACTTTCCCCTGGTGTTGGACTGTGTGTGTTGCAGGATACAACCGTATCTAAGGCAGCACAAATACAGCGTTAACTGGTCTAGACTCTACGAAGCAAGATAAACAGGCCAGAGTGCTTTCCATGCCGACAGAATGTGTAATCCAGAAAGGACATGATGAATTTCATCCAATCTCAGCCTCAGAGACGGAACGCCAAGCATTATTGGGTGAAGCACCACGAAAGCAAAAAGTTCTGCTCAACTATGGCAAAGCATGAGATGCAAATGACTGGAAGATTCATCTAATTTGAGGATGCCCCAGTCCTTTTTTTTTTTTTTTTTAAGTGGCTTTTTACATCAATAAAAGATGATGGGTGCATGTGAAGGGGGACAGGAGAACACGCTCGGAGTTCTACAGAAAACGAGCGCAGTTATTTCAAAAGCGTCCGCCTGAGTGGAACCCAGTACAGCCAAGCACAGGGTGGAAAACGAAATATGGAGCCGTGCGTTTCCTTTGGAGGAAAGGGGCCTCTGCGACCAGGGATTGTAAGGGAGGTGAATACAGGCCATAATCCGAAGTATAAAATAAATATCCAGGAGTCCGTACCGATGTGAAGACGTGATGAAGTAAATATGTACTTAAGTGGGGGGATGGAAGAACCAAATCTTTCTTGCAGGTGCCTTTCGAGTAATTTCTGCAGATACTCTGCCCTCAAGGGGGCGTCACTCCTACTCCCCACTGGTGGGCGGGGCTTAGTGCTGTCCTTCCGAAGAGCATGATAGGGAAAGAGGGTGATGGGGCAGGGAGCACCTTTACAGTGAGAAACCTGACAAGCCAGGTCATCAGTGGTGATCCGCCATATTGATGGGCCCTTGGTATGTTATTAAGGTTGGTTCATTCCTTGTGACAAAAGTACCATATAGATGTAAGACGTTAATAAGACAGGAAAGTAGGGGGCACCTGGGTGGCTCAGTGGGTTAGGGCCTCTGCCTTTGGCTTGGGTCATGGTCCCAGGGTGCTGGGATCCAGCCCCAAGTCGGGCTCTCTGCTCGGCGGGGAGCCTGCTTCCTCCTCTCTCTCTCTTTGCCGCTCTGCCTACTTGTGATCTCTGTCTGTCAAATATATAAATTAAAAAAAAAAAAAAAAAGAGGGGAAAGTAGGTGTGGAATATATGGAAACTTTTTTCCTCTCTCTTATTTTATTTTTTAAGATTTTATTTATTTATTTGGGATAGAGAGCAGGAGAGAGAGCATGAGCAGGAGGCAGAGGGAGAGGAAGAAACAGGCTCCCCACTAAGAAGGGAGCCCAACAGGGCACTCAATCCTGGGACCCTGGGATCATGACCTGATCAGAAGGCAGAGGCTTAATCTATTGAGCCATCCAGGCAGCCTTTTTTTTTTTTTTTTTTTAAATTGGCTCCATGCCTAGCATGGAGCTCATCCCGGGGCTTGAACGCAAGACCCTGAGATCAAGACCTGAGCTGAGATTAAGTCAGATGCTTAACTGACAGAGCCACCCGGGCACCCCTCATCTCAATGTGTTTTTAAGTAAAAAGTTTATTTAAACAGGCGAGAAGTCGGAGAATTTGCCCTGTTTTGGTCCTCGGAGACAGTTGAAGACTCTGCATTGGCTGGAGGGCAGGGGCGGGCACCCCTCAGACGGGTCCTGGGAAAATGCTGCTGTGATTTGGAAAGATCTTACTCTGGTTCCTCAGGTTTGTCTTCCCGTCCACGTGGGAAGAGATTTAGGGTTTAGCAAGAACTAAACCTTTGACTCGCTTGCCTGCAAATGGCAAGTTCTGCCCCAAGTAAGCCGACTAAATGCATTTCCCTGGATGTTTAATAAAAGCTGGTGTTTATGGAGGGGGGGAGGTATGTGTGAAACCACAGAAGACACTCTTCATGAACATGGAAAACCCACCAACAGGTGGGGTTTCTCTCTACTCGCCTTTATCTAGCCGATTCTCTGCAGCCCAGCTTCCTGTGGAGGCTCTCACTGCCATAAGCCTTCTGTCCAGGACCCAGGCTCCTTGCCATGTGCTCACATATGCTCCCTATTCTGGTGACTTCTTGTGCTACTGCAAAATGGGATGGTGGGGACAACTTGTTCCATGAGGTCCTGGGGCCAGTGCGTGGAGGAACACAACTACTTCTCTTCCTACCAATAAAATGGGCTCACACCCTAGTCATCAGACTGGAGAGAGGAGGTGTAAGAAATCATGAGAAAAGGGGCACCTGGGTGGCTCAGTCGGTTAAGCAGCTGCCTTTGGCTCGGGTCATGATCCCAGGATCCCGGGATCGAGCCCCACATCAGGCTCCTGGGATGGAGCCCCACATTAGGCTCCCTGCAGGGAGCCTGCTTCTCCCTCTCCTTCTGCCCCTCCCCCTCACTTGCACACTTGCTCTCTCTCTCTCAAATAAAAAGATAAAATATTAAAAAAAAATAATAATCCATGAAGCAGCAGTCTAACAAGTGAATTGAGGCCTTCCTACAAAAGAAGATAGAGATGAATCAAAGAAGCAATTGACTTCTACTCAGAAAGGCAGACAGTGCCCTGCTTGTCCCCAAGACTCACCCTTCGCTGTAAAGTGCCCTTAGGCAAGGTGCTTTCTGAGATCTTCTGATGCACTGCCCTTTACACTTTATTATGATGATTTTTTTAAAGCAACATGTAATAAAGGCATGATGCCCCTTCATCTTTGGAGTAAAGAGAAATTATTCTGTATCAAGTTTATGAAATCTGGCAAGAGCCTTGACCCTCTGGCCACCCAGGCTGGGTTTATCTTCTATGCGGTTACATAATGTCTTGGCCCAACTGATCCATGGTGTGATTTACAAAATTTTGTTTTATTTGCTGCCTTTCCAGGCTCAGGCACTTGTAGAAGAGCTAAGGACATCATTCCTTTTGAAAGAATGTGAAGTGGTCCAGGCTCCAAAATTAAAGTGTCCAAGGCCCAGGAGATAATGATGCAGCCGTTGCATTCATAAGTCACTAGATAAAGCTTATGGGCAGGGAGGGAGGGGCGCCCACCAAGGGCCAGCGCGATGTTAAATACTTTGGCACATGCTAGTGGTAAACAGCATTAAATCACCCTTCTGGGAGCTTATAGCAAATGTCTCTTTTCCTTGTGGACTTCTAGCATTTATATTATTCTTCTGTATTTTCCTTCTTTTTAAAAACACTCTTCTCCCCTTCAAGAACAGCTATGACAAGGAGCGCCTGGCTGTCTCTGTCTGAGGAGCGTGCGACACTTGACCTCATGGGCTCAAACACCATGGGGTGTAGAGATTATGTGAATAAAAACTTTTAAGGGCAACTCCACCAGAACCGCATTCAAGTTACTATTTATTAATAGCTCACCTCTCTTAGAGGTGAGATGCTGTAAGTGTGCAATAAGACTCTTTTCCTCCTTTTGATTCCATAATGCCCACTTATGAGGACTGCCATGGAGTAAGTGCTCATTAAACATTGCCCATGATATCGACAAGGCTGACGTTGCTAGGAGAGAGCGTGGGGATAGAAAAGAATGGCACTGGGGCGCCTGGATGGCTCAAGTTGGTTAAGCATCTGCCTTTGGCTTAGGTCATGATCGCAGGGTCCTGGGATCAAGCCCTGCATCAGACTCCCTGCTCAGTGGGAAGCCTGCTTCTACTTCTCCCTCTGCCTCTTCCCCTGGCTTGTGCTCTCTCACTCTCTCTCAACTATATAAATGAAATATTTTTTAAAAGAAAGAAAGGAAGGGAAGGAGGGAGAGAGGGAGGAAGGAAGAAAAGAAAAAAGAAAAGAAAGGAAAAGAAGAAAAGAAAGGAAGGAAGGAAGGAAGAGAAAAAAAGCAAAGCAAAGCATTCATTCATGCATCTAGCCATTGGAACACATGCTTCAGGCTAGGCACTCTGTGGGGTTCTTTTTGCACTGTTTTGCCCATCTGAGTCTCCATATCTGCATAATGGGTCAAACGTATGTACATGAACTAGGTTGGACTTTTGCCTTAGTATGGCAGCTTAGACCATTAGCCTTGCAAAGGATGTTCTGTTGACAGTCTGCTGGTAACTTTCAGTGGATGCTACCAGTGTGGTCCGAAGCCCGAAGGGGGCAGTCTAACACTGAGTAGAGTCTGCAGACATGTTAGTGGAGGCCACAGAATGACCCAGGGCGGCCCAGGACGTGAGAACGGTCCTGTGGATTCGAGTGAAAAGAGCCTCTAAATTCATCACAGGCGACTGCACCCTGGAGAAAAAAGCCAGAAAGAAGAGCAGAGCAGAAACCAGAGACCCAGAGCAGGGACCGGTGGAGGAGGCAAATGGGGGGTGGCAGGACTTGGGGTCCCTTCTTCATTGGCTATTAGGGTGGCTTCTGTTCTGGTCATCACCACTGTGGTTCCTTGTGAGCTAGGAGACTGAGCAGCCTGTCACCTTGTCCGTGTCTCGGATGCTGGCGGGAGAGCTGGGAAGGGCTTGGAGATCAGATCACAGCGGATGGTCAGCCATGTTGACATGGCCATAGGGCTAAGGCATTTGAGTGAGTCTCCTCACTTTGCTCACCTGAGGGTTATTGGATAGTGCGGTTTTGGATGTTTCTTGAGTTCTAGGAAGTTTATAAGCCATTATTGATGTTATTTTCCCGCAAGGGAAGACAGAAGCAAGTGGGATGAACCTGGACTTCGCTCACCAGGACCATCTAAGACTGAAATCTAGACGGCATATGTCCTTGGGCCAGATACTCAACCTCCCCGTGCATCCATTTCCCCATCTCCACAATGGGAATAAATATCAATTTCTCTGGACTGCAGGAAGAACTCCATAAGCTCTTCTGCTTGGAAGTGTCCCGTGTGGTACCCAGCACATGGTGGTTTGAGAATTTGTTCCCACTTGGCAGAAATCAGCCTGTCCTTCATCCTGCATCCACTAGATGGCCATCCCAGTGGACCTCTGGAGTGGGGTTGGGGAGCAGTTTCCTCTCATTTTGCTTTAGGTTCCTTTCCTCTATATGTTCTCCAGAATGAAGTGAATCTCTTCCTCCTCAGAGTATCTCACAGCATCATGCTTCTCAGAATATGCTTTGAGTTATAATGATTTTACTTAAAGGTCACCTCCTCTTCCTAGGCTGAAGACCCATGGAAGGAACTGTGGTATAAGAAAGAGTGCATCTGGTTTTTGTCCCTAGTTCCAGGCACAGAGCTTTAAAACCCTTGGATTTCCTGAGGGACTGGAGTGTCTTTGTTATGCTAATGAGGTGACCAGGTTGGGTAGGGCTCCACCCTGCAGGATGCTGGGTGCCCCTCCTGGTGCTTATTTTTATAAAATGTCTTCATTTCATTCTTGTTCTTGAAAAATAATTTCTTGAAAAACAGTTTCAGGTTGATATTTTCACCCCAGCCCTTTGAAGATATTACTCCACTGTTTTCTGGCTTTTACTATTGTTTTAGAGAAATTTACTCTCGGTCTCACTGTATGACCAATTTCTGCAACTGGCTATCTTTTCTCTCGGGCAAGTTTTTAGATCTCTTTGTCTTTGGTTTTGTGTGGCTTTATTGTGTGCCTAAGTGTGGATTTTGTTAGTCTTTGCTTGGTACATTTTGTACTTCTTATCTCTGTGAATTCATGTCTTTTGTCACTTCTGGAATCATCTCAATCATTGTCTTTGAATATTGCTTCTCTTCCATTCTCATTAGTCTCTCCTCATGGAACTCTTATTAGCCATATGTTAGAATATCTCATTTTATTATCCATACCTTTTAATTTCTTTTTTCGCTTCTTTGTCCACCTTTTTAAAATCTGCCCTTTTAATAATATCTTCAGATCCATCTTCTAGTTCACTAATTTTCTCTTCATCACTATCTAAACTGCCATATGTATGTAAATTTGTGTGTATATTTCACAATTCACCCATTTAAGGTCTATATTTTTAAAAATGAAGTCTATAATTCAGTGATTTTTAGTATATTCACAGAATGGTGCAACGATCAAACTTAGAATCTTTTCATCACCCCTAAAGTAACACTGTACCCATCAACAGTCATTCCCTATTTCCTCCTATTTCCCCTCCCCTGCCTTCGGCAACTGCAAACCTACTTTTGTCTCAACAGATTTGCCTCATCTGGGCATTCATCTAAATGGAATCCTACCCTGTCATCTCTTGCGACTGGTATCTTTCACTTAGCATAATGCTAAACTGCCTTATAAGCCATCTGTTAAATTCTTCACCTCAACAATTTTTTAAAATTTCTGTAAGTTCTTTTACTCCCTTTTTCAACTTACCTGATCTTTTAATAGTCTTTTTCCCCCCCGATGGTCTCATTTCTGTCATCTCATCATTACTTCTCTAAATATTTCACACTTATGCTATTTTATGATGATGTCTAGGAGAATGATTAAGCATCTCACATTCTTGAGATTCTAAGTCTGCTGGTTTTTCCTCAAAGCTGTTGTTTCTTTAGGTATTTGGTGATATCTGAATGGAAACTACTGTTTAGTTGGTCTTGGTTTGTGGAGAATCTGGGGTTTTAAATATTCCAGAGAATTTGCATAGGCTTCTGCTGGGAACTGGGGCCCTAGAAACCACAGGACCCCCTTCCAACGGTCTAGTTTACAGTTCAAGTCTTGGTTTCATCTCGAGCCCCTTCGCTGCTGACTACTGATAATGGTGTTTGCCCACACGTGCCTCTTATGTCTCTCCTTCAGGTGACAGCCCTTCCTATGTGTGACGGGTAAAGGCACACGATGTCATGTATACAAGCTTTCCTGGAAAGCATCATACATCATGTCCAACAATACACAGAAGTTCTGTCCTCTCTAGTTTATCTACAGTGGAAGGGCCCCTCAGAGCACCTAATTTGCCATCCTATTCTGCTGCTTGGAAGCCCCTAGCCTGCTTCTGTTTCTGCCCTGCTTCTCTGGCTTTATCGGTCAATCTTGAGTCTCTCAAAGAATCCTCTCCATCCTTCCATTTCCTGTGTGACTTTCCAAACTCAGAATCTGTTGACCTGCAGCTGAGAAGACTGACCAATAGAATAGCTTCCTAGTAATAAGGATAATATCTGTGAACACCAGCAGTGCTCCCTGCCCCATTCCAAGGGTTTGGTTTTTGTTTTGGGTATAGTTTTTTTTTTTTTTTTAAGATTTTATTTATTTGAGAAACAGAGCATGAGTGGGGGAGAGGCGCAGAGGGAGAAAGAGAGAGTAGCAGACTCCCCACTGAGTGGGGAGCCCGATGTGGGGCTTGACCCCAGGACCCTGAGATCAGGACCTGAGATGAAGGCAGATGCTTAACCGACTGAGCCACCCAGCTACCCCTGTTCCAAGGGTTTTACATGTGTTAACTCCCATAGTCATGACAACCATCCCACTTTGCAGATAAGGAAACTGAAGCAGAGAAAAGCTAGGGGACTTGTTTTGGGTCCCAGAGATTGCAGTTGTTGGAGCTGGGGGGCAAACGCAGGTAGCCTGGCTCTTTTCTTTTTTCGTGATGGCAAAAAGAAATACCAGGGCTCAGGGCCATCCAACGTTCAGCAGAAAAAGCCCTGTTTTTTGAGGGAAAGGCTACAGACACCCAGTTGCTCATGAAAGCTGTGACCTGGCCTTTTTGGTACGAAGTGAATAGCAGTGAGGTTTGGCAGTGGGTCTGGGGTTCTCTGGGCTTTTTTTCTGGCTGGGAAAAACAACAACAACAAAAAACAACGCAGCAACGATAAAACAACATAAATTCTCACTCAAGAGCTCCGTGACTGCATCTGTGTGGATAGTCTAGAAAAGCAATGATACAGTGGCTTAGAACTCGTGATGCAAGTAGCTTTGTGACATTTTCAGCTCCACTGGGAAGCCCTGAGAATAGACTCAAGCCCATACCTTTGACTTGATCCAACAGAGGCATGAAATTGACGGTCAAGTATGAATCAACAGCCAGCTGTGTTCCAAGTCGCTAAGTGACACCCACGTGGGACTGATAGGAGGCATTTGCTTCAAGGAGGAGAGGTGGTCCCCTCTAGTGATGAGACCCTGACCCACCCCTCACCCTGTCCCAGGATGTGCTTTTTACTGGTTGGCTACCTCCTTCAAAATAAAGGTGTGTTCTCCTATGAGTGAAATCATACGCTATTAGGACACACCTTTTACTCATATATAGACTTTAAGAAACAAAACAAATGAACATAGGGGAAGGGAAGGAAAAATAAGATGAGAACAGAGAGGGAGACAAACCATAAGAGACTCTTAACTCTAGGGAACAAAGGGAGGGTTCGAGGAAGGGGAGGTGAGGGGGGGGATGAATGGGGTAACAGGGGGAAGGGCATTAAGGAGGGTCCTTGATGGAATGAGCACTGGATGTTACATGCAACTGATGAATCACTGGATTCCAACTCTGAAGCTAATAATACACGATATGTTAATTAAATTGAATTTAAATAATAAAAAATGTGTGTCCTTTATAATAAGGACAACTGTTAAGCACTTACTTACCTTGTGCCAGGCACTATAAAAAGCTGTTTTTACAGACTTTCATGCTTGCTTGCTTTACGTGCTTGTCCCTTTTCCTCCTCCTCTGTAAGACCTGCACTATTACCCACTCATTTCATGCATAAGGAAAATAAGCCTGGGGGAAGTGACTTTCCCACGGCCCCAGGGCCAAAAGGGGGCAGGGGTCATGAGAACCTAGCTCTAGGGGCAGCAGAGCCTGCTTTTGGGCACTCCCTGTCCTTCCCAGGAGTGTCCCCACCGTCTCTTCTTTACCACATTAGCCAGAAGGGCCAGCTCGGGGCAGGTGAATCTCAATCCAAGGACCAAAGGGTAGTCCTTCTGTCAGGGTCCTGAGGATTTGTCTTCTCCCCTCTGATGTGGATCTGGCTACCAAGGGGCATTGTACACGGGGTTTCTCTGCCACAAAAGGAAACTGAACTGTGAGGTGCGGGCCTGGTGGGCGTTTGTTTACCTTCACTGCTTCCCAGCTGGAATTCACCAGGTGCTGCCGGAAGGGCCCAAAACCTGAAGCCAAAGAGACCCTGGTTAGCTCAGGTCAGGCTTATTAGGCCTCTACACCTGGGCTGCTCCCCAAATTCCCAGGGGGGCTTCCTGCTGCTCCCACGGCCATGGTGGGCCTGGGGTACTCCATACACCCCCCTTCTTCAGGAGGCCTGCCACCTTGCCAGTCTGGGAGCATTTTCAGAGTTCTCTGTGTCAGGCATTGTGGGGGAGCCAAAAAGGACCGTGCTGCCCACCCACGCCCAAGCTAGCAAGGCTTGAGAAAGAGCACAAATGTCCGGTTAAAATGCATGCTTTGTTAAGAGCCTAGAAGCACACCCGTGGGAATATGCCCCGTTGTTTGTTAGGAGAGGTGTGGAGTCAGTTTGGGGGAAGGTGGGGAGGATGGCCGTTCCAACAAACGGGGCTTGAACAACAGGATACCCGGAGGCAAAAACACGAATCCCCAACCTCAGTCTGGCACCTTGCACAAAAATTAACTCAAAGTGGATCATGGCCTTCAACAAAAAAGGGAAAACTATAAAACTTTTATGGGGGAAAAAGGGAGAAAGTCTTGAGCCCTAGGCTTAGGCAAATTCTTGACACCAAGAGCACACCATGATCTATGAAAGTAAACGTTAATAAACTGAACCCCAACCAAATGAAAACTTTTGCTGTATGAAACGCCTTTTGAGAGAATGAAAAGAAAGGCATGGACAGGAAAAACAAAAACAAAAAAAAAACAGCTGCCGATCACACATCTGAGGAAGGCCTTATAGGTAGACTATGTAAAGAACTCTCAAAACATAACGTTAAAGAAACAACCCAATTAAAAAGTTGGCAAAATACACAAAGGGATATTTCACTGAAGAAGATCTATGTACAAACCAACAAGCAGAGTGGGGACTGTCTGACGTGCTTGCCAGCAGGGAGACACGAACTAAAACCACAATGAGATATTATCACATTTCTAGAGGAGCAGCTAAAATAGAAATGCTGATAACACCAAAAGCTGACAGAGATGAGGAGAAACTGGCCCATACACCTTGCTTAGTGGGAATGCAACATGGTACTGCCACTCTGGGAAATAGTTTGCCAGATTCTTTTAAAACTGAAAGTGGACTTCCCAGAGTGCGCACTCCCGGATGTTTATCTCAGAGACGTGAAGACTTGTTTTCACACAGAAACTTGTACACACATGTTCACAGCAGCTTTATTTGTAATAACCCAAAGCTCGAAACTACTCAAATGTCCCTCAAGAGGTGACAGTAAAGCAAGAATTCCGGATTGTGGAATATGACTCAGCAGTGAAAAGAAAAAAAGTCGAAACCACACAAACGTGTGCATCCACTGATGAATGGGTAAAGAAAATGTGGGATTCATAAATGAAGTACTAATGCATGGTACAGCATGGCTTAGCCTTGAAAATATTATGCCAAGTAAAAGAAGCCTGCCACAAAGGACCACACAGCATATGGCCGCATTTATATGATACATCCAGAATTGGCAATCTAGAGAGACAGAAAATAGGTTAGTGGTTCGTAGATTTGGAGTGGGGGGTGGGCTGGGTGGTGGCGTGGGGAAAAAAAGACAAAAGAAAAATTAAAATTTCTCCCTACTTGCAGCCCACTGACCAGTCCTTAAAACAGGCAGAGTGATATTCCTCTAGGAACTCACTGCCTCAATGTGAACACTTTGCTAAGGGCGAAAGGCAATCTTAGCCTGTAAGTTTTTAACATAAAAATTCCTTTAGAAATTTCATTTATCTCTGCTCCCCGAGATACATGATGGCAGTCATCCCTCAAGCATATGGCCCACCGATATACATCGGAAGGGTTTCAGGACTAAGATTTTCTTGGACACTAATAAAACAACCTTTTCCCAACTAGCTAGCTCCCTCAAGGTCCTGGAAACCTTGCTACCAAAATTCCTTAGAGAATTATGTTATCCCTAAGCCTCTCTCAACTTGAAAGTATATGATGGGCCACTCCTCATGCCCCATTCCAGCTCTTTCTGCCCACAGATCCCATGCTTTAACAAAACCAACCACCTTTTTGCACCAAAGATGTCTCAAGAATTCTTTCTTGGCCTTCAGCTCTGAACCCTAACATCTTTCCTACATCAGGGCAGATTAGGGAGTGATAGCTAAGGGGCTTGGGATTTGCCTTCGGGGTAATTCAAATGTTCTAAAATTGTTTGTGTGATGAATACATAACTATGAATATACTAAAAACCATCCAACTGTCCATTTTATTTATTTTTATTTTTTTAAGGATTTTATTTTTCTATTATATTTTTATATTGTTTTTAAAATATTTTATTTATTTATTTGACAGAGATCACAAGTAGGCAGAGAGGCAGGCAGAGGGAGGGGGGGGGAAACAGGCTCACTGCTGAGCAGAGAATCTGATGTGGGGCTCTATCCCAGGACCCTGAGATCATGACCTGAGCCAGAAGCAGAGGCTTTAACCCACTGAGCCACCCAGGCGCCCCTAAAGATTTTATTTTTAAATAATCTCTGTACCCAACATGCAGCTCAAGCTCACAAACCCGAGATCAAGAGTCACACATTCCACTGACTGAACCGCACATGACAACTGTCCATTTTAAGTGAATTGTATAGCATGTGAATTTCATCTCCATAAAGCCATTAAAAAAAAAAAAAAGGAACCACTGATACAGACAACAGCTTGGATGAACCTCAAAGGAAATATGCTGAGTGAAAACAAGCCAATCTCAAAAGGATGCATACTTCACGATTCCATTTATACAATATTTGTAAAATAACATAATTGTACAGATGCAGAACAGCTTAATGGCAGTGAGGAGTTAGAGATGGGGGAAGCGGATTGTTTTCAGCCCAAGTATCTAGATACCCTGCGGCCAAGTCGAGACCTAAAATTAAACATCACAGGGCCTAAAAGATGATGCAGGCGTGACCACATCCAGGAGACCACTTATTTTCTCTCTCCTTCAGAGTGGCCCTTGCTCAGAGCTCCTGGGTCACCCCCCACCCCTGCCCCTGCACGGGAGGCCAGTGGCTGCACAGAACTCAGGCTTTCAGAATAGGAGCCAGTCCCGGAGAGGATGGTGCCTTCGAACTTCCTGAGCCTCTGAGTCTAGAACCGCTAACAAGCGTGGCTCACAAGGGATCCATCCCTCTTTCTCAGGCAATGCAGAAATTCTGGACAGGATGTCCTGACCCCAGGAAGACCATGGTGCGTCCTCTTGACACGGACTGACTCCTAGACAGTAAATAAGACTATGGCCGCCACTGGAGGCAGCCTGGGAAAACAAACAAACAAAAAAAAAAGTTTTAGAAAATATTGAGATTCGGAAAAAAATCACTGAGAAACCAGGTACCTCCTGGGATGATTGCAGACATCATAAAAATGCAGAGCCACACACACACACACAAAAAATCACATTCGGCTTTAGAATCATATCAGATCAGCATGGTCAGATCATCTCTTCTCTGTTTTTAATTAGGAAAAACAGCTCAGCAAGTACAGGTTTGAACTTCTTGTTCTATAGGGTCCAACCTTACACTTTAAACTTGGCAGGCTCTGGGCGGGGGATGAAATTTGCATAAGGCTGGGGACTCTTCTCTTGAAATCATGGGAGGCCCTCTTGAGGGAGGGATGCAGGTTTTCTCAGCCTCCCCCTGTTCTTCCTGGTGCCAGCCAGAATGCCTTGAACCTGAGGCCTGTTAGTCAGAGCCCTGTCCTCTCCCACCCGCATCAGTCTCTGTGCCAACTGTCTTGGCCAGATTTCCACGCAAATCCAATTACAAGAAGAGAGTACCCTTGGCAGTCCAAAGCACTTTTAATAAAGGCAGGCCACACTCTTAGAAGCCAGTGGGCATTCCCACATCGTGGCGGATAATCAGGTATTTCATCAAAAAACCTAGTGTTTGCCAGCAAACCACAAGCTGACAGGCCAGAGGCAGGGGTCAGTGTGAGTCAAAGACATGCCAACTGGGCCTCAATATTCATAACTCATTTGTGACAAGCATTGCGTTTATCAGGGATACAGTTTCCTTAGCGATTCCAGAATATTTTGAACCACTCAGTCTCTCTACCCCCAAATAACACAAATGAGAACAGGGGAGATAAAAGGTTTTCCAAAGAATTTTCTTTTCCTCAGAAGGTTAACAGGAGTTTGATTATAGTCTGAAAATATTAAGAGAGTTAAGTTTCGGTTTTCCATGTCCATAGGAATCCTTGTGTCCTGTTCCCTTCATCACACACAAGTCGAAAAACTTTAAATATGTCAAAGTGTCTAACTAGAAAGAAGGAGCTTTGTGAAGAAATCGAGCCTTTCAGGGACCAGTTTTGACAATGACTGAGGGCGGCTGAGGGGGATTTGGGATGAGCTGGCGGAAGGTAGGAGTACGTGGCTACTGTTACCTCCAAGTTGATCTTTTGGGGTTCAGAGTCTCCCCTTGAAGGTTCTCAGGTGGTGTTCAGGGTTTTCTGAGTGGCTGAAAGCTCTTCAGTCTGGGTTGTTGGGGGCTGTGTGCTCCTTTGGGGGAGGTTCTTGTAGAAGGACCACTGTCCCAGCCTTATAAGGCCCCATCCTTTCTGGATCCCCAACTCCCACTGCCTTCCTATGGAGCTGACTCCCCAGTGGGTACCATTACAGTTCAGGGACAGCAGGTGCCAACCTCGATTCCTCCCTGGTGGGCGAATGGACAAGGTCTGAGCCCGAGCCACCCGTAGGCTCCTTTGAAGTGAAGGATAGGACCAGAGCCGAAAGCCACTCTGTCCCCTGGACTGTTTTTCAATTAGGGCATGGCAAGACGCGAGCTTCCATCTGGAATTATTGGCACCACCGGTTGCCACTCTTTTTTCCCCAAGAGGGAGCGGTTTATGAGCAGATCAGGCAAGTGCACATTCCACGATCAGGCTAAAAGCAGCAGCAAATGGGAAAGCAGAAGAACAGTCTTACCAGTTACCACCACGCAGCTGGGCTGGGAATCCATGAAACCCAAGTGGGGAGCGTGTCTCTGTGTGTCTGGGGGTCAGGCGGCCAAGGCTCCGCCCAGGGCACCGGGCACTCGGAACACCGGGCACCCCTCCCACCCGGCTGCTGGCAGCCTCAAGCTCCCGGCGTGTGTGTGTGTGGGGGGCGGTGCCCAGCCTTGTCTGGCCAGAAGGCACCCCCCGAAAGGCTGAGGACTCTGGGGGTGGGGGTAGGGTGGTAAGATGACACCCCTTGAAAGCAGAAGCAGCCAGTTCAGGGCTCAGAGGCTTTGGATATCAGACAAATAAAGGGTCGGAGCACCGTCAGGGACTTTCTGGATCCTTGGGGTCTGGGTCAGTTTGTTTCCGTTTGTTGCTGGGTATGAGTCAAAGGTGAGCCACTAGTTTGGTGACCCACTGTCCCTGTTTGCCTGGGACTGAGGGGTTTCTGGGACTGGGGAGGTTGGTAGGGGCTGGTGGGGGGAGGTACTGAAATGCGCTGTAACCCGCAGAGTCCCAGGCAAATCAGGTTGGTGGGTGCCCCTACCATCTGTTTGTTTAGCTCTTGTTTCCTCTCTTCAGTAATGTTCCCCCCCTTCCCTCCCCTGCAGTTCTGAGTTGTGTTTGGCCATGATGGCTTTGTGAAATTTGGTTGCTCTTGAAACTAATTATGCAAAATATGTTAAAAAAAAAAAAAAAAAAAGGAAAAAACCAAACCCAGGGATGAAGCTTATGGTAAAAGTGTTGGTTGAGGGACGCCTGGGTGGCTCAGTGGGTTAAAGCCTCTGCGTTTGGCTCCTGTCGTGGTCCCGGGGTCCTGAGATTGAGCCCCACGTCGGGCTCTCTGCTGGGGGAGGGGGCGGGGCTGCCTCCCCCTCTCTCTGAATGCTTCTCTGCCTACTTTTGATCTCTGTCTGTCAAATAAATAAAATCTCAAAAAAAAAAAAAAGTATTAGTTGAAAGCACCGGTCCCCTATAAAGCTGTGGGTCCTCAGACAAGTTCACTTTTCTGTGCCCTGTCTCCTCTTTGTGTGAAATGGAGAGGATCACAACACCCTCTTCCTAAATGGGGGACCCCTAGGGGCATTGTCCTCAGTCCCTGAAGCCCAGCCCTGGCAGGGGCAGAGGCTCACCCCGCCAGCAAAGTCTTCGCTGGCTTCTCGGACGGTGCCCTCCCCACACCGCATCCCGCCTGCCACCAACCGGTAACGCGGTGCTGGACTAACTACACGGAATGTCAGCCGCCGCCCCGTGGTGACCTTCCGCCTGGCTCTGTACACATGCCTCTGCCTTCTTAAGTGTGTCAGAGTCACTAAAGCTCACATTTGGGGCTAGTTTTTCTAGGGAAGAAGCCATGTTATGCAACATCTTGACCTTTCAGAATATATTATATATATTATAGCTATACAGGTTTATATATATATATGTTTATACAGCTTCGGATATAAAGTTTTATGTCATTTTTATATTTATTTAAACTTTTATGTATATAAAACTTCTATATTTTATGTAACTTATAAATTTTATAGATCTATGACTATATAAAAGTTTTATATATATTTGTATATGTATGTAGTTTTTTAGCTAAAAATACTTTTTTTTAGAAAGCCGTCTACTAGGAGGTGGGGAGCCTGGGTGGCTCCATTGGTTAAGCATTCGACTCCTTTTTCGTTTCTTAATTAATTAATTTATTTGAGAGAGAGAGAGAGGGAGAGAGTGCACATAAGCAGTGGGGAGGGGTAGAGGGAGAAGCAGATGGCCCTCTGAGTAGGGAACACGGTATGGGGCTCCATCCCAGGATCCCGGGACCCCAGGATCCCAGGATCCTGATCTGAGCTGAAGGCAGACTGAGTTCACCTAGGCATCCCTAAGCATCTGACTCTTAATTTTGGCTCAGGTCATGATCTCACCGTCCTGGAATCAAGCCCCCATGTGGGGTTCCCCACTCAGTGGGGAGTCTGCTTGAGATTCTCTCCCTCTCTACCTCTCCTGTGGCTCTCTCTCTCAAATAAGTAAATAAAATCTTAAAAAAAAAAAAAGAAAAGAAAGAAAGCTGTCTAATAGGAGATACAAAAAAACATTCTCTTTCCCCATCTAGGCATGGCCATGTGAAGCTCCATCCCAGGGAGACAGGCAGAGCTCCTCTAGGGTCACAGTGCTTTCCCAAGTTCAGAGTGCCCTGTATTAGAGGGTGTGACCATGTAGTTCCATCTTCTTATTTGGGCCCCCGATAGAAAAAACTATACCACCCCCTTTAACTGGGATCACTGCCAAGGACTTGATTTCACCTGATGCCTTCCTGGGATGCTGAACCAAAGGCCATTCCTTTTAATTGGCCCCTGGTGTGGACTGCAGGCTTATTTGCAGCAGAGAGCAGGTGGGACGTGGTATGTTTCCCCCAGAGGCCTTCCCCTACCAGCTCTGGGAGGCTGGGGCCACCTTGTTTTTTCAGGGACACAGAAGGCGTTGCATTACACCTTCTTTTGAGATTAAACAATACAGAAATCCAAGTTTGAAAGCAATTACCCAGTTTCTCATACTCCCTCGGGCATTGTGGATGTAATGTCAACTCCCTACCTTGGTGAATGGCTCCCCTGGCTCAAGTTCTTGTCACTTACCTACTTCTTGTGTCCGGAGGGTTTTGCTTGCCCATCACAGTCATAAACAAATTAGGCCACTGGAAATGCCAGTGGTCAAACTCTGATATCAACACTAATGAGATCTGGGTAGCTTAGAGTGTTGTTAACCTATCATACCTCAAAATAGACTCAACTGTTTTTAAGACTGCCAGTTGTTACCGATGCTACTTTTCTGATAACGACATCGCAATTTTTATCTTTATTTTTTTCAGGGTTTGATGTAAACCTTTCTTATTTTAACTTAAACTGGAATGTGTCCTGGAAGTTTCACATTCCCATAATTCACTTATTTTTCTTATGTTTTGAACTTTCCTTTCACTTTTCAATTAATAAAAAAGAAAGGGAGAGATGTAAAACATTTTTACGTAGCAGCAGTGACCTGTCTCTGATTGCATCCATCCCCACCCAGGAAAAAAAAAAAAGACAAAAAACCCCACACCTTCTCATTCTCTAAAATGAAAACAATTCAGAGAAGTATGGATTTTGAAGTCTGACATCTGCACTTTCATTTCTTTTTCCATTGTAAAAACAAATGGTCTCTAACAATTGTTGATGTCAAACACAATCTTTAGGCCCATGAAACACAGTAAGCCTGAGAACGAATAAGGCAACTAAAGAGAGATGTTTTATTTAACAAACAAGCACAGTGATCTTCCTTATGAGTTAGTTTCCCGAGAGGAAAATATTTGTAATTGTGTTTGACTCTGGGATTAAGAGGGCAAGGTGCGACCCTCTCCCAGTGAACTGAAAAGCAAGCAACAGGACACACGTGTTCTCACCAGGGACGACAGATGCTGGCTGCCAAGACTGTGATATCCCAAGACCTAAATATTTCGAGTTTTGAACCAAACATACAACTTTGTGGGATTTGTTTTAAATTTCTCATTGGCAGGTTGTGACTTCCTGCTTAAGCAAGAAAAAGGATTAAAAGGGTTTGTTTATTTGTCTCTGAACAGCTCTTACAACACATTTTGTACACTTGACATAAATGAAATTTAATCAACCTGGTCAAATTCCTCTTGGGAGGTGGGGAGAATAAATCAATCATCAAGATGCACTTGCAATTAAATAATAATAATAGTAATAGGTCTCTCCTACTTCACATCTTCTTCCACACCTACTTCACATCTCTGCTTCCAGCTCAGCTACTAATGTGTACAATAAAATACAAAACTCAAAAAAAAGAAAAAAATATATATTTTATATATATATATATATATGTACATATATATATATATATAAACTCACACCCAAACTGCCTCTTGTCAAAGCCTTGACTGAATCTTGAAAAATGTCACTCTTCCAAGATAGCCTTTGGGACTCCCTCACCCCATTCCTTTGCTTTTCCAGCTTAATAGCTCAAAAGGGGCCAAAACACAGTCTCTGTAAAGACCCTGGGCAACTGTTCCACTCCAACTTGTAGCTTTCAAAGCAGCGCAGATAATATGCAAATGAGGGGGCGTGGCTGTTAAACAACTATGAATTTTGAGTACATACAATGCCCACGTGTCACAAACCATTATTCCTCTTGATTTTTTTTTTTTTTTAACTATTTACAAATGTAAAAACTATTTTTAGCTCACAGGCTGTACAAAAAATAGACGGAGGGCTGGGCTGGGGCTGTGGACAGTCATTTGCCAGACCCTGCGCGCTAGGATACAATGTTTCTTCTGTAGGGAAGGGGATATGGTTGATGATAAAGTGAACTTATGGGATACACGAACAAATTTGCAGTTAAAGGAGTACTAGATTTAGTTAAAATCAAAGTGAGGTTTGAGCGATTCAGATTATTCCATATTCCACACTACCGCCCCCGCTTTTTTTTTTTTTTTGGCTTTCCCTTTTGTGTTAGATTGGGCTGGTGTTCCAGGATTTTGTGTTCCCTTAGCGCCCATGGTTCTTGGTGACGCTGCTTTGAAGAAAGAAGAGGTAGACCAAACGAAGAGTGGTGGACAGCAAAGCAAAGTTTATTGAGGAAGAGTATAAAGCTCCGGAGAGGGAGGGGGTACTCAAATGGGTTGCCCCCCCTTTCTAAGTTGGGGGGTTTTATGAGCCCTTTTGCAGAACTTTCTTAAGCAATCAGGGTGTGGTGTGTCGTGCCAATCAGGGCTTTGGTCATGTATCTGTCTACCTATTAGGTTAATGTCCATGTGCTGATGGTCTTTTTTTCTTTTTTGGCTGACATCTGGAGGCTTAGGTCTTCACTGCCCCTTGCCCCCGATATTGACAAACGCTTTGTGGTTCATTGTTTTATTTTGGGACATTTTGCAGAAGTCATTTCTGCAAAGGCTGCAAAGCAGAATGTCAGTTTGGGACATTTTGCAGAAGTCATTTCTGCAAAGGCTTCAAAGCAGAATGTCAGTGCGGTCCCGTCTGAGCTGCAAAACAGGATGGCCGGGCCGTTGTATCTTAGCTGTCCTGGCTCCATATTTTCTTATTGGGGACCGTGGTCCTGACTCCCTCACTACCTAACTGTCCAACTAATTCCTAACCACGTTAAATTGGAAGAGCATTCTGAATGAATGTTGCAAACAGTTTTGTGTTCAAAATTATAGTATTTATGGTTTTTACTACTGTGGAATTGCTCACTGAAGCAATTAGCAACAGATATTGTTTCCTCGTGCTATTGCTGGTTTCCTAGGCGAGATTTGGCTCCAACACCCATGTGAGGAAGGACCTAAAGCTGTACTTCACCTTTTTGCAGGTTTCTGACACCATGTGTTCATGCTTTTAACTTTCCCACTAAAGAATTACTTTCAAGGGTGCCTGGGTGGCTCAGTTGGTTAAGTGACTGCCTTCGGCTCAGGTCATGATCCCAGCGTCCTGGGAATCGAGTCCTGCATCTGGCTCCCTGCTCACTGGGGGGCCTGCTTCCTCCTCTCTCTCTGCCTGCTGCCCTGCCTACTTGTGTGCTCTCTCTCCCTGTCAAGTAAATAAATAAAATCTTTTTAAAAAAGAATAGCTTTCAAATGCTCATGGCATTTACTGATTTAAAAGTAGAAAATTTTAGGGGTGCCTGGGTGGCTCAGTTGTTTAAGTGCCTTTGGTCCAGGTCATGATTCTGGGGTACTGGGATGGAGCCCCGCATTGGGCTCCCTGCTCAGTGGGGAGTCTGTTTCTCCTTCTCTCTGCCACTCTCCCTGCTTGTGTTCTCTCTCAAATAAATAAAAAAAATCTTTTTTTAAAAAAGGAAAACTTTAGGGGTGCCTGGGTGGCTCAGTGGGTTAAAGCCTTTGCCTTTGGCTCTGGTCATGATCCCAGGGTCCTGGGATTAAGCCCCACGTCAGACTCTCTGCTGCGTGGGGAAACCTGCTTCCTTCTCTCTCTGCCTGCCTCTCTGCCTACTTGTGATCTCTGTCTGTTAAATAAATAAATAAAATATAAAAAAGTGTCTAAAAAAGGAAAGCTTTAGACTTACAGTATTCAGAAATAACCATTTGAAACTGTTTTAAAACAATCAGAGAATTGATATGTTAGAAACCATACGACAATGTTGGGATTATGTTCCATATTCCATGGGAAGCTGGTATAGAAAGATACTAGTCTGTATAATGTCACTGAAGAACTGTGAATTAATAGAAGATTCGTGTTTTAAAATTTCAAGCAATTTGCTCTGATACATCACAAAGTACTATTTCCCCTGCATTTTATAGGAGAAAGTTTTGTCTATATTTTTCTTCTGTCTTATATATCTTTCCTCCCATTTTTGCTAAGCCTTGATCTGGCTTTTTCTTTCTCCTTTTTTCAGGACTACGGCTCCTTGGCCAAAAAGTAACAACAGCTACAAGAGAAATTTGTTCACTTATTAAACAAAATCTAGTAGCTTGCTAGCCCTTTTGTTTAAGTACTGGATTTTTCTTTCAAATTTCACAAATACCTTGGGAATGGATAGAACAGTTGTGTGTGTGTGTGTGTGTGTGTGCGTGTGTGCGTGTGTGTTTGTGTGTGTGTGTGTTTTTTTAAATGTAAAGATTTTTATTTATTGGAGAGATAGAGAAGGGGAAGAGGCAGAGGAAGAGGGACAGACAGACACCCTGCTGAGCAGGGAGCCCAGTGTGGGCTTGATCCCAGGACCCTGGGATCATAACCAGAGCCAAAGGCAGAGGCTTAACTGACTGAGCCACCCCAGAATAGTTGTGTTCTTAACACTGAAGAAATTCCCATGTAGATAAATGAGGGAGGACAAGACTACCTCCTGGATATTAGACAGAGCCATACTGAAAACATGCTCTAGGACTTTATGGGGCCCCTATTTTCTGGTGTATGTATATAAATAATATTTTTCTCTGTTCTTGGTTAGGATTAAGGGCAATTTTAGTGTCAGTAGTGAGTGCTGAGTCACTGAGGTTTGAGGAAGGTTTAGACACCCAACAACTTAATTTATAGACAATCTGAGGGTCTACTTAGAAAATCTATGATAATTGACTTTAAAAACTATTAGACCTCAAAGGAGTGGCAGGATAGGACAGGCATATATTCAAGCCAATAGTTTTCTTATGTACCCTCAATACCCAATTAGCAAGTATAACCGGAAAAAAGAAAAAGCCCATTCATAATGGCCAAGTATCAGAAATGTATAGGAATAAACCCAGAATAAGAAATGTCTGAGATCTGGGGGCGCTGGGGTGGCTCAGTGGGTTAATCCTCTGCCTTCGGCTCAGGTCATGATCTCAGGGTCCCTGGATCGAGCTCTCTACTCAGCGGGGAGCCTACTTCCCCCTCTCTCTCTGCCTGCCTCTCTGCCTGCTTGTGATCTCTCTCTCTGTCACATAAATAAATAAAATCTTTAAAAAAAAAAAATGTCTGAGGTCCATTTGTAAGAATGGAGCTTCAGCCATCCCCTGTCCCTCCAAAATACCCAAATAAACCTAGGCGTGCTTCTGTTCTTTGATTGGAACACTCAAAACTTTAAAGATATGAATGCTATGCAGATTAATGTTCAAGGTAAGAAGTAATTTATGCCAACTCTCAGTATCCTGAACTACCTTGTTTGAATATTTGATTAAGAAGGGCTTGTCCTCCTGGATGTCCAAACACATGATAAAGCTGTGGTCATTATGATGGTGTGGTATTGTAGTAGAAATAGGAAAAATGGTTAATAAAAAAAGAGCCATAATGAGGGCGCTTGGGTGGCTCAGTGGGTTAAGCCTCTGCCTTTGGCTTGGGTTATGGTCTCAGGGTCCTGGGATTGAGCCCCACATCGGGCTCTCTGCTCAGCAGGGAGCCTGCTTTCTCCTCTCTCTCTCTCTCTCTCTCTCTCTGCCTGCCTCTCTGCCTACTTGTGATCTCTATCTGTCAAATAAATAAATAAAATCTTAAAAAAAAAGAAGAGCTATAATGTATATAAGAATTTAATATATGATTTAGGAAGTAATTTATAGTAATGGGGCAAAGAATGGCCCATTTGATGGTGTGGGATCAGAGCTAAAGACCAAAACAATAAAAATATTGGAAGCAAATGTAGAAGAATTTGTTTTCTAATTTTGGGGTAGTTTTAGCCTACCCAAGTGAGACAGAAAACCCAGAAACTATTACGGAAAAGAGGGAGTATTTGACTAAATACCAACTTTGGAAACAGGTGTTTAATGAGAAACAGGGAACTTTTCCATCTAAAAAAAATTTTTTTTTTCTGAAGGAACATGTATTCAGGTAACTGAGTAAGGGACAGGTCGAGCTAGTTAGGCAGGGATAGGTAGGGGGCTATGGATCAGGCTCAAGGAAATCCCAGAAATGCTGAGGTATAAGGACATCAGAGACAAGGGAACAAACCAGACCACCCTGCTCTGGGGAGCAGAGCAGGGTGAGGGATAGGAGGGTGGGGGAGTAGGAGGGTAGGGGGTGGGTTTGTTTTTGGTGGCGGCGGTGGTTTTTTTTTTTTTAATGGCAGTCATATGGTGTCCAACAAACAATAACCAGACCCCAAAGAAGAAGTAAGGCGTTAAAGATGTTATCACCAGGCCTTACTCAAACCAAGACATCACAAGAATGATAAGGCCACAGGCTCCCTGGTTACTTCTGAATAAGAGACTGTCTGTGGAGGTCCCCACTGGCCACCCTATTGGGAGCTCTCTCTCTCGTGAGAGATTTTTCTGGATCCTTTTTCAATAAAACTCTGTGGCTTTACTCACTCTCCTTTGTTCTCGAGATTCATTCTTGGACTCTATGAGACAAACCTCACTCTCCAGCCCTGGAACTCTTGAGTAATTGAAAAAAACAATGCAAAAACTTAAAAAAAAAGTAACAAGGCCTTGAAGAAATATACTTTAGAGAAGAGATTAATAAGCCTTTAGCTGTGTATGTCAATAGCTTAAGTAACACCCACAAATATGAGGGGTTCAACAAAGGTGCATGGCTCCCAAAAAGAGACTTGTTCCTAACCCTAACCTCAGGGCCTTTGCACTTGTTGCCACCTTCGCCATTTCCTCTTCCCACATACTTACCTCCCTCCCTTCATGTTTTTGCTTCCCTTTCTCTGTTATATTATTTTTCCCTCTAGCCTTTATTTACCATACTATTATGTTCTATCTCCTGCTCACTTTTACCCACTAGAAATTAGCCTCCAAAGGCAAGGTTTTATTAATTTTGTTCACTGCTGAATCACTAGAATCTGGAACAGGATAGGGTACATGGTAGGAGCCTAATAAACCTGTGTTTAGTGAGAACAGTTGATTGGAGAAGTTAAAGTTATTGCCCAGGAGCTCTGCATTTTATTGCTGTAGAAAAATGAAATCTCAGACTTCAGGAAGTGACTCAGGCTGGATCTAAGGAGGGTCCCCAGCTCTAGTCTCTATTAACCTGCACACTGCTACAATGAGCAGTGGAAGCGGAACTGGGCCCATTTTTCATCCCATGCATGAAGATACCCTAGGCTATGGCAAGTCCATTGGTCTGAAGTTGGGGGTGCACAGTGGGAAGCAGTTGGGGGGATTCTCTGAGCAGCTGGTTGTGGGGTGGAGGGATAGGGAGGCAGATGAACGCTAGACCCTTGAGTCCATAAGGACCCAGGATGCAGCTTGGGTGGCTGTCCACAAGGGCCAATTTCAGAGCTGCCAACAGGAGAACAAGCACTAGTTGACTGACCACAGACCTTGGGTTCCAAGGCCATCAGCATTTTCAAAAGCAGCCCTGCTCCACACCTTTCCTGTAAAAAACACTTTGAAATACTGGAGAAACAGCTGGCTGTCATTGAATCACGCTAGCTCAAGTTGCTCACAAGCCTGAACATTTAATCGATGAAAGTATTAGTTATCAGCAAAAACAGGCACATTACAGTCATCAGAAAAAAATTTGGAAAGGGGCAGAACAGGTTATTGGCTCTTCTGCCCGAAGTATGCCACTCATGGTCTTTCTGTTATTTTCAAACTGTGTACATTTTCTAAAAGGGATAACGCAAATGATTCTTGTTCCTGGAAACAGAAATAGCAGAAGGAACTGAGAAGGAGCTCCTAAGAGGGCCACTGGCTATGGGGTGCGGTGCTAATAGTTTTCTCGTCCAAAGAATTAAGAAACTCCTCGGAGGTGTAGGACTGGCTTTGCAAACTGGGGAGTCAAGGTCGCTGGCTGGCTGTGAAGGCCCCAGGCAGGGGGTGGGGACCGGGGGCAGGGCCAGCTCGGGGTTAGGGAGCCAGGAGCCTAGAGCCGAGAGCATTGAGCCGGGAGCCAGGGCAGCCCCCGGGGAGGGGGGGCGGGGGCAGCCCTGGAGCGGGGAGGGGCGGAGGCGGAGAGGGGAAATGGGGCAGCCCCCGGGGAGGGACGCAGCGCCGCCGGAGCCGAGCATGGAGGCAGAGGCCGCTCGCAGAGCCGCAGGTAAGGCGAGCCGCGGCCGGCCGGGCCCCGAGCCCGCTCGCCTCCCCCGCTGGCCGCCGCGATGGCCCCTCCCCGCGTGTCGGGTTTCAATGGCTGGGCTGGCCCGAGAGCTCGGGGCCCCAGCGCTGCAAAACGAGACCGTAAACAGCGCGCGGCGGCCAGGAAACTTTCCCCGGAGTCGGCGCCAGGGCGCCACAGGCCGCGCACCTGTCGCCGCCAGGGAACGAGGAGGACGCGGAGACCCCGGCCGTCGGCTGCGGGGGGCTGCGGCGCTCTCCCCCAGGAGGGGCACAGCCTGGAAGGGTCACGGCCACGGCTCTCCAGCGCGTCTCCGGGGACACCCGGCGTCCTGACCGCTGACCCGGGCTTGGCGAGCTCCCCGCCTTCCCATAGCCTTGGTGGCCCTGTCTGTGAAATGGGAACCGCTCGGTGGGGGAGAAATCAGTACAGAGCTCGGGTTACAGCTGGCACTTCTGCCCCCGCGCCACCCCCTTCCCGGCCTCTGGGACAGCCTGTTGTGCCCCCAGGCGGCTTGGGCGAAGGGCACCCGGCCCCGAGCCCAGCAGGCCAGCTGGAGACTCTGGATTTGAGGGCGCGCCCCTTCCTTTCCCCCAACCCCCTCTTCTCGCTAGCCCCGGGAGGGGCCCTGCCCGTTTTGTCTCCGGAGAATCAAGCAAAAACGGTGCCACTTCTGACTTTGAAAGCACGTGGAACAAATCCCTAGCGGGGTGGCTGCCAGTTCCGCCAAAGGAGTGTTTGCAAGGGAGCTGGCGTCCTGGTACTGGATGCTGGGTACTAAGTGCTGTGGAAATGCCTCCTTGGCCCCTGCATCTTCTTCCTCTTTCGGGGACAGGCGGCTGGAAGGGCCCCCCGGGGCCAGTATCTCTTGACCTCTAGTCCCCTGCACGTCAGGCCAGCCAGGAGGTGTGCGGCCACGGTTGACCAGCCCTGCCCCCAAGTGCACTCCAACCTCAGACTGGGCGCTTTCTCCCGCCACACATTTGTGTAAGGAAAAAAAAATCAATCTTATGGAGCTCCTCTGCCTTTTATTGGAAGCCAACAGCGACAGATAACTGGTTTTTATGGCCTGCCTTTAAAAGCTGTGACTTGGAGTTGTTTTCCCCAGATTTCCAGTGAGTTAAGAGAAAGTGGCCACTAGCCAATTGTATGAATTTTCCATTCCTTGGGAAAGTTTTCATTGGTCTAGAGATTGAGACATGGTTTCCCTCTGTTTTTAGAGAGGGAGAGGATACTGTTTCATTTTTTTAATCCCCCCCCCAACTCCCTCGTCCTTTTTGGAAAGTTGGTCGCCATAGTTGTGGGAGTGGTGCTGCCGGTTTGCTTGAGAACTGAGTCAAGAAGCACAAGTGACTGGCTGTTCGGATCTCATCCAACACCTCTGCTAGATGGAGAGGATTTGGCCACTTAGGGACTTACTGTTCAGAGCTATCTCCCTTACCCTCAACACTTGGTGGGCACAGAGTTGCTCAATCCATACCTTCTCCCTTCCCTTCCTCCTCTGAGTGGTCCCATGGGTCCGAGAGTTCTCCCAGCTATGGCCTTGGTGTTGTGCTTATCCTACCCAGTCTTTCTGTGTTTCATGGGAAAAGTCATGGTAACTTCACCTTCTGGAAAAGTGTAGTTGGCCTAAGTGCTTTCAGGGTTTTTCTGTATTTCTTTCAGCATTGGCTCTGGCTTTCATGGTTGCTGATGGACCAGAGGACCCATGGCGGTTCCACGTTAATCATTTCCATGTGTGTTAGAGCTTAATGGGTTGGACTTTTTACGTTAGCCGAACCAATGCCTGAGCTTTGATAGCCCGTTTCCAAAAAGGGCTTGAACAAATTGTGTCTATGTCGGAGTCCATTTTCCTTTCACAAGGAAGCATTAAACTAAGACACGCTTTCAGACAAGGCTGTGTCTCGGTCACTACTTTAGCCCTAACATATGGGGAAAGGGTAGGTGACATTTCCGTGGGAGTCATGTTCTATATCTAGATGAATCTCCTCAATATTGGGGTGTCCAGTTGGGGGGCACTATCTAGTGGGGCTCTGGAGCTACCCCCAGTAATTCAAGACATGCCCCGGGGAGACACACACACACACACACACACACATGTACACACACACTCTCTCTCTCTCTTTTTCTCTTTCTCAGAGTTTGTATGTGTTTTTTATTTCTCTGATGCTGAAGACCTTCTTAGGTTCTAGCAGCCCTTCTGCTGCTGTCATTTTAGCTTAGAGCATCCTGGAGAAGAGAAGGAAAGTCACACGTGTTCTAGTTCTGTACTCCCCTCATCCTTCACCTTGAATTTCCCTCCTCGGTGAGTAAGGACTTGATCTACCTCGGAAGGGTTCCATGAGACCCTGTGCTCATCACAGCCGAGTGCTGGGGCCAGAGTAAAATTTGGGGTTCCTTCTGAGAGGGCCGTTTGGTTTGCCCTCATTCCTTCTGTTTATACCCAACTTGAAGCATTTGTGAGACTTGTCGGTTTGATGATCTCCATTTAGAAAGTCAGCTTAGTGTTCCAGTTAAGAAAAGTTCGGTGTTGGACAGTTTGCACTAGTAATCAAGCCGAGCTTTATAGGAAAGCTAGCGAGCAAGGAAGACTGCAAAAGATGGGTTGACTCCGAAGCTTGGGTCAGGGGAACAGGGAGAGTGGTGATGCCAGGGAAGGAACCAACTTTTGGAGGGGGCAAACATGAAGCAATCTAGACACAGTGATTTCAGAATGTTCCAGAACATGCCTCTCGTTGGAGATAACTGAAGAGTTAGTCAGAAACACTAATGCTGGTGTGTGGGAAGAATCTAGAAAGGCCAGTAGTGCCTGCCGTGAGCCCTGTTGGGGACCCCGGAAGGCCTGCTGAGGTGTGCCCTGGGATGTGGGAGGAGGAGAGGAGCTGAGGGCACAGCCCGAGGGCTCAGAGAGGGTGGAGTTCTGAGATTATGAGACCTAGACCCAGAGGAGGAGAGGCCAGGAAGCAAAGAAGCCCTTGGCAGGGCCTGGTGCCGAGAGAGGCTGAGGCGGGTGCAGAGTGGGGTCTGCTTGGAAGTAGGTCAGGGCAAGGGAGAAGTAACTTACCCTAAGGTCACTTGCTAGGAAGTGGCAAGGTTGGGAGTCACATGGCCGGGGTGGTAGTGGTCTGAGTCCCCACAGAAAGGAGCCTGTTGTTATGGTGATGTTTGATGGGGGAACCGCCACCGCTCCCCACCCCACCCCAAAAGAGTGTAAGCTCTGGAAGGAAGCACTCCATGAGCCAGTCCCGAAGAGGCCTCCCTCCTCAGGGAGGACTTCTTATGATCATAAAACTTAAAAAAAAAATCAAATATCAATCAGGTGTTTTGGATCTTCTCTAGTTCAAGGTATAGAAGCCTTCCCATAGACACATGTGGCCAAGTGAGTTTCTGGAAGCAGGGTGTCACTGGGAGCAGAGGGCTGGGCTGGCCACGGGGACTCGTGTCATTGTCACAAAGAGCATTCATGACCCTTGGCGAGTCTCCGTCCCTTCTTCAGGGAGGAAGGGAAAGGCTGGGTGGGATGGTCTCTAAAAATCCTTTTGGCTGTGAGGTTGGTCAGTTACTTCCCACCCAACCAGACTGAGGGTAAGACCTCCAGTGATCTTTCTTCTTGAGTACCTTGCCCTTACCTGGCACATAGCGGGAGCTACCTGGGCTTTGAATGGAGAAATCATTTCCCCTAGGAGCTGGTGAAAGCTTTTGTGGGTTGTGTGGTTGTAGGATTACTGGGAAATTTTCTGCAGATTGGGGGTATCAGGATACGGGGTGATGATACAGGCTGGCCTGCCATCCCTGGGGCAGAGGGGCCCCTGAACAGTGCTGAGGTCTGTGCATCCCTTGGAATATCTTTCCAGGGTCCTACTTGTCTTGGGAGATCCAGTCCTGAGCAGGCCTTCCCACAGGCTTGGGCATTTCATGTTACCTCCCCCACCCCTTGGCTGTGATTCCCTGCCCTAGAATGCTCTCCATGCTAGAGATGGTTCTCGCTCGCCTCCAATTCTAAACAAGGGCTGTATTATGTCCGTGTTCAGTGGTGATCTCCATTGCATGAAGCCAGACCAGAAATGGCTGGTGTTCTGACCTCCTGCCATGTCTTGGCAGGATGGAGTGAATGATCGAGGGGCCAAGACTCAGGCTGGATGGTGGGAGGGCAGTGGGCACTGAGGTGTTGTCTTTCTGACCTTTGAAACCCTAGTCTGCTGACCTGCTGACTGGCCTTCACTGGGCTCCTGATGGCAGTTGGCTCCTGGCCTCTCTGATGACATTCTTATTTGTAGCTCAGCATTGGGAAATTCCAAACAGAGGATTATAGAAAATGACCATGTTTTCTGCTGTGTCGTGTGATACAGAAAGATAAGTCAGGACAAAATTCAGGCACATTTGTTGGTCAGATGCCCCCGGTGTCCTGTGATTTTTAAAGTCAGGGTTGCTGAGTTGCAGGGAGGTGAGGGGGAGTTGGGGGGTGGTGGCAGTTAAGAGTGTCAGTAGCAGGGGCGCCTGGGTGGCTCAGTGGGTTAAACCTCTGTCTTCAGCTCGGGTCATGATCTCAGGGTCCGGGGATTGAGCCCCACATTGGGCTCTCTGCACAGCGGGGAGCCTGCTTCCCCCTCTATCTCTGTCTGCTTCTCTGCCTACTTGTGATCTCTCTCTCTCTAAAAAAAGAAGAAAAAAAAAAGACTGTCAGTAGCAGCGGAGGGTTGGGGCCTTTGAATAAGGCTCATTAGGATGTAACAGCTTTGGTTTGGAAATTCCATGCCTTTTAGTTCACCCTCTGTTGTGGGTTTTCTTCCCCAAGGCCTGCGATCATCAAGCTTGGGTCGGAGGGTGGGACACATAGCGTTTGTGACCCCAAAGGCATGTCTGTTGACATCCAGGCATGCTGTTCCCACCCGACTCTGGCCCCCTGGGAGCTCTCTCCCATCAGACCCTTTGCATTCCCCATGCCCGGGCTGTGGCCTCATTTCCTACTTAACCCAGTACCTATTGTCTGTCCAGGCATAGAAACCTTTCCCTGTGCTTCTTTGCTCCTCCAAACCAGGGCAGCTACAGGACCACTGGGACCCAGCTGAGGAGAGGGCTGGGGGACCAAAGGGAGGGCCGAGGGGGAGCTCCCATCTCTGCATGTTTTGGGGGCTCCCAAGGCCCCAAATCTCTTCTAGACTGCTCAGTTTCCTAGACTTGTAGAAATTAAGATAAATGTGTTTTTCCTGGAAACCAAGTTTCTAACCACTACTCTTGAATTCCATTAAGAGAGGGAGAAAGCTGTGTTCATGTCTTCGTTGCATTTTGCTGAAATAAACCCTAATCAGAGTCCCTGAATATTTCATTCAGTGGTAAGAGCTTGAGAAGTCGATGTTATGGAGACTTCCCCATTGCATAAGCCTTCTTCTGGTGGTACTGTCCCGGTCCAGATCTCTTCTCTTAGACTGCTACTTCGTGGACTATTATTATTATTATTTTTAAAGATTTTATTTATGTACTAGAGAGAGGGAGAGAGAGATCACACAAGCAGAAGGGGGGTTGGAGAGAAGGAGAGGGAGGAGAACACTCCCTCTCGAGCCGGGAGCCCGATGTGGGGCTCCATGCCAGGACCCTGGGATCACAACCTAAGCCAAAGGCAGACTCTTAGCCGACTGAGCCACCCAGGTGCCCCAACTTCGTGAATTATTTTTACCCAGTGTATGTAGCTGGTAGAGTGGTATAATGCCCAAATAGTGAATTATAGTTGGTGTTCGTTTTGACCTTTTTTCTTTTTTTTTTTCAACAAGTCATTTCTGTAAGGTGAGTGTATTGCCTACATTTGGGCTCTTAGAACATCTTGGGGAAAAAATTATCTTAAGCTATCCAGAAAGAAAGGTATGGCTTTGTGTTTTTCCGTACTACACGAACACTGAATAGAAATACTAAAATACTTAGAAATACTTGGGGTAATAAAATATGTCCTCCTGCTAAAGGATCGTCTAGTTACTTGTTGAGGAATATCTGTTGTTAATCATAACAATAAAATGTGAATGTAAACAAATCATCTTGTTTTTATGTCTTTTATATTGAGATCCCCCACCCCAACCAACCCTTGCCTTAATTCTATTTTTTTTTTTCTCTCCTACTTTGAAAGAGGATACCTATGTTTCTATTCTTTGGGGGGCTAACTTAGAAATTTTAATATGCATGTTAATTCTAATTCTGAAATTAATGAATTTTAAACCTTCTCTGGAGGCATCTAAAAGCCTTATAGTACTTTCATTCCACAGATCCCCTTCCCAGTTTTTGTGCTGTTGTTACATAGCAACTTGTTCTATGATGATTTTTAATTTCCTCCAGTTAGATGTTTTGTTTCATATGGTCTGCACAGGCTTGGATTTTGTCATGTGTTTATTATTTTCTTTGTTCCCGTTCCTCCCCCTGCCTTTAAGATTTTATTTATTTGAGAGAGAGAAAGAGAGCAAGCATGAGGTGGGGGGTTGGGGGGAGAGGGCAGAGGGAGAGGGAGAAGCAGACTTCCTGATGAGCAGGGAGCCCCACAGAGGCTTGATCTCAGGACAGTAAGATCATGACCTGAGCTGAAGGCAGACGCTCAACCTACTGAGCCAGCCAGGGGTGTCTCTCATGCCTTCTTCATTAACTTTCTCTTGAAGTTATTTTCTTTTCTCCTGATGTGTATCCTTTAGAAATAACTTTAGTGAGGATTTTCGGGTAGCAAACTCCCACAGAGTTTGCTTTTCTTTCTTTTTTTTTTTTTTTAAAGATTTTATTTATTTATTTGACAGAGAGAAATCACAAGTAGGCAGAGAGGCAGGCAGAGAGAGAGGAGGAAGCAGGCTCCCTGCTGAGCAGAAAGCCCGATGTGGGGCTCGAACCCAGGACCTGGGATCATGACCTGAGCCCAAGGCAGTGGCTTAACCCACTGAGCCACCCAGGCGCCCCCAGAGTTTGCTTTTCTAAACATGTCTTTATTAGCCCATGTTCTTGGAAGTTACTTTTGCTAGGGAGAGGACGAAAGTCCTTTAAAAATTTCTTCTATTGTACTCTGGCTGCCATCGTTGCAGTGGAGAAGGCCGCTGTCAGTCTACTTGGCCTTGGAGGCTCTGTCTTTGTCTTCTGGCTGCCTTTATGGTCCTATTTTTGTGTTTTTTGTTTTGCAGATTGACCACAGTGTGTCTAGGAGAGGATTTCTCTTTTTCCTGCTTTGGGGATTGTTTGGGATTCTAATATCTGAGGATAGGTATCTTTCATCAATTATGGAAAAATTTCAATCATTTCTTCAAATCCTGACTCTTGTTCATCCTATTTTCTCTTTCTAGAACCTCAGTTAAGATTGTTACTGGACCAGGGGCTCCTGGGTGGCTCAGTGGGTTAAAGCCTCTGCCTTTGGCTCAGGTCATGATCCCAGGGTCCTGGGATCGAGCCCCACATTGGGCTTTCTGCTCGGTGGGGAGCCTGCTTCTCCCCCACCCGTCTGTCTCTCCGCCTACTTGTGATCTCTATCTGTCAAATAAATAAAATCTTTAAAAAAAAGAAAAAAAGATTGTTACTGGACCTGGTTGCCCTCTTTCTTAACCTGCCTATCATGTCTGACATCAGTGTCTTTCTGGGCTGCATTCTGGGTAATTTCTCCAGACATATTTTCCAGTTCATCAGCTACTTAAGACGTTCATATCTAGATCTACTTTCTTTTCCCCTAGAATCTTACTGCTCAAACAATAATTTTGGCTCTTTACATATCCTAAATTTAAATTTAAATTTCTTTTTTTATTTTATTTTATTTATTTATTTGACAGAGAGAGATCACAAGTAGAGAGGCAGGCAGAGAGAGAGGGGGAAGCAGGATCCCCGCCGAGCAGAGAGAACCTGATGTGGGGCTCGATCCCAGGCCCCTGAGACCATGACCTGAGCCGAAGGCAGAGGCTTTAACCCACTGAGCCACCCAGGAGCCCCTAAATTTAAATTTCTTTAGCCGTATTTATTCTCCTTATCTTCTATACTGGATAATTTCAACATCTATAGTCTCTGTGGGTCGGATTTGTGCTGCCCCTGTTGTGGCTGTTTATTTCATCATATGTTCAGAGATTTTTTTTTTTTTTAAGAGACAATAAAGTTTTTTGAGTGATAGCACAAATCTCCCAAAGAGGGAGGAGATCTGAGAGTGTTGCCCATGTTCAGAGGTTTTTGAAATCAGGTCTGAATGACCCCAGTGCTTGTGCTCAAACATCATGACCTGTGTGGCTCAGTATTGGGGATCTCCTTTTATGGCTGCTTCATCTATCTTTCAAGATGGGCTCATTTCATAATACCTTAAGGAAAATTCTTAATATTTTAGAATAATGTACATCTTATTCTTTCTGTTGGCAGGTTCATCGATTTTCCCCTTCGGAAAGAACTAGGATCTTAGCAGACTGAGACTGCTTCCAATGTTAGTTTATAAATCTGTCACAAGTTGAAAGCTCCCCGTAGAATTTCATTGACTTATGTGGAGGGGAGGGGTTAGAGTAGAAGGTCACCTTGGCCCCTCACCCCACACGTCTAAGTAGCAGTCAGTTCTGGCATGTCTACCGCACATCTGGCTCATGCCTGCCATCTCTTTCTTGTCATCTCCACTGCCATCACTGATCCAAGCCATTGCCGTTGGCTGCCTTAACCTGTATCGTCTCTTTGGTTTCCTGCTGCGTTGTGTTCTGGAAGAAGCAGTAAACATGCCTTCCAGCTATCACGCCCTGTCGGGGACCTTTCAGCAGCCTTCTCTAGCATTGTCCTTGAACCCTGAAGTCAGGAACAAGGCCAGGGTCCTGTAACTTTGGCTTCTACCCACCTGCTTCCCATGATTCCTGCCCTTCTTCCCTTGGTCAGCCATGCTGCAGCCACACTGGCTGACCTGTAGCTCTTGGAATCCTTCTGCTCCTTTCTTCCTCCTGTATGTCTGGGGGGCCCTTGCCCCTGCTCTGCACAGGGCTGACATTTTATTCTTCGGTCCTCTGCTGAGTGGTTGCCTCCACATCAAACTTCCTTAGTCATCCTGTCTCCTGTCTCCCCTTCCCTTCTCCTGCCATACCATGGGGGGTGTTCAACTGTTTTTGTGTCTCCCCGACCAGCCTCTAAGTCCTATAAGTGTAGAGACTGTTTCTGCTTTTTTTGTCAGTGTAATAATGTCTGCCACCCTAAATGATGGCCATGAAGTTTTATGTTGCACATTTTAACATAGCCTTATAGAAGAAAATTTTGCAAACCTTGGCTGTGGGGTTAGTATTGAATGTGACCAGGGTCTGATTAGAACTCTTCCTAGGACCCTGGGGTATCACGAAGACCTTGGTCTAAGCTGGTGTCACTCTTGGGTAGGGACCCTAGGAGCAGGTATCATAGAAGCTTTAGGGCATTACTATATTACTATTATTATTATTTAAACTGGTAGAAGTTCTTTTTTTAAATTTAAATTTCATTTATTGAGAGAGAGAGAGAGATAGTGAGCAATCATGAGCAGGGAGAGTGGGAGAAGGAGAAGCAGACTCCCCACTGAATAGGGAGTCCCAGGGCTCGATCCCCGGACTCTGAGATCATGACCCAAGCCAAAGGCAGGCGCTTAACTGACTGAGCCACCCAGGCGCTCCCCCGCTTCCAAGCTTTAAAATGACTTACCAAATGACAGTGCACACTCAATCTGTACACTCTTGACTTTAGCCACCTCCCAGCCACTGCTATCTTTGTTTGGAGTGCGTCTGAGCTGGACAGGGGGGAGAGGTGGGCATCATTGCCCTGTGATGCAGGTCTTGTGAACGTATCCTCTGCAGGTAGCCCACTTATGCCACATCAGCCTTGTCATTTGGCCCCTTGCGAATTCATGTCCCTTTACTTTTCACAAGGTTTTCTTTCTTTTTTTTTTTTTTTTAAAGATTTTATTTATTTATTTATTTGACAGAGAGAGATCACAAGCAGGCAGAGAGGCAGGCAGAGAGAGAGGAGGAAGCAGGCTCCCTGCTGAGCCGAGAGCCCGATGCGGGGCTCGATCCCAGGACCCTGAGATCATGACCTGAGCCGAAGGCAGCGGCTTAACCCACTGAGCCACCCAGGCGCCCCTCACAAGGTTTTCAAAGCACATGTTCAAAGTATGACCATAATTTTCTAAAGACTCAAATAGACCTTTCTCCAAAGAAGACATAGAGATGCCAGCAACCCTTTAAAAGATGCTAAATATCACTAATCAGTAGGGAAATGCAAATTAAAACCATAACAAATACCACTTTGCACCCATTAGAATGACTGTTATAGGGAAAAAAACAAAACAAAACAAGAACAACCCAAACCCCCACAAAACCCAGAAAATAACAAGTTTTGGCGAGAATGTGGGGAAATTAGAACTCTTGCACACTTTTGGTGGGGATGTAAAATGGTGCAGCCATTGTGGAAAACAGTATGGTATTTCCTTAAACAATTAAGCATAGAATTACCATAAGATCCAACAGTTCTAGTTCCCAAAAGAGGGGAAAGCAGGGACTGAAAGAAATATTTTAAATCCATGTTCATTGCAGCATTCTTTGCAATAGCCAAAAGATGATAACAGCCCAAGTGTCCAACAACGGGCGAATGGGTAAACAAAATGGTATTTTTACACACACGCACATGCATACCCACACACACATATACACGTATTATATAATGTAATATTATTCAGCCTTAAAAAGGTATTTTAAGCAGTGCTGTGCTGAGGACTAGCTGTCATTTGGTGCTGGTAGATAATGTGTGGCTCTTGACATGATATAAATTAGTCAGCAGGGGCGTTGGTAAAGGCTGTGCTGGAAATCTTCAGATCTGAGTTTGAGTCCAGCCCTACTACTGATTTTCTGTTTTTGAACTTCTGCCTCCACAGCTGAAAAATGGGGGTGAGTGCTTTGTTGACTTGGAGGGGTTGATGTAAGTTTCAAACCAGCAAGGACTTGTGTGGGAGCCCTTTGTAAATTGCAAGAACCCTTTGTAAATTGCAAAAACACTCTGCCAATATAAGATGTAAAAGGGTTCATTCTAATGTGAGAACTTATCATCCATCTCCTAATACTTTTTCTCCCTGCTAATACTTAAAAAAATTCTATTTTTTATTCCTTTAAGTATCTCCATGCCCAATGTGGGGGCTCGAACTCACGATCCCAAGGTCAAGAGTTGCATGTCCTTGCGAATGAGCCAGCCAGGTGCCCCACTTTGCCAGTACTTTAGAAACTTTATCCACAGAAGGCAGAATATTCTTTTTTTTTTTTTTTTAATTTCTTCCATTTAAAACTGCGCTGGTATTAACTTTGATGCAAGTAATTGTTACTTCATCTACTTTTTAGTTTTACACAAAAGTCCAGTGTTCTTGTAAAAAAGTAGCTATCTCAATACATTTCCAGTTACTGCAGAGTAACAGCCTTCTTTCTAAGTAAGTAACTTTTGAGGTTTAAGGTAAACCGATTCTTTTCCATCCATTCTCCTTGCGTGGTACTCTGGTGATGACTGTAAGTACTATTACGTGTGCACAACTTCGTCTAGGACTGGGTTCCGGAGACTAAGCACTGGTCTATTTTTAGCTCCCTTTGTTTCTTGGCACTGGGCTGGGCATGTCAAATAGAAGTGATTTTCCCCCCCCTCTTCAGAGGTATTATCGTTTGCAGTGTAATAGATGAACATATAGAGATCTGATTTCTGGATGAGGTTTTGTGAAATCCATTAATAGCCATGATTTTGGGGTAAGTTCTGAGAAATGTTATTCTGTGAGTAATGGGTAAAAGCATTACGTTGGCGAAGAGTTATTTTTCTTCCTCTCGTCGCGTGCTGTGTGGTTTAGGGCTCTGGTTCCACTCTGGATGGTGGCTCCCCGCATCATTACCCACCAGCTCTAGAGCCAGCATGTGTTAATGGTGGTGTTATTGACACTGGGGCTGGGTACCTTTTTTGCTTTTCTTCAAGTTCTTGGTCAATTACATGCAGGATACAAAGAGTCAGGCTTTCTGTGTTCTCCTGGGCATGTGCAAAAGGCTTCTTCCTTCTCAGTAAAGGTTAAACAAATCTGGCACCATGCTGATGACCACATGGCGTAGAGCGGCTTGGTTCGGGGGTGAGGGAAGGCTGAGCTTCCTGCAGTTGTGGGAGCAAGGGCCCCTCTTTTGTTACCATTCATCAGGAAGCATATATGTGAGATGCTGTTTTGTCCCGTCTACCCCAAACAGGGCTTCACATTTGTCCTCCTTTATATGCAAAAGGAAGAGTCTTTTCATTCCCACCTCAAATCCTTTTGAATGATGCAGGGGGAAAAGATAGTTTTATCTTTGTATCCTTTGCCTGAAAGTAAGATGCACCAATGCTCAGATTACGAGACCTTCATATTAGAAGCAATTAGGATTACATAAACCTTTGTGTGGGAGGTACATAAAGTCATCTGCATATTTTACTATCTTAGATTTGGGACAAGTGATTTATTCTCAGCCAAGGCAATGACAAGCTGCAAGTGGGCCAGTACTAAATATGTGATAACACAGCGACAGGCACCCTGTCAATTACTGGGGAACGAAACCTTCCCGCCACCACCTGCAGACCTTTCCCCAGCGTGCCTCCATTCCCTGACAATTTTGCTCATCTGCTTGAAAAATTCTAACAGATTCTACATTCTGTCTTCCAACTTTTTTTTTTTTTCAATGCTTTGCTAAGACTATTTTGGCAATCAGATGCTCTTCAAAACCAACAAAAATATCCAAGTGTGTGTTTGCTTCACCTTCTGTTTTCTGCTCCTTTCTGTAGACAGGCACTCTGCTGACAGGGTGGCCTCCTGCCCGGCGGGCCATTGGCCCCAGGCATTTGCACCTTTGCTGCCTGTCTGAGAGTGATGCTTGCTTCTGCCCTGATGCTACTTCGAAACACTGTTCTTGGGTGCCCGGGAGGCTCAGTTGTTAAGCATTTGCCTTGGGCTCAGGTCATGATCCCAGGGTCCTGGGATCGAGCCCCGCATCAGGCTCCCTGCTCAGCAGGAAGCCTGCTTCTCCCTCTCCCACTCCCCTTGCTTGTGTTCCCTTTCTCGCTGTGTCTTTCTCTGTCAAATAAATAAAATCACAAAAACAACAACAACAACAAAACACTCTTCTCCAAGGTATGCTTGTCATCTCTCAGTTAGTGTTTTGGGACAAGAGGTCCTTGGTTCAATAAATCTGGGAAATAAATGCTGGATTAAGCAAATTCCACTACTTCAGAATTTCTTTCTTTCTTTCTTCTTCTTCTTCTTTTTTTTTTTGCTTTAGGATTTCTAAATGTTCCATTTGCTGATAGGCCTGTGGAACTCCCAGCAGTGAGTTCTAGATGCCACAACAGACCTCCTTTTTTCTTTTTCCTTTGTTTTTAAGATTTTATTTATTTTAGGGAGAGAGTGCGAATGTGCGGGGCCAGGGTGGGGCAGAGGGAGAGGGAGACAGTCTCAAGCAGGCTCCCTGCTTGACTGCGGAGCCTGATACGGGGCTCGATCCCAAAACCCTGAGATCATGACCTGAGGCAGAATCAGAGTGGGGTGCTTAACCGACGGAGCCACCCAGCCGCCCCTAAGAGCCACAGGAGACCTCCTTTTTTGAAATGTGCTGGCCGTGGGAGCCCCATTCACAGTCTATCTTAGGGAGCTCGTGCTCCGCAGCCTATGCCTGGGAAAAGGCTGGAATGGCCCGAGGAGAGTCATCGTGCTGGCTGGAGGGACTGGGATTCTTTGATAGAAAGTAAATGCCAGGCCACGTTTTGCACAACTGTGGGTTTTCTCAGCACTGGTTTCCCAGACTGTTTGGAAGTGGAGCGTTCCCATGAAAGCTCTCGTAAGCTGGAACCGGGTAAAGAGAAGAATCAGTTACCATTAACGTATATGCAAAAGGTTTTGCATGCCTAGACCCACAATTGACCTGTCTGGGACTTTTCTGATTCCTTAGGATGCATCTTGCTAAGGGATACATAAAATAAATCGAGATAAAGGACAGAGGCACACGGACACTGTGCAGAGTTCTGGGAGCTTAGCTTGATACATGATGTTGTTCTTGGGGAAGGAGCTTGTCAGGACCATGGTCACGGCTCAGCTGTGTGGTGTGTCTGTAAGGGCTCATTGCAGAACGGATGCTGAACACTATTTTTGCTTTTCACTTTTGATCATTAAAGCAGAAGTCCTCTTTGGATTTCTTCAGTGGGTGAAAAAAGGGAGCTCTTTCATAAAAGCAAAGTAGCGTCACGTGAAGTTTGGGAAAAGCCGGGGATACCTGTATAACATGCAACAGCACCCCCCTCCCCGTATTTTAAAAATTTTTTGCTTAAACGTAATCATCGTTTAAGTTAAAAGTAGTTCTCAGTTTGAAGGCATCCTGTGGTTGAAAGCTTTGGAGACCCAAGATGAAGTTTGTGAATATGGAATTTTTAAAATAGATTTTATTTATTGGGGCACCTGGGTGGCTCAGTGGGTTAAGCCTCTGCCTTTGGCTCAGGTCATGGTCTCATTGCTCAGTGGGATCGAGCTCCACATCGGTCTCTCTGCTTAGCAGGGAGCCTGCTTCCCTCTCTCTCTCTGCCTGCCTCTCTGCCTATTGTGATCTCTCTCTCCCTCTGTCAAATAAATAAATAAAATCTTTATTTTTAATGATTTTATTTATTTATTTGAAAGAGGGGAGGGCACACCAAAGGGGGTGTGAGGGGCAGAGGGAGAGGGAGAAGCAGACTCCTCACTGAGCAGGGAGCCGGACTCGGGGCTCGATCTCAGGACCCTGAAATCATGACCTGAGCTGAAGGCAGATGTCCAACCACCTGAGCCACCCAGGTGCCCCGTGCCTATGGAGATTTAAAGCATACAGTTCGACACACAGCTCTGGGATTTCGCTGTGTGGTAACACACGTTTCACTAGAAATCGGGGAAACTGATGAATTCCTGGTCCTGAATTCTGAGCTCCTGAGGTAGCATTGGGGAACCTCTTCTCCCTTAGGTGCTGCCCTCACAGCCTTGGGTGTGCAGAACACCTGCGTTCAGAACTCCACAATCCCTTCTTGCAACATGCCTTGGGATCTCTTGGTGCCCTCCTCTCTCTGTTACAAACTAGTCTCCATATTTCCTGCTAAGTCCCAAATTAGTCGTTTAATCCCCATTGGCAGTTTCTTCTATAATAAAGATTCCTTCTTATAAGTTCTTTTCAGAAGAAAATTGATTTGTGAGGGAAAAGCAGGACACTGGTGAGAAAAATAAAGAAAGGCAAAAAAAAAATTCTATATCAGGAATATCCACACTTAAACCATTTTTGAAAAATAAAAGTAGATTACTACCTTATAATTTTGTGTCCCTGAAATTTTTTTCACATGTTATGAGCAAGAGTTGTTCTTAACTATAATTCAAGAATGACAACCCATATGACTACAAAAAAATCAAGTGATTACAGTCAGCTTTTCCAGTGACATAATGCCTTATAGTTAAATGATGGATGGATAGAGGCTTTCACTGAGGTCAAAATTCTCAAGAGCAGGGGTGGTAAAACTTAAAATATCTGTTAATGTTTCTCATAGTAATAGTCCCATATGAGAAAAATCTCACTTTGCTAAAATGAAAGAACTTTTCTCATCATCGTGGTGAGGTAGTTCTTGGAAGAATATTCTGCAAGTGATACTGAATAAATGGTTAAGGGCAGAGCATTGACCTCTTTCAGGTTTTTCATTAATTGGCATTGCTGTTTATATCAAGAGGACCCAAAAGTGCTGGGAATGCCCTAGAGCATTAGGCTTTGCTGGCCTGAGCAGCAGTGCTGACCCAGTAGTGGCTGTGGCTGATGGGCAGTGGGTGACAGGTAGTGGCTCAGTGGGACAGCATTCATCCCGCCCTGGGAACTGGAGCTTTGGGACAAAGATCCTGAATGATTCAAGTATTTTCCCCAGAAGTATGATTTAAGAGGTTCCACTTTGTTGTTGTTCTGGTGACTACAGCAAACATATGCTTAAAGTGAATTCTTAAATTGGGGGCTCGTTTGGGGATTTCATTTTCTTTATGGTCTGCAGTGAATTATCATTTCAACTGTGTGCCTTTTTCATAAAAGCATTTTACGTTGTACTGAAAAGATTACATTCTTTTGGCTTTGGAAAAATATTTCCTGTTCAGTTCAAGCCATTAAAGCCTGTTAGCATTTCACATCTGGAAGCCCCTGCCCAGAGTCAGCCTTCCATCACCAGGGAGGGGAGTGTGGCCGCCCAGCTCGGCTCCAGAGCGCATGTGTGAAACACCCCAGACTTGTTTACTTCCTGGAGGCCCCTGGGCACTGCCCAAGTGTGCCCTTGCGGTTTGGGGGGGTGGGAGGCTTCCTTCCTCTGGGGGTCGTGTGTGTGTGTGTGTGTGTGTGTGTGTGTGTGTGTGTGTGTGTGTGTGTATGCCTCCTGGGCTGGGGAGGGAGTCTGTCTTCCCACCGATTTGGGAAGGGGTCTTTCTTCCTCCAGAAGGGCAGGGGTTCCCTTTCCCATTGAGCAGTGAATGCTTCCCCTCCTGCTGTAAGCATCTCCTTTTTTCATTCCCACCCAGATTTCCAGAAAACAAACCCAAACATTTTGTGTGTCAGAGCTCAGCTGCTGGAGCTTTTCTAATGGGGGATTTCCCTACCCATCTCCACCCCTACACCCCCCCACAGCCAGACAGAGGAGAACTAATTAAAACCCAAAGGGCTGAAAATTGAGCTTCCCTCCCCTAGGCTGGTTTGCCTGCCCCAGGACACTTCTTAGGAGTTTGGGGTCTGTGCCCAGCTTGGAGGATTTAAAGCGGGGAACAGAGCATGGCTGCCGGGTTGTTCTGTGAGTGTTGAGGTGTTTGCAGCTGCTCTCCACTTCCCAGAGGGTTAATCTCTGCCTTTCAGGGCCCCGCTCCCCAGAGGCAGGCCTGATTCTTCTTGTGAGCTTCCCCCCCCACAACATTCCCCCCCAACAAGGAGAACCAAGGGTGGCCTGGGGTTACTGCCCAAGGAGTTCTCTGAGGGGGGGTCTCACAGCTTCAGCCGGCAGAACCAGCAGGGGAAATGATTTCATGGTGTGTGAGGAGCAAAACACATTCATTGCATTTCTCCTGACCACAGGCGACCAGAACTGAGGCCAGGTAACCCTTGACAGCCTGTGAGGGAGTGAGGCAGGAGACTCCCCAGGCCCTCCCGGGAGCACCCAGGCTTCTGGGCCTTGTGGCCATGGTGAGGCGCCCCTCTCCCAAAGCCCCGAAGACCACAGTGTCCTCCCCGACCCCTGTCCCAAGGGGCCCAGTTGGGCTTCTCAGTGCAGCTGGGGGATGCCACTGTCCTGGGAGCCTCAGACCTCATTGGAGAGCTCTCTAGGCCTGGGGCTTACAAGCGTCTCTCCTGAGAAGCCCCAGGAAGCAGGGAGGTGGAGGGAGGCGGATCTTTACTCCCTCCTGGGGGCAGTTAGGGAAACGTGGTTGTTCAAGCTGCTTTCATGGGGCAACGTGCTGCCTGAGCTGGCTACTTCAGGGTCGAAGCAACCCTCTCTCCCGTTTGATCTTCTTGATTTATTTCAATGTGCACAGTCTTTTTTCATCCCTGTGGGAAGCCACCTGACTTTCTAGAAGGATGACCACAGTTTGAAGGAAGAGCCCAGCCGACTGCCTACCCGAATTTCCCAAGTGCTCAGTGTGAGAAAGGCCTTGGGGGATGGGGGTGTCTTTGTGCAGGGCGGGAGAGGAGGGGGTGCACACAGGGTGCTCCGAGGAGTGCTCTGTGTTCCCGGGTCAGGAGAGAGTGGGGTGAGGCTACGCACTCTCTCTTGCCCACTGAGTTCCTCTGTGTGTGTGTGTGTGTGTGTGTGTGTGTGGTGTCCTGAGGGACCAGGGAGGCGACAAAGGTGGATTCATTCCCATCCTAAGCTGAGCTGGGATTGGAACATAGGACTCAGGGGCCCCCTGGGTTTTGCTGTTTGGGGTTCCAGGAAGGCTTCTGGGCGTGCTGGTGTCTGAGATGGGCCTTAAGGATGTCAAGTTAGAAGGAGTGGGAAACCAGGGCCTAGGAACCTGTTGGGTGCTCTTGCGGGGGGGGGGGGGGTGTGTGGAATTCTAAAGGGCCTTCTGGGCTGGGTCACTAACGTAATCTGAGTGTTTTGTGCAGATCCTGAGCGCAGTCAGACCTGCTGCTGACAAGCCAAGCATTCTCCTCTTGGCCTCGGTTTCTTCGTCTGTAAATGGGGGGGAAGCCGGGATTCCAGCCTGGATCCATCCGGCTCCTGGGCTCTAGGCTTGGAAGGCCCAGTAAGGAGTAGGGGCGCCTACAGGTTCAGCCCCGGCGCTCTGTCTTGTCAGTTGCGGGGGGCTTTGGGGCTCATGGTGGGGAGTCTGGGCTTCCTTGGCTTTTTGCACGTATATGTGTATCCACAAGCATGTGCCTTTCACAGCAGAATATGTTGGCTGGGGGTACAGCTCTTTTTAGAGAGGGTGAGATCCCAGAGTTCCTCACTGACTTACTCATTGTCACCAAGAGGACTGTTAATTCTTTGTCTTTATTTGAAACATTTGTATCCGTGCATTTATAGTTGTAATTTCTTGGGACCCATGTTCTCCTCAAATATTTAAAAAAAAATTGAATAGTGGGAGAACGTATTTGCTCAGTGACTTGTCACTCTCTGCGTGTGCCCAGGACACGTTCAGCATGTCAAGCCCGGGGCAGGAGGTGGGCTTATGCATAGGTGGGGGTCTGGTCCACAGATGCTCTGGACATCCTCCTCTCCACATAGGATGCCCGGAGCCGAATCCAGGATTCACAGAAGAGAGGGGATTGCAGAGCCCCCTCCCACTTGGGGACATGCCCAACCGAGGCTGGCCAGCATCCCGGGAAAACTGACCACTGCTTCTGAGCTGAATTGGATGCTCTCAATTTGGATAATTCTTCAAGGGTATAACTTTCCTCGCAAGTATGAGGACAAGAAAGAGATGCTGAGGAGGATCCTGCGGGAAACTTGCACAGGAATGTATGCAGGAGTCTCCTTGTGTATGGACAGGTTTGCAGTTCCCACCAACTTGTACATTTCAACTCTCTACGTGACAGTGGCCGAGCGCAAGGAGACGGGCTGGCAAATCTCATCAACCACACAGCGAGTACGGAGGCCGGCAAAATAGTAACTCGAGCTCACTTTTGTCCATTATCAAGGTTCTCACCAGCTAGTGTGGGCTCTCCATGTCCCTGCTTGTGCCTGTGGCTGCTGTGGCTTCCCTCCCTGGGAAACAATTTGGTGGTTTGGGTGTATGCAAGGAAGTTTCTGTAGCATTTGAAGGCGGGGGTCAGGTGCAGCTTCCTTTTTTTTTAAAGATTTTATTTATTTGTTTGACAGAGAGAGACCCAGTGAGAGAGGGAACACAAGCAGGGGGAGTGGGAGAGGGAGAAGCAGGCTTCCCGCCAAACAGGGAGCCTGATGGGGGCTCGGTCCCAGGACCCTGGGATCATGACCTGAGCCAAAGGCAGCTGCTTAAGGACTGAGCCACCCAGACTCCCCCAGGTGGAATTTCCTATCTCCCCCGTGTTCCTGCCAACCCCGCCATTGGGAATGTCTTCTATTTTCTTTTAGCACCTGATACGGAACTATTTTTTCATTAAAAGAAAAATTAAGGAAACGGGGAAGCTGGGTAGCTCAGTTGGTGAAGTGTCTGCCTTCGGCTCAAGTCATGATCCCAGAGACCTGGGATGGAGACCCACATGGGGCTACCTGCTCGGCAGGGGAGTCTGCTTCTCCCTCTCTCTCTACCCCCCTCCCCGGGCTCGTCTCTCACTCACTCACTCTCTCTTTCCCAAATAAATAATTAAAATCTTTAAAAAAAATTAAAAAAATAGGGGAACATAATTTTTATGGCAAATGTTACTTGTTTGCTTACAAAAAACAAAATCTTCCAGAAATAAGGGACCTCCCCTTTAACAAAAGAATAAAATTAACGTCATTTCTTACTGTCTTTTTTCTCCTGGAAGGTGTTTACCCTGTGGATATTTTGGAAGATGACCCTGAAAGGCATAGGGAAGCAGCCCTGGCTTACTACGCCACGCTTAGGGAAGGGATGCAGCCCTCAGAAGAGCTTTTCTCTCTTCCCACGGGGGAGCAGGTATGTGTGATCGTAAAATCTAGCTTACTAGAGAGTAGCATGTTAGTACTAGAGAGAGTAGTATAGATTTAAAAACAACAACAACTTCTGGAGTGAATACTAGAATAATTCCACTTTGAGAAGCAGAGGAATTCTAGAATGGGATTCTGGAGTCTTGAGGATGAGTCCGGTTATGCAAGGCAGTGAACAAAATGCCTGCTGTGCATCCCACACCTACCGCTTACTAGCTGTGTGACCTTGAGCAAGTGTCTTAACTTTTCTGGTTTTGATGTTCTCATATCTAAAATTGGGACAATAAAAATCTTTAAAAAGAAAGGGGGCCTCCTGGGTGATCAGTCAGTTAAGCATCTGCCTTCAGCTCAGGTCATGATGCCAGGGTCCTGGGATCGAGCCCTGCATCAGGCTCCCTGCTCGGTGGGAAGCCTTCTTCTCCCTCTCCCACTCCCCTTGCTTGTGTTCCCTCTTTTGCAGTGTCTCTGTCAAATAAATAAATAAAATCTTTAAAAAAAAATTGGGACAATAACAGAGCTTACTGGGGTGCCTGGGTGGCTTCCTCGGTAGAGCATCAGACTCTTGATCTCAGGGTCCTGTGTTCAAGCCCCACATTGGGCGTGGAGCCTACTTGGAAAACAAAAGCAAAAGCAAAAAAAAAAAAAAAAAACAAAAACCCAACCCCTTCTCCTGCTGGAACTTACCTTGAATTATCCTTAAGGAGAACTAAATGAGACTGTGTTTACATAATGCCTGGTTGGGCCTCAGTTTCCCCATGTGTCAAATGAGGGGCTTGGTTGCTCTTTGGTCTCTGTGGTTTGGCTCAGCTTTAAAATTTAGTTATATTTAAAATTTCAAACTATTTAAAATAGTTATATTTAAAATTTAGTTATATCCATATGATTTTAGGCACTGATAAGATAGCCTTTTGGATTAGGGCTGGGAGAGAACCAGAGAGAAATGAAAACCTTTTGTTCGTTAGGATGGAGGGACTGTGGGTAAAATTTTTAAATTGTGTTACTGTGAAGAAAATTTTTTCCCATGCAGTAAGTAAAAAAAAAAAAAAAAAAAAAGAAAAGAAATGTGAATCTTGGGCTGTACCTCAGTCTGTAACACTTAAGATTTAAGTCCGATCTGTTCCAAGAGACAAGATTTTCTTGGTTATATGTAGACTTTGCTCGTACCTACTGATACCATTGCCTTGTATCCAGCACTGCCGAGTTTTAGTTCACTGTACTGAAGCTGTTCCAGAGTTCATTAGAACAGTGGCTTGTGCAGCTTATACAGGTGTGGCTTTCTTGAGATCTTGGAGATCATGCTAGTTCAAGATCAAGTGCTACGAGAATCCCCTGATTGATTCTACAGTGCTGAGCTGCGGACCGAGGTCCCTGCACGCACACGCTTTCAGCGCCCCCTAGTGGCAATGAAGCCGAAAACGGAAGCCAGCTCTCCATTGGGGTTAGGGTTGCTAATTCTCTGGGGAGACACTGGCTGTGGGCTGCAGGGTGGGCTGGAGTGTGGGGAGGGCAACCTGAGAAGCGGGTGAAATCTGAAAGCTAGCTCTGGAAGGCTCTTCGAAGCAGTTTCAGTCCTCAGCTTTCATTTCACCCTTACTTACGAGATTGCATTACATAAACCTATTATGTGAGTCTGTGCAGTGAGTGAATAATTTTAGTGTGATTAGCAAAAACATAATAAAATAAGACAGCTCTTAAAATTAAGTTGTTTTTATGTGATAGAAATGCTGAAAGGACTTTATAGCTATCTGCTTCTCCCCCCTTTAGAAAAAATAAATTTTCATGAGAAGATTTTCAATTGTTTTCCTACCATTTTAACAGCTACTTAAGAAATGGTAGGCATTCCCTATCACTTAGCAGTTGAAATAGTCTCATTTGGGGTGGTATCAGACTTCCTCATGGCTTTTAGCAAATTTAGTTTTCCTTTTGGAGTCCAGAGAAATTTTTCCAAACGGAGAGAAAGATGAGAAAATGATTTGAGGATACATCATGCCACATTGCTCTGGTTCTCTGGAAAGTCCCAGTTAACTGTTTCCAGTCTTGAAACTGCCCTATCACATTTAAAAATACAATAAAAAAGTACAATACAGTAATACTTACTGATTTTTCTGGTAATAAGCCAGTGTATGCTCCTTGTATAATATTTGGGAACTATCTCCAGAGACAGAGAAAATGAAAAAAGCATCACAGTTGATGCTGTGAACATTTTGATATGTTTCCATTTGAATTTTATTTCTGCATATACTTTTTAAACATTTAGGTCACTCTCAGAATACACTCTCAGGTGTAATAAATACCATGTCGATATAATGGAAATAAATTTCCATGTTGATATAATGCTTTGTACATTTTTTTAAAGGATTTTATTTTTTAGGAATCTCTGTACCCAACATGGGGCTCGAACTCACAACCCTGAGATTAAGTGTTCCATGCTCCTCCCACCGCTGAGCCATCCGGGCACTCCTGTGCGTATTTTTTTTTTTTAATTAATTTTTTATTTTTTCAGCATAACAGTATTCATTATTTTTGCACCACACCCAGTGCTCCATGCAATCCGTGCCCTCTACAATACCCACCACCTGGTGCCCCCAACCTCCCACCCCCAACCCCTTCAAAATTCTCAGATCGTTTTTCAGAGTCCATAGTCTCTCATGGTTCACCTCCCCTTCCAATTACCCTCAACTCCGTTCTCCTCTCCATCTCCCCTTGTCCTCCATGCTATTTTCCTGTGCGTATTTTTAATGGCCTCTAATAGCCCCCTCGTGAGACAACCAGCTTGGGGACGCTCCCCGCAGGGGTCTTGAAGACAGGGAGCCACCCAGATGTTTGCGGCTCTCAGAATTTGTCAGGAAACGTTTCTCTCAAACCACGGAGGCCTGCTATAAACTTATACAGGCGACCTGCCCGCCTAGCTCAGACGACACATCCTCTTTTCATTTTCTTCTGCTCTCCTCCGTTTTCCAAACAGACTTGGCAATGGAACGTGTTGACCTTTTGCTTTGGAGCTGGGAACATTATGTCTGATGGCCACAGAGAGGCTACCAGCCCTTGTGAGAAGGCTCTGGATGGGAGGGTCCCAGTGTTGGAGGCCCCCAGACGCCACTTGGTGTTGCCCTTGCTCATAAGCAAACAGGCACCAGAGTTTCTCTGCCCTTGGAGTGCCTCAAAGTCAGAGCCGAGCCTGCAGGGCCCAGAAGGGGTAAGGGTTTGCTGAGACTCCTTGCCGGGATCCGAGGCTGTGCAGCCGGCAGCCTGAGAGGCAGTGGGGGTGGACACAGGCTTGTTCGGGCTGTTTCTGTGGAGTGGCCCCAGGAGGAACGTTGAGGCTGGCATGGCAGGTAGAAGCCTGAGGTGGGGGTGTGGTCACCAGCTTTTGTGGGCTGAGGACAGAAGGGGATCAGGGTGGGGAAAGCATTGGGGCCCGAAGCATTTGGAAGCGAGAGGCTGGAGGGTATCCACTGAGTGGGTGTTTAATCAGTACTGAGATGGATGGACAGGTACATGAGGGACGGGGAGGGCTGGCTGGTGGGAGACGGAGGAAGGGCCTTTGTCACATCCCACTTGTGTTTAGCTCAGAGTGGGTAAGGTTTCCATTTTTACTTTGCTTCCATCCTGTCAAATTAACCTCTGTGCAGCGGTGTTCTTTCAGTGAATACGGTGCTAATTAATTGGTAAGTAATTTCCCATGCCCTTACTTTGATGACAGAACAAAATGGCGACTTCATTTTTTTTTTTTTCAGGTTAAACTTGAAGCCTCGTCTGTTTGCCTTTGCACTGTGCACCGTGACGAACCTCAACATAAAATATTAGTCTTGGTTAATCCCCAGGACACGAAGACAGGTTGGTAGTTACTAATGGATTTAAAACACGGGGATTCTGGGGTGCCCGGGGGGCTCAGTGGGTTAAAGCCTCTGCCTTCGGCTCAGGTCATGATCTCAGGGTCCTGGGGTCGAGTCCCACATCGGGCTCTCTGCTCAGCAGGGAGTCTGCCTCCTCCTCTCTCTCTGCCTGCCTCTCTGCCTACCTGTGATCTCTGTCAAATAAATAAAATCTTAAAAAAACAAAACCAAACACGGGGATTCTGATTTTATCGTTTACAACTGACAGGAGGAACTATGTCGGAAATGAGGGCTGGACTCTGAGGCTGGACCTAGAGGAGTATCAAAGCCCGAGGGCTGTGTTCTCGGCATTTAGACCGCTGACAGCTGGCGCATTATTCGTGTTTACTGACGCTCATGTGGATTTTTGTATTGACACTGGACTCCCTCTCAGCCACGATGACTATATTCCGAGCTGCTTTGGAGGGGAGCCCTTGCTGGTCTCCTTAATAACATGCAGGGGTGCATGCACAGGGTGGCGCCCGTTTGTGCGACTGTCTCACTGCCCTGGGCCTCGGGAGGCATCTGATGGTCTAGTGAGTTGCCCGGGGCCATGCAGCCGGGGCCTGGGAGGGAATTTTTGCCAGGTGATGGTCGGGTGGGGTTGTATTTCTGGTGGGGAAGTTTATGGAATCTGTAACTCATTTATTCTTCCTCTGCATCATGAAAAGACCATTGGTGACTGGTTTCAGCTCCTTGGAGTGCGTGCTGAGTTGGGTATGAGGCAGGGAGCTGGGGCTGTTGGCTGTGGGCAGCAGGAGGTGGGGAGGAGGGGTTAGATGTCTTTCACTACAATTTGCAAAGGGGGCTTTTCCAGGCTCTCCTGCTCCCCAAGAGACAGACCTTTGCCTTTAACCCTTGCGTGCCTCTCTGGGCTTTGTGCTCAGAGGATGGCCTGCCTGAGTGGTGTCACAAAGCCCAAGGTGACATCCTCGATGGGATAAAGTTACTCAGCACAAAGACTGTTGTTCATGCTTCTTTTCTTGTTAATTTGGAGACACAAATGCGCTCAGCTAGCTGTCTGGGAGTTTTTGAATGTTGGCAAAGCCTCTTCATTGCTCCGAGGCTGAGGGTTGGCTGAGCTGTGTGTGAGAGCTTTTGGGTTGAGGTTCGGGACCCCTTTCTGTCCCCCAAAGCCTTGTCTGCCATGAACAAGGGGGGCTGTGAAAACCCCAGGCCTGCGCCTTTGCTTTGAATTTGGGACTCCCCCACCAGGTTAGCGAAAGTGACAAGATGTGCCCACAGGCACTCCTCGGCGAACAGATTGTCAAAAAACTCAAAATATCATTTGTCGATTCTAAGAAAATGTCCAAATAGCAGCCCCCCCCAACTTTTTTCCGGTATTTAACAACATCCTGGTTGTAGGTCTTTAACGATCATTTGTATAATGTAAACCTATGACTGATTCCTAAATCTGTTTTCTATTTATACTGTACTTAATTTTTTGGTTGTTTTCAAGAATGCATTGTAATAAATATTCATAAGCTCCAAGCAATCTCACTCCGGACCTTTCCTTATATATAATAGTGCCTGAAACAACGTTTTTGAATGTCTTCCCACTGGCTGGGGCTCTATGGCGCTCGCTGAAATTTTGCACGAGTTCCAAAAACCGTACAGGTGTAATCCATACCTCATGCTCTTCAATCTAGTATTGAGAAGCCAGCACGATTGCATAAACGCACTTCCCATAGCTTGAAGCAAACGGACTCAAAGCAGCCGATGGTATCCCTAGACCCTCTTCCCAGCTTTGACCTGTTTGCCACTTCCCTCCTGGGCTCAATGGTGACCGTTGGTCCTATGGTCCTTGGTTCCTTTGTAATTCTGTTGGAAGGGTTGTGTCTGGGAAGACCGGGTGTGTGTGTGTGTGTGTGTGTGCATGCGTGTGGTTAGATGGATCTCGCACTGTTTGATAAGCCCTGTCCGTGCATGCGTTAACTATGGAGAAGTTGACTGAAGCCATCACAGCCATTTGGGACAAGCCCACAAGCAAAGGAAAACCACCCTGGAGTTCTGAATTCCTGGGCTGGGGGGCAAGCAGTTAATGCTCATGACCCGCTGTTGTTAGGTTGTAAGTAATAAGTCTCTAGCTCCCCCGTTGAAGAAGCTGGGGAGGCATGTTCCAGAAAGGTGGTTTGGGAAGCACGTGCCTTTGTCCCCGTGGGGTTCAGTCTGGACTGTTTCTCGGTCAGAGGCTGGTCTGTCACCAAGGCTGCTGAGGACCCCCCACATTGTTTAGTTACCTCTGTATCTCTCAAGGGCCTTTTCTTTCATTCCTTCCCCCTTGTTTTGTTATTCCTCCTATTTTTAAATTATTAACTGATGTCAACTGTTTACAGAGATGAAAAAAAAAAAAGACTTCTTATCAAAAAAAGCTGTGGTCTTTTTCCTATTTCCTGCATTAAATCAAAACTGCTTACCCGAGCATGCCAGAGTCCCATCAGCCGATGGTCTTTTGCCTTTCTCATTTCCTGCGATTTGCAGAATAGAATCGGATGAACTTGGGCGGCGGTGTCAGAGACAACGAACTTGGTGTCCTGGCTCTGCCACCTGACAGGGGACCCAGAGGAGTGATTTGGTCCGAGCCAATTTTGTCATTTGCAAAATGGGACATCCTGCTTATAGGATGCTTGGGGGAATGAAGTGATGTGTGATAATCCGGACCTCCCCCCGCCCCGGCCCCGGGCAGAGAGCAGGCATGACCCTAGCAGAATTCTTCCATCGTGGCGTGCCTCTGCTTGCTTTTCCTCCATCTTCTGGTGTTGTGTGATAGAAGCCTGGGATTTTAGTGTGCAAGGCCTTCTTGTCCACTGCGGGCCAAACGTTGGCCGCTGAATTCCCTCCCTGGTGAATTCTGCTTGCATACCTTATGGGTAGGAAGACAGTACCACGATAGGCTGGGTTAGTCTGTTTTTGAACAACCCTAACTGTAAAAGAGTTGTTCCTTCTACTGATCCCAGACTGCCTCATTGGATGAAGGTCATGCAGTCCATCCACAAACAACCAATGATCAAGGAGGCTGTGTCTCTACACAGAGAAAGGCACTGATGGCAGTTCTCATCCTCAGAAAGCACAGTGAGCCCCGGCACTAAAGGGGGGGCTGCTGGAAATCAGACATGACCTGGGACTGCATTGATGGAAGGATGAACCCCCAGTGCAATTACAGCTCCGTTCCTTTGGAGCCGGTCAGGCCCCCCAGGAAACAAATTGGCTCTTATCCATGGAGAAGACCCAGGTGATGAGAGGGCTTGAAGACCATTTGAACAAGGTTTGCCGAACCCAGGGCTGTTTGGCTTTGGAGGAGAGATGCAGGGGTCCGGAGACTCATGATCAAAGGGCTGTTTTGATCATTAGGTTCAGTATTTTCCAAGATGATTTTCAGTGGTGCGATTGAATTCCAGAAGGAGAAAAAGGATAGGTGATCTTTTGAGTTTCAGTTCAATCCTAAATGTATCAAGGAAAAAGTTTTCCTTTCCCACGAACATGCCTTTGATGCTTCTCTAACCCTTGTTCATCTTAAAAACAAAGGCAAAAAAGAAAATAGGTCTCCCAGCTGAGAGCCCATAGCTAGAATTGAAAGATTTGTCTAAGATTTATTTTTGTCACAGCTAATGATGCCTCCTTTGTGGTAGGGCTAATAAGGTTGGTGTATGATTCTGTCGGAACGAGGAAGGTGGTGTCTGGGGAGCGCTGGCTTCTAGTCTGGGATGGCTTGTTTTATTCTGGGACAACTCTAGGAGAACATTCTTAAGGAGTCCAAACTGATATGCCCGTATGTCTCCTCCCTGGCATGGTGCCCCCCCTGGGGCCATCCCAGCCTTTAGGTATGACTCCTCCCCAGGCTTGGACCAACTGCTGAGGCTGTCACACGTTTCTCATTCTTCCACTGTTCCTCCCATCACGTGGGCTCCAGAGCTCATTTTATCCTGGATTCTTCCTTCACTCAGATCTGGGCTTCTCCCGGAACATGGCGTCCAGGACCCATGTCATGGGTGCTGCTGTGGAAAGAGCCTGGGTTTTTGGAGTCAGTTAGACTGGACTTCAAGTCCTCTGTGCCTGGTGAGAGGGGTGGCCCTGGGTTCAGTTACTGAGCATCTCTGAGCTTCAGAGATGCTGTCTTTTTACTCAGTGGTCTGGCCCGTGGCCCAGCAGCAAGGCATCACCAGGAAGCCTGTTAGAAATGCAGGAGCTTGGGCCGCCTGGGTGGCTCAGTGGGTTAAAGCCTCTGCCTTCAGCTCAGATCTTGATCCCAGGTTCCTGGGATCGAGCCCTGCATCGGGCTCTCTGCTCAGCAGGGACCCTGCTTTCTCCTCTCTCTCTGCCTGCCTCTCTGCCTACTTGTGATCTCTGTCTGTCAAATAAATAAATAAAATCTTAAAAAAGAAAAAAAAAAAGAAATGCAGGAGCTTGGGTCCCACTCAGACCTGCTGAGTTAGAATCTATACTTTAACAAGATCCCCGGGTAACTGGTACACATTATTACCACCTAAGAAATGCTTGCTCAGGAGCAGCAAGACGCTCGTGGTGGTGGAGAGCTTTTCCCACTCTCCTCGGACGTTCTTCTTCTGCCAACTTAGCCTCAGTGTGCCTTGGCATTTCAGTAGAACCAACCCAAGGTTGACTTGCATCCAGCTTACAGTTAGCTCATTACTGTGCATGGGCATTTGGGTCATTTCTGCCTTTTGGCTCTTACAAATGAGACTGCTGTGGAAATTCATGTACAAGGTTTTGGGTGGGTAGATGTGCCTCTCTCTTTTCTAGTCGGTGTTTTTATTTTGTTCAGAAAGTGCAGCTGCTGGATGACATGACGGTTTTATTTTAAATTTCGTGAGGACCCCCCAGACTTGTTTTCCACAGTGGCTGCCCCAATGTATGTTCCCACCAATTGGGCACAAGTGTTCCTTTTCTCTACATCCTCACCAGTAGCTGATATTTCTTGTCTTTTTGATACTAGCCATTCTAACAGATAAGGAGGTGATGTCTCATTATTTTGGTCTGCAGTGCCCTGATGGTTGGTGATACTGAACACTTTGTCATGCACCTGTTGGCCGTGTGTGTGTCTTCTTTGGAAAAATGTCTATTCATGTTATGTGTGTTCTGAGACTCCATTTCCAATGGGTGGATGGGGTGTTTTCCCACACAACACCAAGTAATTCTCTTTATACCAGCTGGGTGTTACACCATTCAACTCAATTCTGACACTATCCACCCATTCAGAATTGAGTTGAATGGTGTAATTCAGTTGTAATGGTAAATGGGGTTACACCATTCAACTCAATTCTGATGCTATCTACCCACAGGTAGATGGGACAGGGTAGAGGTAGATGTGTCCTTAGAAGCATAAAAGTTTAAAATTTTTATTACGCTCAGTTTATCTATGTTTGGTTGCCTATGCTTTTGGTGTCCTATCTAAGAAAACTTTGCTTGTTGGAAGAGTAAGTCTTTCTATCCGGTTAGATGAACTCTTCCTTGCATCAGATCCCATGGGGTAAGGGTTTAGTCCTACAAGACTTTCCCATCCCCTTCAGACACGAGTTGCAAGCCCAGATTGCTCCTTTGACTTCTGACCAACTGGCTACAAATTGGAGGTTCCCACAACCTTCTCTTTGAACTTCAGATCCCAACTGAACAACTAGGTTGTTAGCTGTGCTTCAGAAATCAGAGTTTCCCACTTCTTTAGTTTGATTTGTTTGCTGATGAAGCTCACAGAACTCAGAGAAACATTTGACATACGACATTACTGGTTTATACCAAGGGATACAACTCAGAACAGCCAGATGGAAGAATCGTTTTGGGCAAAGTATGGAGAGAGGGTGAGGGGCTCCTCATTTTCACCAGCCTGGAGGCTCTCTGAACCCTCTCCTTCATGGTATGGACATGAGAGATTAAATCATTGGCCACTGGCAGTTGATTCGACCTCTAGCTCCCTCTTCTCAGAGGTCAAGGTGATGGGACTGAAAGTCCAAAGGACAAATCCCTTGTTTGGTTCTCCTGACAACCAGCCTCTATTCTTAGGAGCTCCAAAAGTCGCTTTGTTAACATAACAACAGACACTTTTGTCCCTTAAGAAATTACAATAGTTTTAGGAGCTCTGCCAGAAACCGGGGATGAAGATCAACTATGTATATAAATTGTAAATTACGGTATCACATAGATCCTCTGCCCATTTTGTAATCGAATTGTTTTTTTTTGTTTGTTTGTTTGTTTTTGCTGTGGAATTGTAGGAGTTCTTTATATACTTTGAATGCTAACCCTTGGTCACATACATGATTTGCAAATGTTTTCTCCTATTTGGTGGGTTGCCTTTTCATTTTGCTGATGGTTTTCTTTGCTGTATAGAGGCTTTTCAGTATGACTTAGTCCCACTTGTTTATTTTGCTTTTGTTGCCTTTGCTTTTGGTGTCAGATCCAAAAAGGTCATTGCCAAGACCAATGTCAAGGAGTCATTGTGGTTTTTTAAAAATTTTGTTTATTTTATGTTTATTTTTATTTTTTAGAGTCACTGTGGTTTTGATTTGCATTTCCCTGATGACTAGTGATGTTGAACATCTTTTCAAGTGTTTACTGAACATTTATTTTATTTTTATTTTTATTTATTTATTTATTATTTATTTATTTATTTGGCAGAGAGAGAGATCACAAGGAGGCAGAGAGGCAGGCAGAGAGAGAGAGAGAGGAGGAAGCAGGCTCCCTGCCGAGAAGAGAGCCCGATGTGGGGCTTGATCCCAAGACCCTGGGATCATGACCTGAGCTGAAGGCAGAGGCTTTAACCCACTGAGCCACCCAGGTGCCCCTGAACATTTTTATATCTTCTCTGGAGAACTATCTATTCAGACTCTTTGCCCGCTTTTGCTTTTTTTTTTTTTTTTTAAGATTTTATTTATTTTTTTGACAGTGAGAGAGACAAGCAAGAGAGGGAACACAAGCAGGGGGAGTGGGTGAGGGAGAAGTAGGCTTCCCTCTGAGCAGGGAGCTCGATGCGGGACTCGATCCCAGGACCCTGGGATCATGACCTGAGCCGAAGGCAGAGGCTTAATGACTGAGCCACCCAGGTGCCCCTCTTTGCGTCTTTTTACATTGGATTATTTGTGTTCTTGTTTTTGAGTTGTAGGAGTTCTTTATGTATTCTGGATATAAGATCCTTACTATATATACGATTTGCAAAAATTTTCTCCTGTTCTGTGGGTTGTCTTTTTACTTTCTTGATAGTGTCCTTAGAAGCACAAAAGTTTAAAATTTTTATTAGGCTCAGTTTATCTGTGTTTGGTGGCTTGTACTTTTGGTGTCATATCTAAGAAAACTTTGCTTGTTAGAAGAGTAAGTCCCTCTATCCAGTTAGGTGAACTCCCCCTTCTTGCCATTTAGTTAATGTCATTTAACCTTCTGAAGGTGTGCATTCTTTTTTTTTTTGAATTTTAGGTTTATTTATTTATTTTATTTTTGAGTAATCTCTACACCCCACGTGGGGCTCAAAATCATGATCCTGAGATCAAGAATCTTGTGCTCCACTGCCTGAGCCGGCCAGGTGCCCCTGAAGGTGTGCATGCTTTATTTCTAAATCCAAGTAATTTTTTTTAAATGCTGGTTTTTATTTTATTTTATTTTTTTAAGTAGGCTTCACACCCAGCGTAGAACCCCTCATAGGGCTTGAACTCAAAATCTTGAGATCAAGACAGGAGTTGAGATCAAGAGTCAGCGGCTTAACGACTAAGCCATCCAGGCACTCCCCCAAAATGCTTTTTTTTTTTTTTAATTCATGCAGTTATTACACACACAAGCCATTATTTAACATAAATCTCTCGTTCATCCACAAGGAGATTTAAGGAGCTTTTATGAAATGCATGTCTGAAGTTAAGAATGGCGAGAAATCTGGCCAGTGAAATTAAGATTACTTATGTTTAATTATTTTCCTAATGCTAGCCTGGAATGCTTGTCAGAAGAGGGAGTGAGGCCAGTGTGTCTTCTTTGGTCATGGTGAATTCCTGCTGATTTTAAATCCTGTCTTCCTTTTTCTGGGGTCATTATGGACCATCTTCTATCATTCACTCTAGACTGTCATCAGGAGGAGATGTTCAGGGAACCAGGCATTGGTTCCAAGATCTACATCTTCCCCTGACACACTAGGATAAGCACTGGTTCATTCTGGGGTTCTCTGGCCTCCCATGCTCCCTGAGATTAAGGGTTACAGCTCTAGGATCACATTTGTAGGATTTTTTTGGCCCCTGGGACATCAGTTCACTGTGTCTAGAGACTTGAGCTCTGAAAGCAGCCAATGCAGCCCTCTTGCCTTTCCACTATTTCCAGTTGCCAACCTTGCTCCTCATTTGGAGACCCTCCACCTTCCCAGTGAAGCTGGTCCTCTGTGAGCATTAACGCATCTGGCTAGGGTGCATTCCTCCCCCCGCGTTCTCCCCTCGGACTCGAGCCAGCCTCCCCCAGGTTGCGCACTCTATTTTCCTGAATATTTTCCCAGGCTGCCTAGACTTACTCAGTGCTCCAGCCTTTCCCCTGTGATCTCAAAGGATTGTGCCAGGCCTGGGGACCTGTCCTTGGTTATGAGGGGTCGCCCATCCTCTATACTTACTCTTTTAACCTCTGACCCTTTCTGTTGGAAGGTCTTTCTGCAAGGTTCTGGGCCACATGTATCATTTTCCTAGATGATCCCTACCTGTTTTCCTTGTTAGGAAACTTGCCAGATTTTTTTTACCCCCAGCTTTTCTGACAAGTATCTGTTCAGTGTTTTTTTTGTGTGTGTTTGTTTTTCATATAAAACCTAGTGGTCAGATGATCAGAGGGGATGACGAAGAATGTCCAGAGGCTGATTAAAAATGGCAATTTAGGGGCACCTGGGTGGCTTAGTGGGTTAAAGCCTCTGCCTTCGGCTCAGGTCATGATCCCAGAGTCCTGGGATCGAGTCCTGCATCAGGGTCTCTGCTCAGCAGGGAGCCTGCTTCCCCATTTCTCTCTCTTTGCCTGCCTCTCTGCCTGCTTGTGATCTCTCTCTGTCAAATAAATAAACAAAGTCTTAAAAAAATTATAATTTATAATTAAGCCAAATGAAGGAGAACTAATGCCACAGTGCTACAGAAGTTTCCAGAATAAAGGGCCATTTGGGTCTTGCTGGGTGTAGGGAGGGGCCAACCTTAGTTCTTGGTAGGGAAGTGGTGATCTGGTCAAAATAGGGGGCAGGAATTGTCCACTGTCTATCTCCTGGGACCTCTGGTTCTCTCTCCGGGCATTTGAGCTCACTGGTGGTCACATGATGGTCACAGAGGCTTTTCCTCTGCCAGGGCTGGGGCTTCTGGACCTGAAGGAGTGCCTGCAGAGGCACAGGGGACCCAGAAGCTGCCCCCTCCCCCCTCCCAGCATCTCTCCATCTTGGAGGGTCTGGCCACGACTCACATCAGTTCCTTCTTTGAATATTTTGAAGTTTCCTTTCATAGAACCTTCTCCTTATGTTCCCAGCCCTTGGCTGCAGGGAGGCCATGCTGAGGGCACGGAAGGCAATGCCAAGTGATGCTCTGGAGGACGGGGGGCTTCTGGGGCTTGAGACATGGCTGTTTGGATCTTCAACCCTGAGCAGAATGCGCCATGCGTGACCAGATGGGAGGAGAAGCCAATAGATCCTCTGGGGGGTGCTTAGTGTCCAGGGGAGGGATGCTGAGGTCTTGCCTGGCGGGCAGGGCCGGGTTGGAGAAACAGTGGGGATCACAGGATTGGGGGTGGATGGCAGGTGCGGGGACAAAGGGCTGGGAGTAGCTTGGATTGTAGCTGGGCTTGGTGGTGCTGTCAACAGTGCTAGGTGATTTGGAAGGAAAAAATTTGGGGTGAGGGTAAGTTGAGCTCAGTCCGAAGGGCCTGTGGGACCTCAGATTGGAGGGAGGGTTCTGGGTGGGGCCCTGTGCCCTGGGTGCACCGTCGGGGGGGGACCCATCACTTTGGAGTTGGTCGCCAGTGGCTGTTCATGTCTCTGGTCATTTCCTGTGGCTGATCTTCTTAGGTGGACGGTCAGTTCTATGAGCGGGGGGTGCTCTTCCCAGAGGGTGTTGGCTAAATTCTCATCAGTCCCCGTGCAGGGCAGACAGACGTGAGCCGGGGAGGCGGCGAGGCTGACAAACAGAAAGCAGGATCCTTCCGGAGAAGGCAGCCGGGGGAGCGACTGTTTGCTGTCTTGACCACATGTTGACTTCTCTGATTAGAACATCTCTCCCCCTAGCTTGCTTCCAGGATGTTTTGTGACCAAGCATAACACTCATCCTTCAAATTGCTGCTAATTTATTTACAGTTTTTGGTGATTGCATGTCATGCGCACCCTGAGAAAAACAAAAAGGGAATAAAAAAATGATGATTTTTTCCTGGAAAAGCATGCCCAGGCTAGGCCTTCAGTGACAGCAGGAGCCAAGGCAAACATTCAAAGGAAACTGGAAACGTTGCGGAGCCCGCCTTCCCAGGGACTGTCATGGGCCTGGTGGGATTGCGACACACTGGGCCCGAGTCCAGGCCCACTTGGGGCTGCGTTCGGGGCAGGTGGGTGGTGGGTCGGGGTCGAGGGGTCGGGGATGGGAGTTGTGACCCTGAGCTGCCCAGGGACCTTCAGACTTGGGACGCTCCTCACTTTGGAGCGTGCTGTCCAGACTTTGCGGGGGCGGGGCAAGGATGGAAGGTCCGAAGGTGGCGGTAGAAGGGTTCTGTGAACTTCTGACGCCCAGAAGGGGAACCACTAGGGCAGCTCCTTGTCCTGAGTGTGCCTTAAAGAGAGAGGCCTGGCTTCCTGACGGGGGGCACGGATGGGGCTTAAACACAGCTCTGCTTAGCAGGATGGGCCTGTCAATCTGACCCAACGAAATGGGGGCTTCTGTATGTACGGTAAGAAGCAAGCTACCATGGGGGTTGGATGGAGACGAGGCTTGCAGTCCTGGTGAAACCTGATTTTTAGCATGAGAGGTAATTTTACTTTTTCTGCTTTGAAGCATGAGGACCCCACACATTCACGAATCCTAGTGTCCAGGGACCACCTGGTTATTTGACACTCCACTGGGGTAGCTTCCCATGATCGTGTGGACATTGGATCTTGGTTTTTTTTTTTTTTTTTTTTTTTTCCCTAAAGGTTTTAGTTATTTATTTGACACACACAGAGAGAGAGAGAGAGAGAGAGAGAGAGAGAGAGAGAGTACAAATAGGGGGAGCAGCAGAGGGAGAGGGAGAAGCAGACTCCCCTCTGAGCAGGGAACCCGACATGGGGCTCCATCCCAGGACCTTGGGACCATGACCCCAGCCAAAGGCAGACGCTTAACCAACTGAGCCACCCAGGGGCCCTGGATCGGGGTGTTTGGAGTCTGTGCCTGCCTTTTGGGTAAAGCAAAGATCAACGTCAGACTAGGACGGGCCCCTCGTCCCATCTTCCACACTGGTAGAGTCCCACTTAAGTGAGTTTGACAGTGAGGGGGAAAAGAGTTCTGGCCAGGGAGGCAGCTTCAGTTTAGAAACCTGCTCTTTCTTGCCGCAAAGGCGACCCCCCAGGTTTGGGAGGACCCGAGTTCACTTGAGCCAGAGGAGCTCCGTGCCTGAAATGGAGGGTTCTGTTTTCCCCGGGCAGCGGCGGATGCAGATTGAAGAACTATGCGCAGTGACAGCATCGTGTTTTGGGAACACATGTTGGCTATTGTTTGGGATTTTCTTCTTGATTCCCTGTTAATTTATAGCACTTACTGTGAGTTGGATTTCAACGTAGGGGAAAACAGCATCCCGCAAACAAAGACATGTCATTCTTACCAAGGGACTAATGGTATTTGCAAAACAGGGAAGGTCCAAGGAAAATATTTCTAGTGCCAGGGATGGAGCCATTGTCTGGGGCCGGGAGTGCGTCTGGGAGGCATCTGACGGTTTTACCAGTGCACTTTGGGCTGTCTGCACTCTCTGCCTCCCCTTGCCTCGGTCCAGCTTGGTGATTTTAAGATTCCTTTCCTCGATGCGCTAGCTCTGGTGCGGGCTTCTCTCTGCTCCAACACCTTGCAGCCCAGCTGAAGCTCAGGGTCCAGGCAACCCTTCTTGTCCCTCTTCCCTGAGTTAAAATCTAGACTCATGAAAACAAAAATTGCTTAAGGCAAGAAAGGCCCGAGAACCACAGGGAAGCCTGTTGCAAACATACCGCAAACCAGATGTTTCTTCCTCCGTGGCAGAGAGGCGCCGGAGTTCACAGGGCATCTGGGGAAGTGTTTTCCTTTAAGGAAGACATCTGTATGGAAACGGTCGCCCGAGTAATGCGATGTGACAGTTGCTATGTAAACTTGCGTATTTTTCCCCTCCCCTTAAATTATTGACCTGCTCGCTCAATGTTGCATAAAAGTCATGCAATGCCTTGGAATGTGTTTATGTGCTGTACTCTGCCAGAACTTTTCAGCGTTTTTTTTTTTATCCCCCCTACGTGTATTTTGCTTTTGAGAAGATGGCCTGTCACTTTGGTTTAACTGTGCTCTTTTTTTTTTTTTTTTTTTTTTTTTTTTGGTCCAACTACATATTTCTTCAATTTGTAACGAGGCAATCAACGGCAGCTAAGACTCCAGGGGAGCCCTCAAGATGGGGTGAGGGGTGGGCATCAGGGGACTTAAAGGCCTTTCGGTTGTGATCGAACACGTATAGAGGGACCAGTACGTGAACTTGAAGTTAGGGTGAGGAGATGAGATATATTTTGTGTCAACCCTTCTGTCTTTGGTTCCCAGGATGGTACGGGGGCAGGGACCTTCTCTGTGGCCCTGCTCGGCTCCGGGCTGTGTATCCAGCTGCCTCCTGGCTGCCCTGACCTCTCTCTAACAGGCATTTCAAACCTGAAAATTCATGTCTCCATCTTTTTGTCTTGCCTTTTTCCTGGTCAAGCACCTGTGTCTTTCACTCAGGCTCCAGAGCCACCTGCCACCCCAGCCTCCCCTGCCACCCCGGCCTTCCTCTTTTCTGCCTTAGACCAGTCCGATTCCCAGGGAATGTGTACTCTCCCCTGGCAACCCTGGCAGAGGCCTTAACCCACTGAGCCACTCAGGCGCCCCCCCCCCTTTTCTAAACTTCAAAAGGGCTACTTCCAGGACGCCTGGGTGGCTCAGTCGTTAAGCGTCTGCCTTCTGCTCAAGTCATGACCTCAGCATCGTAGGATCGAGTCCCGCATCAGGCTCATTGTTCAGCAGGGAGCCTCCTTCCCCCTCTGCCTGTCTGTGCTCTCTGTCTCTCTCTCACTGACAAATGAATAAATAAAATCTTAAAAAAAAAAAAAAAACCCAAAGGGCTGATTCCTCTGACCAGGGCATAATCCAAGTCTTCTTTTTCTAAAACATCACTCTGATTATGTCTCTTGTTGGTCAGACCCTTCCAGAGTTTTCCTATGAAGGTCCTCCCTCAGCCTGATCCCCGCAGCCCCCAGCTGTGAAGCCCATTCTGGCTCTGGCCCATACTGGCTCTCTCTCCCCCTGCCCTCCAGAAAGACTGCTGTGGTCCGAAGGTTTGCGTATCCCCACAAATTCATATGTTGACATCCAAACCCTGGTGATGGCGTTAGGATGAGGGGTTTTGGGGAGGCGCCCCACCCTCATGAATGGGAATCATGTCCTTACCCAGGTGACCCCAGAGGTCTCCCCTTCCCCTTCCACCATGCGAGAACCCTGCCAGAGGTTAGCAGCCTGGAACCTGGAGGAGGGAGGGTTCCAGCCAGAACCTGCTCATGCTGGCGTCCCGATCTCAGACTTCCAGAAATGTGAGAACTATGTTTCTGCTGTTGATAAACCTATAAATGTCTATGGTATTTTTTCGTGGCAGCTGAAACGGATGAACATACAGCCCTTGGGAGGGGGCATGACTGCTGCTCATGTCTCAGAGGTCATGGTGTGTGTGACATGGTCATGGCCTGGTCACCTGTCTTACCCCCCCGCTGGTGCCAAGTACAGTGCCTGACACTTGTTAGTGCTAAGTAAATGGCAGACCCTGCCCCCTCCGGAAGAGCAAAATGAAATCCTCAGGCATCCATCGAGGTAAGGTCTTTCCGTGCTGATCTCTCCTTTCTTGTCACTTGTCTTGGTTTGTCTCTTCCTCAGCCTTCATTTCTCTCTTTCTGACTCTGTGAGCTTTCATGGGGGCCTGGCCCCCAGCTCTGTCCTCTTGGCTGTCTGTCCATTCCTTCACCTGGAGCACGGGGGCTCTGGAACCAGCAGACCCCGTTTGCATCCGGTCCTAGTGCTGCTGTTTGTAGGCACATGACCTTGAGCCGGTTTCCTAGCCCCTCTGAGCCTCACCTCGAACACAAGAATCAGCTGTGGCAAGCAGGAACTGAGATTCCCACCCTTGGCATCGTGCCAGACATGTGGTGAGGACCTGCACCTATGGTTGTGGGAAGCATTACTGTTTTAAACCTGCAGCTGGGTCATGTCCCTTTATTTCCTCCACCGGTGGCGGTGGTCTCTAGAGTAGGGTCTTGAAGTCTTCCCTGACTGGCCTCCTCCCTGCTCCCTGCGCCTTCCTGTCCTTACCTGGCATGCTGTGTGCCTCACATGTCTGAGGCTCTCTCCCCTATCCCAGCCGGAGTCCCCTTTCCTGCCTCCTTCTTGAGGTCTGCTACAGGTACCTTCCACCAAGGACTCCCGGCCCCTCGGTGGGGATGCCTGCTTCTTCCTCTCTGAGGTCCTGAGCTGATTTTGGTTTCTTTCTGCTTCATGTCCCGGGCACTGCCTCCTCTTCTGAGCTGTCAGTGTCTTAAGCCTGAGTCTGAATTTAATTCCTCGAGTGAGTTTATTAGGTCCTTTGCACATCCTAGTGACTCAACATGTGGGTTCAATGGGAAACAAATGCTTCAGAGTTGTGACCTTCGCAGGGTCTGTGTACAACTGGGGTGCCGCCTACCGCTGTCCCCTGTGTTGGAGCAGATGAGGAGGGATGACAGCCATAACCATAGGGTGCCTCAGTTGTCCTCCCAGACATTGCTAATCCGTCCCAGTGCTCCTTCCTCCTTGCCGACTTGGAATGTGGCCTCAGAATCTTCCTCAGGAAAGCTCCCCTCTGTCATGGCCCATCCTTCGAGGAGACAGGTGACAACCAGCTCTCCTTGCCCCGTGCTATGGAAACATCATATCAACCTCCCAACAACGATTTCTTTGTTTATTGATTCATTATGAAGAGCATGTTTAGATAAAAAAAGGAGTTAGCTCTTTTTTAAATTTATTTAATTTCTTTTCAGTGTAACAGAATTCATTGTTTATGCACCACACCCAGTGCTCCATGCAATACGTACCTTCCGTAATACCCACCACCAGGCTCACCCAACCTCCCACCCCCCGCCCCTTCAAAACCCTCAGATTGTTTTTCAGAGTCCATAGTCTCTCATGGTTCATCTCCCCTTCCAATTTCCCTCAACTCCCTTCTCCTCTCCATCTCCCCATGTCCTCCGTGTTATTCCTTATGCTCCACAAATAAGTGAAACCATATGATAATTGACTCTCTCTGCTTGACTTATTTCACTCAGCATAATCTCCTTCAGTCCCGTCCATGTTGATACAAAAGTTGGGTATTCATTCTTTCTGATGGAGGCATAATACTCCATAGGTTATATGGACCACATCTTCCTTATCCATTCGTCCACTGAAGGGCGTCTTGGTTCTATCCACAGTTCTATCCACAGACCGTGGCCATAGCTGCTATGAACATTGGGGTACAGATAGCCCTTCTTTTCACTACATCTACATCTTTGGAGTAAATACCCAGTAGTGCAATTGCAGGGTCATAGGGAAGCTCTATTTTTAGTTTCTTAAGGAATCTCCACACTGTTCTCCAAAGTGGCTGCACCAACTTGCATTCCCACCAACAGTGTAAGAGGTTTCCCTTTTCTCCACATCCTCTCCAACACTTGTTGTTTACTGTCCTACTAATTTTGGCCATTCTAACTGGTGTAAGGTGGTATCTCAATGTGGTTTTAATTTGAATCTCCCTGATCGCTAGTGATGATGAACATTTTTTCATTTGTGTGATAACCATTTGTATGTCTTCATTGGAGAAGTGTCTGTTCATATCTTCTGCCCATTTTTTTGATATGATTATCTGTTTGGTGTGTGTTGAGTTTGAGAAGTTCTTTATAGATCCTGGATAATCAGCCTTGTGTCTGTACTGTCATTTGCAAATATCTTCACCCATTCTGTGGGTTGCCTCTTTGTTTTGTTGACTGTTTCCTTTGCTGTGCAGAAGCTTTTGATCTTTTTTTTTTTTTTTTTAAGATTTTATTTATTTACTTGACAGACAGAGATCACAAGTAGGCAGAGAGGTAGGCAGAGAGAGAGGAAGAAGCAGGCTCCCCGCTGAGCAGAGAGCCTGATGCGGGCTAGATCCCAGGACTCTGGGATCATTTCCTGAGCCGAAGGCAGAGTCTTAACCCACTGAGCCACCCAGACACCCCAAAGCTTTTGATCTTGATGAAGTCCCAAAGGTTCATTTTCGCTTTGCCTTTGGAGACATATCTTGAAAGAAGTAGCTGTGGCTGATATCGAAGAGGTTACTGCCTCTGTTCTCCTCTAGGATTCTGATGGATTCCTGTCTCACATTGAGGTCTTTTATCCATTTCGAGTTTATCTTTGTGTACAGTGTAAGAGAATGGTCAAGTTTCATTCCTCTACATATAGCTCTCCAATTTTCCCAGCACCATTTATTGAAGAGACTGTCTTTTTTCCACTGTATATTTTTTCCTGCTTTGTTGAAGATTATTTGACCATAGAGTTGAGGGTCCATATCTGGGCTCTCTACTCTGTTCCACTGGTCTATGTGTCTGTTTTTATGCCAGTACCATGCTGTCTTGGTGATCACAGCTTTGTAGTAAAGCTTGAAATCAGGCAGTTTTGTTTTTCTTTTCCAACATTTCCTTATCAATTCGGGGTCTCTTCTGATAGCTCTTTTAAGAATTCTTAGTAGGCAAGATGAAAGGTTTAAAAGTTTTGTTGGGAGGTACCCAGTGGGTTCAAGTGTATGTCTTAAGCATGATGGAAGGAGAAGGATGCTGCGGTCAGCTTCACACTCCCTAACAGAAAAAGGAGCTGGCATGAGAAGATGTGGTGGGTAGAAACCTATATCCTCTTGAAGGAGGAGGCAGGACCACAGTAGTCAAGCTGGAGGGGAGAAAGACAGACATTTCTGTGCAAACCAGAACAGAAAGTTTGGAATGGGAGTTCCCAGGAAGAGATGGGAATGTTATGAAGCAAGTTTCCATTGTCTCGCTGACAAAAGCCAATAAATAACAAAGGGTTTTTCATCCTTCTTCCAAACCCCAGAGCACCACTTGAAGCAAGTAGAGGAAGTTTCTGGAAACCACTGACAAGCTTCAGACACGTTAGGAAAAGCAGTTTGAGGAAGTGAGCTCTTTCACCTAACCTGTATAATGACCAGGTGAGAGGATGTTCTGGTCTCCACTTGACAGGTGGGGGAGTTTAGGCTTGGGGAGGGGGTCAAGGTCCCATAATCAGTAGTGGAAGAAGCTGGAATTTGAGCCCCATCTGGTTCTGAAGTCTGTAATCTTTTCCCTACACAGGTGGATGGGGCCACATCTAAATGCTTTGTGTCATCTTATTTGCTGGCAGTGAAGTCCGTTAGAGATCAGGGAATGCATGATGATTACATTTTTTGAGGTGGTGTTTGTGAAGGGTAAGAGGTCTGTGTCTAGCTTCATTTTTATGTGTGTGGGTGTCCAGTTGTTCCAGCACCGTAGGTTAGAAAGACTTTCTTTGTTCCATTGTATTGCCTTTGCTCCTTTGTCAAAAGTCAGTTGACAATATTTACTATATAAAACTGACTATATAAAAGTCAGTTTACTATATTTATTATTTTTATTAATATATAATGTATTATTAGCCCCATGGCTACAGGTCTGTGAATCGCCAGGTTTACACTTCACAGCACTCACCATAGCACATACCTTCCCTAATGTCCATAACCCAATCACCCTCTCTCTATCCCCTCCCTGAGGCAACCCTCAGTTTGTTTTGTGAGATTATGAGTCTCTTATGGTTTGTTTCCCTCCCGATCCCATCATGTTTTGTTTATTCCTTTCCTACCCCCCAAACCCCCGACGTTGCCTCTCAACTTCCTCATATCAGGGAGATCATATGATAGTTGTCTTTCTCCGATTGACTTATTTCGCTCAGCATAATACCCTCTAGTTCCATCCACAACGTCGCAAATGGCAAGATTTCATTTCTTTTGATGGCTGCATAGTATTCCATTGTATATATACCACATCTTCTTTATCCATTCATCTGTTGATGGACATCTAGGTTCTTTCCATAGTTTGGCTATTGTGGACATTGCTGCTATAAACATTTGGGTGCACGTGCCCCTTCGGATCACTACATTTGCATCTTTAGGGTAAATGCTCAGTAGTGTGATTGCTGGGTCATATTTTCAACATTTTGAGGAACCTCCATGCTGTTTTCCAGAGTGGTTGCACCAGCTTGCATTCCCACCAACAGTGTAGGAGGGTTCTCCTTTCTCCGCATCCTCGCCAGCATCTGTCATTTCCTGACTTGTTAATTTTAGCCATTCTGACTGGTGTGAGGTGATATCTCATTGTGGTTTTGATTTGTATTTCCCTGATGCCGAGTGATGTGGAGCACTTTTTCATGTGTCTGTTGGCCATCTGGATGTCTTCTTTGCAGAAATGTCTGTTTATGTCCTCTGCCCATTTCTTGATTGGATTATTTGTTCTTTGTGTGATGAGTTTGATAAGTTCTTTATAGATTTTGGACACTAGCCCTTTATCTGATATGTCATTTGCAAATATCTTCTCCCATCCTGTCAGCTGTCTTTTGGTTTTGTTCACTGTTTCCTTTGCTGTGCAAAAGCTTTTGATCTTGATGAAGTCCCAATAGTTCATTTTTGTGGGCTCTTCATTCTGTTCCATTGATCTTTTTGTCTCTTCTTTCACCAAACCACACTGTCTTGATTATTGTAGCTTTATAGTAAGTCTTGAAGTTGGGTAGTGTCATTCCGCCAAATTTGTTCTCTTTCAATCTCATGTTGGCTATCCTGGGTCTTTTGCCTCTCCGTATAAACTTTAGGGTCAGTGTGTTGATATCCAGAAAATAACTTGTTGGGATTTTGATTGGGATGGCATTGAATCCATAGAACCAACTGGAAAGGACTGACATCTTGACATATTGAGTCATCATATCCATGAGCATAGGCTCTTTATTTGTTCTTTGACTTTGTTTTTCAGTGTTTTGTGATTTTTCTTGTAGATCTTGTACACATTTTGTTAGATTTATACCAAAGTATTTCATTTTGGGGGGTGCTAATGTGAATAGTGTTGTGTTTTTTAATTTCAAATTCCACTTGTTCATGACTGGTATATAGGAAAGCAGTTGGCTTTTATATATTAGCTTTGTACTCTGAAACCTCCTTGTAATCAAAGTTTGAAACCCCATCTTTCCATTGTGTAGGCCTCATTCTGGCTATCCCTGTTGTTGCGATGCCCTGAGTGTGGCCTTGGACTTATAGGGCTCTGTGCCTCTGCTCACAGGTTACCCTGCCAGTATCGCCCTTGTCTGTTGTCTCTGCCTCTTGAAACCTTACCCATTGATCCAGAACCCAAGCTGTCTGAAATCCCTGGGGATGCTTTTCCAATACCCTTCCACAGAATTGCCTGTCCTCTGGGTCCTGGTGACACATTGGTTCCCATCTCGAGTTCAGCACCTTTCATGTCCCCAGACTGTACTGGAGCAACTTGAGTGTTGCTTGTTCTCTTCCTCTGCAGCTCGCCACCCCCCAGGGGCAAGGATGGGGACTGACTCCTCCGCTGCTGGGGCCCTGGGACAGACAGCACTGTTCACACGTTCAGGGACTCGGCCATGGGTAGCTGGATAGAGGTGATCATACTGAGCTTCAGAGAAGCCGGACCACTGGGACTTAGGATTAGGCAACCTCACTGTCTTAACTTGTTTGGGAAACCTTGGAGTGTCACAGAAGAGACTCCATCACTGACATTTCTCTGTCATCCACATCGCCTGTCACTCAGGGGGTAGGGACATTAAATTCATGCAGCGAGCCTGGCTTTTAACTCTTAGTGCCTTGTTGACTGTTGTCACCACTGGACAGCCTTCTGTGAGCATCCAGTCTCTGCTCTGGCCCTAGATGCAAGAGAGCCTAGAGGAGACTGATCTTTTTTTTTTTTTTTTTTCTTTTAAAACCACATATGCGTGGCTTCTACTTTCTAACTCTTGGAACTAGCTGGCTTCAGGGTCTCAGTGGTGCCCTAAGGCTGGCCCTACAGTGCCTGTCAGAGTCCCCAGAATCTGTCCTTTGTCCTCACTGAGCTGGATACAGCCTCTCTCCCAAGACTCTGCCACCGTTCTCTCCTACCGTTTCCTCTTGACTGGGTATTATGCTTCTCCAATCAAAAGCTGCTGGTTTCCAGAAGGCTGATTCTGTGTTTTTTTTTTTTTTTTTCCTTAACTTGGAGGACAATTTATTTTAGGCCTGTTAAATTTGATTTGACTTCCCCTTCGCTGTTATATATCCTTTCCAGCTTCAGATACGTTTTGGAAAAAAAAACAACAACAATAGTTCAATCTATTTTGTGACAACTTGTGTGACTAATTAATGCTCTGCAGAACACCATGAAACTTGCAAGGCACCACACAAATGCCAAATCGTAACACGTGTCCTGTTTGAAACTGTCTTAGCAAATTGAACATCTGTATTATAGTAATAGACTGTATTAGTAAATGGAACATCTTTTATTGATTCACCTTGTTAAGCAGGAAAATAATCCTTATGGCTTTATAAACCTCCTGTAAGTTCTAGTAGGTGCCATTTCGAACATGAATTTAATTGAATAAATGAAGGCAGGTGTCAAGCATTTAATTGGCCCTTCTCTCTCAGCCAGCTCAATCAGCTTTGGAACTATTGTTGATGATGTAATTTACCAGTGAGATGAAACTGACATGTCTTTGGGGAAGAGAGGCTGGCTGGGCAGAGTTCACGCTTAATCACTGACTGATGTCGTTGTAACCTGGTCTTCACAGAATTTTCTGTGAAGTTCCTCAAGGAGCAGACAGAAATAGGGAAGAAAGTGGTAGCAAACTTTGCCTCACTGGCCCACAAAATTAGTTGAAAAGTCTTGAGCCTTATATAAGTATTCAAGTAACTCTTGTTTTCTGTTCCATGTTATTTTCCTACACATCCTCAGCTAAAATGATTTGACTGGGAAGGTGCATCTTTTCATCACGTGGCTCAGGCTCAGACGTGTGGCTTGAGAAATTGGTGTAAAAATGGCAATTTTTATAAGAGCGGGTGGAAAAAAGATACCAGAAGAGAAATTGTGGTACATCCAGACAATGGAATATTTTTCAGTGCTAAAAAGATTTTTGAGATCTCTAGCCAGGCAAAGACAGGGAGGAAACTTAACGGTATATTACTAAGTGAAAGAAGACAATCTGAAAAGGGCTACAGACCGTATGATTCCAATTAAATGACATTTTGGAAAAGGCAAAAGTATAGAGACTAAAAAAAAAAAAAAAAAAAGTCAGTGGTTCCCAGGGGTGGAGTGGGGGGGTGAGAGTAGGGGTTTAATAGATAAAGACCAGAGGACTTTTAGGGCAGTGATAATTATGATGCATATGATAATCTATCCATAATGATAGATGCATGTCATTACATATTTGCCCAAACCCATAGAATGTAGAACAAGAGTGGACTGTAATGCTGATTATGGGCTTTGACTCTGATGTGTCCGTGTAGGTTCATCTTGTAACAAATGTCCCCACTCTGGGGCAGATCCTGACACTGGGGGACGCAATATGTACGGGCATGTGGGAAGTCTCTGTACCTTCCTTTCAGTGAACCTAAAACTGCTGTAAAAAATGATCTTAATTAAATAAAAACAAACATACAAGAAAACAACCAAAGTAACTTTGCTGTTTAAATGGAATCCCTAAGCAAGGAAAGGAAGGCTGCTCAGCTGAGAGGCAAGAGGCAGAGGCTACGACCGGATTTGCCTTTGGAGCGACCACTCGGTAAGGATGGATCAGAGGGGGAGACTGAGGCAGGGGACTAGGTGAGGTACTATCCCAGTCTTCTTTGGATGGTAGTAGGACCCTGCTGGCATCTGGGGCTGGGGAGGAGGGGACAGAGCTCATCACGAGGCGGCAGGTGGAGCTGGGTGATTTGGTGGCAGCGGTGTGGGTGGGGCTGGGGGAAAGAGGGGAGAGCTGACATTTATCAGCTGTCACCGAGCGCGTTTGGCACACCGGGCTCTGTGGCGGGTGTTTCACACCCCATCTTCATTGGAACTTGTCAGCCATCTCGGGTGATCAGTTTGGGCAACTCTGATGAGGAGCCTGGGGCTTTGTGAGGTTGTGGTTTTTCCAAGGTCACCTCTACCATAGCAGGACTGATGCCCAAACATGGAATGGGCAGAATCCAGAAGCTTCAGGGACTGTCTAGACTGGGATGGGGCAGGAGTGGGGGGAGAAGGTATCTTTTTTCCTTCTGCAGGAGAGCCTCCTTATTCAAAGGCACCCCCGACCCCTGCATGGTTCACCCCATTTCCTAATCCCTGACTCATTTCTGGCCTCTGTGAGAGAGCACTGCACTTGGAGTCCATGGCTTGGGGGTGGACCCACCTCAGGCCCCCCTTGCTGGCTGCCTTCAAGCTACTTACTGCTCAGAGTGTCAGTGTCCTCTTCAGAAAAACACAGGTGGCAGTTTCACTGTGAAAAGGAAAAAAAAAAAAATCATGGAAAAGAAGACAGTGCCAGGCCTAGTGCGGAGAGCGATAAGATTTTGTGCTCACGGGGCACCTGGGTGGCTCAGTTGGTTAAGAGTCTGCCTTCAGCTCCTCTTATGATTTCAGGGTCGTGGGATCGAGCCCCATGTCAGGCTCCCTGCTCAGCAGGGGAGTCTGCTTCTCTCTCTCCCTCTGCCCCTCCCCCTGCTCATGCTTTCTCTCAATCAAATAAATAAAATCTTAAAAAAATTAGAAGATTCTATAAAATCTTTAAAAAAAAAAAAAGGGGGGCGCCTGGGTGGCTCAGTGGGTTAAGCCACTGCCTTCGGCTCAGGTCATGATCTCAGGGTCCTGGGATCGAGTCCCGCATCGGGCTCTCTGCTCAGCAGGGAGCCTGCTTCCCTCTCTCTCTGCCTGCCTCTCTGTCTACTTGTGATCTCCGTCTGTCAAATAAATAAATAAAATCTTTAAAAAAAAAATTAGAAGATTCTGTGCTCAATGCCCTTTGATAATGTTGGATTTGACTGCATGGGGAGTTCTGAGTTGTGGCATGTAACTGGACTTTGAAAAGAAAATGTGATTCTTTTCCATCAATTTTTTTAAAAAGATTTTGTTTATTTATTTGATAGAGAGAGAGAGACAGCGAGGGCAGGAACACAAGTGGGGGGAGGGGGAGAGGGAGAAGCAAGCTTCCCACTGAGCAAGGAGCCTGATGGGGGGCTTAATCCCAGGACCCTGGGACCATGATCCAAGCCAAAGACAGACACGCTTAACGACTGAGCCCCCCAGGCATCCTTCTTTTCCATCGAATTTGTCCGTGTTGGTGTGTAGCACTTTTTGCACAGTTTTGGAGGTGGCAGCAGGCCATCTGTGAAGACCTCAGTGAAGTCCTCTTTGGGTGAGAGTGGCCACTTGGTACTGGTCAGTGCTCTCGGAGATCTAAGCTCTAGAAACATCACCTTCTTTGCCCACACGTACTTGTCCTTTGCACCTCGACAGCGGCTGCGCTCCGTTGAACCCGCCCCCAAGGTGGCCGTGGCTGGCTGGCTATGCGCTCCTCTTCATTTTCACTTGGTTTTCTCTCTAGTGATGGCTGTTTACATAAAGGAGTCCTGGTGGCCCACCGAAGACGTCCTACGAACCTCTGATCCTGCCAGAGAAGGTCTCATGAAGGTGAGGTGGTGTAGACCAGAACAGATACTGCAAAACAGGTTTTAAAGTCAATGTGTTGATTATCATGTTAATGATTGAAAGCACTTGGCCTCTGTGGACTCATCTTCCAAGGTTGCAAGAAACAAAGTTTCACAGATGGGGTGGGGTGCGGCGGGAGGGTGGGGGGAGGTGGGTGAGGGCTGAAACAACAGAAAGGTGTTGTCTCCCAGCCTCTGAGACTATAAGCCTGAAATCAGGGTTCCTTCTGAGGGCCACGAGGGAGACTCTGTTCCAGGCCTCTCTCCTGGCTGCTGGTGGCCTCAGGAGTTCCTTGGCCTGGAGATGGCCTTCTCCCCGTGTCTTCACATCATCTTCCCTCAGTGTGGGTCTCCCTCTGTCCAGATCCCCCCCTTTCTATATGGACACCAGTCATTTTGGATTAGGATCCCCACCCCCATGACCTCATCTTCACTTGATCGTCTGTAGAGACTATTTCTAAATAAGTCACATCCCCAAGTACTGGATATTAGGTCTTGGAACATCTTTCCAGGGGATGCGATTCAATCCAGAATGCCCTGCCAGTAAGGAAAATAGTAATAAAAGGCTGTATGCTGCAGACATCTGGCTATTGGCAGATCTCTCTTACCTTCCTGAGTGGCCTCTTGTGTCTTCATTTTAAAACTTAAATCCCTGTCGTCTCTCTAGTGTGTAGGAAAATTTTTGCTTATTGTGTCCGAATATTATTTTTTTGGTACTCACTCTGAGTCAGACATTGTGTTAGGTACTCGCCTATGTCCTCAGACTCTTTACAGGGATTATCTAATTTTAGAATCCTCAAGGTACTGTTTTGTAGAAGAAATTGAGGCTGAACCACACAGCTAGTGAGTGATTGGGTTCGACACAAACTTCAGTCTCTGTGATGTCAGGCCTGAAGGTCTTGGTTGGGCTGTGGCTTTATGGAGCAGTTGTAAAGCCAAAACCTAGGATGGTAGGGGTGAGGGCAGGTGCCACAGCAGCTCCTCAGTGTCCCTGTGGCATCTGCTCCACTGCAGATCTGATGAGAAAGGTAGTAACTAGTGTAGAATTTAGACTATTTGCCTCATGTCTGCCCATTTTCATTTGATTGGCATATTTACCTTAATTCCATAGGTGCTTCTTGGCAGTCTTAAAATGGTGGATCTGTCTGTAGTCGTCTGGAATTCCACTTGACCTCCCTCATTGGGACCTACAAATACTGAATGAATGACCAGTATTCTTCTGGGTCTGGTTTAGAGAAGGAATTGATAATACAGTTTTTTCCCCCTTGCTTGAATGAATTAAAAAAGAAAAACAAAATTCAGTTTTATTTTCCTTCAAACAACAACTTCATTGAGATACGATTCATGTCCTATAAATTTCACCCTTTCAAAGTGTACAGTTCAGTGATTTTCAGTATTTGCACAGAGTTGTGCCCCAGTCACCGCTCTTGAATTCTAGAATGTTTTCATTGCCCCCAAAAGAAACCCCTTGCCCATCAGCAGTCACCCTTCATTTCTCTTTTTCCCCAGCCCCTGGCAAGGAGTCTGCCTCTGTGGATTTGAGCATTGAGATCTCTAGAATCATATAATACATAGCCTTTTGTGTCCAGCTTCTCTCACTAAGTGTAATGTCTTCGACGTTCACCCACACTGTCGTGTGTGTTAGAGCCGCATTCATTTCCCACTGCATGGATCGAGCATGTGTGTTTATCCATGTATCTGTTGATGGACACGTGTTGTTTCTACCTTTTGGCCATTACGAATAACGGCACCATGAACATTTGTGTACAAGTTTTTGGGAGCACATGTATTTTCAATTCTCTTGGGTATATACCCAGGAGTAGAGTTGCTGGTCACGTGGTAATTCTCTATATAACTTGTTGAGGAACCACTGAACTATTTTCCATGGCAGGTGTACTACGAATAGTCCCATTGGTAACCTCTGATGGCTTCCATCTCTCCATGTCCATCCTGTCACTTGTTTATTGTCTGTTTTTGTATGCTCTCCATCTGACTGGGTGGGAAGTGGTATCTCACTGCAGTCTTGAGCCGCATTGCTCTGATGGCCAAAGCTGTGACGCATTTTTTCATGTACTTATTGGCCATTCATACATCCCCTTTGGGAAAATATCTATTAAAATCCTTGGCCCACTTTTTAATTGGGTTACTTGACGTCTGACCGTTGAGTTACAACATTTTTCATATATTCTGGATGCAAGTCCTTATTGAGCACATTGCCTTTTTTGATTGGCAAATATTGTTTTCCCGTCTGTGGGTTGTCTTTTGCGTGCCTGTTCCCCCTCCCCAGCTTTACTGAGATATATCTGACATAAACATTGTGTGAATTTGAGGCACAGGAGGTGTTGATCTGGTATACTTACATATCGCCAAATGATGGACGCCGTGGTGTTGGCTGACACCAGCTTTGCATTACATGATTACCATTTTTTGTGTGTGTGATGAGAACATTTAAGATCTACTGTCTTAGCAACTTTAATATAATACAGTATTATTAGCTATAATTACCCTGCTGTATATTAGATTCCCAGAACTTATTCATCTTATAATTGGAAGTTTGTACCTTTTGACCGACATCTCTCTTCTCCCACCCACAGCCCCTGGTAACCACCATTCTATTCTCTGTTGTGATGAGTTGGGCTTTGTTAGGATTTCACGTGCACGTGAGATCACGCAGGATTTGTCTTTGTCTGACTTACTTCACTTTGTATAATGCCCTCTAGTTACATCCATATTATTGCAAACAGCAGGATATTTTCAGGTCTGGTTTTAATTGACTCGGTGGATACCGTTTTGAAAAGTTTCCCCCTCCCCACCCCGACGCCAGGGGATTTAACTATGGCTTGAGATTCAGCCAATGAGTGTGAGGTACTCAGTGGGGTTGCCTGGCCCATTTGTCTCGCTGTGCTGGACCCTTCCCACAGGTGGGCCAGAGATATTTACTGGTTGGGTGTTTTGAATGCCAGGAGAAGTCTAACGTGCTCTTTAAATAATTCTTTCATATTTTATTTTATTTTTTTTTCAGAATAAGAGTATTCACTTGTTTCATTTTCAATTCCTCTGTGTTTAGATGAGGGAAACCCCACATTTTCTGAAAAATGTGGCCTATGTTGTGAACAGAAAGAAACTTGGATGTTACCTGCTCTTAATGAACCGTGTTGTAAAGATCGATCTACCCCAACCATCCCCCAAGATTTTGGGGTCTTGACTTTTTTTTTTCCTTTTAATTATATTTTGTTTCTTAGCCAACTATTCTTCATAAATTACCAAAAAAAAAATGCTTAATGTTCTTTCTGTTAACATAATTAGTGGTCCTAATTGAGGGATTAGAACTGGATCTCGGCTTTGTGTTTCCAGAAATGTTTCTAAGTCAGAATCACACACATTTCTCCCCCCGCCCCCCATAATGAAATTGGATAAATTCAGTGCATTTTCTTTTCTCCTTTTTCTCCTGCCAGTTTTTGATTGGCTATTTCCCTTCTGCCAGATGCAATCTGCTTTTCTCTTCTGGCTTTCCTCTGAACTTTTTGGTTTTATAAGTTGAAAAATATAACCTCCCACATCACCCCACTCAGGTTTTGTGACCAGCTAGTGATTCTTCAAAGTCTGAACTGGGTTTGGCTGCTACTGTCTGAGATACAAAATTGCGGCAGCTTCTCAGAGCTGAGCTGGTGTGGTTTTCACAAATCTTTTCCTCATTTAAGATTTGGCTCCAGATGAAGGTGAACTATTTTACATTCTGGACCAATTAATAGATTTATTGGCACTGAACACTTTGTGCCGTTTGTAAGGGGGGGCAACAGCTGCCTTATTTTTTGTTATCGGAGCATTTGAAAACAAATGTATTTTTTTTTTAACCCATCCTTCCCCCAAACAAGTGGTTTAAGGATGCCTCAGACAATCTTCTCCCTTGAACAGTGGGAGAAACGGAGGCTCAGAAAGTTGGGCATTGCTAAAGATCTCCCAGCAAAGCTAGGCTGAGAAGTCACGATCACAAATGATGACAATGATGATAAAAATGTAAGAATTAAGTATTCAATATAAAACGAAGTGTAGATATTTATATTAATGTTCCCTTTTCCAAAACCTTAGTTGTAATGGATGAAGATGCTTGCGGCAGCCATGGGTTGGGACCAGCCTGGGACCTGGGGAAGCCCTGGTCTGTTGTTTTGAGCCTGATGCCTCAGACAGAGCCCTTGTCCAGGTGTCCTAAGTCCTCTTTGGAATGAGACAGGGAAATCAATAAATGTGATCACTTACCCTCCTTGGGTTTCTCTTTCCTTACCTATAAATCAGGACCTCCCGCAGGTGGGAGAATTGAATGCTAGCTTGTGGGTGGGAGTCACAGGCCATTCAATGACATTGCTGATCCCATGGTGCTGCATAGGGTGGGGGACAAACACCCCCACACGTAGGCTGTCACATAGTCTTATCAGAGTAAAATCTTGTCATGTCACGCATGTCTTGCCAGAGTAAAATCTGATAAAACAATGCTGTCCCTTGATCAATAGCTGATTGGGTTCATGTCAAGAATCACATTTAGTGCTGGCTTGTGGTTGTCCAGAAGAGTGCATGTAGAAGGACTCTGTGACCTTATCCAAGCTGAGCCACATAGAGTGGGATGGATTAGTTATGTCTGCTGTGGGTGCAGAAGCTGGAGGCCTTTTTTTGCTATGTATTTTGTTTTTGCTATGTATTTGCCACCCGGGGGCTCTCCAAATGCAGAAATTTTTTTTTTTTTAAGATTTTATTTATTTATTTGACAGACAGAGATCACAAGTAGGCAGAGAGGCAGGCAGAGAGAGAGGAAGGGAAGCAGGCTCCCCGCTGGGCAGAGAGCCCAATGCGGGGGCTTGATCCCAGGACCCTGAGATCATGACCTGAGCTGAAGGCAGAGGCTTTAACCCACTGAGCCATCCAGGTGCCCCCAAATGCAGAAAATCTTAACAGACAGGACCATGAAGTAATTTCGACTTTTTTTTTTGTTTTGTTTTAAGATTATTTATTTATTTATTTGACAGATAAAGATCACAAGCAGGCAGAGAGGCAGGCAGAGAGAGACGGAGGAGGAAGCAGGCTCCTTGCTGAGCAGAGAGCCCAATGCGGGGCTCAATCCCAGGACTCTGGGATCATGACTGGAGCTGAAGGCAGAAGCTTTAACCCGCTGAGCCACCTAGGCGCCCCTTATTTCGACTTGTTAATGCTAAAACTCTGTGTGGGCCTGACCTTGACCACATACTTTCTTCACCTGCCATGACATTGTGGTGGGCAGGAAGTGGTTTCATTTGATGGCCTTAGAACAAGATGGCCCTTGATTCTTGGTAGTTCTCTGGGATTGGGACTGTAGCATGTGCTCCAAATCTACTACGTCTTAAGCCATCGAAAAATCACGTTTCTGATGTAGCCATTGATCCTCCCAGTTCTTTTTTTTTTTTTTTTTTTAATTCCCCCCAATTCCTTGCCCTCCTTCTGAAGGCCAGAATTCTGGGTCTGTTATTAAAAATGGTGGGGGCGCCTGGGTGGCTCAGTGGGTTAAGCCTCTGCCTTGGGCTCAGGTCATGATCCCAGGGTCCTGGGATCGAGCCCCTTATGGGGCTCTCTGGTCAGCAGGGAGCCTGTTTCCCCTTCTCTCTGCCTGACTCTCTGTCTTCTTGTGATCTCTGTGTCTCAAATAAATAAATAAAATCTTAAAAAAAAAGGTGGACTGGGTTTATTTCTAGACACATTCAGGGGATCTGCTGAAATGTCTTGCCTGACCCCCCTGGAGGTTACTTCCTGTTTTGTTGACCTGCAATGGACTTTTTTCTGTCTACTTATATTCATTACACATAGGTAGCCTTGGGGACCAGGGAGGCCCCTCTGGTACTGCCCCTCACTCCTGGAGGCCTATGGGTGTGAAAGGTCAGGGTTGTGAAAACCTTGGTGAGAAACTGTGAGTCACATTTTGGCTCTTGAGTACAAGGGGAATCGTGTGATGGTGGCGCACACACCTGGCCCTGATGTGTGGGTTGATTCCAAGTGCAAAATTTATCGTGTGTGATTTTCCTCTCTCACTTGCTTGTTCTTCCTTTGTTTCTTCTTCTTCTTTTTTTCCCCCCCTTCAAAGGTTCAGTCATTTGGGGAAAGGATTGTGCTTTTCATTCTAAATGTCGTTATTTTTGGAAGACTGGAGAGAAATTTGGATGACCGAGACATGTTTTTTTTACCTCACTCTGTGAAGGAGCAAGCAAAGATTCTGTGGCGGGATGGGTCAGCTGTTGGATTTTACACAACCAAAAGGAAAGGTAAGGGACACACAGCCCTGGGGAGGAGGCAGAGGATGGGGTGGGGAGGCCCCGTAGATGTCTGCCTGCGTTGGAGGACTCCCTCAGCACATGTGTTCCTTGGAGAGAGTCTTCTGGCACAGAAAGTGTCACTAATTCAGCCTTCCTGTAAATAAACCCAAGTAAACCCAAGGTATGGATTTCATTTTCTCATTTCTCATTGTACTGGCAAATAGGGTGAAAAACGTGTCCTTTTGATTCCCAGGCAGAGCCATGTCCCTCATAAAGGCTTATTGCTACTAATGGTGTAAAGTGACTCTGCAAAGCACGACACTCTTCATTTCTTTTCTTTAAGGCTACCCATTAGCTGTCAGGAAAAATACCATCGCTAATAGCTGACATGTGGCGCAAAAGCACACGGGATGCCAAGATTTATAGACATTACCTCAGAGGAGGGGGACGTCAGCCATGATAACAAGGTCATGGTGAAACACTGGGACTTATTTTTAGGGGCTCTGAGGAGAAGTGAGTGTGATCCTAGGACCATTTTGCCTCGGGGATTGGTCTGTTTCTTTAAAGTCGTTTTCTTTAATACTTTATTGAATTTTTAAAAGGCTGTCAACATCTCTACTCCAAGCGGACCCAACCCTGTCCTTCAGTTCTTAAGAAGTCCTAAATTTTAGCAAGAATAATCTCCCGGCAAACCACCATGGACATGCCGTTCTCCTGGGTTACGTGTTTTTCTCGGGGCTCAGAAGGCTGATTGTGCTGTTGAACGTTGTTCATACTATGTGTTTGTTCCACCTGTCCAGGATGGAACAAATCCACTTCTCTCCCTCCCCACTCCTGGTCAACACCCCCCGTCGCCCCCCGCCGTGTGAGATGACCAGTTTCCCATGCAAGTAACTCCATTAGTTAACTACTTGTCAAGGTCAGTCTGGACACTCAAGTAGAGAGGTTGGTTGTGGCCTCCTCCTTTTTCCCGAGGCTGACCCAGAACTCAAAGTGGAAGGAGGACCTTAAAAGATTGTCAAGCTAAGGTAGACCAGACTAGGTGCTTGGATTTCTGTTTCTTCTTCATTTTTGATGAATTCCACAAATGTGGTGGAAAGTTCTCTGAGGCTGCTAATTGGGTCACGTCGTTTCATCCGTGAACTGATTTTTTTTTTTTTTAAAGTGGCAATTGACTTTTAGTTACTCAACAGTTTATTTCATTTAAGAAATACCAAACCAGTATAAAATTAATGAAAATATATGCTTCAGGTATATGTTGCCAATGAAAAAAAATTTTTTACTGCCTTTTGCTGGATTAGCTTCTTTTTGGAGAGACAGAATAAAAATATTTCTGTTAGAATAATTGCATACATATTGCCACCAGGAAAGTGTGAGAGTTGTAGCCACTCTACATCCTTGCCAGTACTTGGTATTGTGAGTCTTTTTAATTTTACCTATTCTACAAGGTGGGAAGTAGTATTTAATTTTGGTTTTAATTTGCATTTCCCTAATTGCAAACGATATTATGTTGTCGCGTGCTTTGTTGATGGTCACTTATTAACACTTAAGTGTTTATTAAATATTTTGGTCCATATTTTATTGGGTTTTTGCTTATTGCAGTTTCTTCATATGTTATACGTGTCAGTTCTTTTTTTTTTTTTTTTAAGATTTTATTTATTTATTTGGCAGAGATCACAAGTAGGCAGAGAGGCAGGCAGAGACAGAGAGAGGGGGAAGCAGGCTCCCTGCTGAGCAGAGAGCCCGATGAGATGCAGGGCTTCATCCCAGGACCCTGGGATCATGACCTGAGCCGAAGGCAGAGGCTTAACCCCACTGAGCCACCCAGGCGCCCCTAGGTGTCAGTTCTTTATCAGATATATATTTGGAAAACATTTTCATTTTGGCACGACAGTATTTCTCAGAGAGCAAACATTTGGAATTTTGATGGAATCTATTTTATCAGTTTACCAATTTTCATTATTATTTTGTTCAGAATATTTTCTAAATTTACTTTGTGATTTTTATGAGTGTTTTAAAGTGAGTTTTAAATTTCCAGGTATTCCAAATGTTTTACTTATTGATTTGCCTTTGATTTCTTTTTTTTTTTAAGATTGTATTTATTTATTTGACAGAGAGAGATTACAAGTAGGCAGAGAGGCAGGCAGAGAGAGGGGGAAGCAGGCTCCCTGCTGAGCAGAGAGCCTGATGTGGGGCTTGATCCCAGGACCCTGGCATCATGACCTGAGCTGAAGGCAGAGGCTCAACCCAGTGAGCCACCCAGGTACCCCTTATTTTTGATTTCTAACTTAATTCCTTTGCAGTAAAAGAATGTAGTCTATTTTACTATTTTAAATATTAATATTTAAATTGTTAAATATTCTAAACATTAATTTTATTATTATAAGGTTAATTTATATGTATTTATAATATAAATAATTATTTCATATATAAATAGACAGTATAATTTATAATATCAATTTAAATTTATATTTATATAAATATAAATATAATTAATATAAATATAAATTTAACAGTTTAAAATATTTTGAATTTTTTAATATTTTAAGAATTATTGAGAATTGTTGATGGCTCATTATATGGTCTGTATTTGTAGACATTCCCTGTAGACTTGAAGGAATGTGTATATTCTGCAGGTATTGTGTTTAGTGTTCTGGAAATATCATTTGGGATAAGGTAATTAATAATGTTGTTTAGATTTTCTACATTCTTACTGATTATTTTTGTCTAGTTCTATCAATTTCTGAGAGTTTGTGAAAGTCTATAATTGTGCATTCATCTCTCATTTTAGTTTTGTTAGTTTTTACTTCATGTGTTTTGAAGCTTTGTTATCAGTCACATCTATATTTATGATTGTTATACCTACCTGATATATTGACCATTTCATCATTATGAAGTCCCCAGTTGTCTTCAGTAATATTTCTTATTATGAGGTCTGTTTTGTTTGATATTAATATATATAGACCCATCATCTTTCTTATGCTTATGATTTGTATGGAATATATTCTTGTATTGTAGCTTGTAGCCTTTTACTTTTAGTCTGTTCATGTCTTTATTATCTGAAGCATATATTTTGTTGATAGCATACAGCTGGGTATGGGATCCTATTTATTTATTTATTTACTTTTAGATTTTATTTATTTATTTGTCAGAGAGAGAGAGAGAAAGAGTGTGCACACAAGCAGGAGAAGTGCAGGGAATGAGAGAATCAGGCTCCCCACTGAACAAGGAGCCCAATGCAGGACTCAATCCCAGGAAACTGGGACCTGAGCCGAAGACAGACACTTAACTGACTGAACCACACAAGCATCCCTGGGTCTTGGATTTTAAACCTACTCTTAAAAAAAAGTCTGTCTTTTGAATGGAGTGTTAGTCCACTTACATTTAATTATTGATATGATTACACTAAGGTCTTCTCATTTGTAATTTGTTTTGTGTCTTCTGTTTTTTTTTTTTTTTTTTTTGGTTCCTCTGTCCCTCCTTCATATCTTCTTTTATTTTAATCAGATATTTTTTAGTATTTCATTTTAATTTCTCTATTGGCTTTCTAGTTCTATATTTTTGCATTTTTAGTTTTTACTCTGCGGATCACGTATGCTTCTTAAACTTTTCCTGATTTACTTACAGTTAATATTGAATTACCTCAGGTGAAATATAGAAATCTTTTAACAGTGTGTTTTTGTTCATCCCTTATTTATATAGTGCTATTGTTATATATTAGATCTGTTCATGTTATACACCTACCTTTATTGATTTATAATTTTTAATTTAGTAGTCTTATCTTTTAAAATAAATAAAATAAGTATAGCTAAAATCTTTCTCACATACTTACCTTTAGATAAATTTTAATATAGGTCCCACTTGCCATCCAGTGTCATTTTTCCTTTAGGCTAAAATACTTCCTTTAGAATTTGCTGTAGTGTGGTTCTGCTGGCGACAAATATCTCAGGTTTTGTTTACTGAAATGTATTTTACTTTATAGTCATATTTGAAGGATAGTTTAGCTGACTATAGAATTATTACTGATAATTCCCCCACTCCCTTCAGTGCTTTGAATATGTTTTTCCAGGCTTCTGTCTTTCATAGTTTCTGGTGAGATGTTAGCCAGTTATTTATTGTTATACCCTCATACATAACACATAGGTTTCTCTGATTGCTTTCAAAGTTTTCCCTTTAACTTTAGCTTTTTTTGTCTTCGACTATATAGATTATATGACTGTATAGACACTAGTGTATCTAGAAATGATTTTATTTTATTTTTTTTTTAAAGATTTTATTTATTTATTTGACAGAGACAGATCACAAGTAGACGGAGAGGCAGGCAGAGAGAGAGAAAGAGGGAAGCAGGCTCCCTGCTGAGCAGAGAGCCCGATGCGGGACTCGATTCCAGGACCCTGAGATCATGACCTGAGCCGAAGGCAGCGGCTTAACCCACTGAGCCACCCAGGCGCCCTAGAAATGATTTTAGTTCTGTTTATCTTTCTTGGGCTTTGGTGAGCTTCTTGAATCTTTATGTTTTCTGCCATATTTTGGAAGTTTTGGGCCATTATTTCTTCAGTTTTTTAAAAATGCTGCTTTCAGGGCACCTGAGTGGCTCAGTTGGTTAAGCCACTGTTTTGGCTCAGGTCATGATCCCGGAGTCCTGGGATTGAGTCTTGCATTGGGTTCTGAGCTCTATGGGGAGTCTGCTTTTCCCTCTGACCTTCTTTCCTCTCATATTCTCTCTCACTCTCTCTCTCTCTCTCCCTCAAATAAATAAACAAAATCTTAAAAAAAAATGCTGCCTTCATTGTTCTTTATCTGGGATTCAAGTTGTGTGTGTGCTGGGGTGCTTCATAATGTCTTTAAGTTTTGTCTCGGAGGTTTTATTCATTTTTCTTCAAACGTTTTTCTCTCTTTGTTGGGTAATTTCTACTGGCACCTATTCAAGTTCATCTGCCATCTCCAATCTGTTGTTGAGCTCATTGAAAATTTTTAGTTATTGTACTTTTTAGCTCTAGAATTTACATTATTTTTTGTAGTTGCTATTTCTCTGTTGAGATTTTCCATATATTTCCCTTTAAGTTTTTGAATTATTTTATTTTAATATTTTGAATATATTTGTAAAGTTGTTTTGAGGCCTTTGCAAAGTCCAACATCTGGGTCTGTTTAAAATCAGTTATATTGACAACTTTTTTTTTTTTTCCTCCTGAGTATGGGTCACACATTCCTGGCTTTGTGTGTGTGTGTGTATGTGTGTGTGTGTGTGTGTTGAATAATTTTTGGTCGAAAATTAGATATTGCAGATATAGTGTAACAGCTCAATTTTTTTTTGGTGTGTGTTTTCTGAGGATTTTTAGATTTTTGATCTAGTAGCTGTTCAACCTGCCTATCTTCAAAGGGTAGACTTTGTCTCCTTTGTGATCTATAGCGGCTGACTTCTGTTTGTGTGACTTCCCATGGCTGTTTCTTTAGCCTGGCCCTGTAGAGGTCTTCAGTGTGCCTGCAGATTTAGTGGCCAAAGATTTTCATATGGATTTGATTTACTTTTCCTGAGGGTATTTTTTTGTGTGTGTGGCTTTGTGTTTTTGTTTTGCTTTTCGTTTGTTGTTGTTGTTGTTGGCTTGTTTTGTTTTGTTGTTATTTGTTTTTGGTTCCTGCTGTTTGGGGGTTCTGTACTTTCACTGTTAAAGCTCATTTGGCTTCAGCTCTCTGCCACTTGAACTGTCTCAGTTGAGGAAGGTCTATTTTTGAGAAAAGCATCAAACTGTCACATCTGATCCTGTGTGGTGCCATTTTTCAAATTGTCTCTCTGGTCTTTGACTTTTTTCTTGTTGGGTTCCATGGGGTCTCCTTCACTCATGTGTTGGCTAGCTGTGGCAGTTGCTTTGAATTTGAGTTTGGTTCATTCTGTGGATCTCATGCTGCTTTACATTTCCAGCTGCTTTCCTAATTGTAAATCTGATCTGTGACACATTTAATGGGTAATGTTTCAGTTTTTCCCATGAGTGTTTTCTGTAGCTTTGGGGGTTGAATTATACCCTATGGCCAGTAAGCTGCAAACTCATAGGTTTTACCTGGTCCAGTTGCAACTTTATTTTCTTTCTCTCTCTCTCTCTTTCTTTCTTTCCTCCCTTCCTCCCCCTCTCTCCCTCCCTCCCTCCCTCCCTCCCTTCCTTCCTTCCTTCCTTAGGCTCCATGCCCAGTGTGGAGACCACTGCCAGGCTTCAACTCATGACGAGATCAAGACCTGGGCTGACATCAAGAGTTGGATGCGTAACCACTGAGGCCACTGAGGCACCATTTCCAGTTGCAAATTTCTGAAATTAAATTTTCCTCTACCCAGTGGTAACTTTAAATGATTTCTCACCTTTATTTATTTATTAAGTAGTTATTATATGTGGGATTTGCACAATATGATTTGCATAATGAAAGTACAGAACCCCTAAACAGCAGGAACCAAAACCAAACATTTCCTTCCACCACCATTTTCTGATAGGGATCCTGTTAGGTGTAGATCAGAGAATTTTATTCCTTTCCTTCTCATCTTTTTCTATAATCAGAGAAAGATATTTATGTTGATGAATTAAGAAATGGTTGATATAGCACGGCACATAGGTGGCTCAGTTGTTAGATGTCTGCCTTCAGCTTGGGTCATGATCCTGGGATCTTGGGGTTGAGTCCCACATGGGGCTCCCCGCTCGGTGGAAGGCCTGTTTCTCCCTCTCCCTCTGCCTGCAGCTTCCCCTGCTTGTGCTCAATCTCTGTGTCAAATAAATAAATGAAATCTAAAAATAAAAAAAGGAAATGGTTGATAGAACAGCATATAAGTAGATTAAACAAAACATAATTTAGTTAGTGGATAAATATATTTTATTATGTTTCATTATTTGCACACACGATTTAAAAAAAAAATCACTGGTGGATACATATAATTTAATGGCCTGCAGGAGGAGTTTGTAGTTCACAAGTTCAGAACAGTTAACGTTTCTTTAGTCTCGGCTCTGTCCTCAGTGTTTGTCATGACATTATGTAGTGTTTTTGTGTTGATGCTGAGGATGCTGGCGTAGCACATGGCATGCTTCTCAACTTTGCAGCATTACGATTTTTCTTCATGAGATTAGGTTCTTTTGATTTAGAATATCTTAATTTAGCCTAAGCTGGGCTGCAGTGTATAATTTCATTCTGAGAGGAAAAGAAAATGTGCAGATTCATTGCATAAATTGGATCACAGGGGTCAGGGGCCATCTATTTAAGAGTATACATTGTTGGGGCACCTGGGTGGCTCAGTGGGTTAAAGCCTCTGCCTTCGGCTCAGGTCATGATCCCACGGTCCTGGGATCGAGCCCCGCATCTGGCTCTCTGCTCCACAGGGAGCCTGCTTCCTCCTCTCTCTCTCTGCCTACCTGCGATCTCTCTCTGTCAAATAAATAAATAAATAAAATCTTTAAAAAAAAAAAGAGTATACATTGTTTCTAAACACTTCTTTGGCACATACTTTTAAGTATTTTAAAAATTTATTAGACAGTAAAATTGACCTTTTTTTTTTTTTTGCTTTACACTTCTGCGGATTTTGACCTATGTATAGATTCATGTAACTACAACCATAATTAAAATAAGGAATAAAATCCACCACCCCCAAAACCTCCTTCATGTTATCCCTTGTCATTCCTTGCCCCCTAACTGCCACCTGAAAGCCCTGGAAACCACTGATTTGTTCTCCATCACTATTGTTTTGTCTTTTCTAAAGTGTCGTGTAATGGAATCATATAATTTATAACCCTTTGAGACTGACTCTTTTCTTTCTTTCTTTCTTTTTTAAAGATTTTGTATATTTATGTTATATATATTGAGAGAGCATGAGCAGAGGGCAGGAGCAGAGGGACAGGGAAAGACTCTCAAGCGATTCCAGGCTGAGTATGGAGCCTGACTTGGGGCTCGATCCCAGGACTCCAAGATCATGACGTGCGCCGAAATTGAGACTCAGCCGCTCAAACAACTGAGCCACCCAGGTGCCCCAATAGACTGACTCTTTTCACTCAGTATAATGCCTTTATTCATCCAAGTCAATGTGTAGATCAGTAGTTTGTGCCTCTTTGTTGCTGACGTGCACATTCAGTTTACAACAAGTGGGTGCTTTTGTATGGACTGAATGAGATCTTTTCAGGTAGACCTCTCTTTGGGGACATATTCTGAATGGGCTGGTTTGAATTTCTGCCTTCATTTGACTGCTCAGTAATATTGACACTTCAGCCAGATCACTATTTTATGTTGAAATTCTCCCTAGATAATCAAAACTAATGAGGTTTTACTTGACCTTTTGTTCTCAGAGCACTAGTCCACTGACTGTTAGCTTTCAAGGGAAGAAAATACTGGACTGGTAAGTGGCGAGTTTGGCCAATTTGAGGCAGAGCTAAGACGTGTGTTGCTTTTGTATAAAAATCTAAAAAGAACAGCTTTCTGTTTGAGCTGCCTGAAAGTTCCAACACTAATGCAAATCATAAAAACAGGAGTGTCACTGAAAAGTATTAAATTAGGTGACTTGCCATTCAGACAAGCACGTGACCTTCGGGACAGCAGTGATGTTTCGAAGTGGCCTTGGCTGTCCTGCTCTTTGAAGTGGGGGGTGGGGAGGGTTTTCTGTTCTCCCCTCCCCCAGAAGTCCAATGTCACAGGTCCCTCCTCCTGGGTTGTCTCATCAGGAAGGCCCCCCTCAGGCCATCTTCTGCACTTTAGCAGAAACATCAGTAGCAAAGGTGGCGTGAGTGGGGAGTGCGGTGTTGGTTCATGTACCTACTGTGCTGTCTGTTGAGAAAGGGGTTGTTGTTGACAAGGAATGGAGGTCCCCGTGGAGATGCGGCATTGGAAGGTGCAGGGGGAAATGCACGGGATGCAGCCAGGCTTCTTCTGTTGGGATGTGCACCAGCAGCTGTTACATTCTCAGCCTTGCAAAGCTGCTAACATTACCCACTTGTATCTCCTGCCTCCTTGTAACCTTGACTTTCATTTGCCATCATGTCCCCTGGCCTCTCCTTGTACCTGCCTTAAAGGGCCAAGATTATTTGTGATACCTTTTCCACATCATTTAAAGTCTCTTAAAAGAATCAGATTGGTCCAGCTGGCTCGTGGATTGGTTTTCTTGTGCATCATGGGTTCACTTTGATCTCAACTGACTGTGGATTGGGGGGGTGGCTGGCTTTTGTGGTCCAGGTATGGCCACCTAGCCTTCGTTCTTGGCTGTGGTAGGGGCAATTTTAAAGGACTGTGGGCTGGATAGACAGCCCATCATAATCCATGGAAGAATCCTGTTCATAAAGTAGTCTCAGTCTGGCCTGGAATATTTGTGGTCACCACCACCAGGCAGCCCTTCGTTGCTTGCTCAGTGGCTGGTGTGTAATGGATGGAGTGCTCAGCAGGCAGTTCGTGCTGTTCACATATTATGGGCTACAGGAGTTCTCAAGCTCCATCCAAGACCCGCTGCCTCCGAAACCCTGGAGTGGATTGGGCCCCTGTGATCTGTCTTAGCACTCCAGGTGACTCCCAAGAACTCTGAAGTTGGAGACCCACTCACCCAAGGCATGCATTCTCAGTGGGGTGGCGTTGCCCCTGACAGTCAAACCTTTGGGGAGCAAAGGAATCATGGATAATACAATGGTCTCTGGCCCTCCAAACCTCAGCCCTATCCAACAAAGCCTTATTCCTTAGTATCTAGTTGGGGGGGGGTGCACGATTAGGAAAAAATGGCTCCTTAGGTTGGTGATAACGAGAAAACATTTGGGCAACACCACTTGAGTGTATACTTAGAAGAGGAAGTGCTAGGGGTGCCTGCTGGCTCAGTCTGTGAAGCGTCTGCCTTCAGCTCAAGTCATGATCCCAGAGTCCTGGGATCGATTCCCGCATTGGGCTCTCTGTTCAGCAAGGAGCCTGACTCTCCCTCTGCCCTTCACCCTGCTCTTGTTTTTTTTTTCTCTCTCTCTCAAATAAATAAATAAAATCCTTAAAAAAAGAAAAAAAAAGAAAAAAAAGGAGGAACTGGTAGGTTTTTTTGGCTTTTTTTCCCTTTTAAAAAAAAATTTTTTTTTAAAAATTTTTTATTTTTTCAGCATAACAGTATTCATTATTTTTGCACCACACCCAGTGCTCCATGCAATCCGTGCCCTCTACAAAAAAATTTTTTTAAATTTATTTTCAGCGTAACAGTATTCATTGTTTTTGCACCACAGCCAGCGCTCCATGCAATCCGTGCCCTCTCCAATAGCCACCACCTGCTTTTATAATTTTCCTTTGTTCTATGCCACACGGGCTGGATTTCATGCAGGGTCCTCTAGCGCAGAGTTGAACCGGGACAGTTTTTGCTCCTGTAATCTGAAAAGGAGGTGACTTACTGGCACAGATTTTCATCTAACAATCCGAGATAAAGCCAACTTGGCCAAAGTTATTTCTTTAAGCAGATAAACTTTCTTCCCCCAATATTTAAGAGAGAATTTCATGGCATCTTAGTAAATAAATAAATTCCTCTTATAATAGTAAAATACATACAAAGAAATGTTAGAAGAAAAAAATGATATAATTAATTCTTATCTCTAAATGTATCTTGTTTTGGGGCGCCTGGGTGGCTCAGTCATTAAGTGTCTACCTTCGGCTCAGGTCGTGATCCTGGGGATCCTGGGATTGAGCCCCACATCGGGCTCCCTGTTCGTCAGGAACCCTGTTTCTCCCTCTCACTCCCCCTTCTTGTGTTCCTGCTCTCACTGTCTCTCTCTCTGTCAGATAAATAAATAAAATCTTAAGAAAAAATTAAAAATAAATGTATCTTGTTTAGGAGTGGTTGACATTAATGCATTGTTTTCAGTTGTTCTTGAGAAAAGATGATTATTACAAATAGGTATTATAAACACTTAGTCCTACCTGTAAAAGTGATGTTTTTTCTGGAGCAGGCATTAACAACTATGGCCTGTTGGCCCAATTCTGCTCATCGCCTCTTTTTGTAAATAGAAATCGATTGGAACATAGCCATGCCCATTCATAATGTCCACAGCTGATTTTGCACAACTGCAGAGATGAACAGTTTCCCCTAAAGCCTAAACGTATTTTCTGTTTGGAATTTACAGAAAAAGTTTGCCAGTGCCTAGTCCAGCAAATACAACTTAAATGTCTCATACTTAAAAAAAAAAAAAAAAAAGATTTTATGCAGATAGGTGTTAGCAACGCTCCTTGGTGGGAAGAATTCAGAAACATCCAGGTCATTTACTAGAATCGTCAGTACATCGTCAACTGCCCCAGGTTCCAAGGCAGTCTGGCTCTGACCTTGTGCAATGGGTACCCAGGAAGTCTGGCTCTGACCCCGGTTCTGAGGGATGTTTGGCTCTGACCTTGTACAGTGGGTTCACCGCCCACATCTAATATGATTGTAACAAAAGGATAGTGCTAATGGCTAGCGAAAGTTAACGCTTTTAGCTATTTCTATGTCCATGGGTTAAGAGTATCCCATGCTGAACTGAATCTCTTGGACTAGCAACTGTGGCCTGAATTTGGATTTTTAGAGCAGTTATGCTTAAAATGCTTCGCAGGGCCAAGTTTCTACAGCAGCCACGGACAGCAAACTGTCTTTGGGATCAGCTGGACAAACCTGGACAGGTGCTTCCCAGCCCACACAAATGCTACTTTGCAAAAGGACACGCACCAAGAGCTGGGCTGCGTTTGGCCAGGCGCTTGGCTGTTTTGTGCATTGGGGCCTCCCACCAAAAACTTCCCTGGTGCCCAGGTCTTAGTTCTCAAAAGCAGCCGGCGGGGGGAACACACTGTGACCATCGTCTCGCCCCCTGCCTGTTTTATCTTCCTCCCAGCAAATCTCTCTCTTTGAAGCAGATTCCATTTCTTCCCTTACTTTCTGGCTGCCTGTTGCTATCATTTCCCCCATGGTGCACCATCTGTGAATGCTGTCTTAGGTATTCCAAGAATTCACTCAATGTCTTCGTGAAGTAACCCTCCTTGTCTTTTTCTGTGTTTTGTTGGGGTGCCTATTTTTAATGGACAGCCTGTTGGTACCATGTTGCCTGCCTACTCTTTGGTAAGTTTTGTTTCCTTCTTTCAGAAGTTCCTTCTTCAGGTCCTCCCAGGCTGTTGAAGGCAAAGTCTTCATTATGTGTAGTCTTAGCTCATGCCCCTTACTGATTCTGCGTCTCCCCCAGAACAGCCAGAGTGGTGAGCAGAAAACCAGCCCCTTACCGTGATCGAAGTTAACTTTGTACACCCTGTTGAATGCAGTTTGTTAATATGGGTGTAAGTTTTTTGTCTTATGCTTATGAATTACTGTTATTTACCTTTTTTTCTGATCCTTAGCTATTTCTTTTCCTTTTTATTTTTTTAAGATTTTATTTATTTGACAGACAGATCACAAGTAGGCAGAGGCAGGCAGAGAGAGAGGGAAGCAGGCTCCCCACTGGGCAGAGAGCCCGACTCGGGGCTCAATCCCAGGACCCTGGGATCATGACCTGAGCCGAAGGCAGAGGCCTTAACCCACTGAGCCACCCAGGCGCCCCTCCTTGGCTATTTCTTTTTCTTTTTCCTTAAAAGGTGAGACTCAGAGACTAAGTTGGAGAATATTCTCCCTTTTTCTGTTCTCTGGAAGGCTTTCCTTGGAAGGTTGGTAGAACTTATACCCACCTGGCCTGATGTGTTCAGTGTGGGAGAGGTTTAAACTACGGAGTTCATGTTTTGATGCTCATAGGACAGGTTGGTCTTTCTGTTTTTTTTTTATAAGTCAGTTTTGGTGGTTTGTATTGTCCTAGGAATTTGTCCTTTTCATCTGTTTTTCCAGTTTATTGGTGTAGAGATATTTATTATATTCTCTTACCTTTGAAATTTCTGCATGTCTATAGTGATATTTTTATTTTAATTCCCAATGTGCTTTATGTATGGTGTATTCAATCTTCCTTTAATAACTCTTGAAATTAAAAAAAAATCCTTTATGTTGTATTTTTGTTTTCTATTTTATTAAGTTCTTTTTTTTAAAAAAAGGATTTTATTTATTTATTTGACAGAGATCACGAGTAGGCAGAAAGGCAGGCAGAGAGAGGAGGAAGCAGGCTCCCCGCTGAGCAGAGAGCCCGATGCGGGGCTCGATCCCAGGACCCTGAGACATGACCTGAGCTGAAGGCAGAGGCTTTAACCCACTGAGCCACCCAGGCGCCCCTATTTCATTAATTTCTATTATCCTTGTCTCCTTCCCTTTATTTTCTTCAGGTCTCTTTTCTGTTCTTTTTCAGTCTTTTAAATTCTGATGCTTGGTTTGTTAATTTTCAGTTTTACTTGTTTATTTCCTACCAGCATTTATGGTAAAAATGATCTCATCCTGCTGCTCATTTAACCAGTTCTGACTGGTTTGTGCTTTACCAGACTTTTGTTTGTTTGTTTTATTTTGTTTTATCCCCACCATTTACTATGAATTGTGATCTCTATGGATCTGTTCCCATGAATTTTCTTTCCATGATCCATTGTCCTCAGGTAAAAGACCTTTCTGGATATTTAAATTTGCCTGAGAGACAGCATCTTTGTTCTGATTTTGAACAGTGCCCATCTGGAATACGCTTTAATCTTCTAAGTGTTGTTAGGTAGAGACAACCTATGTAATCCCTGAAGGTAATTTTGGACATGAAGCAGCCAGAAAGAAGAAGAAAGGGCACCAGGAGGTGTTGGTTCTTGGCTTAGTTCTGACCCCAGCTACCTTGGTGGCATGGCTGGTCTGAGTTTGTTCTGGGTTCACCAGACTCTCTGTGAGCTGATGAGACCCAGTTGGGCAATGTTACTGACAGAAGAGAGCCAAGCCCTTTATTCTCTGTGTGTTTTGTGTTGTTTGTTCTTGAACCTTTCTTGACACTGTCAGCTGCCATGTCTGTATAATGGGTAGAATGACTGAGATCATTGCTGAGGTTCTTCCCAACCATTCCATGCCATGTGATATGAATTCCTTGGACTTGAGGTTCTGATTATGAGTGGAGAGTCCATTGGCATGCAGCCAGCTCATTATCTCTGCCCCTGTTCATAATCACATAATATTCTTATTACAGTTAATTAGTATCCTTCTTAAAAAGGCAATTCTTTGGTTTTGGGAATTGATTTTAAAGGTCTTTTTTTTTTTTGAGAGAGAGAGAGAGAGAAAGCAGGGGCTGGGGGTGGGGTAGAGGGAGAGGGAGAAGCAGACTCCCCGTTGAGCAGGAGATCAATGGATCCCCCATTGATTGGTGGATCAGTTCCAGGACCCTGGGATCATGACCTGAGCGGAAGGCAGATGCTTAATCCATTGAGCCACCCAAGTGCTCCAGGAATTGATTTTAGAGGACAGATTTTATTTGACCAACCTGATGGTATGATTAGCCATTAGAAAGGGCTGGTGGAGTGCTTTTGTTTCTTTTGCCTCTTCCCCTTCCCCAGCCTTTTATTTTGAAATAATTTTAGATTTACAGAACAGCTGCAAAATAGTTCAGAGTTCCTTTTATACCCTTCACCTCCCTCCCTCCACTGGTAACATAGGACAGGATCATGGTATGAGGATCAAACCTAAGAAATTAACATTGGTTAATTTTTCAGCAATGTCCTTTTTCTCTTATAAGGTTTGATCCAGGATACCACCTTGCACATATTTCAGATCTTTTTAGTTCCCTTGCCTGATCTGTGACCATTTCTTTGTTCTCCTTGTCCTTCATGACCTGGATACTTTTGAAGAGTACTGGTCAGGAGATTTGTGGACTGTCCCTTAATTTAGGTCTGTCTGATATTTTCTCATGATTAGACTGGGATATGGGTTTGGGGGAAAGGGAAGTAAGTGTCCTGTTCCTCACATGCTTCCATCACACGTGAAAGTACATGATCCCAGCACTACTATTAGCCATGCTCACCCTGATCACTCACGGGGGTGTCTGACAGGCTTCTCCACCCTAAAGTTACTGTTTTCCCTCTTTTACTCTTGATTGTATTTTTTTCATATAGTTTCAATATAATAATTTTATTTTTATTATTTATTTAAAGATGTTATTTATTTGAGAGAGAGAGAGAGAGAGAGAACATGTGAGTAGACAGGGGCAAAAGGGGAGAGAGAGGGAGAAAGAACATGAAGTAGAACATGAGTGGGGGGCTGGACGTGGGGCTCAATCTCATGACTGAAAGATCTCATATGACCTGAGCTGAAACCAAAAGTTGGATGCCTAACCCATTGAGTCACCCAGGCACCCCAATACAATAATTTTAATACAATTCATTGAATCTTTTAAAGAGTTTATTTATTTATTTATTTGACAGACAGAGATCACAAGTAGGCAGAGAGGCAGGCAGAGAGATAGAGAGAGAGAGAGAGAAGCAGGCTCCCTGCTGAGCAGAGAGCCCGATTCGGGGCTCGATCCCAGGACCCTAAGTTCATGACCTGAGCTGAAGGCAGAGGCTTAACCCACTGAGCCACCCAGGTGCCCCCACTGAATCTTTTAAAAATCGATTTTGTTGAGGTATAATTTTACACTGCATAAAATTTGCCAAGGGTAAGTGATTTCTGAAAAATTTAGAGTTGTGTAACCATCACCACTGTATAGATTTTGGATATTTTCATCACCCGAAAAAGTTGCCTGTTGGCTATCAATCTGTTTCCACCCCAGCTCTAGGCAACCCCAGTCTGCTCTCTGTCCCTATCAATTTGCTTTTCTGGGACAGCTCATCTAAATGGAATGATACAATATGTGGCCTTTTGTGCCTGGATTGTTTTTCTTAATGTTTTTTGAGGTTCATCCAAATTGTAGCAAATATTAGTTTCCTAGGAATAGAATTGGTGGATCATCGGATAAACACATGTTTAACTTTAAGAAACTGTCAAATTATTTGACAAAGTAGCTTTACCATTACAAATTCCCATCAGCACTATGTGAGGGTTTCAATTTCTCCATATCTTGTCAACACTTATGACTGCTGGTTGCCTTGACTATAGCCATTTTTTTAGTAGGTCAAAAGTAGCTTTGCACTGTGGTTTTGATTTTCATTTTCCTAATGATGTTGAGTATCTTTTCATTGATTAACAATTTGTATGTCTTCTTTTTTTTAAAGATTTTATTTATTTATCTGACAGACAGAGATCACAGGTAGGCAGAGAGGTAGGCTGAGAGAGAGGGGGAAGCATGTTCTCCACTGAGCAGAGAGCCCGATGTGGGGCTCGATCCCAGGACCCTGAGATCATGACCCAAGCCGAAGGCAGAGGCTTTAACCCACTGAGCCACCCAGGCGCCCCTGTATTTTTTCTTTGAAGAAGTTTCTATTTACATCATTTGTCCATTTTTAATTGGTTGCTTGTTTTCTTTTTATTGTATTATAAGAGTTCTTCATATAGTCTGGATATGTCCTTTATCAGAAATGTGATTCATAAACATTTTCTTATAGTCTAACTTCGAAGTACAGAAGTTAACTTTAATGAAGTCAGATTTGTCAATTGATTATGCTTCTGGTATTGAATTTAAGAACTCTCTGACTAACCCAAGGTTGTGAAGATTTTCCTCTATGTTTTCTCCCAAAAGCTTTGTAGTTTTAGCTTGTATTTATGCCTAGATCCATCTTTGAATTAAGTTTTTATATATGACGTGAGGTGAGGGTTCAACTTAATTTTTAAAAACACCTGGTACATTCAAAAATTAGTAGGCTTTGTTTTTTGGAGCAGTTTTAGGTTATAGAAAAATTGAGGACAAAGTACAGAGAGTTCCCCAACATCCCCCCACCCTCCTCCGTGCATACACACTTTCCTCTATTATTAATGCATTACAGTAGTGTGACACATTTGTTACTATTTGTAAACCAAAATTGATACACCTATTAATCAGTTGTGACTGCCATAACAAAATACCACAGACTGGGTGGCTCAAACAACAGAAAGTAATTTTCTCACAGTTCCTGAGGCTGGAAGTCCAAGATCAAGGTGTTGGCAGGTTTGGTTTCTTCCGAGGTCTCTCTCCTTAACTTGTAGATGGCCGCTTCTCACTGTGTCCTGATACGGTCTTTCTTCTGTGTGTGCACATCTCTCTGTGTGTCCAAATTTCCTTTTCTCATAAAGACACCCATCAGATTGGATGAGAGCTTATTCAAAAGACTTCTCTTTAACTCCATCACCACTTAAAGTGCCTGTCTCCAAATATAGTCGCATTCCAAGGTACTGGCAGTTGGGCTTCAATGTAAGACTTTGGGGAGACACAATTCATTCCAGAAGGATATATTATTATTAACTAAAGCCCATAGTTTACATCAGGGTCTATTCTTTGTGTTGTATATTCTACGGGTTTTAACAAATGTATAATGACATGTAGCTACCCTTGTAGCATCATACAGAATAGCTTCACTGCCCTAAAAATTCCTGTGCCCCACCCATTTGTCCCTCCCTCCCCATGACCCCTTGACAACAACTGATCTTTTCGCTGCCTTCCTAGTTTTGCCTTTTCCAGAATGTTTTATCATTGGTGTAATTGTAGACTTTTCAGATTGACTTTTTTTCACTAAGCAATATGCCTTAACATTTCTCTATGTCTTTGTGGCTTGATAGCTTTTTTCTTTTTGGCACTAAATATTCTGTTATCTGGGTGTACTGTAGTTTATTCATCCTTTCAGGTGTGGAAGGGTATCTTGGTTGCTTCTAGGTTGTAACAATTATGAATCCAGGTGCCATGAACATTTGTGTGGACATAAGTTCTCAACTCCTTTTGATAAATATCAAGGAGCACAATTGATGAATCATATGGTACGAGTATGTTTACTTTTGTAAAAACCACCAAGCTGTCATCCAGAGTTGCTGTACCATTTTGCATTCCCCCAACAAGGAATGAGAGGAATGAGAGTTGCTATACCATTTTGCAGTCCCCCCAACAAGGAATGTTGCTCCACATCCTCACCAGCATTTGGTGTCGACAGTGTTCTGGAATTTGGCCACTGTTTTAGGTGGGCAGTGATATCTTCTTGGTTAAATTGGCATTTCCCTGATGACATATGATGTGGAGCATCTTTTGATATGCTCATCTGTTGTATGTATAGCTTCTTGGATGAGGTTTCTATTAAACTCTTTGGTCCACTTTTTTTTTTTAAAGGATTTTTATTTATTTATTTGACAGAGAGAGAGATCACAAGTAGGCAGAGAAGCAGGCAGAGAGAGAGGGGGAAGAAGGCTCCCCGCTGAGCAGAGAGCCCGATGCGGGGCTCGATTCTAGGGCCCTGGGATCATGACCCAAGCTGAAGGCAGAGGCTTACTTAACCCACTGAGCCACCCAGATGCCCCTTTTGGTCCACTTTTTAATCAAATTGTTTGTTTTCTTATCAGTGAGTTTTAAAAGTTCTTTGCATATTTCAGATAACAGTCCTTTATCAGACAAACGTGTCTTTTTCAACTGTTTTTTCCCAGTTCATGCCTCGCCTTTTCATTCTTTTGACATGGTCTTTCACAGAGCAGCAAATTTTAATGTTAATGAAATTCAGCTTGTCATTTTTTCCCTCCATGGGTCATGCCTTTGGTATTGTATGTAAAAAATTTATTGCTAAATAAGGTCATCTAGATATTCTCTCATGCTATTTTCTAGGAGTTTTGTAGTTTTGCATTTTACATTATGCCTGCGACTCATTTTAAGGTAAAGTTTTTTAAGGGTTGAAGGTCTAGATTATTATTATTATTATTATTTTTCATGTGGATATCCAGTTGTCCAGTTTTACTTATGGGGACGGTCCTTTCTCCACTGACTTGACTTTGCTCCTTTGTCAAAGATCATTTGACTGTATCGGTGCGGGTCTAATTCTGGGCTTTCTGTTCTGTTCCAGCTTCTTCTTTCCTTAAAATTTTTTTTTTTTAAATTTTATTTTTTAAATTTTACCCCTGTACCCCCCAGGGGTACAGGTCTGCGAATCGCCAGGTTTACACACTTCACAGCACTCACCATAGCACATACCCTCCCCAATATCCATAACCCCACCCCCCCTCTCCCAACCCCCCTCCCCCCATCAACCCTCAGTTTGTTTTGTGAGATTAAGAGTCACTTATGGTTTGTCTCCCTCCCAATCCCATCTTGTTTCATTTACTCTTCTCCTACCCCCTTAACCCCCCATGTTGCATCTCCTCTCCCTCATATCAGGGAGATCATATGATAGTTGTCTTTCTCCGATTGACTTATTTCGCTAAGCATGATACCCTCTAGTTCCATCCACGTCGTCGCAAATGGCAAGATTTCATTTCTTTTGATGGCTGCATAGTATTCCATTGTGTATATATACCACATCTTCTTTATTCATTCGTCTGTTGATGGACACCTAAGTTCTTTCCATAGTTTGGCTATTGTAGACATTGCTGCTATAAACATTCGGGTGCATGTGCCCCTTCGGATCACTACGTTTGTATCTTTAGGGTAAATACCCAGCAGTGCAATTGCTGGGTCATAGGGTAGTTCTATTTTCAACATTTTGAGGAACCTCCATGCTGTTTTCCAGAGTGGTTGCACCAGCTTGCATTCCCACCAACAGTGTAGGAGGGTTCCCCTTTCTCCGCATCCTCGCCAGCATCTGTCATTTCCTGACTTGTTCATTTTAGCCATTCTGACTGGTGTGAGGTGATATCTCACTGTGGTTTTGATTTGTATTTCCCTGATGCCGAGTGATATGGAGCACTTTTTCATGTGTCTGTTGGCCATCTGGATGTCCTTAAAATTTAAAAAAAATTTTTTTCAATATCTAGTCATCCTACCACCATTTATTGAAAAGATTGTCTTTTCCTCATTTGAAAAGGGCACTGTTTTGAAGTTCAAAGTATAAGTTTATTTCTGGACTCATTTCTGTTTCACTGATACGCATGCCTATCCTTGCACCAGTATCCCACTGACTTGCCTGACTTGATTTTATAAGAAACCTTGAAATTGGGTAGTGTAAAACTTCCAGTTGTACTCTTCTTTTTCAGAACTGGGTTGCTTCTTATAAAGACTTTGCATTTTATATCAATTTTAGTATCCGCTTCTCATTGTCTACAAAAATGCCTGCTGGTGGGGTGCCTGGATGGCTCAGTTGGTTAAGTGTCTGACTCTTGATTTCAGCTCAGGTCATGATCTCAGGGTGTTGAGATCAAGCCCCATATTGGGCTCTGTGCTGGGCATGGAGCCTGCTTAAGTTTCTCCCCCCCTGCCACCTCCACCTGCCCCCATTCTGTCCTCTCTCTCACGCTCTCTTTTAAAAAAAAGAAAGTGCCTGCTAGGATTTGGTAGGGCTGGCATTGAAATTACAGAGCAGTTTGAGAAGAATTGCCATCTCAACAGTATTGAGCCATCCAATCCATGAACATGGAATGTCTCCATTTATTTAGATTTTCTTTAATTTCCGTCAACATTGTTTTGTAGTTTTTCAGTATTCACAGCTTGTGTTTCTTTTGTTAACTGTATTCCTAAATACTGACTCTTTTTAAAGATTATTGTGAATGGAATTATATTTTTATTTAATTTTAAACCTTTTCAGCTTTGGAAGTCTTTATCATTTGGGGAATATTGTTGTCATCATCTATAAAAGTTGGTAGTGGGGCGCCTGGGTGGCTCAGTGGGTTAAGCCGCTGCCTTCGGCTCAGGTCATGATCTCGGAGTCCTGGGATCGAGTCCCGCATCGGGCTCTCTGCTCAGCAGGGAGCCTGCTTCCTCCTGTCTCTCTGCCTGCCTCTCTGCCTACTTGTGTTCTCTCTCTCTCTGTCAAATAAATAAATAAAATCTTAAAAAAAAAAAAAGTTGGTAGTTATAAAATTCCAGCCCAAGTTTGTACTATCATTTCAAGAACACTGAAGGTGAAATTCAAATACTCTGTTGTTACCATCTTAAGTGAATTAGGTGGTATTGATCGCTGGCCACAGATTATTTATTCATTCATTCATTTTTCCACAAAACCAACCATTTAGTTCCCCATTCTTTTGATTGACAGTTTCCATGGGGTTTTAACCCGTTCAGTAGGTGGCTCTGCTATTTGGGGGTGGCTTGATGTCTGCTGAGACCACAGGGGTGCCCAGGTCATGTTTCTTTCATGGTGACAGGCTAGTCCAGGTTTGTTTTGGGGCGAGTGGCAGAGATATGAGAGGGAACAGATGGGCACTGGACCCTATGAGGCCAGACCCCATCTCTTGATGGCAGGTGCTTCAGAACCACATGTGAAGGGATGTGGATACAGGAAGGAAGATAACTGTGGCCATTTTTGCAGTTAACTACAGCAGCGTATGTCTCTGCAACTCAGTCTGGCCAATTAGAACTGGAATCAGTTTTTTTGTTTGGGAAATTACCCACCTTCTGAATCTTGGCAGGGATGAATGCCTCTTTTTCCAATAGGAACTGAATATGCTACATACTTCTTTTCCTGGACTCTAGTGCATTTAGGGCACAGGCACCTGTGCAGTTTGGAAGTGAGAAAGATGCTGTAGTAGGCTCCATGTAGCATTGATTTTCTGGTTAGTGTGATGACAGAGGTGACTGGTTGTGACTCTAAGTTCCCACTGCAGAAACAGCAACTGTGCTGGTAACTGGGGCTGGTTGCAGTGAAGTGAAGTTCAGTTCAGGGTGGAAAAGTGGGAAGGGTGTCAGCTGTTGCTTCTCCTGCTCTGCTATAGCAAGGTCATTGATGTTGTAGGAGCTTAGTCTATTCAGGGTAAAGGTACTTCACCTTAATAAGATGCGATAACTGCTTGCTAGAGTTACCAAAACAAGTCCATGCCCTAGAGATGTGTTGGGTGGGTCTCCTAGCCTGGATTCCCTGGGTTCATGGGGAACTTTGATGTCACCCAGATGCTCATCATTGGCTTCGAGTGTCTCCGTGACCTGCATGCGGAGAGGGCAGCATCTGAGGGTCTTGGGCGCATGAATGGTGCATTCATCTGGGTTTGTTTTTCATTTCAGTATAATAGTCTGGTGGCTGTACTCCCAGTGATCAATCACATATGGGCTGATCTGCCAGCTGGAGCACTGGTGGTTTGGGAGGAACTGCTGTTTTGTCGTAGGTTGTTTAGTTAGTGATGTGAGCCCTTCTTCCAGGTGGTACCAATGACCTGGCTGTGCAAACATTCCTTAGGGTCCTGGTGGCTTGGTGCAAGTCTGCAGCCAGTGCATATCACTTCCTTTCCCTACAGGCAGCCTGTGTGGTGATGGTATGGGTGCATGCTACCTGCTACCTGTCTTCGACACCGTGTTTGTCAGGAGGAAGTACCGTCGCCAAGGCCTGGGCATGGCCATGCTGCAGGACTTCTGTGAGACGTTCCGAGAGGATGAAGCCCTGGGCGTCAGTTGGCCGATTTCTCCTGCTATGTACCAAGGTAAACCCACTTTGTATCAGGAGGAAGTGTTGAGGTAATGGTGATGGATAATGCATGTGCGTTGCAGGTGATTGTGGGGGAGGGAGGTTCCTTGGCACTTTCGGTGTCTGGGTTTTTCTCTTCTTCCTTAGAACTCTCCCATTGCTTCTGCACAGATGAGGCTTTATGCTGCATTACAGGGGGCGAGCCCTTCCCAGCCTGAGAAATAACTGGATTTAGAGATAATAAAAAAGAAGTTGCATGACTTCAGAGAGAGGCAGAATCCAGAGAAGTGCACCTGTGCTGCTAACTGCTGCTGGCGCTCAGAGAGCCTTTGCTCCTTCACTTGAAGCTTAGAGCCCATGACTTTGTCCTTTCCACTAGAAGCTGCAAGGGATCCTCAGGAGCTTCAGCGAGGAGGGCAGCTGGAGTACAAAAAGCAAGCTCTGACAGCATGAGCCCCCACGTGCCTCTGTAGCTCCTATTGCAGAAGACAGTCCCCTCTTCCATTCTTTACCTACTGAGTCCCTCTGTTGGTAAGGGTTCTCCAGAGAAAGAGAACCAGTAGGATGTAGATATATAGAGAGAAGAGATTTATTATGAGGAATTGACTCACATGGTGTAGAGACTGAGACTCCCAAGATCTGTAGCTCTTAGCAAATTGGAGACTCAGGAGAGCCAATGGTGTCCTAAGGGTCCAAATGTCCACAGGTGCCAGACCCAAGAAAAGCAAAGAACAAGATTTTGGTTCAAATCCAAAGGCAATAGAAGATCGATGTCCTTGGGGTGCCTGGGTGGCTCAGTTGGTTAAGCCACTGCTTTCAGCTCGGGTCATGGTCCCGGAGTCCCAGGATCAAGTCCTGCATTGGGCTCCTAGCTCCATGGGGAGTTTGCTTCTCCCTCTGAACTTTTCCCCTCTCATGTTCTCTCTCTCTCAAATAAATAAATAAATAAATAAAATCTACATTAAAAAAATTGATGTCTCAGCTCAACAGACAGAGGAATTCCCTCTTACTTGTGGGATGTCAGCCTTTTTGTTCCATACTCAGGGCTTCAACTGATTGGGTGAGGCCCACCCACATGGGATAGCAATCTGCTTTACACAGTCTACTGATTCAAATGCTGATCTCATCCAAAACACCTTCACAGACACACCCAGAATAATGTTAGACCAAATATCTGGGCACCCTTGGCTCAGTCAAGTTGAGACTTAAATGAACTGTTTCAGTTCCTTTCCACATTCTGGACGAGAAATCTTTATATATATTTGTCAGAGGAAATGAAAAAAGCTCTGATGCTAAACATCACATTCCAAGTCAGTAAGGACAGCAGATTCTGATGGGTATTTCTCAGGGTCCCTTTGCACCCCACCCACCCCACATTGGGTTCTGTTTCACCTATTGTCAAAACCACAGGTGATTTTGAGCCCTTAGTATTAAGTTTCCAGTGCTGCTATCATATGGGGACAACAAATAAGAGAAAAGGCAGGAAAGATAAGGGCATTTCTGTTACTCTGAAGTCCTAAGAAAAGCAGGTGAAACGTATTTCAAGTAGGTTTAGTCATTTCTTTGTATTTCCAAAGTCGTTGTCTATAATTAAACTCTGAAGATCCTTAAATTTCTGCAAAGAGCATTCCAGGCTTTCTGGACCGTGTTGCTCACTTTGAGGTGCTGGAAAGTTTCAGAATCTAGGCAACTGGTTCTCTGTCCACATACCTGTCCTTTTGGTCCCTCTCCTTATTTATTTATTTATTTATTAAGATTTTATTTATTTGAGAGAGCACAAGCAGGAGGAGTGGCAGGCAGAGGGAGAGGGAGAATTGGACTCTGCCGAGCAGGGAGTCAGACGTGGGACTTGATCTCAGGACCCCGAGATCATGACCTGAGCTGAAGGTGTCTGCTTAACTGATAGAGCCACCCAGGGGCTCCTCCCCCGGCCCTAATTTTGCTATGCCTCTGAGATTTTGTTGGAGTGCACTGGCCTCCCAGGGCAGCCACCTCAGGTTTCCCAGGGTAATAGAAGCTTCCAGGGGGGAGGCTGCCCCAGGGACAGTGCTGCTAAGACCCTTGCAGCATTCTGCGGATCTCTGTTCTCCCTTTTCTGTCTCTGCCTTCAGAGAAAGAAGATATGAAGGCTCTTATTCTGAAGCATGCTACTTGTCTTAGGAGTTTCAGCTGCCTAACCAAGGATGCTGGGGCCTCAGTCTTTTACAGCACCCCTGGCTGTATCTGGGCATGTAGGTAAACCAGGTAGAATGTGAAGAAAGAAGCTGCTGGACGCTCAAGGCTGGGTCCAGGTGCACTGACCACATCCTTCACTGACTGGCCTTTATTGAGTACAGTCCTGCCCTTTGAATGGACAAGAGGGACTCCTGTCCACAGCCCTATGCTTTAGAGCCCCTTGGCAGCTCTGTCTCTCTCCATGGTGTGAGGAATCTGTGGGCCCAAGAGAATATTCCTACCTGGGTCCAGATCACTCCTTCTAAGCCAGCTCAAGGTACTAGGACCCTAGGATTCCTACCAGTGGTGCTCAGGGCCCAAGTAGACTCCATCCCTGGATCTGTGCATCTCAGGGTGGACCATGCCCCAGTTTGCATATCTTTAGATCCAAGGGGCAGCCATTGGTGGGATGTGGATGGAGTGTGGGCGTGGTGTCCACATTTGTATGCACAGGCCCCTTGTGGTGTATGTGTGTGGGGCAGGGGTAGGAGGAGAAGCAAGTGGGCTGTCTGCTGGGGGCCAGCTCTCTTGGTGTTGCCACATTCTGGTGCAGAACTCCAAGGAGTCCAAGAAATTCTAAATTTGAAACTGGCTTTCCCTGTTGTTATGAAGTTATATTTGTCAAGAGAGGAGAGCAGAACATTCTATCTAGCACTCTGCTAGCTCGGCTTACACTTTCTGAATACTTAGTGTCAGGTTCTGGAGGTTTCCATCTGTGCTGTTGCCCTGGGCAGGGAAATATTAGGAGAGGGCTCGATGGTGTCCCCGTGGGCACCTGAAGGACCAGGAGCAGCTTCCCAGTTGGCAGGATTGGGGCACTGCCCCGTGGAAAGTGCTCACCCTGTGAACGTGGACATAGAAGCCTTGAGGTGACTCTGGAATCAAGGCATTCGTGGAGGATGCACTGGAAGGTTCTGTGGGAGAGGAGAGCTGGGGAGGTTCAGGCGGAGGAAGGACAGTGCCTAAGGAGAGGACAGTGTGGGGTGATGTTACGGGCTCAACTGGGTACCCCCAAGTCTTATGTTGAAGCTTTAGCTCCCCATGTGACTGTATTAGGAGGAGGGGCCATTGAAGAAGTGATTAAGTGAGGTCATGTGCGTGAGGCCCTGATTCAGTAGAGTGGTAGGAAGAGGTTCTTATTTATGAGAGGGGCCTGGGCCACAGATACAGAGGGAAGACCTCGTGAAGACACAGCGACACGGAGGCCCACTGCAAGCGTCTTCCCACCTCTGGATGTGGGACTTCCCTCCCCGACTAGGAGACAGCCAGTCTGTTGTTGAAGTCCCCCACTCAGTGCGTGACCCTTAGTTATGGCGGCCCCAAGCTAAGATGGGGTGGGTGCAAGTGGGAGCACGAGGTGAGACGGTAAAACGGTAACTTATGCAAAGCGGGATCAGAGAACAGAGCCAGAGCAGGGTGGGTGGGGCCTCAACCGGAACCGGAAGTGTCTTCCCCTGAGGACAGAGGGGGCGGGCCTTCCTGGCTCACACGTGCGCATCCTCAGTCTGCAGGAAGTTCCTGTTGGCCCATCCGGAGGAGCGCGGACGCCTGTGGGAGGTGGAACCCCCAGGAGCCTGGGGCCAGCGAGGCAGCATCTGGCTGAAGGTTCGACTGCAGCAGTCAAGACCTCCAGACTGTGAGTCGCAGTGAGCGCTGTGCGCTTGGAAGCACAGGTTAATGCTACCCATGAAGTCAGGCCCGTCCAGGTTGCAAGAACAGAGGAGGGAGGGAGACCAGAGTGGTGGCTTCTTGCCCTTGGCCCACCTTCCTTTCCCGAATGAATGACAGCTTCTAAACCTTGTGCGAGATCTCCCCCGATTTAGCTAAATCAGAAGCTCCCTGGGACGGAGGGGATCCCCGTTTATAACTAGAAGGGATCTCAGAAACCTAGAAGACGGGTGTGCGCACCTGGTTCGACCAGCTGGAAAGCCACACGAGGGTTTGCTGTGAGGAGCCAGCCTTCCATGCCCCCTCCCCTTTCCCCTTGTGGGAGATGACACGCGTGTGTGAGTGGTAGTGTTGCATAGACAGCATTCTGCAAAGGAGTGCCTTGTCCTTCCTGTCCTTCTTACTGGCAGCATAGTAGGGTGCTGGGTGGCGATATTGTTTATCTGGTCAACCCCGTACAGACAGACACTGCCCTCCGTTTGGTGTGTTAGAGCTCCACGGTGTGTTGCCGGCGGGGTTTTAATGGAGGGTGTTTCCGAGCAATGAGAAGAGGCAAAGGGAGGCACATACTGGTGTCTGGTTCTCCGAGGTGCTTTTTAACAGTGCGTCTAACACCTCTCCCACGTCGAGCATGGATTGCACACTGCTGGTGGTTCTTAGCTCAGTGCTCAAGGTGAGGGTCCCTGGGGGCAGGGCTGGATCCACGCAGAGCACATTAGGCTACAGGTGCAACGTATGGGTGGGAGTTGCTGGAGGTTCTCACAGTTTTAAGTTCACTGGCCAAAGTGAAAGTACTGGCTTTTCTTCCCTCCTGGGAAAGAAAGCTCTTGTTAGTATCAAATGCCATATACCAGGCTGCAGGTAGCTCATTAGGGGGCAGTGGGTAACTGATTTACCCTAGGTGGTGACAGGGAAGAGCGCCTTAGAGTTTATTGATGATAACAGTGATAGGTTTTGCTTTTATGGTGCCTTTCAGCTAGAAGGCTTAATGGATCTTTACAGATACTAATGGGGTGACCAGGCACCTGGGAAGGAGGCCATGGCAGGACTGTGACTGTGATCCTAATGAGGCAGTTAAGTGACTTGCCCTGTGGCATCCACAGCTAGAAATGAAGGGGGAGCTGGCCCGGATCCCCATGCACTAAGCTGAACAGCCGAGCGGGTTTATCGAGGAGCTTCACAAATGAGCCTGCAGCTCCCACGTGGACGAGGCCTTTGTGTCTTGGACGTTCCTTGGCTGGGAATGAAAAAAAAGTTTGCATATCAGAATGTGGAAATAATGTGGAAATTGCACAGGCCAGAGGAGGCTAGGCAGGGGGAGGACGTTTTCTCATAATTGGGGAGATCGCTTTCCGCCGAAGAGAAGTCCTCTGGGAGTTATTTCCAGAGCTGAGAGTTGGTGTGGTCTGGTCACAGGAAACTGAGCTGGAAGTCAGATGCCAGACTTGTCACCTTAACTCACTGTGAGATTTGCCAACTCTCTCTTTAAAACAGCAAATGAGGGAACTTTCACAGAGAATGTTCCAGAAGTATGCTTTGAGTCCTTTGAAGGAAGAAGGGTCATCATTATAATTGGGATATAATTAGATTACTTAAAACTATAATTTTTATAAAATTCAAAATTACGATCTTTTCATTGGCTGTATAAATCATGGCTAGTTCCCAGTTTCACCCACAACTTCTGTCTCCCCCAGGGCCAGCAGTCAGGATTTTAATTCACTCAGGAGGGTTTTCAGCCAGCCAGCTTCATCTTATAACAATTTTGTCAGCACTGACATTTCAGGTTTTTTTCCGGGTTGGTGAGTGGGGGCTGCATATGCAATCACAGACTAGCCCAGATGCTCTGCAGTTTCTCAGTTTCTAGTCTGTCTGCCTTCATGGAACTCTGTGAGTGTTAGCCCATTAGGTTTTCCCACAGGTCACCAAACAATGCAGGTTCTGGAATCTTCTCTTGCCTTGGAAATCTCACGGAGCCATTTAATATAATTTTAGTTTTTAATCAGTGATTCTCAGAGTCGCTTTCTTAAATTGTTCTGTTTTTCAAGTTCTATCTTCCTTTATTTCTGGCTGTTATTTTGGTGGTTTCCTACAATTTCATGTGGTGTAGAGATGGAACTGTAAGCGAAAAGCCAGTGGAGCCAATTGCTTTTTACGTTCTCAGTAAGGCATGGACATTTTACATGGTTCCAAAGGGAAGTTAACTTGTGCTCCTTTCAAATGTTTCAAAATCTATTTTTGAAGCAACGACCTTTATGGACTAGGTCTTTTAAAGCTTGCATGGATCTTGCCTGTTGATAACATCTGTGGCTTTTAATGGCCCCGAAAATATTTACAGGGTTTTCAGAACTTTTGAGAGAAGGTGTTTGTGGGAAATGTTTTTCTTCCTACACTCAGTGACATATGAAGCCTTTGAAACTTGACCAATAGGATCATAATTCTATCTGGTATGACTTCTCAGCTTGCCCATGCCTTAAGTTTCTTTACTGGAGGAGATGAAATTGAATGCTCCAGCAGTTGAAAGTTGCTTTACAAAAATGTGGCTGGAGACAGGAAGTAATGGCCCACAGCTTTAAAAATAAATTTTTTCATTCTTTAGATTATAGTTTTGCCTTCTTTCCAGGTGCATTTTTTAATAGATTCAATTGCCATCCACAGGGGAAATAGTTTTCCTCTATTTATATTTAATTTTTATTGCTGGAGTGTACACAAAAGGATGTGAAATATTTGAGCTGGGAGGTGGAGTCATTTTTCTAAAAGTCTGAATCCTAGCAAACTGCAACTCTAACTTTATCTCAGCTTGTTCTGGTGAGTTGGACATTATATAGTGCAATTTTATGGTGGTGAACTATGGTGGGAAGTGCTGAGAGCAGAACCACCATACTAGATGGGTTTTTCCTAATGCTGCTCTTTGAAAGGTCATGTGGCTCCCTCTAGTGGCCATTTTCATCTCTTGTGTCCTGTGTGGTCACTCATGGATGGTACCTTACCTTGACCTACCTGTGTGGTTGCTTCTCAGATTCTCATCCTGACGCTTCCAAGTTAGAGCATTCATTTTTAAAGATTACCGGACCTTTATTGGTTAGGGATAAAATACAAGTTAACATTTTGTAGTTTCTAGCATGCTTTAGTCCCTACCACATAAAAATGTAGTTTCACACACCAGAAAGTGTAGAAAATAATGGATTGTCTACTTCATTGCCTCATTCATTCATTCATGTATTTTCTCATTCATTCAGTGGATTACTGTGATGGAGGACCTATCAATTACAGGCCACTGGTAGAGGTAATAAGGATACAGTGGTGAATAAGGCTGGCTGAGTCTCTGAACTCATTTATGAGCTTACATTTTTGCAAAGAGAAGTACGTGGGCATCCATTACTGCATTATATAGAAACTCCAAGACAGCACTAAAGTATGTGGGTATTTTTAAATACTTCTTACTCAGTTTTGCCAAACCAAAGTTGGCTAATTCATAAAGTCTGTAAATAAACTTTATAATTTATGTATATAGGTAACAACTAAATAATATATTCTTATTTGAAAAGTGTTTTTTTTTTAATTTAAAGATTTTATTTATTTATTTAATTGACAGAGTGAGAGAGACAGTGAGAGAGGGAGAAGCAGGTTTCCTGCCAAGCAGGATGTGGGGCTGGATCCCAGGACCCTGGGATCATGACCTGAACTGAAGGCAGACGCTTAATGACTGAGCCACCGAGGCGCCCCACCTTTTTTTTTTTTTTTTTTTTTTAAAGTCAGTTCCATGCCCGTCATGGAGTCCCATGTGAGGCTTGAACTCACGACCCTGAGATCAAGTCCTGAGCTGAGATCAAGAGTCAGATGCCTAACTGACTGATCCCCCCAGGTGCCCTGCAAAATGTGTTTCATTTGCATTTTCAGCTCAAATGGGGAACCGATTATTTTTTTTTTCTAAAGGATCTGAATGCCGTCTTAACACACACATACCTCCACATAGAGATTATGGGGTATAGGAAAGTACACAGTGGGATAAGAAAGTCATCCCTTTCTAAGTTGGGAATGATTTGGTAAGAGGGTTAGGGGAACTGAATTAAAAAGTGTGATTATGGGCTCTCTTGTGAGTAAAAATGCCAGTGAGCATGGAGAAGGACCAAGAGTAGCGCTGGAGACGGACTCCATTTAATGTCTGAATAATGGAAGAAAAGATCGTATTCTAGCTCAGAAGTGATTGAGTAGAACCGTCCATTCCCGTCTCCCCAAACCTGGCAGGTTTTCCTGTCCTCTGGAGGGCACTGTAGCAGGTATCATATTGTAAGTCAAGAGGATGAAATTGGGTCATGGTGATCGGTGCTTTTAGAGGGGTCCCCGGTGTATTATGAGTCTTTTGATTGTCCACTCCCTTGGAACCACCCCCATTTGCTCATCTTGCTCTCTTGCTTGGGGAGGGCAGCTCACCCAGGAGATGCCAAGGACCGTGTGAGCAGTCAAGGGCAGACTACTCCAGATGAGGGAGCCGGACAGTCCGAAGAAGGCAAGAAGGTATGGTCGTGAACGTATCATTCTAGGAACGGTTTTCCCAGCGATCATGTTGTGCTTTCTCAGAGGAGCTCTAAACCTGCAGGGCCCCTTCCTAATCACCTTGGCTTTGGGCTTCTCCATGGCAGTGGGTCGTTGATTCATACTCAGGGCTCTGTCCTGCGGTAGGAGGAGAGGCCTTTGTAATTAGACTTTTCATGGTCCTCTTCTCTAAGCTTGACAAGCTCTCATGAAGCCAGAACTGAGCAGAGCACAGGGGAATCAGCTGTAACCTTGCATTGGTAAGGAAATATTGAAAAATCTGAATTTCACATTCTGCCATGGACCGGCATCTTTTAAGCAGAACAAATGTGTGGACAAATGTCTTTCTTTCCTCCTCTGTCCCTCGAACCCCGATGCTAGAAAATGGAATATGGCATTAGATTATTGTAGAACTCAGAGTGGTGGGAGAAGAGAACTGGGAATAAGGACGGAGACTAAGTATTAATTCGTGGCCCATTATCTGTTGTTCACTGTTTTATAAGACTTTGAAGCAATGTGATTCCATTAAGTGTTTTCCTGAAGCCAAGACAGACCCTCGCCCATACAAGGCAATTCTGGTAACGTCCATTTTCTGCTACGGAAGGGTCTTTGCTCTTGAAGTCCGAAAAAGTTGTTAATAATTTTAAACTCCAGAACTTCCAGTTGTAACTTGTGAGCAATACTGCTTATTTTGGAAAGTAGATGGTACAGGGATAGAGGACTCAACATCAAAGGCATAAGCTATCCCAGTAAGTGCTGGATTGCTTTAGAAAAGCTGGCAGAGGAGGGCTCTCCTTTTCCTTGGTTTGCAATGGAGAAAGGGGCTCATTGACAGCCTTTCCAGACCACTGAAGTGAGAGTATTGTGCTTTACCTCTTTGTTGGTCCCCAACTTCGCTCGTAAGCCTTGAAGGCCATTAGAGGAAGTAGGAGGTGTTCGGTGTGATGTCACAGCCACGGCCAGGGGTCCAGGGAAGTCCACAGACTCAGGAGTAAGAGTGCCACCTTTTAAAGTAGTGCTTCCTTGCTTTGCTCTTTCTCTGATCTCCATGGATGGGCTCTTCAGTTCCTGCCAGGAAATACATTCCCACCAGTAAAAAGGTCCTCAGAGCATCTGATGAACAAAATACTGGGTCCCCGTGGCTGGCTGGGGCGCTGGAGCCCGGCTCATCTGGCCTGAATCTGCGCACACAGCGTGTGCAAGGGCCCAGCCAGGACACCCGACAGGCCCCTTATGGCAGCATCAGAAAGCTGTGTTGATTGTTTTCTGATTCAGGAGAGGACCCATGGAGAACGGGAGGAGAGAAAGAGCGATCAAGACTGCGGAGTGGAAGAAACAGCAGCGGGATGGCTTGGAGGAGCCTGTGGGGCCCAGCCGGAGGGGAAGGAGGCCAAGAGGACAGCGGTGGAGGCGGGGCTGGCCTGGGAGTCCCAGGAGAAGCACCTGCGGCCCAGCTCCTGACTCCTGGGGGCAAACCCGAGCCTCCTCGAGGAGGCTCTGTCTGGGCTCTGGGGGGCACAGGCATGAGCGCTGCCTCCGTCATTCTGTGCTCGCACACCCAGCAGCTGGCCTCTGCCCTTGCTGCGTTGTCCTTTGAGGAGAAAGGGACGGCACAGACCCTGCCCACCTCGGGCTTGTTTTGTGGGCTCAGGTGATAGAAAGCCTATAAAAGTGCTTTATTCCTCAAGCACAGAGATCTAATAAGCAGGTACAAGCAGCCGTTTTCCTGGGCTCAGATCTCAGAAGTGTGTTTGTTAAACCTAATACGGTTTCTGTTACCTGGGGTGAATTGGTAGAGACTGTACTAGAACCACGCGGATATGCCTCTTTCTTTCTTTCTTTTTTTTTTTTTTTAAATATTTATTTATTTGACAGAGAGACACAGCGAGAGAGGGAACACAAGCAGGGGGAGTGAGAGAGGGAGAAGCAGGCTTCCCACCAAGCCGGGAGCCCGATGCGGGGCTCGATCCCAGAACCCCGGGATCATGACCTGAGCCGAAGGCAGACGCTTAACGACTGAGCCACCCAGGTGCCCCGGATATGCCTCTTTCTTAAGCGCAGTGAAGCTCTGAGAAGGGCTGCGCCTGTTCTGGTCTGTGCTGCAGAAATCTGTCTCAGGTTTACCCCCTTCCCCCCCAACCAGCCCTACCCCAGACGTCACTGTGAGACCACAGACACCAGACGGGTTTCTAGGGAGACTCGTTTCTTTTCCAGAGAAGCTTCAGCTGGAGTGGAAGCTCCCCGAGGACGGTGGCGGGGACTGCCTGGTGCATACTGTTTCTTAGCGCCCCGCCCATGTCTGGCCTAGTATACAGCAGGCGCTCAAGGTGGCCTCCAGATGGGCATCAGGATCTTAGCCGTCACCTCATTCAGAGGGGAAGCCACTGGAGCAGATATTGTGCTGCTGGCCTTTAGACAGCATTCGGTGCCGTGAGGTCAAGGTCACTGTGCAACTAGTGGCCGTCCCTGCTGTGACATTGGCCTCAGCTGCCTGCGCCCCCTGCTCAAGGCATGCACTTGGGGATTCGAAGCTGAGCCTGTAAGGCCCTGGTGAGGACAGGCCAGGCATGCCTTCCACAGGGTCAGGCGCAGTGTGGGCTGCTTCCTGAGGCCTGGGGCTTGCTCTCCAGAAGTTGCTGTTCTCTGCAGTTGGCCGAGTCTCACTGATGCTCAGTAGGATTCTTAACCTTCTAACCAGCCTGGGTCAGCCCAGTCCCAGCCCCTACTTGCGGGTGAATGGAAGTTTGATCTCCTCACTGGGCACAACCCTCTGAGGCTTGATCACTGTCTGGAGCACCTGGGGCGCTGATGACTGTTGCCATCTCTCAGCGTGCCTGCCTTGCCTTGGGTATCCCGGCTACCTGGGCTTTCCGTCTCAGACACACCTGTGCTCTTGCTTCGGGGTCAGCACTCACACACTTGCTCTGCCCTGGGCGTGTGCCTTTCCCTCCCTCCCTCCTCCTGTCCTCCTGTCTTTGTTTCCATCCTCCTTCTCCTCTGTCTCTCCCTCCTTCCCCCACCCCACCTTTGCATGTGCGTGTGCACGCGCGCACACACACACACACACACACACACAGAGCTCGTCAGTCAGGCTGACATCTAGTCTCAGCTTAGATGTCCCTTCCTGACCACCTCCTCCTCCCCTTCCCATGTGACCTCAAAGAACTGGGCACTCAGCTCTGATTTCCATGAGCCACCCACAGGGTCAGCCCTGGGCCACCTCAGTTGCCCTTTGTGTCCTCAGTGCCAGTGTAGAGCCGGTCCTTAGTAACTGTGGGGAATGAATGGTAACAGATCACCCCAGGGGTCAGGGGTGACACCTTCCTTCTCTTCCTCTGTGGTTTGATCCTAGAGATGGATGGAGAACAGTTTCAGCTCTTTGGGGGTATAGTAAAGCCCATCCTGGAGCCTGGGGATGGAGAGGAGACCACCAGCACCCTGTGCTGACAAGGTACTGATGTTTCCCTGAGTGGTCACAGGGCACATTGGATGGAACCTGTTACTTATTCACTCCTCCATCTATCTGTCCACCCAGCCATCTGTCCATCCACCCATCTACCCAGCTGTCAGGCCATCCCTCCATCTATCTACGTGCTTGTCTCTCCATCCATCGTCCACATTTGTCCATTCACCTGCTCATCCATTCATCTGATGGACTCAGCTGTCCATCTCTCCACATCTGTCCATCCACCCCTCTGATCATCTGTTCGTTCTTCCATTCATTTGTCCATCTACCCACCTGTCTTTCCATCCATCCTGACATCTATCCATCCATCTGTCCATCCATCCATCCATCCATCCATCCACCTACATGTCTGTCCATCCATCTTCCCACATCGGCCCATTTATTTTTCCATCCATCCCTCTCTCCATCCATCCATCCTGATGTATAATAAATATTCAGCATGCTTGCTCAGGATTGATCTCTGTGCTGGGCATGGGGGTTATATAGATAAGTGAAAGGTGTTTACTGGACTCAAACTCTTCTCTCTGAAAGGTTCTCTTCTAGAGTGTTCTCCTGGAGTTGTTGTCTGTCTTTCACCCATTAGAAAGAGGGAAGAGTCCAGTGGAAAGAATTAGAGTTTAGAGCTCTATAGGGAGACCTCATGAAGTCCCCCAGTGCATGTGGGCCCCTTGTGAAGGAGGCACAGACCATAAAAGTGGACTCTGCAACCAAGGGGCACTCTACGGCAGACACGATCTTCAATGTGTGACTCGGTGTCTTCTGTGAACTTGGCCCTGTTCCGGGTGAATGGCTGGTGCTTTGTGTTTATATGGAAATGAACTGATGAAAATGTCTCAGGGGTTTGATGAAGTCACTATTCAATAAAAGCATCCTCCCAAAGGAGAAGAGCTGATGGCGTTGGTGTAGTTCATTTAAAGATGTAAAGACAAACCCTGCAGAGTTAGACGGAAACACTGGAGCTCCGAGTGTCACTCCAGCCAGTGACACAGTTGGGTTGGGTCTGGGGCCATGTGAAGCGTTCTTTTCCATGTAGCTTGTGTGGGGAATGCCCATAAAGCATGTGTATGCATGTGTTGTGTTGTTTTTGTTAAATCAGTAATTTACAAACCATAAAGTTAATTTCATTTGAAGTATACAATTCCATGGTTTTTAGTGTATTAACAGAGTTGTACAATCAACACCACAATCCGTACCTGCAAAAAAACCCCCTGTGCCTATTAGTAGTCTCTCCCTTTACACCCACCCTCAGCCCAAGGCAACCACAAACCTACTTTCTCTCTATATAGATTTGTCTGTTCTGGACATGTCCTACAAGTAGAATTATACTGTGTGTGGTCATTTCCATCTGGGTTCTTTCACTTGGCATAATGTTTTTTAGGATGTATTTATTTATTTATCTAATTTATTCATTCATTCATTTGAGAGAGACGCAGAGATAGAGCACAAATAGGGGGAGAGGCAGAAGGAGAGGGAGAAGCAGACTCCCTGCTGAGCTGGGAGCCAACCACGGGGCTTGATCCCAAGACCTGGAGATCATGACCTGAGCCAAAGGCAAGCTTTAACCATCTGAGCCACCCAGGTGCCCCTTTTAAGGATTTTCTTTTAAAAAACATTTTTTATTCATGAGAGGGAGAAAGTGGGGGAGGAGCAGAGGGACAGGTCAACTCTGTGCTGAGCATGGAGCTCGACATGGGGCTTGATCTTGGGACCTTGAGATGATGACCTGAGCCGAAACCAAGAGTTGGATGCTTAACCGACCGAGCCACCCCCGCATACCTGGTGTCATGTTTTTAAGGTTCATTCACATTGTAGCTTGTATCAGTTCTTTGTTCGTTTTTTTTTTTTTTTAAATTTAAATTCAATTAATTGACATACAGGCTATTATTAGTTTCTGTGGTGCAGTTTAGTGATTCATCAGTTGTGTGTAACTCCCAGTGCTCATTCCATCACGTGCCCTCCTTAACGCCCATCACAGTTACACCCCCCCCCCCCCACCTCCCCTCCAGCAACCCTGGGTTTGTTTCCAGTAGTTAAGAGTCTCTTATGGTGGGGCGCCTGGGTGGCTCAGTGGGTTAAGCCTCTGCCTTCAGCTCAGGTCATGATCCCAGGGTCCTGGGATTGAGCCCCGTGTTGGGCTCTCTGCTCGGCAGGGAGCCTGCTTCCTCCTCTCTCTCTGCCTGTCTCTCTACCTACTTGTGATCTTTGTCTGTCAAATAAATAAATAAAATCTTAAAAAAAAAAGTCTCTTATGGTTTGTTTCCGTCTCTGATTTCATCGTATTTTCCCCTCCCTCTTTTTATAGCTGAATAATACTCCATTGTAGGGGTATATACCGCATTTTGCTTACTTACCTTTTTTTTTTTAAAAGATTTTATTTATTTATTTGACAGAGAGAGATCACAAGTAGACGGAGAGGCAGGCAGAGAGAGAGAGAGAGGGAAGCAGGCTTCTTGCTGAGCAGAGAGCCCGATGTGGGACTCGATCCCAGGACCCTGAGATCATGACCTGAGCCGAAGGCAGCGGCCCAACCCACTGAGCCACCCAGGCGCCCCTGCTTACTTACCTTTTTATCAATTAATGGGCTTTCATTTTTTAAATGAACTTTTAAATTTAATTTAAATGGACTTTTTATTTCTTTTTCTTTTTCTTTAAATATTTTTATTTATTTATTTAACAGAGATCACAAGCAGTCAGAGAGGCAGGCAGAGAGAGAGAAGGGGAAGCAGGCTCCCCACCAAGCAGAGAGCCCAACGTGGGGCTTGACCCAAGGACCCCGGGATCATGACCCGAACTGAAGGCAGAGGCTTTAACTCACTGAGCCACCCAGTCGCCCTGAGAACTTTTTATTTTTAAAGAAGCTTTGTTTATGTATTTTAGAGAGAGAGTGTGTGAGTGAGCTTGGCGAGGGGCTGAGGCAGAAGGAAAGAGAATCGCCAGCAGACTCCCCGCCGAGCGCAGAGCCTGACATGGGGCTCCGTCTTACGACCCTGAGATCATGACCTGAGCCAAAATCAAGAGTCAGTTGCTTCACTGACTAACCCCCCCCCCCCCCCCCCCCGCCAGGTGCCTCCTACTAGTGGGCTTTTAGATTGATTTGGCATTACCAGCAATGCTGCTGTGAACGTTTGTGCACAAGTCTTTATGTGGACATGTTTAGTTCTCTTGGGTACATACCCGAGATGGAGTTTCTGGGGCATAGGGTGACTCTGCGTTTAACTTTTTGAGGAACTGCCAAATTCTCTTTTGAAGTGATGACACCGTTTTCCGTTCCCTCCAGCAGTTCACGAGGGTTCCACAGTCTCCCGACCCCAGCCAGTGCTTGATGCTCTTTGTCTTTTTGCCAAGGCGCCATCCCAGTGCTAGAGAGCTCGTTTCTCCTTGTGGTTTTCTCGTGCACTTCCCTGACGGTTGATGACGTCTGCTGGCTCTTTTCATTCTTCATTGGGTTGTTGTATTATTGAGTTGTAACAGTTCTTTGTATATTTCAGAACCAAGTCTCTCATCGCATGTATCGTTCGCAGATAATTTCTCCTATTCTGCGGGTTGTGTTTTCTCGTTCTTTTTTTTTTTTTTTTTTAAGATTTTATTTTTATTTATTTGACAGAGAGATTACAAGCAGGCAGAGAGGCAGGCAGAGAGAGAGGAGGAAGCAGGCTCCCCACTGAGCAGAGAGCCCGATGCGGGGCCCGATCCCAGGACTCTGAGATCATGACCTGAGCTGAAGGCAGCGGCTTAACCCACTGAGCCACCCAGGCGCCCCTGTTTTCTCGTTCTTGATGGCGACCTCTGAGGTGCACAGCAATTTGAATTCTGGACGCACGGTTTATCTACTTTTCTTTGGTGGCTTGTGCATTTGGTGTGGAATCAATAATGATTGTGTCTTACAAATGCCGTCCATCTAAAGGGCGTTATCAGGGAGAAAGTTGTTTGATGATACAATGATAACAGAAAAATCTACAAAGCAGTCAATACTTAGAGGAAAGCCATCTCTGGATCCCAGGCCCATGTCCTGTGAGAGGTGCAGTGCCTTGTGTGTCGCTGCACCCCAAACTTACCGTATGATCCAAAAATTTACTTCTGGGTACATAACCAAGAGAACCGAAGAACTGTGGCCACAAAAACTCAAGCACAGGTGTTTAAAGCAGCATAATTGATAACAGCCAAACTGAAATCAGACCCAAAGCCTGATAAGGGGATAAACAAAATGTACTATATCCGTACAACAGAATAGTATTTAGCTATAAAAATGAATGAAATACTGATATGCGCTACACCATGGAAAACCCTTAAACACATTATGCTAAGTGGGAAAAACCAGATACAAGGCGGGCAGAGGATGTTGGGAGTCCGTGGTCCTGCAAAAGCTTGCCTTATGGATTTGGGGTCTGGCAGTAGTGATGGACTTCACTGTTGCCTACTGGGGCCTCAGACAGATTTCCTTTCAGGGGCTGGGGTTTTAGGCATTCTTAGCATCAGATATTTTGTTCAGGAAGGCTTTCAGAACATGCCCTTTGGGATGAGGAAGAAAGAAATCCAACTGGTCAGCTACTTGCAGAAACCTTAGGGATGCAACAGATTATGAAACAACTTCTAAAACCCCCATTTTCTGCAAGAAACATTCTAAAAGTTAATTTTGATTTAGTTCTCTTTCTAGGGAGAGATGGTCAGCATTTGGAAGTTTTGATGTCAGGTATCTAGGTTTCCATGTTGAGAAGCCATGAAATTCCTTGGCCACCTTCATCTTCCCCCTCCACCTCCACCTTTTTACACAGGGCACAATATGTCACCGTGGAAATCGCAGCTGAAAAAAGAGCTGGAAATCGCAGCAATGCCCACGGAGGGTCTGCAAGTCCAGCACCCAACCAAGCATCCAGGCATTGGGACTTTCTGTCATTCGCAGCATCAGATGAGACCGTCTCAGAAAGCAGAATTTCCTGTAAGAAAAATCCTACAAATGGCCTAGCAACTGAAAGACTTCCCTGAATGTGTTCCTCAGGCTTTCTATAAGATCACCTCTCCAGCAGTGACCCTTGGCAGTGTGCAGATGAGCTCTAGAGCTTGCAGACTCTCGGGGCCATCATTGCCCCCGACTTGTGGCACCTGCTCACTGGTGGGCAGCTCATGGAGGTTGTGTGAGGTGTGCACTGAGCAGATGGCTCCTTTGGTCTTAGCGGACTCTGTTCAAACTTCATGGGATTAGAAGGCATGTCCTTGGGTGGAATGTGGTGCAGTCTTCCTGGCTCAGTGTGATTTGCAGGAGTAGGCTTGGATGGTTATTATTCCTTCTTGGTTCTACACTTGCTTGATTTGGGGAATGTTTGCTGGATTCTCGGGGTACCAACAGCAGGTAAAAGCATGTCATTGAATATATATGTATATATATATACACACACACATATACATATAAATGTGTATATTATATTTGTAAAGTAACTTTAGAAAATTTGTATAAATTAGGGCACCTGGGTGGCTCCATTGGTTAAGAGTCTTGCTTTTGGCTCAGGTCATGATCCCGGGGTCCTGGGATTCAGCCCCACATTGGGCTCCCTGCTCAGCGGGGACTCTTCTTCACCCTCCCCTCCTGCCCTTCCCCCTGCTTGTCCTCTATTTCTCTCTAAAATAAATAAGATCTTTTTTTAAAAAGAAAAAATTTGGGGGCTCGTGGGTAGCTCAGTTGTTAAGCATCTGCCTTTGGCTCAGGTCATGATCCCAGAGTCCTGGGATCGAGCCCCGCATCGGGCTCCCTGCTCTGTGGGAAGCCAGCTTCTCCCTCTCCCACTCCCCTTGCTTGTGTTCCCTCTCTCGCTGTGTCTCTCTCTGTTGAATAAATCAAATCTTTAAAAAAAATCTGTATAAATTAAATCCACACAAACTACACTAGGAAACGCTTTAAGGAACATACTTAAACGTAACCCTGTATGTGGAACTTGGGCTGTTTGCGGCCTCCCTCAGTGAGTATTCATTTCTGGGGCTGCCTGGGACAGGGGCCTTGGCAAGGAGGGGACATCACCTCTTGGCCTGGACCTGTCCTGCCTATACTGGCACCAGCTCATGTGTACAGTTGTCCTGTCAGTGTCTCTGGTCTCAGGGACCCAACCATGTGGCCACGAAGGGCCGCATTGGACCTGGACACCTGGAATCTGGCCCTGCAGTCCCACTGGCATCCGCTGGTGCTTCACCTGGTCCCCGCTGGTGGGTGATGCCAACACCTGCGATGGCCTCACGACCCGAGTCTTGCTCCTGGCAAGGAGGGAAGGGAAATCATTTGCTTTCCACTGGGGACATTGTGGCTTTGATGTGGGGTAGGCTCAGGTGTCCCCATGACACTTGCATAACCTGGGACTCAGGCTGCTCTTTGGGGCCTTTCCTTCTCTGGGAACTCCAGGCAGGGATGGGGCTTCGGAGCGAGCCAAGAGGTCAGGCCTTGAGGAGACCTGGGTGAAGACCTTGAAGTGCTGTTGACCAAGCCCTTGTTTTGTACTGGCCCAGTTCCTGCACAAGAAGCGCTCAAGGAGCCCCAGGGAGGGGGTACAGCTCTGAGGCTGGGGCGGGGCTCGCAGGACGGCCCAGTGGAGACCATGCCAGTGCTTGGGGCTGCTTCACATCTTGGTTCTCCCTACTGCCCTGACTAGTGAGACCATTCTTCTGCATTTACTGGAGAAATCACCGTGTGCCTAGAGCCGAGGTCCATCGTAGGGCCCGGGGAGTGCCCTGGGGAAGACTCAGCCCTGGATGGCAACATTAGAACTTGATTTTCCTCCTAATCTATGTCTGCAGCCCCCATTCCAGCTGGTGGCAGAACAAGGGTGATCTCAATCTCTGTTTGCAAAGAGCACGCCCCCTCTCCCTCTGAGCAGTTTTCAGAGAATACCTGCGGCGGCCACACGATGGCAGCCTTGCACAAACCAAAGCCTGCTTCGCCAAGGACTGCAGCCCCAAGGAGGTGTCCCAGGGCAGTGGACACCCGCCGGCTTTCCTGCAGAAACCAAAGAGGCCCGGCGTGGCTGTTGGCTGGGAGGCGTGTCTTTAGTTGTCATTGGGAACACTGAGCTTTATAAGTGAAAGAAACGGGAGTGCAGACTGCACATACCTGCCTCTGTGAATCTGTTTCGTTGATGTGCTTTAAAGGAAAAGATGTTTAGCTTTCACTGGGAGTCTAGGCGTTACAGACAGTTTCCAGATTTCCCCATTTCCTCATTAACCCTATGGGCTTTCCAATGCAAAAATAAAGATGCACCGCAGTGCACCCTGCCTCCCTTTGCTGCTGGGGAAAGTGGGAGCCCTTGCTTCCTCCCCAGACCCCCCACGGGTTGAGAGCTTTGAACATGCGGTCTCGAAAGGGAAGCGGGTGTGTTGCTGGTCAAGGGAACCCTGCCTTCTTGGTTTTCGTACACCCGTTCATGTGGCCCACATCCTTCCCATGCAGGGAAGTGGGGAGATCGTTCCCTTTGGTTCTCCCTCTCTCTCTCTTATTAAAGACTTTATTTATTTGCAAGAGAGACAGAGCATGAAGGCTGGGGAGGGGGAGAGGGAGAGGAAGAAGCAGACGTTCTGCTGAGCAGGGAGCCCGATGTGGGGCTTGATCCCAGGACCCCGGGATCATGATCTGAGCCGAAGGCAGATGCTTAATCCACTGAGCCACGCAGGCGCCCCAGTTCTCTTTTAAAAACAGCTTCATTGAGGTATAACTGACACACATGAAACTACACATATTTAGTGCGTACAGTTGGGTGCGTTTGTCCATATGCACACACCTGTGCAACCATCACCACATTATCAGGGTAGTGGTCTGGCCTGTCACCTCCAGGAGTTTCCTGTGCCCCTTATATTGGTGTAAAAACACCTGACCTGAGATCCACCCCTTTCACCAGTTTCAGGCATATGATACCTGGTGTGGCTGGCTGGAAGCGCTCTGCTGTACGTTAGATCTCTAGAACTCACTCACAGACTGTCACCGGCCCCCTCCCCGAGCCCCTGGTAAACAGCATTCAGTTCTTTGCTTCTAGGGGTCTGATTATTTTAGGTGCCGCACATACATGGAATCCTGCGGTATTTATCCATGTCCAGCTTCTTTTACTCAGCAGAATGTTCTCCCGTTGTAGCCATGTTGCTGCTGGTCACAGGATTTCCCTTTTTAAGGCTGAATAATATTCCATGGCAGGTATATTCCCTGTGTCCTTTCCCTGTTCATCTGTGGACAGGCTCTTTGTTTCCGTGTCATTGTTCTTATCAATAATGCTGCAGTGAACAAGGGGGTGCAGATGCCTCTTCAGGATCCTGATTTCAATTCTGTCTCTTTAAAGGTGCCCCCCCACCCCCCACCGCAGGGCAGGACTCTTTAAGCCTGACTCATTTTTGACATTTGATGGCATTTTATTTTTCTTACTCAGCACATTTCCTCCCTTCTGCGCTCCACTGCAGGGGGTCCCAGGATGCCCCAACCCAGCTTCCCAAGGGAGGGTGCATTGACTGACTGACTAAGGAGCAAATCTTGCAGGGGAGGAACACAGGTCCCAGGCCCCTTGCTGGTTCCTCCATCCATACCCCAGACCCCATGCTCCCTCTCAGCATTGCCTGCCCCTCCGTAATCTCCCCTGGGAGAGGGGATTCAGGAAACCCTGGGGACCATGTACCTGGAGACAGGTCACCATGCAGCTGTGATTTGGGTTCACTTCTCCCCTTCTCTTTCATCTTTCTGGCCCATTTTCTAGGTTGTTCCTCTGGGGGATTTGGAGCTAGGAACCTGAGCTGACCCAGTTTAATTTGGGAGTGGGAATATTCTTGATCAAGTAAGAGAGAAAACTGTATCAAAAGTCAGGGGACTGACCTAGCCCATCTCTGCCCCCTGACCCCGGGGTGGGAAGCCACAGACCCCTGGGCAGGTTTCCATCTCCATACAGTGAGGTGCTCCTTGTGGGTGCTCTGAAGGCTCTCTTCCAACTCCGCAGAGACTTATACTACCATACATCTGGCTAGCTGGTCTGAGTGACTGTAAGCAAAGATGTGGGTATGGCCACGGCTCACCCCAGACTGCCTTGGTCTCCTCCACCCAGAGCATCACGGAAATAATCATGGAGGAAGTAAGCTGGGGACCTGAGATGACTAACAGGCCAGCCAAGAGTGTTCCGGAAGCCACCGAGGGTCTTGTGGCTCCTGAATAACATCTTACCTTAGGGTAGGAGGCTAAGGGTGCTGTTTTAGTCAGGGCTCTCCAGAGACAGAACTACTGAAGTGTTTATCTACCTTTCCATCCACCTACCTGCCAACCTGTCCATCTCCAAGAAGAGCTTGATTATAAGGAATTGGCTCCTGCAATTATGGAGGCCGAGAAGTCCCAGGATCTGCCATGTTCAAGCTGGAGGTCCAGGAAAGTTGGTGTGAATTCCATTCTGGAGGTCCAGGAAAGTTGGTGTGAATTCCATTCTGGAGGTCCAGGAAAGTTGGTGTGAATTCCAGTCTGGGTCTGAAGGGTTGAGAACCAGGGGTGATGAGGATGTCAGTCCCTGTCTAAGAGGAAAAGACTGATGTCTCAGCTCATGCAGTCAGGCAGGGAGGGAGGGAAGGAGAGAGAGAGAGTGAATGAATGAGAGCTCTTTCTCCACCTTTTTGTTCTATTCAGGCCCTCGGTGGATTGGAATGATGCCCAACAATTAGGGAAGGCCATTGTCCATCATCTTAACTCACTCTACTGATTCGATTGCTGATCTCATCTGGAAACACCCTCACAAACACAACCCAAAATAATAGCCTAGTATCTGGGCACCCTGTGAGCCAGTCAAGTTGACACATAAAATTAACTACCACGGATGCCGTGGCAGACCCAGCTGCCTTATGATGGAGGAAGGGGACTGAGCCCTAAGCGAGCGGTGCTTTGGCCACACTTGGGGCCTACCATCCATGCCTCCTGCCCCAGACGGCTCTGCCTTTCCTCCCCTGGACCCCAGTGTTTGTGGGATGTGGTGGGCATAGTGGAGAGGACCTTAGCGGAACAGCACAGTGATTGCCTGTGTTCTGGTGTTACCAGCTAGCTCTGATTCCCCAAACAGAGCCCATGGACCCTACCCTGCCTGGGATGAGGGGTGGTGTTGAGTGGGGTACAGGTGACCACTTTGAATCATTCCGGGTTGATTTTGGAAGGAGCCTTGTTTGAGGAAAGAGGCTACTGTTGTGATTTACTGTTATGACAGGATGTTTAAAACCCATTTTTGTAAGTAGAATAGGCAAGTTGACTTAAGGAAAACAAGTAATAGTACACGTGGCAACATTGCAGGAGTCATGTGGGTATGACAGAGGTTGGAAAACAACACAAGGACTTGACCTGGAAGGCTGTCTCTTGGACTTACAGCAGTGAACTGACCAGCAAGCGTGTTGGTAAAAGTTTGTCACATTTTCTTGTTTTCTTCCCCCTGTACCTCTTTTGGGTTTGTGATACTTTTCTCTCCTTGATTCTTAGACTGCAAGGAGATAGTAGTGAAATGGCCAAGTGCATACCCGGAGTCTGGAGATTTGGCTTAGTGTTCTGGTTCTGCCACTTTCTGGGCAGGTGATCTTGGATGAGCCCTTTAACCTGTCAGGACCTCAGTCTCCTCATCTGTGAAATGGGGATAATAAGATCCTGACCCCCAGGGTTGTTGGGTGATCCTGTACCCTGATGTATGCAGAGACTTCTCACCTGTTAGGCATGTGACATTAGGTTGTCATGGTGGCTCTTCTGCCTTGAGGTCTGAGTGGGGCAGGTGGCCCTGACCGAGGCCAGTCAGAGCATGTGTTAGTCAAGACAGAATGAGTCTAAGCTGCCTGAGAAGAAGCTGGTGGGAAATGAATATGGAGAGACTGCTGTCATCTTGTGGCTACAGGGGAGGGCCTGAAAATGGAACTGGAGCAGAGAGATGGGGACACGCCAAATCCTGGTGGCTTTGATGGAGTCCCTGGATCTAGCTGTACCTGAAGCCAGCATCCCCCTAGATTTTTCAAGAGATAGCAGTCTCTCTTTTGCTTAAGCCAGTTTGAATTTTTTTGGTTTGATTTTTACTTGCAACCAAGAGTCCAGACCGATATGCTTTTTACTCCAGTTTACTCTGTTTTTGTAGAAGAGAAAGAAGGCAAAGAATTATAGAAGGCAAAGCAGTTATACACAACTACAGATGGTTACAGCTGTTACTGGCCTTCAGCACAATCTAATTCTGCCCATTTGCTTGATGTGTGACTTCCATGGGCTTTTGCGCTTTTGCCTCTGTGGGCCCCTTTCTCCATTAAAAAAAAAATTACATTTTGCTACTCTGTTAATATAAAGATGAATCGAACCCAGGACAGAGTGTATTCTTTGCTTTTTTTCTTTCTTATTTTAAAATAAAATAATTTCCTTGAGCCCTAGGCAGAGTGCCTGCTGTGCTAATGGTTAAGTCAACTCTGAGGGGGTTAGCTTTTCTCCAGCTTTTATACATTTTTGTCACAGGCAAACATTTGTAACGAATCCGTAGTTCCCAGTCAAAAGCAAATCACCTTTTCAATTGATCTTTGATGCAATTAAGAGCCATATAAACTGAGAAACAGTTCTTAACAGAACGGGTATAAACGGTGTTGTAGATTTCTGTGGGCAGAGTTCAACCTATTAATCACTTCTGATTGGGTAAATGTATCTGTGGTCTGACTGGCTGTGATGGGGGACGCAGAGCATTGCTCTCACTTCTGATTGGTTGGAAACATTTATGGTGTGATTGGCTTGTACACAATGGGGATGGGGCGCTGGACGATGCTTACTTCTGATTGGCTAAATACCCTTGTGGTCTGATTGGACAGGATGTGGTAGGTTAGTACTAAGAGCACGGCACACTTCTGATTGGCTGAACACATGTGCTGGTTTACTGGTCAGGGTGTCAGGCAAAGCCTGCAAGCTCAAAATTGTAGGCTAAGAATAGGATCCTGTCAAGGAATCAGGCTGGTTGTACCAGTGCAAAAGTTTCCCATTTGTATTCATAAATCTCAAGCATGGAATGACCTCAGTACGAGTCTTTTTGGGAAGGTTGTGGAAAGCACACAGGCATTAACTTTGCAGAGATGATGTACAGCCGTCCCCTTGTGAATGTGGATGGTAGGTGTCCTGACCTCATTGTCCTGCTCGATGCTGTGGTTGGAACCAAGGGTCTTTGCAGTGTCAGCAGGCCTGGCACAGGGTCTGACTTTGTCTCCTGGTGGAGTCCAACCTGTGATGGTGTGAAAATGGGAGAGACCCGTCCTCTAGGTTCCTCCCCGGCTTTTCCTAAGAGAGTTGCCAGACCGAGGTACTGGAAATTCTGCCAGTGTAACTGGAGTAAGATAAGTGCCGACCACGGGAGCAATGTTTAGGGAGAAGCGGTCCAGCTAAATAACTATGAGACTTTTTTTTTTTTTTTTAATAACTGTTAGGCTTAAGCAGGGGGTCTCAGAGTGGGGCCCTAGATAAGCACCATCAATGTAACCAAGAATGTGATAGAAATGCAGATTCTCAGGCCCTACCCCAGACCCACAAGTCAGAGAGCCTTGGCTGTGGCTCAGGAATCCTTATTTTAACAAAATCTCTAGGTGACACGGATGCACACTCAGGTCTGAGAACCTGTGCCTCTTTGAGGTCTCTCTTTTCCAAAGAACACAGTCTTCCTCCCTTTGGAGGAGGCCTTTCCGTGACAGCTTTGCTAACAGGCAGGCCAGGCAGATGGGCACTAGGCTGGCTGGCTTTCACTGTGGCAAGAGGCCCTGAGACCCCAGAGGCCCCGCACCAGGTTTCATGCACTGGGAGTTCCAGGAATCCTGTGCTGTTGCCCTTTTGGGTTCCTCATCAACGCCCAAGCCGAACAAGTCAGCCTCCTGTACACGTTTTGGCTATTACGTCTCTTAATGATGTGGCCGCGTAGCCGATCTTGCTGTATCTTCGCAGCTAGGGAGGTCCTGTCACCACGCTGGGAGCATGGATGGGGCAGGATCACGTTTTCCCTAGAATGAAAGCTGGGTCTTCTGCGCGCGGACCTCGCAGCTGCCAGACGCGACCACTAGATGGCGCTGTTGCACTTTCCTGCGGGCCGTGCGTGGCGCGGGCACCGCCTCCCAGCTTCCCTGGGTTCCACCAGCGTCCCGAAGTGAAATAACAACGTGCCATTGTGAGCCGAGGCCTGTTTCACTGAGATGTTCAGGAAATGATATGCAGCCAGGGGGTTTTGGCCAGGGGGAACGCTGACTGTGGGACTAGCTGGAAAGCTCTTTAGGACTTTGCAAGTCTCCCTTCTCATACACTGCATGCCTTCCCTCCTGCTCCTTGCCCTATCCCCGTGGGGTGGCATAGGTCGGTCAGGTCACAGGCCCTAATATCGGTCGGTGGAGGAGTGCTCATGAAAGTGGCCACAGGCTCTTTTCTTCCCCGGAAAAGCCTCTAATGTGGTTGCATCCCCCTTGTTCTTTCGTGTATCTGTGCATCAATTTAGCGGCGACAGGAGTAAAAGGAAAAGCAGCACCGATTGGCAGGGGACATGCAGAAGGCCTCCAGAGGGACAGAGCTTTCTGCTGGGTTTGAGGCTTTCAGGCCAGGGCACGTGAAGGAGGGGGCCTATGGGTGTTGGGGGCCACAGGACAGCAGGCGGCACAGGGCGGGCCCTGGGTTTAGGGCGAGTCAAAGGTCGAGGCAGGGCCAATCCAAGAGCCTCCCCGTGTGCTAGACACCATGGCGTGGCAACTCTGTGGAGTTCTGGGTGGCACAGGGCCCCGTCTAGGTACACCCCCGGACTTGGCTGTCTCTTGGAAGATGAGGCTGGCCCAGCCCTAAGCACAATAGCAGCAGAGACAATAAGATGCCTTCTGTGTGCTGGGCACTGTTTAGAAGAAGGAACTGGTGGGATCCTCCCATACCCCACGAGGGAGGGCCTGTGGTGTACCAGTTTACAGGTGAGGAAACAGAGGCACAGAAGGTCTGAGGGAGGCCACACCTGAAGAAGGGTGGCCTCTAGGAGCCATCCCTGGAAGCCATGTCCGGACTGAGGGGGCTGCCCCTGCTGGGACGTCTTGAGATCTGTCTCTTCTCCTGGGCATTAGAGGAGGCAGGGGGCTCTGCTGCTCTGGGGACACATTGCTCCACTGGCATCCCTACCTCCTCCCCCCTAGATCAGCTCCCCAAGCCCCAGGGCTGCCCGAGAAAATCAGGGCAGCCCCCACAGGACACAGTTCTGAGTCCATTGGAGAGGCCGACAAGAAAGTGCTCAGTCTGCGAAGGCCCCCAGGAGGCATGGGCGAGGCTCTAGTTTTAGAATGAGGCTTCTTCTAGAGAAGAGAAGCCGGGCCCCAGGGGCAGGGGGCAAGACCAGGTGAAGGCGAGAAGCCAGCCAGCCAGAGCCCGGTGCGTCCAAGAGAGCCTAAGGGAGATGAACTTGGAGGGAGCAAGATGTCCAAGTGCAAGAAACAGCGGAGTGAATGGTGCCCTTGAGGTGGTCTCGTGTCAGGGAGGGGGCCCCTTCTCACTGCTCTGCCTGGCCCCTCCTTTGCTCCCTGTTCTGGGCTAACTCCTCTGTAATTTCGTGTTACCATTTTACTACTTTTGATACCTTTTCAAACTTCTCCCTTAGAGTTTCCAGCAGTTTCTGGGGAGGAATTTACTTGTGTGATTTCCAGCTTGTCTGATCTATAAGCTCCGCGAGACTGTCAGTTTCAGTTTCAATCCCTACTATATACCTAGACTTAGGGAAGCTTCTGGAACATAGCAGGTACTGGAGAAGATCAGAACAGTTCTCTCCTGGACCCGTGCTGATGCCGCCCCTGCCCGGTCTTGCTTTGTCAACGGCTAATGCTCTGATGGTGGAACGTTCTCCCCCTCTGCTGGTAGCCACTCAAGATCAGATTTAAAAACCAAGTTTTTATTTGGAATTAATTTTAAATGGACAGGAGCTGCAAAATCGCAGCTAGTACAAGGGGCATCGTCACACCCCTGACCCGGATTTGCTCTGTGTGTAATATTTTCTTCTGCCCCGGTCTTTATGTCTATCATGGCCTAACAAACTGGAATATTTCATAATTTTTTTTTAAGATTTTATTTATTTGACAGAGAGATCACAAGTAGGCAGGAGACAGGCAGAGAGAGAGAGAGGGGGAAGCAGGCTCCCCGCCAAGCAGAGAGCCCGATGCGGGGCTCAATCCCAGGACCCTGAGATCATGACCTGAGCTGAAGGCAGAGGCTTAACCCACTGAGCCACCCAGGCGCCCCCATAATTTTTTAAAAAGGTTTTATTTATTTATTTGACAGACACACACACACACACACACACACACACACACACACACACACACACAGAGGGAACACAAGCAGGCAGAGTGGGAAAGGGAGAAGCAGGCTTCCTGCTGCTGAGCAGGGAGCCCAATGCAGGGCTCAATCCCAGCACCCCAAGATCATGACCTGAGCTGAAGGCAGACGCTTAATGACTGAGCCACCCAGGTGCTCCCAAACCTGAATATTTCAATGCATATTTCTCTTTTTAAAAAAAATTTTAAATGTAGTCTCCATTTCCTAAGAACGGAGATGCTCGCTTGTGGGATCACAGTGATTATCGATTTTTATCGATATGGTAGTTTCATCTAATCTATCTGTACTCTAGTTCTGTCACTTGGTCTAATAATGTCCTTTTTCACATTCCCCCCTTCCCCCCCCAGTACTATGAGATCCCGTTGAGGAGCAGAGATTACATTTATTAGTCATGTCTCTTTAGACCCCTTCATCTGGAGTGTTGCCCCAACAGTTGTTTCTTTTGTGACATTGACATTTCTAAAGCATACAGTACCTCTGCCTTTTTTTTTTTTAAGTGGGACATTCCTTGTTTTGCCCATGTCTGGTGTTACTGGACGATCGTGCTGGGGGACACAGTGCAGGGGATGTTGTTCTTCTTGAGTGTGACATCTGGAGGCAGATTTAAAGTCAGAACCTTCCCCAAGTGCCTCCTCCTAGTTCGAGCTCGTTCTGTTTCTCTTTGCTTCTGCAGGATCTATGCACACGCTGTCATGTCAAAAGGTGGCTCTTTTTCACTGTGGGTTCTGGAAAAAAAAAATGTCTTTCTTCTCTGCTGTGGTTGCAAGAGCTGAATGGGCCTCCTGGCTTCTGACAGGAAGTCCTGACTTCAGGCATGAGCGATGCTAGAGGTTCCCACGCTTCGCAGACGTCCCGTTCTCTGGACTTACTGGCAGGGCTGCTCCGTTCAGTCCTCCCCAAGGAGCAGCTCTGGCCTGGGAACAATCTACCTTTTACCTTTTTGGCAGTGTTGCTGCATAGTTTTTAAAACACTTCAGCATATGTTATGGGTACAAACAGCAGGGGTTTGGAGAAAACACTTAGAAGGCTTCCTCCCCCTTGGAGCTTTAAAATGCTACTGTCCCAAGAAGAAGGGACCCTGGAAGTGGTGATTGGCCATGGGCTACGGGACAACTGATTGTCACCAGGGAGGGGACGGTGGAGAACCAGGCCGCAGGGGACGTGCTATGACCATAGCAAGGACACCCTGTAGGTGGCTTTGTCTGCATGATCCTTGCCAGTCCCAGCAAAGAAAAAGGACACATCGTTTTTGATGCTTTAAAGTGTCCATGGGGATGGGGTGTCCGAATTTGAGTCTCAGGTTCAATTCTTGGTTCCAGATCTGATGAGTATGAGGCCAAGTGCCTCAGGGTCCCTCCTGTGTTCAGAGTTTGTAACCATGAGAAAAGGCAGAATGTCCCTAATGGGCATCGTATTTGCACACAGTTGGTGCTTCCAAAATGAAGTGTCCTTTCTCCCGCTTTCACATCCTGGCTGCCTTTTCCCTTAACTCCTCCAGCACTGAGACTGGAGAAGGTGTTGGACAGACTGCCACGACCCAGGCCTGGGTGGGCCCCGGCATCTAGAAATGCTGATGGCATGAGCATGCCGGACAACTGCTGGTTTGGCATTGTTTTGAGGGCCCCTGGGATTTGTTTTGTTTTGACCAGAAGCAGAAATGATGATTGTCCTAAAGAAGTTTATCATATTCACAGTTCTCTAGGGCCAGGGGCCCAGGACTCCCCCTGGGGGTGCAGGGGGCCTGCCCCAGCCAATCAGGAGGCACAGGGAGCAAGGGAAAATGGGGGTTAAGAGTGTTTTTGTGGTTTCCGTGGGAGGGATGAGCGAGGCAGGTTGCGCAGCTTGGGATTGGCTGGGTTGAATAGCTTCAGGGCTCTGGGGAGTAGGGTTTGTCCCTAGTTGTCAGGTGCTTTGGTCCTAGGTGATTGGGGCAGAGGCTTAGCTGCTCTGAGTGTACCAGCATGATAGAGGAGGCCTGGGGGGTGGTGTGCTGGAGGGGTGGGTTTGCCTATGAAACTCTACATCATGGAATTGTTTAGGAGTTGGCTAGCCCTGGAGGGGGCAGTCCCTCCAGGGTCTGCCAGGCCTCAGATGTCAAAGCATCAGCATACAGACTGGAAGAGAGGCAATCAGTAGAGACACCTTCAGTCCCCGCTAAGGAGGAAGGTCAAACTTCAGGGATTCCACCCATCGAGGCTGTGCTCTGGTCCCTTAAGGTCTCGGCTTGTGTTTCTGGTATTCTAGACTGCATGGTTCCCTGTCGCAGATGACGTCTTCCCAGGTGGCTGCAGAAAGGCTGGACTTTTCATTCAAATGGAGCTGCCACCAGTATTATGTAAAGCTTGGCCGGCAGGCCAGGTGCGGACACCGGGTCAACAGCTTCTCTTTACTTTGTTTCTTACTCGGTCAGCCAGGGCAGTCACCAGGGACGCTGGCCTGGGGTGGGCTGGAGGGGCCCAGGAGAGCAGTGACCCTTCTGGAAGAGGCTGGCACGCTGACTTGGCGTCCATGTCGTGTCTCACTGGGGTTCCTGCTCTTTCAGGGGGCAGCTTGGAAGGGGAAGGGAAACGTTGTCCGGACCACTTTGCAACGGCCGAGTTTAGAACTCAGGGTCTTGTCTGCAGTGGGAACGGGAACGTCTTTGGGCACTGGGCAAAGAGCTCCAGCACTGGGCAAGAGTCACGTGGCCCCGCACGTTACTTCCCGTGTGTGCATACCCACGTGTGCACGTGTGTGCGTGCAGGCTCAGACTTTGTGGGTTCTAGGGATGAGGGTGAAGGACGATGCGTAAGGCCATGTGTGGGTCCCAGAGTGTGCACAGTAAGTGTGCTGACCAAGAGTGACACTGCCCGATGGGCCAGGAGGGGCATCTGGCTTGACATCGACAGCTGGGCTTGGATGGGTGCGGTTTTGGAGGGCGTTAAAACTCTGATACATAGGTGAAGCCAAGATTAGTAATGCTCCTTCATCCAGCCTTTAGTTTTTTCCAGACAGTGTGCCTCCACTGCCAACTTCCCTGCCCCCGGACCTCCTGTGAGCCAGTCTCAGTGTCCTAGGCACTGGGGACAAAGCAGTGAACAAGAAAAGACCCCACACCTGCCTGGGTGGAGTTGACCCTCCAGACCAGGGCTTCTCACCCCGGGCAGTACTAGCCTTTGGGCTGGAGGACTGTGTGCTGTCCTGGGCTCTGTAAGGACCTTAGCTGCATCCCTCCACACGCTTGAGGCCAGGAGCACCTCCCTTCCTCCCAGAGTTGGGACAATCAAACAGCATCTCCAGACATCACTCAGCCCCCCTTGGGTGACACCGAGCACACAGTGGTTGAAAACCGCTGATCCGATGGCAGAGACAGAGCACTCCCTGAGCCTCTGCGGAGGCGAGCAGGGCCTCCGCTGGGGCTCTTTCTAGAGGCCCGGCAGTGGAGCTGGCAGTCAGTTCGAAGTACCTGCCTGTAGAGCAGGTGACTGAGCACAGGCCCCTAAAACCCCAGCCTGGAGGGTCAGCCTGTCTGGCCATCACGGGAGGATCGTGATGGGTGCCCGAATGAAGGAGGTGGAGGTGCCTGTGAATAAGATAAAGAATAAAACGACCTTCCCTGTTACTCTGCTTTGACCTTCCCTTCACCTTGGCATGACCTCGGGGGAGGAGCGTGAGTTCATTTGGTGGCAGGCGGGCACCTGCACTGCTTCTCCCTTCCCTGTTCAACCTTGAATCCCCGCAGCGTGTCTGGGGCCCCTTCACAGGGAGCCTCGGCGAGGAGCGTGCAAATGTGCCGGCTTCCAGGGGGCCAGCCTCCGCTTTTGCCAAATGTTGGGCTGTATCTGGCGCTTGGCAGAGGTGTATCTACATCTGCTGCCTGTGCTGTCCAACAGAAGAGTCCCGTCTGATGCTCAAGTCCTCTGCAGAAGACGCTGTCAACGCTCCGCCCGGGGCCAGCTGAGCGCTTTGCTCCCCGCTCGGCTCCAGAGAGTTGACGGCTCAATCAGCGTGGTGCCTGCGATGTTCTCTCCCCTGGGGACTCTGATGGGGCGGCCGTGAGCCCGTGGACACACTTGCATGCGAGCCAGCTCCGTGGTCCACACGCACGCGTTCCACGTGCTCCGAGATGCTGCTGGAAAGGGTTTTTCTCTTGCTCACTTGACCGCCGAAAGAGGCCAGGCCGGCTCCCAAGTTCCTCAAATACTCAAGGACAATCACAAACATTTCAGAAAGCACGACACCAACATGGGGATTCTTTTGTGGAAGAGGACCCGCGTTGGTCCTTTCAGGAACTGAATTGTGTGTTGGAAACCCCTCTGAGTGAAATAGTTTTCGAAGAAGCCATCTTTGGGAATGAATTCTTTAAAGGGCAGACTGTTCTTGGGGTGCCTGCGTGGCTCAGTCAGCTGAGCATCCGAATCTTGGTTTCGGCTCAGGTCATGATCTCAGGGTTGTGAGATGGAGACCCCTGCCTGGGGCTCCTCCCTCAGCAGGGGGTCTGCTTGAAGACTCTCTCCCTCTGCCCCTCCCCCACTCTAAAATAAATACATCCATAAGTCTTTCAAAAAAAAAGGGGAAAACTGTTCTAAGCACTTTAACAGTGGTGGGAATGATGTTTATGACAAGGACATATGCACGCAATTTCCATTTCCAAAAGGCTTTTAGGTCCCTCTCAAACCTCTCAGCCTCTAAACCTTTCAGTAATCTTTGCGATCTGTCTGTCCTACACCTCTCGTGGTCAACCAGTTACTGAGATCCCTAGCGTTTCTGTCTTTCATCAGTCCTGGGTGGTCCAGTCCTTTCTGTTCCCATCACCCTCCTTCAGCCCCTCACGTGTCTTTTCTAAACTTTGTCAAGAGCTGTCTAACGGGTCTCCTTTCTCCCTTTACTTTATCACTCAGCTTCCAGTGATATTCTGAGCAGCCCACTATAGCCATCTACTGCTGTGTGATAAATTACCCCGCCCCTACATGGAGTGGTTAAAACCAACAAATATTTATTATCTCACACACTTCTGAGAGTCAGGAGTTTGCCAGCATCTTAGCCAGGTGGTTCTGGCTCAGGGCCTCTGGTGAGGCAGCACCAAGACGCCGGAGTCCCAGTCATCTGACCGGTTGATTGGGGCCAGAGGATGGACTTCCAAGATGGTGCACTCCCATGACTGTTGTCGGGAGGCCTCAGTTTCTCACCCTGTGGGCCTCTCCATGGTGCTGCTTAAGTGTTCTCACCACCTGGCCGCTGCCTTCTCCCAGAGCACAGGTCCATGAGAGAGAGAGCAATGGGTAGGATGCAATGCGTCTTAAGACCTAGTCTTGGAGTCAGATCCCGTTTCTTCCCCCAAATTCTATTTGTCAGAAGCCAGCCCCAACTTTAAGGGAGGGGACTTAGGTCCCACCTTTGGAGGGAGCAGTTCTGAAGAATTTGGGGAGCTATTTCAGAATCACCATATCCCTCATAGAAATGTCGCTCTCTGTTTTTCTAAGGAAGTGAGTCTCTAAGGCTCTTCCGTGTTGGTTTATCCCAGCCTAGACAGACAAGCTGCCAGCAAAGGTAGCCAGACCTGCTAGTTCTTTGCTGAACACTCTCCAGGGGCTGCCTTTTTCCTACAAGATTCAGCACAAAGTTGCCCCCCATTCCGGGCTTCAAAGCCCCCCACCATATCTTGTTCCTAAGAACATCACACCTGCCAGCTCGGCTGGATGACTTGCTCTTTTCTGGACACATTCTGGCTTCCCCATCCTCTTCCTCCACTGATTCCCATCACCCTCCAAATCCCTGTTTCTCCCTCATCCCTGTTTTCAGTTATTAAGGCCTGCTGACTTTGCTTTCTCAATCTATTTCAAAATCCGGTCCCTGCCTCACTCACTCCCTCCCCTCCCCGACCCCAGCTCAGACACCTGGCCTTGCACCAGCAGTTCTCTGGGAGCCTCCCCTCTGCCCTCTTTCCGTTTCTGTTGACTTGCTCACCAATAGCCAGAGATCCATCCAAAGTACGTCTCTGACTCTGTTCACTCCTTGCTTAAAATCTTCCCCTGCCATTCAACCTAGGGCTGGCTAGAGGCCAGCTTCTGTCCCTGATACCCAAACCCCCCGGTGCCCCATCTGCCAGCCCGCTGTCATGTCCTTGTTTTGTTCACACAGCACCAGAGCCCTTGCTGGTAGAGTCACACAAGACAGTTCCCCATGTCTGCATCTTGCTCATGGTTCCCTTCCGCAGGTGGGATGACGGACAGCGGTAAAAGGGAAGCAGCACCATAGGAACCCTGTGAATGTAAGCCCCAAGAGTCCAAAGATATCTTAGGGAGCACTGAACTTTCCATCTGGCAAGGAATGGGGATCCCCAGTCGACTTTATATAAGCCTCCGAGGATGGGCTTACATAAAGATTCTGAAGCCAAGGTGCTAATTAAACTCCCTAATGATCTTGACCTGGAAAATGAGGTCCTTTCCTGAGTCCCCTGTAAGCCTTGGCAGAGCCAGGGGGAGCTGCTGCTAATAACTCACAGCCGTACCTGGCAGAGTAATGTGCCCAGAGGAATTTCTGCTGCTTTGCACATTTTAAAACTCACTTCCAAATTAGGGAAAGAAGCCCTTTCTCACCCCTGTGCAAGAATCTGAACTCTTGGAGGCGTTCTGTCTTATTCTCGTCCAACACAGGCAGTATTGTGAGAGGACGTGCGTGCTCAGTTGGTAGGAACACAGCTGACTTTTGTTTTTAAGAGAGCAGCGAGGAAATTCTGAGTCCCCCCACCCTTTGCTCAAGGCAAAGTAAAGCCATCTTCTGCCACGACCCCCTTCTCTGAGTTGCTGGATTCCTGGAGCAGTTTGATGCCTTTTCCTCCAAGTCATCGTCATGGTGCCGCTGTCCAGGGCTGATTTGGATGGAGCTTACTGGATGTTCCTTCTCTTGTGGTGTGGGGGTGCTCAGGACTGCTCTTCACCAACCGTGTCCCTTAACTTCCACTCTAGGCACATCTGGGATTATACTCCCTGGGCCCTTTGTGGTTGGGTGGGCCCCAGGGATTGTACATGGAACGCGTCACCCACAAACTGGGCATTTAATTGCCAATGTGAGACCCTCTAGAATTTCCTCTCCCCTGGCACTGGGGGAAAGAGATGAGAGATGCCCCTGTGCTTCAGGTTATTTTCCTTGGGGATATGAGCACCGTGATAATGCCATGTTTGGTTGGAATCTGTGGTTGCCTTCACTCGCTCACTCCTAAATTAATTCACTCATTCATGGTAATTGTTCAGTATGCTCGGACCTCCAAAGCGAGTCCCTCTGCAGACTGGCAAAGGACGTATGACATGACTTGTAACCCACTGAGATTTCACTGTCATTTGTTACAGCAGCACGACCTAGCATATCCTGGCTGACACGTGGCATTGGTGTTCTTGACAGCTTAATATTTGCCATAACTTCATTTACACAGAGGCGGTGCCTCTGCCTTCCCTGGTTCAGCCATTCACATTCCTGGAGGAAGTTTCCTCGGATGACCTATTGGATGTCTAGACTTGGTTATCATTTTTAAGACTGGAGAGAAAGAAGTCGTGGTCTTAATATTTTTGTTACTCAGCTCAGCCATCTGATATCTCAGAATGACCCTGGCATTCCTTGTGAGGTTAACTTTTCCTGTATGGTAACAGATACCCCAGTTTTGCCCACGCCGCTCTCTTGCCCCAAAGTAACTACAACTTACTGAGTGCCAACTGTGCACCAGGCCCTGAGCGTACCCTATCTCTAATTCTCAGTACACCTCGATAAGGTGGGCCTTATAGTGTTCCCATTTCTTAGATGATAGCACTGAGGGACAGGCGAAATAGTTTGCCTAAACTCCCTTTGCTTGTGGAACCAAGATTTGGACCTAGCGCTCGATGTGAAAGTCTATGTTCTTTATATGGCATCCAGCCAATTCTTTGCCAGTTTCTGGGCCAGAGATGAAAGATGCCCCATTTCCTTCAGGTTATAATCCGTGGGGATATTAGCAACTTGTCAGTGTTTTTTTGGATGCTATACTTTCATTCACTCACTTAACTTCCTCCTAAATTATTTTACTCATTCATAAATTCATTCACTTGTAAATTACTCATTCATTCATTCACTCATTCCGCTTTGTTGGGAGTCTGTTAGGTGCTGGGTTTTATTTGGGGCTGAGATTTCAACATGACCTGGTTGGATCTTACCCTCAACCTCAGTGCACTCACCCTCGAGGGGACAGCAATATATACATACATACAGAGACCCGCAGAAAGCATGACAGATGTGCCCAGGGAATATGGGCACACTGAGAAGATGGCTCCTGGTCTATATAGGGTGTCGAGTTGTATTAGGGCTGCCTTCCTGGAGGAGGTGACATCAGAAATCATTCCAGATGTACTGGGTTTCTGTTCTCTTTGAGAGTCTTTTACTTTTCGTAGTTCCACTCCTCACCCCATCCCACTACATCAGTATTCTCAGGGTCAGTGTCATTATCACTGGCCATGAACCTTCTATTTTTGAAGGTCACAATGTCAGATGGCTTCTATATTCTCTCCTCTTTCCCTGGCAGATGCTCAGTCCCCTTCGTGTTCTCCCCTCCCTCCACCTCGGCATCCTCCTTCCCTGCATCCCTTCCTGAGAAGCTTGGGTGAGCCCCCCTAAACACTGATGGTAGAGAGCCCTGGCTCTTTGGGGGGCATCCATAGATTTTCCCAAAGTTTGGCCTGTCACTTGTTCTTAATGGCTTGAGTTGGTTGTGGAACTAACCAGCAGGAAAAATGAACAGAACCTTCTGATTATGCTCTCCTCAGATGGCTGGGGTAATTTGAGCAGAAACAGCTTTGCAGCTCTGGGGAAAAAAAAAAATGTAATTCTCGTGTATGAAAAGCGCAAACCAGACTTGCCATGTTCACTTCTTGTTTTTAAAGCCCCCACAGGCCAAGTCACATCTCTGGGTCAGAGGGCCTATTGATTACCTGTCAGGGCCCGAGGTGTAGGTAATCAATAACACTAACCTACAGGAAAGGTGGCCTTGAAGGCAGAGATTCTAGTATGCTGACCACCCGTTCCTCGTGGCCTGGAAGTACTTTGTGGGGAAGCCCAAACTCTTTCAGCCAGAACCCCAAAGTCCCGAGATCCGGGGCAGCATTCCTAAATGCCAAAGCTTTGGAAATGTCTCCCTCTGTGTGTGCCAAAGACAGTTTGTTCTCATGGTCTCTCAGCCCTTAATCTGCCAAGGGACATGCAGGGAGGTAGAGAAGAGTCCAGTGTTGCAAAAGGAGGATTCCTGGGGAGAGAGACAAAGAGTGATTTTTGTCAGGGGGTCCCTAGGACCATAACCTTGACCTTTTATTAATGTTTAATCAGGGGCTTATAGCAAAGCACTGAAAGAACTCCTGTAAATCCGTAAGAGCATTGAAGGGCTCTGTGATGGAGGCGTCTGGCTTTGCCAGGACTGGCTCGTGAAGCTTCCCACTTGGATGAGTTTCTTTCTGGAGAGATGTGCTGCATAGAGCGTATGCTGGCTTCTGATCATGTATTGGCCAAGGGCGTCTGATCCAGGCTTTGCCGTGAGAAGAGCTAACATTATGGGGACTGTAGGGGTTCTTGGGGCCATTTACTTAACATTCAATTTCCCTCCCTAAGGGGACCCCAATTTTGTTAGGCTCCCCTCTTTCAGTATAGCTATGGGAAGCAGGAGATGTGGCTGGGGAGTCAGCCTGTAGCAGTCTTCTGGCGGCCGAGCTGAGTCAAAGGGTATGCATTGTACCTATGTTAGCCCCATAAGAAAAGTTCCAGGGTCTCCTGATGGACTGGTGGAGGGGGAGCTCTCTCTGGTGCAGGATAAGAACAATCTGCCTTCCAGCCCATCTGCTTGGATGGAGGGCTGCTGTTGGTAGCCACTTTGAACCTTGAAAGGAGCAGTGTTAAGAGGAAGTTGACTGGGAATAGCAGAGTACAATCCTTGAAGACACCATTGAGGGACAGATTAATATCCCACCTGGACACCCTGTTATAGGAAGTCATCAAAGTCCTTATTTTATTTTATTTTATAAGATTTTATTTATTTATTTGACAACGAGAGAGACAGCAGGAACACAAGCAGGGGGAATGGGAGAGGGAGACCCAGACTCCCCACTGAGTAGGGAGCCTGATGCAGGACTTGATCCCGGGACCTGGGGATCATGACCTGATCCAAAGGCAGTCGCTTAACCAACTGAGCCACCCAGGCACCCCAAAGTCCATATTTTAAAACCAGTTTCAATCTGGGTGGTGTGTCACTTAGAATTGAAATCATCTAAACCAGGCACTGGCAGATATTGTGGTTTTAGTTGTGTTCCTGAATTTTGGCTCAATAATGCTAGTTAACTTTCCTAAAAACCCACAGTTCGAGCTGCTGAGTATGGAAAGAGGGTTTGAATTTCAGAATGTCTGAACGAAATGGCATGGGAAGTCAGTGGGGTTAATAACAGATCTCTTGATGGAAGGTCTTAGTGGTGGTATCCCATATGGAGGGGGCATGGATGTTGGAAGCCACAGACCTGGCCTGATGAGTTGTTAAGATGGTCAGATGTCATCAACAGTACCAGTTCCATGGTAGGGACCCTCATTCATGGTTTGTCTTTCCATGAGTGATGGAAATTGCATTTAGTGTTGCTTTAAAATGGTGCTTTCCCTAAAGAACAGTTGAACCTCAGAGGGTCAGAGACCAACCTTCCCGTGCCTTCAACTCTCCAGGAGAACTCCAGACCTGGAAGCACATGGAGAGAAGAGAAGTCTCTCAGGGGGCAAGCAAGGGGTTATACCAGTTCAGCTCATCCTCACACCTCCAAATCATCAGTTAAGATCACAGATTCTGGGCCCAGGCCTACCCAAAGTAGAATCTCCCAGCATGGGGTTCAGGCGTCTGCATTTTCAACAAATGTTCTGGGAAACACTTTCTTGGGAGGTAGCCAGAGTTGTAGACTATTGCTTTAAGGGCTCAGCAGTGACAGGAGCAGCAGGGAATTTGAAGGTGACAGGATCCCCTCGGGAAGGAAGTGATGAACGGAATTGACTGAGAGATTAACTGCGTGTGTGAGAGTGTGTGTATTTGTGAGTGTGTGAGATTATGTATGTGAGAGCGTGAGTGTGTGTGGGAGTGTGTATGTAGGTGAGAGAGTGTGTATTAGTGTGTGGATGATAGTGTGTCGAAGGGTGGTGTGTGTGTGTGCAAGAACATGTGAGTGATGAGTGTGGAAGAGCCTTGGTGTGAATGTGTGAGTGTGTGAGAAGTGTGACTATGAGAGTGTGTATGCACATAAAACATGTATGTGGGTATATATGTGTGTGGGATGTGTGAGTGTGGATATGTGTGTGAAAGTATATGAGTTGTGAGAGCACTGTGTGTGGACTGTATGAGAGTGCAAGATGTATGAATGTGTGTATGTGAGATGTGTGAGAATATGAAGGTCTGTATGTGAGTGTATATGCCTGTGTTTGTGTGTGAGAATGTACATGCTTTTGGGAGAGTATGTGTGTGAGGTGTGTGTGTGAGTGGGTATGTGTATGAAAGATTGTAGGTTGTGAATGTAAGAGTATATGTGAGTGTTGTGAGAACAGGTGTGATTGTAAGTGTATGAGTGTACAAGGTGTGAGAGTGTATGTGTGAGTGAGCGTGTATGGGTGATATATGAATGTGTGTGAGTGTGTGAGTGTGAGTGTATAAGATGTGAGGGTGTGTGAGTGTGTGTCTGTGTGTGAGTGTATATTGCTTGTGTGAGTGTTGAGTGTATGTGCTTGTATGAGAGTGTGTGTGAGAGAGAGAGAGGGAGAGAAGTGACTGGAAGCCAGGAGGCCTAAGGAAGAAACCGACAGGAGCCCGGAGGTTGAAGGGGCAATGAGGACAGCATTATCTGCTGAGGAAGGAAGAGCCTCAGGTAGGCAGACAGCTGGGCTGGGGAGAAGACCTTCTCTGGAGAAGCAGCCTAACAGCTCCATGCACTAGCTCCCCTTCTGGGGACGATAAAATGGAAACTTCTAGGATTTTAGTGAGCAAGTCCCGTCAGCGAGTGAGCGATGAGAAGGGGAGACTGGGCGCAGCAAGGCTAGCCTTTCTCATCCACCTTTCTCCACACGGGCTGTGGCCCTCTTCTGGGCTACTCTTCTCCTTTGGTGACCAGATTTCCTTGTCCTTTAAGACTCAAGTCAGTGGCTCCCTCGGGGAACCCCTTTCTGCTCCATCCCACCTCCAGGTTGGGGCCTCCGTCTGTGCTCAGGAGTATCGGGGCTTCCCTCTGTCCTTGCCCCATTGCCTTGTATTGCCATTCCCTTTCCTGCTGGGCCTTTCAGGAGGCGACATCCTGAAGGACAGTCACTGTTGTCTGATGGCCTTGTCAGTAGGAGCTGAGCATGCGAATTGTAGGCTGGAGTCGGGGGAGGCACGCAGATACCCTTCCCTGCAGTGCCGTTGGTGTGGGCTCCTGCAAATCATGTAGCATTTGTGTGCATGAGCGTGTGTAAGAGAGGCAGTGTATGTCACCCATGGTGTGTCATCCATATGTGATCTGTGTCATCACGGCACCATCTAGAATGTGGCACTGCATGTCACAGTTCCATCAAACTGGGGTTGCCTGGGGGAGGGGAGGCAATGCCAGCACGGGGCAGCCAAGTGCAGCGGTACCGCCAGCTGGGGATGTGTCTGGATCCTGACCTTGTACAAAGTCAACCATCCTAGGTGTAGCCCCAGTCAAGTATTATTAGGGACAAAGTTCTGTAGGGTGAGGAAGAGGCTCAGTCAGGCTGGGCTCTGGCTTCGCCTCTATAGCCTCACCTTACTTGTTCTAGAAATGGAAGCTCCACTAGAGGTGGCTTGTGGGGGGTGCCCACCCAGGAGCTCCGGGAAGTAGCACAGGCCCTGACTTCATGGCACCTTTTTTCCCAATTCTTTTTTTTTTGTGGTAAAATAGACACAACATTAAATTTACTATCTTAATAGTTTTTAGGTCCGCAGTCCAATGGTGTTAAGTGCATTCACGTTGTTGCCTGTCCCTACTACACATCTCGAGAATTCTTCTCATCTTGCAAAATCGAATCTCTGTCCCCCATTAAACACCAACACCCGTTGCCTTTCCCCACAGTCCCCGGCCACCACCATCCTACTTTCCGTCTCTATGAACTTGATGACTCCAGGGACCTCAGGGAAGTGCAGTCATGTGGGTTTGGTCCTTCATGATATGTTTGCTTCACTTAGCATGACGGACTCCAAGTCCATGCATGCTGTAGCGTGTGTTAGAATCTCTTTCCTTTTCGGGTGTGCTGTATGAGCAGACCACATTTTGCTCGTCCACTCATCTGTCAATGGGCATGTAGACTGCACACTGTCTTTTTTTTTTAATATAATTTTTAAGATTTTATTTATTAGAGAGAGAGAGAGATATAACAAGTAGGCAGAGAGGCAGGCAGAGAGCGAGGAGGTAGCAGGCTCTCCACTGAGCAGAGAGCCCGATGTGGGGCTCAATCCCAGGACTCTGAGATCATGACCTGAGCCGAAGGCAGAGGCTTAACCCACTGAGCCACCCAGGTGCCCCTACACACTGTCTTTTAAAAGTGTTTCTGTCATCAAATAAAACCACAAGGCTGAAGTCTATACTTTCAATTGCCCATGCCTTATTCTCCTTGAATCATTTCCCTGGAATCTTATCCTTATGGTTGATGTGACCTCTATGGGGGAGGCGTTGGGGAGGCAAAGATAAGCCTCAGTGTTCCTCTCGTTGACATTCTGTGTAAGCCGGAACCTAGGACTTCCCTTGGCAAGGGCAGTGGGCTGGAGCCACTTCCTGGTGCCCTTGCCCAATGTGGGGGGGCTTCCGCCCTAACCCACCCAGATTTCCCACCATGCCTTCTTTCCACCCACCAGCCGGTGTGTTGTGGTAGATGCATGGTCCTAGGTGCCGTGGTTAGATAGACCTGGCCCTGAACGTGTGACCTCTGTAGGTGACTTTACCTATTTGAGCCTCTGTTCCATTGGGACTCCAGAAGGTGGCCCCGAGAAACAAATGAGACAACGCAGGTTCTGACCATGAGCGAGTGCTGCATAAACGGGAGTTTCCTTCTCCATTCCTTTTGTGGCCGTAAGGAAAATATTACCTGACTCACATATAGGAGGATACGTTGTGCTCTGTCACGTGGGGCTGTTCAGCCTCCCCCTGACCCACCCGAGATAGTTAGGTTGTCTCTGAGAGGCCCAGCTTCCCAGAGCAGTCCATGGAGTCTCCGCCAGGCTCTCATAATCTAGTCAGTCAAGAGCACAGTGAGGTCCTGAGCGCTGCATGTTGTGGTATTGGAAGCCAACCTGCAACCCAGTGTGGCTGCGGGGAGGGACACTGGACCCACGCCACGGCCACTTGGAAGACCTGCAGGGATCGGAGCCTGGCCACCAGCTATCACTGATTCCTGCTCTGGAGTTCAGGCCTATTGCTCGATTATGTTCAGTCAGTGTTTTGGCCTGAAAGCCTTGCTAAATTCATGGTCTGGTCTGGCACCACATTTGTGGAGCCGGAGACGAGTCTGCTCACCTCAGAAGTTTCCCTTGTGCTGTGCTCCTGGTGCTAAGGCTCCATCTCAGCCCAGATGAGGGTGGGGGAAGGTTTCCACCCCAGGTCAGCCGGACAGACATGCAGGAACCACCAGCAAGCCCGGTGGGGTGTCAGAACCCCAGTTGGGATATCCCGGCTCGAGCCTGCTGCCATTGGGGACCCAGCAGGGGCACGAGAGCATCTCTTCCGCAAGCCGCCCCCTTCTCCCTGGCCCTGCTGCCTTCCCCCAATGCTGCCCTGGCTGCTACAGTCGTTTCTTCAGAGCCTGGGTCCACTCACATAGAAACAAGAGCACTATGACTAATTATAAAATCATTATATGATTAAACTCAATTAACTTCAAATAACCCTTGAAATTTGTTTAATGTCAGCTCTTGGCCCCACTTGAACTGCAAAATACTGCTCGCCTTTGAAATTCTGAGGAGAAGAGCTGATTGTGCTGTGGTACCGGTGCTCTGTGGGGCACCGACTGTGTCTCTGGGTTGGGGGGCAGGGCAGGAAAGGGTGCCAGGCCCGGGGGTCCTGGGCGCAGGTGGAGGGACAGTTGGGGAGACAGAGGAGATAGAATCAGGGGGACAGCAACTCTGCTGCGCATCAGACCGTGAAATGCTGGCACGGAGCCCTGAGGAGCCTTTCACCTGGGCTCTAACAAGTTTGTTCGAACCTTTGGTTTTGGATGTGGTCCCTCTTATAGACTGAATTGTGTCTCCTTCCCAGCCTTTCCCCTGCCCCCTCACCCTCCAAATTCCTATGCGGGAGTCCTGACCCAGTACCTCAGAACGTGACTGGATTTGGAGATAGGTAGGGTCTTTTAAGAGATAATTAGGTTCACATGAGGGCATGAGGGTCTGAGCTAACCCAACTGGACTGGTGTCCTTCTAAGAAGAGGTGGTTAGGACACAGACACGTGCGGGGGGAAGACATGTGAAGCCCCAGAGAGGAGAAGGTGGCCGTCTACAAGGAGAGAGGCCTCAGAAGACACCTACCTTGCTACTACCACAATCTTGGCCCCATAGCTTCCAGAACTGTGAGACCTAAGTTTCTGTCTTCTAAGCCACCCCATTGGTGGTACTTTGTTATGACAGCCTACCAAAGCAACACACTGCCTTTCACCCTCTGCTGGATTTGGTGACCTATTTGCTACTCAGCACCATTTTGGGGGCCCCCGTGTCACCTCACTCAAGGAGGCACCCCGTCAGCCTTGAAGAAGGTAAGACTAGAGCCCCAGTGGCAGAGGCAGGAGGCAGGTACTCCTCAGACTAATTCTGAGTAGAAAGATGAGGGCTTGTGGAAGTGATCCAGGGCTCTAAGTCGGGGAGGCCAGCAGCCACGTGGAATTTCAGTGCTGACTAAATGTTAGAAGAAGTAGATAAGACACTAGTGGTACATGAAAATGGGCTCAATCTCACCCATTATCAGGGAAATGCAAATCAAAACCACAATGAGATATCACCTCACACATGTCAGAATGGCTTTTGTCAAGAAGGTGTGAGCTAATAATTCCTGGTGAGGATGTAGAGCAAAAGTAACCCTGTGAACTGTTGATGGGGATGGGCACTGGTGTAGCCAGTGCGGAAAACAATATGGAATGTCTTCAAAAATTCGTATGATCCACCAATCCTACTTCCAGGCATATATTTAAAGGAAATGAAATCAATATCTTTTCTTTTTGTTTTTTACTTTTATTATTTTTTTAATATCTTTTCTTTTTAAACAGATTTTATTTATTTTATTATTTATTTATTTATTTATTTAAGAAAGAGAGAGTGCAAGCAGGGGGAGGGAGAGGGACAAGCAGACTCTCCACTGAGCATGGAGCCTGACACAGGGCTTGATTTGAAGACCCTGAGATGATGACCTGAACCGAAACTGAGTCTGTCGCTCAACCAAGCTAGCCACCTACGTGCCTGCAATTGGTATCTTACAACGTTATTGGTGTCATTGTAGCATTATTCACAATAGCCAAGACATGGAAACAACCCAAGTGTCCATAGATGGATGAATGGACAGAGAAAATATGATATCTGGGTCATATATATATATATATATATATATATATATGAAATATTGAATATAAAATATTATTCAGCCTTAAAAAAGCAAATCCTGCCATTTCAACAACATGGTTGAACCTGGAGGACCTTATGCCGAGTGAAGTAAGCCAGATACAGGGAAATACTGTAGAATCTCATTTATACGTGGAATCTGGAAAAGTCAAAGGACAGCAGCTACCGTAGGGTCAGGGAAATGGGGAGATGCTGGTCAGAGTGTACAAAGTTTCGGTTACGTAGGCTGCATACATTCTAGAGAGCTAAGTGCACCGTGGTGACTAGAGTTAACAATACCGAATTGTGGCCTGGACGCTTGCTGAGAGACCTCAGGTGCTGTCACAACAGCAGCCACGATGCGGTAAGTATGGGATGGGCACTGCTGTAGTCCTTCCACTATGTGTTTGTATATCAAAACCTGTTGCAAGTCTTACACATACACAATCTTTGTTTAAAAAAATAAATGGTTAAGAATTGGCTAAATGCTCTGGACCCTGATTTTTTCACTTGTAAAATGGGGATTGGTATGCACCTCACGGGTCCCGGGAATGAGTTGAATTAATTAAACTTGTCCTGTCTGGCAAAGAGGAAGCTCTGAGAATTAGCATTTATATTAGTTATTTTTTACTGCTGTGTAACATTTTACCACATACTTAGTGGCTTAACGGGTTGCCCATGTGTTAGCTCCTAGTTGTGTAGGTCAAAGGTCCTGATGTGGCAGGGCTGGATTCTCTGCTCAGGGTCTGACAGGCTGAATCAGTGTGTGGGCCGGGCTGTGTTCCTTCATGGGGGATCTGGGCAAGAATCTGCTCCCAAGCTCGGTCATGGAGCTGGTCACGTTCATTTCTTTGCCACTGTGGGGATGAGGTCCCTGTTCCTTTAATCGGACCTTCAGTGGGGGACTGCTCTCAGCTCCTAGAGGACACCCACGTGCCTCGCCACATGGTCTCCTCCATCTTCAAAGTCAGTCACAGAGCTCTGCCCTTGCTTTGAATGCCTTTTTATTTTTGAAAGATTTATTTATTTATTTATTTAGAGAGAGAGCACGTGGGCGCACATGCATGTGAGAGCAGGGGGAGGGGCAAAGGGAGAGAGGGAGAGAGAGACTCTCAAACAGATTCCCCACTGAGTGGGGAGCCCAACTCAGGGCTCGACCTCACCACTGTGAGATCATGACCTGAACCGAAATTAAGAGTCAGATGCTTAACCAAGGGAGCCACCCAGGTGCCCTACATCAAATTCCTTTTATGCTTTTGAGGCTCTTTGGCCAAGAGGAGCCCAGTCCCATCTAAGGGCTCAGGTAGTTAGTTCGGTGTCAGAAGTCCCAGAACACTCTCCCTTTGTTAAGTTCAAGTCAGCTGACTTGGAAGCTTAGTTGTGTCTGTAAAATCCCTTCATGGCAGAACACAGATTTGTTTTTGATGATGGAATATTTGGGAGAAGGTAGGGGTATACTGGGAATACTGGCGGAGGGAAGCTCAGGGACTATCTTAGAATTCGCCTGCCATAGTAATTCTTTTTATTTATTTATTTATTTATTTATTTATTTTTAAGATTTTTTTTTTTTTTTTAAATTTATTTGAGAGAGAGACAGTGAGAGAGAGCATGAGCGAGGAGAAGGTCAGAGGGAGAAGCAGACTCCCCATGGAGCTGGGAGCCCGACGTGGGACTCGATCCCGGGAGCCCGGGATCATGACCTGAGCCGAAGGCAGTCGTCCAACCAACTGAGCCACCCAGGCGTCCCTATTTATTTATTTATTTTTTAATATTTTATTTAGGGACACCTGGGTGGCTCAGTTGGTTAAGCGGCTGCCTTCGGCTCAGGTCATGATCCCAGTGTCCTGGGATCAAGTCCCACATCGGGCTCCTTGCTCGCCAGGGAACCTGCTTCTCCCTCTGCCTCTGCCTGCCTCTCTGTCTGCCTGTGCTCACTTGTTCTCTCTCCCTCTGTCCCTGACAAATAAATAAATAAAAATCTTTAAAAGATGTTTTATTTATTTATATGACAGACAGAGATCACAAGTAGGCAGAGAGGCAGGCAGAGAGAGAGAGGGAACGCCATAATAATTCTTGTTACTGAAAGTACATCCTTCCAGCATCTCTTTGGGTAGCTTACCTCCCTGAAGGCACTCTGGTTTGCTTGCCTCTGAATATGTCCCCGTGTGCAGAGGCTGCAGTGACATGAAGAAGGGGTTATTTTCTTGTGTCATTTTTATGTGCTTTCTGCTGACCTACTGGGAGCAGGGTCTCCATTTTTTATTCCCAGCACCTTTCCCCCTGTTGATTATATCACCCCTTCCTCCTTTTAAGGGTTAATGCACCATGATCAGCAACATCTACACTAGGATCCATCCCAGTGCCCCACGGTTTGGTCATTCATCTGGCTTCCATTCTGGAAGAGGCTGTGTTGCCTGCGATGCACTGGGCTCAGAGTTAGAGGCTGTAGGCTGGTGAGGACACCTGGTGTTCTTTCTTAACTTGTAAATGGAGAATAATGACCCAACTTTCAAAGCTGTCTTAAGGTTTAAATGAGAGGTGCAGGAACACATTTGCATGAACACATTATAAAACATCCAACAGGGCGTCTGGGTGGCTCAGCGGGTTAAAGCCTCTGCCTTCAGCTCGGGTCCTGGGATCGAACCCCGCATCAGGCTCTCTGCTCAGCAGGGAGCCTGCTTCCCTTCCTCTCTCTCTTTGCCTGCCTCTCTGCCTACTTGTAATCTCTGTCTGTCAAATAAATAAATAAAATCTTAAAAAAAAAATCCAACAGATACAAGGTGATACTGGGTACCCTGTAGTCTTTAGACCAGCCAGAACTTGGAGAACACAGAGTACAAAATAGATTCTATATTTGCTTGGTAAGACATTGTTCCTTGTTTGGGAAAATCCTTATCATCTGCACAAATCGATGAAACTTTTCATATTCCCCCTCCTTCACCATAGTGACTATGTGGGTGAACTCTGGAAAATTCTGTCTTAAATTGGTAATGATGTTCCCGGTTGGCTCATGGGCACAGCTGGGAAGTTTCCAAAGGCTCCACCTAACAGCCATGACTTCTGTGCTGCAGGCTGGACACAGCAGGGCTGGGGACTTGCTTCTGTTGGTATCAGTAGAAGTCCTCACATGGTTCTTCAAGGAGATGTGTACCCATCCTTGGAGGCTGGGAACTTTGACATTTCTGTACTGAGGAGAGCAATCAGCTCCCACTGTGCTCGTGGACAACTGAGCAAGATGGGTGTTTTAGTGCTCTTTGTGGTGGTTAATTTTATGTGTCAACATGGAGGTTGTTTGAGGTTGAGATGAACATTTAAATTGGTAGGTTTTTGGGTAAAGCAGATTGGTGGCTTCCACAACGTGGGTGGGCCTCATCCAATAGTTGAAGGCCCGAATAGAACAAATTGACTGGCCTCCCCCAGCGAGAGAAGATTCTCTGGCTGACTTCCTTTGAACTGGAACTGCACCACTGGCTCTCCTAGGTCTTGAGCCTACAAGCCACGGTGCAGCTTTGAACTTCCCAGCCTCCATAATTGTGTGAGCCAATTTCTTCCATCCAGGTACTAAGCCAATTTCTTAGAATAAATCTCTGTATCTACATGTCTCGCTTGGTTCTGTGTCTCTGGAGAGCGCTGACTAATGCAAATCTTTATCCTGAAGCTGCTCTGCTCTTCCCAGGTCAGTGGTATCCCATCCTCTTGGGACTGTTCTCGTCCATCACCTCCCACCGGTAGCCAGCCTGTGACCAGGTCCTGTGGAGTCTACCTTTGAATGCCTCCACTGTGCCCATTCTCTTCTGTTTGTGCGTCTGACCCGCAGGCCTTAATAATGTTCTTGGCTAAGGAATTTATAAAGCTGCTAACTGGTCTTGCTTCTGCTCTCATCCCCAAACGTGGCTTACTTCATGCCACTTTCCTGCTTAGACCAGGTCAAATTTCTGGTCACCAGTAACCCTCCCAGTTTCTTGTCCTGACCTTCTCCCTTCCCTGCCCTGACTTACTTGAACTTGCTCATTCCACATGCCTCACTTGAAGCCACCTCCATGGTGGATGGTTTTTTTCAGTCACTCCTTATTGTTTTCTTAAACATGCACAGCTTGGGGATGTGATCAAAATGCAACTCAATTTTCTCCCCACTTTCCTGCCACCCCTGGACTCTATGACCTTACCTGTCTCTCTAAAGGAATAGGAGGTCCTGTAGCATCTACAGCAAATGGAGTTTCCTTCCAGGAATGAAGATACCAGTCCTGCATAGTATTTAATGCTCTGAATCTGATTCAGAAGAAGTTAAAACATCTAGGCCGGGGGTTGGCGGCCTCCCCCATGGGAGGGTATGGGGTCATCTCCATTGCTGTCCTTCCCTCAGCTTGAGGTTCTGGCTACTGACCCCTCAAGACTGGAGCCTGGGGAAGGAGCATGGAAGAGAAGGTAAGGACCACTTTATGGATATCTTAGTGTGGGCTATAAAACAAAAAACCTAGACTAGGGGGCTTAAACATCAGAAATCTGTTTCCTCAGTTCTAGAGGCCAGAAGTCCAAGTTCGAGGTGCCATCATGGTTGGATTCTGGTGAGGGCCCTCTTTCCTGACTTGTAGACAGCTGGCTGCCTTCTCACTGTGTACTCACTTGGCAGAAAGAGAGAAAGGAAGCAAGCCATTTGGTGTCTGTTCTTCTAAAGGGCACTAATCCCATCATGGGGCTTCACCATCATGATCTCATCTAAACCTGATTGTCTCGTAGAGGCCCCACCCCCAAGTACCATCACCATGGGGTCAAGGCTTCAACACATGGATTCTGGCAGGGGTGGGGGTGGGGACACAAATCATTTGGTAGCACTTGATCAGTGCCCCTATTTGATGCAGTTATTACTCTGGGCCTACCTAATCTCCAGAGCCACCTCTCCATCGTTATCATGCATCTGTGCCTGTCGGTCCTTCAGAGGTTCTGGCCCTCAGGAGGAGAGTGGGGCTCGCCTCCAGCTGGTAGCTCTTGCCCCCTCCTCAGGCTCAGCTTCTCCATCTGTCTATCTGCACATACCTCTCTGTGGTCTGATCCCTTTAGAGAATTTACTTATTTGAGAGAGAGAGAGAGAAAGAGAGCATGAACAGGGGGAAGGACAGAGGGAGAGAAAGAGAGAAAGAGAATCCCAGGGAGCATGGAGCCTGACCTGGGGCTCCGTCTCACGACCCTGAGATCATGACCTGAGTGGAAATCAAAGAGTCGGATGCTCAGTTGACCAAGCCACCCATGTGCCCCATGAGCTCATCCCTTTAAAAATGTTTCCAAGACAAGCTCCCACCTGTGGATTCCTCTCTGAGTCCCCAGCTCATCTGCAGAAGTGAGACCCTCTGCCCCTCTCTTGTTAGATCCCTCAAGGATGGGCCAGATACGGGCCACTCTACCCACCTTCCCCCCCACTCCAGGGATCTGCTTGGAACCCCACTTTGAGAGAGCCGTGTACGCTGAAGCCTAGAGGTCAGTGCCTGAGTTCCTGTCCCCTTTCTCAGGGGCCACACAGTCACCTACAGCTCTGGCCACATCGGCTGCACGTGACATTGGTCATCTCTGCTGCTATCTCCTCCTGTGTTCTGGCCCCTTCTCTAAGCCCGAGTCTGTGTGGCCTTTTTGGCACTGCATTGACCTGCTCTGTTTTGTGGCTCAGCTTCTCAAAAAAGACTCCCGCTGGTTTCCATCAGACATCAGGAGCGTTCATTTCATACCCAGGATCTGGGGTTTTGCCCTGTTGAGTCTAGCTGTGGCCAGGACCACAAGACCACTAGCCTTGACACGGTCACCGAAGCCACAGGCTGCATGGTTGCTGGGCACGCACAGCCTCGAGCTAGAGTGTGTCTCTCCTCTTAGTCCCCATGTCTAGCCTATTACTTTGCATGAAATAGGTACTTAGTTTACCAGGCAGAAGAATGCCTGTCTTTCTTGAGAAAGGCACCGTGCTTGCTTTCTTTTCCATATCCCCGTAGCACCTTGCAGCATGTTTTATGTGACAGAGGTGCTTAATAAATATTGTTGACTGATTCACTGGGAAAAAGGTAGTACAGACATGCCTTCTGGAAATGTCCAATAAGCCCCATTATTCCTCTTTGCAGTCCATTGTCACGGAATGGGTCTTTTGGCGTTAATCCCAAAAGGGTAGTAAACAAGATGGCTGTATAATTTTATTGTCTCTCATCCTCCATCAAAGCAGCCTTTCTCGCTTCCATCCGCATCTCTGCCTCATTGCTTCTGGGTTCACCCCTAGTACAGCTGTTGGATCATGCTAATAGCCCCTGGATCTTCATTTTGAACAATAATGTTTGTTTCCAGAATAATTGAATCCAGCGGGGACACGGAGGGTGTAGAACGGTTTATAACACTTGCTGCGGAAAAGGGAAAATTCAAGAATTTGCTTGATGGCGTTTAGTTCAGGGAACACAATTTATCAGGGCTGTCTTTATCTACTTATGTTTTAGTGATTCAGTGCTGGGGGAAAACAGCCTCAGACATAAAATGTGAAGAGTACTCCGGCAAAGCCTGTCGGTTTAATTCAGATGTTAAATATTTTCAGGAGGGTCAAACGCTCAAGGACCCTATGTTTTGTCCTTTGAGTGAAACCAGCTAAAATAAAAAGGAGATAATCAGTAGCCCCAACCTGGGATACACTTCAACATTGAAGGGGGTCAGAGGTCCCAATTTTACAGGAAACGAATGTTCCAGCTCTGGGGCTCTGAGAAAAGAATTGGAAATGTGGGTAATTGCATTATGTAAAAGGCAGCTTAGAAGAAGCTTTGTTCCTGGAAAATAGTTGCTTTATTTAAGGTTGATTAAGTTGGAGCTCTCGCCCCCAAACTTTTGTCTGTCTGCAGTTTCCCCGAGTTAGTCAGGGGAACATTCTGGCATAGGAACCCTACAGAGCCACGGAGAGCTTCCCTGTATCCTGTGCTAATTGCTGGTAGTGGGTAGGCATTGGTTTGGCTTCCAGGTCTCGGAGCAAACCCATGGGTTCCTGGAGAGAACTGTGGCCTCTCGGGACACCAGCTGATTGTGTTGGCAGGTTTGAACCCAGAAGATCCTTTATTCCTCCTCTGGTACCCCTCAGGTGGTAGCATGGACTCTGATCCCCCAGCAGAGATCCTGCAGTGGTGGGGGTGGGGACCAGCAGCAGGTTCTTCTCACAAAATTAACACCTTTCAGCACAGAGAGAAATCTTCACACCGATGCGCCAGTATGCCTTAATTATTATTAACCCAAATACCTCATTTAAATAGCTAAGATTTGGGGAATTACATGGTTCTGTTCAACTTTCCTTATGGACTTAGCTATGGTGTCTAGAGTTAACTAACCAGAAAGACTTCTATAAAATGGAACTCAGTCGAACATAAACATTCATCAATTTTCGGGTAAACGTCATCTTAAACTATGTAATTAAAATAAGATTTAAATAATTGTCTCCTTTATTTACTAGCCACAGTCATGGAATAAATTAGAAAGAAAAGGTAAACTGAAGTTGGAATGTAATTCACAAAGCAAAGCAAAGCAAAACAGAGCCACATACACAAATGCGTACTTTAAAACAGGAAGTGACAAGGTTTTAAAACAGTTTGGGAATGATCTTTATTCTCCAGGACCGCTAGATTTGTGGTATTGCATACTAAGGTGTTGGATATTTAATTTATAGAGCAATGTTATAATCTGTGATCCAGATTAGGTTTAAGGACTTGGTACCTAAAAATCGTAAAGCACGAGATAAAGTCTGCCCAGGATTTTTGGAGAGAAACAGTGGCTAGTTTTTCCATAAGAACAGCCTCTTGCAAATTCCTTTTATTATTCATTTACTGTCTGTATATCTTTGCAAAAGATTTAACCCTACGGTGACCATTCAGCTTATTGACCTGGCCTGGCCACTTCTGAGCATGAAGGAGGAAGCTCTTTTTTTTTTTTTTTAATTTTTTTTTTTTTTAAATTTTTTTTTTTTTTTTATTTGACAGAGAGAGAGAGATCACAAGTAGGCAGAGAGGCAGGCAGAGGGGCGGGGGGAGGAAGCAGGCTCCCCGCGGAGCAGAGAGCCTGATGCGGGGCTGGATCCCAAGACCCTGGGATCATGACCTGCGCCAAAGACAGAGGCTTTAATCCACTGAGCCACCCAGGCGCCCCAAGGAGGAAGCTCTTAATAAAGCAGGGACATCAGGCTTCAGCCAGGACAGTCAGGGTGGTCCCTTTGGGAGCTAGACACCAATGTCATCATGGCCTTTTCTTTGTTTCTACCTTCACCTTCCCAGTGTTCCCTTCAGGTGCTCCCTAAATATTCCTGTGGATCTAAAATACCCTAAAGTATCAGTTGGGGGCGGGGTGTGTTCTAAGGAGTGCTGGTAAGGCAGGAGAGCTCGGTGGTGAAGGGAATGAGTGCTGGCCAGTTACAGCCCTCAGTTTGGATCTTAGCGTCACCGCTTGTGAGCTCTGTGGCCTAAGGCGACTTACTGCACCTCATGTGCCTCGATTTTCCTCATCTGTGAAGTAGGGACTGCTACGAGGGCTAAAGATAAAACATTTATTATTAGTGTTTTCTTGCACATCGTGTGGCTATTAAAGATGCTGTTATGAAATGCTTGAAAAGGATGACTTTAATCGGCTTCAAAGCAATAAAAACTAAGAGTCTGACTTCTCCAAAGAGACTCGCAGGGGCGTGGTTGGGTTGGAAGAAGTGCTAATGTTGAAAGGATTTCATCATACTTTGTTAAATATTAAAGGGGCTTTTCCCTGGGAAGAAGCACTTTGGAGGGTGAGCATAGGAAAGGCTTTTTGACCTCTTGTAGTTTCTTGGATCTACCTAGGCCCCAGTCTGCCCTTTCCTTGGTGACAGCCATGTGCTCAGGAAGGTGGTCTTGCTTTGGGGGCCCCCGTATTGTATATGAAGCCCATTTACCTCCACTCCTTGAATCTTTACTTAAGCCGTGCAAGGAAACGACATGGGCCCATTTTCCAGAGGAGCATATTGAGGCTCACTTGCTAAACAGAGGGAGCCAGGCTGTCGAGCTAGGACTAGGGCCAGATCTTACAATCTGAAGCTGGTTTCTCCTGTTGCACTGATCACCTGCCTTTGAGGTTCGGCACACAGAACAGCCACAAGGACACACATCACAAAGGCTAGACTTGGAAATGTGGGACAAGCACCGGGGCCAGGGGTGCACATCACCAGCAGTGTCACCCTTGGGTGCACCTGCAGGCAGTCAACCCCCAGTCCTACAGAGGCTCAACTAGTATTTTCTGTTCTTCAATAATCTGAGTTGTCAAAACAGAGCAAATCTCGATGACACAGAACACAGTGATTTCCAGGGTGTAAGGGGCTATTTCTTTTTAAAATGGGAAGAGTAGCAACTGTGTTTCATTGGGCATCTCCCCAGCTTTGCCCTAGTACAGATGTCGAGTACGTGTATGGAATGGATGTTAATACAAAGGACACACAACATTTCAGTTGGTATGTCTAGTAACTGGCGTGTGTGTGTGTGTGTGTTTGTGCATGCACACTCCCCCCTACCCCCCCCACCAGGGATGGAGGTGGAGGATCCAGAATCACGTGTGGATCTCCAGATGTCTATTTGGGTGTGAATGGCTACACTTGCCCACACTTATGTCAATTTCACGGCACGGCACTTGCTCTGCGGCGTGTGTTTTGCTGCTCAACATCTTCATTTCTCAGCCACTTGGTTTCAAACTTGGATTAAAGCTGTATTTGATGTTGAAAGCTAAGTTCACACCATGCAGGGTATTTTAAAACCCAGCATCTGATGCCTGAAGTGTGAAAAAATATCTTTCTAATCCTTTCTGTGCATACCGAAAGCTGGAAAAGTTTTTTTCTTAGCTTACCGGAGAACATAAAGCTTTGACAGAGGAAGATCGTGTTGGGGGCTTGAGGGGGTGGGGGGGGTGCGAATATATCTGATGGTCCACGAAGCACTTAAAAATGATCCCTGACATTTCAGCCATAAAACAGTTTCATTAAATACTGGTTTGGCAGAAAAGTGATATCATCATTCAACGAGAAGGGTCATCTTTTGAGAAAAGTTTACTCAAACTCAAGAAATAAAAACAGGTTTATCTGAATTTTTAAAAACAATTATGTGATTTTACGCATAGGTTTTGAGGCTTACAGAAACAAAAACAGGACTAAGGGAAGTAAGGGCAGGATGATAAAGAGGGGGGTTGGTTATGTCACTGAAATGGTCACTGTCCACTCCAGCTCATTTGCCACCTGCTGCTGGTCTGGCCAGAGCATTCTTGGGGCTGCATCTATCAGGGAGGCTGTCTGCTTTCTGCCTGTCTGCCTGCTCTCCCAGCCATCAGATCGGAACTGAAGGCTCCCCCTCCTGCTCCGGAACCCCTTTCCCTTTATAATCTCTTATATTTCTAATGCCCAGCGGACCCTGTTGACACATATGTTTATCAGTCTCCTGCCTGTGACTCCCAGTTTCTCACCAGCTCCAGGTGACCCTGTTGTTGCTGGTCCCTGGACCACACACTGAGTAAGAGGGAGACATTCATTTGCTGCCTGGGTGGCACTTTGTGTCACACATTTTGTTTTATGTGTATGTTCCCTGTTAGAGTATAGATATACCCATTACTCTATACCTCTTGGAGTATAGATATCAAGGCGATAAGGACTGCCGTCTGGTTCATTTATGTTCCCCTCCAAGTGTCATTCATAACACAGTGCCCTTCCAACGGAAGGAGCTGTAAGGTGACAGTTTAGAGAAGGAAGTTGGGGAAGGGTCCCTTGTTCAAAATACCTTACGGGAAATCGATTCTGTGTTTGCAGAGGTCAAATCTGATCCCACAGTGGGCTTCAATTCTGAAGATGATTGGAGATAAACGATTGAAACTGAGAATTCTCAATCCCAGGGTCCCCAGTTGAGAGGCAGGCATCACCCACAGTATCAGCTGAAGCTCTGTTATGTGGCTGTGCTGTGGCAGAGGTGGGGGACCCTCACCGGCATCTTCCCTAGTTCTCAAGCCTCTAGGATCCAGTCGCGAGGCAAAGCCAGGCAGCAGTAAAGGAGGCATACCATGGTGCCAAGTCCCATGACCTCCTTGCTTTCTTTCATTCCTCTAGAAGTTGGCACACTTTGTCTATGAAGGGCCAGATAGTAAATATTTTAGGTTTTGAGGGCTATAAAGTCTCTGTCACCACTTCTCAACTCTGCCGTTGTTAATAATAAGAAACATAAATGAGCGTGGCTGTGTTCCAATAAAACTTTATTTACAAAATCAAGTGGTGGGCTGGGTTTGGCCCACAGTCTGTGTTTGTTGACTGCTGCCCTTGAACTGTGTGTGACATTAGGAGAGGCAGGTGGGGAACCGATTCCTGAAGGTTTCTTCTGAGAAGGGCAGTGTCCTAGTGATCTCTTATTTAATACTCCAAAGAGGGAGATGGCTTTGCCCCATTTGGTGGGTGAGAACACTGAGGCTCCACAGAATGAACCAGGTTGCCTGTGATAACAGAGCTGGTAAGAGATGCCGGTGGGACTGGACTTGAATCCATATCCACTGAGTCAGAATCCAGTGTTCTTTTTATATCTGATTTTCTTGATCTTGCCTTGAGTAGGGCTGCTAGCTCAACATGCCCACTATACCTGTGTAGGTCACTCCACCCAGCTCTGGAATCGTGCCTGTCCCATGCTAACACACATGGTGTGAGACGGTCTTTGACCCAACCTTTCTGCTTACCAGTATAGACAACAGTATGTTACCTTGAAGCATGCAGAAACTGGGCTGGATTTTCTACAACAGGCCTTTGTGCACAAGCCAGTGAGCACCAACAGAAAAAAAAAATAACCTTATCGCAAATTAAAAGAACAATCTTTAGAAAATAGCTAAAATGTAAGGTTAATTGGAGCCAGAAATGTCAAATTAATGCAGCAATGCACTGGGGAGCCTGCCCTGGCCTTTGTGCACAGAATCAGTGCACACGACGAAAGGAAGCAGGGAATGATATAATAGGATTTTAGGGAGTCCCCTGTCATATTAAACAAGCTTAGCAATTAATTTCTTGCTGCAATGTTATTTTCATTGGCCTATATTTTCTGTGACCTCTCACATTTTTAAGCTACCAATGCGGGGCAAGTGGGATTTAGGACTGAAATTTTAAAAACCCACAAAACTGTTGTGACTGAAGATCAATAGAAATGTGATAAAAACTGCAAAGGGGTTGGGCAGGAGTTGGAGCGCTCTTGGGGTGAGTTGGGGTTCCCAGGTCCTTCCATGGGCAGATGGCGACCTGGGAACAGGGGGCCTGCTCTGCTTGGTGATCTACTTTGTTATCTAGGCTCCTTTCTAAACCAGCCCCCAGCTCCTGTCTTACAGGAGAGGCTTGGAAAACCCATCAGGAGGGTAGTGGCCTTCTAGGCCCACGTCTTGGATTCACTGAGCATGAAACACAGGCCATGGACCTTTCAGAAGCAATACCTTATTTAATCTTCATCAGAACCCTGTGAAGTAACTTCTCTTGCCATTGACATTTTCAGATGGGGAAGGAGTAGGAATGGGGTTGGAATAAGTAACTTCCTGGAGGGAGCCACATAGATAGTAAACGTCCCAGGCTGGGATTTGAGCCTGGGGCCTCCTGCTTCCAGGGGTGGCGTGTGTAACTGCAAAGTGACACTTTCTCCTCCTCAGGACGACTCCGAAGTTGGCCTGGAAGTGCTGGAAGTCCACATAATCATAATCAGTTTTATTTCTAGTTTATTTTTATTTTTAATCATGGTAAAATACATAACGTAACATTTGCCATCATGACCATTTTTCGGCGTATGGTTCAGTCATGCTAAGTATGTTCCCGTTATTGGACAGCAACCTCCTGAACTCTTTCCATCCTGTAAAAGGAAACTCTGTTTCCATTAAACACCAACTCTTCCCCTCCTCCATTCCCGGCCACCATCGTTCTAATTTCTGTGTCTATGAACTTGGCTACTCTAGGTGCCTCATATGCGCAGAGTTATATAGTATCTGTCCTTTGGTCACTGGCGTTATTTCACTTGGCAGAATGTCCTCAAGGCTCATCCAGGTGGTAGCAGGTGTCAGGATTTCCTTCCTTTTTAAGAGGGAAAGTGAGTTGGGGGAAATGGGAGGGAGACAAACCATGAGAGACTGTGGACTCAGAGAAACAAACTGAGGGTTTTGGAGGGGAGAGGGGTGGTGGAGTTGGGTGAGCCTGGTGGTGGGTATTATGGAAGGCACGTATTGCATGGAGCACTGGGTCTGGTGCATAAACAGTGGATCTTGGAACACTGAAAAAAAAAATAAAAAAAAAGGATTGAATGATATTCTGTTGTATGGATAGACCACATTTTGTATATCCATAGTGGACATTTGGATGCCTTCCACCTTTTCTCTGTTGTGACTTATGCTGCTATGCACCCCAATCCATTTTAAAAAGTTGGTATTAAGGTGCACCTGTAAAGGGGTTACAAGAGGAATTCCCGTGTTCGGATGGTGGTGGTGGCTACAAGAAGCTGTTCATGGGATCAGACTGCCAGGACACACACACACACATACACACGCTGAATGACTGTATAAACTGATGAAAACAGAATAAAGTCTGTTATCTGAAAAACAGTATTATTTTTCCAAAGAAAAAAGTTCTAGAAATAACTTTTTGAAGAGAAAGTTCCAGAGAGGATTTTTGTTCACCACAAATCTGTGCCACTACCGGTAATGGCTTCGAGGGCAGTGAGGTGAGCACACTGAGTGTGGTGTTCTGTTTGTGCAGAAAGAAGGGCTTAGCACTTTGTTCTTTTGAGGCATTGGACCTTCTCAGGCTCTGTTCAACAGCACCTGGAACACAGTGGAGCACGGTGATCCCAAGTCATTGGTGTAATTATTGCATCCTTTTTACTTTAATTGAATTATAATTGACATATAATATTAAGTTAGTTTCAGGGGTACAGCATAGTTCTTCAATTATATACATTATGAAATGCTCACTGTGACAAGTGTATTACAATATTACTGACTGTTTTCCCTTTACTGTACTTTTTCATTTCTGTCACTTATTTATCTTATAACTGGAAGTTTGTACCTCTTACTCCCTTTACTCTCCTTCATCCATTTTGCCCATCCCCAGCCCCTTCCCATGTAGCAACCACCAGTTTGTTCTCTACATTTATGAGACTCTCTTTTTTTGTTGTTGTTGCTGTTGGTTTGAGCATTTTTTTTTAGATTCCACATATAAGTGAAATCATGCACTGTTCATCTTTTTATGTCTGGCTTATTTTACTTAGCATAATACCTTTTTAGATCCACCCATGTTGCTGCAAATGGCAAGATTTCATTCTTTCTTACGGCTGAGTAATACTCCATTGTACCTGTGTACCACATCTTCTTTGTCCATTCACCCATCAACAGACACTTGGGCTGCCTCCATGTATTGGTTATTGTAAATAACACTGCAATATACATGGGGCTGTATATTTCTTCTCAAATAAGTGCTTTCATTTTCTTTGGATAAATACCCAGAAATGGAATTACTGGATCAAATGGTAGTTCTAGTTTTAGTTTTTTGAGGAACCTCCCTCCTGTTTCCCAGGGTGGCTACACCAATTTATATTTCCACCAACAGTGCACGAGGGTTCACCTTTCCTCCACACCCTCACCAATGCTTGTTTATTCTTGTCTTTTTGATACACAGCATCCTAACAATTGTTGGATTTGATTTGCATTTCCATGATGATGAGTGATATTGATCACCTTCTCATGTGTCTGTGGGACACCTGTGTGTCTTCTTTGGGACAACATCTGTTCTGGTCCTCTGTCCTTCTTACTGCATTCTATGGATGAGGACATTGAGGCTATAAAGGGGTAGGTAATAGTCCAGAGTCACACAGTTAGTAAGCCCGATAGGGCCTCTCTGTCCAATGGTTCCATCTTTGTCCTTTCACACATGCTGCTCTGCTGTCCTACTGAAACAAGGGTGTAAGGAGTGGGAACAGTGTTTGCGTGGTCTGCTGTTGACTGTGACATAAAATGGTGCGAACTCTTGTGGGCTCTCAGCTTGAAGATACTAATAGGTGTCCCTGTTGAGAATTTTGAGGATCAGATTGTATTTTGCAAAATGGCTGACCAACCGATAAAAAGATAAGGTACATTTATTATTAGGATTAATCTTTGCAAGGCACAGAAGCATTTCAATAAATGACAAAATGCCATATAAGCTTGCTGCTTTGGGCTACATAAGAAAGAATATGTGTATCTGGGAATTTTTTGGATGGACTTGGTGAGTTAAGTTGTTAAGGGAATTTGAAGGGCTTGCTATATTTAAAAGCCAGAAGCCTGAAATATGGGTGTCATGGCTAAAATGTGCCATAGCTGTCTTGAAAGATTGTTGCTTCTTGGAATTCTTGGAAAGCCTATAACTTAAACACTGGGGTAGTTCATGTTATTGAATCCAGCCCCACAGTGCTTGTCCAATGTCAGGCTCATTTGGAATACAGTGTTGTATTAATTTAGAAATGTGTCTCAGGAGACATGTGGCTGTTGAAGGAGCCCTCCCACAGCGTGCTCTAGGAGCACGGAGAAAGCTCCCTGCACCATAAGCCCCTCAGAAGACCATGGGCCCTGGGCAAGGGTGGTTTGGAGGGCTGGGTTCCCTTATTCTGGAAGGAAGAAAGGAAGAAAGTGATCATTTGACTTCTTCAGTTGCAGTTCTGGCCACATCCTTCCAAGGTTGAGACGATTTTCCCACTTTGCCATTGAGGAAATGGAAGCTCAGAGAGGTTAGCCTCCCGAGGGTCACACACTTGTGAACCAAAAAGCCAGGCTGGATCCTACCTTCTGATCCCAAGTGTGGTTCTTGCTCCTGTATGTTATGCTGGATTTCCTGTCATTTGGCTCTTCAGGACAAGTGGTGAAGCTGGACATTGGAAAATTCTGGCTTCCTTACACATTTCCATTGGCATATCTTTCCCATTCGTGTGTGTATGTGTTTATACACACATTAGCACTTACTATTTAATATATAGGGTGAAACTTGATCTTTCATATGCTAATTGATTTTTCAAAAATGTTCATTTCTTACATGAAATGTGCAATTGTTGAAAATCCATCCAAACTGAAGGATGAGTTTGAGTGTGTTTAGCCAACTCAGCGATTCATGATCTCCTAGGAGACATGTGACGGGAAGTATGGGTGACTGTCTATACTGGCATATTTCCAGCCCTTTTGACTCATTGACAATTGAGAATTCAGAGGTATCTTTGAACCTTTCTTATTCTGTATTCCCAGAATGCTGAAAAGGTGGGAGAATTTTAAAAGGCGGAGAGGATTTTGTTGTCATATGGGCACACCCTTAATTGGCCCTGCCAACCAGGTGGCTAGTTGACAAACCACTATATTCCGATGGTATAAGCAGCAACTTAGAGTTAAATATTTGCACGTGTATCTAATTGCCTATATGAAATTATCCCTGCCAAATTAGAAGTCTGGTTGAGCCTTCAGAATAAGTTGGCATCCAACATGCATTAATATTTTAAACCGTCGCTAACACTTGGTGCTATAGATCCAATTTTACTAATGTGTTTTTTAAAACACCTCCCACTGCAGTGTGTAATTTTTGAATATCTGTAGCATGCTTAGAATACTGTTGTAAGGTCTGGTGAACCAAGAATTCTGATTGTATGTTCACAGTGCCCAAATAACCAGTAGGAAAAAAAAAATCCAACTCCAAATTTAATCAACTGCTTGTTATTTTATTTTTTTTTTTCTAAATGACGTTAAAAAAAACCAAAACTGAGTTACCATTGTGTTACTGCTTTGGGCGGAGCATGGACAGAGTTGGTCACTCAGCATGACGTCGTGTGGATGTGGGCACAGCAGCTGTGTTTCAGGCCTTAACCCAGTAATGGTACCCATCGTGGAACATGTGCATTTGGCCCTGTGTTAGAGCAGAGCCCTGCTGGCATTTGCAGCAATGTGGCAGGTGGGGGTTTGGGGGAGGTGTTTCCTCTGCTCCAGGAGGGGTGGTGAGCTCAGAGCCCAGGGCTGAACCATCGGGAGGCATTCTGGAGAGTGCCAAGGGGCCAAGATGGTCCAGGCAGAAGGAAGAAGGACAGAGCAGGCTTGGAGAATGCTGGCAGGTTGGCATGGTGTCTGGCACATAAGGGGCCCAGAGCAGGTGGTGGAGAGTGAGGCTGGTGAGGACGTGGGGATTTGAGATCATGGGAAAACTTGCCAGTTGCACCAAGGGCTGTGGATGTTTTAGCCTGAGGGATTTTCAGCAGGGGCCATGCTCTCTGACCATGACCACGACTACTCCCTCTCTGAGATAAACATCTCATGGGCAACAGCACCAACACTCAGGGAAAACGTCGCAAACTCCAAGAGCCTGGTGAGTCTATGTGATCCTCCTGTTCCCCAACCATGGGGTCTTCCACAAAGGTCATGAGAAACACTATGAGAAATAAGAATTCAAAAGCAGTATTGGCTGGGCTCAGTTTGTTAAGCATCTGCCTGCCACTCAGGTCATGATCCTGGGGTCCTGGGGATGGAGCCCCACGTCTGGCTCCCTGCTCAGCGGAGAGCCTGCTTCTCCCTCTAACTCTGTGTTAGCAAACATTTGTGTCTTTCAGGGTTTTCCAAAGAGGCAAACCGTCAGGAGACATTTTTGGTTGTCATAACCAGAGTGGAGGATGCTACTGGAATGGCATGTACCGGGTGGAATCAGGGACGGGGCTAAACATCCTTCAGGGCACGGGACAGCCCCCATGACAAATTACCTGGTCCAAAATGTTAATAGTGTCGAGGTTGAGAAACCCTGATTGAGTACCTACTAGCTTCTGGACACTGTGCCAATGACTGGGAGTGTTGAGATAAATCAGCCTTGATTGGTGACCTTGAGTTTGTCGGCTATGGCGAAGACACACTTTGAGGCATGCAGCCAGAGGTCACCAAAGGGCTGTGAGCCGAGGGTTTCTGGAAGCAAGAGCCCCTCCCCTTGAGTCCCCACACAGACCCAGGTATTGACTTGGCCTTTTCTCCTGTGCCACAAGTCCTGTCCTTCCGTGCTTGGTGGCAGGAGCTCCTTTGGCCTGCATTGGAAGAGACACTAGTGCAAGGAAGTTGGGGTGGGAAAAAAATGTTGAGGGGAAGACAGCTGAGAAAAGAGATGCTGAATTTAGAATGCTTTAGTAGCTTTAATTTTACCTCTAAATTGTATTTTGTTTGAGAGGCAGGGAAAGACCTTGACTTAACGGGTTTTGCAGCCCCTGAGTTCTAGATGAGAGCTGACACACGGGGTCCTGCTTGAACATCTATGGAGTTGATGCGGAATCTCTACCTGCACGAAATCTCTTCTACTCTCTCTACTTGGTGTCCTTTCAGGGGGGATGTTTTTTGGTGTCTGAGGCTTCCATATGCTGGTGTAGCTCACCCTAAAGGGAGCAGAGCCATTCAGAAGTGTCCCCACTGAGGCTTTCAGCAAGTGCCTTATCTCATACTCCCTTGGCCTGCTTTTGCAATCAGGCTAGTTACCCAAATCCCTTCTTCCTGCTGACCTTCTCCTGCTGTGGAGGGCAAGGCTGCAGCTGCACCAGCAGCCGGGAGTTCCGACAGCTTCCCAGATGTTTGTGCTCTAGGGACGATGGTCCGTCTGTGGCCAAAATGGCTCATGCAAGGGCTTCTGCCAACTCAAGCCTGCAGCCACCCTCTCTGAGACCTCCCACCCCCCGCCCTGGTGTCACAGAGTCATTTGCTGACCATGTGGGCCATAGCAGCTGGTAGAGTGACAGGGTGGGGGAACCGTGACCGGACCCATGGCCCACACTGAAGGAAACGAGTGACAGCAATCTAAATGAAAATGTAAAAATTCCTGCACACTGGAGAAAGACTATGCTGGTCTACCCACTGGGTTCCCGCTGAGCACAGTTGTAATTGGAATGTACTTTTTGCAAAGTTTATTGGGTCCTGGAGCGACTTGTTACTGAACTGGTCAATTAATCTATTTTTTTTTTCTTTTTTGTTTTTTAATGAGTTAGGGGATTTCCTTTAGCAGAAAATCACCAGGAACCATGACCAAATGCCCAGAGCTCAGGGAAAGGCTGGCCTTTCCTTCTTGAAAACCCCGTTCAACAATTAAAGGAGGAAATGGACTCCTCCCACTACAGGTGGCAAATTGGGCCGATCTGGGAACCAAGGAGGAAGGATTGATCCCGCACAGAGGTAAGCGCAGGGAGATCACCATGAACCGATTACTCAAGCGCAGCAGTTTGAGTGTTCGGAAATAAAGCCGTTAGTCTCCCTGCTGAGAGACAAATGATTTCTATTTAAAAACCTGCTTGTTCCATGCACTAACTCCCAGTGTAGCAATAATTAATGATATCAGAAGGTTAAGGAAGACCTTCTGCCGAAATCCCTCTGCTCCAAGCATGAAATTGGATTAAAGTGAAGATAAACTTAGACATTAAATCTGTTGAGGAAATCAGTAATTATGTGGAAATGCACACATTTTGAGCTGTTTGAGTGAGTCAAGGGGATGATGTACTGATAGTCTTGTCCCAGGCATTTGGGCCTTGGTGGAAATGAACTGTCAGAGTGGATGCTAAAAAGGGCATTCTACCTGCTTCAGTCCCGATTCCAGATTTAATTTTTAGTCCCAAAGTGAAGTTCTCTGGGCCTTTTGGATATACTCTATGGCTGTCTGTCTGCCTAATATGTGTTTTCCCTTCTTCTTTATGAACAGATTTTTTTTTTCCCCCTAGGGAAACAATGTACAGGCCAAAGAATGTAAGTTCCCATGAAGTCTTGCGCTTGGGGTGGCTATGGGATATAGTGTTGGCCAAAGTCATGAAAGTCTACTGGGCAGAGCTTCTGAGGAATTTTTTGGTTTTCCTGATTAAAAGGGGCAGGGTCAGCTGGCATGGACCCTTTGCCCTTTGTTCTTTGCCTTTTGCCTTCCCTTTCTGCTCTTTTTCCGGTCTGGAACAGCAGTGGAAGTGCTGGAGGTTAGGCAGCCATTTTGTAACCACGGGAATGAAATTTCTGTCCTCAGGTTGGTAGTGTTGACAGCTAGAAGGAGCTCGGCCCTTTTGTGGTTTCTGAGGACAAGTGGGAAAGAGAGAGCCCTGCCATTAGGCATCTTAAGTGATCAAGCCCCAAGCCATGAAGTTGAGATTTAGAATAAAAGCCTTTTCCTGACTTCAGGCATAGAACCAAAAGAAAATCCAGCTGTGGCCAGCATGATGTCATTTGGGATGGCTCGGCATAAGGCTTTCCCAAGGGGTGAGCAGTGGTGTGTTCTCTGGGCTTGGGGGGCTGGAGGAGGAGGTGCCTTTGGCTTCCTCTGGTGTGTGGCTGAGGGATGTGGCTCTTTTGGTCTTCACTGGGTCTTCTCAATCCCCTTGGTGTATCACATGTCCACTTGAAGGGTCCTGATCCGTTCCTTTCACTCTTGGTTCTGAAGTGAACAGGGACATCCTTGTATCAAGGCTGGTAGGACTACTGGGAAAAAGCCTTCGGTCCCTCTCCCTGCCAATGCCCAAAGGTCACTGTCTAAGACAGAGTGGATTTACACACTGGCGGTTCTCTCTGATCCTACATGCTGCTATTGGATCCAGGCAAAGATGAGCCAGGGGATGTTTCCCTCCTTTGTGGTACCTTCTGCTAAAACCTCTTCATACTTGCTTGACTTGCTTGTTATTTGGGGTCATGCTTCCTACTCAGGGCACCACGCCTCTGCTTTGCCTCTCTGGGAGAAGGGCAGACTCTGTGGCATCAGAAGGTGGGGCCGGAGTGCCGGAGTGCAGGGGCCATGTGCCGGGCAGGCTTTCCTGGATTGGGGTAAGGAACAGCTTTCAGGCTGGGGACTTCCTGAGCAACACTCCTCCCACCAGCAGGAATCATCAGCTCTCTCCTGCTTCCCCTTGGAGATTATCAAAGTCCTTCCTTGGCAAAGGGTCCCATATTTGGTCTTTAATCATTTAAAGCCCACGCTTCTATGCATTGCTCTAATCAGTCCTCATAACAACCTTGGAACCAGTTATTTTAAGCATCATATCACATATAGGGGAAACTGAGGCTACATGAGGTTCAGTATCTGGGCCAAGATACAGCCTTAGTCCTTGGCAGAGCTGGGACTGAATCCAGTGAGGCCTTCTCCCAGCGCTGCCTCCACACTGCTCTCCCCTCCTCCATAAACATTCCCTCATATGATGGCCCCCTGGGAATCACAGGGACTGTTGGCTGAGCTACTTGCCTTCACAATAGCTGGTTTTCCCCTCCTTCCTGGACACACAACCGAATTGTTTTTTCTAGGCCTCACATCAGATGGCATAGAGAGCTCAGGCCAGGATATGGACAGAAATGACTTTTCACGTGGGATGCAGACTCTGAATGGGGAGGATTCAGAGGGACTTTAAGAAGGCCCAGTGGCAGAGCCATGAGATACATCTAAGACATGCTTAGAATAAAGTCAAGCAGCTCACATTGGTCTGTTCTGTCAGTGAGACATTTGGGGGTTGTTTGTCACAACAGCTAGTGTTGATAGCCCTGACTGATACAGACTGCTTGGGATGGTGACAACCATGTGTATGAACCTTGTAAGTCTTGACTGGCTAGTGGGGAGAAACCATGTCCCGGGTAGTCTGAGATGGGTGCGTAAGTTGTTTTCTGGAGACATTCTCTTACAGTTGGAGATTCCTTTGGTGACATGTCTTGGAAGATGGCTGACATGGGCTGTACTTTTGGGGAGGCCACTAATGGTTGAAAATAGCTCGCAGCTCCTAGTTGTCAGTTTTGTCTGTCTTCAGTCTCTTAGAGTTTTTCCTTAGTGGTACCTTGAAATGCCAAACTGAATTCCTCCTTGGGTTTTTCCATACACATAAAGATGAATGTCTTACAGCCACTTCTGGAATCTAGTTCATAGAAGATGATTCTCAAGTTGTGCAAATAGCTCTAGGCAACTTTATCACCTTCTGCCACACTCCCCATCTCCCGCACAGACGCATGCACGCGCGCGCGCGCACACACACACACACAAATATACACACAGAGTTTAAAGTTGTTTATTGTTTGGTTTTGATCCCAGTAGTGGTGCACTGAAGGCTGTTTAAATATCAGAGAGCAAGTTGTTTCACTTCTGAAATTCAGTTTCTTTGTGTGGAAAATGGAGATAAATATGACCACCCATCTGGGTTTTCTCAAGAACCGAATGTATGGTTCACGTACGGTAACGTAGGTGAGAGCACTGAGCACTGTCCTGGGAGCCCAGTAAGCTAACCATTGGAAGACCTGATGCTCGTGGACCACGTAGAGTCATCTCCAGGGTTGAAGCAGAAGGCGGGGCAAATCCCCAGATTCAGAAATGGCTTGAAAGCGGTTTGATAAGAACATGTGCGATGAGAACACATATACTCTGAGACACTTTGCAGCCAAAGGTCTGCTCCAATTCACCTACTTTTTAAAAAAGAGATTTTAACATGCATCAAAGGGTTAACATTTTATCCTTATCAGGATCCCAGAACTCTTCTCCTGTCCTTTCGCTTCACCTTTTATTCTCTGTTCCAGTTAAAGCTCCTTCTGTCATTTACCCCCAAGGCAGATTAGTGTATACTATGCGGCTTATTTTAAGTGAAAATGCCCATAAATTTAAACTCTTATTTTTATTTATGGTAGCAGAGGCAGGCTTCCCTTCTCACATTCTCCCCTTAGCCTGCCGACACTTGAGAGCAGATGCTGAATTTAGGAGGGACGGTGCCCTCCAATGCCGTGCCTCTCCTGAACTGTCCGTCCCGGGTGCCTTCCCTTTGGAGCGAGCTTTACCCTATCTCCGCCCTCCCTTTTCACTTAATTTCAGTGTTGCTTCTTCTGACATCAGTGAGACTGGCCAGAGTTGGCGGCTCTTACAGTGTGCACCCGGAGAAATATTTTGGGGACCTATTAATTCTCAACCACTTCAGTTGGCAGGCGGAAGGCCTGGAAACAAATGAGTCTGGCGAGCAGCCCGGGCTGTCAACCCAGGCTGCTGTTCATTAGTGAGGCCCCGCCTTGTGTGCTCTGATGCAGTTCTACTTTGCGGACACTTTCTTTATCTGACTTAGCAATCTGCTTTGGGATCTTGGGGGTTATTACTCTACTCGCTCAAGTGGGAACTCAGAGACACTGAGTAATGCATAAGGGGGGAGGGAGTGCTGGGGTGAGGGGGCACGGGGGTCTTGGCGGACGGGGTTTGGTATATTGTCCTTGCTCCTTGTTTCTGTTCCTGACTCTTAAGGTTTGCATTTCAGTCTCATCAAGGGGGATATCCGAACTTAGAAAAATACCTTTGTCTTTTCTTGCAGAATAGGAAATAGCATTCTGATGTGTGTCATGTGAATTTCTTTTCTGTGAGCAGAACCTTGGGCTTCTTAGCTACCAGGACATTCCTTTTCCTCCTCTCTTCCCTCTCAGCCACCATCCTGTTCTCTGCCCTGGGGCTCCCATTGTCAAGAAGAGAAGTGGGGGAAGGCTTCTAGATGTTCTGTCTCTCCCCCTTGTTTTAGGTTTTCTTCTAGGAAATTGGTTTTATTTTTCTATCATGAATACATTATGTGTTTCCTATAGAAATTGCTCACAATGCTCTTGGAGGGCAAGCTCTAGCTGAGTTTAAACTGCAATTCAGATGTGGCACTGCCTGGTCAACAGGTGGGATGACATACCTCCCTCTGCTCGTGCTTCTGCCCATCTATTTGTATGAATTTAATGTTAATTTTCTTTTTGCACGGGGCACAGTAGGAGGCTCACAGAGGGGGAATGCTTTAAACCAGAGCATTTGGATCACAAGAACTGGCAAAACCCACCTGGCCTTTCTCCATACAATTCTGTTCAGGAATTACATCTACTTTTTCTAGACCATCTTTCTCAAGTTCGGGAAGGGTGTTCTGGGAGGGGGGTCCTCAAGACTCTTTCTCAGAGTCTGCAAATCCCCCTTTTTCCAATCACATATCTGTGTGAGGCTGGTTTTTCTTCATATACTTCCACCAAACAGATACTACAACAGATTGAATGCAGAAGCACATCCAGTGATACAGCTGTCTTCCATCAAGCCAGATGTTCAAGAGACTTGCAAAATGTAAAATATGCCACTCTTATCACTAAGTTTTATTTTGTTTTGGGAAATACATTTTTTTTTTTTTTACCCCCGAGAGAGAGTGAGAGTGCATGTGAGCTGGGGAAGGGGGCAGAGGGAGAGAGAGAGAGAGAGGAAAGAGAGAGAGAATCTTAAGCTGTCCCCTCACTCAGCATAGAGCATAATTCAGGGCTCGATCTCATAACCCTGAGATCATGTCCTGAGCTGAAATCAAGAGTTGGACGCTTAACCAACTGAGCCACACAGGTGCCCCAGGATATACAGGTTTTAAAAGTAAAAATATGTCATTTATGTTAACATGTGATAGTTTATTATTGTTATTTTTATTAGTTAATAAATATATTCACTTTTTCATTTTAAATTTATAATACAGTAAATATTGATAGATAAGTAAGACCTATATAAACCTCTGGTGTCCTCAGTAAGTTTTAAGTGTATAAAGGGATCTCAAGACTAGCAAGTTTGAGAATAAAAATCCTAATTATCCAAAATAATATCTTAGGTATTCAAAATATCTTTGGTGCCTTAAAATTATTGGTTGTTTGGAAGCACCCTAAATGTCCCATCAACTGTCATGGCTAATAAATGATGATATATTTATACAATATATTTATACACTATTTATATAATGGACTATTATATGGCAAAAAAAGAGAATGCGCTATAGCTCTGCACAATTACATGTTGAGTAAAAGAACCCAGGCACAAAAGAATACATCTTGTAAGTTTCAACCCGGAAACAATCAACCACAGTGTTTAGGGATGCAGACATGGGTGATAAAAATATAAAGAGAAACATGGAGGTGATACCTTAACAATTAGGGCCGCGATTGCCTTCGTGGGATGGGGTGGGGAGGACTGTGCGGACAGCTTTTGAAGGGGCTTCTTGGAATTATTAGTGTTCAACTTGTATATACCGAGGTTTTATGCATTTCTCTGTCGGTGGGTCTGCTAGTTATTAACCTATTGTCTTTGAGCTCCAAACCTACCCTTTCCTACATCTTTCTCAATGTGGGGGATGGCACTCTGGAAGCCACATTCTCTTTTGCCAAATGGCTCAGTTATGCATCGCTAGTCGGGGCATCTGGGGAGAGGCTGGAGGTCTGGGAGATGACGGAGGGATGTTGTCCTTCTGATGTCACTGCAGCCGCTCTCTTTCACTCCCACGGATCCGGTTGCAGCCTTCTTAGTCTCTTCGAACCAGTCCGGTTGCCCTTTTCCAGGAAACACACTACCAGTCAGCATGGCATCCAGTCCACATGGAGCGGCAGCCTGTCCTGGTAGGTCTGATTTCCAGCGCTGCAGGATCTCTCCTTCAAGCCTCTAAATTTTAATGATTCCAACCTCTTCCCTTTGTTCCTGTAGCCTCAGGGGCAGTCACTGCTGCCTACAGATAACTGCTTTCCGTGGGAAACACTTAAAACTTACTATTAGCTAAGATTATTAAGTGGTATCAGGACCTGTTATGGTTCTTAGTGTCATTAACATTTTATTACCAAACATTGTAGATTGGAGGAGTTGCTTAGGAAGCTCACTTGGGAGATATTTTAGATGCTACCGCTACAGTAACTATATGTCCACCTTGTTTCTTTTTTTTTTAATGATTTATTTATTTATTTGAGAAAGAGAGGGCGAAGTGGGGAAAAGGGCAGAGGGAGAGAATCTCAAGAAGACTCCCCGCTGTGGAGCCTGACTCGGGGCTCCATCCCAGGACACTGGGATCATGACCTGAGCCAAGGTCAGACACTTAGCCAACTGAGACACCCAGGTGCCTCTTAAAGCCTTTTTTGAATTAAAAAGTGAAATCAGAGCTATGGCAAGTCTCTAACATGAAATTTAGGGTGTTCTTTGGGAAGGAGTGGGACCCTGAGTCCTGGGATGGGGACATCTGGATGGACTCAGGTGAAGTTGGTAATTTGGAAGCCCGGAGACACTTTGATCCTTTTTGACTGTGGGAGCAGCTTTCCTGCGGTGACCGAGGAGACCAGGCTTTCGTTGTGTGAAGACACTGAAATCTCGCGTGGGGAAGTGGTCTTGCGAGGTAGGCCTACCTTAACCAAAACCCAACCAACCACCTCTCACGGCTCAGCACACTCCAAGAAACAAGTACAAAGTCTTCACAGGAGAAAATAGCCTGGATTACAAAATAATTGCAAGGTTTTGATGACTTACATTACCAGAACCCTGGGAACTACGTGTAGTTGTGTATTTTAAGGATGCTAGACAGAGATGACAGGATACTACACCGGCGGACCATATTTCTCTGTATGGTTGCTCTTACCAGAAAACCAGGTGGTCATGTGCAGATTGGTCCACTGGTTTATTTGGTTGGATGGCTACACGTGGGGACCCACACTTCATGACAGCGAGATGCCAGAATGTTTTCGGCATAATATGGAGAAAGGGATCCAAAGGGTTGGGGGGATTGGGAATGGGGAAGTGGATTTATTTTGTGAAACCTTTACTCTTCTCTGCCCACCACATCCCTCAAGAGGGCCCAGAGCACCTTCCCCTTGTTAAGGAGCTAAGAAATGCAGGGGTGAGGGGGGATGCTAACATTCTTGAAAAGCTCCACTGGTTGCTCTTCCCCGATGATTGGAGGTGCCGCTGCCCCTGCTGGGCTCTCTGGCTTCGGTGGGGATGGAGGGCTGTGCCCACCAGCATCTGTGGCAGTGGCTAATGATCACGGTGTTCTTAGGAATGAGATAGATGGCAGCCTACTAAAATGTATTTTTTTGGGGGCACCTGGGTGGCTCAGCTGGTTAAGCGCCTGCCTTCAGCTCAGTTCATGATCTCAGGGTCCAGGGATCGAGCCCCATGTCAGGCTCCCTGCTCAGTGGGGAGTCTGCTTCTCTCTTCCTCTTCCTCTGCCCCTCCCCCCACTCATGCGTGCTCTCTCTCTCTCAAATGAATGAATGAAATCTTAAAAAAAAAAAAAAAAGATGTATCTGTATTATGGAAAACTTTCCACTGTGGAGAGTCTGGCCTTGTGCTCCAATCCCAGGCCCCAAGCCGGTTCTCAGATCTAGAGCCCCTTGACTGGGAAGCCAGGGTTCCCCTGCAGACTGCTGGGCTGTCACAAGTACAGACCCTAAACCTTCCTCCAAGCCTTCCCCAAAGGAAGATGGTGATGCCACACTGGGAAAGAAGATATCCAGAGACTCTTCAGGATTTTCTGACTCTGAACTGATACTAATTCCTGGATTCCTGGAGACCCCAAATGCCCCGGGAACATCTGTTGAAATGGGAGCTTCTGGTGCTCAGGTTATCAACGGGGAACTGAGCTGAGCTCAAACCTCAGGGGTCTCAGTATGTCTGTGAACTCATCCTACAGTTATCTCTCTAGTTAGGGGATATAAAATGAGGATATATGTACTTGGCAGTGGGCAGAGTTCCTAACTGAGTTCTTTATGGTGGGAAGTCCATGGAGCTTCTCTTCCCCCACCTCAGTAGTAACCTAGATGCTCTACTACAGTCCTGGCTCTGAATGGACAGAAGCGCCACCACAGAGAGATATGAAGAGATAAGTGGTACTGGCTCTGAACTTACTACAGACCTCTGTAGCTGACCTTTGTGGCTGGCACAGGGGGCGGGGCAGGGGGGTAGATCCTGGAGGAGTGTGAACGATCCTGTCCTTAAGCGAGTTATTGATATCGGTTGCAGCCATTGCCCCTGATGTGGCATCTTTATTTTGGAGCCCATCGACGCCGTCCTTGCTGCTGAGTGTGGCTCTTGCCCAGAGAAGTCTGCTTTTTCCCTGGATGTGTTTGCCAAGGCAGTCAGATGCCCGTGTGTACCTGACAGGGCCAGATTACACCTGATGGACACAGTGGCTTAGAGTTCACGAGAAGTCTTCAAAAATTAAAAATAAAAAGAATACAGCTCTTACCTGAGTAAACAAAATGACAGTTCTCTGTGTTGTTAATGCATCATGTGAAACTGGCTGGAGAGACTTTGCTCAGAATCAGAAGGCGTCCTTGAGATGGCTGAAGGGCGGAGATGGGTGGTACAGAAGGCACAACATTTACTTTAGGGACCAGGGGGCAGGCCACTAAGGTAGGCAGCTTTGAACACCAGGCACGGGGAAGTCTGCTGAGTGCGGGCACATATGCACAGCTGTGTGTTCGTGGACGGTACTGGTAAGACGGAACAGTGCTTCTCCATATTGGGCCTTGTACAGCGTGTCTGAATTCCAGGCTCTGGTTTGAGATCAAGTTGCTTCTCAAGACAGCATCCCAGTGCTGGGTGCTCGGGAGCCAGGTGTGTGGGGCTTCTTTTTATGACACACGATTCCAGAACAACCCTGGGAAGGCTCAGCTTGCAAATCACTTGGTCAAAGCTTTTCATAGTTAGGCAGGGCTCAGTGGCATACCATTTTTTTTTTTTTTGAGACTTCTTTATTTTTATTTTTAAAACTTTTTAAAAGTTAACATAAAATGCATTATTTGTTTCAGGGGTACAGGTTTGTGAATCATCAGTCTTAGACAATTCACAGCACTCACCATAGCACATACCCTCCCCAATGTACATCACCCCGGCACCCTATCCCTACCCCTCCACCCACCAGCAACTGTCAGTTTGTTTCCTGAGTTTAAGAGTCTCATATGGTTTGTCTCCCTCCCCGGTCCCATCTTGATTCATTTTTCCCTCCCTTCCCCCCTAGACCCCCTGACCTGCTTGTCAAATTCCGCATATCAGAGAGATCATATGATAATTGTCTTTTTCTGATTGACTTACTTGGCTCAGCACAATACCCTCTGGTTCCATCCATGTTGTTGCAAATGGAAAGATTTCGTTTTTTTAATGGCTGCATAGTATTCCATGGTATATATATTCCACATCTTTATCCATTTACCTGTTGATGGACATCTAGGCTCTTTCCATAGTTTGGCTATTGTGGACATTGCTGCTACAAACATTGGGAAGCACATGACCCTTCAGATCACTACATTCGTATCTTTAGGGTAAATACCCAGTAGTGTGATTGCTGGGTCACACACCATCCAGATTAACTGGAACAAAGAGGATTATCAGAGTGCCTGTTGGAGACTGTCCTGCATGAGAAATGCTCTCTGAGCACGGAAAGTTCCCTCTCTGTTCTCCTTTTTGATGGCGTCTGCAGAGGAATTAGAGCTTAGAATAAATCTTTAAAGTAATTAGACTGACCACAAACCCAAGGCAGGAAGTAAGCATGCAAAATACAAAGCTATGTGTGTAAGCCCTGCTTAAGATGGATGGGAAGCGCCTTTCCCTCCTCACCCTTAGATTTAAATGCTCTTCCCTTGACTTCCCATACCCTTTCGGGATTCCCTGCATCTTAGTATCTCCCACACTCTTCTGTCTTTAGAAGCTTCTGTCTTTAGCTGCTTCTGCAGCTAGACTGTGAGCTAGCAGAGACAGGTGCCACTGTTTTCTCTTCCCTGCTGCCCTGGCTACAAGTCTGTGCTCAATAGGCAGTTTCCAAATGTAAAAATGTAACTTCATCTCTCTTGTATCTTCTTGCCTGTCTGCACTGACAGCCTCTTGCTCCATAGACAGACAGACAGCCAGGCACACACACACACACACACACACACACACACTCTCTCTCTCTCTCTCTCTCTCTCTCTCTGTCCTTTAAGAAAGATGGAATAGAGGAGAACAGTTTAGAGTTATAATTTTTTGGGGGCGCCCCAGTGGTGCAATCAGTTAAGCGAGGGACTTTCCATTTCAGCTTAGGTCGTGGTCTCAGCATCCTAAGATTGAGCCCCGCATCAGGCTCTTCATCAGTGGGGAGCCTGTTTGAGAAGGTTCCTGCGCTCTCTGTCTCTCAGATATAGAAATCAGTCAATCGATCGATCAATCAATCTTTAAAACAAAGTATTATATTTTTCTGTTCTAGTTCTATACCACAGGGCATCGCTAAAGAATTGCAGACAATCTCTTCGCATGGTTAAAATAAGTTTCTAAGTCATATATACCAAGTGGGATTTCTGTTTTGTTTTAGAGTCAGGATGCTGGGCAGGAAGATGCCAAAACCAAATTCGGTTCAGGGGGTGCCTGGGTGGCTTGATCAGTTAAGGGTCTGCCTTCGGCTCAGGTCATAATCTCGGGATCCTGGGATCCAGCCCCAGGAACATTGGGCTCCCAGCTCAGCAGGGAGTCTGTTTCCTCTCCTTCTGTCCCTCCCCACTGCTTGTGTTCTCCTTCTCTCTCTCTCTCTCAAATAAATAAATAAATAAAAATCTTTAAAAACAAAATTCATTAAAAAAAATAGGTTCAGAAAATTCCAGAAAAAGAAAAGAAAAAATAAAGCCTCAATAGATACTAAGGGCTTTGAACTTGGTAACTGACGAAGGAGAGGGCCTCCTCTTTCATTGGATAATACTGCCCAGAGTCAAGGTTTGCATGATACTCAGAGGAACTCTGAGGTTCTGGGGTTGCACAGTTTTCAAAGAGCACCTTGCAGGTGGCCCTGGCTGTCCTTCCTTGGAAAGACTCTACACTGAAGTGGAACCTGTGGGACACGGACCTTTTAGTTGGATAAAGATCCCCATGGAGGAAATACAGACCCAAACCCACTGCTCTTTGCTGTGTCGCCTGTACTGCCGTCTTGTGTGTGCTGAGTCTGTTAGCCCCTAGGTTTCTGAGAATGTGCTGCACGGTGAGCACGGCTTACATTTGCCTTCCAGATGAGGGAACTGAGGCTCAGAAGGGTGCAGAAAACTTCCCAGAAAGGAAGTGACTGACGGGATTCCAGGAGGGCTGGGAAACTCCTCCCACAGAGCGCTGTACTTTCCCAGGGCCTCAGGGAGAAGTCTGAGGGCAGCTTGAGGGCAGAGGCTCTGGGTTTGAGAAGGAGCCAGGCCTGGACCTGAGGAACATACAGCCACACAGAGGGGTGTCCTGTGTCTCGAGAAAAACAGAGGATGGCCTTTGTCCCTTGTCACTCCAAGATCTGGAGTGTCCTTCTGCTGAGGCAAGTTGGGACATTTGTTTAATCTGGGTCTCAGTTTCCCTCCTGACCACAAAGGAGGATTAACAGGGCCTTCCTTGGGGGTGCTGTGGGGCTGAACAAAATGATGAATGTCAAAGCCCCGTAAATGGAGACTATAAGAACAGGGCGGTGGTCCGGCTGTGTGTCCATTCAGTTGGTGGCTCTCAGTCTGAGCCAAGAGCATGTAGCCCCCTGGGCCTCATTTCAGTGGAGAAGCTCTTCCAGAGAGGAACCTGGGAGCAAGGGAGGTGTCCCTGTGATAGTGTCCAATGGCTTAAATTTCCTGTCCCTGTGTGTGTTTTGAAACCATGACTTGGAGGTATTGTCATCTGAAATGGTCTCTCTCTTTTTAGTCAGTTAAATTGGGTTTTGAACTGAGCAACTTTTTTCCACACTTGGGATTTTATATCCATTGTTCTGTTGTTGTTCTTGTTTTTAAAGATTTATTTATTTATTTTAGAGAGAAAGAGAGAAAGCGAACATGCTCTTGCGCTTGGGGGGAAGGGGATAGAGAGAGAGAGAATCTTCAAGCAAACTCCCAGCTGAGCAGAGAGCCCAACATGGGGTTTGATCCCAGCACCCTGAGATCATGACCTGAGCCAAAACCAAGTTGGACTCTCAACCGACTGAGCCACCCAGGTACCCCTTATATCCTATCTTTGTACTGACATGAGTGTAAATGTGAAACTATTTATCTAGATTGAGATCTGTGTGGATAGAATGCAGATAAAATAGATGGTAGGAGGGCTTTTCTTGCCAGCCATGCCCCTTCTTTTCTGTGCCTTGTGTCCTCTCCTAAAAATATATATATGTATAATATATGAAACAATTAAACATGTAACTACGAATTACAATAATATAGGTAATAAAATATACATAAAATTTAAATGAAATATGTTATTAATTATATATAATAATGTAACATGTTATATATAAAACATAAGTAAAATATTCTATATTATACACACACACACACACACACACACACACACACACACACACACACACTTTTGGTAAGAGTTAAAAAGAGACTATTAACACTATGGTTTATCCAAGCTGTGTTGTAGAGCTGCAGTTGTCAGGGGATATGGTTGTGGGTCTTGTAGCTGTTTCACTCCGGAGGACCTAGAGGATGGTTCTGAGGAAGCTCTCAGCGGCTTTCCAGTCTGGTGGATTGCAAGCTGGTGGTCTGCCAGGAGGGAAGGGGTGGGAAAATGGCCACACAAGGAGACTCTAGGACACCTGTCTGGCCAGGGACTGGAAAGGCAAAGAACTGAACGTTGTGACTGACCACCATCACCTAGTGGTTTCTTTCAGGCTAGGATTTCTTTCTGGCAGCAGTGGGTTGTACCCTCCAGCACGTTTGGGCATGGCTCACATAACTAAGAGGTTACAAATGCAATCTTAATATCTATCTCGCTGTCGCCAATTATTTAGGGAAAAAAAAGGATCCGAATTGGTTTCTCTGTTATCTGGCATCAGTAGGGCATAGCATATTGAGGTCAATTAAATTTTACAATTAAGAGTAGCAGATAAACTATACACACTTGACTAGTTCTTACGGACGTGGGCCTCATGAGCACACACTTCACGTTCCAGCATCACAGAGCAAAATGCCCTTCTGTGGATGAGGACTCGGGAGTTTTAGTGCCTTAGGATCATGAAAGGACACTTGCTACCGTGGACTAAAAGAGGCACAGAGTCTCTTAACCATCATGCGGTTTCGGGGGTTTGGGTTGTGCTCTGTGGCATCTCACAAACACTACATCAAAAACTAGTGGTGTGCTATATGTTGGCCAACTGAACATAATAATAAAAACCAACCAACCAACAAAAAACAATGGAAGGTTTAAACCTGGCATTCATGGTGTATTAGTCTGCTAGGGCTGCCATAGTGAAACACCACCGTTGGGTGTCTTAGAACAATAGAAATTTACTGTCTTCTCATTCCGGAGGCCGGCGACTGAAATCAAGGTGTAGGGAGGGCCACGAGCTCTCTGACGGTGTGGGTCAGAGGAGGAGGACCTGTTCCTGCTTCTCCCCTTCCCTCTGGCAGCCTCAGCCTTGTAGGCAGCCATCTTCTCCCTGTGTCTCTCCACATCGCCTTCCCTCTGTGTCCAGATGTCCCTTTATATAAGGACAACAGACATACTGGATGATGGCCCACTTTAATGGCCTCATTTTAACTTGATGATCTTTATAAGACCCCGTCTCTAAATAAGGTCACACTCTGAGGTACTGGGGGTTAGGACTCCACATATTTTTTGGTCAGGAGCTGGGGGGAGCTGAACCCATCACATATATTTATAATAGATTGAAGCTCTGGGGAAGATTTGTTGGGAAAAGAAGTCAATTGTTAAATATTTTGCAAATCCATTACATGAAAGCCGAGGAAATGAAGGCCTGGTGAGTTCGACGTTTTGCTCAAGTGGTACAGCTTATGGGGTGGATTTCAGATTCAGATCCGGGGCCATGGGACTTTCTGGTTCATTTTCCAGCACACAGCAGGAGCTGCTGTGCTACTTGATAGAAAGTTATGATTGCTAGCATGGCTGCAAGCGCAACTTTATTCTTTAAAGTTTTTATTAGTCTCTTCATAAATGTCCCTTTTAATTGGAGAATTTGACATCGACATTCTGTTGGTTGGAAAGAGCCTAAGGCAACATAAAGTAATTGTCTTTCATTAGAAGAGTTCAGAAGTACATTTGATGATCTCTGTCAGCGGCTGAAAAATATTCATTTCTTCCTGGAATAATTTTGAAGTGAAAAGGTGGAAAACAATCCAACAGTTAATGACATACAATCAATACTGACTAGAAGGAACATAAGTGTTGTTGGGCTTCTTTTATTTCTTTATTCCCTCTCCACTTTTTTTTCCCCCCTATTATCTGACAAGACTCATTGACAGATGCTAATTTGAAGGACTCAGAACTTCTGGGAGAGTGGAGGCCAATTTGGAAATCCTGCCTAGTCTTGATTCTCTTGTGGTGATTTGGAAATTTAGAGATCCACAAAGTGAAAGTAATCAGTCAGTGAGGTTTATCTTGTTAGACCAAGGTCTGCATTGTACTGTTTGGCATGAAGGGCAGCTTGAGGTCTGTCCAGATAGCCAGTCTGTTGGCATGTTGCATGGTGGGTCCCGTTTGTCCTGGGTGGCCCCTGATCGTCTCTTCATACCCCCTTCCTGCTCATTGTCCATTTGGCATCTGGGACCCTCCTAGTTCATTACTCCCAGTAAACTCTGGGAAGATGGCGGCATACATGTGCCTCTCTGAGGCCCTCTTCCTCTTTGGAGGAACACAACAACCAATAAGGGCCAATGGCCAATACAGGCACGGCTGTGAATTTGAGCTGTCTGAGAAAGACTAGTGGAAAGGGCATGGGAGAGGGGGCAGAATTCTCTAAGGCATTGGGTTAACTGGGAGGGAGCTGTGCAGGGGACAATACCCACCTCTCCCAGCACCCCAGAGGGAAGACTGCAGACATTGTGCTTCCGAGGAGTTCCAGCCAGCAGAAGCTTGGGCTCTCCTGAGGAGTCCTGAAACTTCTCCTCCGAGGCTGCCCATAGTGTTGATCCCAGAGAGTGGGAGGGGCCCCATGCAGGGGCTGGAGAACTAACCATCTATGGGCTTTGGGGTTGGGACAACCTGTTGGTCAAATGACTACACCCAAGAGTAGGGAGGTTCCTTTGGTGTTCCTCAGCTGCAAAGTGAGTCACATAGGTCATCTAGGAGACAGTTGCCAAGACACACTTAGAAGTACAAGGCATTTGGGATTAATGCTTGTGAAAGACAAAGAGAAGGAGCAGGACTAGTCAGGGAAAGCCTTCAGACATGATGAGGGTCTTCTTTCTGTGCCAGAAGACAGGGGAGAAGCATTGAGACGCAGCTGTGAGAGTCAGCCATCCTCCTGTGGCTCTTCAGCCCAGAGACTGCCTGTGGTGTCTGGATGGGACAAAATGGCCAGTCCTTGTGCCCACACTGGGTTTAGCCACTGGCTGGGAGTGGCCTGAGGAGCATATGGCCTCAGCTTGAGCTCCGCAGCAGGTCCCAAAGGCGCTGTGGCTGAAGGCTGTCAGCCATTTACAATCCTGGTGGAAGATTCTTGCTGAAGAATCTCGAACACATGAATGGAGACTGGAGGTAAAGAGAAAGAGATGTGGAGAATATTTTTGTATTTATATCTGTATCTCTAGCTGTATCTCTGTGTATCTTTGCTCTCATATCTATATGTACATCTGTATCTATATGGATAACTTCAGTGGTATGCCCTAGAGCAGAAGGAGGTTTTCTAGAATTTAAAACAAAACATTTTTTCTTCTTTTTTAAAAAGATTTACTTATTTGAGAGAGAGAAAGAGAGCAAGAGAGAGAGCAAGCACAAGCTGGAGGGACAGAGGGAGAGAATCTCAAGCAGGCTCCCCGCTGAGTGCAGAACCCAATGAGGGGCTCAATCCCAGTACCCCTAGATCATAATCTGAGCTGAAGGCAGATACTTAACAGATGGAGCCACCCAAGTGCCCCTCCTCCTCTTCTTTTTCTCCCCTTCTTCATCTTCTTTTTCTTTAAAGAATTTATTTATTTATTTGAGAGAGAGAGAGAGAGAGAGGAAGAAGCAGCAGGTGGAGGGGCAGAGTGAGAGGGAGAAGCAGACTCCCTGCTGAGTAGGGAGCCTGACTCAGGGCCTGATCCTATGACTTCAGGATCATAAACTGAGCTGGAGGCAGGCTTAACCAACCGAGCCACCCAGGTGCCCCAAAACAAAACTTTTCAATATAAAAAAATTTTATATTTATATGCATATATATTTATATGCATATATTTATATGCATATATTTATATGCATATATTTGTATGATATATATATATGTACATACACAAATACACAAATATATTTTCCTATATGTACATGTACAAAATATATATATATATACACCCAGATAGAGACATATATATGTAATTGTTTGTTTGTATATATGTAATATTTCTATTTGTATAGGTCTAGAGAAATGTCCATGAAGGTAAGTACACACATAAGAGTGTGGTTATTTCAGAGGCAAGAACAAAGCAGGGCTTTTTGTGCACATCAGTTATTTTCTTCTACAACTTTGGGTTACACCTGTTGCAACAAATTATTCGTGCATTAAAATTTTACTTTTTATTGAAGTAAAATGTGCTCAGTGTTAAAAATCTAATGGTACCAACAAAAATTTTGGTGGAAGAGACCCTGCCCTGCTTTTTCCCACAGGCAATCACTTTTAATTATCTCCACTCTCTCTTTCCATGGTTACTTCCATATTTCTAAATCATACACTCATGCCTCTCTTTCTTGATTTCTCCCATTTTGACTTTCTCCCTGTCTTCCTGGTGTTATGGGGGAGAATTTATCTCCCTGGCACCACCCCATCCCACCTGACCCCTCTTCTCCTTTGTTTTCCTTGTTTAACAACCATTAGTTAAATCAATGAAAAGTGTATCATCACTGACTGTGGTTTCCTGGGGAGCCGAAGCCCAGTATCTTGCTATAAATGCATTTCTTTTACTACTCGGGTATTCTGTGTGTTTCTAGTAAAAATTTTCCTCTACCATTGATATGTCCTACCAGGCAGAATCCCTCTTCAGAGCAGTGTGCCTTTCTTTTTTTTTTTTTTTAAGGTTTTTATTTATTTTTAATTTTATTCATTTATTTGACAGAGACCACAAGGAGGCAGAGAGGCAGGCAGAGAGAGAGGGGGAAGCAGGCTCCCCACTGGGCAGAGATCCCGAAGTGGGGCTCGATCCCAGTACCCAGAGACCATGACCTGAGCTGAAGGCAGAGGCTTAAACCACTGAGCCCCCAGTGGGCCTTTCTTATGTAACATTATTTTATGTTAAATTTATGCACATTCAAGCATTTTATATATATATGTATGTGTATATATATATACACACACACACACATACATATATGTATGTAATACATACATACATATGTACACACACACACACACACACATACATATACATATATATACTATTTCCTTCCCCTCTGAAATAGTAGCACACTATACACAATATCCCTAACTTTTTTATTTTTTAAATAATGCGTCCAAGGTATTGTTCTCTATTTACGCATGTAAGCATACCTTATTCTTTTTTTTTTTTTTAAAGATTTTATTTATTTGTCGGAGAGAGAGGAGAGCGAGCGAGCACAGGCAGACAGAATGGCAGGCAGAGGCAGAGGGAGAAGCAGGCTCCCCGCCAAGCAAGGAGCCCGATGTGGGACTCGATCCCAGGACGCTGGGATCATGACCTGAGCCGAAGGCAGCTGCTTAACCAACTGAGCCACCCAGGCGTCCCCATACCTTATTCTTTATAGCAGGTGGTTGCATCGTATTCTGTTGTAAGCACACACCCACATTTATTTAACTGGGGCTCTATTGATGGAAATTTAGATTATCATCAGCTCTGCAATGAATATTCTTTACACACATCATTTCATATGCGTTTTTATTATCTACCTAAACGGATGAGTTCCTATATGAGGAATTTCTGGTGAAATAGTAAAGCCATTTTAAGTTTGGATGACACAGTGAAGCTGTTTTTCAGAGTGGTGGTATCAATTTACATTTCCACCAACATAATTTGTTTCTCTAGACTTTCGCCAGCAGAGAATATCGTTAAATAATTTCCTCTTTGCCAGAGTGACAGGGAACTACAATGAGATATAATTACAGCTTTATTTTGCATTTCTGTCATTATGATTAAGTTTGAGTGTATTTTCATAAATTTTGGAACCATTTATAATTCTTTTTATGTGAATTAATAGTGTATTTTGCCAATTTTTGGTTGGATTCTACATCCTTTTGATTTGTTGAAACTATTTATATAGTAAGGGGATTGGCTTTTTGTTGTGTTCTTTCTTGTGGATTGTTTCTTCGATTTGGGGTTTATCTTTTGAATTTGCTTATAATGTTTCTTTCATGCCAAAAATTTCAGTTTTTATCTAACCAAATTTTGCGATTGTGTAGTAACCTTGGTCCACCTTTGAGAAAACATCAGACAAATCCAGATTGAGGAGCATTCAACAAAATAACTTAATGCTTTTCAAAAATGTCAAGGTCACCAAAGAGTTAGGATCTGTTAGAGGCTGCAGCAGAGTAAGGAGAAATGACAACTAAGTGCAACATAGTATCTGGATAGGCTCCTGGAACTGAAAAAGGACATGGGTGGAAAACTGATGAGATCACAGTAAAAAGTCTTCAGTATCATGCCAGTATGGATTTTTTTTTTTTAGTTCTGATGATTATATTATGGTTATGTAAGATGTTAACATTAGTGGAAGCTGGTGGGGTGGGATAGTGGTATGTGGTATGTAAAAGTTATCTGTTCTATTTTACCACTTTTTTGTAGGTCCAAAATTGGTTTTAAAAAGTTCAAAATGGGGGCACCTGAGTGGTTCAGTGGGTTAAAGCCTCTGCCTTCGGCTCAGGTTATGATCCCAGGGTCCTGGGATCGAGTCCCACATCGGGCTCTCTGCTCAGCAGGGAGCCTACTTCTCCCTCTCTCTCTGCCTGCTTCTCTGCTTACTTGTGATCTCTGTCTGTCAAATGGGTAAATAAAATCTTAAAAAAAAAAAGTTTAAAAAGTTTGCAGTTTTGGCAGAAGGTGCCAATTGTCTACCCAATATTTACTTTATCGTCTTTCCTTTTTTTTTCTTTTAAGATTTTATTTATTTATTTGAGAGAGCGAGAGCACGTGAGAGACAGAGAGAGAGAGAGAGAGATAGATAGATAGATCATGGGCAGGGGGAGGGATAGAGGGAGAAGCAGACTTCCTACTGAGTAGGGAGCCCAATGCAGGGCTTGATCCCTTGGACCCTGAGGTCATGACCTAAGCCAAGGCAGACGCTTAATCGACTGAGCCACCCAGGGACCCTTGTCATCCTTCCTTATCAACAAAATGCTGGGCAGTGTTTCTGCTTCTTTGCAGGTAAGGGTGGGCAATAAGAAGAAAGCCAAATTTGTCAAGTGGGGCTTCTGTGAAAGCCAGTTTGCCTTTCTCTTCCCAGTTGCCTGGGAAGCAGAAAACATGGCTGGAGCTTCAGCAGCCATCTTTGGTTCATGAAGGAAGGAGCAAAAGAATTGCAGAGACCTTATGCTTGGCATCAGGGATATCCTGAACCATCAGTAGCAATGGTTTATCCTTTTGTGATTCAGTTTCTATACACCTAGAATGCAATTTTTAACAGATAGCGGCATGACTTCTGGCCTTTCTCACTTCAAAAACCTAAAAAAAAAAAAGACTCCAGTTTTCTTCTAGTATGACTTTGGTTTCATTTTTATATTAAAAGTGTTCATCCATCTGGAATTAGTTTCATTTGGTCTGAGGATTGAGAGATCTAGCTTAATTTTTTCCCCAAATACCTACTTAGTTGCTTAATACTATTAATGTACTGAATTTCCCCCTCCTGATACTCAATGTCATTTTCATAATATACTAGATTTTAATAGATATTTTGGTCTATTTCTGGGATTTCTATCTGGTTGCCTTGATCTAATTATTCATATGCCACTTTCATAATACCTTAATGCTAATTTTATAATATATTTTAATATTTATTAGGGCAAGTGTCTCCTCTTAACTTCTCTTTTTCAAAAATCTTTTGCTCTTTTTTAAAATTACATTTATTTTTAGTTCTTTTCATTTATTCTTCAGATTTTACTTATTTTATTTGAGAGAGAGACAGAGAGAGCACAAGCAGGGAGACTGGGAGAGGGAGAAGCAGGCTTCCGGCTGAGCAGGGAGCCCAATGCAGGGCTTGATCCCAAGATCCTGGGTAGCTGAAGGCAGATGCTTAACTGACTGAGCCACCCAGGCACCCCTAATTTATTTATTTTTAAAATGAACTCTACCTCCAGTGTGGGACTTGCCCTCACAACCCTGAGATCGAGACCAAGAGTCCCATGCTCTCCTACTGAGCTGGTCAGGTGCCTTTTTTTTTTTTTTTTTTTCTTTTTATGTATTTCCATATAAACTTCAGAATCAGATTGTATTCTAAACTTCTTTGGTTGGCATTTATATTGAGATTGTATTAAATTTATGTATTAATTTAGGGAAGTGTGATATCCTTTTAATATTGAGTCTCCCTATCTCAACAGATACCATATGCCTTTCAATTTATTTAAGGATATTCTTTAGAAGCATTATGACATTTTATTTAGATAGGTCTTACACATTTCTTTTTAATTTTCTTCTCACATATTCGTTTTTCCCCCACTGTTATTTTAAGAGAGTTTTTCATTATGTTTTCTAAGTTGCAGATAGGGAATATAATAATTTTGCATATTTGTAATTAGACAACTTAATACATTTTCATAATGTTTTCAGTGGATTCTTTTTTAGGTTTTTCCACTCTATAATCATGTACCCTGCTTATAATGATCCTTTTACTCCGTTCTTTTTATACTCAAATTTCGTCCTCATGTCTATTTGCGTCTCAGAGTGGGGAGGAAGTCAGAGTTCTACTATAACACAGGTGGCCCATTCAAATTGGGTAATAGCAGAGAAGTTTAATAAACAAGTTGCTTCCCAAGTGTGAACAAAGTGCAGGGAAATGGGGTGTGGTGCAGTACTCTGGCCAGTAACAGTGGGAAACTAAACCCTTCTAGTCCTAAAGGGGTGAAGGGCCAGGAGAAGCTCTTGGAGACTGGAGCCAGAGAGAGCTGTATGGGAGGGTGCTCAGACAGGAGTGGTGGCCTTTAGTTGAGAATCACAGCCAACCTTCTATGACAGAAGAGAATGGGAGACACATGACCCATCACCTGTCCTCCTGTCTGCTAGTGCACCCCGTTGGTAGAACCCAGTGAGTAGCCAGAGATAAGGCATCCTCCTGATGCTCTACATAGGTGAGCTTCCCTAGCAAGGGCAAGGTCAGGAGGGATAGAGTAGATCTGGAGGGGCAAAGAGAATGAGTACAGGGCATATCCTTGTCTTGTTCCTGATGTTAGTGAGGAAAGCCTCTAGTATGTACCATTAAGCATATATGTATGTATGTATGTATGTATGTATGTGTATATAGCTACATAGCTACATATAGGTATGTGTATATGTATGTTTTATCCATCTGTATATGTGTATAAGAAACCATAATGAACAAGTAAGCATCAATTTCTTTTTCTAATTAAAAAAATTCTGGGGCACTTAGGTGGCTCATTCAGTTAAGTGTCTACCTTTGGGTCAGGTCAGGTCATAATCCCAGGGTCCTGGGATCGAGCCCTGTGTTGAGCTCCTTGCTCAGTGGGGAGTCTGCTTCTCCCTCTGCCCCTCCCTCTGCTTGTGCTCTCTCTCTCTCTTTCAAATAAATAAATAAATAAATAAATAAATAAGATCTTTTCAAAATTCAAGATTGATGTTGAATATTATATTAGGAGCCTTGTGGTATTTAAAGAAATGATTATATGACTTTTTTCTTATGATATGGTGGTAATAAATATTTTAATACATATCCAATGATCACATAATTTTTGCAGTATTGATATGAGAACTGAGTCACTGTATTTTTTTTTTTTTTTTACTGTGCTACTGGATTCTGTCTGCTAATATTTTATTTAGGATTTTTGCATTGATATTCATGGGGGAGATTTTTCTACAGTTTGGGTATTTTATCTCTAATTTTCTGTCAATATTATGCTGGCTTCATAAGAAGAATTTGAAAGCTATGCTTCTTTTTTTTTTTTTTTTTTGTGCTGTGCTAACAGTTTAAATAGCATTTATGTTACCAGTTTCTTTAGTGGTTGGTAAAATTTGGTAAACTGGTCCTTTGTATGCATGCATGTCTCTTTTTGACAACTTGCTCCATTTTTTAAAAGAATTTATGTATTTATTTGAGAGAGAGAGAGCGCACAAGTCAGCAGAGCATCAGACAGAGGGGCAGGCAGAGGGAGAGGAGAAGCAGGCTTCCTGCTGAGCAAAGAGCCCGATGTGGGACTCAAACCCAGGACCCTGAGATTATGACCTGAGCTGAAGTCTGATTCTTAACTGACCGAACCACCTAGGTGCCCCACAACTTGCTCCATTTTTAAAAAATATTTTAGTTACTTATTTGACAGGGATCACAAGTAGGCAGAGAGGCAGGCAGAGAGAGAGGAAGGAAAGCAGGCTCCCTGCTGAGCAGAGAGCCCAATGCGGGGCTCGATCCCAGGACTCTGGGATCATGACCTGAGCTGAAGGCAAAGGCTTTAACCCACTGAGCCACCCAGGCACCCCTACTTGCTCCATTTTTTAAATGGAAATTTGTCTCTTTAGATTTTTCCTATCCAAAGTTGATGAGTTTACGTAACTTGTATTTTCCTAGAAAATCATCTATTTTATCAGAGTATATATGTATTATCCATATATTATCCAATATATCCATATTATCCAAGCTAATCTATGGTTCTCTAAATTTCCTCTGTATCTATAGTTACTCAAAAAGGTTTTTTGTGTATGTGTGTGCTTTTTCTTTTTTTTTTTCTTGGCTTGTTAGTGACAACTGTTAAAAATTATGTTTTCTAAAAAAAGTCTCTAGATTGATTTCTACCACTTTCTATATCCCAAATCATTTATTTCTGTTCTTTATTGATTCCTTCTCTGATTTACTTAATTTAATTTTCTGGTTATATTTCTAATTTCTTGAGTTGGAGTATTAAATCATTTATTTTAATTCTTTGTTATTTATTTCTCTTAGTATTAAAGCTGTGATTTTTCTCATGGGACCACTTTAGCTGTAACCCATGGGTTCTGTAATATAGTTTGTAATATTGTTTGTAATATTGTTTTTTCTAACTCTGCAGTTACAATGTTGTGTTCCTCGAACTCAAGGGTTGTTTAAAGAAAGTCTGAAGGTTTTTAGATGTAGGCTTTCATACTGCTTTTTGTTCTTTTAAGAGCAATATTTTGTAGAGTAGTTTTAGGAAAAATTGAGCAGAAGGTACAGAGATTTCCCATATGCCCGCTGGCCCCCTTTGGTCCTTCCTCCTTGTGGGATGAGAAACCAATGGAGGGTTTCGCAGAGAGAATATGTATTTCGAAGGGTCACTCTGGCTGTTTTGTGGAGAGCAGACAGGTGGGAGCAAGGTGACCAGCTCCCCTTTGTTAGATCCTGTTCTCTATTCTGCTTGTTTTCCTTTGCTTTTCTGTTTACTCTTTAACTCTGCTTGGAGCATGTTGTATCGTAGTTTCTTAAGAGCGCTCCATAAGGAAACACTCCATGTCTTTGTGTGTCTAAAAAGGCCCTCATTCCCTCCCTATGTTTGAGTCATAGTCGGACGGAATATACAATTCTAGCTGGAGAATTATTCTGTCAGCATTTTATGGCCCCGCCGTCTTCTAGTGTCTGGCGCTGGAAGCTTGATGTATTTCTGATTCCTGAGTCTTCGCTTGCGACTCTGTTTTCTCTCTGGAAGCTTTTAGGATTTTCTCTTTATTTCTGAAGTTTTATAATGTCAGGATAATGTGGTGTTATTTAGGAGCATGTGTATTTTCTCATTGTACTAAGCACATAGTGTAGATACCCGTATTTTTCAGTCCTGGCAAAATTTTCTTGTTTTATTTTTTGAGTTTCTTCACCTTAATCTTCTGCTCTCTGTACTGTTCATTAGATTTCGGACCTTCTGCATGATCCTTGAAATTTCTGTTTTATTTTTTATTTTCTAAAGATTTTATTTATTTATTTGAGAGAGAGAGAGAGAATGAGCAGGAAAAGGGGGCAGAGGCAGAGGGAAAGGGACAGGCAGACGCCCCACTGAGCAGGGAGCCTGATGCAGGACTTGATCCCAGGATCCTGAGATCATGACCTGAGCCAAAGGCAGACACTTAAAGGACTGAGTCATCCAGGTGCCCCCATCCTTGAGATTTCTTACCTTTTTCTTCTGTGTCTCAATTATATGTCATTTTGTGGAACAAAATTTGTAGAACAAAAATTTTTTTGTCTTTTTGTAGAACAAAAAAGTTTCCTGGGAAATTTTCCCAATATTATTTATGAACATTTATATTAATTTTTTGTCTTTGAAATGATATTTTTAATTTCTAAGAGCATTATTTTATAAAAAATTATGTTTAGTTTGGCGAAAACAAAATATATTCTTGTCTCAAAATAGAATTTAAAAAGTTCTTTTTTCTCTCTGTTCCCTGAATAGACTTCTCTTTTCCTCTGGGTTCATTCTTTTTTTGTTTGTTTGTTTGTTTGTTTATTTTTTCTCTCTTTTTCACATCAGATCGCTTGCTGCAATATCTGATGGTTTCCTTAACTTTAGGCGGTTTCAGTGGGTGCCTGACAGTTCCCTGTGTGGTTCCCAAATGTGAGACTCTGGTGGCCTTTTCTCTGGTTTGTTCAGTTTTCCCAAGTGAATATTGGAATCTGTCTCCTGGAGGAATATTTCCTTGGCTTCTAGCTTTTTGTATATGGGGTGTGAAATTGGAGCTGAGAGTCAAGATCACTCCATATTTGGTTCCCCAGTGACACTGCCCCATCCCAGGCATAAGGTTTCTTGGGTCCTGTAACCTTCATTCCCTTTCAGTTTCTCCAGGGTGTAGACTTCCATTTTCCTGCATGGAGTGCAAGCCATCTACTGGCATTCTGCATGAGAGTAGAGCCCTGGAGAGGATAGGGGCCAGCCTTTCTGTCTGTGACTTTTAACCGTTATATTCAACCCTCGGTCTCTGACTCCAGACGCAATTTGGGAGGCAAGGGGGCTCTCCTTGTCCGTGTGCCTCTCTGCAGACCGTCTGGGCTGTCATTTCCTGCACTCCGTGGAATCAGGCACCACTGACCCATCTGCCTTCTGTTTCCTAAACCGGTGTCAAAATCTCTCTTCTGCAGATGTACTTGACATTGTTGCCTTGCTTTCTAGGCAACCCTTCGAAGGCTACCCTTCGTTCTAATTTCCATGGGGTTTCAGGTAGAATGGAGACAGACACTTCCTCAATCACTTACTGTCTTTTGATAATTGAAAACTCAAAGAAAACTTGAAAGGAAGGACGATAATTCTACTGGCGGAAGAATCCTTTTTGCTTTGGCATTGACTTGGGCGCTCATGGGGTCCCGACCCTTAGTGTATGCTTCACTGTGAAAACTCATTGTTATTTTCTTTTTTTTTTTTTTTTAAGATTTTATTTATTTATTTGACAGAGAGAGATCACAAGTAGACAGAGAGGCAGGCAGAGAGAGAGAGGGAAGCAGGCTCCCCGCCGAGCAGAGAGCCCGATGTGGGACTCGATCCCAGGACCCTGAGATCATGACCTGAGCCGAAGGCAGCGGCCTAACCCACTGAGCCACGCAGGCGCCCCTCATTGTTATTTTCAAAGGACTTTCAGGCACTGAAACTAGATAGAGCTTAGGAAGAGCAGGGATGAGGGCCCGATAGCTCTTGTAGGTCCTGGCTCCTGGAGAGGTAGGGAGAAGTCATGCTGGACCCCTACAGACATCTTGAAACAGGTGGTCTCACCGCTCAGCTTGTGATTTCTCCAGATGTTGAACCTCGGAGGAGATGTTGGGTGGAGCCTGGGAACTGAGGGGCAAGGTAGGGCAGGGGGCAAAGCGGCTAAGGAGAGAGGTTTCTGCTTCATCTGAGCTTGGCGAGTTGGAGGACCCCGAGAGCCTTCTCACTTACAGGCTGGGGACTGTCGGGGCAGACAACACAGCAAAACCTCCAGGGCTGTGGCTTCCTTCCAGATCTGACCGCTTGTGTCAGCTTCAGAAGTAACTTTTCCAAGTGTGTTGTCAGGGTCAGGCACCATGCTGGACACGTGACAGGGATAATCTCAATTGTCGGAACCACCTGGGAAATAAGGGGCACCATCCGCATGTTATGGAGGAAGGAACCGAAGCCCAAGACAAGTAAGAAATAAGAACCAGAACTTGAATCGAGGTCTGCTTGGCCTCTGCTTGGACCAAGGCATGAAGTCGATTCTGGCCCGACATCTCAGCAGCAGCCTGGTGGGCCAGTCTCTCTGCAGACACTGTGGACGCACACAGTGTCCTAAAATAGTTGGCGGTGTTGGGAAACTCAAGGAGTTTACATAATCTTCCAGAATTCCAGCTTTTTTGGGAAAAGTCAGCAGACTTGACCACACTGGGTCTGTGATTCTTGTGGGGCAACAATACCTCAGAGCTGGGGCGGTTTATACCTTTAAATGACAGGGAGGTACCCTTCTGACAGGCCCCAAAATAGCCCACGGGGGCATCTGGCTCCTGGAGAGCATGACATTATTCTATGTAGATGCATCTGAACTCCACAGGCACGTTAGAACTAGCCGTGGCATCCTCTGGCCCTTTTGTCCCTGTCCCCACCGCTTCTGTCACTCCCCATCATGGGTCCTGGTGTGGATGCCTATTAGAGCTTGTGTTCCGGTTTTCCTTAAGTAAGATCTGATAGACTGGTTTATTGAACAAGCCGTATGTAGAGGGGGGCGATTTGTAAAGTAGTTACATGCATAATCATTCTTCCCCATTCAAATTCCTTCCTGGGGGCATTCTTTCTTGTCTCTGGATGACTCTTGGTGCATCTGGAAAAGAAGCAGCGCTCTTCAGTCTGGTAATCACGTGGCTTCCATCTTCTCCGCAGGCCACTTGTGCGTCTCGGTGAGGAGCCTGCTCTTGGCCGAGGAGGCTGGTGGGCTGGCTGCTTCTCCTCTCCTGTCTGTGTTGGCCCCGTCAAGTCAGCAATGTGGACTGGTCCAGTGCAGCCGGAATAGCTGGGAACCGGCTGATGTTGGTGTCCCCAGCTGAGCTGACCCTTCTCTGGTTCCTCTCTGGGATCTCTACCTGCAATTTAGCAGCTTTTTTTTTTTCTTCATCTAATTTCTATGAGTTTATTGTTCTTTTCTGAAGAACTGGTCTATTGATACAACTTATATGTCTTTAGGTAGGTTATGTGTTTGTCTGGCAGCATACATTTGAGATTTATTTAGTCAGCTGCTAAAAAACTGTTTATTTTTTAAATGATGGAATTTAAAATATACACATTGGGAGGAATGAAAACTGATGCAGCAGCATGGTAAACAGTATGGAGGTTTCTCAATTAAAAGCAGAAATACGACATGAGGGCGCCTGGATGGCTCAGTCATTGGGCATCTGCCTTCGGCTCAGGTCATGATCCCAGGATTCTGGGATCGAGCCCTGCATCGGGCTCCTTGCTCAGCGGGAAGCGTACTTCTCCCTCTCCCACTGCCCCTGCTTGTGTTCCCTCTCTCGCTGTGTCTCTCTCTGTCAAATAAATAAAATCTTAAAAAAAAAAAAGAAATACGACATGATTGAGTAATTCCACTACTGGATATTTACCTAAAGAACATGAAAACAGTAATTTGGAAAGAGACATCTCTCCCTGTTTGTTAAAGCAGCATTGTTTATGATAGCCCAATATGGAAGCAGTCCAAGTATCCACTGATAGATGAATGGATAAAGAAGATGTGAAATATTCTGTAGCCTCAAGAAAGGATGAGACCATGTCGTTTGTGACAACATGGATGGACCTAGAGAATATTATGCCGAGTGAAATAATTTAGACAGAGAAAGACAAATACCCTTTGATTTCACTTACATGTGGAATCTAAAAAACAAAACAAATAAAAAGAAAAATCAGATCTATAAATACAGAGAACAAACTGTTGGTTTCTAGGGGGAGAGTAGCAGGGGGATGGGCAAAATGGGTGAAGGGAAGTGGGAGATACAGGCTTCCCATTATGGATTAAATAAATCATGGGACTAAAAGCTCCAGCATAGGGAGTATGGTCAATGGTGTTATCGTAGCTTTGTCTGGTGACAGATGGTAGTTCACTTGCAGTGAGCACAGTATAATGTGTAAACTTGTTGAATCATGACATTGTACACCTGAAACTAATGTAACATTGTGCCAACTAAATTTAATTAAGATAAAAAGTACATGATTTGTATATTATGGGTTAAGTTTTTCAAGACCGTAATGGATCAGGGCTTATAATGGAAATGGTATATACTTGTACATATTAAGCACCTCAGTGTAAAGTTTTTTTTTTTTTTAAGATTTTATTTATTTGAGAGATGGAGAGAGAGCACAAGTAGGCAGAGCAGCAGGCAGAGGAAGGGGGAGAAACAGGCTATCCGCTAAGTGGGCGGCCTAATGTGGGGCTTAATCCCAGGACCCTGGGATCATGACCGAAGCCGAAGGCAGCCGCTTAACCGACTGAGCCACCCAGGTGCCCCACAGTGTCAAATTTCTTAATTGGAATGCTCTTTCCCTTGGCTAATTCATGAATGAAAGTATTTCTCAAGTTAGTGCTATGGAGTATGAAGCAATCCTTACATTGTGTAAGCTTGTTTATGGTATTTTGATTTCACTTTATTTTTTTAAGAAAGATTTTATATTTTTTAAAGGGATTTTAAAAGATTTTTAAAAAAGATTTTAAAAAGATTTTAAAAGAGAGAGAGAGAGAACACAAGCAGGGGAAAGCAGCAGAAGGAGAGAGAGAAGCAGTCTCCCTCTTGAGCAAGGAGCCCGATGTTGGGCTCGATCCCAGGACCCTGGGATCATGACCTGAGCCAAAGGCAGATGCTTAACTGACCGAGCCACCCAGGTGCCCCTGATTTCATAAATGATACAGAAAGTGCAGACACACATGGAAGAGATACATATCAGCTGTCGGGTTTTACAAATAATAGTAAAAACACCATGTCTTACTACTTTTGTCTGCTTTGGGTTCCATTTTAGCCCTGGGCTCTTCTGAGGTCTCAGTGTTCTCCACATGGTACTGGAGGGCAATAACCTTTTTGACTGAGTAGGTTTTGGGCAATAACCTTTTGACTGACTAGGCTAGCTTGCTTCTGTGGGCTCCATGTCCTGTCTTCTGGGAAACCTGCACCTTTGTTCTGCACACACAACTGGTGTTTAACCAATTCTTTACATCAGTTCTCTCTGTTAAATAGAACTGGCGTGGTTTCTGTTCTCCTGGCTGGACCTCAGACCCAGCAGCTCTACTGTCTGTCCATTCTCAGTGCTCTTGACGGGGCACAAATCCCCTCTGAGAGGGATTGATTTCTGACAGTGCTTAAAAAAAAAACCCCTTTCTTCACTTGAGTTCTCTTTCTCTCTCCTCGTATCCATTCCTTTCCCATCTCTTGAATTTTCTCACATTTCTATGAAGAGAATGGGGGCACATTTGCCAACTGGTTAGCTTGAAGTATCTAGAATTGGTTCCTTTAGTCAGAGTTGCTGGTAGAAAGATGGGGGTGCATTGTACACATACAGAAGAATTCTGTATCATCGTTCATTATAAGTATGACTTCTGCTTGGCAATGTTTGTTAGCTAAGCAAAAAAACCAAAAGAAGAAGGATTTATTTGGAAGCTTCATTTACACAGAGCAGGTTAAATGATTGAATAAATTCCTTTCTTTGGATCTCTCCATTCATAGAGTCTGTACTGTGATTTTTATCCTAGCCATTTTTGGTATAGGTCAGCTCTATTCTTATGGAACTGTGTTGAAGAAACGTGTGGGTGTTCAAGAAAATGGTTATATAATTAGTGTGAATAGAATTATGAAGCAGAAAAGACTTGGAGAGGTCCTCTGGTTCAGCTCCTTGCCTTCAGGCGACTCAACACCTAACCCAATTTAGACAGAAAATGGTCAGAGAATTCCCCTCATTGCTTTTATTAGCTTAATTTCTGTGTTAAAAATAGTTTTCTCCAGAAATCTCTCCTTTGATTTTACTTTGAATTAATTTGGTCTCTCCATCCCTCACTCATTCATCCAACACAGTTCTTTTTGAGCTTCTACTATGTGCAAGGACTGCTAGCAGAGGAGACAGTCCCTGCATAGCCCCCAGTGTTTGTGCTGGGACAGATGAGGAAGCATGTTGGAGGAAGGCAGAGCTCAGTTCAGCAAATGGAAGAGCTTTCCAAGAGTGAGAAATGATCAAGATGGATCGGGCTGAAACACATCCTTGGGTCACTTGGCCAGAAGTAGGGAGGAGGGGAGCAGCTGCTGGAGGCTTGGACTGGAGGCCCTTCAAGATCCATTGCAACTTCTGGATCCTGTCTCTCATTTGAGGACTACTGTCACGTGGGCCCTTTCTTCCCGTTTGATTTTTGGGGATTTCATTCTTCTATTTATCCTGGACTGGTAGGAAGCCTGGTCTTGTTGACATTAACTAGTCACTAATTGGTAGTTCTTAGTCATTAATACTAGAGATGTGGCCCATCCTCCTGATTTTCTTAGAAGGATGCTCCCTGCCTTGTCCCTCTCCTTATCTCACCACCCAGCTGATGCCCGATTACATTCTCTGTCCCACCAAATACTTCACCCTTCACTGCACTCAAGTGCAATTCTACTTTTATTTGGGTGATCTTTATATCTATATCTATATCTATATCTCCATCTATATCTATATCTATATATAAATTTCCACTGACACAACATCTAGCCTGACATAACACATAGCACATAGTGGGGCTTAATATTACATGTGTATATGTATGTGATATATGTATATGTATATTACATGTGATATGTATGTGTGCATATATATATATAATATGTATATATATGTAATAAGTACATATACTTTTAAATGACTGACTAAGTCTTTAGTCATTGACTGGATTTGTAGAAAATAAGAAAGAAATGACGTTGTGTTAGGATTCTCCAGAGAAACAGAACCAATTGTCTATACCTATGTATCTATATGTAGATCTTGAAGGAGTTGGAACACACGATTTGGGGGTCTGGCAAGGACAAAGTCTGTAGGGCAGGCCTGCGTGCCAGAAGTGTAGGTAGGAACTCATGTGCCGTCTTGAGTCCGAAGTCCTCAGGGTAGCAGGCTGAGAACCCATGCAGGCTTTCTGTGTTGCAGACTTGAGACACAATAACTTCTTCTTCATGGTCCCTCGGTCTTTGTTCCTAGGGCCTTCAACTGATTGAATGTGGCCTGCATTATGATCCGCTTTACTCAAAATCTGCTGATTGTTGACTCATTGTATTAAAAAAAGCAAAGCTTCCCAGCAACATCTATACTGGTGTTCGACCAAACAGCTGGACTCTGTAGCCTGGCCAAGGTGACTCATAGAAATCAAGCATCACACACATAAAAGTAAAACCTGCTTTTGGACACTCAGTAGACTGGGCATCATGTTAGGCCTTGTGGCAGACAGACCCTAGCGTGAATCCCAAGAACTCTGGCCTCGGGTGTCTGTGCTTCTGTGTGATCTTCTCCCTGTGAGTGAGGGCAGGACAAACGTTTTGCCTCTAATCAATAGAATATGGCAAAGGTAATGGGATGTATCTCCTGTGACTGCGTTACGCTGTATAACACTGTGTTAACTGACTGGAGTGAGCAGCTCTCCTGTTGGCCTGGAAGACGCAAGTGGCCCTGCTGTGGTCTGATAATGAAGAACCTCCTGTGTCAGGTAGGGGTCAATGCTAGATGGCCGGGGGGTCCACAAAGTCAAAAAGCTGGCCATGTCAGAGCTACTTCTGAGCACAGCTGGGACTCCCAAGTCAAGCATTTTCCAGCCCACACCCACATTTCTCCTCAGTTAAGTGTGGGAGACCATACCAGATAATGAGCTCTGTGAAATGGTGAGGACAAAGAGAAAGTTCCATTGTGCAAATATAAACAAAGTCCAGCCGTTGAGATTTAACTGTCTTTTTTTCACCTAAGAAGGACTCCTGGAAGCTGCATCACTGTGTCTAGGAGCCAGAAGAGTCTCCAGATTCCCTTCAAGGGTAACCTTAAAATGCCAGGGGAGTTCTTAATTAGGAATGAAGGATTTAAACATTGTCTGAATTGATCTTTCTTTGCACCCATGCATGGCCTTTGATGGACACTGGTGCAGACCAGGCAGGAAAGAAGTGAGCTGGTTGTCGTGGTGAGGGTCGGGGGAGGAGCACAGGATTCATGGCTGCTCTTGTCCAGGACTGAGCTGAGCCAGCCCGAAGGTGCCAGAAGCCTGCTTGACAATTGCCTTCTCACTCATCGCAATAAATTAGTTCCCTGTGGATAATGTTGCCTCTTGTTATCTGTCGATGTCAAGACTTTTTATTATCCCTACCTTCTGGGACTCTCCTCTGTCTTGACTTAGTTCAGGAGACAAAACTAGGACAACGTTGGGAGTCCTGAGACTGTTTTCAGACAAGAGCTCTGCCTTGGGGGACACACAAGTTTAATCTGGTCACGAGATTAGGAGAGCTGGGGCCAGAACTCCCTGGCGTGGACTCTCAGATCGGGAGGCCCTTCCATGAGTTTTGTGTGTCCCCTGGGCAGTAAAACAATCTTCCTGGAAAGGGATCCTTGGTGATATTTTCTCTCAAATGAGCAGCTTATTGTTCCTTCTGAGTCCCCTGCTCATACACTGCTCACACACACTGCTCGTCCTCTTTAGTGTGTGTTAGTGTCACGTTCTCTGTTGCATCACATGTGACTGCTCGGTGAGCTGACCCTGCTCATGGCTGTCTGGCATTTCCTCCTGTCCCCTCAGTCACTGTACCCAACGTTCCAGCTGTTGGGAACCCCCTGTGTTGCCAGGGGTGTGCCTGACCTCTCCCTCTCACTTCCATCCTCTGCAGAGTCTGTTTCCACCCCTTTCTGGAACCTTCTCTGCCTCTTGGCCAGCTCTCAGGTGCTCTCCACAGCACAACATAAGTGTGCCTTCCCCGCAGAGCTCTGCCAGACCCCAGTATGCTCTCTCTCTCTCTCTTTCGATGGCTGGCTCTGAAACTTTGTGCAAGTTGCTTTGCCTTTCGTGGCTCAGTTTTCTAGTCTACAAAGCAAATCTTCTAAGAATCCTTACTTGATATTGTTGTTGAAAGGTCAATGAGAAAATGTAGGAAAAAGGCTTTAGCACAATACCCGAGGCATACTAATAGGTCAAAAAGTTAGATATACCTTCACTCTGGCTTTATTTAGAACTTTCTCTCTAAATCTGTGAGCACCTTGAAGACAAGAATTGTTTCTTAGTTGTCACTCTTGATTACTGGGTAGACTGTATTCTCCCCAGATGGCTGCAACCTGACTCTGACACTCTTCCCAGTTGGAGGTGGAGCATATGTTCCTTCCCTTTGAAGGTAAGTGGACTCATACCTACAGTGGGAATGATGCCAAGTGACTTCGGAGGCTGGGACATAGATGGTGACACATCTCACAATGCAGTCTCCATGCTGTGAGGAAGTCCAAGCCTGGACCTCCATGAATAGGCCCACGTGAGGAGGAAATGGGGGCCCCTGGCCTGCAGCCCTAGCTGGGCCCCCAGCTGATTTCCAGTATTAACATACCAGCCCTGAGGGTGAGCCATCTTGAAGGTCCACCCTTCAAGCATTGTCCAAATTGCCTTCTGGAGCAGAGACAAAACAGCTCAGCTGAGTTCTTCCTAAATTGCAGATCTGTGAGCAAAATAAGTAATTGTTGTGGTTTTAAGCTACCAAGTTCTGGGGTAGCTTGTTACTCGGTGCTAAGATCCAGAACAGCCCCTGTAACTTTAATCCACCTGACTTAGAAGTTTTCCAGTCAGAAGGCATTCACTATTGAATCAACAGAGATGGAGCAGCAATCTGTCTGTCCTTGAAGTGACCTCTCTCAAGGCAGGAGGAATATTTTCCAAATCTCCAACTCTTCCCATGATGCTTTCCACTCTGTAAATATTGTCAAACTGAACAAAGTAAGTGAAGAGACTCAACCAATCAGTATTTGTAGGGTGTTATTGCATACCGAAAATTCCGCCAAGGAAGCAGTGGGTAAGTGTCTGTCCTCAGAGAGCCTGGGATCTGTTGGGAGGAGAAAACACACAAAGGAAGCAGTTGGAATGTAACAAGAGAAACTACGTGTCCAGAAACCAAAGTCAGAGTCAGGAGAGATCAGAAAGGGGCAAGGCACCAGGAGGGAGTTGGAGTTGAGGCAGGCTGGAAGGGCTGAGGGGCCCAGAGTATCAGCTGTGCCAAGGGGAGGGAGGCGGACATGCAGGTAGAAGCGGGGAGAATAAGTGGGGTGAGGCAGCAGGTGCTGGGAGGGAGCACAGCTTGCAGGTCCTTAAGCATCAGGATGAGGACTGTGAGTTTGGTACATTTTAGGCCCATTCTTAGTTCCAGAACAAGGGAGTGACTTGATGAGAAGGTATGTTGGGATTTGGGTGGATTTGGGTAGGGGGAACCAGGAGGCTGGAAGTGGCTGATGACTGAAGGTTTCAGCAATGATTGGGGGGACCAGGGGTATTCCTTGCCCAGGAGATCTGCCCCCAGTCAGTGCCCCATGGATGTTGCCAAGCCCCTCTTTGTTGTCCCCTTGTCTGTCTGTGGATTGCTTATGTGTCTTCTGGTGCACAGCTTTCTTGTTCATGAGGTGTGGTGGGGATCCAGGTGACAGCTTTGGATCCTGACTCCATCTCTTACTGGCCTGTGGTTCTTGGACAAGTTAATTAACATTGCTGGCCTCAGTTTCCTCATCTGAGAAATGGGAATAATAATAATAATAATAATAATAATACAGGGATTTGTGAGATTGTAAATTGTTTGTGTGGAGAGGAAATGCTCAGTGAATATTCCTGTTATTTTATGTCACAGCTTCAACATGTTGCCACAGCTGGGCTCTGGCAGTAGGTACGTAGTGATCTTTTATGTGGGACTCTGGGACTTATCAAACAGCCATCATTTGCCAATTTATAGTTTATCCCTTAGATGGAGCTACTTTAAAAGGATGCTTGAACTCATTCAGCACATGCTAATTTAATCAAATTCCAGGGTATCATACTGTTTCCCCTCTGTGTTGTTCTTCACTTAAAAATGATTGGCAAAGTCGATGTGCTTGGCCCCTATAGAATTGAACAGTCATTTTCTCTAAGGAGGGTTTAATCAAGGCAGACAATCACAAAACAACCTCAGTGATTTTGGTCCTGGTAGAAAGATGGTATCTCCCAAAACTGGGGTTCATTTGGGGGTGATGTAAGTCTTGCTGAAGATGGCTGAAATCTGGAGCCTGGGCTTACAAAAGATTTTGGAACAGATTTTAGCAGCAAGAAATTCTTCTGTCCTCACTCTCTCTTGTTCTTAAATCTTCTTAAATCCATCCATCTATCCATCTGTCCATCCATCTTTCCATCCATCCATCTTTCCTAGATGCTGATAGATCATTGCATCTACAAAGCAGTTACAGTTGATTTATTTGTTAGCTTTATTGGTTATTCAACAGAACTGGGACCAAATCAATGAATTGTTTTAGTTATGTAGACCCAGCTAAAATATTAACACATTGTCCCAATGAAGCAAGTAATTTTTGTGCAGAGTCTTTGTCTTCAGTTCCATGTGTAATATGTGATTCATTTCTAACATCTCACATCACGAGTAGGTACTTGTTATTAATAAAGGTAGAGCTTTTGTGATATTTGAAGCTCCAATGGGTCCTTGATAACAGCCCTCTAGTCCCTTGTTCCTGTAGGCACTCATGATTGATTCTTTTTCCCAAGGCCAAGAAGGACAAGAGGCTTTCTTTGGTGTTGATTCGAAGCATTAAATGGAGCACAAGGGAAAAGTACATTGCTCCGATTACTATCTTTCCTAAATTGGATATAGAATCTTCTTATTTCATAAGGCCTTCAGCGCTGATTTAAAAAAAAATTCTCTTCTCTTTCATTTACAAAAGGTGCCTCAGGCATCCATTGTATGATAGGTGCTTAATAAATAATAGTAACAGTTATTATTATGGAGCAGAAATCTGCTGATCCTTTCACATGATTGGAACCTTGAGACCTCTTTCTATTATAGAGGTGGATGTTTTTGTTTTAACACCACGTTATTGTGGTTTTTTAGTTCAATGCATCAGCATTCTGTTTATCCACATGCTTCTGGATTTATGGCTATTTCTGCATCTGTTTTTCTGTCTCCTCCATATTTCCAAGCTTCCCATTCTTTTCTTTCTAAATTCCAAAAGTTCAGATAACAACATAAAATGCATAATAAATCTGTGCCTCCGTAGATAATACAGGGAGTGACAGAAGCTTGCCTGGGATTAGACTCATTTTGTCTGTTTTTCTCACTTGAAAAAATTTTGATGAGTTGATTCTTTATCACTTTGGGAAATAATGCAAAATGTGATTAGAGGCCCACATAATCTGGGCTGTGTTCCCAGAACTGTTTTTATTTAGTGATGCTGTATTTGGGTGATGAAATGTTTATGCCACAGCAATAGATTTTTCAAGTTACACCATTTTCAGTAAAGATACTGTATTTAAACCTCTTCTTGTCCATTTTGGGGTGATCAGAGTAGGGAGTTTTTTTGCTCCAAACCTTATCCAAAGTGTATTGGATGGAACATATTTTCATAGGTATGGTGCATTTCTCATCATTTCATAAAATGCACACAATTTTATCTTTTCTTCATGACTCAAAGTAGTTATGAACCTAAGTTGGGGAGCACTGCAGTGTCTTTAGGAAAGATCAAGGGTGTTCTCACACCAAATGTCCCCAGGCTGCTTTCCAGAACTTCTCCTTCATTGGTTCTTTCTCCTTCTGCATTCCTAGGCTATTCATTTTTCCCACTTTTTGCTGCTATTTCTGCCTGATGTTTCCCTCTCTCTCACCCCACAGTCATCTTGTGAACTTTGAGAGGGAGAAATGGAGAGTGCTGTTAGTACTGTGTGTTAAATAAGAATCAGTAAGCTAGGAACAAGGCACCAGGCTCTGTGTGGGAACTCAAGTTTATGGACTAAAATTCTGCTCTAGGAGCCACTGGTGTGACCTTGGGCAACAATCTCTCGGGACATTTGTTTCTCCTGCTGTAAAATGATGAAGTTAGGCTGTAGGACCTCTGGTCTTAACATTTATGAGTTTACCAAAGGGAGCCTTTAGTCTCTGTACTTTCTGACGGGTGTATCGACTCCCTGGAGGCCATTTTTGTTTACCTGGGGGTTTTGGCTGCATCCTCTGCTGATGTTTCCCCACAGATGAAGGGAGCATCAGCTTTGCTATGACCTAGGCCTCCCCTCCCATGTCAGTCTGGGATCCTGCCGCCATCAACTACCAGGACTCAAATCTCTGTCTCAAGAGGCTGCTTCTTATAGGAAAACTTGACCTGTGACAGAACTATTCAGTAAAGATATCTGTGCTTGCCTATATATCAATTGACAAAATGATACATTAAAAAAGGTAAGAGCTTATAGTAGGATAAATAATGGCTCCCAAAGACGCTCACCTCCTAGACCCTGGAACCTGTGAACATATTCACCTGTGTGGTAAGAGGGATTTTTATAGGTGCATTTAAGTTAAGGATCTTGAGATGGGGAAATTACCTTGGGTTACTTGGGCTGGGTCTGATGTGATCACAGGGGTCTTTGTAAGAAGGAGGCAGGAGGCCGGCTCTAAAGATGGAGGAATGCTGGCAGCTTCTGGGAGAAGTTGGAAAAGTCAAGGCAACAGATTCTCCCCTAGAACCTCCAGAAAGGAATACAACCTGGCTGACACGATTTTAGCTCCCCTAAGACTCCTCTTGGACTTCTAACTTCCAAAAACATAAGAGACTATGAGTGTGTTGTTTAAGCCACAAAGCTTGTGGAATTTTCTTACAGCAGCCCCAGGGAGCTGACGCAGAGCTGCTGCTATTCTCCCTGTCTGAGTCGTTCTCTGTTCTCCATCTCTTCCACCGAAGGGAGCTGAATAGAAGGCTCCAGAAAGGACATGGTGGATCCATTTTCCCAGACATTGTGCTGTGGAGGACACCCGAGCCCAGTTCTCTGGCTCATTTGTCCTGCCTTTCATCATGTCATGGAGCATAGACTGTCTTTGTAGACCCTCATTCCCTGGACAGTGGGAGAAACTCTGGTGGAAATGGTGGTCTTTTCCGGACTCTGTCTCCTGGTCAACAGGGAGAGCCAACGCTTCCGTCCCTATTCCCAGTACATTCTTGTTTCTGCTTGTGCCTGCAGGATGCAAGCCTTCCTTGGGGTGATTTTTGAAGGTTGATTTCTTTGGATACCCACCTTTCTTCTTCCAAGCTCCTCTTCTGGGTCGACCTCCCAGGGCTGCCTCTGCAGGTATTTTGGCGCTTGCTGCTACACTCAGGTACCACTTTGTCTCCTGTGTGTCCTGAGCTGTTCATTGCTCTTGTTCCAGATCTTTGTCTCATTGTCTGCTCCAGTCTGAGGATTGCCACGGTCTGGGGTCAGTCAGAACCCTCCACCCTGAGCACTTGTAACCTCAGCCTGCAAATTTTGCATCCTCCAATGCTCCCATTAAGGTCAGGTGAAGAGGGAGAGACAAATGAAATGTAGCATTTCATAACAAGAAAAACCACAGGGTGGCCATTCCATTTTCCTGGGTTTGTATGGTGTATCTTCCTTTCCCTTTCCCCTAAAATATACCTGATGCTACAAATGCTCCAACGTATCTCTTTTATATCCCGAAGAAGTGTTTGGGTGGACTGGGAACCTTGTTATGATCAATAAAAAACTATGTTTGCCATATGGAAGGGCATTCCCATTTCAGACTGTTGAAAATGCCAATTCATGTTCCTCATTCACTGTGGGTGAGGTTTCTGGTTTCCCCTGGATGTACTTTATGTGTCAAGGGAACTCCCTGTTCTGCATTTATAGAGTTTGTTCTGAGAGAATGAAGGTGTTAATTACGGGCCTCTGTAAATTGCGCTCTGTTTAATGCACGTGAGCAAAATATGTCACAAAAGTAACTAGGTGAGTTCTACTCCCTCCAGCATGTTAACTGGGGGCTCCAGGTCCCACCAATGGAAGACTGCCCCCCGTCTTGTTGTCCCAGGCACACTGTCACAGCACCTGAGACCGACATACAAGGCATGAGGCAGCCAGTTCCCTGTTCTGGTCTGCAAACTTTGCCCGATGAGTGTTGTATTTGAATCAGTTTTTCAGGAGGTTTGTTGAGAATGGTCCCAAGTTCAAATATGATCAGTCTGGTTTCATTGACTACTTGTTTGATTACTGTGAACTGGAAGGGAGGAGGGGGTATTAGGAAGGGAAATGCAACGTCCTGAAGTGGGGCAGAGCCAGGCAGACCTGGGTTCGAATCTCAGCCCCATGATAGGAATATCTGCTTTTCGTGATTGTTGGTGAATTAAATGTTAAGATACAAAGTGCTGTGTTTGGTACCTGGAATATGGCAAGGGCTCAGTGAGATGTTAATTTCCTGGCTTTACCTTATATGGCCTGTAATTGTTTTAGACTTATAAAGATCCAAGCTGCAGGCACTACCCAAGCATACTATAGTGGTATGGGGCAGAGTTTTCTTATTCTGCTTTCTGTTATTTCTCATTCCGTAATTCTGGGCTTCACACCCATTGAGCAGTGGGTTAGGTGTTCCAGGGATGCATGGGTACTTGCTAGAATGAGTCATTACTCAGCTTTTACCTTTAAACAGGATTTTGGTTTGAAGTTCTTGGCATTATCAAAGGAAAATTCTTGAATGCAACCAAATTCTTGAATGCAACCAAATTCTTGAATGCAACCAGATAAAATCTTGGAGGTGTCAGATCATATAGCTTTCTAAAGTGTGGGGAAGGTCCTCTTTCATTTATGAAGGCTAACTCATGAGGCTTATTGCTCTGGAAAGAAGAAGGATGTCACATGGAAGTGGATAGGTCCAAGCCTGCCTCATCTGGCTTAAGGGAATGTGGGATAAAGAAGGGACTGAATCATAAAATGAAGGCCTGCACCTTGGAGGTGGGTGAGTATTGCTTTGGAAACATCTAGATAAATATGGGGAAGAGTCTCATGAAAGATGAACCTAATGGCATGCTTGCCTCTGTCCTCTGTCACTTCCAACATGACCCATGTCAAAGTACAGCAGTATTGGCAGGAGGGGGCTAGATCATCGAGCACGAGGTTGACCTGAATGTGGCAGAGCCTGGGATGCAGACGTCTCTGGGCCCTCGTGATGGAATGTGTAGTTGTGATGGGGCCAGGGATTGGGCCTTTGAGGTTGGTATTAACTGGCCCTAGCCATGGCTCTAGAGAAGAGGTTCAAGGTGAGGCCACAGGAGACCATTGATACTTTAGTGATCAGCTGTCCTTCAGCTTGGTAGCAGAGACCAAGGAGGATTCTGAGACACTGTAGATTCAAGGATCTTTCCCTGTTCCATGCCCTTGAAAGCATAGGGAGCTCCTTTGTGTCTGCAGACTCACTTGAGGGAAGAGGATAAGCATCTGACTGATAAGATGGAGTCAGTGAGAAAGACACCTGACCTGACAGTTGAACTTTACGTAGGAGGGTTGTTTAAACCACAGGGAGAGTATTCAAGCCCAAAGAGACAGGAGAATAGCCAGTTGGCTCATGTAAATTTTTTTGACACCCAGGAAGAAAATATATTAGGTGCATTTTAAGTGTGCATCGGAGTGTATTATGAGTAAATTTGCCAACCCGCTAGGTATTAAAACTCGGTATGCAGAACATTAATTTTAATTAAGAGCTATGTTGTATTTAATTTGCTGTAGTGGACTTTGAATCTCTCTGGTTTTCATGCTGCTGTTTTGATTTCCGAAAATGTTTGTGTCCACATGTCAGAGGTTGGCTGTGAGTCTTTCAAGATTCTCTCTTTGTCTTTGGTTTTCTGCGTTTTTTTAAAAAATTTATTTATCTGACAGAGATCACAAGTAGGCAGAGAAGTAGGCAAAGGTGGGGGGGAAGCAGGCTCCCTGCCGAGCAGAGACCCCGATGCGGGGCTCCATCCCAGGACCCTGGGATCATCACCTGAGCCGAAGGCAGATGCTTAACCCACCGAGCCACCCAGGCACCCAGGTTTTTTGCATTTTGAATATGATATGCTTTGGTGTAGTGACTTTGTTATTTATCCTTCTTGGTGTTCTCTGAGCTTCTTCATCTGTGGCTTGCCATCTGTCATGAATTTTCCAAAGTTCTCAGCCATTATTACTTCAGATATTTCTTCTGCTCTGTCTTCTCTTCTGTCTCCTTTTGGTATTCTAATTATTCACATGTTATACCTTTTCAGAACTTGTCCTACACTTCTTTGATGTTCCGTTCTTTTTTCTTTTTTTTTTTTTTTCATTCTTTTTTCTCTTTGCATCTCAGTTTGAGAAGTTTCTGTTGATGTCTTTTCAAGTTCATGGGTTCTTTCCTAGATGGCGTCGAGTCTAGTGATTGGCCCATCAAAAGCATTCACCATTTTTGTTACAGTATTTTTGATTTTGAGGATTTTCTTTTGAATCCTGGAGTTTCCATGTCTTTGCTTATATTCTTACATGTTGTCTACATTTCCCTTTAGAGCCCTTAACATGGGACACCTGGGTGGCTCAGTTGGTTGGACCACTGCCTTCGGCTCGGGTCATGATCCCGGAGTCCCGGGATCGAGTCCCGTATCGGGCTCCCAGCTCCATGGGGAGTCTGCTTCTCCGTCTGACCTTCTCCTTGCTCATGCTCTCTCTCACTGTCCCTCTCTCAAGTAAATAAATAAAATCTTAAAAAAAAAATAGAGCCCTTAACATATTAAGCATAGTTAGTTTTTAAATTCCTGGTCTGATAAGTCCAAAATCTCTGACTCATCTGAATCTGGTCCTGATGCTTGCTTTGTTTCTTCAGTGTGCATTTTTCTTTTTTCTTTTTTCTTTTTTTTTTTTAAAGATTTTATTTATTTATTTGACAGACAGATCACAAGTAGGCAGAGAGGCAGGCAGAGAGAAAGGAAGGGAAGCAGGCTCCCCGTTGAGCAGAGAGCCCGATGTGGGGCTCGATCCCAGGACCCTGGGATCATGACCTGAGCCGAAGGCAGCGGCTTTAACCCACTAAGCCACCCAGGCGCCCCAGTGTGCATTTTTCTTTTTTTTTTTTTTTTCTTTCTTGGCATATCTGATAATTGTTGAAAGCTTGGTATGTTGTATGGGGTAACAGGAACTGAGTTGAAGAAGTCTTTGTGTGAGGTTTGATGCCAGTCTGGGTAGGAGTTGGACTGTATTTAAAGTTTACTATAGCCCTAGTTGCCAGAGGCTTTATTTATTTTTAAGTGGTATATGTGATATTATTTCTATTATTTTTAGTTTTAAATAACCAGGAACTTTATATTACTCCAGTGTCCTTGTTTTCATGTTCTCTGTGGCTCTGGGCTTCCAGAGGTACTGGTCCTCAGAATCTGCTTCTTGAAGCTTTTTGGGCTGGATCCCCTGATGTTTTAGGGAGACCAGTCAGTGGGCTATGACTTGTAGGGGAGGGACATGACCCATACTCTTACAGTTACATCTCAGTCTTTTAGTGGGCCTGTGTCTCTGGGCTGTGGCCTTCACAGGTGTTTCCCCAGTGGAGTAGCTTATCCCCACCCAATCAGGTGAGATGGAAAGTCCAGAAGGGCTGGAGGCAGAGGAGTGCCCTCCTTGCATTGGGGTGAGGCTGTGTGAAAGCCTTTTCCCTTGGAGAGTAAGCCTTCATCAGGGAGAATTCTCAGAGGTATTTCACCATGATTACTCTGCCCTTGCCACTGTTAGAGCCGTGAAGGGATCTTTCTCAGATCCATACCATAACAACCTGGTGGCAAAACATGCATACGTGTGGGGGTCCTGCAAGACTGTAGCCCCCAAAGTTTCTTAGTCTCACACTACTACACCCAGCCTCCAGAAATTTCTCCGGCTTGCCATTTAAGTCTTCGGACCAGCTAATTGCTCCTCAGCCTTCCACTCCAGGTGAGCAGATCCCCATGGTGGCTCTGGATTCACCTGTCTCTCTAGAGCTCAGTGCCCTGATGGGTCTAAGAAACACCACAGATTTTCAGTTTGTTCAGCCTTTTCTTCTAAGAAGGGGGGTGATAGCTTCCAATCTCCTTACATGTCAGAACTGAAACTGGAAGTCCATTTGAGTCTAACTTGTCTTTAACTGTGAGCTGCTGGAGACCAGAGAAGGGGTCCATCAGCATGTTGTGTGGAGTAGCCTGTGGGCAACGACTGTGACTTATCTCAGTCCATTGGTGGTTTTTAATCTAGGTTACAAGCTTAATCACTTAATCACTTGTGGAGCTTTTAGAATCTATAGCTACCCAGCTATCCCTGAAGATTCTGAGTGAGTGACTTGGATGAAAGACCCAACGTCTGTGTGTTTACAGAACTCCCAAGGTGATTCTGATAGACACAGTGTAGAAGACTCTGGGTGATGGCTATCCATGCGACACATCTCAGGGAGAAATAGGAAATATTTTGTCATCCTTCCGATTTTTCAGTCCCTCCACCAACACCAAGCAAGCTTTGTCATCTACGGTTGGGAGCAACACTGGAGAACCAAGAAGGTACCTACTAGAATATACAAATGAGATAAAGATAGTTGTGTAATGATCAGAGTCCAGTCAAGAAAACAGAGAGACAGCAAACACTATAGCTGTAACAGTAGGGATGATTTAATATGGGAGGATTGAAAGAACAAACACAAGCAACACCATGATAGCAACTGCCGGAAGCTACTACCAGAATGTAGGGTTTTGGGAACCAGGAGCTTAGGGGTGGGGTTCTGCAGATCTGGGACTCAGAGGGTGGAGGAGGGGGCATATCTGGCTGCTAATGGGACTCCAGGAGGGTATAGGAGGGGTGCCAGGGAGCTGGGACTCTGACCTCCAAGGAGGGGTTGTGTGTTCCTGCTTCTGGGGAAGCCAAAGAAGCTGGGGTTGGAACTGACTGTTGCTGTGAGGGTGAGGTTGTGGTGAGGCTGTGGACTGGGCAGCAGAAGTTTAAGGTGATGCCCTTTGCCAAAGTTCTTCCCACGATGGGGAAGAATGCATCAAACATATCTGCTGAGCTACACTCTTCAGATATGGTACATGGCTTTGTTCTGATTTCTTGTTCTTCAAGTCACTTTCTGATTGTAATTTGGTTTTGTACTCTGGATTCTCTCTTGACTGTGCCTGAGAAAATAATCCAGTCATACCAAGGCCTTTAAGCCAAAGGCATTGGGTTTATACATCAATCTGTCTTGATTTGACTATGGTGAGTTTGCCCTGGTTGACAACAGAACCAGGGCTCTGTGCCATTAAGACTGAAGGGTATGACAGAGTGCTGTGGTGACTTGTTCAGGGGATATGCCACTCCATTTTCTCCTGGAAATGTTCCAAGTGACAACATATCTTTCTGATTAACCAACAGTTTTTCATGTGTTTGTTTGTTTTTTGATGATTTAGTTATGTGAGTCTATGAAAGAAGAAGGAGTTCCTAAATATTTCTTTGGTTGTCCTGGGCAAGACTACTTTTTTTTTTTTTTTAACGTATTTAATCCCAGCTTTTGGTTTTACTCATGCCTTTAGGATAAGAGGAATAATCCCATAATATCGTGTAAGCTGTCCAGCTCCCTGGGTCTTCTTTTTGGTTAAATGGGGGTAGGCTTGTTAACTGTGGTAGCTTCAAAACAGTATTGCTCATGAAGCACAGTGCTGTGGTTAAGTGGGGTTGAGGCAACACTTAGAGCAGGAAGGATATTGACGTGAGTCAGACTGGGTCCTGGTGTTACTCAGAGGAGGCAGCAGAGCCCCCGGCATCACACATTCCTGGACCACCAGGTGCTGCTGGGTGCCCTTGACTGCACTGATTCAGTCTGGGGAGGATGCAACTTTCTCCCCCACGATCTCCAGTTTCAGTTTGGCCCTGACAGAATAAAATCACTTCGAGTACAGCAAAATCACATTGGATCAACACGTAACTTACTCAAATTCACCTCTCTGCGCTCCTTACAAGAGGACAATGATAATTTCAGTGGCATTGGGAAGAGAGAGACTCATCGCTGGCAGATACACAAGATTCATCCTCATTCTTCACAGCACCTGACACTGGATTTTTATACATGTACAATAACATACTGGGTAGAAGGCACCAAACCATGTGTGCTGAGTGAGAGGCAATAGAATTCAGACTCTGAAGCCTAGTCTGGAGCCAGACTTCCCCATATTCAAGTTCTGGTTCCACAACTTAGTGGGTCTGTGACCTTGGGCAAGTATAACAGTTAACTTAATTGCTCTGTGCTTCAGTTTCCCACATCTGTAAAATGGAGCTCATAATCATACCTCCCTCTTGAGGTTAGAATAGAGTTGGCACATGGTAAGCTGTCACTAGGTGTTAGGTCTCCTGATTTTTCTTGTTCTATATAATGAGCTACTTAAGGGATTTTCAAGGGCAACTTGGCTCCACGTGAGTTTTCTATTACTTGCTGATTTTATAAATTTCGTGGGGCTTCCCTACAGAAAACAGGACCTGTAGGATGTCTTTGCTGGGAGCGTCTCCAAAGTGAAGCCCTCTCAGAGGTACCAAGAATTATGATCTTCTTCTGGCTCAGTGGGAAGGAAGGCCACACCCCTGCCCCCTAATCTCTTCGTTGCTGAGCTAACCTTGATGGAAACTTCCAGCAAAGTGTTTCTGCAGAACGATCCATAAAGCATGACCTAGAGCTATATTAAACCTACAAAAATCAACCTCCAATAGTGAGAAACAGTTTTATATGATAAAGTAGTGATTACATTTTCTAATGATTGCTCAAAGTATTTTGTAATCTATCGGGAATATATTTCACAGCTCCCGGGAGCCCTCCCAGTTGCCCATTTGTCATTCCAAGCTTTAAGTAGAGCACAGAATATGAGGAGAGCAATCTTGGCATACGTTATCCTTTGGGGAACTCAATGTATGCAACGCTCATGCAATTAACCTGTGTTTAGCTAGCCTCCTTGCTGTGATGCTGTTCTGTCTCCAGGAACAAAGAGAAAACATTTGTACAAACTGCATATTGGACCCCCTAACCCTGTCCTGAGTTTCTTTGAAAAAAAAAAAAAAGATCATATTCTGACTCTAAGTGAATTGCTAGTGTTTTCCGTCGTCTGGCTAGAAAGTTTTTTTTTCTGTTGGAAAGTTCAGAGCCGTAGATCCTTTGCGAAGTCTTTCTAAGGGCTTGTGGTGATGTACTGAGCCCTGCTCTAATAGTCTTCAGGCAAGCAGCTTCCTGCTCAGAGACTGTTTAAATCTTTTCCCTGCTTATTCCTTGAACCACCGGCCAGAGCTTCCAAGGCAAGCATTCCTGGCTTGGGGTTCAGACTCCAATTACAGAAGTTAACAGTTTTTCTGAAGAGAGAAAACGTGCCACTGCTAATCATGAAGAAAATGCTGTGGGTCTGGATTCTAACAGAACGTGGAGAAGCATGGAAGGAAGAAAAAAAGAGAGAAAACAGGAAGTATATAAAATTTAGTTGACCTTCTTCTGCAGAGTGGGGTCAGTGTTGGGCTGGAAAGTGGCTTTGTTAATGGTCTCAAGGCAGGGATGCCTGGTGGCTGTTGAGAATGAGGCCATAGGGCTTGGGTTTTCTCATTTGAAAACAGGCACTGGATCCCAAAGATTTCTGCTCAAAATGTAAGCTAGAATGAATTTACTAATGAAGGACTTACCGTGCTAAGTTGGAAGGGATTTAAACAAATTAAGAATTGAATACACACAGTATATATATACATATATATATATAAATAATATTTTGTTTATAATTTATAGTTATTTATAATTTATATTTTTATATATTTATAATTTATATTTATTTATATTTATATTGTTATATTTACTTATTTATAAATAGTATATATATATATATATATAATAAGTTATATATATGTATGTTTGTATGCTCACATACATAGGTGTGTGTATGTGTGTGTGTGTGTGCCCCAGTGTCAATCCTTGATGCTGTGTGTGTGTGTTTCATTAAAGGAGCGTAGATTTGGAGCCTGGGCTATTATTTCCAGTGACTTACAGCCTCAGGGGCAGCAGTGAAATGGAAAAGAGTAGGGCAGCCTGCTCTCGCAGAGATGTTCACTCTCTCTGAAAGGTCATGTCATGTTTCCTGGCAATTGACTCGATGGGTTTGGATTCTACAGCATAAGGTCAGGCTGTTTCCGCTTTGCCTGTGTGTCCCAAGGAGCGTGCCTTCCAGCTGTGTTCACACTGACCTCATTACGCAGCCCTGGCTGTGAGTCTGGCATGGACTCCCTGTGACTTCCACCTGCTCAGGGCTGCCTGGCTCCCACCACCCGTGCCTCTGCCCCGGGAGCAGGGTTGGCTGTGGATGCCCCCCTCTCTGCTTGGGAAGGCTGACCCTTCCCCTGCATGCTGCTGAACAAGAAAGGGAGTGTGAGGCTGTGCTGCTGGATGTGGGGACTATTTCTCCTAATGACAGGAGTGGGGGGATGGAAGGAAAAAGAGACAAGAGATGCCGAGGCCCCTAGTCTCAGAATGCGGTCACATGAACAGAGGGACCCATCACGACCAAAAAAGATTTCCAAAATTCCCCAACTCCAGATCAAGTCTGAGAGCTCACTTTGAGCAACAAAATGGTAATTTTCTTGAATTGACTGCCTTTGGATACCTCCTGCCTACAAAAGATTCTCCGAGTAACTTCCATACTTTTTTAAAAATTGATTTATATGAGACAGAGCAAGTGAGATCGTGACCATGAGCAGAAGGAGGGGGGAGGGCAGAGGCAGGGGAGGAGGCAGAGGCAGAGGCAGAGGCAGAAGCAGGTTCCCCGCTGAGCAGGGAGCCCAACACGGGGCTCCATCCCAGGACCCTAAGATTATAACCTGAGCTGAAGTCAGATGCTGAACCAACTGAGCCACCCAGGCATCCCTGGAATTACAATACTTTCTTTTATTTATTTATTATTATTTTAAAAAGATTTTTATTTATTTGAGAGAGACCAGAAGAAGAAAAAGAGAGAGAGAGAGAGAGAGAGAGCATGAGCAGAAGTGAGAGGGAGAGGGAGAGGGAGAAGCAAACTCCCTGCTGAGCAGGGAGCCTGATTCAGGGCTTGACCCCCAGGACCCTGAGATCATGACCCAAGCCGAAGGCAGGCAGGAAACTGACCGAGTCACCCAGGTGCTCCGAAATTACCATTCTTTTAAAAACAAGATGGTTCCAGTCCCAAGAAGTAGACTCAGTCACAGCCAAAGTGCTCAATGAATTCCAAGTTTTAACTTTCAGGCTGTTGAGGAACTTGAGCACGAGTCAATGGCTGAAGTGCCTCCTTTGGTTGAATACCAGGAAGGAAACCAAGTGGACTGGGTTCTTCAGACAAGTCTCTGTCATGGTTTTACCCCTGGTCACTGGGTTGTTTGGAATCTCAAAGGCTGTCAGATGAAGATCTTGTTCCATTCCCTTTTTACGAAGCTTCAGTGAGATCGCATCTAGGGAGAATTTCAGATTCAAGGCCATAGTTTGGGTTTTTGACTATGGGGCTATTTCATTTGCCAGAGTCTGGCCAGATTTCTAAAGTCAGGAGAAGGAGAACTAAAGTCTGACACGGAAGAAAGGAACATTCTGAACCATGAAGGTCAATCAAGCAGTAGAATAATTTTGCTCAGGAAGCTGTCGGGACACTAGAACTAGAGATATTCAAGGGAAAATTGGATGTAATACTTAGGGAAATAGTATGGGAAGACTTTTTGCCCTTGTTTCCGATGTCTGAAGGAGATGACCCCGCAGCCAATCTATAAATAAGATGCTTTTTTTCTTGTCTAAGATTTTGGCGCTCTGGGAATGATGGGATGTGTCGCGCACTTTGAAAAGTGATAATACAAAAACTATTGCAGGAGAATGAAAGTCTGATGTTTCTCTTCATCACGAAAACCATATTTGAAATGTGAGGCTCTTTCTAAAATTCGAATCTGACCATGTCACTCACTCTCTGCATTAGGGGAGATTGGGCTGTACAGACGCGGATAATCTTTGACATGACAGAACTTACTTTTTTGCTTTCCATTCTGAGGTGGCTGTGCGTGGTTGCTGGAGAGCTTTCTTCCACATGGTGATTCAGGAACCCAGACTTCTTTTGTCTTCTGGTTCCATCATGCCCTACATGCTTGCCACCCTCTTCCTGGGCTGCGGAAGGAGAAAGAGTGTGTGGGAGGGACAGCCCCTTCTTAAAAACTTTGGTGAGAACAGGTACCATCTTCCTTTTCATATTCCCTTGCTGAGGCCCCAGTGATAGGGCCATATCTGCCCAGGAAGAGAAGAAGATGGGTCACGCTCCCATTCGTCAAGTTTTTCCACAGACCCCCACAGCAGAAATGGAGCATTTAGACCAGGCAGAGCCAAATCACAGTCTTCTTCGAGAAAAAATAAAAACCATACAACCCCTCCTTATCCTTCTCCCCATGGCCAGTTCTGCCTGCAGTGTTAGGCAGTATTCCTCAATGCCATGAACAGAATGCCCTGACCTGTGGGACAAAGAAATTATTCTCTGAGAATGGTCCAATCTGTGAAATAGCTTTTCTTTTCTTTTAAGACTTTATTTATTTGACAGAGAGAGACACAGCAAGAGAGGGAACACAAGCAGGGGGAGTGGGAGAGGGAGAAACAGGCTTCCCGCTGAACAGGGAGCCTGAAGCGGGACTCGATCCCTGGACCCTGGGATCATGCCCTAGCCAAGGCAGAGACTTAATGACTGGGCCACCCAGCACCCCTCGTGAAGTAGGTTTTCATGGTAATGAGCGCATCTTCAGAAGGCCTGGCAAGGACAGGGGACATGCAAGAGGCTGGTTTTCAGGGGCACCGCCTTTAGCACGGGCTGCCTGAGGACATAACGTGGGTGAAACCTGCTAGTCTTGCACACCAGCGCCCGGTGAGCTGAGTGAGCCATTTTCTCCAAAGGTGCTGCTAACGAGGCCCCGTTTGCTCGCCCTCTTCTGTGCAGGGAGACCATCATGCCTCCCTGCAGAAGAGGCAAGGCGGACTTGTATACACAAGGTGGCCGGTCCTCGGGGCCCAATTACATCGAAATGCATGCAGGTGTCATAATTAGCCATTTCCTGGCAAAGCCCCATACATAAGCTACAATCCTCAAAACACAGGCCTCTGGAACCTTTTACAGATTTTTGTATAATCGTCTATAACCTGCTGCTTTACCCCAGCCGTATACCTAACTGCGCTGGCCTTGCTGGTACAATTTTTACAAATTTTACAGCGAGTTGGACGTGAGGGCGGTTAATAGCAGGCGGGGCTCAGGCTACTACACGGACCCCACAGAGCCCACCCCAAGGCTGGTCCGCCCACAGCTAGTCACGTGGGTGCAAGGTTGCCGTTTCTGTTCTATGCCTTGCAGGTCAAGACCAATAAACATGCCCCAGAGCTGCCAGAAACGTGTGAAGTTGGGAAGTGCAGCCCGGATACTGGGCATGTTTCAGTGGTCTGAGCGGGTTCTTTGGTCCCCTAGGAGGGAATGTTAAGGCACTAGATTATTTAAAGCAAAGAACTCCCATAAGGGCCCAGCTCTCTGCTCCCAGTTTTCCCGGCACCTCCCCACTGATGTATGAACTAAATGAACATTTCCCTGCTAGGAGACAATTGAATTTCATGTTAAAGTCTAAACTGGGTGTATTTAATCTAGGTTTGTTACAAAGGACACGGATGAGGCTCTCCTTCCCCTAATAGCAAGGTAGTTGGGGGGCTCCTGTGCATTTTCTACACTAAAAGAGAGATGCCTGTTGGGGATGCGTTCATCTGGTGTGCCTCTAAACTGGAGGGCACAGTCACTGTATAAGCAATTGCTCCGATTTCCTGGACATTCTTGCAAATATATTTGCATCCCACAATCTCTCCGCCAGAGCGCACCTCTCTGTTTTGGAAGATCCCCTTGGTCGTGAGGTTTTGGAGCTCCTGTTAGCCTTCTCAGGCTCGGGCTGCACAGATCATTCCAGGACAAATCCAAACTTAACTACATGGTTAGGTGAGAAAATATGAGCGGAAGGTATTGTGGGAAAAGCCATGTGTTCCTCCTTGGTAATATTGGGAGTCAACAAGGTTGATGAGAATGGAGGAACGGCAATTTTTTCCTCTCCTCTTTGCAAAGTATAGTTATGCGTGCGAGAGAGAGATTAGGTGATGGGGTCATTTGAACAAGGCTTTGTTTTATTACACTTGAAAGAAACCTCGGCTTTTTCTTTTCCTTATTATTGTAAATACTGCTCTAGTGAACATCTTCCTCTAAAGGACTTCTTTTATTTTTCTGAATTATTTCCTCAAGAGTAAGTTTTATACCTGGGGATAGTTGACTAAAGGGAATGAGTTTTTTGATATTTAAAAAATATATATTGTCAATTTACTTTTCCAGAAGAATTATGCTAATTTATATAGTCACCAGCAAATAATGAGTTTAACAACTTTACTGCAGTTTTGTCAATATTGGATTTTTCCCGATTCTTTTGTTCATTGGCCAGGTTGGAAATGGCATTCATGATTGTTTCAGTTTGATTTTTAAAAATTTATAGCAATGGCATTTTCCCCTGTATATCTTACACTTTGGGGTTTTGTGTGTGTGTGTGTGTGTGTGTGTGTGTGTGTAAGTATTCGGGTATCGTGACTTCTTGCCAGTATTGTTATGTAATATCTTCTTTCATTTGAATGAGCCCTTTATAAAACATGAGCATTATCCCTTAAAGTGAAGTGTAGCAGTGACAATTATGTTCCTATCTACAAAATGCACGTAATAATTTATTCCCTGGGCTATTGCATTGAATTGTAATCATGTATATTACAAAGTGTTTTGGAAAATCCTAAGCATTATGTACAGGCCAGATGATCTTAATGTAAAATTGTACTAAAAATTTTTTGTATTTCTTTAAAAGCATAAGTACAGGGGTTTCCTGGGTGGCTCAGTCAGTTAAGCATCTGCCTTTGGCTCAGGTCATGATCTCAGGGTCCAGGGATGGAGCCCTGTATCTGGCTTCCTGTTCAACTGGGAAAATGCTTGTCCCTGCTCCCTCTACCCTTCCCTCCTGCTCCCCTCCCCCAACACTCATTCTCTCTTTCTCTAATAAATAAAATCTTTTAAAAAAAGGTGCAAGTATAAATATACTTTGGGGAATAAGAGTTTAATAGGCACTTATGTGCAAAAGATTGGTGTATTTTAACTGATCACAAACTCAATAAGAGACAGTAATGGAACCCAAATGATAAGAGGTTAATATGAGACACATTTTACACCTGAATGTATGTTCTTTTCCTACCAAAGTCATCTATTGGGGGGGGAAAAAGCCACCTTATATTCAAGTTCTAAGTCATTTGTTTAAATGGAAGTATAGTTGACATACAGTGTTACATTAGTTTTGGGTGTGGGACACATGATCCAGTAATTCTGTGTGTTACGCCATGTTCAGCACAAGTGTGACTACCATCTGTCACAGTACAGTGCTGTTCCATGCATTGGCTACATTCCTTATGCTGCACCTTTTATCCCCATGACTTACTCATTCCATAGCTGGAAGCCTGTACCTCCCACTCTCCTTCACCCATTTTGCCCTTCGGGCAACCACGAGTTTCTTCTCTGTATTTATGGGTCTGTTTCCTCATTTATAGGACTACAGAATGTATTGTATTAGGAAGACATATTAGCAAAAAATACCTCAGTCGATGCTAGTTGTGATGCTCGGGGAATCCCCTTGAAGGAATGGGTTAAAAAAGAAGGCAAAGAAGTTTAACATCAATTTTGTGATTATTCCCAGTTGTATGACTTCCCAGTTTGAGATGTTGAATGTTGATGTAAGCAAGTCTTTCACTGATCTTTTAGAAATCACTCCACAAAACCTAACCAGTAAGGGGTCACACGGTGGAAGGAATCCCTCTTAACCTATGAGATGAATTAAAAAACCCAATTGCCTAATCCTATGCAAATGGACACTTGTGGCTCAGGAGAACATTTTTAGTACATGCACTACACACAGATTTAAACAGTACTGGATTCCTTGACCTACAAAAGGAAACAATATGGATGAATCTTGACCAAAGAGAACTAAACACAAGAGAGCACTTACATAAAATTCGAAAGTAGGCAGCTCTAATAAATCATGCTAGAAGTGAGGGGGTTGTTACCTTCTGAAAGAGGGAGATGTGGAGGCTCTTGAGGGTACTGGCCGTATGACAAGTGCAAGGCTCAGTCCACCTTGTGCAAAGCCAGCAGGCCCAATAGAAATGCCTTGTGCATCTTTCTTAAATACAGTACTAAAGCAAAACTTTTTTTTTTAGTCCCCCTTCTCCCTCCCCCTTTTTTTTAAGAGAGAGAGAGCATGAATAGGGGCAGAGGGCGGAGGGATGGAGGGAGAGAGAGAGACTCTTAATAAGGTTCCACGCCCAGCACAGAGCCCAGCTGGTCACCTGATCCCACAATCCTGAGATCATAACCTGAACAGTGAAACGTTTTAAAAAATACTTCACTTCGAACAACTTAGAGCTAAAGATGTTGGCTCCAGAAGATGACTTCACATGATTCCAGAAGAAGCTCTTGTGATGGCAAAGATGGCAAAGATGGCAAATATGGCAAAGATGATATCAAAGATGCAAATGAAGAGTCAGAAATTTTTGTGGTGGAATGTGGGAAAGACAAGCCACACTTCCAACCGTATCTGTTATATTAGAACGTAGCATCCAGAATAATTTAATCCTCAACTTATGAAATTAAAATGAAAAATTTAAAGGAGTCATTTGACCATTTCATCTCAGCCCCTCAATTGTATAGCCATGTGGGCTGTGCGGTGTCCTGTAGGGTTTTCTCATTGGGAAACTGTGTGACCCTCTTATTTTGAGGGGTGGGTGGGGCTCATTCCCGGCCTGTGTAGTCGTAGATTCTTCCTTTGAGAAGGGAGCCTTTTTTTTTTTTTAATTTTTTTATTTTTTTCAGCATAACAGTATTCATTATTTTTGCACCACACCCAGTGCTCCATGCAATCCGTGCCCTCTACAATACCCACCACCTGGTGCCCCCAACCTCCCACCCCCCACCCCTTCAAAATTCTCAGATCGTTTTTCAGAGTCCATAGTCTCTCATGGTTCACCTCCCCTTCCAATTGCCCTCAACTCCCTTCTCCTCTCCATCTCCCCTTGTCCTCCATGCTATTTGTTATGCTCCACAAATAAGTGAAACCATATGATAATTGACTCTCTCTGCTTGACTTATTTCACTCAGCATAATCTCTTCCAGTCCCGTCCATGTTGCTACAAAACTTGGGGATTCATCCTTTCTTTCTTTTTTTTTTTTTTTACAGCTTTATAAACATATATTTTTATCCCCAGGGGTACAGGTCTGCGAATCGCCAGGTTTACACACTTCACAACACTCACCATAGCACATACCCTCCCCGATATCCATAACCCCACCCCCTCTCCCAACCCCCTCCCCCCATCAACCCTCAGTTTGTTTTGTGAGATTAAGAGTCACTTATGGTTTGTCTCCCTCCCAATCCCATCTTGTTTCATTTACTCTTCTCCTACCCCCTCGACCCCCCATGTTGCATCTCCTCTCCCTCATATCAGGGAGATCATATGATAGTTGTCTTTCTCCGATTGACTTATTTCGCTAAGCATGATACCCTCTAGTTCCATCCACGTCGTCGCAAATGGCAAGATTTCATTTCTTTTGATGGCTGCATAGTATTCCATTGTGTATATATACCACATCTTCTTTATCCATTCGTCTGTAGATGGACATCTAGGTTCTTTCCATAGTTTGGCTATTGTAGACATTGCTGCTATAAACATTCGGGTGCATGTGCCCCTTCGGATCACTATGTTTGTATCTTTAGGGTAAATACCCAGCAGTGCAATTGCAGGGTCATAGGGTAGTTCTATTTTCAACATTTTGAGGAACCTCCATGCTGTTTTCCAGAGTGGTTGCACCAGCTTGCATTCCCACCAACAGTGTAGGAGGGTTCCCCTTTCTCCGCATCCTCGCCAGCATCTGTCATTTCCTGACTTGTTCATTTTAGCCATTCTGACTGGTGTGAGGTGATATCTCATGGTGGTTTTGATTTGTATTTCCGAGAAGGGAGCCTTTTGTCCTGAAGCTGCCCAGGAGAAGGGGAAGCACTTTCTATGAGGGGCCTTGGGGGTGCTAACCTGAGGTAACAGAAGACGTGGGGTGAAGGGTGTCTTAAACCGGAAGGGTCGTCATGTGGCTCCAAAGAACTTCCTAGTACCAGTGGGTAGAAGGCACACATTTCAAGCCAGTATCAGGAAGAATTTTCATAGCCATTGGAGCTCTTTAGAAATTAGATGGGCTGCCTTCAAATGAGATGGGCTGCCTTCAAAAAGATTCAAGAAGAAATGGAGTAATTACTTGTTAGAAATACTGGTTGAAGGGATTCCTTTAATGGATTAGCTCATCTCTGAAGAGTTCTCCCAACCTCAAGAACTCATGACTTTACGATGCCTTTCTTAGCTGTCAGTCTGCCTGGTCAGTTCAGTGTTTGTAAAGTTCGGGAGGTGAAGAGTTGCTCTGTGAAGCGATCAACTCTCCAGAGTCAAGCTGCCTTGGCAGCCATCCCTGGCCAGGATTATCCGGTTTGATTCTTCGTAGGGATCAAATGAACAAAAATAACTTGTTTTCTTTGTTCATTTTTCTAGGTCAGAATTCTGAACCACTGATGTGTTTCGCTTAGCTTACAGAGTTTTAAAAACATGAATCTGTTGGCCAACATTGAAAAATCAGATGTTTTCACAGAAAATGCCAAGTTTTGGATGCTGTCCTCATAGACCGCAGTAGGACCCTTTGGTCTTGGCTGCCTGTAGGTGGGGCTGGTGTGCCTGCTGTCACCGGGGCAACGCCCAGGGGCTTTACCCCCCTCATTCCCGTCATCTGCCCAGTCCCCAAGCTTTTTGGGTTTGCCATCTTTATTTGAAGAAGATAATTTTAAAAGGTTTTTTTTTTAACACATAATTTCAATTGCCTTTAAAAGGCAATGAAGTCTACAGTGATCAATCCACAGCAATGAAAAATCAAAGCCTACTGCTTTGCCCATCAATTTTATATTCTAAGGAAAAATGACCCTCCCAAGAATGGGTGTTGTTTTTCTTGACAACTTGTCTCTCTGTTCCTCAGTTTACCCATATGTAAGATACAATGTAAAATGTAGTAATTGTGACATCAGGGGTGGATTTCATTGGAGGTATTCTGGAAAGCACTGTCAGTGCTTGGCACGTAGAACACTCTCAGTAAATATTTACTATGATGGGGGACTATGACAAAGGAATAATCTGACCTTCAAATAGTAAAATACACTGAGCTAGAAATACCAAAATATTTACTGTGGTATCAAATTGGCGAACATTTCAGTAATTTAGCTGCCATTGTATCTGGTGGGATTCATAAAGTTCATGTCATTGTGTTCACATTCCAGTTGTCGTGCTTTGACACAGGGGTCACCATAGTCCTGGAGGTTCCCTTAGACTGGCAGTGGTCACTTAATGGGACTGGGGTCTTTTAAAGAATAAAAGTAGTTTCCCTACCATTTTATCTAGGACATCTATTGAGGAAATTGTCTTCAAAAACAAATAAAACAAAAACACAGACAATATAAAATAGTTTCTTATGGGATAAATAGAAGAGCAGATCTCTTAGGGGTGGCCTGGAGTTAGTCAGAATCAAGGTGAAGGGCACAGTCCTCCAAGACCACCGAGTCTGCCCAAGACTTCTGACACCAGTTACAAGTATGGGAGTCCCCAGGGCAACCCTCACCTGAGTTATAAACTTGGGGGTCCTCATGGACTCCCTTAGGTTTGATAATATGCTAGAATGACTCACAGAACTCAGGAAAGCCCTAAACTCACAATTATAGTTTTCTTACAGCAAAAAGATGTAAATAAGAACTAGCCAAAGGAAGAAAACATAGGGTAGAATCTGGGACTGGAGGGTCCCAAATGCAAAACATCGTTGCCCTCGGTGTTCCCCTAATGTGTTTCATGATATAGGCATGACTGATTGCATCCTTGACCACATGACTCTGTCTCTACCCTCTCTTCCCTTGAAGGGCCACTGATACCACGTGGCTCAGACCCTAGCCCTCTTATCATGTGGCTGGTCTTTCTCATAGCCAGTCCCCATCCCGAGGCACCTTGTTGGCATCAACTATCCAAGGGTATAGCATGAATAACGAATATACTGTTTTTACTCAGGCAGTTCCAAGGTTTAGAGGTTCCCTCTCAGGAGTGGAGTCAGAGGCCAGACCTCTCTTTGGGTAAAGCTTACTCTTCACCACGGAAGTACGTGCTTGTGGCGGGTCATCTCTGAGGTGGCCGCCATCTCCACCTACTGGCATTCACACCTCGTGTCATCCCCCTCCATCTGAGTGTGGGCTGGACCTACAGTGACTCATTTCTAGCAAATAGAACTAAAAAAAGGTAGTGGAAATCACTTCTAGGATTAGGGGAAAAGAAAGAGTACACCTTCCATCTTGTTGTCTTGTTTCTTGCATGGATGAAGCCAATTGCCATGTTGAGAGCCACCCTCCAGAGAGACCCAAGTGGAAGGAAGTGAGGGAGGCTCTCGCCAGGAGCCAGCAAGGAACTGAGGCCTATAGTTCCACTGCCTGTGGGAAACTGAATCGCAGCTAACACATGAGCAAGCCTGAAAGTGGATCCATCCCTAGCTGAGCCTTGAGATGAGATCCACACCCTGCCAACCCCTTGACTGAACCTTGTAAGAGACTCTGGGCTCCTCCCTGGAGGCATCCCGCTCAGCCACACCTGGATTCCTGACCCGCAGAAACTATGAAGAATAAATGCTTGCTGTTTAAAGCTGTTACGTTTTGGGATAACTTTTACTTTTTTATGCAGCAACAGCTAAAATAACACATTATCTTATTCTTTACTCTTTTCTCTTGAAGTAATAGAAATACCTTTCAGGGGGCTTCTGGGTGGCTCAGTCAGTTGAACATCTGCCTTCAGCTCAGGTTGTGATCTCAGGGTCCTGGTAACTGAGCTCTGAGTCGGGCTCCCTGCTCTGCGGGGAGTCTGCTTCTCCCTCTCCCTTTGCCTCTCCCCCAACTCGTACAGTCTCTCTCTCTCTCTCAAGTAAATAAATAAAATCTTAAAAAAAAAAAAGAAATACCTTTCAGCTCATAGGTTGAAAGATGTATTATAGATGCAATATTTAAACTTAGGTATGTCCTTTACAGCTGTTCATATGAGCTTTGACACCTAAGTGATGCTGTGATTTTGTTCTGCTTTAAGACATCCTACTTGCTCCTCTCTTATTATTTTGCTTATAACAGGTTAGTATAAAATTCATACAGTTTATAGGTTCTTAATTTTGTAATTTAAAAAAAAATGTATTTATTTTAGAGAGAGAGAGGAAAAGGAAGAGAGTGAGCAGGGGGAGGGCAGAAGGAGAGAATCACAAGCAGACTCTGTGCTGAGCGTGGAGCCTGTCTCGGGGCTTGATCTCACAACCCTGAGATCATGACCTGAGCCGAAGTCAGAGAGTCGGATGCTTCATCGACTGAGCTACCCATGTGCCCCAATTTTCTTAACTTTTAAACAAAGCACATAACATCTATCTATTGCTATTATGTATTAAGGGATAATAAATTTTTCCTCAACAGAAGAAACTCTGTTTTGGTTTATCTTCATTTTACATTAGGTCTTATTTCTCCTAGATTGAGTCTGTGTTAAACTAATAGGGAATCGAGCCATTAAAATGTTATTTTTGGATATTTTTTCAAAAGTGTGAACGCTTAACCCAAAAGTTACATTTTTGTTGAAAGCTATTATTTTGGAATTGGAATTTTCTTGGAGCTAAGCCCTCTGGTAGTTGTAAAGCTTACACCTGTGAATTTGTTCCCTGGAAGACGCTTTCATTTAGTGCCCGATTGTTTCTCTGTGGATAAATTCAATTATAAATTACAATAGAATTGACTTTTTCATAGCATCCCTCACTCTCCAAGTATCTTAATGTCCTCTGTGGGTTGTAAAGTAATTACAGGGCTCGAAGGACAGCTTAATAATTGTGGACTCGAACACAGACTCCTCTATATTCGAGAAGGACTCAGTCCCAGCTGGGAACATTAAGTTGGATTTTATTGAGACTGAAGCCAGACAGCTGGGTGATCCCCTGTGCTATTTTGAAAAGTATCCTGGGATCTTTAATTTCCACCTGGATGGTCAGGGAGGTGAGAGAATGACCCTCCCTGGATGTGACCTTGAGTTCCACCTGGGGTCTTGAACCAGGCAACCTCCCACCCCAGACGTGAGATGTGCAGTACGGGAACATTATGCAGCCTCTTAATTATTTGCCCTCGATCCCAACTGAGTTCTCACCATTGGTTCTCTCCCAGGTGAGTTCAGATGGTGGCCAAGAAGAAGTATTAGAAACTTTTCAGACAGGTATTTCCTAAGAATGTTTCAGTTGGCCTATATGGGATGTTGTTTTGTTGTTGTCTTTTAATACAAGTGTTTGTTCATTCTGTGAGGCTATTCATGTAAAACAAGCCTGGCATATACTCAAGGTTCTTGGGGTTTTGGCCACAGTTTTCCTTTGGCGCATCAAAAATGGAGCATCTTTGTCTTTCTCCCTTTGTTTCTTTTCATCTGTCACCTTGATATTGCAGACTGATGAAATGATGACTGCATCTTCTGCACCTTGCCTTGATGGGCTTTAGTATGAAAAGGTGCTAATTAAGCTGTAGCTGTTGGCCCTATTGTGTGTGTGGGCTCCAGGACCGGAAGAAGCTGGATTAGCTCCCGTGTGTGTGTGTGTGTGTGTGTGTGTGTGTGTGTGTGTGTGTGTCTTTTCCATTTTCAGCTTTTTCAGGAATTATCAGTGAGAATTTGGCTTAGAGCTTAGAAACCCAATGCATTCTTCAAACTATGGGGTTCACTCAAAAGCAACTCAGAGTTTGGTAGTTCAGTGAAATCCACTGTATGTGGAGTTGATAACTTGCACAGTTCAAGATAAATTCTATACCATGAATTTATAGGATCTTTTTTTTCTTTTACCTGGGGGTGAGAATGTACTTTTTTCTAGTTCTGTTCTTCTGATATACCTTTCATCAGTTTACGTGAATTGCATTTTTCCTGCTGTGGTTAGAAAATAATTGTTGAAGCTGCTGACATAGATGTGAAACTTTGATTGTGATTTCCATGAAGTGAGATGGGACCGGAAGGTTTTTATCTCTGTATTCTGAGGGCCTCTCTCATTGTCTAGCACGAAGTGGACACTCACTGAGGGTTCTAGAGAAGCAGAATTGAACAGTGGTTACCAGGGGCAAGGAGGTAGGGGAAATGGGGAGATGTTGGTCAAAGGGTACAAAAGTTGACTTTATGGTAGGATGAATAAGTGTAGGTATCTAACATACAGCATGATGACTATAATCAGTAATACTGTTTTGCATCCTGGAAATGTGATGGAGATATTAATTGGTTTGGTTGTAGTAATAATTTCACTATATGTATATCAGTTCACCTCAAATATACACAATTATAAAATGAGAAAAGTTATTGAATAATATGGTGATGGATCCATTCTGCCGAACAGTTAATTGAATTATTTGTAAGCACTTCATTGGCTGGTTGCATTAATTTACCCAAGAGCTGTTCTGGGCATCGGGGACATTTACATGCATCTGGAGAGTGGATGGCCACCTTGGTTAGCAATGTTTGTTGGAGGCATTCCATAGCAAAAGGGCCCAAAGAACCGTGGGTGAATTGTTTGGGCATAACTCTGCTTCCTACCAGAAAATGGATAAACGCTTTTTAATAACTGAAGTGAACATTTCCACTCGAAGGACATCCAGAAAAATCTCCCTTTGCAGTAAACAGATTGTTCTGAGGGAATCTGAGAGGGGGCATGGTGTGTTATCTCTCATGTCCAGCTGGAAAATTCTTGAAATCTCATATGAGAGGATGGTCTCATTATGAAACAGTGGAAGGACCCGAGTGTCCACTATGCTGTTCGTGCTTGGAGACAGAGAGGGGGCTCAGAGCTTAGGGAAGGACCCCTCACAATATGAGGGACATCTGAAATAATGACGATGCGTCATCCACACTACTCCCCCCCCCCAAACTGTAACATTCTTGGGGATGTTAAAGGGAATGGAAAAATGCTTTTTTGAAGAGGAGGGCAATGGAGGACAGGAGGAAGAAATGGAGAGTCATTTAAGTGTCTGGTTGGCTTTCAACTTAGCCCCTAAGGCTTTTACCTAACCCTGTCACTGTCCCAACACCTGCTCTGGGTTGACAGTCTTGGTAATTGATGGGCTGGTGGGGGCTCTTTTGTGCAAACGCATTAAGGTGGGAGGGGACCACTCCAGCCCCTGCCTGGCCGCCTGGCACGGGGCCCGGGGGCAAGCAGATCTAGGGCCTGGCCATGTTGTTGCAGGGGGGTGAGGGGATCGATTCTGTCAGTCAGCCTGCCCGGCTCCTGTCGGGCTCGGGACCTTCCACCTGCTCCTCGGAGTCATTAGAACTCCCAAATCTCTTTGAAGGCTTTTTCTATTAGACACCTACTCCCATGTTTTGATTTTTTTGCTCCCAAACTCATTTTTTTTATATAATTACCTGCATTGAACCACACTTACCATCCGTGGGCTGAGAGTGGTCAAATGATTTATTAGTCTCAGTTTCTAACCGTGCGGAGCAGTGCGGGATTGATTTGGCCGGTGACACACACAGCGGGCCAGCCGATGGGTGGGGGTCAATGTCAGGATGATGCTTCTCGTGCAGCTGACACGCACGAGGGGACCTGGGTCTCGGTGTTTAGTCGGCAGACTGTGACATTGCAGACGCGGAGCCTCCCGTCCCGGTGGGTCGCAGAGCGGGGGAGAAAGCAATGAGGGGAGCAGTGCTGGATTGTTTCTCTTCAAGTAGAAAGTAAAATGGTGTGAAAGAGGGGACAGCTGTATGACTCAAAGAGTTCTGGTGAGGCTCTGGGGATTTCTTTTGTCCACGCTGCTGGCCTTGTGTGCAAGGGTTTGTGTGTGGCCAGTTGTGGTGGTGGAGGGTAGGGATGAGGCCCTGACCACTTGACTTGGCATTTGGGTGGACCTTGATTGACACCTGAATCAAGGTATCCATCAATGTCCCCATCCATTTCCCGCGGATAGGCATCTTGCTTCTGGGGCTGATTTTCCAATCGACTGATGGTCAGCTTGGAGAATCACCTGTCCTCACACACAGGCTGTTGACTCTAAGACACCAGGTGCTGTGCTTGGCCCTTGTGCAGTATTTAGTAGCAGTGACTTCCTTTCTTTGTCATTCCCTCCTGTCTGGAACAGGAAGACAGAGACTGACCGAAACTGCTTGGGACAAGGGAGAAGATGATGTGAGGAGGACAGTAGGGACCCAGTGTGACTTCTGTGAGCTCTAGGAACTCTTGCCTTTCATGGGCCCCTTTTCTGTTGAAAGAAACAAAGAAAGAAAGAAGAAAGGAAGAAAGAAGGAGGAAGAAAGGAAGAAAGAAAGAAAGAAAAAGAAAATCTGTATTTTACTACAAGTTACCACCAGAAATGACATTATTACTATTATATATTAAAACTTTTTGGGGGTGCCTAGGTGGCTGAGTTGGTTAAGCAACTGCCTTCAGCTCAGGTCATGATCCCGGAGTCCAGGGATCGAGTCCTGCATCGGGCTCCCAGCTCCACAGGGAGTCTGCTTCTCCTTCTGACCTTCTCCCCTCTCATGCTCTCTCTCACTGTCTCTCTCTCCAATAAATAAAATATTAAAAAAAAAACAAAAACAAAAACTTCTTCTTCCACTGAAAAGTTTGCATTTATTCCTTCTGGCTTCAAAAGAAATTAAACTATTTTCATGGCCCTTCAAAGTGTTATGGACCCTGGGGATTGTAGCTGCTGGGCTTAAGGGATCTGTTGGCTCTGGAGAAGAGGTGTCCATGACACTTAATGTCAAGTAGAAAATGTAAAATAACACGATATTTTTCCCAGTGATGTGCTACATAAGGCATGCAGAGTGTGTTTTATTTATTTATGTTTCAAGGAACTCTGTAGTCTCTTAGGTATGAATGCTGTCTACTCTCCATTTGCAAGGTAAGGGTAGAGCCCACCTATGTTGGCTGTAAGACATTCCCTGAGGTTTGGACTTTTTGGGTAACTTTGGATTGAATTATTTATTTATTTTTCTAGCTATGACTTTTCCCTAAATTTCTACATCTGTGTAGTTAGATTTTGATAAATTATGGGGCTATTCAACAATTTACTCTTAACTCTTTCAACAAACCAGGAAAACTTGAAAGGCTAGGAATTTACAACAAATCTCTTTGCAACATACTAGTAATGAAAAAAATCCCTGCTACCCCCTGCAAAGGAGGCTGTTATGAAGCAAATGATACCTTCTCATGTATGTGCTTGTTACTTGGGTTTTTCAACTACTGAAAAATTTTAAACTGGATGTACCTAGGCTTTCTAACCTGGTGAGTCTTGAGGGATTGAGCTCTTGCTCTGATTCTTTTTTTTTTTTTTTCTTTTTTTGCTACTTGGACAAATGTTTCCTGTTATGGGCAAACAAGTACGGTGTAGTTGATAATAGCTTGGGCCATATAAAGAGTTGAGTGTGGTTCAGATCCCAGCTCTACCATTTGCTCTAGGTGATCTTGGACAAGTGACTGAAATGCTCTGTGTTTTAGTTCCCTCCACTATAAAGGGAGGATAAAAATGCAAGTATCTTTGTCCCTGAAATAATGTAAGACAGTGAATATTCATAGAACAGAAACCTATATCCTGTTATTTAAAATAGGGAAAAAATGAGGACATTTCTAACTCATCCTAGAGCCCTCCTGACTCTCCAAATCACTAAAACTCAGATGCTTCATAACCATCCAGTAAAGATTACTGCTGAACACAGAAGCACTTAAAATACCATTTTAAAATATCATTTTAATCACTTAGTTATTTCATTGTTGGGTATGTTTGTGTGTACAGTAATTCCCAGTGTTATTGTCCTTGTACATTTCATCCCACGTACACTCTAATATAGATGAAGTAAAATGTCAAAAACAGATAAAAATACCAAAACATATAGTGAAGTAAAATAAAGAAGACAAACTAAAAATGAGTCCAAAGAGTTTGAAGACCTGCAGATTGAAGGTGAGTAAGATTGGGAGGTGAGAGAGAGGGGACATGGAGGTTGGGGTCACTGCTGTCCGTGAGATGTCTTGAAGATACAATTCTTTGGCCCCAAGGCTGTGCCAGTGACTTGAATATTATCTTTGTAATCAACAACACTAGAAGGAGTGCCCTCTATGGATAAAGGAGTGTTGATGGCAAAATTTCATGCTTCATATACTCTTTAGCAGAAGGTAACCCAAAGCTTGTAACGTAATCATGGCTGCAAGGCATACAATTCAAATGCCACCCAACAGACAACACATTCATTCATTCTCTTCAACATGGTTTTCTAAAGGGTGTTGGCTTCATTGGAGGAATACCCCAATCTGAGTTTTAGCCTAATGCCTTCTTCATAATTTCCTCCAAAAATTAGTGTTGGCCTCTCCTTAGAGGCTTTACATCCTGGCGCATTTTGTTGTCTTCTGCAATACACATAGTAAGATGGCATCCATTAAAAAAGAAAAGCACTTAATTTCATCAACATAAAAAATGTGGTTTGCAGTAAATCACCTCCCTTCAGGGTTTTCTGCTGATCTCAGGGGAAAATGTCTGCAGCATCACCACCAGCAGAAAATAGCCATTCTTTCATATTTCAGTCTTTCTCAGATCTTACCAACCATCCAAGCCTTGGTTTGGAACTCAACTTCTCCACTGAATTTTCTCTCTCCTTCTTCTGACCTTTGAAAGGGATTAGCCCCTTCTGTTATTTCAATAGGGTGTTGATCGACATCCCATGGGGGCCATCAAGCCCCCTTGCTGGGTGTTTTTCCACTTTTTAGCAAATATTATGCTTTCCTGAGTAACACCATGAAGCTTTCCACATCTGATCACACTTTTATTGTTTTCTTTATTTTCCCATGCCTAGAAAGGCCATCGAGTCATTGTGAACTTGTACGTGATCAAGTCAAGTGTTCAGGCATTCCTTTCTCCCACTTCTACCTTTTTGTTGAATGTATTTCTAGCCCTTTTGGTCTTACAGGATTTTCCACTTTCTTAGCAGGCATTTTCACCTCGTAGTGTAGGAAGATGATAGCAATAAGGCACATCGTATATATTTAAAAACAGTGTTGAAAGGAAATCAGTGAACTTGACTTGGTCCTATGACTTCCTATATCCTCTCTTCAGATACAGGAATGCCAAATAGGGAATTTGGGGTAAAGCTTTTTGCAGAGCTTTCTAACAGATATTCTACTAGTGAGAGTCAGGTAAGGCATAGTTCTAGTTCCTGCCTCATAGGGCAGTTACCAGGAAGAATATGGAATCCAAGAGCAAGGAGGTGGGACGTGGGGTGCATTGACATCACATGGCACCTCTGAAATCCAGAGCCCACTTGCTCAGTCTTGCGGGTTATTGGTGATGAATTGCTTCTGTAACTGGCCTCTCCCATATGCAACCATGCTTTAAAGTAGCTTGAATGGTTACACTTCTGCCATCCTTGTTCCATGAAACTACCATAGAGAGAAGTCCTGGAGGACTGTGAGAAAGAGAGGCCTCAAGGGAGCTTGGAAGTGCCTAATGGGAGATAAAAGAAAAGAGGTAGGGAAAGAATAAGAACAAAAATAAGGTTCCTTCTTTCAAGGAAGCTCTGTGGGTTCTGCCTTGGGTCTCTGGGTCTTTTAGTGTGCAAAGAGGCTGGGACAGGGCTGAAAGGTTTCCATGTGGCCTCTAAGAGTCCAGGGAGGCAGGAAGGGAAAGAGTTCTCTGGGAGGACACTACGAGGGTGGATAGATTCTCCTGGGAAGCACATTACTCACAGGAAGCCTGTCAGGAAGAGTAGAGCAGAGAATCAACAGCTTCCACTGCTGGTTTTTGGTTTGATGGGAACACGGTGTTTCTGCAAGTTAGCTCTACTACAGTGTTAGCTCTGAGAGTTAGCGGTGTTTGCAAGACACATGCGTAGGCTGAGATAGCTCCATGTCCAATACACACTAGGTAAACTTAATTCTCCACAAGATTCTTGATCTGGGCACTTCAGGCCATGCAGAGGTGACATTCAGATGGTGAAGAGTTATGTTCTTCATAGGGCTAATTTTCGGATTTTGTTTCATATTTTTTCAGCGAGCTGGTGAATGTTGAATTGAAAGCTAAAGCATTATTTTGGGTCAGGTTTATGCAGAATAACAACAAAACATTTCGTTGGACTGAAGAAACCAGCTGGACTGAGTTCCCACATTCATTATCTCTGGCTTTGTAACTTTCTTGCTTCTCCAGGGAATTGCTTCTGTTAATGGAGTGGGAAGCATCAAAGCTTTGGAACACAGATTCTTAGTGAATAGAGAGAAATGAACGTATGTGTGGAGAACACATATAAGCCAGAGAAAACTTTGGTACAAAAATCAGATGTGATCCAATGACTATTTCACTTTAGGAATGATGTCTGGATTTTAAATTCCTGACTTAAAATGACTATTGCGTCACTGCCACCTGCTGGCCAAAAAAGGTATTAGGTTAATGTGCCATCCAGTAAAGGGTCTTATGAGACAGAGTAAATGAACTGGTTCTTACGATTGTTTTTGTATATAAAAGGTCTTTCTCTGAAAAAATATGTCTAAGGTTTTTTTGTTTAGAAAATGTTTATTCTAAAATTAACATTTTTATATATAAACACATTGTCATTGTAAAAAGTAGGGGAAATACAGAAAAGTATTAGGATTATTTCTAAAATAGCTTCTTAACACGAAGATATTTTGAAAAACAAAATGGGATTGTTATATATATATATTGCTTTGTTTTATTCAGTTATTGAGTAAGTTTTTCTTTTTTTCATGAAATATTTGAAGCATAGCCTAAAATATAGAATATGGCAGGTACCCATAAGCCCCCTTATTTAGATTTAACTCTTTTAATATTTTACTGCATGGTTTGCTTCAGAATTTTTTACAAGAGAAATACAACTCTATAGGTACAGGTGAAATTCACATCTATCCCTACTCTACCCATCAAATTGCTCTCCATATATCCATAAATAATCCATCAGTGTGGTATTTAAAATGCACTGAAAATTGTACATAGTTGGGTGATAATACTTTTTTTTTCAATTTCCTTTTTTCACTGAACACTGTATTTCTGAAATGTGTTAACATTTTTATATGTAAATCTAATATATTAATTTTACCTATGGTTGAATTAAAAAGTCCAGTCTGGAAAAATTGATCTTTAACTGGAGAGTTTAATCCATTTACATTTATTGTGAATATGTTTAGATGTATTTATACCACATTCTTTTTGTTATCTACTTCTCATGCTTTGTTTAAAAATTTTGTTTTCTGTCAGAGACTGAGTATTTTTAAAAATTGTCCTCACTTACTTGTTTTGAAGCTGTATCTTCTATTTTTTTTCCTATTCCTGAATTTGTACTGTGCCCATTTGATTTAGGTCTAAAGGTAATAATCATTGCTTCTCTTCTCCTGACGAGTACAAAGACCCTAGAATGTTTCTTTCACATTTCTCCAATCTTCCATGTTATACTTTCCAAGATTTAATTCCTTGTTTTAGATCCCCTGCATTAGCTGCCACATGACCCCCATCATCATCAGTATTTCCATCTTACAGCAATCAATGCTTACTTAGATTTATCCACATGGCCACTTGTTACATTTTGGTGTGTGTGACTTATTTTAGGTTTTAATGCTTGTATTCTGAATTCCAGCAATCTTTTTTGGGAAAGTTTTTTTTTTTTTTTTTTTGGAAAGTATTAAAGAATGAAAAGATGAAAGAATAGAGTTAACAGTGGGATCTAAATGGGGTTGTAGTAAAAACTGAAAGGGAGAAGGAAGCAAGAACATAAAGAACAAGAAGACATAAAGTCAAGACCAACAGAGCATTTGCCTAAAGCAATATATGGGATGTATTCCCTCTTGCCATCTCAAATATGAAAGGAACACTTCTGGATTCCAACTTATAAACACATGAACAACTTACATGTAAGGTGACTTCTTTCTCTGTGTGGTCATGTAACTTTGGGCTGCCATCAGTTTGTACACCATGAAAATATGTTAGGAGAATCCACAGCTCTTGAATTGGAAAGGAATTAGATAAAATACCAGGTAATCTCTTAAATGTGAACCACACATACCTTCTTTTTCCTTGACTATCTGAACTGATGGAACAGGATATAGAGTAAAATTTACTCATTTTGAGAAGCAAATAGATGAAGAAACAGATTTGGAGTTTTATGTGATACATACAGATACCCTTTATTATTTTTTTATTTTACCTTTCTTCTTATTTTGCCTGTTTGCTCTTATTGGGAAAACTTTCAACTTTGCATGACCATAGGTGTGGCATATTAGGACGGACATATTAAATTGTTCAACTTTCTGGAAGTTGCTTTAGGAGTGAAGGGCCAGTGGGGATCATACTTTCATAGCCTCCTTTTTTTCTTTTTAAAGATTATTTATTTATGTGTTTGAGAGAGAGGGAAATAGAGCATGGGTAGGAGGAGGAACAGAGGGCAGAGGGAGAGGGAGAAGCAGACTCCCCGCTGGGCAGGGAGCCTGACACAAGGGCTCAATCCTAGGACCTTGGGATCATGACTGAGTGAAAGGCAGATACTTAACTGACTGAGCCACCCAGGCGCCCTGCATAGCCCCCTTTTAAGTGGGCAGATATTCTGATGAATTGAGGCCATCTGAGTAGAATGTCTTAGTCCCATGGGCAGTCCCCTTCGTTGTTCCTGACAGGAGGAACCTCCTTGGAAACAGTCACAGTAGACACATTTAGATCTTAGAGTCACAGTAGGTTAGCCTGGAAAGCTCTTCAGAAATGTACTCATCCAGGCCCATAACTTTCCAGAAGAAGAGGAAATGAGACCTTAGAGAGGTAGATTATTCATAATGGCAATACTCACCAGCTTACCCTGCAGGACACTAGAAGTTCCTTTGTAAACTCAAAGGTGACCCACATGGTCTCATTGCAAATAATGGTGTCTCTCATCAGAATCATGGCTTCCACCTTAGGGTCTGGGGAGCACTGAGCTGGAAGTCAGGAGACTGGGGTTCTTGTCCTGCCTGGCCACCCCAGCTAGTGACCACGATCTTCACCTCTGACCAGAGGCAGTGGAGAGCAGACCCCTGATTTCTTCCCACTGTAAACTCCCTCATGCCTCAGTTGCTGCCTGGAGTGAGAGGTGTAGTTTGCAGAGCAGAAGTGAGGGGTGGCTGTTCCCTCTCCAGGGATGTTATCCAGGGCCTTTCACTACAGATCTGACTGTTCTGTATAGCTGAGTGACTGAAGATACAAATGGACAATGGCAAGACCATATATAAAACTCAACTCTGACCCACCACCTGTAGCATCCTGCCCAGGAAACCAACCTTCTATACTAAGCAGCCCAGGAAGCCAGCCTGCTCTAAGCCAGACCTGCCAGAAGTTCAGACTGTGATGTCTAGGACATCACAGCCCCCAAATAAGCAGGACTTAATTAATAACTGACAGCATCCCCAATTTTGTCCCTGCTTCCAATTTAGGACCGACCAGAGAAAGCCAAATGGGCTTCCCTAAGTGGTGACATAGGATACCCCCTTCTAGATAGCTGCTACCAGCTTCCCCATGGACAGCCTCTGATCAGGGCATACCGGAAGCCTTCCCTTGTTTGCCATTCCTCTGCCAAAATGCAAGTGACAGTGGCTGATTCACTTGCCATAGCCAGCTCTGGAATGCTTTTGCCTCTTCTCATTTGGTTGTTTTTTGTTTATTTCCACAGAGCACTAATACCAGGGATGGGAACTAGAACACTGGACCCCATGTCTGCCCACTCCCGCCCCGCACCCTCTGCCTTCCTCCCAACTACCTGAGGGTTCTAGCAAGAAGGTCAGAAGCCAGGGACCCCGGGGAGCAAAGGACTCCCCCTGCAACACACCAATTCCTGTTCTTTCAAATCCTGTTCTGTGGCATCCCCCCCCCCCCCCCCCCCCGTGGCTGACCCCAGAGTTACTGATAATGACAGAAAAAAAAAAAAAAAAAAAGACTTTCCATGGGATACAAAGTCCATGGGACTTTAACCTGGGTCCTGCTGTTGGCCGTGGATTTGGATGTAGGTTTCTGGTCAGTTTCGTCACCCGAGAGCTGGAAAATTGCAGCTTTGGCTTGGGTCACTGGGGTTCGGTCCAAAGTCTGTTTGAGAGCAGGTGAGTGTGAAACCCAGTCCGTTTTCTCAGACCCAGGCAGTTTCCCTTTGGCTTGCTTCAGCCAATGATAAATAATTCAGTATTTTAGAACAGGGGAATGTGGAAATTAAAAAAAAAAAAGGTATTTAAAAAAAAGGAAGGCTCATCTATTCAGAGGTTACTGAACACATGCTCTCTGCCAGGGTCATGCCTTACTATCAAAATATGTTTTCATCATGTCTGTGAAAGTACATGTTTATGTAGACACGGCTGATTCATTGTTACCACTTGCTGTTACTTTCTCTTTTCCGCACTTTATAAATTTGTTGGTCTGCAGCATGTCAGATGAGAAAAAGGCATAAACTGCCATTTCTTCATATGAGGTCCTCTGACCACCTGCCTCTCTGACCACACTTTCTGGGGGTGCTTAGGATAAGAATTCAGTTCACCTAGATGCGGACTCGGACATTCTAGGGGTGTGTGTGTGTGTGTGTGTGTAATCTGCCTTTTCGGCAGGCTTCTTCCAAGAGCTTGTGAACACCAGTGTCTAGGTCACGTGGCTTCTGTGTTATTGGATGTAGAGGGATTTTATTATGTATGAAGAAACTCAGCAAATGAGGTCAAGTGGCCCGCTAAAGGTCCCGGAATCAGTTAATGGGTGGTTGTAACATACAAAATCTCAGGAACTGAATGATAAAGCGATTTGAGTCTGAGTCTCTCTGAGGCTTCAGGTCAAGTGCTTCCTATTCACAAACTCATAAAAGAAATCACTTCATAAAATGGGATACTATTCTCAGTCAAAAGTTCATTGAATGGGGTGGGAAAGCTGGAGGTGTTTCTGGAGCCTTAGTTTCTTTGTGCGTGGCTCCTGGGCAGCCAGGCGTTAGGGTCTGCGAGACGGGCTTGGGGGTGGGGAGCCCAACCCAGCCCCTGGTTGAACTGGGAACACCAGTTCCACTTGTAAAGCTGTCAGGGTAGCGCCCCCTCCCCCTCAGGAGGGGTCAAGTCTGTTATAGCGTCTTTGAGTGGAGTCTTTGTCAACATCTGTTTCCCCCTGTGGTTTGGGGAATTCTGGGGAGGTTTCAGTCATAAGGGGAAAAAAAAGTCCCTTTCTGTTGTTTTTTTTTTTTTTTTATAATAAACTAATTGGGAAGACTGTTTTCATTGCAGTGATGCCCCTCCTTCCTTGTCTCACTGCATCCTTTTCTGTTTGTTTTATTTTACTGCGATCACTTTACAGGGTTGGTGATCACCTCTCAGGGGAGAAGTGGGGGGTCCTGAGTGGTGGCTTTGGCACCTTCCAAAGCCATAAGCATCTGTTAGTGAAGAGTGTGGGTTTCCAGGAAGGGCCGGTCCCTGGGGGAGGGTCCCACACTGCTGTTCAAACGAACACAGCACAGTGGCCAGATCTGTGCGCTTCCAGAAATAGAAAATAAAAGTGAAATGAGCCCTGCATTTCTGTAGAACCAGCCCTTTCATGAACAAAAACGTTTCTGTAAAGCAGAGTATGCCCAGAGAGAAAGAATTCTTCCTGAAGCAACAGATGGTACGGAGTCCTTGTCTGCTTTCCTTACTCTGGATTCCCAAGCCGCATCTGCCAAAGCCAGGCAGGTCTATTGATCCGTTTGCAATGATCCGATCCATTTGGTGTCCGCGTACCAGACACCATACGTGCCAGGCAGCTGGGTCCTGACAGAAGCATCTGGCTGAGCGGGAAAAAAAAGCAGGAGATAAGACAAGTATAATTTGATACAATTCTTCTGTATGTAGAGAATCAATGGACACACCGGATGCTTGCATTAGTTGGAACCGCTTGGGAGCGTGTCCCCGCTTTCTGTACCTTTGTTTTGAGGGGGGACAAGTTTTTAGTTATTGTGATTGGCAGGACCCCAAAGTAATGCTTTTGCTGATGTATTTATAGAAAGAATAATGGTGGGGCCTTAGCCAGCATTTGTAACATCCTGGATAGAGATGGGTTACTGCCCATTTCTCCTGACAGAAGCAGGCAGCTGGTCGATGTCTCGCACTCTTACGGCATTTTTAACTTTTTCGAGGTGCATGCATTTTGTTACCTCACGTTGTCTTTGCAACTTCACACCGCCCGTGACAAACAGGCGTCAATGACCTACTGAAGGCTAAAGTGGAGGCCGGGCCCCAGGCCGGCATGTAGGTTGGGCAGACCACCTTTGGGGCCTCAGAGCACTTATGTGGAATAGAGGTCGGTATCTGAAATCAGGACTTGCCTGGGAAAAGGAATATGGCCACACAGCCCACCTAGGAGCCTGCATTTCCTTCCAGACCCCCGAAGAAGAGTCTCCCGCCTCACTTCCTATTGCCTTCGTGGAAAATAAGGCTGGGACATCTCATCCCTATTGTGGAACTGCTTTTATTTTATGTATTATTTATTTTTTTATTTAAGATTGTATTTATTTATGAGAGAGAGAGCAAGCATGAGCAAGGGGAAGGACAGACTCCCCGCTGAGCGGGGGTGGGGTAGGGTGGGGTGGGGTGGGTGCTGCCTCCCAGGACCCCAGGATCATGACCTGAGCCAAAGGCAGCTGCTTAATCAACTGAGCCCCCAAGGTGCCCCAGTGGAAGTGTTTTTAAAAAGAGAAGGTGCTAGTGGCAGAGACACTGAAAGCCTTCCTATGCACACACACACATGTGCACGTACACGCACGCACACACAGCTGTATGTGGGGATTGAGTTTGGGTGAGATGCGGTGGGATGGGCAGCCCCCGATGGAAAGCACCCCCTACCTCCCGCACCCAAGGAGGGAGGCAGAGGTTAACAGGAAAGAAGAACACCAGGCTGTGAACCAGGCAGTGGAAACCTAGTGAGAAGGAGGAAGATTTCCCGAAAAGATATTTAGATAAAACTGTCCCTTCCTTATCCCTACGGGAAACACCAGGGATTGCTTGGTTGGGAGTGGGGAGGAACATCATTCTGGAGACATTTTTTTTTTTAAGATTTTATTTATTTATTTGACACAGAGACAGAGATCACAAGTAGGCAGAGAGGCAGGCAGAGAGAGAGAGAGGGAAGCAGTCTGCCCGCTGAGCAGAGAGCCCAACGCGCTGAGCAGAGAACAGGACATGGGGCTCCATCCCAGGACCCTGAGATCATGACCTGAGCTGAAGGCAGAGGCTTAACCCACTGAGCCACCCAGGGAGACATTTTTAAAGGTTTTTTTAGGTGTAAACCCCACGGAGAGAGTAGAGGGAGAAGGGTATCAGTGGGAACCAGGAGGAGGGCAGAGGCTTACAGAGGGGAGGGCCTGCAGGGCCCAGGACCCATGTGGACGTGGGACTCCAGCTGCGAGAGGGGAGTGCAGAGCAGCTAGGTGTTAAGGCCCGGTGGTCAGTGCACCAGCAGGGGCTGGTGAGTGAGCAGATCTCAGGGCCCCTTGGAGGCAGCAAAACGGAAGTAGGGGGATGGGAGGAATGTGCACCAAGGGCCCTCACCCCTGGCAGAGCTGAATGGCTCTCCTCTCGGGGCACGGACTGTTAGTGGGAGCTGAGTGATCGAGAATCCCTGAGCACCATGAACATATATTAAACATGTCTTTTTATTCTGGAGCTGTCATGTCTGGGGACTTACTGATCTGGGGAGCCAGCCTCTCCCAAGACCAGCCAATTCCTAGAGGTAGTTGGAGGTCTCACCTGTGAGTATACTTTTCACCAACCACTCCAGGGCTCCCCACACCTGCTTCCTCTATCTTGCCCCTCTACCCTGGGCTGTTATCCCCTCTGCCCTAATCACTCCAGGGCCAGGGACCATAGGAGTAGGGACAGCCCCTACACCTAGAGCCTGCTGAAATGACTTTAACAAGCTAATCCTAAACCTGCTCACCCTGCCTCACCCACTCCCTCCCGTGGGAACCACAGTGAGGCTCTTGTCCATGTTTCGCTCCTGCTCTCTCTGCTACTGGACCTCGGTCTCTGCCTCCCTGTGTGGCCCTGTGTGCCATGTACCTGCTTCTAGGGAAGTGTGAGTAAAAGATTCTTCCTGACCATCATTTCTGTGTCTGCCGGCCTTATCATACCTGGTTAAAACCAATCCCAGGAAAAACAGAAAGTGAACAGGGTCTGGCCCAAGTGAAGGTGGCAATTTCCGTGCACCCAACAATCTCCATTTTTCTTTCTCTCTCTGTCTCTCACACTCCTTGGTATTCCCGGAGGCACCCAGTGTTTTCATGCTCTCGGTCCCTACACTTCATTTGAAATTAATTGCGGTGTCATTTAAATCTATCGGGTGACATCAAAATCAGCATCCTATCTCTGACTTAGTAACCGAGGTGGAACAGGTTGGAGATGGGATGCGGGCCCTGGGTTGGGGGGTGGGACACCCTACTTCCCTGTTATCCGATGTTGTCTACAGGCTGGAGAGTAATACGAATCACACACGGTTTGTGACATAAAATTTCACACAGCCTCCACATGCAAAGAGAAAGACATCTCCGAATTATGCAAACCTTTTGGAAATCTTCACAACAGAAGGTTTTGAATATTCTCTGACCAAAGGCGATTTTTATACTAAACAAAGAGATCCCATCAATGTCTTATTACATTGTGAAATCTTCCTAGGGGTAGGTAGTAAGGCCACAGAGGAGATGCGAATTTTTGACGTTGTCTTTAAAATAAATTCCTTCCCTCTTAACACTAGAGGTCACTCTGCGACCACATATGTGAAATTCGCACCCTGGGGCTGGGAAGGTCAGAGCAGCTAATCTGTTTAATTGCTGAACCGTGAGTCAAATTTGTACCTAATTATGAGTTGCTTTGATGCAGCCCGGCTTCTATTAAAAGTTTCCCTCTTTCCCGAGGAAATGTGGAAATGCTCTGTTGTGATGTGTGTATATTCCAACGGGAGCCCGGCAGGAACCTGCTGCCATTTCCTGGGTAAGCAGTCACTCTCAGGCACCGTCTTCCTACCCTCTAGATGTTTTCTGTGTTCCTTTTCCAGGTGGAGAAAAATACCTGCCACTTTGGTATTCAGTGCTGGTAACCTGGTTTATATTTCTTTATGACACTGAGATAGAGACAAATTTCATACAACCCTGGTGACGGGTGGGTGAAGACCAACTGTGTGGAAGCCATTGTCCAGAATGGTCCAGAAGTTTCTCTTTCTGTTTTCGGAGATAGAGAAGACCGGCTTTGCATCCAGTGGGTGGAATGTGCATCTGATGGGGTAGAGGTTTGGCTGCAAACCTCAAAAGCGCTGATCAGTTGGAATTTAAAAGCCTAATATCAGTGTTCCTAGAAAACGTCAATTTTCTTTGGTTTGTACCTTTTCAAGGTAATGTTATTTCATATTTGGATAGCTGTAGCTTTGGACACTTATCTGTGCAGAAATTTCATATACAATTGCAGGCAAATATGTCCATTTTTTTTTTTAAATTAACAGCTCCTATTCATTGGAATTTTGTCTCTGACCAGTGGGCCCTGGAAGGACTTTGCCATGTCAGCATTCAGGGACAGTGGGGTTTCTGATCTGGGCAGGCATCAAAGACACGAATACCAAACTTAACAGGAAATGACAGGAATAATGGAAGCCTGTCACTCTCTCTAGTAGCTTCCTGAGGTTTGATGAGGACCTTGCAGGAGCAGCAAGTGATGCACAGGGTACACAAGGCTTTCTTCTCTGGAGGTCTGGCTCCGCTCCTGTCCATATTAGAGAGGCCTTGACATTGGCAGTTGCCTGCCGTTCTGCTAAGCCCCCAGCCCTCGCAGCAGCTGGAGAGCTGATGTGCACACAGTGGAGATGATGAGCCATCCTAGGTCCACTACCTCACATCCTAGGGTGGCCGTGTTTAGGAAAAGACCTGAACTAAAGGCAAGCCAGACCGTTCTCCCCACCCCCTGGATTGCACCATGATTGCATAATTGCCCTGAACCCTCTGTGTCGTACCCAGATCTGGACTGAATCTGCAGTGTGGTTTTTTTTTTTTTTTTGCGGCGGGGGGGAGCTCAGATTTAGAGCGCTCAAGGCAGTTGAGATCATTATTCCATGTAAGGAGATAACAGAAATACTCTACGGACAACTTATCTCAGCACCTAACCTGCACGCTCACCATTGATTTCCCATCTGGGTTCACAAGGTGCTGGCTGGAGTAGATCAGTTTAACAGCACTGATGTGGCTCCAACATTCCCATAATCTATATTATCAGTGGGCCGCCTTCCTGGTGTCCTCCTCTGACTTGGTCAGATGGCTTCTTGGTCGGAGAGATGAAAGGAGGGAGGGCTTTAGGGGAGTGTGTCGGCTTTAGCCTCGCTACTCTGAAGGGATCTGGGGACTCACCATGTCCATACGCCCCACCCCCACCCCATTTTTTTTTTTTTTTTTTTTTTTGCTAATGTACCGGCTTGTATCCCCCTACTTGGATTTAAATTAAAAGACCTAATGAGTCTCCTGTCTTCTCGCAGCCTGCAAAAAAACACCATTTGGGGAGGCACCGTTTAGAAAGCAGGTTTTTACTTAATAAACAGTGATCAATCGAACTGATTAACCATGAACACATTCCCGCAGAGTCTGGGGGAGGCTCTTGTTGATAATTGTAGTTCACTTGCGTCGGATTCTTCGGTGGCTGCCCGGGGACTATTTGCCAGCTCTTTCCCTTCATGCAAGTGGGGGGTGGGGGTGCCAGCCTCTGTTGACAACACTTTTTGGGTTGGGACTGCCTGAGCCAGCCTTGGTCCCCAGCAAGTCTCTGCAGTATCTCTATCAACTGTGGCCATTTCCTAGGCACTCCAAGATCTTTCTTTAAACCTCACATCTGTTTTTTGTTTTTGCTTTTACTAATTCACGTGATAATTAGATCTTCCCATGCTGGCTTTGTGGCTTTACATAAACCTCAAGTGTTTGGAGCTGCCTGCGTATTGAAATTAGTGCTGTGTGCTCTGGAAGGCTCATTACCACCAGTTTCTCTCTGTTGGTTAAAAGGACAGCTCGAAACTGGGCGGGGGTGGGGGTGGTTGGGGGTGGGGGGTGGGGAGCTTCCTGGCAGCATTAGCAAGCTCCCTGTCTCTGACGGGAGATGAGAATGATGTAAATGAAGGCTGTTCCTGCAGGGGAGCTGGTGGCTGGCTGTAGCTAGAGGGGGTGCCTGGAGCCATAGGTGATGAATGCAGCAGGGAGCAGGGGTACAGCTGGGCGGGCTGCCTAGGGCTTGAGGCCCATCTCCAGGCCCAGAGGGCAGGCTGCTTTCTGTGTGACAGAGGGGAAAGGCACCAAGGAGGGGACACCTGCCATGTGGAGTCCCCACTGAAGCTCTAGCTTACTTGGGGCCAGTTTCTGAGACTTTCCGGGCTTAGTTTACCAACTTACCAAAGGTACGAAATAGCAACCCAGTGTATTCTGCGTGGCCAGGATTCAGTAAGACAGTGAGTGGTTCTGGGAGATGGGTGCATTTGTGTAGGTTCGATTGCCTTTTATGCCTTTGGGACTGTCCCTAGGTAAATGGAGCAGCTGCAGCTGAGGATTCCTCAGGGCCACGTTCTCTCTTGCGCCCCCTCGTGGTTCACCTAAGTACTCTTCGTCCTCTTCGGACTCCCAACCTAGTGGTCCGGAGAGCTTTCCCTGTGAGTGTAGTTACAGGGCCCCATCCCCAGAAAGTCTCCGTGGTCTGAAGACCGACCCAGGTGATGGTGCATTTTACAAGCTCCCCAGGTGGTTCTAATGTGCAGCCAGGCTAGGGAACTTCTGATCTAAACCAAGAAGGGATAGCATCCCACGCGGCCGGTGGTAAAACCCTGTGTGTTTGGTTTTGAAATGCTTATTATTTAGGTGTTTGTTTTTATTTTACTTAACGTTTACCTGATTGGTTTTAATCTAAAAATGCCCAGTCCTCTGAGAAGACCCTGAAGGTTGCCTGGCTTCAGCACGATTCCCAGCCCTTCACCCCTTCTAGTACAGAGACTGAAGAACAAAAATATGTGATCTCCCAGTCTCTTTTCATGCAGTGAGGACACCGGGGAAGGGAGGGGAGCAAGGCTCTGGCACACTCTTCTTCTTCTTCTTTTTTTTTTTTTTTAAAGATTTTATTTATTTATTTGACAGACAGAGATCACAAGTAGGCGGAGAGAGAGAGAGGGAAGCAGGCTCCCTCCTGAGCAGAGTGCTTGATGTGGGGCTCAATCCCAGGACCCTAAGATCATGACCTGAGATGCTTTAACCCACTGAGCCACCCAGGCACCCCGGCACACTCTTCTTGAGGGGAATGTTGACTATGAATGATATAAAGACTGAAAATCTGTTAAAATGGGGTCTGGAATTAGAAACAACATCCTTCCCCTCTCCCCACTCTCCTCCCTCCCCTCGCCAGCTCTGTGCCACACGCAGGGGATCTGTGTTTTTCATGGAGAGGAATGGAGAGCCCATCTCAGAAACTTACCCTGCATACATGTGTTACACAGATTTGTGTGTGATAACAGCGTGGACCTTCATCACAGATTGCGGGGTCCATCATTCCTCAGAAATCTGTAAATCTTTTCTCTTCCCACTGCACTAAGTTAAAGACCCCTCGCCTCCAGGCATCCAGCACAGCGCTAAGCCTTCCGTCCTGACCATGCGCACTGGCGCCATCGAGTCCCCTCGGGGAGGCAGAGCTTGCTGGCCTCGCGCCTGCGCTCCCGGTATCATTGGTGTGCACCTTCCCCGACTGGATAGATCATTAAGAGAATTGGTTTACAAGGCTCTTGCTGAGCTGTTGGCTGTGGGAGAGAAAGTAAACAGACGCTAGATAGAGCTGTAACATATGATGTTATATCCAATGCTTAATGAGGCCAGTAAAAACAGGAAAGCAAGATTAGCCGCAGATAAATGAACATGCCTGGTGTAGAATCAAGAGTTGACTGTATTTTATTTGATTTAGTTCTAGAAATAGCAGATGTTGTGTCAATTATTGCAAAGTAGTTCTCACTAATCTCTTCATTGAATTCATCTTGTTGACTGAAATGGATTAAAAAATTATTTCGTTTCCATGATGATGAGGGACCTACAGTTTGGTGTAGAAAGTATAAAGAGGAATAAATCAGGGAATTGACATGACCAGTAATCCCACCACCAGTAATCAGTCATGACATTTAGATAACGTGTACAGGTGCTTGCTGGGGTCTGGGCTGTGTTTAGGACCATTCCTTTGTTGGCGTGTCCATCAAGTTCTCTAGGAAGAAGGGACAACTGACAACCGTTTGCTTTATTATGAGGGAGCTGAGATAGCTTCTCTAGTGTTCCACGTTCAGACTTGACACAGTCAGGATTCAACCCCAGCAGTGGGGCTCTGGAACCTACATCTTTAGCCACAAAGACCCACCGTCTCTGAGGGAAACTGCTGATACCACATAGTTGTCATTTATTCTCCGAAAATGCCTAGACATTTTGCAAATTTGGGACCATATGCTATGTGCTAGTTTGCAATACACTCTGTTACGTAACTTTATATGCCATTCTTATGGATAACTTTTTGATGGCTATCTAGCATTCTTTCCTATGGAGGCGTACAGGGATATTTAAACATTGATCTGCTAACTTCAGGCATTTATGTTGTTTCTAGGAGTTGGTTGATTTTAAAAATAATGCTGAAGTGCAGACCAGTTTTATATACACTTCTCTAAGGGAATCCCCAATTATTTCCCCTAGGTAAATTCCAGAAGAAAAATCACTGGCAAAAAATTATAGGTACCTTTAATGGTCTTGATATGGAGATGGGCTTAGTTTGGTGATTTGTTTTGATCATGCTGATGAAACGAATGGGTGTGATTACAGCTCTGGCCTCAGCTGTATGGCAAGAATGCATTCGATGGGTTGGAACATAAGTCATCCAGTGGCTCTAGCGAACCCCCAATGCACTGTGGTGCATTGTCCTCCTTTGCTCCTTCACGGCACCGCGTACCCCTGTCACACGTCTGTCTTTGCTTCTGGACTGTGAGCAGCAGGAGGGTCCTGCACTGACTGTAGGTTCACTGAACATTCTCCAGGGATTAGGCCCTGTGTGGGCAGGATGGTGTCCTTGCCTGAAGCCCTGCACTCGTGCACAATGGAATTCTCTAGAAGCCCTTGAGCAAGGGCTGCTGAAGCAATGACTTCTCCCCCCGGTTCCCCTGATGTCCTCACACTCAGCTTTCACAACTCACCTGGGCGCCTTCTCCTGGGATGGAAATAGACCCTTAATGGCAGACAAGCATGACAGACAGGATAGCCAGCCCTTGGAAAAGTCTGGAAAGGTAGATGCTGAATTATTATCCCATTTTACACATGGGGAAGCCAAGGTACCGGGCAGTTTAGTAGTTTGTGCTGGGCTACACTTCCAGTAAGTGATAGACTTGGGATTTGAACCTGTATCTGTGAATTCCCAAGGCTCTGTTTTTTCCCACTTCTACCCCGTGGCCTTGAGAAGTGAAATGCAGCAATTCGAGTTAGGGTTAAGTTTAGGGTTCAGTATTTGCCTGGACTCCTACAGAGTCTGTGTGGCCCACTGCAAGCCACCCAGAGAGCAGGGACTGGCCCGCTAGCTATGCCCTGGGGTTCAGGTGATGGATTCACGAGGCCTTGAGGAGATGAGGGAGCCCTGTGTTTGCAGCAGGATCAGGCTGACAGGAGTGTTTGGAATTACTCCTTCTGGTCTCACTTCACCCTGTTGCAATCTACCTGGTGGCCATAGTCTCGCCTGATTCCTTCTCATTAACAAAAATGACTTTCATTGCTGTGGCCATTTTTAGCAAAATGGCCTCCAGCACATTGTCAGACTCAGGTAAGGAATCCAAAGGCTCTTTCGTTTGATCGTTCATTTGTCTGTGCTTCTGAGCCCGTTCTACGTATCAGAACTCCTTCTCTGGCACTGAGAGTCCAGAGGGAATTACAGGAAAGCTTTTCCACCAAGGATCTCCCAGTTGAGACACTTGGACGCAACTCACTTTTCCACCAACGGAAATGGACAGTGTATCCAGGAGAACAGGGCTCTGGGCGTGAGAGGAAGGGACAACCAATTGTAAGAGAAAGTCTCTTTACCAGATGCAGAGGGATTGTGAGAAAGCTTCTCAGGAGGATCCTTTTTGGATCAAGAACCCAAACCAAAAAACGTTAGAAAGTTGTAGGCAGAAATAGATTACTACAGGGTATGTCAAGGGAATGATCAGGGTCAAGTTACACTGGGAGAAAAAAAAATCAAGGAAGCAATGAACGGCAAGACATTTACATCACCACGGAGCAACGTTAAAAAGTGGGCTCATTTTAGTTTCTTTTTAGCCAATTAGTGAAACAGAGAAAAAGGTAAATGGGGAAGAGTAATAAGAATTGATTTTTCTATGTCTCATGCTGGAACATTTGCAAAGCTTGACATAATTTGCACTGATGTTTTCCTGGGACGTGTATCAGGATAGCAACTTGAAATAATTATGCTCCTAACAGGCCTGTGCCAACGACACAGAGCTGGAATTGTAGAACCGAGCCTCTGGGAGCTGATGTCCCCACAGGACCTGTGGGTGCCCCACTTGGGTGGAGAGGAGCAGCGGCTCCTATAGTGGGTTTCCAGAGGCTGTTTGGTGAAGGAGGAGAGCTTGGGGGCCATGCATGGCCTTGTATGCCGGAAGCTGTTCTTGGAGTCCCTTGCTGGGGAGAGGAGGTAGAGACTCAGACCACCCAGCCCAGATGCCCGAATACACGGTGGGCCCTTCAAGGGCCTGATGTCAAGAGCCCCAGACCTCACCCAAAATGCTTGGTCTTGGCACAGAACAACCGGCAGGAGAAGTGAGAAATGCAGGTAATGTTCACTCCCTCCTCTGCCTTCTGTATTTTGGAGAGTGAATTTTAACCATTAGTCTGCAGCAATGCTGGGAATCGTGCCCGGGTGAGGGTCCTCAGCCTCGTGCCTGTACCGTTGGGCGGTCTGTGGTCCTGCCATGCAGCTCCCAGTGGGCTCTGAGGTCAATAATTTGCAAATTAAGAAGGATGTACATGAGAGCTTGTGACTGCAGTGGTTTCAAAAGGAGATGCTGGAGTCTTGCACATCAAAAGCCTTTCAAAAGTGCCTTCCATTTTCACACTGCCTGCTCCAATGGCTCTGCTGGGTTCGACCTAGTCATTCAAGCTTTAAAAAATTCCATGTCTTTGTTTATGATTAAACATTATGAAGCTCTGTTGTAAATCTTTTCTCTCTTGTGGAAGCCTCCTCCATCCAAGAGAAACCCTGGTTATAAATCAGGATTAAACCAGACACGGTGGTACCCCCACTTTTAAGTAAGTTTATGAGACTTTTTAATTATAAGAAATAATGCTCCTGGCAGACATTTTAAACCATAAAGGTATAGCGAATTCATAGAAATTAACCATAATCCCACCAATCAAATGCAGCCCAACTATTAATGCCAATTTTTTTTTAAAAAGATTTTATTTATTTGAGAGAGAGAGAGAGCAAGAGTACACAAGCAGGGCTAGGGACAGAGGGAGAGGGAGAAGCAGGCTCCCTGCTGAGCAGGGAACCAGATGCAGGACTCCATCCTGGACCCTGGGATCATGACCTGAGCTGAAGGTAGACACTTAACCAACTGAGCTACCCAGGTGCCTCTCCAATCCTTTTTTTTTTCTTTATAACAGGAGAGCTATGGTTATAATATTCTTTATATTGTGTGAGTAGGAAGGACTGACACCATGTACTCTAGTGCTTTTTTTAGTTTTTTCTCTCTAAACAATTCTGACAGCTTAGTGGCATTAACGAGTTGCAGAGCGGGTGCTGGGACAAAGGCAAACTTCTCCTTTCTTTAATGGAATCCCCCTGCTGTGAGTATTGGTCATCTTCAGGCAGGGCTGAAATGTAGGTGCCTCGGGGGGTGCCCTTGCCTTGGCTGCTGTCCTCACTTACAGGTGGGAAAAGACAGGTGCAGTCTGTGGAAGGGGACATCCGTTGTCTGAAATACCCCCTGCTTCATGTCATTCATCTCTGGCATTTGGTTATCTCTCCACTGGGTGCTCTCTGTGGCCCCTGCAAGAGAAAACACTCCATGCAGGCAGGCCCCTCCTGTCTTTTCCCTTGAAACCTAGTGCGGCGGCCTGGCATTTCACAGATGATCAGCTAAAAGGGGTTGACCAGATAGAAGCGTGCTAGACGCATGCTAGGAAGGTCAGGATATGCAGTGACTCAGTCTCCAGTGTGAAAGAATGATGTTGAGGCTGCCATAAAGTAACATAAAGTAACATGACAGACGGGGTGGGGATGCTGAAGACAGCAGGCATTCATTTGCTCACAGCTATGGAAGGTGGAAGTTCAAGATCAAGGTGCGAACCAATTTGGTTTCTGGTGGGAGCTTGCGCGTGGCCGCCTTCTTTCTGTGTCCTCACGTGGCCTTTCCTTGGTGTGCGCTTGGAAAGAGAGGGGGAGAGCTTTCTGGTGATTCTTCTTTTATTTATTTACTTACCTACTTACTTAAAGATTTACTTTTGTTTGAGAGACCGAGAGAGAGAGAGAGGCGGGGAGAGAGGAAGAGAGAGAATTTCAAGCAGACTCCCTGCTGAGCACATAGCCCAACACAGGGCTCGATCCCAGGACTCCGAAGGCAAGAGCCAGAGCTTCACCAGCTGAACCACCCAGGCTTCCCTGTGGTGTCTCTTCTTATAAGGACAACAATCTTATCAGAGCAGGGCTCTACCCTTATAACCTCATTTAACGTTAATTACTTCTTAAAGGCTCTGTCTCTAAGTATAGTCACGTGGGGGCTACCCCTTCAGGGCAGGCATACTGGGGGGACACAGTTCAGTCCATAGCAGATGAGGCTGCCATTGGCAGCGGCGGCCTCCTGGTACAGTGGCATCAGGAGTGCGTCCTCTCTTGTCCTGAAGGTCAGCTGGCCTGGCCTTCATCACATGTGCCTTTAACACCACTCACAAGGGGTCCTGGGGTGAAAATCAAGCAACTTCTCTTCCTGAGTGACATTTGAGTTACAGAAACCCAGGCCAGTGGTTCTCAACTGGGGCAGTTTTGTCCCCAAAGGGCATTGGGTAATGTCTAGAGACCTTTTTTTGCTTGTCCACAGAACTGGGAAGGAGGTTTGCTATTTACATCTCCTGGGGAGACGTTAGTGATGCTGCCCAGTGGCCTAGAGTGCCCAGGACAGGCCCCCACAACTAGGCATGGTCAGGCCGGTAGTGCTGAAGTTGGGAAACTCCATCCTAGTCCATCTCTTCTTTACTGAAAGGAAAACAGAAATTTTTAGCACAAGAAGGGAAATGAAGAGAAGTGACTTCTGTTGATCACCCAGGTACCTGGCTCCATGTAAGATTCAGCATAGGTTGAGGAGTGCCTGGGGGGCTCAGTTGGTGAAGTGTCAGCCTTTAGCTCAGGTCATGATCCTGGGGTCCTGGGATCGAGTCCCGCATCGGGCTCCCTGCTCAGCAGGGAGTCTGCCTCTCCCTCTCCATCTGTGCTCCCCCCTGCTCATGCTCTCTCTCACTCTCTCAAATAAATAAAATCTTAAAAAAAAAAAAAAGATTCTTCGTAAGTCAGTCAATGCCATATTCAGTCTTCACAGTGAAACGTAGAGGTCATATGATCACCACCGTTTTATAGATGACCAAGGAAGGCTCAGAAAGGCTAAGTAACTTGCCCAAAGTCACACAGGTGGCACATCTGCATATAAATCTGCCTTGTTGCCAAGCCCACACCATTTCCACTAGATACAGCCCATCCTGCGGGTGGCAGGGTGTTGCTCACTTCCTAAGGAAGCATATTAGATGAAGTGGAATGTCTTTATGAAAGGAGTAGTTAATCTTTTGCATTTTAAGACCTCATTAATCTTGAATCTGAAACTTCGGCCAGGCCGGGGTGGACGTTCTCCCTTTGCATCATCTGCCAAGAGGAGGTGTGCACTGTGTCCATAAGACTGTCGGGGGGCCATAGGGAACTCACTCAGGGAACTAATGTTTGTAGGGCAATGATTATCGCTTAAGAGGACCTCAAGTGGTAACTGCTTCACTGAGCCTTCGTTGTGCAACCTGGAAAGTCTTCACGTCCCTAGTGCTCTCCCTGCAGGAAGGAGTAACTCCCCATGCGGTCAGCAACACTTTTAGTCCACGTTTACGGAGCACGTGCTTTGTGACTGATGTGTGAGGAAACCCTAAAGAGACATACTGACTTAAGTAAGTTCACAGTTTATGAAGGTTAGACCTCAAATAAAGAGTCACCATCCCCTGTAGGAAGTGGGGGCACGGATTGAGACATGGGTATTGCTGTGTAGGTGATTGGACATTGCAGAGGGGCAGGAAGAATCCTCCATGGGGGTAGGAATGGGGAAGGGAAGTGCCCCTGAGGAATCAAGGTTGATCTGGGTTTGGAAGGATGAGTAGACCTTTCTGGAGCAGACCTAGGAAGTGAGGGCACTTCAGCGGAGGAAGAGGTTGGGGTGAAGGGCTGGGGGTAAGAGAATAGGCTTTTTCCCAGGGGACAGTGACTATTTATTCCTGTACAAATACTTGAGCCCCTGCTTGGCACTGGATCCAGGATAAATAACCAAGACTAGTGAGTGTTCCGCAGAACAGAACAGGGTCATGTGATAGACATGAGGTCGGGGGTGGGGGGTGTCACTGGAATCAAGCCCACGGTCCCTAGCAAGAGCCATCTATGTGACCTAAGTAGTCCACATCTAGACTCTTCCCTTTTCTTGACCCAGGCCCCAGCCTGAGCATTTTGGGTTATAAAGTTCCATCTTTGTTTCTGAGGTCCCTGGGCCAAGGTACCCAGGACACAGAAAAGGTTACCAGGTAGGAGCAAGGCTTCCTGCTTCTCAAGTTCCATGCTGGTCATTTCAGGGAAGTGGGGGTCCACCCCAATGTCAGCTAGTTTCTTGATGGCTCCCCAAAACACTTACCCGAAGGTGGGACCTGCTGAGCATCCCACGTGACTCAGGTTGCTTCTCTGATAAAGGCACTACGGAGAGGATCCCTGTCTTGATTGGGCCGGGTGGCCTCAGGATCACACAAGGTGTGACATCGTTGAGAAGGTGCAGACCCACTCAGCACTGGACCAGTTATTTCCTAAGAGGCTAGACTGGGCTTTCCTGGGCCAGAGTTTTGGGATGGGGAGGGGAGGCAGCTGTGGACACAGATGGGCTTTGTTGGGAGGTGGGGGTCATTACAACACTCTCTCAGTAGCTAGGACCACTTCATCATGGGGGGAAATGCCAGACAGACCAGCCCGATGAGAGCCAAGCAAGAAGAGAGCCCCCCAGAGACCATCCAGGTGAGTGAGGTTGAGAGGCAGAGTTAAGAGGGACAGAAATGCAGGTAGAGCCTGGTGAGAAGTCGTGTCATAGACCTGGGCTGTCCCCCTGCAAGTGATCAGAAAATGCCCAGCAGTCTTGGATGGTGAATTACATGGCTGATTTGTACCTTACGGAGGTTCTCCCTGGAGACAGTTCAGAGGACAAGCAGGCAAACGAGGGATAAATACAACACAGCATGTCAGCAAGTGATGTCAGAGGTGACAGGGTTCAAGACCAAGTGGAATCCCAGATTTCCCAAGCAAGACAAGAAGGTGGATGGTAGTTCTGTCATCAGAGAGAGCATGTGGGGTCAGACACAGGCTGGGCTAGGGGAAAGACCATGAGTTCACTTTTGAAGATGATACTGAGTGTAGACGGCCAGGCAACTTCTGGAAGCTCAGGTCTGATGCTCTGGAACCCGGGACAGACTAGGTTCATCTAGAGTTGTGAGCAGCAGGTTGGCCACACCCCGGGCATAGGAAGAATGAACAAGAGGAGGCAGAGGACAGAATCCTAGCAGATCCCAACGTTTAGTGGGAAGACAAGAGGAGAGGGTTCGACGAAGGTAGCCTGGAAGGGGTAGCCTGGGAGGCAGAGAAAGAGAGAGTGGGACCCTGTGCATTGGTGAAAAGTCATGGCCACCCACTGTGAGAAGAGATTGTTCTTTTTCATGGTGACTTTGAAGCCCGGAGACTGAGTGACTCTCACAGGTCACCCAGCTCGTCAGCGGGGGAGCAGGCGTGTGGCCGGTCTCAGCAGCCCCGGTTCAGGGATGGATCCATTCACCAAGCCACTTGCTTCAGGTTCATTTGACAGGCTCCCAAGTGTCACATTTACAAGAGTTACGGGTTTTTTTCTCTTCTACACCAGATTAATATATATCTTCTTTATTCTTTAAAATATTTTATTTATTTATTTTTGAGAGAGAGAGAGAGAGCGAGTGAGTGCAGGTGTGTGCACACGAGCAGGGGGAGGGGTGATGGGAGAGGGAGAAGCAGACTCTCCGCTGAGCAGAGAGCCCAGATGCGGGACTCGATCCCGGGAGCCAGGGATCATGACCTGAGCCGAAGGTGGAGGCTTAACAGACTGAGCCACCCAGGCACCCCGGATTAATATATATTTTATTTTATTTTTTTTAAAGATTTTATTTATTTATTTGACAGAGAGATCACAAGTAGGCAGAGAGGCAGGCAGAGAGAGAGAGGAGGAAGCAGGCTCCCTGCCGAGCAGAGAGCCCGATGCGGGGCTCGATCCCAGGACCCTGAGATCATGACCTGAGCCGAAGGCAGCGGCTTAACCCACTGAGCCACCCAGGCGCCCCTAATATATATTTTATATTAGAAGGAATATAAATGCATTGTAGAGAACTTGGAAAATTGAAGGAAGAAGAAAATGATCAACTCAAATCTCTTTTTAACCCATTTACTGTTTTGATGTGACTTCTGTGTCATTTTTTTTTTCTGATTCCTATTTGGAATTTTTAAACCTACTATTACAACCAGTTGCTCAAATTTTGCAGGATCTCCCTACCATTCCTTTTAGTGGTCACGTAACAATCCATCAAGTGGATATACTGCTTAATTAATTTGAACATTCTCCAATTTTGAACACTCAGGTTATTTTCTCTTTTTGTTGCTGTTGCTGCTGTTTTATGTGATATTATTATGCTGTCTGGGACATTTTTCTGAATTTTAGACTATTTCCTCATGAAAGTTTCAGTCAATATTTCTATTGCTCTTGATACGTATTGCCAAATGGCTTCATGAGAGGGCTGTGCAAGTAATTACCCAGCAAATGTGTGGCTAGAGATGTTTATTTTTTAATTCTGGATTCTTCCTTGGAATCACTCAGCTCAGCGAGATGGAAGTCAGGGCTGTGGTGTGGCTTCAGAGCAGCATGAAAGGCACGTGGGGATTTAGAGGAGTAAGAGTTGATCTTTTCTTTTTTTTAAGAATTTATTTATTTATTTGACAGAGAGAGATCACAAGAAGACAGAGAGGCAGGCAGAGAGAGAGGGAAGCAGGCTCCCTGCTGAGCAGAGAGCCTGATGTGGGGCTCGATCCCAGTACCCTGAGATCATGACCTGAGCCGAAGACAGCGGCTCAACCCACTGAGTCACCCAGGCACCCAGAGTCGATCTTTTCATCGAAAAGTTCACTAGCAGTGGACCAAATTTGCAAAGGTCTGGGGGATGCCAAAAGGGAGCTGGGTAGGATCCGGGTGGGTGAGCGGGAGGAAGACATCCTGATCCTGTGAAACCAAATGAGGCAAGAGGGTAAAATAGGGAGAGAGAGACACCAATGGGAGCCCCCAGTCACCTTTGCCCCTCCTAGAGTCTTCAGAGGATTTGTCTGCAGAAACCGTACTCTGTGGAGTCTTTTTTTTTTAAGCTTTTATTTATTTATTTGAGAAGGAGAGATGGAGATAGAGACAGATAGGGAGAGAGAGCATGAGTTGGGGGAAGCAGACTCCTTGCTGAGCAGGGAACCCAATGCGGGGCTCGATCACAGGACCCTGAGATGGTGACCTGAGCCAAAGGCAGAAGCTTAACTGACTAAGCCACTCAGGTGCCCCCTAGGGAGTCTTGAAGGACTAATTTGTGGGACCAGTTGAGGATTCCACCCTATCCTTTAGGGACACATGGAGTTCGAATGCTCTGCTGCTTGGGATGTGGGGAGTGGGAAGAGTCAAGTCCAAGGCTCCCAGGAAGGCTGAGCCAGGCCACTGTCTTAGATCCCAGGGGATGGGTGCTCATTGCCAGCCAGAGCGGGGCTCGATGCCACTCCTCTGTGTGCATGTTCTTAATTTCTTTGGCCCCTGGAAGATCCTTAGAAGCTAACAGTACTAGAAGAGAGTGAAGGTGACAGGAAGGTGTTATAGGCTGGTCTCCATTAGATACGATGTGGCAGTAAGATCTAAATACTGCCCAGCCAAGGGAAAAGGGGGAGATAACTGTCTGGTCCTTGTCCTTCACATAGGCCTTGATAGACCAAAGCAGGTATTAGCGGGTGGAAAAGGCTTTTAAGGCCAACCCACCTTCGGTGTGTTTCTAAATTCCTAAGGGTTCAGGTAAGTCCCTGTCTTTCCAGGGGGAGTGAAGGGATACACCGTGCAACTGCTGCTTTCTAGAGAAGCCTTAAGACAACAAAGCACTCATTAATGGAAGAAATATACTGTGGCAGGCACCTTTATTTTTGTTTAGTCTTTTGACAGGACTGGAATAACAAGAGTTATGTGATAGGGGGAGAAAGCTCTACCTCCATTTAACTTGCGGTATGCTGGAATAGGTATAATTACCTATAAGTGTAATTACAGAGAAGACAAATGGCATTTTTAGCTGTGGTCTTAAAGAGGCGAGTTAATTTCCGACTTTGACCAAAACTATGTTAATTAGCCTCGTGCTCTCTCTTTCTCTGAATGGGAGCTCCTTACCCAGGTCTGAGGGTGGTCTGCCTCTCCTGTACCTTTGAGTAATGAAAGGACACTGCATGCTAGCCGAATCAGGGCTGCTATATTAATAAGGCTACTTTCCTGTCCATTTATCATCAATTAAAGGTGCGCTAGTTTGTAACGTAACCCCACCTTCGGCCTGGCCGCCCAGAACGGCTCCTCATTTATTTTCTGCCTGGTTTCGGTTGGAGTCAGACCCACCTTGCAGCTCAGAGGTGACAGGCGGCATGAAAAAGTACACTAATTGAGACATCTCAAGGGAGAAATATAAGAAAACTGAAACGGTAATTAGAATGAGGGTTTCACGCTGGGTAAGGAAAATCGAACGGAGGTGCACATTAGGGGCTGTTGCAAACGGGAATGAAGGTATTTGAAGGCGGGAAAGGGGAGAGATGGATCTTAGAGTAGCGTGTACCCTTTTAACACTTCAGGGAGAGGAACATAACGTGGTTTGGGTGTAGAGGCTTTTCAGGAAGGGTGGCCTGGCACGCAGGTTTTAAGACAAAGCAAGTAGGGAAACGGAGCAGCACGTCTCTGGGGTTGGAATGCAGGAGCAGAAAATGTTGGGTCTTTGGGAATGTTCTAGAATTAAAATATGATTTCTAGTGCTCCCAGCCCTCTGTGCCAAAGTGGAGAGGGAAGCGACAGGGTCCTTTCCCGTGATTTGAAAACGGAGCGCTTTTGGGTTTCTGGTGTGTTCTGAGAATGTTACCATGAATCCAAACCTTCACGGGCCGAAAGTAATGGAGGCAAAGATAGTTTTCCCTTCGTGTCATGCCTTGGCAACTGACTCATTGAATGTGGATACGTGTTTCGTTAGGGATTTGATTTTAGTGGATCATTTTCTTCTAGAAGTATTAAGTCCCAGAGACCAGATATGAACGGGCCGTTTTAGGAAATGTTGCCCTCTAAGTGTGAGAATAATTTTGAGTGATCAGTTCCTATTTCAGCTTCATAATTATAAGCTCCCATCACTGCCTTCCAGATGCATGAGCGCAGAGAACATTGTAGGGAGGACTTCCTGTGACCTTCTCAGATGGCTGATCAAGTCTTCAATTCCAGAATGGAATTCCTTGAGCAGTGGAATGGGCATGCACGCCTCACCCCCCACAGGTTGGAAGAGAGAGGAAATGTCTCATAGCCTGGCTCACACTGGGAGTTTGCCAAGTGGCTAGAAGACTCAGATTGAACACTTTCAGCCCTAGGGAGCCTCAGACATCTTTCCAGCACCACACACCTGCACTGCCCTCTGCCAGGAGACAATTCTGTGTCATTGAAGATCCCTTCAGATATTTGCATCTAGTGGCCACAATTCCCCTGTCTTATTTCCAGCCTCAGTCTGCTCAATGTTTTTAGTGTTCTTGGGAGGGTCTGATTTCAAGTTCCTTCCCCACTTAACCATTTTTGTCTGGCACCCAACATGAATGTTCATGTGTGATTGGACTGGCACAGAAGGGCATATCTGTCACCTCCTCTGTCATAGAACATATACCTTTTTCATGCCTCTCAAGACATTGTTTGGTTTCTTCAGCAGCTACATCACACCAACTATCATCATCAATTTCTGTTCACTATTATTTGAGTCCTGGGATGTGCTAGGATGAGCAAGAAAATATGGCGCCTGCCCACATGGACTTCTCAGTGTGGTGGGAAAGATCCACATGGAAGGAGGAATCCCAGTCATGGGTGTTAGGGAAGAGAGATCTGGGCAGCGATGGGATTATAGGGCATGGGCTTGGATCTGGTTCTGTGGGAGGTGGCAGCCCCCTGAGGTAGAACTGGTCCAACTGAGACCTGGTGAAGTGGGAGGAGGAAGAAGGATGTGGTGAGCCTTTCGAGTCAGGACAGCACATGCAAAGGCCCGGAGGTGAGGAAGAGTGAGGCATGATGAAGGAAAAGGTAGATGTGACTGGATCCGAGAGCGCGGTGGGAGGAGATGAGCATGAGGCTGCACCCTGGAGCCGGCCTGGTCTCAGAAGGGCCTTGAAGCCCACACAAGGCTTCTGCCTTCTGCTAAAGCCCATGGGAGGCCTCTGTAGGCAGCAGATGCATGACTAGATTTTTATTTCACTCATTTTAGGAAACTCTGAGATTTTTTTCATATGTCTTCCTGGAAACCCCATTCCTTTCCTCACTACCTTGACCATGGCCCAGCTTTTCATGTTCCAGTGAAGATGGCGATGTTTACCACTTGGACTTCATTGTGTGCAATTTTGGCAGCCTACATGGACACCTATTTGGGGATTTGGATTCTGTCCCCTGCTCTATTTACCCTCCCTCCCAGCTCTGCCCTGTTTTGCTTTGTGTCTCCTCTGGCTTATTCCAGAATGATGAGGGTTTTGAGCCTGGTGACACATCACTGTCCTCTGGCATGACAGAGGTCCCTTCATGGGCACATGTTGGGTCCACACTGAAACCTCCTTTGGATCCTCCTGACTGTACCGGCATCAGCCTGTGTCCTTCTCTTTGTGGCATATGTGAGGGTGCAGGTAGGAGTGGGGACCATCATGGAGTAGGGCTGCCCCTGTGCTGGTGTGTGTTGTCCCTGCCATCCCTCCATGGAGACCCTCCAGTGTGGGTCTCCACACTGGAAGGGCTTAGGTCCCTGGCACAGACGTTCTTCTGAGGAGCTTATGAGAAAGATCATGTCCCATAAACCCTGTCTGACTCTCAGCTTAGAATGCAGGTGGCCCAAATAACCCAACTGTCACACACACACACCCCTCCCTGCAGTGGCAGCATGAAGAAAGCTTTTAATGGGAATGCCTGCAAAACCTTGGAAATATCTCCAAAGGTTTTAATTTGGAACCCCTTCTGAAAAGTATTCTGCTTTGGGGACATTACAGTACCGACTCAGTTGTCCAAATGCTGATTTCTGATGACACATGACATGTTTGGGGGCTTTCTGGCTATTGGCTCTCCAAAATGGGTGAAGACCCACTCCACAAATGCAAAGCCTACCAGTGTTGGACCCCGAAGTACAAATGCTGTGTGGTCTGGTACTGTTACCAAGCTCAGGTCCCTCCTGAGTTCCAGTCCCCTATGGGGCTCTGGGTCCCCTGGGGACCTCCAGCTCTCATCAGTCTGTTAATAGGTCTGGGAAGTCTCTTTAGGTTATCATCTCTGGTGCAACTGTGAGTTTGAATCAGCTCTGCTTTCTTCGCACTTTCTGAGCGGAGCGGGGGGACTCCGTAGTCTCTTTACCTGCTGTTATACACCAATTGTCCCCAAGGCCATGTGCTGATACACTCCTGAAACAACCAGCATCTTGCTTTTTCCTCCACTGTGTGCTTTCTGCAAATGCCTGCCCCTAGCTCTGGCTCCCTCCCTGGAAATACACTAGTACACTGCTTCCCTGGGCAAGGGAAGTAGCAGCAAATGCACTGTGGAGAAGTCCTGTCTCCAGTCACCTCCCTGCCCTGCCTCCCCACACTTCGGACTGGTGGTCTCAGGAAGTGGCTCTTTCACCCTTCTGTACCTGCTGAAAGTGGGCTACACATTTCTGGATTGCAAATGCCAATTAGCAGACTTTACTGTTAATAACCATAGTAATGGCACGACTAATTTCACTGATCATGCAGAAATCGTTACCAAAGGCAGCATATTTGAGTGAGAATGGGTAATTTTATAAAACCGTGAAGACATGGCCTTATGAAGGTTGAAAATTCAAAGTGAGCATCACTTGGATGGCACAGCGTTGAATTAGCTAATTATAGTGTTTTATATCTGTGTTTGATCATTATTAGAAAAAGTTTCTCCCTCTCCCCAACACACACACAAAAGCAGGCAAAACCCTATCAGGCAAGTTTCTCTTTGAATTTAAAATTACTCTGGGGGCCAAGGAGGTTTCTGAATCACAAATGAAAGTTGGGACATCAAAGAGATTTTTTCCTCCTTCTTCTAAGGGAGGAAGAGCTGTTTCTTTCCAACTACATAAGAAGGGGAAAAAGTACATAGATTTGAAAGTGAATTTTTACCAGAGCAGTAAGAGAGTGGAAACCACCACATTCCTGTCGTGTAGACAAGTTTGAATGTTGCTGTAATGAGGTAAAATGTGGCCTTAACAAAGGGACTGATAAAAAGGGAGGCATTCCTTGTGTTAAAATCAGGTCCAAGTGCTAAGTGACCATTTCTTCAGGAAATGGTCACTTAGGACCACTCAGACTGTCCTTTCTCTATCAACTATCTAATCATGGGAAGGGATGCTGGATATCTAAGAACAAATAACTTTGAATTGGCCTCCAAATTTATTTTTTAGAGCAGAATTGATGAAAAGTGACCTTTAAAAAAATACAGTTTTCTTTGATAATTAAAAGAAAGTATTTGGCCCTATAAAAAAGTATTTGGCTCTGAATGGACTCTACATTTCCAAAACGATGGTGTAGCTGCACGTGGAAGAAACAGGTCCACTTTATTAATTAGTCAGAATAAGAACTCTCTTCTGCTCCCACTTTGTGTTTTTAAGATAAGTCTTTTTTTTTTTTTTTTTTTTTTTTGGCAATTGTATTTTTGTGGACTGGGCTATGCTTTTCTTCTCTGGGTTGTTTCTTTGCTTTCTGGGATTTAATGAATGGTTAAATTTAATGAATGGTTGTCACTGCAATCTTATAAGACTGGAGAGGGGCTACCTCCCATGATGTCGAACAGGAATCTAGCCAACTAAGAAGGACCTATAGTGAACATCAGAATTAAGATTGAGATGATGTTGGCTCTGACCACTCCTACTTGGACTGTCATGCCCAGCATGGAGCCCAATGCAGGGCTTGAACTCACAACCCTGAGATGGAGACCTGAGCCAAGATCAAGAGTTAGTCGCCTAACCAACTGAGCCACCCAGGTGCCCCTATTTCCCCCATTTTATAGATGAAGAAGTAATGGCTCAGAGAGGTTATGGTCTTGTCCAGGGTTGCGCAGTGAGTGACTTTTGGAGTGGATACTGGTCACCACAGCAGCGTGTCCACTCTACAGCAGGAGTGCTATTCTCTGGCACCAAGACCCTCTGCTTTTTTTTTTTTTTTTTGAAATACAGACCCTGAGAGGGGCCATGACCAGGCTGAGTCTGAAGATGGTGGAACCAGTGTATGTGCTCTCCTTGGTTTATGTTCACTTGCCAGATAGAGGCCAGACTGTTGGTAGATCTTCAACGTTTTCATAAATTTTGAGATCCTGCATGCTTTAAAATATAGCAAAATTTTCTTCCCTTTCCAGTGGAAAAAAAAAATTCCAGTTGGGAAGTTAAAAGAAAAAAAAAAAGCTCAGTGCAGTCTTTTTTTTTTTTTTTAGATTATTTATTTATTTATTTGACAGAGATTACAAGTAGTCAGAGAGGCAGGCAGAGAGAGAGGAAGGGAAGCAGGCTCCCTGCTGAGCAGAGATCCCCATGTGGGGCTCGATCCCAGGACTCTGAGATCATGACCTGAGCCAAAGGCAGAGGCTTTAACCCACTGAGCCACCCAGGCGCCCTGTCAGTGCAGTCTTTATATTTTTAATGCCCTTTAAATCTCTAAGGTCATTTTAATGTATTGTCTGGTTTTTCTCATGAAAATATGTTGCTCGTTATGTTAAATAGACTAGAATAGTTTAGTCAAGGGAGCTTTCACGTTGGGTGATTGATTTTCATTTGCTTAGGCTGTAAATTAAATTTTATGAGACATTGGCATAAAGTTGGGGGCCATCAAAGTGGAGGGAAAACAACGATGTGGTGAAATGTATGGCGAGGCTGGGCGTGTCCCCCTCCCGTGTGGAATTCCAGTGTCCCCTGAGTCAGGACACCACACAGGGTGGTATCTCTGCAGGGGTGAGTCCAGCATTATCCTTCATTGACCTTGAGGTCTTTCTCTATCCACTTCCCTTTGAGGATGGGGGGAAGGGAGGGGAGAGAGGGGAGAGCCTGGGGAGGGAGGGATCAGGTTTCTGCTTTTTCCTTTTCTCCTTCTCTTAAACTCCCTCTCCATGTGGCCACAAGGGGGCCACACGGGGAGGAAGGAGGAATATCCCACCCAGAGTTTGCAGGTAGAGGGCTCCCTGCACAAATGAGCACCCAGTCTCAAGATTTCCAACCAGCTCAGGCCGTGAAGGCAGCATGCCATTTAATACTAACATATGTAATTCCCGCCAACTAGAAATGATTGCATTAGGAGAAAGTAAGTCAGCTAGAAGTGCACCTAGAGATTCTGCAACTCCCAACACATTCTAAGAATTCATATTTCTGTTTTTTTTTCTGTTAAATTAATTGGCTGTTTATTCTTTCATTTTATTGTTTGCCCTTGTTCATCCTTGTTAGCAAACAAGTGTTAGCATCTGTCAAATGCCTAAGAACAATTTCTGGAGAAAAGTGTGATGTCTAAAAAAGTCATAAATGCTGTGGAGGGGGCCAAAGGAATCAGGCAATAAAAGCTGTTTTCAGACTCTGTGTGTGTGTGTGTGTGTGTGTGTGTGTGTGTGTGTATGTCTTGACCCTTTCTTTCCAATTTCTGGCTATAGTAATACTATTATTGATAAAATATAATATGCTAGCATGATAATAATTATAAATGAGTCATATAAAGATGCAGAGATCAGTCTATTATCAAGATGATGTCTCTGGTTTTTCTCATGTATAAATAGACTTTGGAGATGATTAAACTGTTTTTTGTCCTTCTTAGCCAGCCCATGGATGGCACATCCCAGTTACTCATTTCGAAGTGGAAGTGTTGGGAAATAACTCAGACTTTGGAAAAAAGAAATCAAAACATTTAGGAGATTGCCTTTTTTTTTTTTTTAACCTTTTCCTTGGATTTGGAAAACTTTGGGTAAACACATATTTTAAGGGGCACACACTGACATTTCATCAGAGTTCTAAATACAAGATTTTGCTTATCATAAGAAAATTAAGAATTGTCATTTATCTGTGTGTTTTTTCAACTCACCAGATGACCTTATTCCTTTCTCCCATTTAGTCCTCCAAAAGGGTCTTGTTTTCCTGGGATGGGGATGGGTGGAGTGAGGGTCATCTCATATCCATGCTAAGTTGGATATGAGCCAAAGAGATGCGAGGGGAGCAGAAGCTAGCATTGGTTATGTGTGTCACTGAGCCGGCTTCCCACAGACTTGCCAAGAATTCCCAGGGCCACACACCAGTGGTTGGTGAAATGACTGGGCTTCCCCCTGAGGTCTGTGGGACATAAAGCCCATTTTCTCAACACCGCAGTCTCTGTTGGTTTACCCAAATGCACTGGACACAAAAAAGTATTTTCAACTGGATGTGTGATGTTTATATTCTTTTTAACTACAGCTCTCATTCTACCCAGTCAGCACCAGCTCTGGTTTTAATGAGCTCATACTTCTGTCTTTGCTAATGAAAATGGCATTATCAGCTGCTGTTTACTGGGCATTTTCTTTTGAGCATTCAGTATGTGCTAAAGGCTTTACACACGCCATGTTGCTTCATTGTCACAACGATGCTCTGAATTTTATGCAGTTCACAAATCAGGAAAAAAGGTTCCCAGAGGTTGAAAGGTCACACAGTTGAGCAGACCCAATTCCAGGCCTCTCTAGCCCCAAAGCCTTACTCTTAATCATTAGATTTTACTACCAATGGCAAAGAGTCTTTCTCTTTTCTATCATGAAAAGAGTTGAATGAGTTAGTTTTTAAAGATTTTATTATTTATTTATTTATTTATTTGATGGGGAGAGAGAGAGAGAGAGAGACGGACAGACATCACAAGTAGGCAGAGAGGCAGGCAGAGAGAGAGGGGGAAGCAGGCTCCCCGCTGAGCAGAGAGCCCGAGGTGGGGCTCAATCCCAGGACCCTGACATCATGACCTGCGCCAAAGGCAGAGGCTTAACCCACTGAGCCACCCAGGTGCCCAAGTGAGTTAGTTTTTAAAAAACTTTTTATTAATAATAAATTTTGTGACAGGGCGTGTAATGCCTGTTGAGATGGCAGGCATCTGCCATTGGCTGTGGTCCAAGGGCCTGTCCCGCTTTACTGGGTGACAAGGGACTCAGCCTCTGATCCTGCTAGGGCAGGGGCTGGCCTTCATCCTAGTCCCCCCACTGCACATGTCACAGCTCCTGTCTCAGAATGTGGTGTTCCCTTCATACATCCTGGGCCCTATCCCAGAGTGCTCCTGCTGTCCCCTACTGCTTCTTCTCGCCCTGTGAGTGTCTCAGGTAAACGCGATTCCAGAAGGCCTGGTGGGTGTGCATTGCCAGGCCATTGCTCTCTTTTCTCATCACACACTACGATACAACATGGAATCCCTCCTGGTCCGCTGATACAGATCTAATTTCTTTAAACTTTTTATTAAGAAAATTGGAAATAGACACACAAGGGGCAGAACAGGATAATTAATAAGACTTCACATATCCATTATCCAGCTTCCATGATGATTACTTGAGGCCCATTTTGTCCCCTATACTTGCAAAACCCCCCTTCCCAGTGATTATTTTGAATCACAGACATGTCATTTCATCTTATAAATACTTTGGAATATATCTCTAAAATATGAGAACTCATTAAAAAATGTACTTATAATCTATTATCACAGTTAATGGATTAACAGAAAATTTTAAGAATAATCAAATAGTCATTTTTCTCCTTTCCTCAGTTGTCTCAGAATTTTTATTTTAGTTATTTTTGTTTGTTTGTTTAAGTCAAGTTCCAAATAGACACCATAGCTTGCAATTTGTTGATCTGTGTTTTAAGTCTCTCTCAATTGATAGACTTCCCCTCCTAGTCTTTTTGTTTTTCTTTGCGCTTTATTTGTTGAAGAAATTGGGTTGTTATGTAGGACAGTGTTTCTCAAAGTATATGCTGTAAAGGATGAGGGTTTTGTTAGGGTTGTTGTTTTAATTTTAATAAATCGCAGCCAATAGTTGGATAAGATTTAATAGTTGGATAAGAATTAATTAAGAATTAATTACTTGAGGGGTGCCTGAGTGGCTCAGTGCCTTCATCTCAGGGTCCTGGGATGGAGCCCCACATCAGGCTCCCTGCTCAGTGGAGAGCCTGCTTCTCCCTCTGCCTGCTGCTCCCCCTGCTTGTGCGCACTCTCTCTCTCTTTCTCACTCTATCTCAAATAAGTAAATAAAATATTAAAAAGAATGTTTTCTATATTTTAAGAGCAATTCAAACATTTTGCATAGTTTCCAGCAGCTGAGTTCTTCAACAGATACATCAATTCAATGATACTTTACATACACGATTACAAAAATGAAACTTACAGAAAACATCAGAGACTGGAAACTTCCTTTATGTCTGGAGCTCCCAGCTACTCCACAATAACACTGCTAGTTCACACTTGACTTTTAAGAATTCATTAAAACCTATACAATTTTTTCTCTTAGGTCTGTATGTTGCCAGCCTTTCAAATATGAAACCAGGTTCTGTCAAATATGAACCGTTCATGTGTCTTGTACTTCTTCAGAAGGGCTAGTCATTCATGGGAAATGGTTCACTTGGTTGCCTGGTTACCACAGCTTTATGATGGGTTCAAGAAAAGTTATGCTTTTTTAGATTATTAAGCTTTTTTTTCATGTTAAATTGGGAGTTATATTCTTTGGAGTTTTCTAAATCCTAAGGAGAAGCAGATATCCCTAAACTTTTTGTTTTTTTCTTCTCTTTTTAAAAAAATGTTTACAGGCTTTTGAGGCATTTATTTATTTAAATTTATTTATTATTTATTAAAGTTTATTTAAAATAAACTGCACAGGGGCGCCTGGGTGGCTCAGTGGGTTAAAGCCTCTGTTTTGCTCAGGTCACGATCTCAGGGTCCTGGGATCGAGCCCCACATTGGGCTCTCTGCTCAGCAGGGAGCCTGCTTCCTCCTCTCTCTCTGCCTGTCTCTCTGCCTACTTGTGATCTCTGTCTGTCAAATAAATAAATAAAATCTTAAAAAAAAAAGAAACCCTGGTTGTTTATTATTATTATTATTACTATTATTATTATTATTATTAAATTGGCAGTGGTATTTAGAGACCACAATCTGGGTACTAGGAGAATCTAAGTGATTTTAATGGCTGCATAATATCCAAACTTATATCAAATTTAGTAAATCAATTTCTGTCTAATGGACAGTGACTACTTTTCAATTTTCGACCTCATGTTTTCACACATAACTCTTAGCTACTCAATGTCTGCTTTAACTTAGTGTTAGCCATTTTGTAGAAGGAAGAGAATAGCTCATTCCAGCATAGAGAGAAGTCCTCAGATAATGTTAACTGTTTAATAGGTGAGGCGAGGTATGTGATAGGAACTCAAACCAATAACCCTAATTCAGTCTCTAACACCTGAATCTGAAAAGGGAGGGCAAGCATGGCTTCTTCTTAATATGAATTAATCATTGGGGGATTGATAAAATAATTTTTTCTTTACTGACTCAAAGATGAAGTCTCTTCTACAGCTAAGTCCCCAGGCTTTTCCAGATTCCATGAGTTTTTCTGATATGAGGAAGCAAAATTAGGATCTGTCACTGACTTAAATGAGCATTGCTGCTGAGCAAATACCATTCATTAATTACAGAGCTTTGAAATCTCCACGGCAAAGGGAAAACTGATTAATGTTTTTTTGACAAGGTTTTTCTGTTAAAAGTGTAGCGCACAAATGGATCCTAACAACAAACTAAAATTCCACGGAAAGCTATTTTCTGTTGCTTTTTGGGAATGGGGGATTGAAAGCAGTTGTAGGCAGAGTAGTGGTTTGCTAATGAATATTCACAGGTGGTGGTTGAAAATCACATGACCGCCTATTCCTGTCTATGAATTTGGCACGTTTGCATGAAGAAGGATGTTTTAGTGACTAAAATATGACAATAAATGAGAAAAATGATGTTTACTGGAAAGAAAGTATTCTCTGCAAAATACATTAGGGAAACCATGTTACTTGTAATTTAAAAGGAAAATGTTAAATAAATAAATAACATAATAATAACATAATAATGAATGAAACAGAGAATAAAAATTTTAAAAAAATCGATATCCCCAGCCTTGGGAAATTTGATATATTTTATTTAGTAACTGCTTTGCATATCAAAAATGTAAATCTGCATATCATTCTTGCTGAACCCTCTTTTCTTTCATCAGGTTAGAGTTTCCCAGCCCTTGGTCCTCACATCTTTCTGCTGCACATTTTCTCATTTTCTTTGGTGATATTACCCAGTGCTCTGGCTTTTTAATGTCTTCTGTTTGGTTATGAATCGCAATTCATATTTTCAGCCTTGACCTATTCCTCTGTCCTTCTGTAGCCAACAGCCTACTCAACCTATTACCTGAGAATCCATGGGTATTTTTAAAATCTTGATTTTGTCTGCTAAATCCTCCCCACTTTAGTCCTCTCTGCAACAAGAAATAGTACTACTATCAACTCAGTTCTTAGGCCGGTGGTCAGGGCATCATCGTTAACTCGTACCCTTCCCTCCACAACCCAAAGGACCTGTGAGCACATCCCGTTATTTCTCATTGAGTCCATCACTCTTGTCCAGACTGCCATTGCCTTAGCCAACACTCCTGCAGTCGTGTCTGAATCAGGGTCACGGCTTTTTATGAAACATTGATCATCCACTGTGTTCCAGACACTGTGCAGCAGGAGGCCCACCCTTGGGGATTTATTTCTACCAGGGAAGACACACAAAAACAAGCATGAGGTACATGCCAAAGTGGAGGTAGGTAGAAAGTTGCTTTGTGAGTCAGTGAAAGGAGAACAACTAAGGGGACCATCCCCTCGGGAATATTTGAACTGTGTCCTTAGGATGACTAGGAAGTTGGTAAGGAGAGAAGTGGGGGAAAATCCATTCGAGGCAGAGTTAATGTGGCAAGTACAAGAACTGTGAAAGCACATGGTGTCACATGGAAATCTTTAAATGGTGAAGTGTAGCTAAAAGTTTTTCAGGGAGTTCACTGTTTGTTTGTTTGTTTCCTTCAAGCAAATTAAAAACATTTTTTTTTTCATTTTATTTTATTTCTTTTCAGTGTTCCAGAATTCATTGTTTATGCACCACACCCAGTGCTCCATGCAATACGTGCCCTCCACAATACCCACCCCCAGGCTCACCCAACCCCCCACCCTTCCCTTCTAAAACCCTCGGTTTGTTTCTCAGAGTCCACAGTCTCTCATGGTTCGTCTCCCTCCGATTTTCCCCAACTCCCTTCACTTCTCCATCTCCCCATGTCCTCCGTGTTATTCCTTATGCTCCACAAGTAAGTGAAACCATATGATAATTGTCTCTCTCTGCTTGACTTATTTTACTCAGCATAATCTCCTCCAGTCCCATCCATGTTGATACAAAAGTTGGGTATTCATCCTTTCTGATGGAGGTATAATGCTCCATTGTATATATGGACCACATCTTCTTTATCCATTTGTCCATTGAAGGGCATCTTTGTTCTTTCCAGAGTTTGGCAACTGTGGCCATTGCTGCTATGAACCTTGGGGTACAGATGGCCCTTCTTTTCACTACATCAGTATCTTTGGGGTGAGTACCCAGTAGTGCAATTGCAGGGTCATAGGGTAGCTTTATTTTTAATTTCTTAAGGAACCTTCACACTGTTTTCCAAAGTGGCTGCACCAACTTGCATTCCCACCAACAGAATAAGAAGGTCAGGGAGTTCACAGTTTTAAGGGAAACTCTTTCCAAATCCTCACCTTTCTGATGTGCACATTCCCAAAATCACTCTGGTTGAGAAGGAGCCTGTGTTCCCATTAGCCCTCTCCACTTTCCAGTAGAAAGACACACCTCTTACCCCTTCCAGTCTCACTGTGATGTGTTGCCCTATGCTAGGATGTGAAACCCCTGTGGTATCAAATAAAAGGATAATAATCAGAAATAATCAGGCTATGGTAACACACAGGACTTCCAGGTTTCTCTGACTTTATACCCATTTCTTTATACCCATTTTCTTGAAGTTCTTCAAGAAACAGGACTTGAAGATATTAGGATGTTCTAAACTCAGATGAAGAAGTAGTATAAGACAGCAGTGGTATTCTTGTACAAATAACAGAAATGTTCGGTGGGCTACCAGAATTTTCAAGTTGCATTGGATAAAGCCAATGGGTATACATTTTTCAGGATCAGTTTTGGATTTAATAGTCTTTATTCAATAAGGTTATTAAAACATATTTAGTCATACAATTAAATAGATATTCCAGTCCCAATAGATTCCCTTCATATGAACCATGTAGGAGAGGTCCATGTGCAGAAATTGAAGCTTAGCCAGTAAAGGAAGAACTGGGGTTCAAATCCAGATCTACTTGACCTCAAAGGCCCTGCTTTTGGTCACGTGTGCATGACTTCTGACAGATCTATGGATTCTTTTCCCATCTTTGGAATGTGCTTGTGGCTAACAGCCAGCCAGGGGCCAGTGGACTGTAGGGAGAGGGCGAAGGGCCCACCACTCTGTGCCTGCACCATGCAAATTGATTCTGCATCTGCTGAAGGAGGCAGAGGCGCTATTGTTTCTTAGACCCAGGATTTTGTCTAGAATGAGATAGCTCTCAGATAGTAAAATGATGATCTTGATGCTTGAAAATGGTAGCTTGCCCAAACTTTTCCCAGTGGACTCTCCTGATTTGTGAATTGTTTCCCACTTGAAGGAACACTTGAAGCAGGACTGTACTTATCTTAGGTTGCTCAGTAACTTAGAAAGTGAGGCCCACACTGGCAGTCTCCTTTTCTTTGCATTTTGACTCAAGTATTTTGGATCCTAAGAAGGAAGGACAAAGAGACCACCAGAGAACTCTCACCCATGCACCCAGGCTTGAACTGTGAGAGTGATAGACCCCAGAGGCTTCCACAGACCTCCACTGTCATTTCAACGTAGGAAAGGAGAGCAAGTATGTGTGGGGAATCATGCAGAAAATTTTTTTCTTTGTCAAAGTGGGGCGGAGGGAAAGAGAAGAAATGTGGAAACGCGCACTGGGCTGCTGTGATGACTAGACTGCTTAGGTCTGAATATTGAAGAAGTTCTTCTTTGAGAACTAATTGTTTGGTCATTCATTCATTCACTGAGCAGATACAGAGACCCTATTATACCCTGGACCACCCACATGCTGGCTTTGGAATGAACAAAGATGAATAAAGTTGAGTGCCCATCATGTGTGGTTCACAATCTTGGGAATACATTTGTTTTAAAAATATTACAGTGCCACTTGAGATGATAGGTCAAGGAGGAGGGAATACAATAGGAATGAATCCCCTCTCCCCCCACCCTTAGGCTGTTGGAAGGGGGATGGTCTTTATAAAGACATTAGCATTTGAGCCAAATCTTCAAAAGGGGTCTTTAGTATCAGGGTAAGGAGCCCATCTTGGCTGGTGGGTCTAGGGTCTTGCTCTACCATCTCCTAGAATGTGATCTTGGCTGTGGCCGTGTCTGTAAATGAGCGTACAGCACCACGGGGTCATTGTGGGCTTTAAATGAGATGGTGTCTGAAACAGAATGCTTCATGCGGAGCTGTGCCTGGAGCAAATTCTCCATAAAAGTTCTGTTGTCAGGGTCCTGGCTGTCCTGTGTGGTTGTTGTTGAAGGATGTGTGGGAATTTGTCAGTCAGCGAGAAGGGGGGAGGTGTACATGTAACTGATCATCCAGAGGACCAAAGGGGCTTAGGTGGCTGAATGGAGGACCAGAGGTCGGGGTGGGAGAAGATCTCCCCCCACGTCAAGGAGCTCCATCCTCTTTGATTTGGGCTTATGTTTAGGGGTGGAGTAGGGAGGTGTTAAACCCACCTGAGGACATTCAAACAATTAGAAGATGATTGGGTCCAAGTTATTTGAAGGGCTCATCACTGGTGGGTGTTCAGAGTCGGTTTGATTTTACAGATGCATATTTTTCCCCTGATGAACTCAGGTAGGCTGGATGTCAGTTGGGTCGGAAGGTTTGAGGCTTGTGCCCGGCATGGCCTATGGTGGCATCTGTGTTGGTGTGTCTTATGGGGTTCTAATGATGTTGACCTGAAATCTCCTTATGTTTCCTTTAAATCAGGATTCCATCAGGCCAGTGGTTCTTTGCCTTGGTTGTATTAGAATCACCTGGAAGATTTAAAAAGTACCAATGTCTGCACCACACCCCAAGAGTCTCTCTTTCACTTGGTCTCCAGGGAGGCCCATGTCATAGTATTTTACAGAAGCCTTCAGCTCATCCTAAGGCATAAGTCAGTGTCTACCATCACTGTCTTATAGTCACCAAGGCTCATTGGTGTTGTGGTCTAGAATGACCTTGCCCTTACTTAGTGACATTGGACCTTCTGGGACTCCTGAGGAGTACTTTTAACAATGAAAAGGATGTTCTTAGTAAATATGTTATATAGTGAGGGTACTTCTGGCTCATTTGAACCAACTGTCTACTTTCATCTAACCTGTGCCCTTGAACTCAGGTTTGGCTGAGAATAATTTCTGGGCTTTGGAGTGTTGCCTTCAGTGACTACATAGGATCCTCTGTTTTGCTCTTGTTTTTGTCTGTACTTCACCAGCTTTGCCCAATTTCTTACCCAGGGGCCTTGCAATTCTGACCTTTGTGCCTTGACCACTGAAGCCTTCCCAGCTTTGACCCTTGGGGCTACCCAGAAGGAATCAGCTGCTTCTGCTGTTACACTCTGGGTACTTTGAACAGGATACCATGCCTGTCACAGTCCTATTGGCAGTTTTCTGTCCTGCCCCTGGGGTTAGCCCACACCCCACTCCCAGGTGTGATCATTGGCATCCAAAGAACATAATCTCTTTAGAAGATGCCTAAGGCGAGTCAGCTGTCGAATTGGTCCAAACAGGTTCCTTTGAGGAGCATTAAATGCCTGTTCCTTAATAAAATGTTAAACTGATATGAATTACCTTTTGCCAAAATTAAGATGATTGGACACATAGAGGGGGAGAAACAGGACCTTTTTGATCTTCTCCTGAGCACCCCGTGGCAATTTTGACTTTTGGACTGAATTCTGGGCAGGTTGGCTCAGATTGAATGCAATGCCAGGGGCTGAAGGTTACAAGTGGCGCTCCCATAGACTGCCAAACCTCGGAAACTGGCACTCTGCCAGATGGGAACATTTGATTTCTCCGTGCACCGTGATTGAGGGGAAACAAACAAAGATGAAAAATAGGAGAGAGGATCTCTGCATTAGAAGGACTGCAGACATCTTCAAGGCACCCTCTTGTCACCTGGAAAGGAAAGGGTGTATTCTTTTTTGGTATTCCAGTAAGATTCATCTATTGTAGAGAAAAAGCCCTAAAAACTTATGCTCTGATAATCACAATAATTATAGATTATTCTTCTATGCCTGGTAGAGCATCTAAGTCATTAAAAAAACCCAAGCAGGGCTGAAATGAAATTTTTTAAAAGTTACATAAAAATTCCGTGCACAGAGTTGGTGATTATATATGTAGGAGAGGTTAATATTGAAGCAGTGACATGATTAATTTCAGTCAGTAAAAGGTGATTGTGAGCCCAGCCTTCCTCCAGCGAGTGCTGGCTGTAAATGAAAGCTCACACGGGGGTTCCAAGGAAGAAAAGGCGTTGGACCCAGGCGCCTTCCACTAGTAGCTGTTTCGTAATGCAAGCCCATTAATCGAGGAGGAAGATAACCCTGCTCCCTCTAGCAAAACCACGCATGTTGTTGCTTTAAAAAGTGGGCATAAATGTGGTTCCATTGTGAAAGAATTGGGGGCATGGAAGGTGGTTTTTTTTTTTTTTTCTTTTCCTCTCTTTTGGAAACATATCCCCTTTAGAAGGGTTAGGACGGTTGAAAAGTAGTTAAATAAATAGCCCTTTCCAACCATTGTCAGTAGATTGTCTTGGAGTATTAGCTGTTTATTTTGCTGACATATTCTGAAGGGTCTATAGGGGGCTTTTTCAGAAGTCAGGACCTCAATGTAATATACAAGCATTGATTCTGATATTTCCCTTGATAACAGTGCTCGACCATATTGGGGTCGTAAGTCAGTAAGGTTCATTGGCTGCCGTAATGCTCACTGTCACCAGTAATAAGTACAAAGGACTTGCTCTAAAAGCTGGCTTATAAAACTTTAAGGAAACTTGGATTGCTTAAGTGAACTTGCAAGGCTCTGGGGGGTGCCAAGCCGGTCTTAGTTGTCTACTTATATTAATTTCACAGAGTTTAAAGGGTCAAGAAAGACGGTTGGTGATGCTTATTAATTTATGAAAGACAGCCTCTTGTCTGTCTCACTATCTCACTTTGACCATTCTGCCTTCCCTTTTAGAAAATTTAATATAAATTAAATCTTACCAGACAAGAGTGCCCTAAAGGATTAAGTCTAAAGTTCACAGCTGGACTAAAAAGATCCAAAGAAGCTATGTCTTTTTGCTGGCACAATTTCATCTGAAGTGATGTTTGAACAATAGAACCACACAGTGGACATAAAACATGAGAAGAAAAAAGCAATTAGAGGCATAGTGCAGTTAGTCAAGGATTAGGATATTTTAAAAATACAAGACATCCTTGCTTCTAAGGATTTCTTTCCTGTTTCCCCAAGAAATAATGGCTTGTAAAAGGAGCAGCTTCTTGGCCTTAAGTGGGGGCATGGTTCTGGTTAAGATGGGAATGTTTATGTGTCATTACAATATCTCAAAACATACCTGATGGTTGAGGCCAAGCTGTTGAGAAAAGAGAAATGGAACATTGCCATAGAAACTAAACCCAGCCTTCCTGATGGGATATTCCTCCTTGGTTGATTTGCTTTGGAACAAAGGGAATTGCCTTCCACAATTATGGAAAGGCAGGTATTGGAAAATGCCATTTTTAAGCAGTCCTCACAAAAATCTTTGAATATTTTCCCTGTTTTACAGATGCAGGTATTCAGGCTCAGAGAGAACAATCCATTTTCTGAGGTTGTATGGCTAACAGTTGGCTGAGGAGTTGTGGGATATATAGGGTTCTGCTCCCCATCCCCACCCCCACCCCTCAAACCAGGGATCGAGGTTGAGGAACGCTACTATCAAACCAGACCCTTGTAGGAAGGCTTTTCAAGCAGTATAGTCACAGGAGGGAATAGTATGTGTGCCCAGGCCTGGGGTGAGGGATGGAAATCTAGCAGTGGGCATGGGGAGTGTAGTGGATGCAACATTAGGCTGGGAAGGTAGCAGCCAGCCATGCTGTGTAAAGTAGGCTAGTAATTTGAATTTTACTCTGGGAGCAGTGGGAACCATTTGGAGGTTTGAAGGAGAGGAATACTCAGATTTGTAGCTCTGTGAGTTTCAAAGGTTACACTGAGAGACCATAGCTTCCTATTGGGATGGAGTGACTGGTAGGCAGATTGTATTCCTGAGAGAACAACTAAAAATCACAGACAATATACACAGATCTTGGGCTTGAAGGCAGCAGAGAGCTGCTGAGGAAAAGAGGATGAGAGTGGTTAGGACTGTGTGAGGGTTAGCTGTCTTATCTAGCCTCTTCTAGATTAGATTCATTGGAAAGTGTAGGGATGGGCAAAAGGCTGAAAATCCAGGATTTGCCCTAGTGGAAGGCTGCCATTGGGGAAAAGAGAAACTAGCAGAGCTTCTGAGAAAGCCTCAAAAAGCCCCAAGCATGTGGCTGGTTCTTCCCTCAGTTGAATTCTGAGGCTGCGTGGAGCGGGAGGCCAAATTCTAAGTGGAAGTCCTCTGAGAAGAATATAGCAGAGTTTTAATTTTCAGCAGTCTTCACAGTTTCAAGAGACAGAGATGGAAGTTCAGCTCATTGTGAGGAGGGAGTCCGGTGAGCACACAGAATTTCAGGTCATAATCTTGAAGGGCTGTGCCTTCAATAAGGGTAAACAGGAAGTAGATTGAGCTTTGTCTTAAGTTCTACAGAGCCTTGATAAAGGCTGGTTGGGTAGTCTCGGTTAGACAGACCAGCTAGTCTCTCATTAGACTGAGGTAATCAGTTAGTACTCTGTCTGCCTAAAGGAGGGAGGGTGGTAAATGGACTCTGGAGGAAAATGACATTACCTGAAGTCTCTAAAAATTTTAGAAACAATAGCCATTAAATCAGTAGCTGCTGGACATGCCAAAACTCAGAACCACATGACTGAAAACCAAGAGAAAAACAGTTCAAGGAAATAGGCCCACAGATGCTCTAGTTATAGGAGTTATTTTACAAGACTTTTAAGTAACTGGATAAATACGTTGAAGAACACAGAGAAACTGAAAATAGAGAGGGTATATCAGAGGTATGAAATTGTAAAATCAAATCAAAGGGGTAATTCTAGAACTGAATGAATGATATCAGTAACAGTAATTCTGGGTGTGATAGTAAGTGGAATTAGTGAACTGGAGGGCAGGTCAATAGAAAATCTGCATACTGTAGCACACAAGGAGGAAAGAATAGAAAATACAGAAAAAAGCATTATATAGACATGTGGGACTCAGTCAACGAATCTAACATAGAACTGGCATTCCAGAAGGAAATGCTAGTGAGTAGAGCAGGAACAACATTTAAAGAGATAATGGCTGAATATTTTCTAAAACTGTTGAATGGTATTACTCTCTGGGTTTGTGAAGCTCTGTGATATCAAGAAGTATAAATACAATGTCACAGTATTGTATTATAAGTAAACGTCATAACTAGACTGCTAAAAATCAAAGACAAAAAGGAAAAAAGGTACACATTACCTTCAAAAGAACAATAATAAGGTTGATACCTGACTTGTCAACAGAATCAATGGAAGGCAGAAGAAAATGGAATGACATCTTCTAAGTACTAAGATTACTATGGTTTCCAGTAAGGAGAATGGATTTGGGGGGTTAGAGGTGGCTAGAGAGGATATGGAAAGAACAATTCATAGGCTTTTAAAGTCTTACAATATCCTGCAAGAGGTGACTGTAGCCTAGGATAGGGTAATAAGGGTAGAGATGGAGACAAGTGGGCTGACTCAATAAATATTTAGTTCAAAAGAAATAAAGCCACCAATTCACCCACCCCAGCTTCCCAAAGACTGTCTCATCTCCGTGGTTGCTTTCTTCTTTCCTCAGCCACATTGTAGACCACCCAGTTGGCTGAGATGAAAGCACATCTTTCCCACAAGATAGTCTTTAGAGTAACCCTACCCCTTCTTGTTCTCATCTCCACACACAATACTCAGACAGTGACCGCGTACACCTCTGGTTTTCTATGGAGAATTCCAGGTGGCACCATAATGGGACTTTGGGCAAAGTATTCAGCTCCTATTGTATACATGTATGTGATAGTCAGGATATGGAGTTATAGACAAGTGGACATAAGTATAGGCCAAGGGCTGGGCAGGGCAGATTGCTTTCTTTGGCATCCCTCTGTTTGGATGAATCTGGGCATGGGAAGATGGACATCAAGTCTGACTTAACTGAATCCAAACACCACCTCTGCCAACTACTGTTTATGTAAGCTTGGGCCTCAGTTTCTCTCATCTGGAAAACAGGATTGCTGGTAATAACTGCACAAGGTGGTTCAGGCACATGTCAATAATCCATATTCTACCCCAATAGCCTGGCTGGTTGGAGAATCTGGTGCAGACCGTATGCCAGGATGTGGCACTCAGAGCTATAGGTCATACTGGCTAGTCCTCTCAACACATCACATAATTGTGTGTCTTGGATCAGGAAGGAATGGGGAAGATAGAAGAGGGAAGAAAAGCTGGGTCTTTCTGGTCAAGATGCAGGAGTGGGAATTGAGAGGGGTGACAGAACTGAATACCCACAGCTTTTCTGTAAGTTCTGCTTGGCTCCTGGTAAGATCAGAGCTTTGATAGTTTAGTATCTGTTAATGAGAGATAACTAAAGCCAAGGGATGAGTGTCTGAGGGCAGGGACTCTTTAATTTATGTTCTTTTGGAAGTCAGAAGTCTAAAATCAAGGTGTGTGTGGGGCTGTGTTGCTTCTGAAAACTTCAGGCAGAATCTGTTCCCTTGCTTTTTTCAAGTTTCTAGAAGCCACCAGGCCTGTATTCCTTGGCTCATGGGCCCTTCTTTGTCTCAATAAAATCTCTTATCTTTGTCATATCTCCTACTACTGACTCTGATTCTCCTACCTCCTTTCAATAAGGACCCTTATGGTTACAGGAGGTCCTGCCAACACACCTTAGGACAGTCACTCCATTTTACCATAATCACATCTATAAAGTCTCATTTACTATGGACAAAGTAGCATGTTCACAAATTCCAGGAATTAGGACATGGACGTTTTTGGAAGGGGGTTATTATTAAGTTTACTACAAATTTTTTCTTTCTTAAAATTGTAGTAAAGTATATGTAACATCAAATTAGACATTTTCACCATTTCTAACTAGACAGTTCTGTGGCATTAGATATATTCACACTGTTGTGCAAACATTATCACCTTCATCTCTAGAATTTTTTCATCTTCTCCAACTGAAAGTTGGTACTCATTGACACTAACTTCCTAATTCTCTATTCCCTGCTGCCCTGAGCATCTGGCAGCTGCCATTCCACTCTCTGTCTTTATGAATTTCATTATTCTGGGTACCTCCTCTAAGTGGAATCATATGGTATTTATCCTTTTGTAACTGTCTTACCTCACTTAGCTCAATGTCTTCATGGTTCATCCATGTTGTAGCAGGTGTCAGAATCCTTGTCCCTCTTACAGTTGAATAATAGGGGATACCTGGGTGGCTCAGTCAGTTAAGCGTCTGACTCTTGGTTTTGGCTCAGGTCATGATCTCAGGGTCATGAGATTGAGCCCCTGTTGGGCTCTGCACTCAGCATGAGTCTGCTTGAGATTCTCTCTCTCCCTCTGCTCTTTCCTCACCTTGTTCCCTCTCTCTCTCTTAAAAAAATAAAGTTGAATAATAATTGTATTTTACACTACATTTATTATTATTATTATTATTTATGCTACATTTAAAAAATAGATTCATCTATCTATGGACACCTGGCTTGCTTCCACCTTTTGGCTCTTGTGAGCAGTGCTTTTGTGGAACACAGGTGGGCAAATATCTGTTCAAGTCCTCACATTTATTACTTTCAGGTACGTACACAGAAGAGGAATTGTTGAACCCTGCATAGTTCTCTGTTAAGTTTTTTTGAGGACTGGCCATGCTGGCTTCCTCCATGGCTGTCCTATTTTACATTCCCACTGGTGGTGCACAAGTGTTCCAATTTCCCCACATCCTTACTGACACCTGTTATTTTTCTGTTTTTTTTTTTTTTTTTTCTTTGACAATAGCCATTCTGGTGGGTGTGAGGTGGTATGTCATTGTGATTTTGATTTGCATTTCCTTATTAATAATCTTGAGCTTCTTTTCATGTACTTATTGAACTTTTGAATATTTTCTTTGGAGAAATGTCTCTCCAGGTCCTCTGGTCATTTTTAAATCAAGTTATTCTATTTTTGCATTTGTGTTTGAGTTGCAGGAGTCTTTTGTATGTCCTGCATATCAATCCCTTATTAGGTGTATAATTTGTAAATATTTTCTCCCATTCCATGGGTTGCCTTTTCACTCTGATAGTGACTTTCAATGAACAAACATTTTTCATTTTGCTGAAATCATTGTCAAATCCAAACTCACAAAGATTTTCCCCCTTTGTTTTTCTAAAAGCTTTATGGTTTTAGCACTAATGCTTAGATGTTTGGTCCATTTTGTGTTAATTTTTGCATATAGTTTTAGGAAAGGGTGCAACTTCATTTTCCTGCATGTGGATGTGCAGTTTTCCCAGCACCATTTGTTGAAAACACTGTCCTTTCCCTATTGAACGGCCTTGATAATCTTGTTAAAAATCATTTGACTATATAGGCAAGGAATTACATAAGTAAATTTTTGACTCATACGGGAATAGTTTGAATTTGTAGTCCTGTTAGGATTTTAGAATGGGAGTTTTACATAGCCTGGCATTTTCCTCAGGGGAATTATGGGTTAGGCAAGAAGTGAGGAGAATGATCTCTAACGAAGAAAAATGATAGAGGGATAGAAAAGGGGAAAGAATGTGGTGGCAGGAGGGAAGGAGTGAGAGGGTGATGGGATGGACTGAGCAGGATCTGGGCGAGGTTCCCACTGGGGCTGAAATCTTCCTCTGCCACACATTGCTGTGGGACAGGGACAAGCTCCTCACCCTCTCTGATGTTCAGTGGGCACATCTATAGAGGCGGACACCAGGGTCCACATCCCCATATTGTTGCTGGGATCATGTGCTCTGCAGGCAGACACAGGAGGGATCAATGAGGAGCTGCAGAGAAGATGAGCTCCATTCTTCACAATCTGTATGTTTATAACATATATGATAAGAGAATGAGTGGGGTTACTATGAGGTGAATGACTAGCGTGAACAAATGACTTAAGGGTGGGTGTTGGAAGGGGACGGGCTTGCTTTTTTGCCTGGTGCCAGCCTTATAGTTGAGCTGGGGACTGTCCCGTCTGTTTGATGCAGGTGGTGTGTCTGGCATGCGGATGGGATGTTAATCAATGTATTCGTACTGGGCCATCTATCGTGTCAGGTTGCTCCTTCCCAGCATTAAACAATGTCAATCTGGTGACTAAAGAGGAAGGGGAGACACTCTGATCCCACTGTTAGGGGTCTGTCTCAGACAGTGGGTGATTGGGGGCGGGACACCATCTCTGGGTACTCAGCTCTGTTCTGGGAAGTGGTGGTAATGGAAGAAAGCACATCAGCTCTGGAGCCAGATACATGTCGGGTTAAGTCCTGGTTCCTTCATTTACAGCTGTGTGACCTCAGACAAGTCACTTTACCTCTCTGGAAAGTGTGATAACACCATACTTTCTTTTGGCTGCCTCCTGATCATTGCTTTTTTTTTTTCTTTTCTTTTTTAAAGATTTTATTTATATATTTGAGAGAGAGACAGAGAGAGCACATGTAGAGGGAAGGGCAGAAGGGAGAGGGAGAAGCAGGCTTCCCACAGGGAACGATCCCAGGACCCTGAGGTCATGAACTGAACTGAAGTCAGACACGTAACTGGATGAGCCCTCCAGGTGTCCCTGATCTTTGCTTTTTAATCTTGACTTTTGATGTTTTCCTATACATTTAACCATTGCATATGGCCTTCTCCCCTTGAGATGGGATCCAAATCTGATAGACTACATCCTTCATGATAAACTAAAATGTCGCCCACTCCCTGTTACTTCCCACTCCACTGGAACACAAATGGAAGGGCCTGAGCTTTCTTTCTGACAATTACAGTCATGACTATTGACAAGTTTCTGTCACCTGGACATGTCATGATGATAGCTTGTCCTGAGCAGGACTAACGTCAGCACAATTCGTCAGGAATTCTGTGCAATGACAGAGATCCTCGTTCCTCTCCACTCTAGGGCTGTCCACTTGGGTGGGCTGTTTACCTTGCCCCGTGACGGCCCACCACTCAGACGTGTTTTTCCGGAATGGTGCTGCTACTCATAATCCCTGCCTTTTCTCCAGCCCCAGGCTAGAAAGCACAAAAGGAAATCCCAAGGTTCTCTTTTAGTTTCTCCTTTAAGAGACATTAGTGGGACATCAGTCCCAACCACTCAAATTCTTTTTCTTGAGCCTCTTTCCTGGCATCTCTTGCTTCCAGGGACAAGGACCTTTCTACCCAGAAACCAGTCTACATCTTGGCAGCACAAATGCTACTTCCTCCCGAAGTACCCAAATGGTTGCCTTTGCAACCCCTTCACTCTTCCTACGAGGATCTCCCACCATCAGATCTGTGGTCTTCCCCGAAGAGATGGCGGCTGGGCTGAGGTCCATTCTGGATGCCTCTGGCCTAAGCTGTCCTTTGCTATCCACCCCTCCTTGTGAGTTGAGCCTGGAGAGGGGAGGCAGTGGCTGAAGTGGAGCTGGGGCGGGGGGCATGCAGATCACAGAGCATGAGTGCCAGCCACCGGTGCCAGAGGATGTTATGAATTTCATGGTCCTGCTTGTAGACCAGCTCACACAGCTGGACTCGGCTCCCATCTCTAATAATACTGCTCGGCAAAGGGAACAATGCAACTTTGTTGAGCACTAGCGCATGCCAGGGATTTTATGCGTTACCTCCTCTATTTATAACAAAAACCCTTCAATGCAAAGTATGATATCCCTAATTTTTAAAAACCCACTTTATGAGGCACTGTCGACATACCAAAGACTGTGCATAGTTAATGTATACAACTTAATGACTTTGGAGGTAAATATACACCCACGACTATTGCTACAGTCTGTCCCATGGACTTATCCCTTCCCTCCAAAGGTTTCCCACTCTCTCATTATTATTGTTATTATTTCCCGTAATGAGAACGGTTAACATAAGATCTACACTAGCAGGTCTTTAAGTACAAAATATGGTATTGCTAATTATTGGTTCTACATGGTGCAGTGGAGCTCTGGGATGTAGTCATCTTGTATACCTCAAACTTTGCACCTTTCTGTTCATACTTCCCTTAATAACCTCTGGCAGCCACCATCCTGCTCTCTGCTTGTGTGAGTTTGCCTATTTTATGTTCACAGATGATTTCTACCAGATCACACACTGAAGCTCTACATTCATCTTCCAGGAGAGCTGGCTGCGAGACATGGGGTCTGCTCTGTGTCTCAGGCTGTCTCCTGTTGGATAGAATACACAGATTACCCTACTTGGGTGTCATCCCAGAACAAAACCTCAGGAGGGAGTCATGGAGGGTCATTACAGATGAGAAAGTCGGTGCTCCTTGGCTGGGGGTGGGAGACTGGGCCAGGAAACTGAGTCTTTGGAATCCAAGTCCAGCCACTGGGTGTCACATGGAGGGAAAGGGGGAAGACACTTTCCTGTGTTACCCTGTAAGCTGTGCAGAACTGTGAGGGAAGTTGTAGAGGGGCAGATTTCCGGGCGAACCAACAGGAAGAATGAACTCCTCCTGGTTGTCTGTGGGGTCTGTCCCCAGCTAGTGAGCTACCTTGAGGAGGTCAGTGGAGAGACTGGGAAGGGCCCGACATGGCAGGAAGTTGGCCAATCAGCTCTAAGTGACTGTGACTCTTGTAGTTCAAGAACATCTTGCTTCTTTTTGTGGAATTATAGCTAATCCTACACTAAAGCCAAGATCTAGAATCAGTGCCTCGGAGTTCCAAGTGCCTCACCATTATGGGCTTGGAGGATGGAGACCATAAATGATTCAATTACTGCTCTCTGGTGTGAATCACCTAAGGATTCCAAGTGATTTGCCTATTGATTTTCTGCATTTGGCAAAAGCCTCTCTACCCTGTGGGATGTGATTTTGACTGCAATCCTTATCACAGGGAATCTACCATTTTGCTTAAAAGACTCATGAATTTCGTAAACTTGAAAAATATGCCATGGAACGCACAATCCCAAACCCCCTTCTGGCCTAAAGAAAAACGGATAGCACCATTAGCTGCTAACATTTTCCTTAAATCTACTCCCTTCTCAGCTCTCATGCCTACAACTCAATGCTCCCAGATCAGGCATGTGTTTTTCAAATGATATTGAAGTTAATGGTACAAAATATTTACATTTATGCCCCAAATCCAAAGAGCCACACAACTTTATTTCTCCTTTTGTAGTTTCAATATTTAATTAGTGATGAAGCACCAGAAACCTGTAGGGAAAACACACCCCATTATTTTTTAAGTTATAGTATATTTACAACCCATTTCCACCTGCTCCCTTTGTCTCCACCTGTCTCCGCTGTGCACAGATTCATCTCAGCTGTCCCCTCAGGAATACAGCTGTGTCATCGCATACTGTGGCATCCTAATATTTCATACTAAGCTTTAAACCAATTAGGAGTGACTACTGACTGTGCTGACTCATGGGAAGAGAAGGGGATAATGTGTCCTTCAGGTAATGAACTTCTTTGGGGACTTAACACATATTTCATTTTTTAGCGTTGTTGGTTTTCCCTTGTCACATTTCTGTGCATGCATGTGGCTTCTTTGTGCCAGGGGGATTTTGCAGGAACTCATATTTGCCAAGTAACCAAGCTTATATTAATAATGGCAGGAACTGGACGGATGCATAGTGGGATTACTGGGCCAATCTTGGAGGTCCCAGGGACATCCTAGAGATGGCACAGGAGGTCATGGGTGGTGGGACCCATTTAAAGGGGGCAGCCTCAACTGAGCTCCAGCCCATTATGGTATGTGGAAACTAGAACTTCTTTTTCTTATCTTATCTTTTTTTTTTAAAGATTTTATTTATTTATTTGAGAGAGAGAGAGAGTGTGTGTGTACATGAGCCAGGGTAGGGGGGTGGTCAGAGGGAAAGAGACAGAGAGAGATGCGGACTCCTGGCTGAGCAGGGAGCCCAACTTGGGCTTGGTCCCAGGACCCTGGGATCATGACCAGAGCTGAAAACAGACGCTTAACCAACAGAGTTGCCCAGGTGCCCCTTTAAATGTGAAGTTTCCCTATTTCAAAATGGAGGCACCATGCAAATGAAACAGCCACCCTCCGAGTGACAGCTACAGCTGGCTTTTGGCAGTTAGTTTGCAACCTCTGGCCTCAACAAATCTACCAACCTTTTATTTCCCCCTGCAGAGGGTAGATTAGATAGTTAGGTGCATTACAAAATGCACAGACTTTCTTCAGGGTTTCCTAACTTCGCCACTTGCTCATCCTAGGCCAGTGGAGGACTTGGTTCCCGATTCCCTGTCTGGGTTCCATATGGTGAAAGCCTAAGGTGGAGGGCTGGCCAGCTGGGGACATGCTGGGTCAGAACCCTTGTGGGCAACTAGAAGTGTCCACATACAAATGACGTGGGATGAATCTGACTCTGTTTGATTAGAGAGAAGGATTCTGGTGGCAGTTGGGTCTGGAGCAATTTCTGTGTTTATGTTGGGGCCACAGTAGATTTCTATAGAATAGGCACCTATAGCCCATGTCAGAAGAGTAGCAAGGCTCAGTCAGCTTGGCTGGGTCCCCTTCAAGGAGGATACTTGTCCTAGAAGCTTTCCCATGCTACCATCTCATTTGAGCCACACAGCAATAGGATAAGGTGGTTATAGCCATTTTGCCAAAGATGAAATTGAAGGTCTGAGAGTGTTTGCAGTCACTGAGTGGTTGAGCGGGGACCTAAATCAGGATCATTTGATAGTAAGGCAAGCAGACCACCCCTCCCCTGCCCTAGACTCAGGGTGAGGCACCCTTGCTTCCTGGCCCAGGAACATAGCATGACAAATGGCATGAAAACCATCTATTTTTTAGGACCCCCAGTTTTCTAATGGGAATTTGGCCTCCTATTTACACCTTTGTGCATATACAAAGAACTTTATTTTCTTGATTGGCATAAAAAATGACCCTAGAAGAAGTTCCTTCGCAGTCTAGGGAACCTGTGTTGAAATAAGACATTAACAGAAAACTTCACCCTGCACTGCCCGCTCCTGAGTCCTTAACAGCCCCAAGTTGGAACAGGGCATGTCCTAATTCTTCAGTGGAAATTTCTTTGCTCCACTAAGTTCAATCCATGTTGGAGCCATTAAAATGTCTTCTTAGTGCTTAGCCTGAAATTACCTCCTTTTACAGATTTTCCCGTTAGGTAGATCTATAGCCCTTTGGAAAATGACTTGCTTTTCATGGTGGTGGAGGAATGTCTGTGATTTTAAAATCATGATGCAATGTGTCTTGATTCATCAATGTGTTAGCGCTATCTAGCTCTAAGTTAGACTACCAGTAAATAAAAATGGACTTGGTGCATGACTCCCGCCTCCATAAGAATCCAGGGAAATGTAGATGACGGGAGCAAGGAGCAGTGCCTGAGCCCGAGGACCTGGAAGGTTTAAGTGAGGTACTTACTATTCATCTGGTATTCATTGCAATAACATCAATCTCACCAGATTCTCTTGATATTAATGTAGATGCTCTGCATTTAATATATACTTCCATTGGAATTTCATTATAATTGAGCACTAAATGATGTCCACTTATGGCAAAGTGGTTCCAGAATTTTTTGTAATAAATGGATTTTAGTATAATCCCAGATTCTTTGCTGAGTCTATATTAGACTCTTGATGCTCTAATTGTCATTGACTGTCTTTACTGTATTATTTCCAGACAGTTCATAATTTCCTCGGCTGAACAAATGATGATTTGTGAGTGAAGTAAGACACCAACTGGGGTTACGGGGTACCATTGATTTTTTTTTAATTGCTCATTTAGAAAATATCTTTTAAAATCATTCAAATCATCTCTGTTGGTGTCATTATTAATGGCTGAAGGGGACCTCATAAGGGGAGTGACTTGTGTAGTAACATGATAGCAAAAATTTATTGAGTGCTTACTAGGTGCTAGACAGCCTATAAAGGTAAGCGCTTTACATTCATTATCTCATTGGAACCCCAGAGCTATTCTGTAGGTCTGATTATCATTTTTAGTTTCGTCAAGTGGGCATCGGAGGGTAAGGACTTCATGTGAAGTCATACAGCAAGAAAGGGCCAAAGTGGAGGTTGGATATATACCTGCTGGCTTCAGGCCTCAAAGCCAGTGCTGTTAGCCACCATACAAGATGGCTTGTGGAATGGACTTTCCACAGGGTTCCTGGACCCATGAGAAATTAATCTGCTTTTTTGTCATAAGCAGCTAGACTTACTAAGATAACTTGAAAACTATCTCTATGATAAAGGTATAGATTTTCTCTCCCTTTACTCTCAGGGATGGTGGGGAGCTGATGTTTTGGGGGAATAGATATCCTGATAACTAGAAACACAGGGATTCCATGAAGCAAATAACCACATTGTACTACTGCATTTGCTCGCACAGAAGCAGCTTGCACAGACACATAACAGTGGCTAGTTCATGTCAGGGTTAGAACATGTGGTTGTTATGGCTGAGGCTGAGAGCTCTGTATGGCTAAGAATCCTTATACTGTTCATGCTGACTCAGTGTTCTGTGCACCCCTCCCCCCACAGGAAGGGGCCGTCCCAACTCTGACCTTAACCAGCCAGTGGCCTTGGGGAAGCATCATGCCTTCTCTCATTTGCAAAATGAAGGGAAAAATTGGGTTGAATTCAAGACTTTGAAATGTATTTAGATTTTGGTATTACAAAGTCTTTCTTCAAGAAGAAGACCTTGTAATAGTCTTCTATTACCATGTAAACAGATGGAAGTAGAACATCTCTGGCTGAAGTAAGCACTCCCCCCTCCCTATTCTAGGTTGGAAAGTTCTTGGACCTCCCCATGCTGGTGCCCAGAACCCTGGAGACTCTATCGGCTGTCTCAGGATCAGCCTGGAAAACCTGCAGACCCGTTGCTCCCTAAAGGTCCTGCTAACTGACCCTTCCAAATCTGCTTTGTCTGGATATGGAGCAGACCCAGAGTCCTTGGTCTGCTTTAATTTTGTGAGCCTTGGGAACTGAGTCACTGGTGAATTGTCCTTTGCCATGGTGGCCCCAGAACTGCAGGTGTACTTAGGGCAAAGGTTCTGGACACAAAGGCATGCATTTTGGATTTACCACCTTTTGTGTTCCCATCCTTTCGTTATTTTCATCTACTTCTAGTGAGTGTCATTGGGCATTAAACACAATTTTGTAGACTACTTTTAATCTCTTTTTTAAGCAAGGTGGATTAAGAAATGAGCCAATCAACACATAAAACACTCCCCCCAATTTTTAAAAAAGATTTATTTATTTATTTGAGAGAGAGGGAGAGAGAGCATGATCGGGCAAGGCAGAGGGAGAGAATCTCAAGCAGACTCCTCACTGAGCTAGGGCCCCATGCAGGGCTTGATCTCATGAACCTGAGATCAGGACCGGAACCGAAACCAAGAGTCTGATGCTTACCTGACTGCACCGCCCAAGCTACCCCTCGCCGCAAATCTTTTCTGATTCTGTGGCCCAGATGTGTTATTAACCTCTACAAATTTTGCATCTTGGAGGTCAACTGTCCCTTCCTCAGAAAGCTACACTGGTGGCTTCCATTATTATCACATCAGCCATCCCTGTTGTCACCCTTATTACACCTGTACACCCCCTTTACCACAGTTAGCACAGTTTAGGATAATGAACTTGTGTGATCGTTTGCTCCAGCATGGGGCTCACTGTGGGCTGCCAGCTCTCCAAGGACAAGGAGCCTACCCAGAGTGTTCACTATCTCATCCTAAGGACTTAACCCATTTCCTGACATGGGGAGGGTATGCAACATATAGTTCTAGAAGGAATGAATGTTGAAATTCTTTTTATTCGACTGTCATCCAACCAGGCAGCCTTTCATTCAAAGTGAAGTTCTGGAGCCAGTTTACTCGGTTCAAATCCAGGCTTAACCAGTTACTCGGTGTGTGTTCTTGGATGAGTCACAGAAATCTTTTATGACTCAGTTTCCTCCTCTGTAAAGTAGCACTGATAATAGTATCTATTTCATAGGGTTTGTATAAGAAATAATGAGAAAACTTACATACGTAGTTCAGTGACTGGTATATAGGTGAACTTCTGGGATTTTTAGTTTCCTATTTTCATACTATTTCTTTCCCTGGTGGATTACACAATCCTATGCAGGATATACGCATAAATCGATAATTATAATATAACATGATGAGTCCAAAAATTTGACCTAATTTTACTGGGATTCTGCTGAAATCCAGTGGAGGAAATGGAGACTGGAATGACCAATAATGAATACTAATTATTTGCTTATTTATTTATTCATTTTATGAGTAATTTATTTATGGCTAATAAATAACTAATTTATTCATTTATGCTAGCCTTGGGCTAGATATGGGGATACAGGAGAAAATGCGATAATGTTTTTTATCGTTGGAGTATTTATAAAATCAGATTAGGGAGAAAAAATATTAATAAATAAGCTTGATGTTGTAGAATACATACTTTAATCAGAGTAAGATTGGGTCCTTAGTGTCCTCAAGCTCTGAAAAGATTGTGATTTCACCTTCACTTCCCCTTCTCCTAGGAATTCTGAAGGAAATCAATACTAAACTGTAAAATACATAAGAACCGCCAACAAAATTCTGACTTTTCCTGGGATGACTATTCTGATGCTACTTTGGAATGCTGTTGTCAATAAAATGTCTTTAGAATCCCCTGTTTTCCTGGTGGCTTACACTTCTGCTGGGCGTGCCTATGGCGCACTCAATACCGAGCATGGGTATGAGTGCCTGGCACTAAGCTTGGTGGGCGTAAGTTCAGAGCACTATGGGAATTCAGCTGGCGGTGGTGGTGGCTCTGAATAAAGGCTGACGACTTTGCATCTTCAGTGGGTGCTTGCTCACCCTGTAACCTCCTGGCTTGCCATCCAGAGTAGACCCTATGTGAGCCCATCTCATTACTTCCCGGAGCCCCACTCAGGCACTTGTCTTGCCAGCTCATTCCTTGGGCCCTTTCTCTGCCCTGCTCCATCCCCGCACATAATACTGAAGTCGAAAAATTGTGTTTTTTTTTTTTTAATTTTTTTATTTTTTCAGCATAACAGTATTCATTATTTTTGCACCACACCCAGTGCTCCATGCAATCCGTGCCCTCTACAATACCCACCACCCGGTGCCCCCAACCTCCCACCCCCCACACCTTCAAAATTCTCAGATCGTTTTTCAGAGTCCATAGTCTCTCATGGTTCACCTCCACTTCCAATTTCCCTCAACTCCCTTCTCCTCTCCATCTCCCCTTGTCCTCCATGCTATTTGTTATGCTCCACAAATAAGTGAAACCATATGATAATTGACTCTCTCTGCTTGACTTATTTCACTCAGCATCATCTCTTCCAGTCCCGTCCATGTTGCTACAAAACTTGGGTATTCATCCTTTCTTTCTTTCTTTCTTTCTTTCTTTTTTTTTTTTTACAGCTTTATAAACATATATTTTTATCCCCAGGGGTACAGGTCTGCGAATCGCCAGGTTTACACACTTCACAACACTCACCATAGCACATACCCTCCCCAATATCCATAACCCCACCCCCTCTCCCAACCCCCTCCCCCCATCAACCCTCAGTTTGTTTTGTGAGATTAAGAGTCACTTATGGTTTGTCTCCCTCCCAATCCCATCTTGTTTCAATTACTCTTCTCCTACCCCCTCAACCCCCCATGTTGCATCTCCTCTCCCTCATATCAGGGAGATCATATGATAGTTGTCTTTCTCTGATTGACTTATTTCGCTAAGCATGATACCCTCTAGTTCCATCCACGTCATCGCAAATGGCAAGATTTCATTTCTTTTGATGGCTGCATAGTATTCCATTGTGTATATATACCACATCTTCTTTATCCATTCGTCTGTAGATGGACATCTAGGTTCTTTCCATAGTTTGGCTATTGTAGACATTGCTGCTATAAACATTCGGGTGCATGTGCCCCTTCGGATCACTATGTTTGTATCTTTAGGGTAAATACCCAGCAGTGCAATTGCAGGGTCATAGGGTAGTTCTATTTTCAACATTTTGAGGAACCTCCATGCTGTTTTCCAGAGTGGTTGCACCAGCTTGCATTCCCACCAACAGTGTAGGAGGGTTCCCCTTTCTCCGCATCCTCGCCAGCATCTGTCATTTCCTGACTTGTTAATTTTAGCCATTCTGACTGGTGTGAGGTGATATCTCATGGTGGTTTTGATTTGTATTTCCCTGATGCCGAGTGATATGGAGCACTTTTTCATGTGTCTGTTGGCCATCTGGATGTCTTCTTTGCAGAAATGACTGTTCATGTCCTCTGCCCATTTCTTGATTGGATTCTTTGTTCTTTGGGTGTTGAGTTTGCTAAGTTCTTTATAGATTTTGGACACTAGCCCTTTATCTGATATGTCATTTGCAAATATCTTCTCCCATTCTGTCAGTTGTCTTTTGGTTTTGTTCACTGTTTCCTTTGCTATGCAAAAGCTTTTGATCTTGATGAAATCCCAAAAGTTCATTTTTGCCCTTGCTTCCCTTGCCTTTGGTGATGTTCCTAGGAAGATGTTGCTGCGGCTGACGTCGAAGAGGTTGCTGCCTGTGTTCTCCTCGAGGATTTTGATGGATTCCTTTCTCACATTGAGATCCTTCATCCATTTTGAGTCTATTTTCGTGTGTGGTGTAAGGAAATGATCCAATTTCATTTTTCTGCATGTGGCTGTCCAATTTTCCCAACACCATTTATTGAAGAGGCTGTCTTTGTTCCATTGGACATTCTTTCCTGCTTTGTCGAAGATGAGTTGACCATAGAGTTGAGGGTCTATTTCTGGGCTCTCTATTCTGTTCCATTGATCTATGTGTCTGTTTTTGTGCCAGTACCATGCTGTCTTGATGATGACAGCTTTGTAATAGAGCTTGAAGTCCGGAATTGTGATGCCACCAACTTTGGCTTTCTTTTTCAATATTCCTTTGGCTATTCGAGGTCTTTTCTGGTTCCATATAAATTTTAGGATTATTTGTTCCATTTCTTTGAAAAAAAATGGATGGTACTTTGATAGGAATTGCATTAAATGTGTAGATTGCTTTAGGTAGCATAGACATTTTCACAATATTTATTCTTCCAATCCAGGAGCATGGAACATTTTCCCATTTCTTTGTGTCTTCCTCAATTTCTTTCATGAGTACTTTATAGTTTTCTGAGTATAGATTCTTAGTCTCTTTGGTTAGGTTTATTCCTAGGTATCTTATAGTTTTGGGTGCAATTGTAAATGGGATGGACTCCTTAATTTCTCTTTCTTCTGTCTTGTTGTTGGTGTAGAGAAATGCAACTGATTTCTGTGCATTGATTTTATATCCTGACACTTTACTGAATTCCTGTACAAGTTCTAGCAGTTTTGGAGTGGAGTCTTTTGGGTTTTCCACATAGAGTATCATATCATCTGCGAAGAGTGATAGTTTGACTTCTTCTTTGCCGATTTGGATGCCTTTAATTTCCTTTTGTTGTCTGATTGCTGAGGCTAGGACTTCTAGTACTATGTTGAATAGCAGTGGTGATAATGGACATCCCTGCCGTGTTCCTGACCTTAGCGGAAAAGCTTTCAGTTTTTCTCCATTGAGAATGATATTTGCGGTGGGTTTTTCATAGATGGCTTTGATAATATTGAGGTATGTGCCCACTATCCCTACACTTTGAAGAGTTTTGATCAGGAAGGGATGCTGTACTTTGTCAAATGCTTTTTCAGCATCTATGGAGAGTATCATATGGTTCTTGTTCTTTCTTTTATTAATGTGTTGTATCACATTGATTGATTTGCGGATGTTGAACCAGCCTTGCAGCCCTGGAATAAATCCCACTTGGTCGTGGTGAATAATCCTTTTAATGTACTGTTGAATCCTATTGGCTAGTATTTTGGCGAGAATTTTTGCATCTGTGTTCATCAAGGATATTGGTCTGTAGTTCTCTTTTTTGTTGGGATCCTTGTCTGGTTTTGGGATCAAGGTGATGCTGGCCTCATAAAATGAGTTTGGAAGTTTTCCTTCTATTGCTATTTTTTGGAACAGTTTCAGGAGAATAGGAATTAGTTCTTCTTTAAATGTTTGGTAGAATTCCCCCGGGAAGCCGTCTGGCCCTGGGCTTTTGTTTGTTTGGAGATTTTTGATGACTGTTTCAATCTCCTTACTGGTTATGGGTCTGTTCAGGCTTTCTATTTCTTCCTGGTTCAGTTGTGGTAGTTTATATGTCTCTAGGAATGCATCCATTTCTTCCAGATTGTCAAATTTGTTGGCGTAGAGTTGCTTATAGGATGTTCTTATAATTGTCTGTATTTCTTTGGTGTTTGTTGTGATCTCTCCTCTTTCATTCATGATTTTATTTATTTGGGTCCTTTCTCTTTTCTTTTTGATAAGTCTGGCCAGGGGTTTATCAATCTTATTAATTCTTTCAAAGAACCAGCTCCTAGTTTCGTTGATTTGTTCTATTGTTTTTTTGGTTTCTATTTCATTGATTTCTGCTCTGATCTTTATGATTTCTCTTCTCCTGCTGGGTTTAGGGTTTCTTTCTTGTTCTTTCTCCAGCTCCTTTAGGTGTAGGGTTAGGTTGTGTACCTGAGACCTTTCTTGTTTCTTGAGAAAGGCTTGTACCGCTATATATTTTCCTCTCAGGACTGCCTTTGTTGTGTCCCACAAATTCTGAACCGTTGTGTTTTCATTATCATTTGTTTCCATAAATTTTTTCAATTCTTCTTTAATTTCCTGGTTGACCCATTCATTCTTTAGAAGGATGCTGTTTAGTCTCCATGTATTTGGGTTCTTTCCAAATTTCCTCTTGTGATTGAGTTCTAGCTTTAGAGCATTGTGGTCTGAAAATATGCAGGGAATGATCCCAATCTTTTGATACCGGTTGAGACTTGATTTAGGACCAAGAATGTGATCTATTCTGGAGAATGTTCCATGTGCACTAGAGAAGAATGTGTATTCTGTTGCTTTGGGATGAAATGTTCTGAATATATCTGTGATGTCCATCTGGTCCAGTGTGTCATTTAAGGCCTTGACTTCCTTGTTGATCTTTTGCTTGGATGATCTGTCCATTTCAGTGAGGGGAGTGTTAAAATCCCCTACTATTATTGTATTCTTGTCGATGTGTTTCTTTGATTTTGTTATTAATTGGTTTATATAGTTGGCTGCTCCCACGTTAGGGGCATAGATATTTAAAATTGTTAGATCTTCTTGTTGGACAGTTCCTTTGAGTATGATATAGTGTCCTTCCTCATCTCTTATTATAGTCTTTGGCTTAAAATCTAATTGATCTGATAGAAGGATTGCCACTCCTGCTTTCTTCTGATGTCCATTAGCATGGTAAATTCTTTTCCACCCCCTCACTTTAAACCTGGAGGTGTCTTCAGGTTTAAGATGAGTTTCTTGTAGGCAACATATAGATGGTTTTTGTTTTTTTATCCATTCTGATACTCTGTATCTTTTGATTGGGGCATTTAGCCCATTAACATTCAGGGTAAGTATTGAGAGATATGAATTTAGTGCCATTGTATTGCCTGTAAGGTGACTGTTATTGTATATTGTCTCTGTTTCTTTGTGATCTACTACTTTTAGGGTCTCTCTTTGCTTAGAGGACCCCTTTCAATATTTCCTGTAGAGCTGGTTTGGTATTTGCAAATTCTTTCAGTTTTTGTTTGTCCTGGAAGCTTTTAATCTCTCCGTCTATTTTCAATGATAGCCTAGCTGGATATAGTATTCTTGGCTGCATGTTTTTCTCATTTAGGTCTCTGAATATATCATGCCAGCTCTTTCTGGCCTGCCAGGTCTCTGTAGATAAGTCTGCTGCCAATCTAATATTTTTACCATTGTACGTTACAGACTTCTTTTCCCGGGCTGCTTTCAGGATCTTTTCTTTGTCACTAAGACTTGTCAATTTTACTATTAGGTGACGGGGTGTGGACCTATTCTTATTGATTTTGAGGGGGGTTCTCTGAACCTCCTGGATTTTGATGCTTGTTCCCTTTGCCATATTGGGGAAATTCTCTCCAATAATTCTCTCCAATATACCTTCTGCTCCCCTCTCTGTTTCCTCTTCTTCTGGAATCCCAATTATTCTAATGTTGTTTCGTCTTATGGTGTCACTTATCTCTTGAATTCTCCCCTCGTGGTCCAGTAGCTGTTTGTCCGTCTTTTGCTCAGCTTCTTTATTCTCTGTCATTTGGTCTTCTATATCGCTAATTCTTTCTTCTGCCTCATTTATCCTAGCAGTGAGAGCCTCCATTTTTGATTGCACCTCATTAATAGCTTTTTTGATTTCAACTTGGTTAGATTTTAGTTCTTTTATTTCTCCAGAAAGGGCTTTTATATCTCCTGAGAGGGTTGCTTTAATATCTTCCATGCCTTTTTCAAGCCCAGCTAGAACCTTGAGAATCATCATTCTGAACTCTATATCTGACATATTACCAATGTCTGTATTGATTAGGTCCCTAGCCTTTGGTACTGCCTCTTGTTCTTTTTTTTGTTGTGAATTTTTCCGCCTTGTCATTTTGTCCAGATAAGAGTTCATGAAGGAGCAAGTAAAATACTAAAACTTCCGGTGGCAACAACCCCAGGAAAATATGCTTTAGCCAAATCAGAAGAGATCCCGAATTGTGAGGGGGGAGAAAGGGTATAAAAAGGGTTTCAGAAAGAAAGAAAAAAAAAAAGAAACTATTAAAAAAAGAAAGCCGATAAAGAAAAAATATAAAAAGAGGAAAAAAATATATATATTAGATAAACTATTTAAAAAACGTTAAAAAAAGAAAACGGTAAAAGTTAAAAAAAATTCAGCAGAAGAAGAGAAAAAGAAAAAAAAAATTGAAAAAGAAAAAGAAATTAAATTAACTGCAAGGCTAAAAAATCATGGGGAGAAAGCCATGAGTTCCGTGCTTTGCTTTCTTCTCCTCTGGAATTCCGCCGCTCTCCTTGGTAGGTGAACTTGGTCCTGGCTGGGTTTCCCGTTGATCTTCTGGGGGAGGGGCCTGTTGTAGTGATTCTCAAGCGTCTTTGCCCCAGGCGGAGTTGCACCGCCCTTACCCGGGGCCGCGCTGAGTCATCCGCTCGGGTTCGCTTTCGGGAGCTTTTGTTCCCTGAGCGCTTTCCGTAGAGTCCGGAGGACGGGAATGAAGATGGCGGCCTTCCGGTCTCCGGCCCGGAGGAGCCGAGAGCCCGGGGCCCCACTCCTCAGTGCTCCCTCAGAGAACAGCGCCCAATAACTCCCGCCACCCTGGCCTCCGGCCGCGCTCCGAGCTGACCGAGCCTGCGACTGGTTCAAGGCAACCCTGAGCTGAGAGTCACTCCTCGGCTCTGTCTCTGCAGCCGGCTTCCCCGTTCTAATACCGGTAAGCTCTGCGACACTCAGACACCCCCGATCCTTCTGCGACCCTGCGGGACCTGAGGCCGCGTTGACCCCGCCTGGGCTTCACCCCAGTTAAGCCTCTGGAGCGATGTCCCTCAGCGGAACAGACTTTTAAATGTCCTGATTTTGCTCCGTTGCTCCCCCGCTCGCCGGGAGCTGGCCCCTCCCGCCGCGGTCTATCTTCCCGTCGCTTTGGATTCACTTCTCCGCCAGTCCTACCTTGCAGAAAGTGGTTGATTTTCTGTTTCTGGAATTGCTGTTCTTCTTCTCTTCAATCTCCCGTTGGATTTGTAGGTGTTTGCAATCTTTAGATAAGCTATTTAGCTGATCTCCCGCTACCCGAAGTAGTCTCAGCCTGCTACGTCTCTGCCATCTTGACTCCTCGAAAAATTGTGTTTTGATAACTCTTAGGATCCCTCTCTTTCCGTCTCATGGGTAATGTTATTCACGACTTATTTTCTAGTTGTTGTTTTGAAGTTGCTTCACGTGCATACACATACATACACTATCATCTTATATATTTTGAAGATTTTATTTATTTATTGGAGAGGGAGAAACAGACTCCTTGCTGAGCAGGGAGCCCAGTGTGGGGCTCCATCCCAGAACTCTGAGATCATGACCTGAACCGAAGGCAGATGCCTCACCAACTGAGCCGCCCAGGTGCCCCATACATTTTCATCTTAAAGAGACAAAGACTCTTGGGAGCAGAACGGTGTTGCTCACTTCCTTTGCATCCTTAGTTCATTTCAATGCAGTGTAGTCTGCTACGTTCTAGGCATGAGCAATTAATGAAACATTAGGTCCTACTCACGAGTCTGTAGTCTGTTGGGATGACAGGTGCTCTGATCTTAGATGAAGTAGGAGAAAGGAAACAGTGACACACTCTGCCCTGGGAACTGGGGAAATTTCACGGGACCCCCAATGAGAAGGATCTCTTCAGGCAGAGAAGAGGTTTATGTGTAAGTGTTGTGGAAGGTGGGGTATTTGTGTGTGTGCGTGTGTGTGTGTGTGTTGTGAGGAGTGTTGTGTGAGTATGGGAAGGTTTGTGTATGTGTGTGTGTGTGTGTGTGTAGTTGCTGGTGTGTATTTTTCTGATTTGTTAGGACGTTGCATGTGTGCTTCGGGTTATCGGTATATGTAGGGATTGTGTTGCGTTTGGGGGATTATGGGTGCCAAGGGAGAATTAATATGTGTGTGTGGTGGGTTGTGTGTATGTAGTATTATGGGAGATGTTGTGTGGCGGTTGTTTGTGTGTAAGGGTTGAGTGTTTGTGTATGGAGTCATGTATGGGTGTCTGGGGGGTGGATTTATGTGTGAGGGGGCTATATGAGAGAGTGTGGGGCAAAGAGGGTGTGTGGATGGGAGCTGTGGCTAAGTTAGGGTGGCTGTTGGCAGGCATGGGCAGAGACATTTAAGATAAAAGACGCTCATGGCCAGGAAATAGAGTTGTGGAAAGCACAGTTCATCGGAGGTTGGTGAATTCTTAAGAGAGGAAGCTGGAAAAAAACTGGGTTGGGGTCAAACTCACCCCATTTTGGGTCGGGGCCATGCTAAGGTGTTTGGACTTGACCCTGTGATGTTACAAAGCCACGGAGACATCCAGGAGGTCCTTAGTCAGCCATTACCGAATGGTCACTGGAACCAGATGAGTCCCTAGAGACTTAGTGGGTGGCTGCCAGTGCCACTTAAGACTCTGCGATGGGAAAAAGCAGTTCTTTATTGTTAATGCCAACACCTCCGATAATATACTTTTTATCTCTGCTCATAATGGTCATGTAGATAAATTCCATAAATCAAGTCTCAGCAGTAAAAAGGTTAATAAGTTTACGCTGTATAATTGAAAGCCATATTGGTGATTAAAAGGATTTTATATATCAGTTTTCTGGGTCACCAACTAATTATTTTCAATGGCCAGTCATAAAACACAGCACCATGGCTGGCTAGACACTGCAAACTGTCAGATGCTAAATCATGTAGAAGGGACTCTACGGCAGGTTACCTTAAGTCGGCTGGTCTTTCCTTTGGGATGGGATACCACTGAAATCTCTGCTGTTTGTCCTGTGCCAATCCTACATGATGATTTGGGGTCCTCTTCTTCCCAAAGTAAGGAAGTTAGACAATCCAACTTCTCCCAAATATAAAGGACATGTTTAGCTCTTGGGACCCCAGGGTAGCTGCAGTCATTCCTATTTAATGCCCTTGGCCCTCGTAATGTTAAGCACTTTCTTCTATAGCAAGACCTTATCCTTGGCTATCCTTAGTCAGGATGGAGGATCCAAAAAGGAAGGGGAAAGTGTATGACATGGTGCAGATTAACATTTGTGGATTCCTGGAAATGTTCCTGGAGCTGTGCTTTGTGATTTATATTCACTAGAGACCAGAAGGTGTGCAGTGTCAAGGTCAGCAACTTGAGAACAGGCTTGGAAAGTGTGGGCGCATTGCCCAAAGTCGTGGCTACTAAGTGGCATGGCCAGCTTTTCGGCTTGGGTCTATCTGACTATCAAGTGATTCTTGGGTCTATCCGACTGTCAAGTGATTCCGCCATCAAGTTCCCTACTTTGAACTTCGGGTTTTGTGGAGTCCCATCTGATGGCACAACAAAAGCAACAAAGATGAAATGTTCGTGGTTGGTTCTGACTTTGATCTGGAGTATTTGGCGGGTGGTGGAAGCCAGATTGATGCACTGAGTGAAATACACATTGTGTAGGGAGATGGTGTCCCCTGGTGTTGTGCAAGGTGGAGTAAGTGCTGAGAATACCTGTCTCCGGTTTTGGAGGTTGCGTAAACACAGATGGAACGAACCGGGGAGGAGTCAGGAGAGGGACATTTGTTTCCACTCCTGCTGTTATTCCTTCAGAATGGGCCCAATGCACTGTTAGCCAAAATGCCAAACCTCTAGAGTTTGTTCAGAGATAAATATATTTACAGGGTTTATATCAGTAAAGAAACACAATTGCTGTCAATGGAAGTACGAATTAGTTGGCTAGAACCCACAAAAATTGCTGGATACAGCGTTTCACATGTTTTCTTTAATTCTTGAATGAGTCAGATTTTGCCCCATTCAGAAGCAGAGAAGCTGAGCCTGGAAACCTTCTGGTAGCTGACATATTTCATTTGGTTTCTCCAGTCCTTTATCAGGTTCTGGCTTTACCTAGCAAAACAGGCAGTGCTGGGTCGTGAGCCTGTGTGCACTTGTGCATGAACACATGAGGGGTGGGGGCGGGGAGGGAACATTTGTAAAATCATTCTGTTGGGGGGCTGCTAATAACAGATGAGTCAGAAAGTTTGAACTACTCGGTTACTTTCTTTAAAGGCAAATGATTTGCAGATGAAACAAAGAATGAAAATTGGAAGCTAAATACCATTGTCTTGGCTACAGAGTTCCGTCGTTCCATCAATAGCCAAGAATATCCAGGATTGTGATGACTGGTTTCAAAAATGCATTTGATAGATATGGTAATCAAATCACCAAACAAAGGAAACAGTCCAAAGATGCCACTGAGACTAGACATTCTCAGAACTCTGCACAGGGCTTGGTAATTAAACCTAGGTACTTTGTTTTCTTGGCATCCTGCTAAGAAAGTCTGACCTATCAGTGGCTTCCCGTTCCCATCTGCCATCCCGCAGTAGTGAAATGTAGGAGTGGCCTTAGTTCCTTCCTGGAGGAAGAAGGAGACGTGATTAACCAGATAACCCGAGGGGAAATCTCAGAAATGTGCTCGGAGCAAAGGTGAATGGCTCTCCTTGGGGTCAGGGTGGAAAGGTTCACTGTGCAGGGGAAAGTCGGGTTTCTCACATTACAGGGATTCTTCTTCGGGTCCACTGTGACTGGAGTGTTCCAAAGATGACAGCTCCCTTGGCTTCTCAGCTGTATTTTAGCAAGATATATTGGGAATAGGGTGAGGAGTGGTAGGTGAGTGGGGGCAGGAGGGAGGCTGAGTGAGGAGTCGACTTGAAAGTGAAGAGAGAAAAGGGGAGAGCATGGCAAACATACTCCCATAAATATGAAAACAAATGGGCTTCAGATGTCTTGAGACACAAATGACATTTCTCTTTAATGGGAAGCACACTTTGAATAAAACCAAGCAAGCGCCATTCATCATCTTTCCTCCTGATGTGCCTTAACAATCAGTGTGCGTGAGGGCAGTCTGGGACACATGCGGGATTGTGGGCTAGAGCTGTGGCCAGGCCATGAGGCTTGTCTGGGTCCAGGAGCGCAGAGCTGGGCACCCAGGGGTGGCTAAGGTCGGGGGAGGGGAAAGCCAAAGCTGTGATGTATCATTAAGGGTTTCCATGGTGGACTACTTCTTCTTCTTCTTCTTTTTTTTTTTTTAAAGATTTTATTTATTTATTTGACAGACAGAGATCACAAGTAGGCAGAGAAGCAGACAGAGAGAGAGGAGGAAGCAGGCTCCCTGCTGAGCAGAGAGCCCAATGCGGGGCTCTATCCCAGGACCCTGGGACCACGACCAGAGCCCAAGGCAGAGGCTTCAACTCACTGAGCCACCCAGGTGCTCCTGGACTGCTTCTTAACAGGAGAAATCCATCACAATGGGCATGCCATCCCTGGCAGCTCATTGTCACCCTAACAGAGAGGTGGTAGAAAGGAAGGCAGGGGCAGAGAGCAGAGGCTGAGTTACGCCGACCTGTAAAAATCGTGTACATTTCCTCTGGCTCATTTCTTTCCCTGCCCAGAGCCTCCCTGTCTGGGAGGTTTCTCCTGTCCCTATCCTCTCCCTAAACCAAAGTTGTATGCCCTCTTTCTTGCTCTCAGCTTATCTGATGGACACAGCCAGTCTGGCATGAAAATCCCTACTAATGGGTTCATCTGTTATTATCACAAAATGGGCTACGATCTCAACAGAACCTCTTGGGAAACAGTGCCCTGATGGAAGGATGGGCTTGGGTGGAAGAATTTCAAATACTGTGGGCAGGGTAGGAATCAGGGTGAGGTGTGTGAGGCACTGGCAGTGGGCACAAAATTGAAGGGGGGGCGGGTAAAACAAATAAACAGGCAAACACAAATCCCTATTGATTAAGACAAAGAATACTTTATTACAGTATTTTTTTTTAAATAAATATAATGCAAGAAGTCCACGATGAACAAAATGTCAGACTTTTAGGTACAGAACACATGGGTCTGGATTAGGGTGAGGAAGTGAGACATTCACTCTCAGGGTTATGCAAGTGACTGATGAATCTGGTCTTTATTTGAAAGTTTGACATTTTGTTCATGAGAAGTTGGGGTGTGTGAGGCCCCGTGGTGGGCCAGAGGCTGAGCCTTTAGTTCTGGCCCTAGCCTTGTTCTGCAGCCCTGTGATGATTTTCTTGCCGAATTTGTATCGCATCTTCACAATACATTTTCTTTTGCTTAAACTGGGTTGAGTGTGGTTCTGTTTCTGAAAACCAGTAATCCCTAATGCAGAAATAAATGGTCACTTCTTTCTCTTCACAGAGCCCTGTCAGAGAATCCTTCCTTTTAGATTCATTTGCTATTTCAAGCTATAAAAGGCAATTTTCTAACAATAGCAAGGACTTCCTTTTCAGATGGATTACTTCTAATCTCATCAATCTAATACAATGGTTTTCATTTTTACCTGTTCCCTTAAAAGATCTAATCACAGTTTTACACGGTTACAGTGATAATGAATGTAAAATTTTATATTCTGGGTTTGTTTTTAGTTTTTTTTTGGTGAACTTTGTAAACCAAAGGTCTTCATGTTGTTACATGTCAATGGCTCTAGGCCATTCCATTGAGTTTTATGCTCCATATTTTACTTATTAAATCTCTTATTTTTAGACTTATAAATTGTCTCCAATTTTCCATATAATGGATAATGTGAAAATGAATGTGTTCATCCCCATGGATTTCATTTCTTCAGTTATTTCTTTAAATTATGGTCCCAGAAGTCTGATTTCTGAGCCAAAGTCCCTTGTTAGACTTCTTAATATGTAATTTGTATTGCCATATAATTTTTAAGAGCACTTAGAGTTTATAGTGAAAACAATAGAATTTGAACCAAAAAGAATCTTACACATAAGTAAGCTACCTCATTTCAAATTTAAGTAGGAGTGGGGTAAGTAACCATTTTTAAGATTGGATTTATTTATGATGTAATTCAGTTTTAAAATTGAGCCCCAGATATATTTTTACCTCTCACTTCCAGTAGAGCCTATGGCTGCACCAACTACTTTTCCCCCCTCTCCAGTTAATTTTGCAAACCAGAGGAACAATCATATTTTATGGTTTCTTTATAAGAATATATATCCTCATGAAAACCAAATAGTGATCGAAGTTGCAAGTTTAAATTGGAACTCTAACATACATGGCAGATATCTGATGCCAAAATATTTATTTTAAAAAGTAGCAATCTTAAAAACTCCAAGAGAAAATTAAAATCTTATGTTTCAACAATGGGAAAATGCAACCATCCCAATATCTCGTCTACTATTCAGGAATTACATATTTGCAAATGAAAATCCAAAGACCTATTCTGCGTTTCTGTGCTTTATTTTCACTGGAGCATGTAAGGGCATTTAAAAACAAACAGTAAAGACCAAAAAAAAAAAAAAAAAAAAAGGCCTTCACACCCCAAAAGGCTCGCTCCATTTTCCCAAATTGAGTTAATTGAACTAGTGACAAAGCAAATATTCCTTATACGTGGGCCATTGTCTCTGTATAAAAGAATTCTATCAACATTTTCCCTGACCCCAACGTTTCAAAATATTACACTCATTCTCAACATAGATAAATATGATGGAGGTGAAAAGCTCAAAGGTGACCATTGAGAGATCAGTGTTTAAAAAGCAAATCTGGTTACATCCCTTCATGGAAATACTTTCACCAGCCACAGGGTTAGGTCAACTGTTTCAATATCCAGGCTGCTTTTCAGAAGAAGGATTTTCCAGGTAGACCTGAAAACAGGAAGCAAATGAAAAGAAGACACTTGGCACATCACCATGGCTAGGACTGCCTAGGGAAAAACTAACTCCTAAAATAGTCAACTCTGGAGATACACAGTATCTTGAGATTCACCTGTAAAATAACCCTTCCATCTTATAGATGAAGAATCGAAGATTCCATGGCTTGCCCAAAACCAAATGGCTAGATTGTTCCAGCACTAAGGCTATGCTTTAGCTCTTTGGAATTCTGTGTACCATTACTTTATTTTACTACCATGTCACTGACAATAATGTTCTTCCTTGCGGCATGCCTCCATTCCGGTCCCTCTTCCTCCTGTGTTAGCCAGATCTCTATCTTGGGAACCAACGAGGGGAGTCCCCATTCCAGGGAGTGCCATGAGCACTGGGCTGCTAAAATATTGAGCAACACTGTAAATTCTCTTCCTGCCTCCAAATTCTCTTTCTCTGTTCTGTCAGGCTGGGACCTCCACCACCATTGACCAACTCAGTCTCAGGTTCTCTTAGCTCAGATTCTCCAGAAACATTTATTGGGCTTTATTCAGTTTATGGTTTCATTCTCTTTAGATTAGGTTTGTCTCTTGGTTTCTTCCAAAGGGGCTGAAGATCAGTTCCAAAGAGTGGGCAGCTGTCTCAGTAGGTAGTTTAACACCGTGTCTCTTAAAATTGAACATCATTCTGGCGTCCAGTATTTTGATACATAGAAGGTCCTGGAGGGAAACAATTCAGTCCGGTGATTCCATGAACAAACTTTCAAGAAAGGACTACCTTCAGAGGAATGGACAGCATTAAGGGGACCGGACCAGGAATATTCACACACCCTGAGTTTGGCAACAGTGGGGAACTGCTGCCACTCAAGGCCAAAAGTGGAAAATGGAGGAAATAGTTTTATATAGCCTGGTGAAAAATGGTGCGCTGGAAGACAGACTGCTTGACAAAGCCACAGCCATGGAGGATGTTGATAGTGCCCAGAGACACTGCACCGACGCCGGGAGAGCAAGAAGAAGAAATACTCCTGCCTCACTTTCTTACCATCCTCCCTTTCTGTCATTGGTCAGACTCAAAAGGAAGTCAGCCACCAAAAGAGCCAGGAGTGTGGCTTGTCAGGGTCAAGCTCCAGGGGCACAGAGCAGAACAGAGAATGAATTGGGGGAGTAAAAAGAAAAATATTAGCAACTGTTTGTCTGTGTGTCTTCTCATATAGTATTTGAAACAGTTTCATGGAGTGGCTTAGGAGACTGAGGTAAATTGACAAGGCATCAAATCTTTTCTGAGGTAAGGTAGCTTCTCCAGCAGTAAACTTGCTGATGGTCCCTGAGCTAGTGTGTCCCTGGGATGTAAGTACATCTGTGTCATGGTAAAGATAACAGTACTGAACACCAGATAGTGTTCAGGCAGTGTGCTAAGGCAATCACAGTCTTTAGTTCATTTAATGTTTACAACAACTGTGAGGGCTGAATACCGTCACTCCTTGGGGGTACCATATTGAGGTCATCCATCTTCAGGAGGCTCTTGGTAGGTAGTAACAGTCATGAAATGTCTTCTTTTGTGGAGAAATAATGATTTGAAATGAAATTTTCCCCACGAGGAAGGTGCTGTCCCCATCTTACAGGTGGTGGAATTCAGGTTTGATAGATGTGTAGCCCAGAAAAACTCACCCAATACTAAGATGCAGCCAGGATTTGAGCCACTTAAACTCACTATAAATCTGCCCTCTTTGCTTTAATTCACACATCATACTTTCTCATCCACCTTCAAATCAGGAAACCTAGTGATCTGTTCTGAGAGTCTGCGTGGATCTGATATGTTGCCCCTTTGGCAATCCCTGTCTCCTTATCCAGACTTGTAGAACGAAACCTCCTGTCTCTTTCTGTCCTCTGTCAGAACAGGGTCACTGGAAAGAGGAAATGAAAGAGTAAATGAATGAATGAACACATGAATAAGTAGACAGCATACATATTCTCATTCTGACTCTATGAAATCCATAATCTCACCGCTTTATTGCATCACTAAAACCCTGGGATGGGTGGTGATTCCCCTATTACTGAAAATCAGGTCGCTGGAAGGTGAAAGCTGCCTGATTCCAATGTCGTTTTCCTTGTGCTCCGCAAGTTGCCTCTAATGGCCTTTCAGATGATGGGAGCTGAAAAATCTAGCAGCAGATATTTAACAGCCGTTTTATTCGGTGTGTTGGGAGCTAGACAGAACCTTTTGAGGGTTTCTAATCTAACAACTGGATGTTAAATCCTGTAATCCAAAGGGGGGTGGACACCACTGGTCTAGGATCACATGACCAATGGTTGCGAGGCTGAGTCCTTTCTCCTTAACCGAAGAATGGTCCATTTTGGGTAGGGAGACTGTCCTCTTCGGTGAGCCTTCAGTTTTGGGAGGGTCTGCATGGAGCAAGGAGGGAGGAATGGAGGATGAACTCTGCCAACCCCATCACCTGAACCAGTTCTGGTGACCAGGAAGGTGACTGGTGGGCACCTTTTTTTTTCCCACTGGGAAGGTATTATTACTAGGGTAGTACTTCTTTAACATCATATCCATATAATTCGCCTGGCAAGCTTGTAGAAATGCAGATTTTGACTCACTAAGTCTGGGTTGGGGCCTGCCTTTCTTCACTTCTTACAAGTCCCAGGTCACACTGACATCGCTGGCCCAAGGGTCTAGAACAGCAAGGTCGTAGGACATGTATTTATCTTATTGCTGTTGTGCTCTCTTTTGTAGGTCAGTGAATTCTGAGTAGCTTTACTTGGGGCCTGGCTGATCTTATACAGGAATATCTGATGTCGTGGAAGGTATGGCCACTGTCATTGTAACTCATGTGGGAGTCATCATTGCCGTTACTGTTTGTTGAGGATCTCAATTGGGGCAAAATGCTTGCAAGCCCCAGAAGCTTGCTCAAAGAGGGTCAAATAGAAAGAAAAATAATTGCAAGTTACAGACAAAGCCCTTAGAAACTAATTATGGCCCTCTGAGACTGGATAGAAAGAGCAATTTCTCCAGCACTGATGTCTTCATCCGTACAGGGAAGGTGATCATGCTTGCTGGAGATGTGAGGATTAACTAAAGTAAATGCCATGCACAGTGCCTGGCACAAAGACAGCTTTTTTATTACTAAATTTATTTTAAAAATTTTTAAAGATTTTATTTATTTATTTGAGATGCACAGAGTGAGAGAGAGAGAAAGAGAGAGAGAGAGCGCGAGCAGAGGGTAGAGGCAGAGGGAAAGGGACAAGCAGACTCCCTGCCGAGCAAGGAGCCTGACGTGGGACTCGATCCCAGGACCCTGGAATCATGACCTGAGCTGAAGGCAGATGTTTAACCAACTGAGCCACCCAGGCATCCCTTTTACTAAATTTAAAAACTCTAAGGACAGTGAGACTATTATAATTATGGGGCGATGACACATTATCGTATAGTAGGAAGGCCATGGCATTTGGAATCTGAAAACCTTGGTTTGGGATCCCAGGTGCAACACCTATGGATGGCTACTGTCCCTGAACCCCATTTAAAAAAAAAAAAATCAGTTCTAGCTTCATGGAGACTGGAAGGATTCAGTGAGAGAATGCATGAATGCACATTCATTAAAAATGAAAAGTATTCTTCTAGGGTAAATTTCTCCTGTCCTGTGATGGCTGGGAAGAAGGGACTGACTTAGACAAAAATGGAAAAGACGAGAATGCCACCCTTCGGAACACTATTATACTTAAAAAAAAAAAAATTCGAAAGGAAGAAGTAAAGTTTGGGCAACAGTGGCCCCAGTTGGCTTGGCGATTATCTTCCTAAGTGTAAATTCTAGTGCCTCCAGCAAAACATCATACCCTTTGTTAATTTTAACTTGAGTGGTCTCCCAAGGGGTATCTCCTCTCCTCTCCACTCCCGTAAAATAGTACGTCGGTCTCTACATCCTTTGAAAAGGACTGTAAAAAAGACCCACGAAAGGAAAATTGAGTACCTTTCAACTTTTTTCTCACTTTCTAGTTCTTAAGTTTCATTGAACATTAAAAGTTTTTATGGGTAGCAAGGAAAGGCATTTTGCCACTTGAATCTAAGGTGTGATCCAAATTACAGGAGACTCCTTTTCCAAAGCAGTATTTAGCTAGTTTCACACGTATCTTTTTTTATAGGACCTGGGCACTGGCACAGAGGGGCAGAATAAGCAAGTTAGCAGCTCTCTGGTAACATGCCCTTTGCAGCCCAGATGTGGTCACTGTGTAGCCTGGCCAGGTCTTTCCTTCGATCCTTTTCCTTCATGCCTTACTGAACAATGATGGGTTGCTTTTCCATGCACAAATGGGCTGCAGGCTGCTTGCCTCCAGAAGCATCCATCTGGGTGTGGACAAGTGATATCGGGAGACGCTGACTGGTATCAGGAGGCACACAGAGGGTCTGTCTCCATGGGCGCATGCAATGTTGGGGTTCAAGTATCTTGGGGTTGCGTGTGAGGTCTCGGTATTTTAATCATACTACTATCTTAGCATTTTGCTTTATGTTGGGTGAAAAGGAACCCTGTCCAGGTTGAAATACAGACTCTTTCTCTGTCTATCTCTCTCCCCTGTCATTAACACTTGCAAGACCTTGGCTGTGAAAGCCACAGACAGTTTCCATTTTCCAAAGGATAAGAGGAAACAGGTTGAACTGCTTCATTATTTAGTAGAAAGGGTAAGCAGTCGTTGTGACACACAGATAAAATTTTTAAAAATCCTGGAGATTTCAGGTTCATGAACTAATTAATACCTGTGAAGTCATGCACCAAAGAATCGAAGATGTGTGAACCTGCCCTCTCTCTTTCTTCTTGGAAGCAATGTCTTCTTGCCTAGGGGATAACCATCTAGTTAGGTCAATAATTCTGAAGTTTTTTTTTTCTTTTGTTTTTTGTTTTTTAATGGGAGGGCTGATTTATCTTGTTTGATTTTTTTTTAACATTTGTCAAATTAACCAAATAGTCACCTAATTGGTACTTTTCACAAGGAAATCCAACTTGAATGTAGAAGAAATTAAAAAAATGACCTCTCCTGCCAATTAGAACAGAAAGCAGTCCTCACCCACCTAACGGCTGAATCTCTCACAGTCTATAAACAGGGATATGTGTGGGAGGAACCCGATGAGAAAGTTTCTCTTTTTATATTTAGCAGAAAGCCAACTGCATAGAGGCAGAGTGGCCTATTTGGTTCAACTACTAATAAAATGCCTTTTAGAATTGATAACAAAATCTGCCCCCCAAAGTCTATTTACCCGTATTTCCCCTGCGCCACAAGACACAGGAGACAAATTATTTTTTAAACTCACAAGAGAAACCTCGTCTTCCCTTAAAGTCAAGCAAATCCGAGTTGCCTTCCCTCATAAATTCAAGAACAAAAAGTTATAAATTGAACAGATGAAGGACATTGCCTTCTTTAAAGTGATGTCTCCTTGCCTTAATGGATTTAGCTGTGGCAGGGAGTCAGAGTAAAGCTGTCTTAACTAAATCTTTGACTGATTATGCATTTTTTCCCTATTCATACAAGATAGATTCATCATCCCAATTTGTCAAGCTGGCGAGGTTCCAATTAATTACACCCGGCAAACCTCGGCTTGCGCTCTGCCCGTGTCAGGCCTAATCTAGTGCCTCATTTGCCGTCGGCCCAATGAAGAGGTATCAGAGGTGTTGTTGCTCGGGTACTTACCGTGATGGATGCCCCCGGCGGCGGGGCCGGCGGCAGAGGCAGAGCGCTGGGCGCCTCTCTCCTCCGAGCCCCAGAACTTGCGGCTCCTGCACTAATTTGAGGGCTCATCTGTATAGTGGATGTGGTCGTCCAGTCCATCCCTCATGGTGGGGCTGAAGGCTTTCCCTGCTGCAGGGACCGTGGAAATACCTACCCGGGTTCTACATTTCTGTCAGATTTGTCCTTGCAAAACTGAAAAAAAAAAAAAAAAAAAAGAAAGAAGAAAGAAAGAAAGAAAGAAAGAAAGAAAGAAAGAAAGAAAAAAAGAAAAGAAGAAGGCAACTTGTCCCTGAGCTGAGTTTCTGAGCTCTTTAGGGCTGCAGGGACCGGCAAGGTGGACCCAGAGCATTTATGAATAATCTGTATGTGCGCCTGTGTGTGTCTCTGGGCTATTTATAGATGATTCTATATGCTGTTTGGGCAGCCGGTGACTTTGCTTTCATGCTCTTAGCTTATCAGGTGATGAACTGCTAACAAATATTACTTATTAAGCTAGGTGAGGGCCGGTGGATATTGATATGCGACCCCTGGTGTTCTCAGGGACTCGTGTCTGATGGGTGGAGAGAGCCCTGTGCTGGGCATATGCTGTGACATATCTTGAGACAGTTGTTTTTATCCTCCTTTAAGCTGGGAAGCCTTCGCTCTGAGAGTTAAGTGACTTGCACAAAGTTGCACTAGCAGTAAGTGTGGAGATGGGATTTGAACTGAGGTTTACTCACTTGTAAGGTTTTAGCTCTCTTTTCCAGCATGCAGTCATTTTTCCTAAGTAACTACTTCTGTTCATACTTTGTCTGGGCCAATGACCCTTGCCTTGCTTTTCTTTTCTTTCTTTCTTTCTCTCTTTCTTTCTTTCTTTCTTTCTCTCTCTCTCTCTTTCTTTCTTTCTTTAAAAGACTTTATTTATTTGAAAGAGAACAGCAGAGAGAGAGAGAGAGTGAGCACAGGCAGGGGGAGCAGCAGCAGGAGAGGGAGAAGCAGGCTCCCCACTGAGCAGGGAGCCTGATTGTGGGGCTTAATCCCAAGACTGCGATCATGACCTGAGGTGAAGGGGCAGACACTTAACCGACTGAGCCACCCAGGCGTCCCAACCCTTGCCTTTCCAACCTGCAGACCACAGCGAGAAGCTGACCATTTTGGCAAGGTTGCAGAGCTGCATGGCCCCATCATTGCTGGGGGCTATGTCTCCCTGGTCCGTGGGACTAGCTGGTGTGGGGGTATAGCGGAGCCAAACCCTGGGCCTGCTCCCAGATTGCCTTGACCACTTCCTTATTTCGCTCTCCGAGGCTCTCACCCACAGGAGTCCACCCTCTGCTTTCAGTTTTGGATGAACCCCACCCGAAGGCCATGAGTTCTGGATCCCAGAGAGGCCTCTAGAAAGGTCGGATGATGCAGCCCAGAGGGGTCAGCTCCACAGGGGGATGAGCTTTGACCCAGGGAAATTTGGGGATGGGAAGGAGCCAAACCGATTCAGACCCTCTCCCTTCCTGCTTTTGAGGACCACTCTGAAGGTGTGATACCTCCTTGCTTCCCTTGAAGACAAGACCCACAGGTTGGGTGGATGTGTGTGCTGGGCTGTGGGCTATGTTTCTGGGGCTCACAGTGAGTCAGGGGTTGGTCAGTGACACACTGCATTGCCTTGCCTTACATCTTGGCCTCACTTCTCTTTTAACCCACTTCGTTTTCAAAACAGAGTGTGGCATCTTAATCCTTAAGTTCAGACCTGAGACAGGGCTATAGAAGCAGTAGGAGCAAAGCCGACTTCTCACCCACACAGCCTACACAGAAGAGACCCCGGAAGAGATTGTCGAGTTTTGGAAAGAATCAAGTCACATCAAAGATCAACTTTTAATTTAAGTAAGATTTCAAGCACATTAATATTCAGCATTTACATTCCTTCCTGGTTCGCAAATATAATGTGTTTTACAGTTATCAGAAACATATGCTGCTTTTCAGCAGCATTTTATATACAACTTGTTCAACAGAAGGTGCCAACATCCCAATATGTTTGGCCAAGCTCTGGCTTTAACCATTGTGATGAGAGAATTCAAGTGCAACAGTGTCATCTTTTTGAATGTAGATGGAGGTGTTGCCAAAGGGTAGCTCATGCTCCAAGAATAAAGAAGGGAATGATTTATTATTTCTTGCATTGACCTAATTTTTATGATGTTTCTTTTAAGAAGAGGTCTCTCTACCAAGCTTGGTGAGAGCTACGTGGATGAATCAATCCCAGATCTTGTTTTTAAGGAAACTTCAGTCTAGTAAAATACCTTCTCGAAGAACTGGTGGTGGAATTCTTCTCATGAAAGGAGTCTGCCAATCTGCTACTTACCTGTGGAGCCATTCTGATTGTTAAAATATTGTGATACTGTCATGCCTGTTGGTGAATAGGCACTATCCTCAGCCTCCTACGCCTGGCCTACTTGATCTCTCTCCTTTGATCTAGTGACTAAAGCAGTAAGGCCTGGCTAGGCAGAGGATTCTAAGTCCTTCCTCCAGCTCTATGTCCAATACCTATTCTGATGGCTCAGAACCCATGGCTCATTTGTTAAATGTATGGAATGTCTTTTGTGAAAGCAGCAGGATGCTGTGCCCATCAAATACAGATGATCTACACCCCTACAGTTACAATCTCTAACTAGGAATATTTCTATCTTTTTTTTTCTTGTCAATTTTGCCTCATGCATTTTGAGGCTCTGTTATTAGGGGCATACTTATTAAGAATTGTTATATCTTCTTGATGAATGGGCTCATTTATTATGAAGGAATGTCCCTAGGAAGTTTATTTTATCTGGTATGGATATAGCCACATTCACTTTGTTTTGCTGAGTTTGCATGGCCTGTCTTTTCCCATCCTTTTATTTAACCAATCTATAACCTTACATTTACAGTCTCTTTCTTATAGGTGACCTTTAGGTGGGTCCTGTTTGTTGTTGTTTCTTTGTTTTTATTTTTATATTATTTATTTATTTATTTTTAAAGATTTTATTTATTTATGTGACACACAGAGATGGAAATCACAAGTAGGCAGAGAGAGAGGGGGAAGCAGGTTCTCTGCCGAGCAGAGAGCCTGATGCAGGACTCAATCCCAGGACCCTGAGATCATGACCTGAGCCGAAGGCAGAGGCTTAAACCACTGAGCCACCCAGGTGCCCTGTTTCTTTGTTTTTAAACCCAGACTGACAATCTCTGCCTTTTAATAGGAATTACTTGTCTATCTACATTTAATGAATGTTTTGGTATGGTTGGGTTTAGTCTGACATTTTGCTATTTGTTTTCCTTTTGCACATCTGTCTTTTGTTCCTTTCTTCTTCCTTTCTTGCCTTCTTTAGGTTATTAAATTTGTTTTTATTATTTCATTTCAGTGCCTCTATTGGATCTTACCTATACCTCTTAAGAAATTTTTTTTGTAATTGTTGCTCTAGGAAGTATAATATATATCTCAGTTACTAGCTTATCACAATCTATCTAGTGTTATTACTGTTCCATTTCATGTAAAATGTAAGACCCTTGAAACAATGATTTTAGTTATTCTTCTCCCTCATCCTTTTGGCTATTGTTATCATATGTTTGTAGACATATATATACTGTTGACCCTTGAACAATTTGGTTTTGAATTGCCCAGGTCCACTTATATGTGGATTGTTTTTCAGTAAATACATTACAGTAAATGTATTTTCTCTTCCTTATGATTTCTGTGTGTTTTTTTTTTTTTTGAAGATTTTATTTATTTATTTGACAGACAGAGATCACAAGTAGGCAGAGAGGCAGGCAGATAGAGAGAGAAGGAAGTAGGCTCCCTGCTAAGCAGAGAGGCTGATGTAGGGCTTGATCCCAGGACCCTAGGATCATGACCTGAGCCAAAGGCAGAGGCTTTAACCCACTGAGCCACCCAGGCACCCCTTCTTTATGATTTCCTAATAACATTTTCTTTTCTCCAGCTTACTTTATTGTAAGAATATAGTATATAATGCATATAACAAAAAAAATATGTGTTAACTGACTGTTTATACTATCAGTGAGGCTTCTAGTCAACAGTAGGCTATGAGTAGTTAAGTTTTTGGGGAGTCAAAATTATACTTGGATTTTTTAAAAAAGATTTTATTTATTTATTTGACAGACAGAGATCACAAGTAGGCAGAGAGAGAGGAGGAAGCAGGCTCCCTGCTGAGCAGAGAGCCTGATGTGGAGCTCGATCCTAGGACCCCGGGATCATGACCTGAGCCGAAGGCAGAGTCTTTAACCCACTGAGCCACCCAGGCGCCCCTATACTTGGATTTTTGACTGTATGGGACGTTGGCGCTCCTATTCCTGGCATTATTCAAAGATTAACTGTATTATAAACTCTGAAATACTCTGAAATGTGTATATATATGTATATGTATGTATATGTATACATTTATATATATATAATTTTAAAAAAATTAGTCAACTGCCATTTAAAGATACTCAGAGAAAAAAGGTAGTCTTTTGTTTTTGCCTTACTCACCATTCCAGTGCTCTTCATTTTTCCCTATAAGTTCTAAGTTTCCATCAGTGCAACAGTGTCTTCTTTTTGAATGTAATTGGAGGTGTTGTCAAAGGGTAACTCATACTCCAAGAAAAAAAGAAGGGAACGATTTATTATTTCTTGCATTGAGCTAATTTTTATGATGTTCCTATTAGGAAGAAGTCTCTATACCAAGCTTGGTGAGAGCTACATGGATGAATCAATCCGAGATCAAGAACTTCCTTTGGCATTTCTTGAGGTGTAATTCTGTATAGACATGCATATTACCCAGTGTGGTTCTAGTTTCCAACTGCTTTTGCCTCTCTCTAGTGACTTTAGATAGAAATAAATGTGGGTTAAGGGGTGCCTGGATGGCTCTGTCAGTTGAGTGTCCGACTCTTGATTTCAGCTCAAGTCATGATCTCAGGATCATGGGATCAAGCCCCTCAGTGAGCTCTGCGCTGAGTGTGGGTCCTGCTTGAGATTCCCTCTTCCTCTCCCTCTGCCCCTGCCTTACACTCACGCTTTCTCTCTAAAAAAATAGAAATGAATGTGGATTAAAAACACCAGTAGTGACGGAACTTATATTTCCAGTGATAAGTCATTTTGAGGGGCTCACCTTACTATGAAGGCATTGGGAATGATATTACAAAAGCTGGAGTTTCTGGGCTGACTTTCCACCTGTAGTACTGGTTTAACACAGGTTTTAACATATTATAAGCTTATCTTTAGATTTGGAGGATTTTTATATAAAGCTGCAGATTTCTGGCTTTTCTTGAAAAATTAGAATACTTGTACCTTTAGGTTCTAAATTCTGCTACTTCAGTTGGTACTATTGGCCAGAGGTGGATAGCATTCCTGGTGCTCATGAGACTGTGCTATTTAGTTTGCCCTGATTTCCCATTTTGATTGAGTCACCAACACTGTCCTGCTGGTTTCTGAGGTCTAGAATGAGGAACTAGAACTTCTCCATGCAATGCGTCAACTGGAGGTATATCCTGGGTGACCTAGAAAGTGAATTGAGGTAATTATATATTTGCAATTCACATCAGGCAAGTGATTAGGTGGGACATTCAGGAGACTCTGTGCTTGTGCCTCTTTAAGACCAAATGGAATCTTCTGTGATGGGAATGTGAGTACGGGAAACTCTTGTCATAGTAAAAAAAAAAACTAAAAAACCAGAAAAACTCTTGAATTCTTAGATGAAGTCTCCAAGCCTGAATCAATGGCATTACGTTTCTTTGGCTAGGTGAATTTATGCATATTGGATGGAAGACTTCCTCATCCAAATCCTGTCAGAGGCCACATTTTCTGAATGTGTTTTCTGTTCTGAAGGTAAACCTTAACATAGAGGAATGGCTCAAGAATACAATCTTTTGGGGCGCGTGGGTGGCTCAGTCGTTGGGTGTCTGCCTTTGGCTCTGGACATGATCCCGGGACTCTGGGATCGAGCCCCACATCGGGATCCCTGCTTGGTGGGAGGCCTGCTTCTCCCTCTCCTACTCCCCCCTGCTTGTGTTCACTCTCTCGCTGTGTCTCTCTCTGTTAAATAAACAAACAAAGAAGAAAAAAAAAAGAAAAGAGAAAAATACAATCTTTGCAGAGATGGCAAGGCTTCAGACAATCTTGGGAAAGATATAGGTGAAATACAAAATAATCTTGCTGTAACAATTACTAGACCCACCAGGAAACCCTTTTGTCTCTTCACCCTCTTGGAATCACTTTAAAAAAATTATAATGATTATACCGACTTTCGATGACTCCAAGATGACTTTAGATTCAGATGCTTTTCCTCCATAAGCTGGACTGCACAGCCTATTTGGGGGCCAGAGCTGTGGTGCTGAATGAAAGTATAGGAAGCAGAAAGAACACATGGAAAAGGAGAAGGTATCCCAAAAAAGAGGCATGTTGGTAGTCAGTGGTGAAGGATGGGATTCATGTCCGAGTATGAGATGAAGTTGAACTCGTGCTGTGCACTTTTCAAGAAGAACCCAAGAAGAAACTTCCAATCTAGGTAGGGTGGCCCAAATAGCCATCTGTCAATGTGAACAGATTGATAAACACTCTTGAGTTTACTTGATCCTCTTTGGAGCTTCGTGGAGAAAAATAATAAACTTCTTCTGATGACAGAAATTTAGAAAGAACAAGAGGAATGGGATCTCCTTTTCCCCAAATCCTTCCTTTTAGATTAATGCTCACTAATGGATATTAAAACATGGTAGATTAATGAGAGCCCAAAAGACTATGCAGTTGAAAAAAACACACTTTCTTTTGACAGCTAGGCAGTTGAGAGATGTCTAGGAATTAAGGAGCAGTTCAGATTAAATTACCCCCTTCATTAAGACATCCTTTCCTTGGTAAATTGTGAGCTGGGGGAGAGGAGCAAAGAGACACCATGATCACCAGGGGTTATTAATTGAAACTGTAGTTTGTGACCATAGAAATAAAAGACACGTTTAGATTTTATATACTGGCAGGGTAACCAAACTTGGATCAACAGGAGGCAGGAGCAAGGGATGCTGGGCTTTTGGATAAGCAACTGCTAGAAACCATGAGGAGCTTGGATGGAGAGAAATGAAAGAGCCTGCCAGGTGGCACAGCCAACATACCGATGAAGTGTGTTTTCATCATTGGATTGTTGTTTGCTCTCTGTGCTGGTGATGTACTGTGTGAAATTAGCTAAGCTGGAACTACATTTCCCAGAATGCCCTCCCCTGGCTGGTTCCATGTTGGGGTTGGTCACTGAAGAAATTTGTGTGAGATTTGGAAGATGGAAGTAAAGCAGAAGCCAATTTAATGAGCCAAGAGTTGGGGTAGATTGGGCTCCAAGCACTGTGGCAACATTGTCACTGATGTGCTATCTCACCTTGCTGGCATGGGACAGCACCTGGATTGACAGCACCTGGATCTACAGCTCCTCTGTCTTCCATAAGTTCCCTCCTGCATTCCCTATGCGGCAGAGGATGCCAGCTCTTTCTTCATGCCACCATGATTTTCAGGTGTCAAGAGAGAACTGGGGGGCATCCAGATTATTTTTGTGGGTTAGAGTTTATGTGTGTGGGGTCCAGTCCTTCTCTGACAACTTTTCCATAAGACAGCCTGCCTAGCTGACTCAGTAATGGCGGCTCTAGGCACACCACCAGATGGTGAGGCAACAGCTTGCATAGACTCTTCTGCACCCTCCAGGTCTAATTTGGCAACACGTCTATTATTCTAAATGCCTCCTAGTCGTCTTGCTTCTTGGATCAAATCCTCACTGATACCCTGACTCTACAGGTGGTCTGCAGATATGCAAATTGACTTCTGCGGGTATTACTGCAAAGTATTATTACTTTGTCATTGGGATCTCTGTCCTTATAAGTGTTAGCTTTCCTTTAGCTATAGGCTCTAGGACATTTGAGGTTAAACTATGATGAATTATCTTTATCTTCTGTACAGAGGCAAAGGCAGAGAAAGATTCTCATAAAATTACCCTACATTACTAGGTTCTGGTAAAATTATGACAGAATACAGTCTGTCTTTTGTGTCTTCCTATTGCTGTCTTTGATATACACCCACCACAGTAAATGCAATCACTGTGCCTCTACTCTCATGACCCTTGAAAGGTGGAAGATTCCTTCTTGTTCTTCTCCTCTGCCTTCAAGAGTTAGTGGGGTCACTAACTTACCTAATCCAGAAAAATGGGTTACTTCTTGTACTTTATGGAAATTTAGCTGTAATTCCCAGGTTAGAAACTCAATGAGAGCGAGGCTTGAGGTCATCTTTTAGTAAATTATTTTGAATTGTGGAACTGAGAGCCATGTATCATTGTATCCAGGGTCTTAGGGGTAAATGGAAAGGTACTAGCATCTTGGGAGTGTTCATTATGTCCCCTCTGCTTCATATGGATTTTCTGTATTATTTCATTGATTCCCAAAATTACACAGTGAAATGGGGATTAGAATCCCCCCCCTTCAGAGGTGTGAACATGGAAGTCTTGGAGTGGTTCAATTACTTGGCTCGCTTCTGCTGGTATGTGAGCAGTTGGAACTTTAAGTCTTTCTATGTCACAAGCTCTTGATTTGATCCTAATGGCTAACAGCACATTTCACTTTGCTTGTTTCTTCCACAGATCTTTACCAGACAAGTACTTGGCCCTAAAGCATCTCAAAGTTTCACATACACCGCTCAGCAAACCAGAGACATGTTAGAATTTACTCTGCAAAGGGAAGTGCACCCAACACTGCCCCTCCACTGCTCCTTGCAACAACCCCCCAGCCCTTTGTTTTCTCCAGGTTCCATGCAGGGAAGTATCCTTCTCGTAAACACTTTTGTGGTTTTCTTGACAGGTTGTTCCCATCCTTTTGGGACAATGTCTGGGGACAGGGACTACTGCTCTGCAGTATTTCCAGCATTGTGTGTTATCTACATCCACTTAGCACTAAGTTTGGAAGGAACTTGGTTTATTTGTTTACTTTATGCTTTTATGGGCCTCGATGAGACCTGCTTCTTATTAATTTATATAGTGAGGTGTTGAATTGGATGAGAAGTCTGCCACATCAAGACGGATCCCACAATAATATGCTTCCCAAATGTTGTGTTAATAGAGTATTCTTTTCAGTCCACATTCAACTCAATTTCCTTTGCCCTCACCATCATCATCCTCACTGTCAGTATCAAAAGTCCTTCTTGAGTGTCTGTGTGTGATCATGACACACGTCTACACCATATGAACATTTGTGGGGAGACACTGTGCTACTGTGGAAAGAGAACTGGCTGAGACAGGGATCAAGTTCTTATTCTAGCTTTCCAATTTAGCCAGCTCTGTGTCCTGGAGCACCTGTGAAACAAGAACAAAGATGCCTTCTTCCTTCTTTCCTTATCTCAAAAGATTAATAAAAATAAACTTTGGGGACACCTGAGTGGCTCAGTTTATTAAGCATCTGCCTTCAGCTCAGATCATGAACCCAGGGTTTTGGGATTGAGCCCCATAGTGGGCTCCTTGCTCAGCGGGATGCCTGCTTCTCCCTCTCCCTCTGCCTGCTGTTCCCCTGCTTGTGCTCTTCTCCTGCCTCTCTGGCAAATAAATAAATGAAATATTTAAAAAAGTAAATAAACTTTCTACTTGGGGTGCCTGGGCAGCTCAGTCACTACGTGTCTGACTCCCGATTTTGGCTCAGGTCATGGTCAGGTCATGGTCTCAAGGTCGTGAGATCAAGCCCTGCATTGGGCTCCATGCTGGACACAAGGCCTGCTTAAGATTCTCTCCCTCTCCCTCTGTCCTTTGCATGCACTTTCTCTCTCTCTCTCAAAAACAAAACAAACAAACAAAACAAAACAAAACAACAGCCAGAAAACCCCCACCTCTGTACTCAATGAGTGTTAATCCACTTTAGATGACAAAAAAAGAAAAGGAAGTGCTAGTCACATCAAAGAGTTATTTTTATTGGATCCCTTAATTTTTATGTGCTTCCACAGTTTCTTTTAAGATGGTGGTTTTCAAATAATGTGTCCTCTGATGGCAGCCTCGTGGTGGTGGTGGGGGGGTGGAATTCAACCCATTCTCATCAGAAGAGCTCTATATTTTTCTTTTTTTCATCATGAGATTTTTAAATTAAGACTTCTTTTTTTTTTGAACAGTTTAAGGTTCACAGTGAAATTGATGGGATGTTATAAAGATTTGCCATATATCCTTGACCCCCCTCCTCAGGTAGCTTCTCGCCTTACCAGCATCCTTCACCAGAGTGGTAACATTTGTTACAACAGATGAACCTCCCTGGACACATTGTAATCACCCAAAATCCATAGTTTACACTCAGGTTCACTCTTGGTGGTGTACATTCTATGGTTTTGAACAAATATATAATGACATGAAACCACCATTATATTATCCTACAGAGAAGTGTCACTGTCCCCCAAATCCTCTATGCTCTGCCTGTTCATCCCTTTCCCTCCTCTTCATAATAAGATTTTTATACTGTATTAATGAATAAGTTGACTCATTTGATTGGAAGAGTCAAATAAAGAACAAGCTTCTGGTATTCACGTTTGAAACCAGTGATGTTGGATAAGATTCTTGATGACTTTATGCTTAGAACAAGCATAAGGTGGACAGGAGGATGTCTACGTCATTGTACACAAGTTGATGAATCTGGAGTAGAAGACCAGTCTCAGTACAGAATTAGGGTATATGGTAGGGAAAGTAACAATGGAGATTCCAAACTGAGTTCTGATTTTGTGTGTTTGGCAGGAGTTGTAAGTGAATATGCTCTTCTTCTCTGACTTTAGGAGGTGGGACAAGGAGCGGCTCAGCTAACTAGGAATCAAAATGCCAAGTGATATAGGTTGTAGAAAGAACGATGGATGGGAAGATAGAAGATGGGGTCTCCTACAGCATTTGTACCCATATGTAGTAATTAGCAAGTTACTTCCTCCTGAGGATGCCCATTTGAGCATTCACAATAGACTCACTAAAGGTCCCCCCACCCTGCAGGTACTGAGGTCAAAGTAATGCTATCTTGAGCCTCTAAAAATATTCTAATATCTTATGCTCAGTGCTTCCATTTAGGGGGAGTGTACGTGGATGGAGGGAATGGGGAGAGTGGTCTAGGCAGTGCGGGGAGATGAGTGAGGGAGGCATGAGGTTAGAAAATGTACTTTGCCTGATTTTCTTCCTATTTTCACCATTGTCTTCACACAGTAGTCAGATAGATGGTGAGGTTTGGGGGAAGCTCCATTGCTTGAAGTATTTGCTAACTCCATGATCCCCATGGCTCCTTCCTTTACTTGACAGATTCTAGTCATCAATGGAAGCCATCTAAAGAACCTAGGCCTTCTGCAGAGATCACTTTTTTTCAGAGGAGAGAAACGGGAACCCACCAAGCTGGTGTTTGGTTTGGCTAACAAAAGGCATCAGAGCTGGTCAGCCCACTTGTGGGCAGCCATTTTTGGCAGGAGACTTGAAGACAGCAGTCGTGGAGAGCTTTTTATGTGGATGCAGGGCACCCATAGACATAAAAAGCAGAAGAAATGCTTGTTAGTTATGGGGAAGGTGAAAGGCTCAGAAAACTGATTAGCGTAGCAGTGTGGTCAGATGGAAATGAAAGCTCAGAAGCATAATCGTTAATTGGGTGCTTACCTACTAATTTGAGCTTGGATGTCAGCAGCACTGCACTTCATTTCAAACCCAGGGTCAGCCTTTAATGCTACATCATAAATTACGTAAAGGCACAACACTAACAATTAGATAATTATGGAGACCCATGCTGTTGCAATTTAACTGGGCAAGTTCAGGGCAAACATGACAGGAATACTGTTTAACTCTCAGACTGCTGGCAGGATTTTTTTTTTTTCCTCAAAGAGACAAATGAAGGCATAAGATGATGTGGTTGGCTGGTTTTCAAAGTCTGTGGGTTCAATAATTTCTTTCCAGGAGCTGGGCTCATCAGATGACCCAAACAGACTCCAAAGAAATAGTAAAGAAGTGTTAATTATATTTTAGAAAAATCCAGTCTTTAAATCCACACCAGCTGAAGCACCTGGGGGTGGGCTGGGTTCCAGCCAAACTTGAAGCTGAAGCTTAAAACCAAAGCTAATTTTTATCATTAGGAGACATTCTGTAGATGAAACATGTGATCTTACCATCCTGGGTCCCTCATGTTAATGTGGGAATGAAAATAGGAGATTTGGGGTCCATATTTTGTGGTCATTGCGTTCACATTGGTGAATAAGTGGCCGATTCCACCGATGAAGGTGTTTTCATGACCATGTGAACTGGCAAGGCTGGTTGGTGCTTCTGTGCTGTACATCATCCATTCTTTCATTGATGTGAGCACCTCTGTGTTCTGAGTATGGGGGTAAGATGTCATTAGATAGGAATTTAAACATCGGTCTGATTTCCTGATGGAGTCAGAAGACGTGTGGAGGGTTGGCCCACATACCTGTAATAAGGGTGTTATTTCTGGGGGAGGTTGTTCTCATTGTCAGAACGTGAGCTTGAGAAAGTCAAGAGCCACACCTTATTTTCTCTCCATTCCCACAGCCCCAGCACAGGGAGAGGGGTTCATCTGAAGAAGCATCCAGGTCTAATAGCTTTGCTGAAGGAATGAGTAACTTTCATCCAGAAAGGAAGAGAAAGATTTCATTCAGAAAAGAAGAAAGGTTTACCTGAAGTTTAGGTTTCAGAAACTCATGTTGTCTGACAAATCAGATCCCATTTTAACTTCCTAAAAGTAATTTTGAAAAACTAAATTCTGTCATTTAGACCATTGTCTGTTAAATACAGATCTTTGTTTCCTCTTGTTCCAAAAAAGGACACCATGGGACCAGCCCTAGCACGTACGGGTGACGTTACAAAGATCATAGAATTAGGGACTATGGAATTTAAGATTGTAGGCTTCCTAGGGAGTTCAATATTGAGTCCCTTTGTTTTACATGTAAGAGAGTGTGTTTTCCCCTGAGATCTTGGGGTATGCAGGCCTAGACTGGGAGGGATGTGGCTCAGGGCTACAACACAAAGATAGAGGTAGAAGGGGGCTGAAATTGAAACTAAAAATCTCCTTAGGGCTCACTAATCTGGCACAGAGGACATGCCACAGGGAAACTGCTGTGTGTGTGTGTGTGTGTGTGTGTGTGTGTGTGTGTGTGTGTACGCACGCGCATGCCAGCAGAGTTGTCTAATTCCAGAACAGTGCAAGTTTGGGAAAGTTAGAACAAGCCTACTCCTGGGGAAGAGAGGTAGCCTCTTCCATCAGATTCCACCTCCTGCTGGTGAAGGATGGTGTTGGGACCGCTGTCTTCCAAGCACTCTCTCCAGTCCATAGGGTGCTTCCATCCACAGAGTGTGCTGGCAGCACACAGAAGGCCATCACAGAGACTTTGGAATGGACCAGACCAAAAATGGCCAAAGAGAACGAGGCTCATTGATGGTCAGAGCTCCTACTTGGGCAGGAATGTAGCTAGGGCTGACCTTGTAAACCCAGAGAATGCTTCTCACTTACTGAGATTTCTGGGGAGGGGAGAAGGACTGTATTCTCTCAACCTAGGTGAGGTTTGGTCTGGGGCTTATTTAATTTGGCTATTGAAAGAATTCATTCATTTATACCCCAAGTTACTTAAGTGGGAGTTTTAGTTACATGTACACATGTAAATGGAAGTCTGGAGAAGATAGAGAGAGCAAGGATGTTTCAGATTGTAGAAACTAAATCAAACCATCCCATCAACAAAAGGTGGTAATTTTTTGATGTGTGGTAGTAATACACAAAATGAGAAAGAACAGAGCTGTACTAAAACAATTCTTTTTTTAAAAAAGATTCATTTATTTATTTCAGAGAGAGAGAGAGAGAGAGCAGGCAGCGGGAGGGGAAGAGGGAGAGAGAAACTTAAGCAGACTCTGCTGAGCACAGAGCCCCATGTGGGACTTGATCTCATAACCCAGAGATCAGATCTGACCTGAAACCAAGAGCTGGATGCTTAACCAACTGCCCCACCACGGTGCCCCCCTACTAAAATAATTCTTATGCAGAAGAAAATGCCATCTTGCAGAATACCATATTAACATTTACCTTGGCCAAGTTCCTTTTAACCACATCATAATTTTTGTCTGCCGAGATTCTCCAAATAATGGGCCAAGTCAGGAAACTTACTTCTCTAGCCAATGTTATATAGACATAAATACTACTACACAGAATATTCTCTTAATTCTTAAAAACCATACAAAAAGAAACCAGTGAAGATTAGCAGGGTGGATTTTTTTGAACCACCTAAAAAAGACTTGTGAGCAGTCAATGGAGTATGTTTCGGTTTGCTGTGCATTGGTGGTTGGCTGTTAGTTAATCTATCAGAGATGCTGGTTCTCTTTGGGAAGTCAACTCATGGAGGGGTCCCTACAATTCAAAGAAGTCATGTTTTTCTAGAGAAGCACTCTGCAGTACTTGAATAAATCCACATCTGTTTTATTTTACCTGTCCCAACTCCATTCCTAGAGTGAGTTTATCATGCATTCAGCTAATTAGATCACAATTAAATAACAAAAAAGAATTATGACTCCTTACTGAGCCCCGGAGGGTTGCAATTTTCAAAGGTGAACCAATCCACTCTCTGATATGGCAGTTCTTCCCCAGCGGTCAAGGTAACAAGGTAACACTCAAGTTAGTTGCTAGTCTTCCCTGGTGTTATTTTGTTAGAACTGAGAGCAAAAGGAAAACTAGCAAAAATAGTAAGAGTTGTGCCTTTTCTCTTCCTTAGGGCACACTCTCTCCTGCCTTCCCTTTTTCTCCTCCCTTCTTTCTCTCTTCTTACCCTAGGGAGTGTAGCAATGTGCATGGTTCAGCACTTCGGTTTTGGCAGCCCGTTCTACTTTGGCAAGATGAGGATTGCCTGTTCTTCCTAGCAGAGGCCTGGCATTCTCTTGTGTGGCTGGGCCATGGTTTATGAGCCTGTCTTCCAAAGATGGACCTTCTGCCCTTGAAAGGATGTCCATAGGGCTCCATCCTCTGCCTCCAGTTGTGACAACCAAAAATGTCTCCATACATGTCCCTTGTGCATGTGCCTCTGAGCATATGTGAGGATAAATTACTGGAAAGGTACATTATTGGATCAAAGGGCATGCAAATTTTAAACTTAGGTGGGTATTGCTACATTAGTGTTCAAAGACCTGGCCATGATTTTGGAGGCGAGCTAGCTGTGGGATGCTAACCACTCTTCTGAAGACACCTTGAGACAGAACTTGACCAAGGGTAGTTTGTTCAGACACAGAAGAGAAACTCTAGGTAAGAGACTGTAGGAGGAAGGGGTCCAGAGGAGACAGAGGAGTCTGTCTTTCAGGTAGAAGGGCCGGCAGAAGGGTAGGGAGAGGGTTGGCTTGTCTTGTAGGACCCAGCGGGACAGGAATTGACAAGCAGATGGGGCACATGAAGGCTCAGAGGAGGCAAATCCAAATGTGGATCCGACTGTCTCAAAGGAAGTGAGACTGCTTTACTAGCTGGGTCTGAGTCAAAGCAGGTGGTCTTTGGCTGTGTGTACGTGTATGTCTGAGTGTGTTTGTGTTTATATGCGTATTTGTGTTTGTGCATGCATGTATGTTGGTGTATACGGTTGTGTGTGCATATGTGTTTGCATGTATGTGCATTTGTGTGTTTGGTGTGTTCACATGTGTGTGCACGTATGTGTGCATGTGTACCCACACATGCACAGGGAAGTTGTGTAGAGAGGATGTGGGCATCAGATGAGATGTAGTAGATGACTTTAAAGCCCTGTTTAAGTGTCTGAGGCACTGATTTAATGAACAAGTTAAAATACAGGAAATTAGGGGCGCCTGAGTGGCTCAGTGGGTTAAGCCGCTGCCTTCGGCTCAGGTCATGATCTCAGGGTCCTGGGATCGAGCCCCACATCGGGCTCTCTGCTCAGCAAGAAGCCTGCTTCCCTCTCTCTCTCTCTCTCTCTGCCTTCCTCTCCGTCTACTTGTGATCTCTCTCTGTCAAATAAATAAATAAAATCTTTAAAAAAAATACAGGAAATTATAATTTGCTTAAGATACAAGTTATCTTAAGTTATCCAAGTATAAATACCCTCAGGGGCCAATTTTACTGTAATACCACGTTCATTATTTTGGTGAGCGTGTATTGAGTGAGTCAGCACCTTAAAGCAAGAGACAGGGGATAAAGTGGACAGACAGGTCCTGCCCGCAGGGAGCATACATCCGGCTCAATGGATGAGCAAGGGAGGGGATTAAGGCACAGAGTCAAGGCAAAGGATGGTAAAAAAGCCTGCGCCATGGGAGGCACAGGCCACGCCCAGGCCAGGAGATTGTGTTAAACCGAGATCAGAAGGTTGAGTAAGAGTGCTTCGTACTGGTGAACTCCATGGTGGACATGGACAGAGACTTTCAGCCAGAGGCCCAGAAGTTTGAGGAACTTAAAGATTTGATGTGGACATTTGAAGCCTGGAGCCTTCAGGGAAGGTAGGTGAGAGCGATTACAGAGGAGGCTGAGAAGGCAGGCTGGGGACAGAGGGTGAAGGACCTTGGGGACTTTGTTCCAGAAGCAATGATATTTGAAGGGTTTTGAGCAGGAGAGTTACATGTTAAGGTGTGTGTTTTATGGAGCTCACTGTGGCACCTTTGGACATCTTTTAGGGCAAGGTTTCTCAGTGCCAGTGCTACTGACATTCTGGACTTTTGATTTCTTGCTGTGGGGGTTGGCCTTTGCCTTGCAGGATGTTTGGCGGCATCCCTGGCCTCTGCCTGCTAGCTGTCAGCAGCACTAGCCTCCAGTTGGGACAACCAGAAATGTCTTCAGACATCATTAAATGTCCCCTGGTCCGTCTCTGTGTGTGTGTGTGTGTGTGTGTGTGTCTGTGTGTGTGTGTGAGAGAGTGATGGGGAAGGGGGACATTGCACCTGTTGAGAATCCTTGTTTTAGGGAATGACGTCACATGATGACCCGAACTGGATGGACAGTAATGGCAGATATGTGGGTCGGAAGGAAGGTTGTACAGGCACAATGAGCAGATCTTGGGCACAGGTTGACTATGGAGAGGGAGGGAGAACTGAAAGATGGAGGTCAGATTTGGGGATTTGGCAAATGCCTAAAGTGGCGGGTGGTGTGATTTCTTGGGACCTAAGGGTCGTTTTCCAGAGGACATGGGATTCCATTCCATTTTGGAAATGCTATATTTAAGGTTCCCTGGGGGACATCCAAGTAGAGATCCAGTGGGACTGAGTCAAGGGGTCCAAGTTGGGGGATGGCTGTGCCATGGCCAGCAGTTGGGAGAATTCTCCTCTTGGCCCCACTGATACCATGGAGGAAGTGTGAATCTCAGATGCTTGAGTGTTCGTGGCACTTGCTGGGAGCCCCGTACAGGTATATACGGCCAATCGCAACTGCTCAGAGTTCCTAGACCACTCCCCAAGCCACCACACTGGAAAAAGATCCACATGGCTTCCCAGCTAAGGAGGGCTGGCCCTGTAAGCTTGCCCTTTCCTGCTGCAGGCGGCTGAAGGGCTTCATAAGTGATGGCCGAATGGCCAAAGCCATTACTCTAACTGTAATTTGTAATGGCTCTCTAACGCTTTAGAGAGAGCCAGAGTTCGCTGGGATGAAAGGTGACTTTTAGAAGTCAGTAATTATACTTCCCAGTGAAAATGTGTCTTTGGCACGGTGTGTAACTATAGTATGCAGGGCACCCAAGAATTCACTCCTGGGAAGGGCTTATATTAATCATAGTTTCAATGCCCAGAGAACATGTTCTCAGTAGTTAACCATCCTCTTACCCCCTCCTTAAAATGTGGGCCTTGTAATCAAAAGAAAGACACACCCTTCACTATAGCAGGGCTGCTGTACTAAATAAAAAATTATAGTTATTATACACGGACTTCATACCAAGCAGGGTCAAGTAATAACACATCTGGTGACCTCCATTAAAGAACTGAGTTATGTTCAGCTTGTGTTTTAATTAGCCTGTGATAAACAAAGAATCAAAGGCCATTCTGCTCTGGTGGTTTTTATATTTACGACTGCCTTCACCTGCACTTAGACACAGGTTTATGAAATGTAAAAAAGCGAAGAGTTCTAGTCCCACTGTCTAGACCATTTACTGTAATAGATCAGTTAGGAGGCCATGTTTCTGAACTGGCCAGATGTTTACAGTGGCCAGCTGCTTGGTTTACTGCAGGGACAAGCACAGCCTGACTTCCTAGGGAAGGATCTGGTACCAGTGCTTCCGGATTGCTCACCTCCCTTTACAGTTTCTGCACATGTATCAGAACCACGGGGACAGAGAAAGAATCTGGTATCTTCTGAGCGGAGGCCCAAGTCTTCCTGGATGGTGAGAAAAAGTTACAGGATCCAGGGAGCAAACCGTTTTATAGGGGAGGAAGTCTCGCCAAGAAAGACAGCTGCCCCGACCCACCTCGCCAACCTTCCAGCCGAGATAAATACTGGGGCTGGTTTATGTGAAAGACTCTAAAAAAAAACATTCCTATAAACTCTTCTTCTGAACTTCAATGATCTCTTGGGGATGTTCGTCTCTGTAATTCTCATGTCAAAGATTAGTGTAAGTACTGTTCTGTTGAGGTTATCTGATCGTGTCCCTGGTTGTGCCTGTTCCGTCCGCCTAGAGTAAGCATTCTGGAGTGACCCTGCTCCTTTCTGCCCCCTTGGAAAGCACACCACCATCTTCTCCTCTCTCTTATGGGGGATTGTGTGTCAACTCCCAGGATAGGGGCTCGACTCACAGATTTAGCGCCCTTTGTAAATATTTTCTTCCTTCCTTTCAACCACTTAAAAACAAAACAAAACAAAACAACCAACAAAAAACACTTTACATTTTGAAGCATGATATCCATGCAGAAAAGTGCAAAAAATATCCAAGTGGGCATACTTCATAACCCCTTCCTAGATCAAGCAATAGACTACCAGCAGCACCCAGAAACGCCCTGGGGTCTCCCCCTGCAATGACTTTCCTTTTTTATTCCCAAAAGGAATTCTTCTCACCTCTGAGTATTTGCCTCTCATGTGGTCAGTGTAAGTAGACTTCAACAGAATGTACTCTTTTGTGTGTCTGAATTCTCTTATTCAACATTTGTAAGATTTATTGCTATTGCATATAGCGTAGTTCTTCTTAAAAGTGGTTGTGTAGCCTTCCTTTGTACGACTGTATACTCCAATTTATTTGTTCATTTTACTGTTAATGGTCATTTGTCCAGTTTGGGCCCATTATGGATAAAGAAGTCGACATTTTCGTATGTGTCATTTTCGCATCTGTTATGTACAAGCATTTCTCTTAAACCTCTCCAGCCAACTTGTGATTTCACCTCTGACAAATCAGTCAGTTTCATAGGATCTGTTTCCCTCTCTTTGAAGTCTGTTAATGAAGTCAGCCTTGATAGACCCTCTGTTCAGTCTACTCCACCATTTGTAGAATGCTTTAAGTAAGCTTGTCACTGGCAATTTCCCTGTTCTTTCTCTATGTGAGCATATGTTTGCAAGACGCTCCTTGACATTTGGGGAGCCACATCCAATTCTTCCTTCAGAGTGGGGGTTCTGATAGTGTGGTCCTTAAATCAGCAGTGTCAACATCACCTGGACACCTGTTAGAAATGTACATTGTCCGGTTTCTCCCTGGACCTCCAGAATCAGAGACCGAGTTTGGAGGCTAGCACTCCAAGTCTTAAGCCCTCCAGGGATTTCTGATACCCACTCAAGAACCACTGTTCTAGGCTGCTCTCCTCTGCCATCATCTTTCCCAGCTTCTTCATGGGACAACACATCTGGGAGGACATTCATTCATTTATTTATCACCTGTGCATTCAACTGCAACTTGCTGGGTACCTGCCATGTCCTGGGTGACACTTTGCTAAACATCAGGGATGTGAAGATGTATTAGAAATGCTCCTTTCTCTTAGGAAGCTCAAGGTCTACAAATGGGTATAATACAGTATGATGGATATGCAGAGACGTGAGAAAGGAGGTTATAACTCTCTTGGGATGGTCAGGGAATGTTCCGCTCAGGACTTACGTCTTGGACTCAAATAAGTGCTGACCTAAAGTCTTCAATGGCATGCCCCCTAAGCGAAAACCAGTTAATACTGGCAATATGCTAGGGTGCCTGGGTGGTTCAGTGGGTTAAAGCCTTTGCCTTCGGCTCAGGTCATGATCTCAGGGTCCTGGGATCGAGCCCCACATCAGGCTCTCTGTTCAACAGGGGGCCTGCTTTCCCCCTATTTCTTCCTGCCTCTCTGCTTGCATGTGATCTCTCTCTCTCTCTGTCAAATAAATAAATAAAATCTTTAAAAAAAATACTGGCAATGTGCTAGTTTCCCTATAGATAGGGAAGTGCACAGTGTTATCACTTATGGAACCCAGGTGACTGGAATATAGTAGGCAGCCATTAAATGCACGTGGAATTTCTGACTGAATGGCTAGCTTTCTCTATGCCCTTTTATCCTGTTTTTCATTCATTTCAACATGCATTTATCGAGTACCAGCTTTGTGATAGAAACTATGTTATATGCCGAGTTAATGAGGTGAGTAGAAGCGGACCCAATAAGGGCGGTAGACATAGACACAATGTCTACACTTCTGAAGACTGGTAGTAGTCGAGGCCGAAAACGTGAAGTGTTTGAATGGCGGAGGGCAGTGGTAGTGTTTATTCAGTCTTGGCTCATTCCCAGTGAGCAGTTTCAACACTTCTGATTGGTCAGGTCTGTAAGAATGTCTGGGAGGCTGGACCAGGCCCGTGTGTTTGATCTTCTTGTATGGAGAAGTGGATCCACTCAGTTTTTCAGGATGTTTTGTAAGATTTACAGGTTTTTGGATGGCAGGATAAGCGCACCGACACTCACATAGACGGAAGGGACAACTCTTTCCTACACAGAGTTGAGAATGAGAGAAGCCTGCCAGGCAGGCCCACCCAGGGGCTTGGGCACCAGTAGCAAGATGGAGCTGTTGGAGTTGCTTATGTACATGAGCGGGGTGGGGCTAGCTTGGTTTCATGTGCTTCATGTAGATGAGCTCATTTGAATAATTCTCTGGGCCCCGGGGGATAGTGGCTGCTGCTGGCTGTCTGGGGCCTTGCCCTGGGCAAAGAGGGCAGGGGCATGGTGGCCCTGGGCAGGGAGGGCCCCATCCATGGTGGGGGTGTGGATTGAATCAGCTTCTCAAGGGGCACTTCTCCAGCCGCCATCTAGCCAGGGCCTGGAAACTGAGTCAAGACAGCATGGGAAGAAAAAAAAAATGATAGTTGCCCAAGGAAGATTTGTAGAATGACCAAACCCTATTTTGCAGCCATAAAACACTGGCACACTTTGGGGGTAGCTGTCCCCTTCTCTCTGTCCCAAACATTTCCATCTCTATCATTGGACAGTTTTTGGTTTTCAGGTGGCGGTAGAATTAGGAATTCCACAACAGCATAAGCGAGCCTCTGTTTTCATGTACCTTGCCTGCAACATTTGTCGCCTGGGGAGGGCAGTGGATATGTTAAAAATTCAGGTTATCTGTGATGGAAGATCGTCCCCAAAACGGGTGGCTGAACACGCCTCACCTGTGTTGTCAAAAATCAGCCTGGATGTAGAGGACGTGCCTGGGGTCCTATCACAGAGCCTTGGTATGGGGCTTGTAGCCCCTTTCTGGAGAGTAGATGGTAGAGCTGAGTAACCGCTTCAGCTGTGGGGAAGATTCCGGTTCACATTATCATTCCACTGTCCTCCTCGCTGGCTGTGCCTGCGGATGGACCCACGTGAAGCCAGGTACTGGGCCAGACATGGGAGGACAAGTTCATCCACCCAAGCCTCCAGATCCGGTCCACACGAGCCTCCAGATGACCTGTTTTCCCCGTATAGCCCTGCCTTGCTGACAATGCCCGAGATGCAGATGCAGACGGGAAGTTCATTAAGGGACCATAGTGCATCTCTATCGAAAGCGCTGGTTGTCCCGGGGGACAAAGGTAAAAGCCGCCATGTGTTAGTCTTGGTGGGTTTGCTGTCTGAAAGCCCAAACATTTCCATCCTTTCATATAATCCTGATGCTGGAATTCATTGTTTCTTTTCAAAAAAATTCAACCTGCCTCTCGTTAAGAAAAAAAACAAAACAAAACAAAACACAAAACACAAGACATTGCCACTGTGCTTATTTTAGCAAGTTTCTTTTTTTAAAAAGGTAAAAATCGATACTCTCCCTTGCACAGCGGATGTCCTGGGGGATGAACTGCAGGAATCATTGTTAAATTGCTGCCAGTCTGTCTGCGTGATAGAAAAGGTCAGTGTTTTTCTAGAAAGGAAGCCCTCTGCTTTCCTCCTGGGAGACAAGAGAATGCAGCCGTGGTAAATGACTGCATTTTGTGCCCAAGTGATTGCCAGGAATAATGCTGCTCCTTGAATGGAGAGACCCCTCCTCCGCCACATTTCTTTCTTCTCACTTCTCATACTCGCGACTTGGAAAGGGTCGCCTTTGGTCTGTGCCACTTGCTGCTTATCCCTGCTGCACTGACCCACCCCCTCGATTCAGTAACACAGGAGGTGAGTTCTAGAGGTTGACTCTTGAGTTCAGATCTAAAACGCCAGTATCAGCCAGGATACTGTGGGTTACACCGAGGCAATAAAGAACCTCTGTCTCAGTTACTTAAAACCGCCAGAATTTAATTCTGTCCACAGGACGCATCCACTGCGGGCCAGCAGGGGACTCTGCTCTTTGGAATGATTGAGACCCAAGCTGAAAGAGACCCTGTTCCAACGCTTGCCTTCAGAACCGTCCAAGTGAGAGAGGTGGAACAAGGTGTTTTGTGCACCACTCTCAAGCTTTGCTTTAAGACACACACACGTCTGTTCCATTGGCCAAAACAAGGCATTTGACATTACCTTCCAGATGCCCAGGAAGAGAAAAGGACTGGAATGTTTGTGAATAGTCCTAATGACCACTGGGGTCATCCATCCAATAAATGGGAAAGCTGGAAAGGATCTGAGAGGCTATCTGCTCCGGACTTCTTCTGAAGGGAGATCTTTTCTGTAATTCATTGACGCTCTCCCCATCAGTAGCCTCGGTTGAGGCATTTCTGGTGAGCGGGATCTCATGACTTCTAAAGGAGGCCATCATGCCTTTGGGGAAGCCCTCGTCTTCATAAGGCCACTAGGGCTAGAGTATCTGGAGCTTGGTTTCCTCCTCTGTGACCTTGACTATGCAGCTCACCTTGCTGAGTCTCTGTTTCCCCTTCTGTAAAGTGGGAATAATACTACCTTTATTCAGAGTTGAATTGAGGATTAAACAAAATGAAGTAAGGTCTATAGCATTCCTATATGGTTGGCATATAGTCTACAGTAGACAAAGTCTTGTTCCTTTCCTTTGGGGGGATCCCCTTTGCTGGGGGATCAAATGTGAACATGCATATAAATGTGCTCTAATTGTAGATGGTGAAAGTGACAAAGTCAAGTGACCGTAAGCCCAATTTGAAAATATGCCAGTAATTGAGCAGCAGTGGCTATGGAAAATCTTGGCAGGCCAGTAGCCTCCATGAATATTTATAAATTGATCTATCACATCAGACATTTACTTATTTAAACATGGATGGATTTTTATTTTTATTTTTTCCTCTACTTCCAGTCCTTTACCTGGAATGCATCTCTGTTCCCATTTTTTACTCTGAATCATTCTTCGAGTCTGTTTCTCTCCAGCTAGTTTACTGACCAAGTGGCCCTATATTTACCCAGATCTTAGGATTTATCACAAGACATCGCCCACAACTTTAAGGACCAGGGGACTATCATTGTGTCCACCCTTGCATTTTTAAAATAAATGAATGGATACCATATATGAAGCGCTGTTAATACTCGCCATCACCTAGTGAATCCCCAACATGTGATCACTCTTCTGCCTTCTCCTTGGGTAATCTTGGAGGTCAAGTGGACCTCCACTTCTCACTGTTTAAGCTCAATATGCTAAATGAAATTCAGAAACATGTTGCTTGTCAATGCCCTTCATAAAATATTACCATCATTTCGGACAAATGGCTCAGAGGACATCTGGCTATTCCCTGTGAGTTATGATGATCTAGCAAAGCAATGGCTATTTGAAGAATGGCTAAAGGCATTCAAGAACAGTGGGTAAGCAGAAACTACAATGGGGTCAAGAGAATGCCACAGAGGAAGGGGGCAAATATCTTTCTGGTTTTTAAGAAACTGTATAAGTTGATTTAAATAGCGCTTCCCTTCCAAGGTACTTTGTTGAATGAATGCGAATGTTTACAACTTTACTAGTTAATTGGATGATGAGAGTGGAGAGCAGCTCTGAAAAATGGTTGCTTTGAAGGAAACAGAAGAAATACACTGTATTGTCAGCACTGGGCAATGCCTTATGGATTGTTTAATCCGACCCTCTACTTTTCGCATGAGAAGACTGAGGTCCAGAGAAGTCACAATAATTCAAATTGACTAATAGTGATTTAGATGTCCATTCAGATTCTCTCAGTCCTTAGTGTTTGTTCTGAAGCTGGATGAAGACTCTGGACCTGTGTAGGAGTGTACTGAACGGTAACTTCCACTGTGCCTAACTTTGCTTTGGTCAAACTTCCATCCGTCCCATCATCGGTTCTGGAAGGGGCCCTCCAAAAATCCTCCCCTGGAAACACAGTGGTACACAAGAGACAACAGCCTCCCGAGATTACCTCTGGACCTTTTAGCTCACCTTTGTGGTCTCCGTTAGCTCCAAATGCCTTGTTTCATTCAGGTTTTAGAAACATCTTAGATCTGGGATTTTGATCAAGGGCACCATGTGCTAAATATTCTTAATTCCAGGCCCAGTTGGTTTCAGGAGGAAGGGAAAAATTCATGCTGAGAACTCTTGTGTGAAACCGATGTCATTAAAAATTGATTATGTTTGATGTGGAAATGATCACAATCGGGGCTGATCGTCTCACAAGCAGAGGGCATTTTCCCCTCTGTGGTCCATTTTCTTCTTTCCTTCTTTTCTTTTTCTTTTTGTTTCTGTACTAGCCCTAGGAAAGGACCCCTTCATGGGGGAGTTTGCCATTGGTTCTAGTGAGAGCCTTCCTGACTTCCCTCATCCACCAAGCAAAGGGGATGTCTTATGCCCTGAACCCACAGGACATTTTATCCGTGTTCCCTGTGGGAGCCTGTCACTTTTTATTTTGCATAACAGGGGATCCAGTTTCTGCTGCATTTCCCATTGTAGAGTATGAACCCCTCAAAGGCGGGTCTCCAATTTATCCTCGAATCCCCTCCAGTCCAGGGTATCCCCTTAGCAGTGGCTTAAAAAAATATGTCTTAAAAGCATTTAGTCATGTAGTATTGTTCCTTTGCCCAAAATAAATTGGTGGGCTGAGCTGAAGCCCACGCACATCTCATCATGCAGCCTCCACTGCAAGGAGACTGGGGCACATGTGCTCTGGAGATATTCTGAGTCTTTCCTAGGACTCTAGACCTTTCTATGGCATTTTGATTAATATAGCCGCGGTTCAATCAAACCTGTCTGGTGTGCGGCAAGGCGTACAGTAAGGGCTCAGCAAACGTGGGCCGAGTGGCTAACTTGCTGGATAGGGTGTACAGGAAACCAATGTCTCAAGGTCTACCTACGAGGCACAGAAAGGCAAGTTTGACGAGGCCTCATTACAAATTGCTAAGACTCAGAGTTTAAACCAGTGGTATGGCAGTACGCATTTCATAAGCTATCTGGTGGTGGTGGTGGTGGGGTAATGGAAAAACCCTGATTTGTAGCATTTTCTGATTGCTGTGGTATGAATCCTCTCTACATGGTTGATTTCAGGCTTCTAATGCGGTCACTGGCATTAGAGTTGAGAGAAGATGCACCTGCTGGTCTCCTCCAGCACGTCATTGACTCATCTGCTTCCTTTTCAGGCTCATAGGTCCGACCAATAGTGACGCTGCAATGATAGGAGCCACAGTTGGGTACAGTCTGGGGATTCTGGTGGCTTAGTTTTCTGTGTCTCCATCAGGCCATCCTTCTAGAAGGGTACGCTGGTGTTTCCAGGTTCGTGATCTTCCCAGCATGGAAGATGCATGGAACTATTCTTTTGGTCGTATTTAATTCTGCGTCTCTTGCCTGCACACAGCCAAGAGGGTGTCCTGGAACTCCAAATTAACAGCTAAACACTTGGTAATGAAAGCCGCCTACATTCTAAATTCAAACAGCTGTTTGAAATGCACAAGGAAAAAAAAATCGGTTGCACCAGCTTTTTGATATTATGCAGAAAGCCAACAGTAGCTTTATTGGATTTGAATAGATATGCTTCTAAAAGCCAAGTTAGGTCCAATAGGTCTGGGTACATGACGGCCACAGTACAGGCATCATTAACACTGTGGAAGTCCCACCTATAGTGGCTGTTTGTGTTCTACTGTACTGCCATACTACCGGCATGAGCAAAATGCTTAGGAGTATTCAGTAAGAGGTCTCCAGGAAACACACCAGGATTCAAGATTTAGCATTGTGACCTTTGGCCTCCTTTGGCCTCACTATGTTCATCTATGAAGTGGAAACCATCATCATCTTCATCACCATCATCATTTCCATCTCCTAGGGCAGTCACAAGGCTTTCAAGTCACTGGGCGCATAGGAAGTTCCCCCGTGCTGAACTGCTGAGGCCTAAGTATCTAGGATGACTTAGTAACAGTAGAAGCCTTATAATTCTTTCCTGGTTAGTTCTGCTTTAGTACTTCATCTTTATGCTGAATATTCATGTTTGCGAAGCAGACTATGTTATTTGAGTTGATGCTTACAATAATTCTGAGATGTAGACACGTCCCTGATAGAGTGCATCCAGTAAGCCAAGTGTTAAATGATGACGCTAGGTTCCTCATTCAGAGATTGTTCTGCTGCCTCTTCATGCCCATGACTGACCTGTGCTGATAGGAGGATGGGAATCATCACAAAACAGAAACTGTTTGACTGGGTGTTATATGCAACTGGTGAATTATTAAACTCTACAACTGAAACTAATAATGTATTATACGTTAGCTAATTGAATTTAAATTTAAAAAAATGGGGTGCCTAGGTGGCTCAGTGGGTTAAAGCCTCTGCCTTCGACTCAGGTCTTGGTCTTACAGTCCTGGGATTAAGCCCCACATCATGCTCTCTGCTCAGTGAGGAGCCTGCTTCCTCCTCTCTCTCTGCCTGCCTCTCTGCCTACTTGTGTTCTCTGTCAAATAAATAAATAAATAAAAATCTTTAAATAAATAAAAAGAAAGAAAGAAAGAAAAAAGAACAGAGACTTCTTGGACCAAAATCTTCTAGGGACCAAAGCAACAGCTTTTCAAGGAAGGCACCATGCTCTTCAAACTTGGATTGCCATCTGAAGATGATTGCAAGCTAGAATAAATACAAGGGTATTTGACTCAAGTATAAGGGTCAATCAATAGTTATCAGTGGTGGTTGAGAATTAGTTGTAACTAAGTTACTTTTTCCTCGAATTAGCCTTTTCTTCCAGTTTTCCCACATTTGCATAACGTACAATTTTATCACTATGTTATTTAATCCTATATGGGAAAGTTTGTATTGATAGCTCCTGATCAACAGGAAAAATTAGATCAACTGATTGAAAGGCAACTCAAACTGCATAGTGGCTTCCATCCAAAAAGTATGTACAGAAAGGGGTAAAAATAACTTTACAATGTAGAAACCTGACCAACACTACCTCAAGGTCAACAGTGATAGGTCCTTTTGATATAGTATATACCCTTGATATGGTGTAATGAGAACGGCAGTTTGCCTCTGTGGTCTTCCTTCCCCAAACTCATAACTTTGGTTTAATCATGAGGAAAACAGGAAAATCACAATTCAGGGTTGTTCTACATCCCAGGGCCAGTATTTCTCAAAACCACCAAAGTCATCAAAGTCTGATAATCTGTCACAGCCGAAAGAAAACTAAGGAGACATGACGACTAAATGTAATGAGATATTCTCTGTGTGATCCTGGGACAGAAAATGAACAGTAAAAACTAAGGAAATTGGAATAAAGCATGGACTTTAGTTAATAATGTATCAGTATTAGTTCATTAATTGTGACCAACGTGCCGTATTAATGGATGACATTAGCAGGTCGACAAACTGGGTATGGGTATTTGGGACTCTATATACTCAGCAAATTTTCTAAATCTTGTTATCCGAAATTTAAAAAAATCACAAAAATTAGGCAACTCAGCCTAGAGGCTTACTTTACTTACTTATTCATTTATTTTTGATAATAAAATGAGAAGTTATAATTATGCATATAAAACTCTTCAAGGAATGAGGAATATAAATGTAACTCTTGCTTATATACTATTGACAATTCAGGGGAAGAGATGGGGGTGTAGAGGAAGCAGGAAAATGAAGAGATACTGAGGGAGAAGGAGACCAAATCAGGAACACCGGGGAACCGGGCAGAGAGAAGGACCTGGTCGTAGACCAAGAATCCCTCCAGGAACAGAACAGAAGCTCAGAGACCAAATCCCAACCCACCCAAATAAGAGAAACGTACAAAGCTATGGTTGCGACTTGGAGACAATGTTTCCATCTTGTGCCTGCTCTTTGCCTTGTGGTGAACACAGGCACACCCCTTATCTCTTATCACTATAGCGGAAAACCTTATTGGCCATGAACCTGAGGGTTGTTGGTTCCAGGAGTCAGAAGTTCCCTCTTTCTGCATCCCTTCAGCCCTTTCAAAATAACACTTTATCAATATAATAATTACAAAATGAATTTGAATACAAAGGACTTGCTGCAACTTTATAATGGAAAGAATAATACACCAGAAACTTAGCTGCCACCTACCAAAATTTATGGGAAATACGACAGGAGCATTCTAGTGCCATAAAAATAGCCTGCTTAAAATGTAAGCATAAGCACATAGCATTTTAAAGTTGGAAGGACCATAACCATAATATTGAGCTGAGTCTTGATAGTGTCAGGAACACATGCTAAACTTGAACGCCACATGCCTGAGTTTTGTGGTGCTTCTGAGCTCCACTCACCTTTCATTTGGGAACAAAATACTGTACCGTTCATTGTCTGTGCCTGGGCCTCGGTGCGATTGCAGAGAGCTACCAAATGACAAAAATGCCAACAGAATTGCGTTTGAATCTGTATTTCTAGGCAGTGGTTCTATCTATCTATCTATCATCTATCTATCTATCTATCTATCTATCTATCTATCTATCTATCATCTATCTATCTATCATCTATCATACTGTACCTAAATGGGTTTAACTTAAAAAAACTTGTCTTTGGGCGCCTGGGTGGCTCAGTGGGTTAAAGCCTCTGCCTTCAGCTCAGGTCATGATCCAAGGTTCTGGGATCGAGCCCACATGGGCCTCTCTGCTCAGCGGGGAGCCTGCTTCCTCCTCTCTCTCTGCCTGCCTCTCTGCCTACTTGTGATCTCTCTGTCAAATAAATAAATAAAATCTTAAACAAACAAACAAACAAACAAAAACTTGTCTTTATTTGAGTAGAGTTGACACACGATGTTACAGGAGTTTCAGGTGTACGAAATAGTGATCCAACATCTTGGATCGTTATGCTCACAGTACAACACGATTATACCATTGAGTGAATTCCCTACGGTGAGCCTTTTATTCCCATGACATACTCCTTCTATAACTGGAGGTCTGTATCTCCCACTCCCCTCTATCCATTTGGCTCATCCCCGCACCCCCCTCTCCTCTGGCAACCATCAGTGTGTTCTCTGTATTATGGGTCTGTTTCTATTGTTTCATTTGTTTATTCATTTGTTTTGTCTTTAGATTCCCCATGTAAGTGCAATACAGTGGTTTTATACATTAATCATGGGACATGACTCTTCCTGGTCTGTGATGCGTGCTCTCTTGAAATATTTTATATTTGAGTACTACTTCTTGTGCATTGTTTTTAGTTTACTGGAGTTTAATTCCTTTTCTTTTTTTTTCTTACGGATAAAATAAACATATTTCCCTTCATCACATTTCTATTAAAGTTCAGCTGTTGAATTGTATTGTTGAAAGGGAAATCACTTTGATTTTCTTACATTTTTCCAAGCAGGGTATGACTTCCTTTCTCTTTGGATCCGTTTCCAGCTCGTTACGCAGCCTGGGTGCCAGGGGTTCATTTTATTTTATCCTTAGTTAGTTCCTCTATTAGATTTTATTTTTTATTTTGTTCTGTGCTCCCCCCCCCATTTTCCTGGAACATATTTTTAGTAATTTTTAATGATTGTATTTTTTTTTTTTAATGTCTCAAGAAAGCCTCCATGTCACCCGTTCCTGACAGTTTGGATGGATGTCAAAGTTAAGGTTTAAAGTAATTTTCTTTTGGGGCACCTGGGTGGCTCACTTGTGTGAATATTTGACTCTTGGTTTCAGCTCAGGTCATGGTCTCAGGGTCCTGGGATTGAGCCCTGTGTTTTCTCTCTCCTTCTCCCTCTGTCCCTCACCCTGCACTCTCTCTCTCTCTCTCTCTCTCATAAACAAATCCTTAAAAAATAAAGGTTTACAACTTACAACTCTTAGGGCATCTTTCCTTTATTTCCTAGCAGCTAATATTTCTGATGATAAGCCTGTTACCAATCTGATTCTTATTTCTTTGTAAATAAACTATTTTTTCCATTTCTCTAATAGCTTTTAAGACAGTTTCTTTGTCCTGGAGTTCTGAGGTTTCTTTAGTCTTCCATTTGTCCTCCTTAGCATTCAGTGGACTTTTTCAGTCAGGTTTGTGGGGGTTTTTGTTGTTGTTGTTGTTGTTAATTTTTAATTATTTTGATTATTTTTCTCTTCTCCATTAAAAAGAGGTGTCTATTAAGTTTCATGGATTTATCTTCCGTGATGCTTATTTTCTTTTATATTTTCCTTTTCTTTGTCTTTTTCAGTAATTTTATAGAGATTTCTTTGAGTTTATATTCCAGTCCTTTTTTGTTCTGTTTTGTTAAATTCACCCATGATATTTTTAATTTGCAAGAACTCACTTAATCCCAAAAAGTTTCTGCTTTTGTTTTCTGGATCAACAAATTAGGACTTTTTTTTTTTTTTCCTGGGGATACTGACAGCTGTCTTCTATTTCTTGACATTGTCTTTCCCCTCGGCTAAAAGTTATATTTGTTCATCTTGGATTTTCTCTCTCATGCTACTTGTTTTCTGCAAATAGCCACTGATTCTTGGTTGTCTGTTCATATCGGTGAATGAAAAAATACGTTAAGTGTAGTCAGCTGCCCAGCCTTGCCCGGGATATTGATCACTTCTGTTTCTGTACATAGGCCACTGTGAGCAAAGACCAACTTCTCCTTTGGGTGTGTGGGCTGGGAGCAGGTGGGCTGACACTACCCTCCACCTTGCACCCTCCATACTACAATATGGGGGCTTTACAGTGGAGATGAATCTCCCACCTTACGAGCCCTTATTCTCTCCTGGCTATGCATTCATTGGCCATTAGAGAACATTCCCCTAGTTTTAGCCTAGAGCTAATGAATGTTGCTTCCAGCAGCCTCAGAATTGAGCAAGAGTCCCAGTGTTTGAAGGAGGCAGTCGATCCACTAAGCCCTTCCTCCCATGCCTCCTTTTCCGCCTGCTCCTTGAGTTTCTTCATCTCAAGAAAACTGGCTCTGACCTCTCCTCCTGTCATCTTCTGTGCTTCCTGTGACAGACGGCACCTTCCACTGTAATTTTTATTAACCAATATCTGCTTTAATCAACCTAGTTTTTGTCTTCTTGAATCTTTTTAAAGTTTATATTTTGCTGATGGCCATACATTCCATGCTTACTTTTCTTTTTAAAATATAGTCCTGAATTTATTTCCTCTCATACATCAATACCGTATTTTCAATGGGAGTTTTTGAGGAAGTGAATGTAATGCATGTACTCAGTCCACCATCTTGAACCATTAACCCTTTCAATTCCTTCTTAGTAGTAAAGTTGGAACTGAAGCATTTGACTGCCCTGGGCCTATGACTAAGAAAAAGGGGAGAATACTTTGATTAGGATAAAATTCTTATTATGCACTGATTCAAAGAGTAGGTTTAACTCTAGGTCCAACACTCCCTGAGCATTTCTTAAAGGCTCTCTCTGTCCTTTCCTCGTGTATATAATCAAGTATCATGTGTATAATTCATGTAGATCATGTATGTAATTCTGCATATAATCAAGGATAATACCAGTACCTCATTCAAGGGGTGGTATGAGCATTGAAAGAAGGCCCCATGCCTGACACAAAGTTCAACAAATCTTCTCAGCATGGTAAGCTTCTTCTCTGATGGGAGACTGCGGTATTTTTGTTGAAAATGTGCCAGGGTTAAGTCCAATACAATTGTTCATATCTACATTTCCATGAAGAATCATACATGCCTTATCTGAAAAAAATGACATAATAGGTGACAAACCATAGGTGTTAAGCAAGGATGGGGCTGGAAGAGACCTTTGAGCCTGTCATATGCAACCAGGTCATTGCATCAACGACAAAAACATGGCCTAAAAGGTAGGAGTCAGTGACCATGTGACAGAGCCCTCATCCACATCCGGGTCTCCTGATTCCTTATGAAAAGCATTGTTCAGGTAGTCTCATTAACCATGTCAACAGAAAGATACTTCTACTATTTCTGAATTATGGCGACAAAACTGAGGCATAGTGAGGTTGAAGGCAGTGGAGAAGCAGCTCATGTGGGGCTGGGTCCCCAAGTCAGCTCCATACAGGCAAGCCGCCCTGACATTCCCGCAAGGAATTGCTGCATTGGAGACCAACACACACAACTGTCCATAAGTCCAACACAACTGATTTCCCTCCTCCCTTGGATTAAACCATTATTTCTTCAACGGACTCTCAGTGAAAGCAGTTGGCCTGCCATCAGCAGGGTGGGATATATGAAAACAGTGAAGAAGCTTCTGGATTGGAGAGGAACTTGATATCTGAACTAGGGATGGGGAGTGCTGTGGTCTGTCTGCCTCTTCCTCTGGGACAGTCACTTACTGAGGGAAACAGTGGGTAGAGTCCCCTCCCACCTGTAATTTCTCTCTTTTCCTTTCACAGCAGATTTTAGTTGAACTTGTTCAGCTAACACAGGACACAACCCTACTGTAATTTGACTAAGTCACACAGCTGTTGGGTGGGAGATTGGGTACATATACCCCTCTTCCAAGGCCAAGCCCTTTGCATGATCTCCTCCCCTTGGTCCCAACAGGGCTCACTATTCTCCAGTTCACCACGCTGGGCTAATTTAGTTCAGTTTGACATTCAACACACACGACTTCTGTTTTCTGCTATAAATCTCCAGACATTTTATGGACCAATAATGTCCAATGCGTACATGGACTGTTCTGCTGCTTGGTAATTACCACTGACCTCTTTCCAGGACCCTTCTCCATAAAGAGGCCACCTCTTTGGGGCAGCCCTGCCATCCACTTCTCTCCAAGGCTGTAGGTGGAACAACCAAGTTCTTAATTAGCCAGCCTGTGCGGGGAAGCTTGGTGTGAGATTTCCAGGTCAGCGTTTGATGGAGGGGTAATCAGGGGAGGTGATGCATTGACTTTGATTAAAGAGCTGTGATGAATCAAGATAAAATTGACGTTTAATTTCTTTCAGATGAACTAATCTCATAGACCAAACTTAAAGGTGAATCGTCTACTCTTTTGGCTTGTGGGGCAGTGGGAGTTACCCATGATGGAAGTGTATCCCTGAAAAAAATTGCTATAATTTCTTTCACAAATCACTGATATTTAATTGAACATGGCTCATAGGGTTATTTGGTGGAGTTACAATTTTTCTCCGTTTTTTCATCCTAATGGAATCCCCAAAAAATCCTCCCAGCACTCAGGAACCCCTTAAGTCCATGGCCCTCTACTCTCAGCTAGGGAAACCATCCATGATGGATCCTAACCCCTTTAAAGCACTTCACTTATGGTCATGCACACCTTATTCCTTCAGCCAGTGGGAAAAAGATCCTCCATGATTCAAAAACCCAAACAAACAAACAAACAAACAAACAGAAAACCTTACAATCGAGCCAAACCCAAACAAAAAACCCTGATATATATCAACACATGTACAGCAACAATGAGCTTTGAAAACTACCACAAAATGTATGATTTATTTTTCCTAAGGAAACTGACAGCCCTCTTCAAAAAAAAAAAAAAAAAAAGAAGAAGAAGAAGAAGAAGAAGAAGTAGAAACAGCTTCAAGGGATGCTTGTCTTTTCTTTGATTGTCAAAGTGAAATTAAACAGTCACTCACCAGTCAGTAAACTAGAGTACTGTTAATTACTCTCAGAACAGGCACACATGCACATAGACGGGAAAAATCTCCCAGGCAAGGTGACTTCCTCCAGCCCCAGATCCTCCTGCTCTAGTGGTTGGCACTGGAGAAGACGCGGAGGAGCGCTCCTGGAGAAGTAGCAGCATCTTATCAGTAGATGGGAGTAGAGCAACACAGATGGAACCGCCAGGCAGCCAGGCCAGAAACGCACGCACTCCAAGCCCCTAACAAGGCAGCGTTCCAGAGGGGAAGAAAGGAGAGACACACAGAGGCTGTGAATCAGGACGGACTTTCAAGTCCGTGTCACACTAGGACATGTGAGGTCACCAGCATACCCGGCCAATTCAGAGAACCATATTTCCTGCCAAGCTGTGCATTTCATTTTGCACATCCTTAATTTGGTTAAGAAATGATGAAATTATTATTTTTAGTTCTATTTCTCCCTAGCCTATGCTGTGTTCTCTTTTTCTCCATTCTCTGTCTTCTGGTCTGGTTTGCTTGCTTTTTTCTACATAGCTACCATTCCATTTGTAACATTCACAGCTTTTTGGGAGTGGGTTAAGTAGAACTAAATTTTTAGAAATAGCTATAAATATTCTTGCAAAGTGTCTGATGATGGTACTTTCTCTTTAAGGTATTTAAGAAAAGGAAGTTAGAAAATTTCTGTACAACCCGACTATTTTCTTTGGAAGGAAATCAGGTACAATTTAAAGTATTTGGGGAGATGTTTGTTAAAAACATTCTAGCATAAATAATGTGTAATGGAAACAATAAGAAAATCTAAATTCAAATACAAGACTTGATCATGTCCTTCATCTCCTGGCATATTGTCAAACCAGTAAGTATAAAGATTCTCTTTTAATTAATTTATTATTATCTCTCCTTATCCCCATTCCTTATTTTTGTGCCCAACCATCCCCACTTCCCTCACAGACAACTCAGCAAAGGTAGTTTACACACACACACACACACACACACACACACACATATATACGTAGACATGTACACTTATTTATTAGCATGTGTTCTTGGAGAGCATGTATTGTTGTTTGTGAGGATATTTTCTAATTTACATAGATGGATTATGCTACTAACCTCATTCTGTTTCTTTTTTCCCTGCCCACCCCGTATTATGCATTAAAGTTCTGTTCTCGTTGCTGCTGGTACTTTAGTCTCCTTCTACAGTTACTGCAAGGATTCTATCCATCCCATTATGCTTCTCCATGAGGCCACGAGAGGACTCCTAGATTGCCTGTAATTCTCCATGTCCCAACCAATGCTCTGATGAACATTCTTACCCATGTCTCCTTGTGGACTTGAGTGAGGTCTCTGGAATATATGCCAAAAAGCCACATTGCTGTGTCCTAGGACATCGCTAGCTCATTTGAGTGCTCCCCGGAATGGCTGGACCATGTTATGTTTCTATCCGCAGGGCCTGATGTCTGTGTCCCTGACTTGGAGTGGCCTAGAAGCAGGGAAGTCGTCTCCCATTTATTCAGATGTTCTTTCCTGTTCTTTGTTACAGTTGAAAAATATTCTTCATAGAAATTTGATATATTCCTTAAGTAAATTCCCAGATACACTGCGATTTTTTGCAGCTATTGTGACGTTTTCTTTAAGTGTGTTTTCTAGTTGTTTATCGCCGTTGTAAAAAAATGCTGTTAATTTTTTTTTTAAAGATTTTATTTATTTATTTGACAGAGAGAGATCACAAGTAGACAGAGAGGCAGGCAGAGAGAGAGAGAGAGGGAAGCAGGCTTCTTGCTGAGCAGAGAGCCCGATGCGGGACTCGATCCCAGGACCCCGAGATCATGACCTGAGCCGAAGGCAGCGGCTTAACCCACTGAGCCACCCAGGTGCCCCTGCTGTTAATTTTTTTAAAGTGATTTTGTTTTTAGAAAGCTTTCTGCACAGTCATGGTGATTCTAATAGTTATCTGTTGATTCTATTGTATTTAATTGGTAAGGAAAATATTGCCTGCAAATTGTTTTTTTAAATCTTTACACTTTACTTATATATCATCTCTTAAAGCATAGGCCAGGACCTCTGGTACTATGTTAAGCAATCGCAGTAATAATGAGATTTCTTGTTTTATTTCCAGTCTAAGGACATGTCTGTAGTTTTTCCGTTAATTATAGTGTTTGCCATAGGTTTTTAATGTATTCTTTTCATCAATTTAAGGAACTTCTTGTCTATTTCTAATGGGGTAACATACATTTCTGCAACTATTGAGGTGACCATATGATTTTTCTCCTGTGGTGTATCATATTGATTGATTTCTCATCTGTTGAAATATCCTTATGTATTTGGGAGGGTTGTTGTTTTTGTAACAGTAAAACATAAAGACTGTGGGAAGAGGTCCTTAGTGGTAAATTTTGCTGACACCTTGTGCTAGTTTATTTTGCAGAGTACATTTATAAGTACACTTACACCTTTATTCAAATAATATTTTTTTTGATCTACTCTATATTAGGCCCTGGCCTGGATACTGGGGATATAGTTTTCGTTTTACCGATAGTGAGAGGTTTGGTCCTAAACCAGCTGTGATTTCCACCAAGTCCATTCAGTGAGATGATAGAGAAGCAACAGGGTTTCTGTTGACTTTTGTCTTAGCCATAAAATAGAAGTGGCCATTTCTCACTGCGTTTTAGGAAGGGAGGGCTGTTTAAGATATAAACCAAGTGGCATGGAAAGTGGGATCTATGCCTATGTGTTGGGCTTCCATCCAGCTTCACGACCGATAGAGTATGGACTGTTTGCTGGATTTATTAAGACGTAAAAAATACTGTCCTCTGCTTGTTTATTACTCCATGACTTCAGTCACACTGACACAATTTATAACCTCAGATTTACAGACTTATGAATGATAAGCAAAGACTTGGCCAAATGTGCTTTAAAATCCCACCTGAAAATTACTGAAACAATGCAAACAGAGCTCCTTCTTAGCCAATTATTTTTTTCTGAGACAATACCTAAATGTACTATATATAATGTACTTGATGGGCAAAAGGATGCATCCTGGAGAAAGGGTCCTACTTCGGACATGAACGTGAACGACGAACCATACAGTAAGTGCCCATGTGAATTACTGGCTCCAATATGGTCGAGGCGGTTTTCATCCTGAAAATGGGTTTGGGAGGGAACGGACACCTTAGGCTACACGAGGTGAAGTAACTGGATGTTCTGATTTCTCCTCTCACCTAATTGGATGCGCAAATGATCTGTCTGCACAATGAGCTCGTGCCCGTGGCTCTTTTCTCCTGCATTTGTATGCTGTAAGCGTATGCACGTGTACGAATTTACACCAAATCGCGCGGGCTCTGTTTTCCTGCAGTGAGATCCCTGAACCCCCAGAACAAAAAGAAAAATGGCTTCTTAATCGTGATGATGTTTGTCATGTTGCCGTGCAGTTTTCCGTGGTTTTATTTGACCTGTCATAAAAGCAGAGGACAGGGAAGAGGAGGTGCCCATTAAAGGGGGTTGTAAAAGGCGTTTTTGCTGTGCATTGGTGTATGCGTTGCACTCAGCAGGGGCCACTTTATTATGTATAACTGTAATATTTTGCCTGCGTGTGTCTCCTAACACCCGGCATTTCAGACGCGGATTTCATTCCAGCCACTCCTCCATTGTGAAACTCCTAAGTAGAGGCTAGACTCTGATCCTATGGGAAAATCTCTCTGTGGTTCAGAATCCTTTTAGGGATTAGCATCTCAAACGACTTCATTCTGTCTTTCCATAGAAGCCGAACGAAAACTACTGGATAAATTTGCCTTCATGGCCTGTGCTACTCTTTCTTTCCTTTTCTAGTTTATAGTGGCTGTGGCTCTGCGGAGGCTTAATGGAGCCTGGAGGGTGAAAGTGAGGGAGTCAGGAAAAGTTTCCTGGAGAGGAGCTTTATGCTTGAGTCTTAAAGAGGAACCAGGGCTGACCTAGTGAAGAAGCGGGAGGGGTGCTCCAGGCAGGGGAGATAGGGAGAGCAAAGGCTTAAAGGTGCTAGGGAACTGGCCCATTTGGAAAGTGAGACTAACAGACCATGGAAGAAGGATGGGAAGCAGGGGATTGTTTGGGGGGTGGGGTGGGAAATAGGGCAGGCAGGCTATGATTTTAACTTCAACTGGCATGCTCATTGCCTTGGGAGGCTGAGACAGTGTTTTGAAGCCCTACCTTTACCGATCTAGGCTCTTTTGCTCTGGTGGCTTTTCCTGGCCTATGAATCTTTCTGACTGGCTTCTCTCTTTATAGCAGGTTAGCGTAAGGTCAGTTTCTCCAGAATTAAAAAAAAAAAAAAAAGTGCATCTCAACTTGAGGCATTTTTCATGCTTTGGTTAGAATCTTTCCTCCCTCATTTCCTCTTACGTAGGTACTCTCTTGCAATAGTCGCTTTAAATGAACCTGATAAATAAATAAATGCCTCTGTGATCTGCAGGTTACCAATTTGTCAAAGGCCCATGACTCTAATGTCCTCAGGCTGCTGTTTTTTGGTTGCATTCCTGAAACCCACAGTCATAAGTCCTAGTGATGGTGTCACACCATCTGAGGGTCAGGGAAAGAGTTAACTCTGAAGGGAAAACTCCACTTCTGGCCACAGTGGAGACACATGAACTGGATTTACCCTCTCACCTTCAATGACTGACTTTACTTTTGAACTCTGTGGAAGTTGCATTATTCTAGCTGAGCACTCAATGTACATATGACCTAGACTCCTGGTCATGGAACCGTTCTTGTATTTTGGCCTATCTGACCTTTTATTGCTTCCATAGAATGGAAAGAACATGGGTTTACCAAGAGCATTGTTTTCTTGGAAAAGACAGAAGTTGGGGGGTGGAACCCCAGTAATTATAGAATACCTACTGTCTGCCAGGCACTGTGAGGAACACTTCCCAAACATGAGTTCATTCAGTGTTTACTGCAGTCTTGTGAGAAATTAGAAATTTCAGACCATGGAAACTAAGAGTCAAGGGGTTTGCTTAAAGTCAAATAATGATGAGGTGTCACATCATCTGGAAAGTGTATACTTTATCTCTTGCACTAAGCTGAATAATAGTGTTTTTAAACCCCTAATTGGTATCAGAACCAATTTTAAAGAATAAAATTAAAATTTTTTAAAAAATTAAAGAATTAAAAATTTTTTGAAGGAATAAAATTAAATGCTCATTGAAGACCAGATCTTGTCTTATTCATCTTTGACCCCTGGAGACTAGCTTAGAACCTGTTGCCTAGTGGCAGGGAATGTTTGCTGAATGTCTAAAAGGAGAAGAGAAAGAAGAAGAAAGATGAAACAAAGGAAAAACCCAGAGAGAAAAAAAAATATAGGAAAGGAGAGAAGGAAGAAGGGAGAGTAGGGCAAGACCCGGCCAAGCAAGAGAGGAGGACATAGTTAACCAGAACAACCAGAGGTTATAAGAAGACCACTGCAGTTGAGCACAAAGCTTTGTGAGGCACTTCTTGCTGGCTGATGGAATGGAAATCAGATGTCTGATTTCATCTTTATGAGTCAAGTACGTTACTCCAGGATTTCTACTCCTGGCCAAGGTGAAGTAACATGGACCAGATTGGGGCACCTGGGTGGCTAAGTGGGTTAAAGCCTCTGCTTTCGGCTCAGGTCATGATTTCAGGGTCCTGGGATCAAGCCCCCACATCGGGCTTTCTGCTCAGTGGGGATCTTGTTTCCCTTTCTCTCTCTCTGCCTGCCTCTCTGCCTACTTGTGATCTCTGTCAAATAAATAAATAAAAAACAAACAAACAAAAAATAAACAAACAAACAAAACATGGACCAGATTTACCTGAAATAACTACAAAAAACAACAACAACAACAACAAAAAAAACCCCAGACAAAACATATGAAATAATGGTTTTCAAGACATTGGATTCAGACTTTGAAGGACAGGGTCCCTGAAAGAAGGGAAATAAACCAGGTGAATCCTATAACTGCCCCCAGCTTACTGCCTGAGAGAGTTTCCAAGATACACTGAGGGAGGGGAAATCCCAGTAATGCTCAAAGGGCTTTCTAAGTTGAGAAGATGAGGATGGGGACTCAGAGAGGCCAGAGCAGCTAGAAGTAGAGTACCAGAAAGGAGAAAGCTAGAGAGAGAGAGAAAGAGGGAGAGAGAGAGGTGTGTGGGAGAGGAGAATATAGTTTGGATACCTGTACTGAGAGAGAGAGAGAGAGAGAATACTTTGGATATCAGTAGTCAGTCCCCCTTGAGTCTATAGTTGTGACTGATTAGCACATGTGTGTGAGAAAATTACCTGAGGCTTTGGAAAGACAGATTAGAACTAATAACCCCCAGGATTCACACATTGCCCAGAACCATTCCTCTTATCACCAGCCAGGGTGGAAAACCTCATAATTCACTTGGCATAATATAAAACATTCAGAAGTATTTTGTCTTATAGTATGGGAAAAATAGCCCCACACTAAATGCTTTTTTGAGCTAACAAAGCTGAAAAGCAAGAGATAAAAGAATTAAGCTATTTTTAAGTAACTTAACTGCATACTAGAGCAGAGTTCAAGAGTATTTATGATAAAACAAAAACAAAAACCCAGCACTAAACATAATTCATACTGTTCTGTATCCACTCAAAAATTACCAGTCATACAAGGAAGCAGAAATATCTGAACCATAATGAGAAGGAAAAAAAAATCAATGAAAATTCATACAGAAATAGCACAGATGATAGACTTCTTAGACACGGGTATTTAATGGTTATAATTATATTCCATATGTCCAAGAAGCTAGAAGAAAGTCTGAACATACAAAAGATAAAAGAAAAGACCTAATGTATGAAATAAAGAAAAATACACTGGATGGAATAACTGACAGATTAGAATTAAAGAAGAAAAATCATGAACTTGAAGACATACCAATAGCAACCATTCAAAATGAAACAGATGGGACACCTGGGTGGCTCAGTTGGTTAAGCAGCTGCCTTCTGCTCAGGTCATGCTCCTGGAGTCCCAGGATCAAGTCCTGCTTCGGGCTCCCTCCTCAGTGGGGAGTCTGCTTCTCCCTCTGACCCTCTCCCCTCTCATTCTTTCTCTAAAATAAATAAATAAAATCTTAAAAAAAAGCAAAAAACAAAATGAAACAATCATCTAAAAGACTGGGGGGAAGTGCACATCGGTTTGTTTGGGGACAAATTCAAATGGTATACGTGTAAATGGATGGGGAGGGAACAACAGAGATCCTGGAGGAAACAAGAGTTCCCAATTTTCCAAATGTGATGACAATTCTAAACATACAGATCCAAGAATCTCAGGAAACCGCCAAGCAAAAGCCACATGGAGAAAATTATACCAAAGTCCATCATAATCAAATTGCTCAAAACTAGTGATAAAAAGTCTAAAAAGAGGTCAGAGTAAACAGACACACTTTGTACAGGGCAGCAGAGTTAAGGATGACAGCAGATTCTTCATCAGGAACAAGGCAAGTCAGAAGTTGGAAGAACATCAGGTGTCAAAGTAGTGAAAGAAAAAAAAAATCTGTTAAGCCAGCAAAATCGCTTTCAAAAACAAAGATGAAATTAGAACATTTTTAGACACAAAATACTAAAGTGATCATCAATAGCATAACAAGAAATGTTATAGAACATCTTACAGGCAGAAGGAAAGTGATATGAGAAGGAAGTCTGGATCTACACAAAGGAACAAAGATGCTTGGAATTGGTAACTATGTGGGAAAATATAACAGATTGTCTCTTTCTTATTATAGAAATGTTTTTAAAAGATAAGTGTTTAAATGAAAAATAAAAATATATTGTGGGGTTTATAACATATGTGGAAGTATAATGTGTAATAACACTAGTACAAATGGGGACATGGAATTGTTTTGTTGTAAAGTTCTTATACTCTTAGCAGAGTGAAAGGATGGGAAAAGGTATACACCATGCTAGTACTAGTGAAACAGAAGGTGGAGTGGCTATAGTAATACTAGATAAAGTAGATTTCCAAGCAAAAATATATATATTATCAGAGATAAAAGGTCATTTCATACTTATAAAACAATTGATTCCCCAAAAGAACAACATTTCTAAATATGTACCTAACAACAGAGTTTCCAAATATATGGAGAAGAAACAGTTGTAGGACTGCTTCCTTGGGCCATGGACAGAATTGACCCTGAAATGCATTTTGGCATAGCACACCTGTGCCTTCTCTTAGGCCACCCGGAGAAACAACGCCTTGAACCTCACTGGCCCATTTCCTGTAATGATGTTGTTGAGAACTATGTGCATTACCCAACGTATGGTTGAGTCTTTTGGAGAGGACCTGAAGTAGATGCTATTGTTCTTCCCATATGATATGTGTGTGGGGGGTGTGTTCCTTTTCTCCTCCTTGACACTGATTCTTTGGTGTTTTGGTACTCAACCATTTCAAATGTATAAAATTTCATTGCCCATATTTTGAAATTGATACTCACTTTTGACCACTGTTTCTTATTTTCCCTTCATTGTTTTTATTAATTTCACATTATTTTTATCAGCTGTATTTTATGCATCATCAGAAGCTTCCTTAAATTCTTTTAAAACATTGAGATGGTAAAAAAAAATCAACACATAATAAGCAGTGCTTTATTAGCCTGTTAAAAGAAGACATCAACAGAGAGACTAACTTTTTATTATATATTACATAGTTACTAATGAGTGGTGTTGGCAACAACTGTTTGAAAGGCATATTTCTAACCTTACTCCTATGCTCTTGATAAATAATGAGGGCATAAGGCTAAAGTGGGCTTTGGAAAGGTGTGTCTGTCCCCTTGGGGGAGTCTGACATCTTATGGAAGTTCTAGCCAGGTGGGGCCCTAAGGGCAAGGAACAACCACTGGAGGCCCACTAAGACTACCTGGATGGCAACTTCATTCATAATCTGAGTAGTAGATGCAGATCATTAAATCATTACCACTAAGAGAAACCAAGGTCAACATGAGACGATCCAGAGCTTAAAGCTACAGGGAGAGGGTGTGAGCCCTGAGATGTAGGAAGTGGAGGGATTTGGGGAAACCAATGTCAGGCACAACTCAGGAAAGATAATTTGAGGTGGGGCAGGGGACTAAGAGTTTCGGCATGGATTATTGGCCAAATCAAGGTGCTGGTAGCTTGATTTCCATGTTGGGTAGAGCTGAATATTGGGAAGGGGTATAAGGTTGGGAGTGGTGTTGTATGGGAAGGTTTACTGCAAGCTAGGCACGGGGTGAGGCAACCTAGACACACTTCCTGAGTCCCACAGTGGCCTTGAATTGTGAATGAGGGAGTCAGAGGAATGGGCACAAGCTCCAGGTAGTGTCTTCTCCTGGAGAGGTCTTTCCTCCCACTGAATGGGAATGGGGATACCAGCTCTCTTTCCCTCATATCCCTTTAGGAGAAACTAATTAGATAATTAGATAATTCTCAAATGAGAGAATGCTCCTGAAATACTCTGAACATCATAGAGGCTTGATTGGCAGCTAGCTCAATTCGGGAGTGGGTAGGGGAGGGTCTGGAGTTCTCAGGTGGAGAGAGATTAGGTCAGTTTCAACAACTTCATTTCTGATTGGCTAACATCAGACAGCCTAGGTAGAGACACCTGGGAAGCCACTGATTATGGATGAGAAAGCCCATGGCATACGTAGCCCAACCAGATGGAGGAGTCTTCAGAGCAAATCTTATAAGGTTAGGGGTCCCCCAGAGCCTCCTGGGGTTGCCTGGGTTAGGGGTGGAAGAATGGAGATGGGGAAGGAGAGGCAGAGACAGTGTTGATTACAGCCCCTGGTACTTCTTCCCACAGAGTGCTATAGCTTGCCCCTCTTTTCATACTAAGTTCTATTTAAAGATTTCTCTTACAAAAGCAAGCTGTGAAAGCAATACCAGTAGAGAAGGAGTGGTTCTAAGACTTGGCAGGGCAGAGGGCATGCCCTCTGTTCATTCAGCAACCAATCAGGTCCCCGGGTAAAAACTGTGGAGAAACTTGTAGATTTGGTTAAACCACAAACTCCGTTTATGTAAAGTATTAAGGGTATCGTTTTGACAGTCAGTCAAACTGTAGGTACCGAGTGTGTTCTATGTCACTTATCTTTCAGTTAATGGAAGTCAGTTAAACATTCTGAATGATATTTAATACGGGTGGTTCTGGCCTCTGCTCCCAAACCCTCTTCCCTAGGGACTGACCCGGGGCATACATCCCTTTGTGTCCTGTCTGGATTCTCTTGTCTCGTCATTGAGACTTTCTGCCACCTTCACTCCATTCATCAGGCTGTAGATTACCAATTGCTGGTTGTTCAACCTCTCAGTCGTTAGGGGCTCAGGGTTCTGGTTCTAACCAGAGCTTCCTCACAGTAACCACTTCCTCTGCCTGTCCGTGTGCTTCACTACAGAGGCTCCAGGAAGTGGCCGCTCCCTCCCCTGCACTTGTGAAAAATGTGGCTAGTGCTTGCTGTTTATTGCTGGGGCTAGGCACTGGGTTCTCTCTGTCCACGTGCTGTTTTGTTTTTAGTCCGGCTTCTTGCCCTCCAGTAGCTGCCTCTGAGGCCCACTATGGCTCTGGTGAGTCTTTGTTGCCCCTGCAGTGTTGGCAGGAAGAGTAGCTTCAAGAATGTTTCAGAGCTAAAAAGGGAGTGGTATCCACTGCACTAGTTATCCATTCATTAATTCGACCTGTGTTTACTGAGCCTCTACTTGATACCGGACATTGTGCTGGGGAAAAAGGGGTGAACTCGATAACAACACTCCTCCAACAAGGTGGCTGATGGAAGGATTGGCAGGGGAATTGGGAGCTCTCAGCTACTTCTTGTGGATATTGCATGATAATTTCTTGTGGGTGTCTCATGATAATTTCTTGTGGGTGACTCATGATAATTTCTCATGGGTATCTCATGATAATTTCTCATGGATATCTCATGATAATTTCTCATGGGTATCTCATGATAATTTCTCCTGAGGTGTTCTCTCTTTACTTACCCGATGGCCCTATAAGTTACAAATAACTTTACAAAGCATACCAGTGGGAAGGATTCTTTATTAATTCAAACTTAGAGCAGAAGGGGTGATCTACCTGTTAAGGGGGCTACCCAGCCTATGGATCAGATTTCTTGCAGAGTATTTTGTTTGGCTGACACAGTAATTATTTTTTCATTAGAATAGTTTTGGATAGGCCATAAGCTCATGCTTTGCCACAAACCCCACTATCCCTATTGTTTGTACCTCATTATGTTTATTTATTTGCCTCCCCTAATTGAATCCTGTAGATATTTGCATTTGCAGCTTCTGGACTATACCTTCTGGAAGATGGGGCTAACCCAAATAAAACTATTGAAAGGCTGTAATATTCTAAATGGAGGATTTAACGTGTCAATAAGTATCTATTGATCACCTACCATGTATTAGGCTCAGGGGGTTAGTATCACAGGGATTTAGAGAAAGTAATGTAGTGTGGGAAGTGAAATAATCTATAGAAGTATCACAGAAGAGGCCTCAGTGGGTGCCTAGGGCATGTTTCACAGAGGGTGCTAATGGGTTTGGGACTTGTTTTGTACATATGGGATGCTAGAATGTAAATTCTACAGCTCATCACGGGGTATTGATATCAATAGAGAAAGATGGGAAAAACAATGTCAATGGATGGGAGCATTAGAAGAGGTCAAGATTAGAGGCAAAGTGATTCACCAGGAAGCCTATCCTTGAATAATGTAGGATGAAAATGAAGACAGGGCTTTCTGGGGTGTGCGTGTGGGGTAGAGACATGAGCAAGAGTCTCAGGACTGTAGTGAGCAGAGTAAGTTCTCAGGGCTGTGAAAAAAAGCAGCCTGGGGAGTGGTTATGTCTGGAGAATCAGTTAATAACATTAGGTAGGTCTCAGGGGCTTGGGAGCCACACAAAGTTTGAGCCATTTTCTGTATTTCTGTCCACTGTCCAATCTCTGGTAGGGCTGGCTGTCTCCTGCAGGCTCAAATTCCCAGGGCCCCCTTTGATTCCTCTACATCGTCATCTCTTGTGTTCACCACATTCAAGCCAATTCAATTGACTTTGCTTTCAAAATATATCCAGAATCTGGCTTCTCTTTCCCACCTCTACTACTGTCACCGTCATCAAGACCTACTGTCTATTATCCAAGGCAACTTTTCTTAGGGCTGGGTCCCTGCTCCTTAAACCCCCTGGGCCTTGCACACAGGGTGTTCGATATACACAGTGTAAGCCCATTCAAGGCTTCCATCTGATAGCTCGTGATGCACTAATGACTTTGGAAATGCATGTCTAATAGAAAAAATCATAACTAAATTAAGCTAGTTAAGCTCCCAGTTTGAGAGCTCTAGGACTCACGGGGAAGTTAGCTGGGGTGTGAGAAAGCAAGAAAAACTAGCTGTAGTTAGAGAATTGTGTAGGAGCATCCAAACATGCAAACTCTGTAACTGTGTTGTCCCACTAGTAGTCACTAGCTATACAGGACTGTTTAAACCAAATAAAATAAAATACAATTAGAAATTCAGTCCCTCAGTCATACCAGTCACATTTCAAGTCCTTAGTGTGGCTAGCTAAAGTCTACCATATTGTATAGCACAGATGTAGAATATTTCTTATAATAGAAAGATCTCTTGAACATCACAGATCTTGAAGCAAGAGACAAGGTCAAAACTGTCTCCTGACAAGAGCTTGATCTGTGCCATGGAACATGCTGACATACAAGGATGTCTAGGCAATGGTCACCCAAGTTACCAGGAACAAGATGGAGGAGGGAATGAGCTGACCAACATGGTCAGTAGCTAGCAAATATTAGGATCAGCTCTGCCCTTGGTAGGAACATGTCACTGCTCTACTCACCCGGACTGGGCCCTTGAGATGAGTGCCAGAAACCAGAAGAGCTAATTGGTTACCTATGGGACCCCAGTTTTATGTAGGACCCTGGTCTTCTTTATGGGACTGGAGCAGGCAGGCTCCAACATGGTGTTTCCCAAGCTGTGAAGGTACTTCCTTCCTAAGCCTCTCCTTCTTCAGGGACTAGACACTTACTGTTACCACAGACATTATTTCCTCATCGATCCAACATTGGAATTTTGCTAGTACACACAGAGAGAAGCCTCATGGCTTGCTGATGCCCTGCCTAGCTCTTCTTTGGGTTCCTCCTCATGCATTAACAGTGTGTGGGCCACAGTGATGCTGTGAGGCAGGTGTCTTCACTTCACAAGGAGGCAATGGGAAACTCAAAGGGATGAGTAACTGGCCCGAGTCCACAGAGCGTGGTCCTGGTTGAAGCTGGGGTTCACATTCTGATCGTGATTCCAAGTCCAGTCTTGGTTCCATTAGATGGTGGTTTCCCTCAGCTGTAGACTGAATATTTGTGTCGCCCCTCACCACCCTTCCGAAATTCCTATGTTGAAACCTAATTCCCAATGTGCTGTATTTGAAAGTGGTTCCTTTGGTGGGAATTAGAGAACTTATACAAGAGACCCTAGAGAGGGGCGCCTGGTGACTCAGTGGGTTAAGCCTCTGATTTTGGCTCAGGTCAAGATCCCAGGGTCCTGGGATCGAGCCCAACATCGGGCTCTCTGTTTGGCAGGGACCTGCTTCCCTCTCTCTCTCTCTCTGCCTGCCTCTCTCCTTACTTGTGATCTCTATCTCTATCAAATAAACAAATAAAGTCTTAAAAAAAAAAAAGGAGATCCTAGAGAGCTCCATCTGGTCACATGAGGACATGAGAGGACAGCCATCGATGAACCAGGAAGTGGTCCCTTGCCAGACACTGAATCTTCTGGCACTTTGATCTTGGACTTCTAGCCTCGAGAACTGTGAAAAATAGATGTCTGCCATTTAAAAGCCATTCAGTCTATGGTATTCTTTTTTTTTTTTTTTTTAAGATTTATATATTTATTTTGAGACAGAGAGAGAGTGGAGGGAGGGGCAGAGGGAGAGAAGAACCTTAAGTGGATGCCCCACTGAGTGCAGAGCCCAACACAAGCTTGATCTCACGACCTTGAGATATGACCCGAACTGAAATCAAGGGTCAGACGCCTAACTGACTGAGCCACCCAGGCTTCCCCAGCCTATGATATCCTGTCAGAGCCGTCCAAACAGACTGTGGGAAGTGTGAGGATTTCAGAGCTGATCAAGGAGAAGAGGGGACCAGGACAGGCAGTGACATACAACACACTTTATTGGGTCATGCTCAGACAGGGCTGTGTGGGAGGGGAGATCTCTCCTAGCAAGAGACCTTCCAGAGTCTGGTGTGAAGTTACCAGCCAGAGGGGAATAAGGCAAAGGACCTCCCAGGGGAGAGCGGGATAAGAGAGGGGCCTTGTGTGTCTAGGTGATGTTGCTTAGCAGCTAGTTGAGGAGTCTGTAGGTCAGAGAGCTTTAAAAGGCTATTGTGGTGGGTCTGGTCTTATCTGTAGCCAGAAGATGCAATTTTGTGGGGTATGCAGAATAGATTGGCTCTAAATGGCTAAAGATATGTTTATTTGGATGATATTTAAAGCAGTGGATGTGAAGAACTTGAATTTGGTGCCTGCACATTCTGGGCTAACAGTTCTAGCCTGATTCAAAGAAGTAAAGAGCATGAGGACAATTTTAGGACAATACAAAGAGGTTGTATGGCCCATTTTTATAACACCCTCCAAATTGGTAACATCACTATTTGTGGTTCAAACTTCTGTATCTGCCATTCCTAAAACATGGGAGATTTCATCTTGCCACTATTCTTTCTTTCTTTGTGTTACTGTCCTACAGGGATAGACTTCCATTTACTTCTTTGTAACTTTCCAATACAATCAAGGTTAGAATTGCACTAAAATATCTTCCTGGAACCTTGTTGGCAACTCTTAAAGAACATTTCTCATGTCCTCTTTTAAATTAGGGATAATTTTGCTACAGTTCTTATTTCTGCTTCTGGACTTAACTATAGACAGAATGTCTTCATGATTGCTGAATTTCCACAGGGCCGGGACTCACTGTTACCTGAAGAAGCTTAAAAAGGGAAGTTACTACCTGCCTGCTGGTGTCCAAAACTTCCCCTCACACCTGCATAGGGGAGTAGGCAAGGCTGCCTCTCAGGCCCTCCTGTACTCAACAGATTTAAATGAAAAAGGACAACCTACTTCCTTCTTGTTCAGAGGGATTTGTCAGAGGATGTTCTAAATGGAACATTTCCAGGCATGTCTGTTTTTTTTCTGCCCATCCCAGTGGTCGAAGGCTGATGGTTAGGTTTAGCCAAACGACGGGGTGTGGTAACTGATGTGGTCTCAATGACCAGCCCATGAGTAAGTGGTGGGTGACGTATTTTGACCATCTTGCACCTGGTAAAGCAGTCCCACGTTACCTCATTTAAAAAAAAAAAAGATTTTATTTATTTATTTGACAGAGAGATCACAAGCAGGCAGAGAGGCAGGCAGAGAAAGAGGGGGAAGCAGGCTCCCTGTTGAGCAGGGAGCCTGATGTGGGGCTTGATCCCAGGACCCTGGGATCATGACCTGAGCTGAAGGCAGACGCTTAACTGACCGAGCCTCCCAGGCATCCCCCACGTTACCTCATTTTAACTCTGGGAGGTAAATTATTAGACTTATTTTTTAAAAAGGAGAAACTGAGGTGAGGCAGCTAACGAATGGCAGAACAGGGGCCCAGACCAAGGTTCTTGACTATCCTTGACTATGTAATATTCTAGTTTTGGCTATTTAATTTTTTGAGGGGAGTGGTTAGCAATCTCCCTCCCTCCCTTTTCTTTCTTATTTATTTATTAGTATAGTTGACACACAATGTTACATTAATTTCTGGTGTACAACATAGTGACAGTATGTTCTGCGGTGTTGGTTGTTTAGTTTTTACTTTTTTATTTACTTACTTATTTTTAGAAAGAGAGAGAGAGAGAACTCCTGTGTGCACAGGTGAGGGTGGAGGGGCAGAGGGAGAGGGAGGGAAGAATCTTAGGCAGGCTCCACGCCCAGCACGGAACCCGGTGGGCTTGATCTCACAACCCTGAGATCGCGACCTGAGCAGAAACCAAGAGTCGGACGCTCAACCAACTGAGCCACCCCGGCGCCCCAGTGCACATGGGCATGCCACACGGAAGGAATGAAGTCCGCTTGCGTCGGCCCGGGGGGAAGTGACGGTATTTTTGCCTCTGCTCTGCGGGTGAGCACGCCGAGGCTGAGCCAGGGAAGCCCCACGACTGTCCCGAGGCAAGAACGGAGATGTAGCACAGCACATCCAGGAGTAGAACGTCCTCCTTCTGAACCCATTTCCTCTCCTTGCTCCACTTGCTCTAAGGGTAAATAATTGCCCCCCCTTTTTTCTTAAAAATTGTTTATTAGAGAGAGGGGGAGAGAGAGAAAGAGACTGCTAGAGCTCAGGGGAGGGGCAGAGGAACGGGGGTAGAGAGCGTCCCAAGCAGACTCCACACTGAGTGCAGAGCCTGACTCAGGGCTGGATCTCACCACCTTGAGAGCGCAACCGGAGCTGAAACCAAGAGTTGGCTGCTTAATTCTCCACATCGCCTGGGTGCTCCGGGTAAATAAGCCCTTTAATAAAACGTGGACTTTCGGGGTGTCTGGGTGGCTCAGTCGGTTAAGTCTCTGCCTTCAGCTCAGGTCATGATCCCAGGGTCACGGGATCGAGCCCCATGTCGCTTCGGGCTCCCTGCTCAGCGGGGAGCTTGCTTCTCCCTCTCTCTCTGCCTGCCTCTCTGCCTACTTGTGATCTGTCTCTCTCTGTGTCAAATAAATAAAAAGCCCTTAAAAAATAATAAAAGGTGGCCTTTCAAAGAAAGCATTTGAGGAACTCAGGGCTCCTTGGAAGTGAAGACTGCTCAGTGGTGACTTTCGGTTTTACCTGCTGCTCCTGTGTATGCGGTCCTGGCCCAAGCCTTTGGTGACTTCCCCAGGGATGCCTCATTTGTGCCTCCCCAGTGGCCCCAAAGACACTGCACTGGCTCTCAGATGTCATCCCTGGGGCTCTGCGGCAGGGGCCAATGGGACCCTGGTATAGGCCAGTTGGCGCGCTGAGGCTCTCTTTCTGTTTCTGCCTCCAGTGAACAGAAAGACAGAGAATGGTTACGTGGTTGCTGGCCTTTGTCTCACCTGTAAATTCAGGGGCCAAGGCCAGGTGATCTTTCAGGTTTCCTCCTGCTCAGAGACAATCTGCAGCAGGATTTCCCAGTGCTTTCCTGCAGCCACAGAACCGCTCTCCGCGTATCCAGCTGTCATTTTTCTCTGCTGTCTGACTTCTCGTTGTGATCTCAATATTGGCTATTTTGTTAAGAGCAGCAGTAAAATCTCTGTGCGTGGCACTATTTTAATGAGCCCCGATGATAAGAGATTTATATTTTAAACCCATCGCCCATTCCATTAAAAAAAAAAAAAAAGGTGTCGGGTATCCCCACATAAAATACTGATGAGTCGGATTAACTGTCCAAAAGTGCTTCACAAACTCCCTTCCACGGAATCGTGAAGCGGAGACTGAACCGCTGTGGCATTTACAAGGCATGAGCTGACACCAGGCATATTTGAACACCATGAGATATGGTATCACTGGGGACAGAGAGTGAGTTTAGTTAATAATGAATGGCATATCCCATAAAATACCATTACACAGTGTTCAGGGCCCAAGAATGATGACATAATTATTAGAAGACTGGGAGATTAAGATATAATTTAAAAAAAACATGACAGGGGAGGGTGTAATTGGGGAGACAAAATACACAGGAAGTTTGTAATTTACATGTCAAAATACCTTTTTCATGTTTTGATTGGATTAGACGCTGCCTTTCCACTCCATTTATCCTGGCTTCAATTAGAGGCAGGCAAAATGACATCTCACGTTCATATTCTTGACACACGCAGCTCACAGGCACTTTCTAATTCTAACCGACAGGAAGGGGGAAAGGGAAACTCGGTTTTGCCTTGTCATGCACTTTTTACTTAACCCCTAATTTGTTTTTAAATGAGCTTGTCACTGCGGTTCAGGAGGCTTTGTGCTTGGGTCCCCGCTGTCTGCTTCTGGTGCAGACTCCTGTCATAACTTGATGTGCTCTGACCGCTCCCCTCCGCAACTGTGAGCTTGTAGGGAGACTCTAGCCGCGCAGGGGTGGAAGGAGCAGGAGAACTCCGGGTGCCTTTTTGAACAGGACAGGGCGAAGACATGTCACAGAGCCAGATGATAGTAGCGAGATCATTTTTCTCCTGGGGTCCAGCACAGTCTGTCCAAACCAGAGGACGCGGGGTGGCAAGTGCTCCCCTTCTTTGCCTTCGTTCCCATCTTATGGGTTTTACCTGGAAGCGTGCTCCATGCCTTCAGTGGGGGAATATCCTTAGGTTTTCATTGGCCTTGTATCCCTGATACCTCCTATAATAGACCAGACAGCCCAAGGCCCACCTGAAAACCATCAGTGAAATACTTCATTAACTCTCACTTCTGAGAGTGGTACGTCTAGCCATCCAATCTGAAGGCATTTGCTACCCAGATGGCAATTATACTTATCTGTGAGATGAGAGCTTTGATTATTTCTGATCTATTTGATGGAAGAGTCTATGCTTTCCTTAAATTGTCTTGACATTCTCTTTCCATTGGATGCAAGGATGCTACTCTATGTCTCAGTAGGTATTGGTAAAAAGTAGCCTGTGAAGACCTTGCACATCAAGGGTGACTGGTGGACATAGCCCTCTGGTGCTACGCAACAAGGGTTTGGCTACAGCTCTGAAGAGTGAGACTTGGGTAACATAAAATTTGGGCCAAATAAATGCCATTTTGTACAAGTGACTGGTTTCTCTCTACCAGCTGCTCCCATACATCACCCTTCCTGCTTACTGATCCTTGATCAACTATTTTAGCCTGGGAGGCTAAAATTGACTCTTATCTTGGGGTCGCGAGTCTGAGCCCCACACTGTTTGTAGAGACTAATTAAAAGTAAAATAAATAAATCCCCCCGTCCCCCAAAAAAACACACCAATTTCAGGTTGGATGTGATTCATTTGGGTCACTGAGTGGAGGGATTTGAGGAACCTCCTCTGGTGGTCAAAATACATGGCCTTTATCATAGGGAGGTTGTTAAGATCCTGGGAAGGCAGCAGACTGTGGGGGTTCAAGCAGCCTGGCTTTGGAATCCTTTTCTGCCATTTGTGGTACCTTGGCCTAGACACAGCCACCTTCAGCGTCAGTTTCCTTATCTATAAATTGGGGACAACAGGATTACCCACCTTACACTATTTAAATGAGGATTAAATGAAAGGAAGCATGTTAAATGCTCCTCAGGGAACCTGGTAGATTGAAGTCCTTGGCAGTGGTTACCTGTTACTTATTCTTGGGTTTTCAGCCGTGTTTTCTGAGTGCTCTTATCCAGCCGTTTGCTCACTGACCCCCCTGTACCAGGCCCTGGGTTTAGTCCTGGTCCTGGTTCTAACAGGTGGCTTCTGTGTGTGGGTTTTTGTTTTTTTGTTTTTTGTTTTTTGTTTTTAAAGATTTATTTATTTATTTATTTGACAGACAGAGATCACAAGGAGGCAGAGAGGCAGGCAGAGAGAGAGGTGGAGGCAGGCTCCCTGCGGAGCAGAGTCCGATTCGGGGCTCGATCGCAGGACCCTGGGATCATGACCTGAGCTGAAGGCAGAGGCTTAACCCACTGAGCCACCCAGGCACCCCGGGTTTTTGTTTTTGTTTTTGTTTTTGTTTTTGTTTGTTTGTTTTTTTAAAGAGAACCCTCTGCACATGCCCATGGTTTTAACCTTTTTATGGCTTCTGGTCCTTCCAGGAAAGTGAGTTAGTGCCTATGTCATTGGGATAAAAATAAGTAGATTCCAGAGTGCCTGGGTGGCTCAGTCAGTGAAGCATCCAACTCTTGATTTTGGCTCAGGTCCTGATCTCATGGGTCATGAGATCGAACCCTGCAATTGGCTCCATACTCAGAGGGAGTCTGCTTGGATGCTCTCTGCCTCTGCCCCTCCCCTTGCTCACGATCTCTTTCTCTTTCTCAGTAATAAATATTAAAAAAAAAAATAAGTAGATTCTGGGGAAAGAGTTATCAGTTGAGAAACTATAACAATATCGTGTCAAACCAGACTTTGGAAACTTCTAAAATATCTGTGCCTGATTGAGGAGAAGCAGGGGTTCTCAAGCAATACTTGGGATGCACAGATATCCACAGAAAATTCGTATACTTCATCAGCCAGTGGGAGAAAAGAGAGGTAACCATAAAACTTGGCTCTGAAAGCAAACCTTCTACCTCTCAGACGGTGTCAGGCCTGCACCCCACTACCATCCAGACACACCACCCTCGACCATATGGGAATATGTCCAGTGTTTCCACTATAGTCCCTTGTTTAACTGGGACTATGTAATACTCTTTGTGATCTCCTGGGTACAAAGATGAAAGAGCCAGTCTCAGTTACCAAGTAGGGCACAACCAGAAGGGAGCTTGCCTCTCCTGGAAGTTTGCACATTGTTTGATTAATAAGTATCAAGGAGGGGCACCTGGGTGGCTCAGTTGGTTTTTTAAGTGTCTACCTTTGGCCCAGGTTGTGATTCCAGGGTCCTGGGATCGAGTCCCAGGTGGGGCACCCTGCTTGGCTGGGAGCCTGCTTCTCCCTCTCTCTCTATCCCTCCTCCCTGCTTAAGCCCTTTATCTCTCAAATAAATAGAATATTTTTTAAAAATAAGGAGTAAGGCATCCCTTTCTGGAATTTTTTTTTTAAATTTAATTTTATTTTTTTATGTGACAGAGAGATCACAAGTAGGCAGAGAGGCAGGCAGAGAGAGAGGGGAAAGCAGGCTCCCGGCTGAGCAGAGAGCCCGATGTGGGGCTCGATCCCAGGACCCTGAGATCATGACGTGAGCCGAAGGCAGTGGCTTAACCCACTGAGCCACCCAGGCGCCCTCCTTTCTGGAATTTTTGCTAAAACGAAACCACTAACCATTCTGTGCTGGGTCATCATAGGAGGAAAGTGCAGTGTAAAATACTTGAATACACTTATCCCACTTGATTATTACAACAAAACTGAGGCGGGTCCCTTAAAGACTATTGTCCCATTTTAGAGATGGGTAAATGGAGATTCCATGGGGTAATGGCCTTTCTTGAAGCCAGATAACCACAGGGTAGAAGAGGCAGCCTTGAGTTCTTGACTCCAAATTCAGTGAACTTTCCATGAAATCACATGCCTTTGAACCTAAGTCATCAGACATTTTCTACTTCCCCAAAGTCCTTCCTAGGCACCTGAGATTTCCCTAAAACTGCAACCATCTAGCTCCAGATTTGGAGTAAAAAGTAAAAAGTAAAAAGTTCACTGAAGCCTGAGGGTGTGCTTTGAATGGAATGTGATTCTCTTTGAAAATTGAACCAAAGGTTTAAGATGGCATTGGCTATCTAATTATGGCTGTGCCTGTGTACTTACTATTTTGTTTAACCAAAATAGGTCATGAAAATATAATATATTATTTATTCTGATAGAGTTCTAAATCCTCAACTGAGTTGGGGGGGTATGTTAATTTTATGTAAAAATTTGAATATTGTGAGCACTGAGAGCCATTAGGTTTCTTCTATCAGAAATTGACAGAAAAAACTCAGGCAAGGAAATACTGTAACAGAATTGACAGGTCATGCTCTCATTCTCTTTTAGATGTTTCCTTAGTATGAAATTAGGTTTCCTAAAATCTATGTACATTACTATTACAGCTAACACTAGGGACAAATCTCTTGGATGCTTGTAAAAGGATTCTCATGCTGATTTGACAACCATATCAGGTTTAGAAGTGATAGGCAGGTGTAGCTCATCCTTGGCCCTTCCCTGAGCCTTGGGATTTGTGGCACTTGTTCACATGATTCTCAAGTTTACTCGCAGTCATAGTTCCCCAGAGAAACAGAATCAGTAGGATATTAATAATCTATTGATCTATCAATCATCTGTCTATCATCTATCTCTCTCTCTATATTTGTCCATCCATCTATCTGGAAGACTTGGTGTTAAGTTCTTGACTTTGAAGCTTGCAGGCTAGAAACTCAGGCTGGGTTTCTGTGTTGCAGTTGTGAGGCAGAATTGCTTAAGGCTTTCAACTGATTGGATGAGGCCCACCCACATTATGGAGGGTAATCTGCTTTACTCAAAGTCTACTTACTTAAATGTTCATCATATTAAAATAAACAAACAAACAAACAAGCAAAAAAAAACCAAAACCCTTCACAACAACATCCAGACTGGTGTTTGTCCAGACAACTAGGCCCTAGCCTAGCCAAGTGGATTGATGAAATTAACTATTGCAGGGCAATTCCCAGATCAGTCTATGATTGGCAGTGTCCTTTGCACCAAACTAATTTTCTCCCCTTTTGGCAGAGGACAAAACAGAAAGGAAAGACAAGCTAAGGGGAAGGGAAGGGAACATTGAATTGGATTAAAGTTATCCATAGAAGAGTGATGGCCCTTCCCTCGTCTCTTCCTTCCGGTAGAAGCCCAATTGCTAGAGAAATGCACACATCATTAACTGCTGGCAGCTGCCTACTCACACTCTGCCCAGATTTCAATTCATACTGTTCAAATGGTCTTTGTTTACACCAGAGAAATTAAATTAGAACAGATAATACACATGAGCAGCATTCCTAATGGCCCCATCATCCTGTCAACGATTTCTTGTATGTTCAGTGTTACGTTTGGCTTCAAATTTTGGAAGCGGAAAATAGCACACAACTAAATGACGTGGGGGCTCATAAGGGATGGTGGAGGTGCATGGCAAGGCTGGGAGGAAAAGCTGAGACTCACTTCCTGGAATCACAGAGAAGACTGAGGGCTTTCAGGCTGGTAGAATGCACTAAAGGGGTATCTGCTAAGATTCATTTATTTTAAAATTATTAACAAATCATTTTTTCAGAGAGAAAAGAATCAAGTGAATATTAAAGTCACTTCTATTACTTTAAAGTCTATTTTTTACTTTATTTGGTTCTCCAAGGACTAGAGTGCCTACCTCTTGGTTCTCAATACTATGTCTCTTTTTATCTACCTTTTCTCCCTATGGAATCTTATTCAGTCTGATTGTTTAATTATCATCTCTATGCTGGTGACTCCTACATTTAAATCTCCAGGTTTGCCTTCTCCTGGGAACTGCAGGCTCTTATTCAGCTGTCCACTTGACATCTCCATGGGGTCTGCAATTATAATCATCTGAGATAAAATGGCCAAGGCAGAACTTTTTTTTTAGGCTTTATTGAGGTATAATTGATAAATCAAATTATAAGATATTTAGAGTATACAGTATGATGATCTGGTATATATGTATACTGTGAAAACATTCTTCCCATCTAGGTAATGGACACATCTCCTCACCTCACATATTTACCCTCCCACCCCTCCCCCGCCCCCCCTTTTTTTTTGGTGAGACCATTCAATTTCTACTCTCTCAGCAAATTTCAATTCTCCTGCAGTGTTTTCAATGATTGTCACCATGTTCTACATTAGATCCTCAGACTTGATTCATCTTACGACTGCAAATCCTTTTACAAACTGTTCTCCCACCTCTAGGTCCTAGTAGCCATATACTGTATTCGGTTCCTTTGTTAGACTTCTTTTGTTTTCGTTTTTTTTTTTTTTTTTTTTTTTTTTTTTTTTAGATTCCACATACAAATGATACCATGCAGTCTTGTCTTTCTCTGTCTGGCTTATTTCACTTACATAATGCCCTCCAGGTCCATCCATACGTTTGCAAGTGGCAGACTGTCATCCTTTTTTAAAGCTGTGTAATATTCCATTGTGTGCATGCATACCCTCTTCTCAGTTCATTCATGTGCTGACAGACACTGAGTTCATATCCATACTTTGGTTATCACACAGAACTCTCCTCCCTTCCTCCTGTTTCTCCTCTGCCATTTCTAGTCCAGTAAATAGCCCCCTCCATCCATCATTTTATTCACTTAAAAACTCAGATGTCATCATTTTATTTTTCTAATTACCTCACTTGCTGCAAGCAGTCCACCAGAAGGTTCTGTCTCCTCTACCTCTGAAGCAGGTGATTAGGCATCTTTCTCTTCCTTTTGCTGTGCTGGCCCAGCTGGCCTCGTCTCTCCCTGGGCTCTCTGCAGCTGCCTCTGAGGTGGGCTTTCCTATTTCAGGCTTGCTCATCTTCCCATTCTATGGCCTCCACTCCATGCTGGCATCGGGGGAGCTTTGTGGTACACAAAGTGGATCGTGTCAGCCTGTGCTTGAAATACTTGAAGGGCTCCCACCAACTCATGACATCTAAATGCCTCCCTCTGACTTACTCATCGGGCCCTCATGAGTGATCCTTGCCCTCATTCCTGAGCTCGTCCTGGACCCTCTTCATTTGTACGGTGCTATAGCCACATGGCCCACAGTATCTTCTATGGTTCCTTACCTCCACCCTGGGTGCTACCAGCTCAGGACCTTTGCATCTAGAGTTCCCTCTATCTAGAATATTCTACCTTTCAATCTTTTGCAAGATTGGCTCATTGTCATTCAGATGTCAGCTCAAATGTCACCTCCTGGGAAAGGGTCTCCCTGTACACCTTATCTAAATGACCTCTCTCTTAGTTACTTGTCTGACATGACACTTTCATTGTTTCTGTGGAACATAACACAATCTGAAGTTATCTTATTTATTTTGCATTCTTTCTTTTTTTTTTTTTTTAAAGATTTTATTTATTTATTTGTCAGAGAGAGAGAGGGAGAGAGACCGAGCACAGGCAGACAGAATGGCAGGCAGAGGCAGAGGGAGAGGCAGGCTCCCTGATGAGCAAGGAGCCTGATGTGGGACTCAATCCCAGGATGCTGGGATCATGAACTGAGCCAAAGGCAGCTGCTTAACCAACTGAGCCACCCAGGCGTCCCTTTATTTTGCTTTCTTTTTTTATTGTCTATCTCCCAGAGAGAGAGAACTTCAAACACTTTTAGAGACTGTTTGGTGACCTTCCACATGTTGAAGAATTGTCCTTCACATGGCCAACACCCTATATGTTGTTGTTGTTGTTTAAAGATTTATTTAATTATTTACTTGACAAATCGATAGAGAGCACAAGTAGGCAAAGCAGCAGGCAGACAGAGAAGGAGAAGCAGGCTCTCTGTGGAGCAGGGAGCCTGATGTGGGGCTCAATCCCAGGGCCCTGGGATCATGACCTGAGCTGAAGGCAGAAGCTTAACCAACTGAGCCACCCAGGTGTCCCTTAAGGTTGTTTTTTGAGAATATTTTTACCTTCTGATACAGAACTAGAAAGCAGAATGCAAGTGCAGGGTATCACTGTAACCTTCAGATAATTTTGAAGGGCTTTTTTTTTTTTTTAGGTTAAAATTATTGGCCCAATTTTATCACACAGTTCTGTGGTTAATGAAGTAAGAATGTGCACAAATGGATACTTTTGTTTAAAGTTATCCTCTTGGCTTTCTTCATAAATTTTATACACGTATATGCAATTATCTCAAAATACAAAGTTTAGTGTGAAGTGCATCGCAAAAGGCTCATTTGGGTGCTGGCTCTTCCTTCTCTACCCAATCTCTGAGAAGTCGGGTGATTCTCCTTTACCTTCATCCCATAATTATGCTCACTCCTTGCATTTCTTTAAATATTGAAAAGTTCAAAATTTTTTCCCCCATGTATTCATTGGCCATAAGTACTTTCCTTTTGTGAAGCATGTGCATATTCTTTGTGTTTTTATATTAGGGTACTTCTTTTTCTCATTTATAGGTAAGAGCTATTTTTTTTTTAATTTTATTTTTTATAAACATATATTTTTATCTCCAGGGGTACAGATCTGTGAATCGCCAGGTTTACACATTTCACAGCACTCACCATAGCACATACCCAGCCCCAATGTCCATAACTACACCCCCCTCTCCCAACCCCCCCCCCATCAACCCTCAGTTTGTTTTGTGAGATTAAGAGTCACTTATGGTTTGTCTCCCTCCCAATCCCATCTTGTTTCATTTACTCTTCTCCTACCCCCTTAACCCCCCATGTTGCATCTCCTCTCCCTCATATCAGGGAGATCATAAGATAATTGTCTTTCTCCGATTGACTTATTTCACTAAGCATGATACCCTATAGTTCCATCCACGTCGTCGCAAATGGCAAGATTTCATTTCTTTTGATGGCTGCATAGTATTCCATTGTGTATATATACCACATCTTCTTTATCCATTCATCTGTTGATGGACATCTAGGTTCTTTCCATAGTTTGGCTATTGTAGACATTGCTGCTATAAACATTCGGGTGCACGTGCCCCTTCGGATCACTACGTTTGTATCTTTAGGGTAAATACCCAGCAGTGCAATTGCTGGGTCATAGGGTAGTTCTATTTTCAACATTTTGAGGAACCTCCATGCTGTTTTCCAGAGTGGTTGCACCAGCTTGCATTCCCACCAACAGTGTAGGAGGGTTCCCCTTTCTCCGCATCCTCGCCAGCATGTGTCATTTCCTGACTTGTTAATTTTAGCCATTCTGACTGGTGTGAGGTGATATCTCATGGTGGTTTTGATTTGTATTTCCCTGATGCCGAGTGATATGGAGCACTTTTTCATGTGTCTGTTGGCCATCTGGATATCTTCTTTGCAGAAATGTCTATTCATGTCTTCTGCCCATTTCTTGATTGGATTATTTGTTCTTTGGGTGTTGAGTTTGATAAGTTCTTTATAGATTTTGGACACTAGCCCTTTATCTGATATGTCATTTGCAAATATCTTCTCCCATTCTGTCAGTTGTCTTTTGGTTTTGTTAACTGTTTCCTTTGCTGGGCAAAAGCTTTTGATCTTGATAAAATCCTAATAGTTCATTTTTGCCCTTGCTTCCCTTGCCTTTGGTGATGTTCCTAGGAAGATGTTGCTGCTGCTGAGGTCGAAGAGGTTGCTGCCTGTGTTCTCCTCGAGGATTTTGATGGATTCCTTTCTCACATTGAGGTCCTTCATCCATTTTGAGTCTATTTTCGTGTGTGGTGTAAGGAAATGATCCAATTTCATTTTTCTGCATGTGGCTGTCCAATTTTCCCAACACTATTTATTGAAGAGGCTGTCTTTTTTCCATTGGACATTCTTTCCTGCTTTGTCGAAGATGAGTTGACCATAGAGTTGAGGGTCTATTTCTGGGCTCTCTATTCTGTTCCATTGATCTATGTGTCTGTTTTTGTGCCAGTACCATGCAGTCTTGATGATGACAGCTTTGTAATAGAGCTTGAAGTCCGGAATTGTGATGCCACCAACTTTGGCTTTCTTTTTCAATATTCCTTTGGCTATTTGAGGTCTTTTCTGGTTCCATATAAATTTTAGGATTATTTGTTCCATTTCTTTGAAAAAAATGGATGGTACTTTGATAGGAATTGCATTAAATGTGTAGATTGCTTTAGGTAGCATAGATATTTTCACAATATTTATTCTTCCAATCCAGGAGCATGGAACATTTGTCCATTTCTTTGTGTCTTCCTCAATTTCTTTCATGAGTACTTTATAGTTTTCTGAGTATAGATTCTTAGTCTCTTTGGTTAGGTTTATTCCTAGGTATCTTATAGTTTTGGGTGCAATTGTAAATGGGATGGACTCCTTAATTTCTCTTTCTTCTGTCTTGTTGTTGGTGTAGAGAAATGCAACTGATTTCTGTGCATTGATTTTATATCCTGACACTTGACTGAATTCCTGTACAAGTTCTAGAAGTTTTGGAGTGGAGTCTTTTGGGTTTTCCACATATAGTATCATATCATCTGCAAAGAGTGATAGTTTGACTTCTTCTTGGCCGATTTGGATGCCTTTAATTTCCTTTTGTTGTCTGATTGCTGAGGCTAGGGCTTCTAGTACTATGTTGAATAGCAGTGGTGATAACGGACATCCCTGCAGTGTTCCTGACCTTAGCGGAAAAGCTTTCAGTTTTTCTCCATTGAGAATGTTATTTGCGGTGGGTTTTTCATAGATGGCTTTGATAATATTGAGGTATGTGCCCACTATCCCTACACTTTGAAGAGTTTTGATCAGGAAGGGATGCTGTACTTTGTCAAATGCTTTTTCAGCATCTATGGAGAGTATCATATGGTTCTTGTTCTTTCTTTTATTAATGTGTTGTATCACCTTGATTGATTTGTGGATGTTGAACCAACCTTGCAGCCCTGGAATAAATCCCACTTGGTCGTGGTGTATAATCCTTTTAATGTACTGTTGAATCCTATTGGCTAGTATTTTGGCGAGAATTTTCGCATCTGTGTTCATCAAGGATATTGGTCTGTAGTTCTCTTTTTTGATGGGATCCTTGTCTGGTTTTGGGATCAAGGTGATGCTGGCCTCATAAAATGAGTTTGGAAGTTTTCCTTCCATTTCTATTTTTTGGAACAGTTTCAGGAGAATAGGAATTAGTTCTTCTTAAATGTTTGGTAGAATTACCCCGGGAAGCCATCTGGCCCTGGGCTTTTGTTTGTTTGGAGTTTTTTGATGACTGTTTCAATCTCCTTACTGGTTATGGTTCTGTTCAGGCTTTCTATTTCTTCCTGGTTCAGTTGTGGTAGTTTATATGTCTCTAGGAATGCATCCATTTCTTCCAGATTGTCAAATTTGTTGGTGTAGAGTTGCTTATAGGATGTTCTTATAATTCTCTGTATTTCTTTGGTGTTCGTTGTGAAATGTCCTCTTTCATTCATGATTTTATTTATTTGGGTCCTTTCTCTTTTCTTTTTGATAAGTATGGCCAGGGGTTTATCGATCTTATTAATTCTTTCAAAGAACCAGCTCCTAGTTTCGTTGATTTGTTCTATTGTTTTTTTGGTTTCTATTTCATTGATTTCTGCTCTGATCTTTATGATTTCTCTTCTCCTGCTGGGTTTAGGGTTTCTTTCTTGTTCTTTCTCCAGCTCTTTTAGGTGTAGGGTTAGGTTGTGTACCTGAGACCTTTCTTGTTTCTTGAGAAAGGCTTGTACCGCTATATATTTTCCTCTCAGGACTGCCTTTGTTGTGTCCCACAGATTCTGAACCGTTGTGTTTTCATTATCATTTGTTTCCATGAATTTTTTCAATTCTTCTTTAATTTCCTGGTTGACCCATTCATTCCTTAGAAGGATGCTGTTTAGACTCCATGTATTTGGGTTCTTTCCAAATTTCCTCTTGTGATTGAGTTCTAGCTTCAGAGCATTGTGGTCTGAAAATATGCAGGGAATGATCCCAATCTTTTGATACCGGTTGAGACCTGATTTAGGACCGAGGATGTGATCTATTCTGGAGAATGTTCCATGTGCACTAGAGAAGAATGTGTATTCTGTTGCTTTGGGATGAAATGTTCTGAATATATCTGTGATGTCCATCTGGTCCAGTGTGTCATTTAAGGCCTTGATTTCCTTGTTGATCTTTTGCTTGGATGATCTGTCCATTTCAGTGAGGGGAGTGTTAAAATCCCCTACTATGATTGTATTCTTGTCGATGTGTTTCTTTGATTTTGTTATTAATTGGTTTATATAGTTGGCTGCTCCCACGTTAGGGGCATAGATATTTAAAGTTGTTAGATCTTCTTGTTGGACAGATCCTTTGAGTATGATATAGTGTCCTTCCTCATCTCTTATTATAGTCTTTGGCTTAAAATCTAATTGATCTGATATAAGGATTGCCACTCCTGCTTTCTTCTGATGTCCATTAGCATGGTAAATTCTTTTCCACCCCCTCACTTGAAATCTGGATGTGTCTTCGGGTTTAAGATGAGTTTCTTGTAGGCAACATATAGATGGGTTTTGTTTTTTTATCCATTCTGATACCCTGTGTCTTTTGATTGGGGCATTTAGCCCATTATCATTCAGGGTAACTCTTGAGAGATATGAATTTAGTGCCATTGTATTGCCTGTAAGGTGACTGTTATTGTATATTGTCTCTGTTTCTTTCTGATCTACTACTTTTAGGGTCTCTCTTTGCTTAGAGGACCCCTTTCAATATTTCCTGTGGAGCTGGTTTGGTGTTTGCAAATTATTTCAGTTTTTGTTTGTCCTGGAAGCTTTTAATCTCTCCTTCTATTTTCAATGATAGCCTAACTGGATATAGTATCCTCGGCTGCATGTTTTTCTCGTTTAGTGCTCTGAATATATCATGCCTGCTCTTTCTGGCCTGCCAGATCTCTGTGGATAAGTCTGCTGCCAATTTAATATTTTTACCATTGTATGTCACAGTCTTCTTTTCCCAGGCTGCTTTCAGGATTCTCTCTTTGTCACTAAGACTTGTAAATTTTACTATTAGGTGACGAGGTGTGAACCTATTCTTATTGATTTTTGAGGGGGTTCTCTGAACCTCCTGGATTTTGATGCTTGTTCCCTTTGCCATATTGGGGAAATTCTCTCCAATAATTCTCTCCAACATACCTTCTGCTCCCCTCTCTCTTTCCTCTTCTTCTGGAATCCCAATTATTCTGATGTTGTTTCGTCTTATGGTGTCACTTATCTCTCGAATTCTCCCCTCGTGGTCCAGTAGCTGTTTGTCCCTCTTTTGCTCAGCTTCTTTATTCTCTGTCATTTGGCCTTCTATATCACTAATTCTTTCTTCTGCCTCATTTATCCTAGCAGTGAGAGCCTCCATTTTTGATTGCACCTCATTAATAGCTTTTTTGATTTCAACTTGGTTAGATTTTAGTTCTTTTATTTCTCCAGAAAGGGCTTTTATATCTCCCGAGAGGTTTTCTCTAATATCTTCCATGCCTTTTTCGAGCCCGGCTAGAATCTTGAGAATCGTCATTCTGAACTCTAGATCTGACATATTACCAATGTCTGTATTGATTAGGTCCCTAGCCTTTGGTACAACCTCTTGTTCTTTTTTTTGTGGTAAATTTTTCCGCCTTGTCATTTTGTCCAGATAAGAGTATATGTAGGAGCAAGTAAATACTAAAAGGGTGGCAACAACCCCAGGAAAATATGCTTTAACCAAGTCAGAAGAGATCCCAAATCGTGAGTGGGGAGAAAGGGGATAAAAAGAGGTTCAGAAAGAACAAAAAAAAAAGAAACAATTAAAAAAAAAGAAAGTGAATAAAGAAAAAATATAAAAAAGAAAAAAAAATATATATATACATTAGATAAACTAGTTAAAAAACGTTAAAAAAGAAAAGGGTAAAAGTTAAAAAAATTTGGCAGAAGAAGAGAAAAAAAATTGAGAAAGAAAAAAAAATTAAATTAACTGCAAGGCTAAAGAATCATGGGGATAAAGCCATGAGTTCTGTGCTTTGCTTTCTCCTCCTCTGGAATTCCGCCGCTCTCCTTGGTATTGAAATTGCACTTCTTGGTAGGTGAACTTGGTCCTGGCTGGATTTCTTGTTGATCTTCTGGGGGAGGGGCCTGTTGTAGTGATTCTCAAGCGTATTTGCCCCAGGTGGAGTTGCACCGCCCTTACCCGGGCCCGGGCTGAGTAATCCGCTCGGGTTTGCTTTCGGGAGCTTTTGTTCCCTGAGCGCTTTCCGTAGAGTTCCGGAGGACGGGAATGAAGATGGCGGCCTCCCGGTCTCCGGCCCGGAGGAGCCGAGAGCCCGGGGCCCCACTCCTCAGTGTGCCCTCAGAGAACAGCGCCCAATGACTCCCGTCACCCTGGCCCCTGGCCGCGCTCCGAGCTGACCGAGCCTGCGACCGGTTCAAGGCAACCCCGAGCTGAGAGTCACTCCTCGGCTCTGTCTCTGTAGCCGGCTTCCCTGTTCTAATTTCGGTAAGCTCTGCGACACTCAGACACCCCCGATCCTTCTGCGACCCTGCGGGACCTGAGGCCGCGCTGACCCCGCCCGGGCTTCACCCCAGTTAAGCCTCTGGAGCGGTGTCCCTCAGCGGAACAGACTTTTAAAAGTCCCGATTTTGTGCTCCGTTGCTCCGCTGCTCGCTGGGAGCCGGCCCCTCCCCCCACGGTCTATCTTCCCGTCGCTTTGGATTCACTTTTCCGCCAGTCCTACCTTTCAGATAGTGGTTGATTTTCTGTTTCTAGAATTGCTGTTCTTCTTCTCTTCAATCTCCCGTTGGATTTGTAGGTGTTTGCAATCTTTAGATAAGCTATCTAGCTGATCTCCTGCTACCCGAAGTAGTCTCAGCCTGCTACTTCTCTGCCATCTTGACTCCTTCCCCCCCGTAAGAGCTATTTTTTAAAAAAGATTTTATTTATTTATTTGCGAGAGGGAGGGAGAGAGTATGTGTGTGTGTATGTGTGTGTCTGTGTGTGTGTGAATGTGTGTGTGTGTGAGCTGAGGGCAGGGAGCAGAGGGAGAGGGAGAAGCAGGCTCCCGGCTGAGCAGGGAACCTGACACTGGGTGGTCTTGGTCCCAGGACCCTGAGGCAAAGGCAGATGCTTAACTGACTGAGCCATCCAGGTGCCCCAGGCAGGAACCATTTTTGTATTAATGTCAGAATCCCTTTGCCTATCCTATATCACATGTATAATTTCTCATTTTATTTGAGGAAATTGTAAGAATTTCTCTTATAAAAATATCAAAAAATAGTAAATAAAGAGAATAACATAGCAAATCCTATGGACCCATCACCAGTGTCCACACCTGTAGACTGATAACCATCCTGCGCCATCTTATAAACATGTCCACCCACTTCCACTGCCCTGACGTATTCTGAGGCATGTCCTTGATAGCAACTCATTTGCAGTCAAATTAATTAATAAATTTATTAATCAAATTAAATGTATTTGAGCAGACATTTCTCAAAGGTAAACTTTCTTTCCTGTATACATAAGTAGCATATCACGATCTCGCCTACAACAGAACAATATTATTAAATATCTAGTCAGTGTTCAGATGTTCCAGATGGCCTCATAAATTTTTTTTACAGTGTTTTTGTTTGAATTAGGATTGAATTATAGCCTCATTGCCGTTGCCCCCCCACACCCCCAACCCCCACTTCTTTGCAGTTATTTAATGAAGAAACCATGTTTTTGTCCTGTAGAACTTTCCATGGTCTGGATTTTTCTGATTCCATCTCAAAGTACTCTTTCTACACTGTTCTGGCTTTACTTCCTATAAACTGGTAGTTTGATTTAAAGAATGGATAAGATGAGGGGTTTATTTATTTTCATTTTGTATTTATTTTTATTATTAATTATTATATTATATTCTATATATATTATATTATATATTATATATTTTATTACATTCAATTTTATTTATTTATTTTTTATTTATTATTATTTTATTTATTTATTTATTTATTTTTGCAAGATGAAGTCATAGGTTGTGGCGGTGCCTCTGTCAGGAGACCCCTTGGGACTGGCAGCTCTTCCTATCTTGTTAGCCGCCCCGAGGTCAATCACTGCTTTGATCCTTTATCACTTTGGTTGTGAATTACTGATATTTTCACTCTGTCATTCTTCCTCATTTATTACCTAGGATACTCCTGAAAGGAGAAATTTCCCCTTATTCAATGCTCCTTTACTCTGTGGTACGGTTGGGTTTTACAGGGAAGGCAGGATAAGTGTTTGATTCTTTCTCTTTACTTGCCTGTTTTCAAGAGGTGACAATGAGTGTTTTTTAAACTTGGTATCATTATATATATATATATCATTATAACTCATGAATTTAAACATATTTGAAGGGTTTGAATTCACTGTAATTATTATTCCTGTTGATATGCAAACATGATAATTCATCTGAGGATGAGAATCCAGTCTGCAAACTGAGGCCGTTTATAGCATTTACTAGATGAGCTTGCCATGTATTTTTTAAAAGATTTATTTATTTATTTATCTGAGAGAGAATGAGAGAGCACGTGAGCGTGGGGAGAGGCAGAGCCTCTGTGCTGAGCACAGAGCCCAGTGTGGGCTCGATCCCATGAACCTGAGATCATGACCTAAGCTGAAACCAAGTGTTGGCTGCTTCATTGACTGAGCCACCCAGGTGCACTGCCATATGGTTTTGGAAAAGTAACCAAAAGAGCAGCGTCTCCTGTTTTGTCATTTAAATCAAAATTCAAAAATAATGATGAAAAAGCAGTTTATTTTTTTTTTAAAGTACAGTGAAAGAATTCTATATACCAGGCTATAAAAACAGTGCTTTTTTTTTTTTTAAGATTTTTTTTTTTTTTTAAGTTATCTCTACACCCATTTTGGGGCTTGAACTTATAACCCTGAGATCAAGAGTTGCATGCTCCACCCACTGAGCCAGCCAGGTGCCCCTGAGGGTTTGTTTTTTTTTTGTTTGTTTCTTGTTTTTTTTTTTTCCCCCCCACTAATAGAAAGACCATTTTGATGCTGAGACATAAGTTTAATTACTGGTGTGCATTTGGTTCCAAACCAAACAATATATACTTTGGCATTTAAAAAAATTTTTCTGTGTTGGGGCGCCTGGTTGGCTCAGTGGGTGAAGCCTCTGCCTTCAGCTTAGGTCATGATCTCAGGGTCCTGGGATCGAGCCCCACATCGGGCTCTCTGCTCGGCAGGGGGCCTGCTTCTCCCTTCTCTCTGTCTGCCTCTCTGTCTACTTGTGATCTCTCTCTCTGTCAAATAAATAAAAATTTTTAAAAAATTAAAAAAAATTTTTCTGTGTTGAGAAATCATGCTTTAAAAGTACATTGCTACACCCTTCCCTATTTCTCAGGATGTTTTTCAGTGAGTCTTTTATCCTATTTCATGTTTTGTAATAATGCCATGAGGTTTTAAAAAATGATGAAATACATGCAGAGAAGTGCAGAAACTTGTAGTATGGTTCAGAGAATAATATTAAAATCAACAAAGATGGCTGGAAGAATAGTCATAAAGTCAATACCCATGAGTCCACCTTGAGGATGAAGATTGAGAACTTTACAAGTGCCCAGGATGCCTCCTTCTCTCCTTTCCCAGACTGATTCCTCTACTTCCCCATCTCCAGCATTTGTGTTAATCATTCCTGTATATTTCTTTGTATTTTAGCCACCTCAGTACTATCCGAAAACAATCCACTGTTTGGGTTTGGGCACCTGTGTAGCCAGCACAAGCCAAGGTATGTGAGGACAAGACAAGTGTCACTCGTATGAAAGGGTAGAAGAGGAGAGGGAAAGAGTCTGTGGGTCAGCCTGGACTTACCAAGTGTAGGCGATGTCAGAAAGCAGGGTCTTGAGAGTCCTGGGAACTGGAGCCCCAGGTCTGGGGATCTGGCAGAGCAGGGGGCTGTCACACATGGGTGTCCAGTGGGGACACAGACTTTGGGGAATGCACTGCTCTGGGCTCTTCTGTGTAGTGAAAGACAGGTGTTCGGTAACTCCAGGCAGCTGGGAATGGAGTGCAGAACACTCCTTGGACGGGTAAAAGCCAGGTGAGACCCTGAGCCAGGCTCTCCTGGGTCTTTAGTCCCAGGGTTACAAAGCATGTCTAAGTGACCCCAGCAAGTTTACTAACACAACCCTCCCCTTGTCTGTCTCTTGAGTCACGGAGCTCTGAGCGAGACCGTGTATCCTTCACCATCATCTGGGCCTTCTCGTTGCTTTTCTCTTGTGGGATCTTCTTTGTCCTGCCTCCTGTGTGCCCCTCTTTCTTGATTTACTCTGATGGTGTGGAACATATTACCTATTAGCGTCTTGGAGGATGCAACTTTTGAGATCTTACATGCCTGAAGTTCTTTGTTCTCTGCTCATTTTGGATGGCTTTTAGGTTGGAAATAATTTTTCTTCATGGTTTTGTCTTCTTTCTTTCAGAATCCCTTTTGAGAAGTCTTAAGACAGTCTGTTCCTTGATTCTTTTTTTTTTTTTTAAAGATTTTATTTATTGGGGCACCTGGGTGGCTCAGTGGGTTAAAGCCTCTGCCTTTGGCTTAGGTCATGATCCCAGGGTCCTGGGATCGAGCCCCGCATCGGGCTCTCTGCTCAGCAGGGAGCCTGCTTCCTCCTCTCTCTCTTCCTGCCTCTCTGTCTACTTGTGATCTCTGTCAAATAAATAAATAAATAAAATCTTTAAAAAAAAGATTTTATTTATTTATTTGACAGAGATCTCAAGTAGGCAGAGAGGCAGGCGGGGGATAGGGGGAGAAGCAGGCTCCCCACTGAGCAAAGAACCCAATGTGAGACTCGATCCCAGGACCCTGAGATCATGACCTGAGCTGAAGGCAGAGGCCCAACCCACTGAGCCACCCAGGTGCCCTCCCTGATTGTTTAGGCATGATCTTTTCTGTCTCTGCCCCTCTTTATTTGCAATTGCAAAGGTGCATGGGGTATACATCCATGAACATTTTTTTTTTCTGGAAGATTCTGAAAGATTCATTTTATACTGACTTGTGGTTGGGTGGACCTCCCTTTCCCCCACCTGTGCCTTGGTGTTTGACTATTTCAGGTTTGCTCTGCCTGTTGTTACTCATCCACCTGGTTTTTTATTGCAAGATTTCATGGCTGCTCTCATTGCAAGTTTGTGTTTTAAGAATATTTTAATGGAGTATTGAGAAGGAGAAAATTTATTTGTTTGATCTGCCACCTTGCCCACCTCATGTCATGGGTTCTTAATGTTCATTCGATATTCCTTCCCTGTCAATGCATTGCGAAGGGTCAAAATCTGAACAGAGAAGGAGGACCTGTGTACCTAGTTCCTTTGATCATGATCCTCACCTGGCCAGGGCCATCCATGCAAGATAACAAGGCAGTCAATTCATTCACACAATTCAAAACTGCCTTGGCAAAACATATTTGCCATCTGATGGATTAAAATGGAGAATAGTCCAATAATTGAGTTTCACACTCTCAGGCTGACCATTTTTGAAGCCTCTTTTGAGTGGCTATCTTTCGTTTCTGTTTTTTTTTTTTTCTTTCTAAAAGATTTTATTTATTTATCTGACAGAGAGAGATCACAAGTAGGCAGAGAGGCAGGCAGAGAGAGAAAGAAAAAGAGATAGAGGAGGAAGCAGGTTCTCCGCTGAGCAGAGAGCCCGATGCGGGACTTGATCCCAGGACCCTGAGATCATGACCTGAGCCAAAGGCAGAGGCCTAACCCACTGAGCCACCCAGGTGCCCTCGTTCCTGTTTTTGATTTTGTTTTGTTTTTCCAAAAGGCTATTCTGAGAACTCACAGCCAGGCATAGAGTACCTACAGCATTTGTGTTAATCATTCCTTGGGGGAAGGTTAAGATATACACAGCCGTGTCTACCACAAATCAGCTTTTCCCCTGAATCATTCATTCCTAGAGGAGAGAAATGTGAAATCATAACTCAAGAGGGCTTCAGGGTATGGTTCAAGGAGCCTCTCACCAGCAGTGAGAAACTTGGGCACATTTGGCATCGGACTCCATAGCATATCTGTGTTTTTTTAAATATCAAATCTGTTGTTGACCGCTGAGTGTAGTAACTGCCTCAGAAAGGTGACTAGTGTGTCTTTGGAAGATTTCCATAGTTTTTGGCATATTGCCACATGTCTTTTCCAGAAGCATATCACAAATGCTTTATTTCCACTTGTGGACAGAAGAATTTCCATGACGTTTTATGTCTGAAAATAGAAAATCTTTGGGCTTCTCTTCAGCAAAAAAAACTTAATGAAAATTTAACTCAACGTCATTTGATTTCTCTTTATTTATAGAAAGAATTCCAAGCCATGCTCTCTGACCTCTGATCTCTTATCGTTGCCAACAGCTAATGATGGGTGCCTGCTTGTCCATTAATTCTTTCCTAAAAATATACTCAGTTATTTTTATAATGTACTGGCCACAATTATTTTTGTAATGTACTCCCTTAGAGGCACAGGCTGGATTCCTAAGACACAATAAATAAAGAATTTATTTATTTTATTATTATTTCTTTGCACAGGAAACCCACAGATGCAGTGTGGATTGGAGTTTTAAATCTTTGAATTTCATGTGGTACTTAAAGGACAGAGAAAGGGACTCTTTGAAAGGGTGTTTAAAGCTATCTTATGAGCTTTGGCTCCCTTACTGGAGCGGACCCCAGATCCCAGGGTGGAGTGCAGTTGGTTCCGCCTTCCTGCTGCTTTCCAAATTGCTTGTTCCAAGACCCTGCTTGTTAAGGATCACAATCCAGCAGAGGGTGGTTATTATAAAGAAAAGTATTCAAATAAGATGGTAGTTAATCTGCCTTCTGCATATCAGTTCCTGCTCAGAAAACAAAAGACCTTGAATGGAGTTCATGTGTTGATTTGGAAGAATCTCTGTAATTTATATAGTCTCTGGATCATACTGCTTTTCTAGTCGTTGTTGGAGGCTGGGTAGAGCCAAGTGTTAGTGGAATACAAACCTGAGGTCAGATTCATAGTGTGTGACTGAAAGGAAGTTACTTAATGTCCCTGAGTTTCATGATTATGACATCTGGGACTTTCCTCTGTTCTGTCACTGTCCTGTACCCACTCATAGAACACGGCCCGGCACATGGCAGGGGATGGTGGAGGGATGCTTGAGAAGTGATAGCATATGATTTCACTTACAGCATCAAAGAAATCTAGAAACAAAATAAATGAACAAACAAACAAAAACCAGACTCTTAAATACAGAGAACAAAGGGGAGGTGGGTGGAAAGATGGGTGAAGTAGGTGTAAACTTCCTGTTAAAAATAACTAATTCTCTGAGACGAAAAGTACACCATAGGGAATATAGTTCGTAAGATCATAATAATGTTGTGTGGTGATGATGGTGATTACATTTACTGTGGTAAGCACTGAATAATGTATAGAAATTTTGATCGCTGTGTTGTACACCTGAAACTAATGTGACATTATGTGTTAATTATACTTAATTCCTCTTTTATAAGAGAAACATTGGATTAAATGGTGAATGAATTAAATAAATATATCATTCCTAGCCCAATTCAGAGTAATTGGTAGGTACTCTATGAAAGCTACATTCTTTCCCCATCTTTCAGGGTGAAAGCTAAGGGTGCCTAGGTGGCTCAGTTGGTTAGGGGGCCAACACTTGATTTTGGCTCAGGTTGTGATCTCAGGGTCACGAGATCAAGCCCAGGTTGGGCTCCCCACTCAGTGGGAAGTCTGCTTGAGGACTTTCTCTCTTCCTCTCACTCTGCCCCTCCCCCTGCTCACTCTTTATATCCCTCTCTCTCTCCTTTTTAAAGGATGGATGCTGCATATAGCAGTATTAATGACTACTACTATATCCAACATTTGATGTGAGCTAGGTGGAGTTTTAAATGTTTTGCACGGGCTAACTCACTTACTCCTTACAAATAACACTTTTGTGAAGTGTAATTCTGTTCTGGTTGAGGGAATGAAGTACAGAGAGAATCCATTAGTAGCCCAAGGCTAGACATGATAGGATCAGGATCTAAGGCAGCTTGGTTCTGGAGCCTGTATTTTTTTTTTTTTTAAGATTTTATTTGACAGAGAGAGACAATGAGAGAAAAAGGGAACACAATCAGGGGGAGTGGGAGAGGAAGAGGCAGGCTCCCCACCAAGCAAGGGGCCCGATGTGGGAATTGATCCCAGGACCCTGGAATCATGACCTGAGCTGAGGGCAGACACTTAACCAACTAAGCCACCCAGGCATCCCAGAAGCCTGTATTCTTAATCACGAACATGGGCACATCTCTCTTACTGGCTGTCTAGCATCTGAACCATGTGTCTGTTAGGGGAATTTCCCTCCATCTTGAGAGGCAGAGGTTACACCCCATGATAAAACTAAAAATGCCAGCCACTCACTCCCCCTGCATTTTTTGGGCAGCTGGAGTGCAGGTCTGTGGCCTTGGACCCACCAGTCAGACACACTCATGTCAGACTGGTAGAAGCTAGTGACTAAGGAATTAGGGTCTTCCTAGAGTTCATACTGGCAGGGGTGTAGCTATATGCAGCTTCCAAGGCTAATGGTGTGGTTCTGACAGCAGGACCCAGAGTCTGGTGTCTGCGTGTCAGTAATTCCCAGCAGTGCCCCATCTTGGAGTGGATAAACATACTCCAAAAGGGCCCAGTCACTCCCTGAAACTGCATAAAGAGAAAGGTCACCTTCCTTGTATGCTGTTGCTGGCACTGCCATCCTCCCTGCCAACCCAATATTTTCATGTTGAGTGGGAAGGATAAAGACCTTATTCCTAGTTTACTGATGTCCTGGCACAATATGCTGATGCCATCCAAGATGGTGGGCTGCTATATAATGGCCCCTCTCCAAGGGAGCCCTGAAGGACAGGGGGACGGGCCACTTGCCAGTGGACAGAACTGTAGGTGGCATCTCAGTCTGTACTTGCCTGGAAGGAGAGAGAGTTTGGGTTAAAAATCTTCATCATGAGAAGTGTCTGATGGTTTGGCTGGATGCTCAAGGTCTGAGAAGGACCATGATTGCAGTTGATATTATGGAAACTTGAAGGAGAGGATGGCAAATAAAGATAAATACTTGCCTCCCAAATGCATTCACCCAAAGGCTTTTGCTGGAGAGAAACCCTTCCATAATGAGGGGGCCCCGGCCCGCCTTGTGTCAGTTAGCCTCTCCCCAGCCATCCATTGTTTGATCAGTTATCTCCTGAAGTCAATGGAGTTCAAGGGAATAGAGGCTAAGCCTGGGCTAACAACATGGCCTTACCTTCCTGAAGGGAGACTAGGTTAATGTCATCATTGCTGTGTGCCCAACTGGCAGGCAACAACAATTCATCTAAAAATGGCACCACACCATGGAGGGACCAGTCAGCTACCTGGTGAGAGGCTGACAGCATTCGATCCACCTTGTACCTAGGAATCAAGGATTGGAAGAGGAACTGGCATGTCTCACTAGGAAACCCACTTGTAAACTTGTTGCTCCCTGCTCTCCAGGCTCTGGGCCGTGCTGGCTTCCAGGCCTTGGCAGCCAGGGGAGAAACACTTCTACTAGAAAGTGCAGTCATGGTTCCATTTAACTAGAAGCTGACTATTTCAGGCTCCTCTGGTCACTGGTGAGACAGGCCAGAGAGGGAGTAAGAGCATTCATTGTGGCAATGGGTATTTGGGGCATTAGTGTCCCACAAGACTGCCCCCACTTCACATACTAGTTGCAAGTCCCAGGAATACTTTTGCCTTTGACCAACCACCTCTAAAATTAGTTTTCCCGTCCTTTCTCTCAGGTTCTATAATTTGCTAGAATGACTCACAGAACTCAGGAACACATTTTCCTTATGTTCACTGGTTTATTATGGAGGTTGCAATTCGGGAATAGCCAAATGGAAGAGACACATAGGGCAAGATTTTGGGGTGTTGGCGATGCATGGCTTCCATGCCTTCCAAGTCTCTCACCCTCCCAGCACTTCAATGTGTTCATCAACCCAAAACAGCTCTCTGAATCCCATCACTGAGGTATGTTTAGGGAAGCTTCATTACCTAGACATGTCTGATGAAATCATTGGGCATTTGTAATTGAAATCAGTGTCTAGCTCCTCTCCCCTCCCTGGAGATCTGGGAGTGGGGCTGAAAATTCCAACCCTCTGATCATGGCTTGGTCATTCTGACAACCAGCCCCCATGCTGAAGCTATTTCTAGCATTTGTCCTCCTGCCCTCCCCGCCAGCCATAAGTCATCATTTTACATGCAGAAACTGCTCTTATCACTCAGGGGATTCCAAAGGTTTTAAGAGCTCTGTGCCAGGAACTGGGGATACCGAAGTAATATTTATTTATTTTTTATTATACCATGGTTGCCATATTGCATAGTAAAAAGTTAGAGAAGACTATAGCAATTCCAGATGGACAGTACTATGAAGGGATCAGATTTCTGTTTTCCCACCTGCTGAAACTTAGGTGGATAGGGTAGGAATGAAGTCCCTCTTTCAGCTAGGGCCCCATGAGCATTTGTAGAAACAGGGATTGTAGGACTGACTCGGGTTTTCTCTTTGGTGTATCACATATTTGATTTGTTTCCTTATTCCTTTTTCTCCATTTCTTCCACAATTTTATATAAGGTGTATCAGTGGTAGTTAACTTTATAATTATTGAATATGGAGCCTGGATTACAAAGGAGCTAGGGGATGAATGGCTATTATCCAGAGATGCTGGCCTTGGAGATGGATGTCATGACTGACAGTCCTTTGGGGTGTCCAACTTTTGGGGTATGATTCAGGTTGTATGTTGGAGAGTTACACCATGTTCATCAGGAAGTGTTCTTGACCTTTGGGAATTTTAAATTTGGTAAGAAGAGTATATATTGATGGAGGGGAGTCAAAAAATTGGATGCCAGGGGATGTTTGTTTACCCAACATCTCATGGTCTTCCTATGTCTGGGGGAGTCTCTATAAGATAAGATAGGAGGCAGTAATCTACCCCAGCTATAAAAACTGAAACACTAGACTTGTTTCACAGCCCCTCTTTCTGGAGATGGGGGAACAGTAGGTCGATATGTGACCTTGGCTCTGCCAGTCAGACACTCCCATGCCAGACATTGGAAGTGCCAGAAGCAGGGACCTCTTAGGATTTACTTTGGTGAGAATGGTGATGGCTGCAGTAACTAAGTCAACTTGTGGAAGGAGCAGCCATAGTCATGCCATCATGGGACCCTGAGCTCAGCCCTGAAGCATCTTTGTGCAGGTGGTGAGGTCCCATTCTCAATGAGACATGTTCTGTGTGTAGAGTTTGTACATTTCTCCTGGCCATGTAACCTCCTACAATGACTCCCTGGGCCACTCAGAAATCTTTTGATATATTTATTATTTTTTTGCTTGAATTAGATGGAATTGGTGTGTCTGGCTTACAACTTATAGAATGTGGTTGATACACGCCAAAGGGAAGGCTGCTGGAGAATGAATTCTCCTGTTGATAAATGCTCACGTGCTTTTTACCAAGTAAGTGAGCAAACATACTCATGAAAATCACAGAACTTCCTCATTAGATCAAAAATTAGAAATCCAGGGGGCGCCTGGGTGGCTCAGTGGGTTAAAGCCTCTGCCTTCGGCTCGGGTCATGATCCCAGAGTCCTGGGATCAAGCCCCGCATCGGGCTCTCTCCTCAGCGGGGAGTCTTCTTCCCCCTCTCTCTGCCTGCCTCTCTGCCTACTTGTGATCTCTCTCTCTCTGTCAAATGAATAAATAAAATCTTCAAAAAAAAATTAGAAATCCAGGACCCCAGTGTCCATCTCGCATTTAGCCATTTGGTTCGTGTTTAATGTCAGTGGCTTCAAAGTAGAAAGGAATGTTTGCAAGCAGAGAAGATGTGAGCATTGTGTCCGTGTGGAACCAGAAGCAGCGTCCATGTGGCCCCAGTGGATGGCACTCAGATCACCAGTGTGAGGATGTCGCTCGGGGCTAAGCCTTGGCCATGGTTTCCAGTGGGGCCATAACACAGCTACACGAGCCACCATAACAGTGATTCTGCACACGCTCATGTGTTCAGGGGAGGAGAAGGGAGCAGGCTGCCTTGTCTGATGGCCTTTGGAGTACCAGCTTCTCAGATGGAAACCCACTGGGATTTTGGAATAGCAGTTGTGTTTTTAAGCATTTGCAACCCCATTTCTGGAAGTTTTTGAGGTCCTATGATGAGGGAAATTAGTCAAATGAGCAAAAAGATGGAGAAGGACCATTGACTGATAGGTGGCCTTCTTTCTCTGGAACTGTTGGAGAGCTTTTTTGAGGCAAGTCTGCCTGGGAGACCATGCAGAAGATGACTTGGCCTGCGTGTGGCCAGTGGCCTTGAGACACTGGGCTCTGTGTGTGTGTGTGTGTGTGTGTGTGTGTGTATGTGAGAGAGAAAGAGAGAGAGAGAGAACACCCAGTGCATGGGCTCTGACCTTTCACTCTCAGCTAAGAGTCTTTGGGGAAAGTGTGATGGTGGTGTGTACCCCAACCCTTATTTCATCCTAACTGACTTCAGCCTTGTCATTAGGGCTCCCTGTTAGACTTTAGCAAATTTTTCCCTGGAGTTTCCCTATGTCCCCTTCAGAAGGATGAACTTCATCCTCAAGTTCTTTGATCTCTAACTTACATTCTAATAAGAAAGTTCTGGGTTGATGCATTACAGGGTGTTTAACCTTCCTGCTTGGAAGAGAAATTAAAAAGCCATCTTGTACACCCACCATCCTTTCTCCCAAGACTCTTAGCGAGGAGGGAAAGGTCAGTAGGAGCTGGCTGTTTATTTTTTCTTTCTGTGGAAAGGCATGTGAAATGCCTTCCATGGATGAGTAAGAGATGGTCAGATTCTTCCTCCTGCAGGATTCCCCAAGCTGACATGAGATGATCACAGTAATTTCTAGGGCATTCTTTCCAAATCCAGTCTACCTTCCTTGAGAAAGTGCTGTTTCTCGCCTCAGCCCTATCGAGTGCTCGACTCATAAAGCAAGTAAGCACGCAGGGCAGGGTTCCTGAGGTCTGGCACTGGCTTCCTCTCTGGGTAGCACCTCTCTTTACTGTCTCATTCACAGACTCTCCCCAAAGACACCACACAACTTGCCAATTTTCTAATAACACCTCTCTGATTCCAAGTCCCCCTCTCATCTAGTTTTTGAAGAATCCTACTCCCAAGGTTGGCCTTCCACAAAACCACACTTTCTTCCAGTTCTGCTTGGCTTTCTGCATCTGTTACCATACAGACTTCATGGCCAGAAACTCTGCCCAAAGCAGCCCCATAGTTGTCACTCCAGTTCCTGCCTCAGATACCTCTGCTGGTGCTGCACCTGTATCCACACTGGGACCATGGATGCTGTTGCTTCCAGAAACTGAATGTGGCCACCTCCACACCTGAGGTGGTGCACTTCTCCCCTGCTGTGGCTCTCCTTTCCTGGGCAGAGTCTAGGGAGGGGCATAGAACTCGCAGAACCTACATCCTGGACCTGCACTTCAAGCAAGGGATGCTGGGAAAGTGAGTGTTGGCCACTCTGGGCTTCTGTAGGGGAGCGCGTCTGCTCATGTTTTATTGCAAAACAGGTCATAAGATCACCACAATCTCAAGAGACAAGGAAACAGAATACTGCCATGTTCCTTGAAGAGGGGTAACTAGAAATCTTTGGTGAGCTGTCAGATGACCCACAGTAGCCCATTTGTGTGTGTGTGTGTGTTGAATACTCTATGTGTATAGTTAGCTTTTCTACTTTGTCTTTAATGATCTTTTTTTTTTTTAATATCTAGCTCCTCCATTAGCCCGTAAATCCACTCCGCGTAAGAGTTGTGTTTGACTCTGTATTCCTGGTTCAGAAAGTGGGGGGAATTTGCCCAACTGTGGTGGTTTTTTGTAGCCGCTCATCATCACATGTGAGATCTCTTTCCCAGGGGCATCTCTAGACCTTTCCAGAGGATTTCAAGTTACCTGGCTTCACTCTCTGTAGGCCCTGGGTGAGAGCAGTTGAATGGTCTCAACTCTGCTGGTCAAGGGCAGCTTATCTCCTGTCCCAGGTGAAGCTTTGTTTTCATCTGGACCCCAGGAGCTTCCTCTCATTTTCCTTGGAGGATAGGGGGAGAACTGAGAATCAAAATCTTTGTGCATAACAGGCTCTATCGGCACCATGTATCCATAAACCCATCACATCTGGACCCCAGGATGTTTGGTGTCTGCTTCTTCCTCCCGAAGGTTTGCCCCGCATCTGAAAACCCCTAGCTGCCTGACTCCAAATGAAGCTTTATCCATGTGGAGATGGAACCATCCCAGACCTTGGCTTCACAAGGTCCTTACCAGCCTTGCCCAGAGAACACCCGGAAACTGGCCACCAGCTCAGCCAGGAGAGCACCCCTGTGATGGGATGACCTGTCAGCTCTTCTGCTCAGGATCCTAGAGATGATGGATGCATGGGGCCAGATGGCTGCCTTCACTGAGCCTGGTGAACTTGGCACAGAAACGTCTCCAGCAGATGTTTGGCCTTGGGTGGGGTTCCTTCCTGAACACCTCTCTCTTTTGCCCCTCAAGAACAGATGCCAGGAGGGTCTGCCAGGTCTGCCGGGCCTCTGACCAGTGCCAGGACATGCTGACCTGGGCGCCGGATCCTGCCTGTCAGAACAGGATCTTCAGAGCCTCTGAAGAAAAAAACTCAAAAGGGGAAACACCGGGAAGAAAGAAAAATGAAATTGGCCAAAGAAATTTCATTACATAGATTACTTATAGATAAAGCCAGGCCAGAGAAGATATTCCCAGGAGTTAAAAGACCCAGCACAACGTTTTTGATACCAATGATGGCAATTTGATTTCTGTTTATTTTCGTCCTCACGTTGCTGACAGCTCCCCTCATTCTCTTAAATACGGGTTGCCAGAGTCAATTAAATATTCAAGAACAATATACATTTTGGGGGAAAGTAATGATTGTTACACCTTAGAGAAGCTTAATGAACGCGTTAATAAACGATCCTTCGCCATGATTTCCTCCTAATAGCCATCAAAATCTTTGTAAGCCTACAGCATAATACATAACATCTTGTTCCAAGATTTGCTTTAAAAAAATCAATGCATACCTAAGTTATTTGTGTCAAAACTCATTTATTTTCACAATAACACAGACTGTCAAACCTGACATCCTGCTAATAGCATCTAGTGCATTTCCATATTATTCAAATATTTCCTTTTATGAAACGGGGACTTTTATTCACACCGCCCTGCGTACCATGCAGCACGCGTTTGCACATTAGCTCAGTTCACACAGCCAGAGAGGGGTTACCTGTGGCAACTAATTATGCCACCCTTTATGCATATTAATGAGTCTGGGAGCAGCCCTTCTCTGTTCTGCAGAGAGGAAAAACAATTCTAGCCTAAATGGGAAACCGATTACAGGCAGAATACCGGAGAGTTGGAGAGCGCTTTTTGATAATTTTCCATTTTTGATGTCCCTAGGTGTATTCATCTTCTACTGCGGCTATAACAAATGATCACAAACTTTGTGGCTTAAAACACAAATTTGTTATCTTACAGTTCTGGGGGTCAGGGGCGCCACACGGGTCTCACTGGGCTAAAAGAAAGGTGTCAACGAAGCTGTGTTCCTTCCTGGAGGCTCTAGCTGTGAGTCTGTTTCCTTGCCTTTTCCAGCTTCTGGAGGCCTCTCTCTTGTTCTTGTACGTAAACCCCCATTTCAGAACCAGGAAGGGGGTGCTGAAGCCTTCTCACAGGGCTGTCTCTCTCTGACCACAGTCTGGAGAAAGACTCCAATTTTAAGGTTTCCTGTGAGTAGGTAGGACCCACCAGGATAATTCCAGATAATCTCCCCATCTCACAGTCCTTAACTAATCACTTCCACAAAGCTCTTTCACCATGTAAGGCGCCATATTGACAAACTGACAGGCTCTGCCATTAGGGTGCTGCCACCTTCAGTAGGAGTAGGGGGTCTCACCCAGCTCTTGCACATTCAGCTGTGCTGGAAGAAGCCAAACAAGATGCTGATGCTGAAGGAGACTGCAGATTTCCTCACCGCTTGGTTACTCATTTCTCCTTTGCTACTTCCCCTCATTGATCTCATATCCCTTGTCTCCTCTTTTGCCTCCAGATCCTTTCCTTTCCTTTCTCTGCCCCCTCCATCCACATCCTCTGTCTCTTTCTGTCACTTTGTCCCTTTAGTTTCTCCTGTCATCCAGAACAGCCCACAACCCCACTCGAGTTAGCAGCCTTGGTGAGAGTCCCCCATCCCTGGATCTGTGCTTCATGTTACTGATCTCCTTCTTTAAAGGTAAACATGGTGGCATCGACGGGTCCATTTCATTTCAGCCTAAACACATTGGCCACTTCTATGCACCAGGCTCCCCACAAAGCAGGGACACTGCAAAAGGACAGGGAATGGAGCAGACAACCGGATGTCTTTTGCATGCCCTTGAAGTACTTCTGGCCACTGTGGGCACTTCCTGTACAGTCCTATGGTGGCTTTCTGTGTCTTTTTGCTTGACGGCTTTCTCTGGCTTTGGTGGAGAACAGGGAACAGTGTCAAGGAACTAATGCCCCAGGAGCTACCCTCAGCAGGTGAGGGGATGGACGTTGGTGAATAAACACTCTGGGTTTCTTAGCTGTCAATGAGATGATGCAGGGGACTATCTACACCAGCTTCCTGTGGTCAAGAGTGGGTTAAGCCCCAGTGGCTTGCAGTGGCAATCCACTCTGTTCCCTTCTCTGTCTTACTCCCCCATACCCTCACAATACTTCCTGGGATCACCTTCCACATAAACACAAGCACGAATTCTTATCTCAGGGTCTGCTTTTGGGAGAACCGTAGCTCCAACAGAAGACCTGATTCCTGTGCTGGAGAGGATCAGGGAGAGAGACACACTCATGAGGAGGGTGGTGTGAACAGTATTGAGGGGCCCAGAAAAGTGATGTCCTGTACAAATGTGTCCCCTCCTGTGTCCTCTACCTCTTTCAGTAAATCTTCCTCAAAAAGGAAATAGCACCTTTCCTCTGACTATTTAAAAATGTTTCCTTTTAGAACGATTGGCATGGAAAGGCAGGAAGTCCTGCTCCTAACCTCCAGGGAACAGAAAGTGAGAGAAGAAGGTGGGGGGTCTGGTCAGTGCCTGGTCCAGTCCAGTCCTCGCTCCAGGAAGAAAAGGCTGGATGGGCAGAAGCAGAGCCATTCCTTGTGCATGAAAGATGAGTGATAAATATCCAAAGCAAAATTGCTGTACTTGCCACGTGAACATCGCACCTCCCTTCTCCTGGGGTTGGTTCTAGTTGTCCTGTCCCAGGTGCAGATTCCAGCTGTGACATTGACTTCTTGACCTGGTGGGAGAGATCCATCCTGCTTACTGTCCCCCAGGGGTGCATTCCTGAGCTCCTTGGCCTGTACCCATAAGAAATGCCTACCGCAGGGAGCCTTTGTTTTATGAAACTACAGCTGCCTTTGAAGTAATCATTGCCATATCAAATTGGGAAGCTAATCTGATTTTAGAAGTATAGCCAAATCTCTGCTTAAAATTCCCTTATAATTGTCAGGGGCCTTGAATCTACAGCAACCATGTCAAACTGTAGAAGAATTTATGAATTAGAAAATGATAGATACATGTGCTCAGTAGCGCAGATACTTACCTTGACCAGAGCACAGAGGCTGCCATCTTGCTTGGGTGGAGGCACAGATAGGGTGGCTGGGAGGAGTCCTTTTTTTTTTTTTTTTTTTTCAGGAGGAGATATAAAATCAACCCATTTTGATGGTGGGCTTTAAATCTTTTTTGGCCAATACTGCGTGAATTCTCTTTCAATCTCGTTAGGATTAGAAAAAGGCCCAAGTGGGTCATTTCTCAAAATGGCCACAAGATAGAAGGCTAGATCAGGGATTCTCCATGGTGGCAGTGGGGAGGAGGAGATGGTACATGCTTTCTCAAGGTGGGACATAGCAAAACAGGGTGGGGAGGGACACATGAGCAGTTTGGAAAAATATATTCTGAATTATAAATTATTCATAATACCAGTGCAAAATTTAAGTTCCTTGATTGGTAGGATCTTAAGGGCATTTTAAGGGATTGAGTGTTTTATATTTATATTTATATTATATTTATATCAAGGGACAAGAGCTTTTCCTTTTTTTAAAAGATTTATTTATTTAAGAGAGAGAGAGAGAAAGTGTAGGGGTGAGGGACAGAGGGACAGGGAGAGAGAGTCCTAAGCAGACTCTGCACTGAGCACAGAGCCCCACATGGGGTTCACAGCCCTGAGAGCAGGATGTGAGCTGAAACCAAGAGTTGGATGCTCAACTGACTGCACCATCCAAGTATCCCAAAGGGCTTTTGGAAGAGATTATAAACTCCTTTGAGGGTGGGATATAAAGGAAGGTCAATAACTTTTACAATGACTTCCAAAGTTAGGAATAAGAAATGAGTGGAAGAGAGATAATTCAAGAATAAATAGACAATGGAATAAGACTGGGACAAGCCAATAATGAAATTCTTCAAGACTTAGGAAGGAGAGATCTTTCCTTTACCTCTTCCCAAGGAACCAAGGGTTTTTATGAGAGGATGTCTCCTGTTTAGGGCAGAGGTACAGGTGCAGGAGGGGTGGCAATTTCTGTCCATAAGTACTTTTTAAAATTCATTCATTCATTCATTCATTCATCCATTTAACAAAGATTACTGAGGACCTACCATACCAGAGACCTTGTGCCTGGTGCTGGGAATATGATAGGTAGCAAGACAGTTGCGTATCTGGAGAGAAAGATGGGTGCTTATCAACCATTACCAGGTCAACCATTTCATAATGACAGGGGAAGTGTAACAGTCTGGGGTAAACAAAGCAAGAAAAGATCACAGGTAAACTGAGGCCTGGAGGATGGAAAGATGCCCAGGTAGAAGAGGTGGGGGATATTCCAGGCAAAGTGAAGAAGTCACATGAAGGCCCAGAGAAGGCCATTCAGAGACTGGAAATCAGCATGGCTGTGGCACAGACAGCAAGAGGGAGAATGGCAGGAGGTGGGTTGGGGAGAGAAGCAGGACTTGGTTCATGAAGGGCCTTGTAGGCCATGCTGAGCAGTTTAGACTTGATTCCTGGGGCAGCTGGAGCCTACCAGGCAAGGAAGTGATGTATTATACATAGTTAACCTCTCCTGAGTGCTTGCCACCTGCCCATATCATTGCAGGACACTATTATTATTATTATCTTACTTGCCCTCAAATACTGTGTGGTTGGAACAGTGACCCCCCAGTTTGGAAGAGAAGTTGTCTGGTTCCCCTGCATCTGAACGGTGATTATTTCCATCTTACAGATGAACAAAACTGAGGCTCCAGGACGGTCTGCGATTCGCTCAAGTTCACGTGACTGCTACACGGTAGAGAGAGGATTGGGTTGCAGGTCCGTGCACCACAGACTCCTGGTAGTTAAAACCCTTCTCTGTATGTCCCCTGGGGTTAGAGTCTTCTTTAAAAAGACTGCTGTGCAGAAGAGCAGGGCAAGGCTAGAAGCAGAGGGAGCAGTGGAGGGCCTCTGCTGCAATCCCCTGAGAGCTGGTGATGGTGGGCATGGAGAGAGCTGGGAGATGGAGACATCTAGAAAGCGGAAGGAGCAAGACGGTGAGATGTGTTAGAAAGGGATATTCTTTTCTTCACAGTATATTTCTAAGATTAATTTATTATTTTAATAATTTATATTATATAAATAAGCCAAATTGTATATCCATTATGCTGCATTATTTACGTTGTTTTGCTATTATGAGAAATGCTCCTGGGGTGCCTGGGTGGCTCAGTCAGGTAGGCATTCAGCTCTTGACTTCGGCTCAGGTCATGATCTCAGGGTTGTGAGATGGAGCCCCACGTTGGGCTCTGTGCTGGGCGTGGAGTCTGCTTGGGATTCTCTTTCTCTCCCTCTCCCCACCCTCACACCTCTCTCACTAGGGAAGGAAAAAAAAGAAGAGAAATGCTCCTGGCATGCTAGAAGCAGATTTAAAATTGCACATTCTTTCTTGGGTTTCTTTCGTGGTATTACACATGTTTTCCATATACTTTAGGATCTGCTTATGAATAATGGCACTTGAGTAGTAATCCTATGAGTAGATTATTCAGTTTTGAAATTTATTTTCTTCTTTAAGTATTTTTCTCATTAAATTATTTTTCTATTATTATAATTGAGGTGGGTTTTTCTTCCCCATTGGGATTTCCATTGGTCATGATAGAAATGAGTGGGCCACAGAATCCATGGCCAAAAAAAGGTTCAGATAACTGTTCAAAGAAAAAGTGTGGGATTTGGAGTTAGGAAAAACTTGGGTTAAAGAAACAGGCAAAACCAGGAGGAGCACATTCCTCATCTGTGGAATGGGTATGATGATAATACCAACAAGGATCGGCATAATTGTTACATGAAGTAATGCAGATGAACATTTCTTTAATATTACAAAGTGATATGTAAATGCTGTGTTTAATACTTATTCCTTCTAGAATCCTAAAGAATTTAAGTTTTTCTTTAAGGAGATGACTATGTCATATGACAAGTGAATGCTCGCATACAAAAAAATATTTTTACTGAAAAGAAACCATGGACACAGAAAACTGTATAACACCAATGTTTGGTTTAATGCATTGTCAGGAGGGTGGACATCCCTATAACCAGTACCTCAGGCAAGACCTAGAGCTGGGCCACCTAGAAAGCCCCTCTCCTCCATTCATTCCATCTCTACCACAGACCCTTCTCTCCCCACTATCTTGACTCATCTGCAGATTATTTCCTTGTGTTTCCTTCTATTATTACCCACATGTGTACCCCCAAAAATTATGACACAGTCTTGTTTTAGAAAAAGTTCTGATGTTATCTTTTAAGGCTCTTTTTTTTTTAATTTTTAAAAATATTTTATTTATTTATTTGACAGATAGAGATCACAGGTAGGCAGAGAGGCAGGCAGAGAGAGAGAGAGAGAGGAGGAAGCAGGCTCCCTGCTGAGCAGAGAGCCCGATGCGGGGCTCGATCCCAGGACCCTGGGATCATGACCTGAGCCGAAGGCAGAGGCTTTAACCCACTGAGCCACCCAGGCGCCCCATCTTTTAAGGCTCTTTTAATCTACTTTTTTTTCTCCCTTGTAGTCCATCTGATGGAGAACAGTCTCACTCGCCCTGCAGTTTCCCCCAGTCGGGATCTTACTGACTGCACACGCATGGTGAACTTCAACAAGTCTCTCTCTCCTCTGCGTTTCCTGCATGCTGGCAGCTGGATCCAGAAGCTGGCGCACACTCCGGTTAGGCTCCTTTGGCCAGATGAATGGGTGATGCCATATGCTTTCACAGGAAGCCACAGAAGGTGACTTCTGGTTCTCTCTCTCTCTCTCTTTTCTTTTTATTTGAGAGAGAGAGAGAGAGAGAGCATGAGCTGGAGGTAGAGGGAAAGAGAATCTGAAGCAGACACTGCACGGAGCACAGAGACCAATATGGGACTTGATCTCATGACTACGAGATCATAACCTGAGCCAAAACCAAGTGTCGGCCGCTCAATGGACTGAGCCATCTGGGCGCCCCTGGTTGTCTCCTTTTCATGATGTGACGACTAATGGCCTGCAGATCCCAAGTCCTTTACTTTATAGGGGGCTGCAAAATAGTGATTCTAATTTTATAATTTTTTTGCCATTTGTGCCTTGGACTTCTTTGGTAAAAAGATACTTCTTCTCATCTACCATTTGGTTACTCAGTTGCCCAGACCATGCAAAAAAGCAGAATAAATACTCGAATCTTTCCCTGTATTTAACAATTTTCAAGACAACGGATTGGTTTCCTTTCAGCATCTGAAGATGATTTATTTTTCCCTTAAAGTCACTGTGAGCTCATGGATTTAAAGATACTTGATGAGGGGCACCTGGGTGGCTGAGTGGGTTAAGGCCTCTGCCTTCGGCTCAGGTCATGATCCCAGAGTCCTGGGATCAAATTCCGCATCGGGCTCCCTGCTTGGCGGGAAGCCTGTTTCTCCCTCTCCCACTTCCCCTGCTTCTGTTCATTTTCTTGCTGTGTCTCTCTCTGTCAAATAAATAAATAAAATCTTTAAAAAAGAAAAGATACTTGTTGAGTTAAATCTTCTGAAATTATGCCAGTTCTCTCTAAACTTAACTCTCAGAGTCAGAAGTTCCTGTGGTCCACGCCCTCCTCCACTTTCTTTTTTCTTTTTTTTTTTTTTTTAAGATTTAAGATTTTATTTATTTATTTGACAGACAGAGATCACAAGTAAGCAGAGAGGCAGACAGAGAGAGAGAGGGAAGCAGGCTCCTCACTGAGCAGAGAACCCGATGCGGGACTCGATCCCAGGACCCTGGGATCATGACCTGAACTGAAGGCAGAGGCTTTAACCCACTGAGCCACCCAGGCACCCCCCTCCTCCACTTTCTGTCTCTGCCTTATCACTTTTTTGTCTAGTTGGTGGCAGCTTCTTTCTGATTCCAGGCTCCCCTCTCCTCCAATCCTTTTTAAAAATCTCCTGTTTTATTTTCGCATTTAACTTGTACCAAAAAAGGTCTCAGAGCATAATGCATGGCTCCAACAGTTAGCACCACTTGGTTGTACAAACATGACATACCAGCACCCCAGAAACCCTTCTGCATATGCCCCGCCCCATCATAATGCTCTCCCTTCGTTCCCACTACTCTGAATTTTGACACTATGGCTGGGTTTTGCCTTTCCCTTTAATATCCTCTAAACAGACTTGTATGGTATGCATTTTGTGTTTCATTCCTTTGGCTCAACGTCACAGCCATGAAGTTTATACATGCTTTGCATGCCCCGTGGTTTAGCACTCTATTGCACAAAGGTGCTGTGGTTTTATGTATCCATTCTTCTGTGGGTCATCCTGTAGGTTGTTTCTGGCTTGAAGCCATTATGAATACTATAGGTATAAACGGTTTTGTGCAAGTCTCCTTGTGTACCTCCTCCTAGTGTACTGAGTGCCCGTTTTTATGTGGGCTTTTGTTCTCAGAGAGGAGTTCATGATTTTTTTTGTGTGGGGGGGCATGCATCTCTTCAACCTTAGTAGCTGATTCCAGTTTTCTAAACTTCTTATAGCCATTTAAAATCCCACCTGTCGCATAGGAGAGCTCCTGTTACTTCATAGCCTTGTTGGGGTAGTTGGCCTTTCCAGTTTTAGTCATGCTAGTGATGTGATATTTTATTGTTGTTTTAATTGGCAGTTCTGATGACTAATGAGATTGGATACATTTTCATTTATTTGTTGTCCATTTGGAAGACCTTTCCTTTGAAGTTCCTATTGGACTTTCTTTTTTTCCTGTTGGTTTGACTATCTTTTGGAGGAGATTGATTTGCAGAAGTTCTTTCTATAGTCTGGATGTAAGCCCTCTGTCAACTGTTTGGGTTGCAAATACATTTCCTCCCCTCTTCCTTTTTCACTCTCTTAAGTATGTCTCTGGATGAACAAAATGTTCTTGATTTTGGGTGGCTCCGTCAGTGAATGTCCAAATCTTGATTTTGGCTCAGCTCACGGTCCCAGGGTCGTGGGATCGAGCCCCATGTCAGGCTCTGTCCTCAGTGGGGAGTCTGCTTGAGATTCTCTCTTTATCCCTCTTCCTGTGCCCCTTCCCCCAGCCCTCTCTCTCTCTCTCTCTCAAATAAATAAATAACCTAAAGAAAATAAAAGCTCTTGATTTTAACACAGTCATATAACAACCCAAACCTCTTCCTAATGGCTAGTGCCTTTTCTGACTTTTAAAGAAACATTCCTCTACCCTGAAGTCATTAAGATTAATTACTGTGTTGCTTTTCACATTTAGAGCTATAATTTACTGGGAATTTTTGTATATGCTATGAAGTAAAGTCAGGGTTTTTGCTTTTGTTTTTTCCCCACATGAATAGCCAGTGTGGGGCTTCACAGCCTCCTCTGAAATCAGTGCATATCTCCTTGTTCATGTTCCCAGCCCCGGGAAAAGATGTTCCTAAATGCTGACCCCATCTCTCCCCATTTCTCTCTTGGCTCCTAATTTTTCCTTCCTTGTTAGTTCTTGGATGTTCTCAAGAAGATATTTTGTTGCTGCTGTTGTTATAGTTTTATTTTGTCCGGCTTTTCCTGTTTATCTCAGAGAGAGGATGGCTTTGGATCCTATATTCTGACCCCAGTTCCTTCTTTACGATGGTCAGTGATCATTTCTAAAAGATAAACAATCATCTCATTCCTTGGATTAAAACATGGCGGTCACTCTTGTATATCTTTGGAAGCCATTTCTCAATGTGTACTCTGGACCCCTCTCTAAGGGTTGCAGGGAAAATATAAGGCTTTTGTGGTCAGATGCCTTCTTCCTGAGAGTTGGAGGTAAGCCAGCATAAACAGCGGCCTTGGTCACAGGCCTCCTCAAGGCCTGTGTGTAAAAGACTCTTTGTGGGGAGGCTGTTAGAGAAGTGGTTCCCCAATCTATTTAACTGCAGAAACCTTTCCTGGCCCAGCATCTCAAAAAACAAAACAAAACAAAAAACCCTACACTTCTAGAGAACACACTGGAAAGTGCTGCTTTAGACACGAACGGAGTTCCCCTATAGGACTGGTGATCTGCCTTCTGTGTTTTCAGCCTCACCCCTAGCTTCTCTCTCTCTCTCCCACACTGTGCTCTAGCCCACTGGGGCCACTCACATGTTTTTCGTATTCTCTGTGATCCATTGTGTTCCTTTGCTGCTGCCTGGCATGTCTTCTTCTTCTAACTCATACGTACCCTCCCAGGTGGGGCCTCGTCTTGTCCTGGAAACTTTCTTGACCTTCTGGGCCTGTGGACTCCCTCTTTTATTCTTTCAAAGCCACCCCCTAGGATCCTTTCTCCTCACAGTACTGATAGGACAGCAGTAGAATTGTCTGCTTCCCTCCCTCACCTCAGGCCCTCCCAGAGAAGTAGGCCAGACCCATCTTTCATCTGACTAATGGCCGCTTTAGTATATTGGGGCACCCAATAATGGTTCTAGTCATTCGTTTACTTTGTACCAGCATTCACTGAGTGTCCATCAGGGGCCGAGCTCCACACTAGGAGAAGGAAACAAGATGGCTAAGTTGGCTTGGACTTCATATTCTCACAGATGTGAATGTTCCCTGGAAAAGTCTTGACAAAACACCATTGGCTTATGCTAGTGCTACCCTAACCTCAGGCCATGCAGGATGCCAACAGGTAAATCATCTTCTTTCAGTGAGCCTGTGGATTATTTGTGGTCACTGAGGGGCTGGAAACCAGACCATCTAGAGGCCTGTACTGCTGTGTGATCTGTAGATTCTTTTTTTTTTTTTTAAGATTTTATTTATTTATTTGACAGAGAGAGAGAGATCACAAGTAGGCAGAGAGGCAGGCAGGGGGTGGGGGTGTGGGAAGCATGCTCCCCACTGAGCAGAGAGCCCAAAGTGGGGCTCGATCCCAGGACCCTGAGATCATAACCTGAGCCTTAACCCACTGAGCCACCCAGGCACCCCAGATCTGTTGATTCTTAATGAAAACTAAGATCCCTAAGAGTGTTCCCTCATGCAGACTGCCCCATGACTGCAGGATTATAGCTTGCTGTTTTGCTCGTAAAAAATAATCTTGTATCTCTTTGCATGAGAAGAGATGTTCCAATAAGGCTCAGCCTTCAAGCCATTGTTTGGGTTGAGATTGTCTTCCCTCTTATCTTAGTCTTCATGGATGGAGAATGAGTTTTAATTAGGTTCTGGTACAAGTGAAAGCTTGAATACTCGGCATTATTAACTGGGACTGGTAATAAAATTGTAATAATAATAATTATTATTAAAACAATAGCAATAACAATGGCAGCTATCATTTCTTGAAGGCCTGCCGTGTTCTTGTCAACAATTGATAACTGCCCTGTTTGGACTGGAGTCCTGGGCTGATGGAGTTATCTGGGAGATGACAAGGCGCAGTGGAGGGCACGTGCTGTGAAATGACACAGGCATGGGTTCGACTCCTAACACTGTCACATACTAGCTGGGAGACTTAGGCAAGTTCCTCACTTTTTCTGAACTTCAGGGCCCTCTCCTATAAAAATGGTAATGTCAGGTTTATACAGCTGTTAAGGAGAATGAAATATGATGTATGGATTTCTTCTTGTCCAGTACCTGGCACATAGTACTCAAAGGCTAGTGGCTGTTCCTTGTGGCCCACTGGACATCTCCTTGTGGATGGTTTGGACCTGTGGGCAAGGGGCAGGGATGGGTCCTGGACCCCGTATCTGCAGGCACTGCCTGGGCTTCTTCTTTGCCCAGGACCATGAGCACTGTGGGGTTGCCCACTTTGGATTTGGGAGAATTTCTGCTGCCTGCAATCTCTTCCTGCTATCCCATATCCCACATTGGGTGCCATTGTTGTGAACTCTGACCTCAAGCAACCTGAGGGGCTTGAAAAGTCAATATCCTTTTCTCTGTCCACCTAAGTTGAGGGAAAAGGGGGGTTTTCTCAAAATATGTCAAGGTGCTGAAAAGGTTCAGCCTGGGAGACAACGGCCAGTGATGGATTGTTCTGTGGGGCAGATGAGTGGGCTCATTTGATTCCGTTTACAGCTCTCCAGGAGTAGTTTGGGTCTCAGGACTGCGTGGCTCTGATCAGCTGCTGATGGGCTGGAGACACAGCTTCTTCCCTGGTTGATGTTCCTTCTGAAATGGTGCAGACTAATGCCTGCTACCTGCCTGGTTTGGTTCTAAGTGTCCTTAGTTCTAGAATCTTCTTATATCCTTTGAGACGTGAGGAGGCTTGAAGACTTGTAAAGATGAAAAAGATGGTGAACGAAGATGCTGGCATCATTTCTGTGCATCATTGGCCTCAAGTAGGTGGGAGATGTTCTTCAGAAGCTCAAGTGTAGAGAGGTTCAATACCAGACTCAAGGGCTGGACTTGACCCCGTCTTGAACAACTCTCATGTCCATCCCTTTTATTTTTCCACTAAGACTTTTCTACAACTAGAAAGGGCAGAGCTATTCAAGAAGGACTTGAATATATAAACTTATATTGAATATTTATTGAATAAAGGAGAAATAAATAATTATTGAATAAGCACGTGAATAAGTGAAGAAATGATTAGATGCATGAATGAAATAAAACAGCTCTTCTTCTGTAGAAAACATGTATTATAGAGCCTTCTAGAAGGACTGCTATAAACCCCTTTCTCCATTTCTCACCAACCTCCCCTAGTCCTGCCTCTGACCAGGACTCAGTCATAAGGTAAATTGTGTGAATGGGAGTAATTTAATCCTGGGGCTCTTGGAAGTATCAACCAAGTTTCCTAAATGGAAAACAAAAAAGTCTCATTTTCTTAAATGAATACAACATCTTCATATATGTATGTATTGGTATACACATTTATTCAGTGTGTATTTAGAGAGTAACCATATGCCAGGTGCTCTTCTGTGGGCTGAGAATAAAATGATAAAGAAGACACAGGAAAGGCTCTGAACGAGTTCATAATCCAGCTATCAATCAGATACCATAGCTCTGTAGGAACTCAGAAAGGCTGAGTCTTAGAGGATCAGTGAAGTTTGCCAGACTTGCATATGCAAAGATGTAGAGGCCTGGAAGGCCATTGTATTTGGTGGGAGCTTCAAGTTTGGTGATGGTTGGAGGGGCAAAGCAGCAGACAGGTATGAGCATGGGTACTGATTCCTGTGTATTATACTTCCCACTTTGTGACCTCGGGAAAATTACATAATTCTCTGTTGACTAGTTTCCTTCTAAGCCTGGGATATTGACAATGATGGTGTTAATGATAAAGAAAAAAGGAAAGCATAGCCCTTCTGTGCCTTGTGGTGTTCTAAGTGTTTTTGTATGTGTTAGTTCATTTTATCCTCCAAATACCCTAATGAGATTAGATGCTTTTGTTTTTCCTATCCGCCCCCCCACCATTTTATAGACAGGAAAACTGAGGTGAATACATCGCTGATTTATTGAGATGAGTCAATGAAAAGTGATAAGTGTGCCTATAGGAATACACACATGTCCCCGTGAAATCTTTCAGGACACTTTGTTCAGAAACCAGTGTCCTTTGGATCCTGAGGTAACAAAAGAAGGAAGAACTGACTGATGACAAAGTCTTAAGAGTATTTTTGTTGACATTATGAAGTCTGCCACATTCTAGGAGCAAAGGATAGATCCTTCCTACCATGTTTTTAAAGAAATCATAGGCGGGGAGAAAAGAAAAAAAAAAAAAAAAAACCCTTACCCACGGAAGTATTTTACAACTCTCTCCCAAGGTCAGATTTCTCCTACTAGTGTGACCTCCTTATTCATTATCAGGGGTGAATTTTGACAGCCTGCTGCTCTGAACTTTGCTCCCCATGGAGAAATGCTTATCTTGTGATGTCCATTCTGAAACTCTCCATGGGAAATCTTCATCTCTTGCATCATTCAGCTGGACATTTTGGAGCTCAGTCCTCCTCTAGGTTTAGCACCAAAAGATCAAACAAATGCTCAACATTCCATAAAACCTACATGACAAGGCGGAGAAAGACAAAGCTTTCTAAAACAATGCCGGAGGAGAGCACGTTCCCAGCTGGCTCTTAATGGATGAAGACCAGTGGGATCACAAAGAAGTATCAGTACAGGAAAAACAAAACATTCAGCAGAGGTGCTCTGACTCCAAAACTCTTGGTCTGGGAATATGATGAGCTGAACACAGAGAATATAGCCAAATCAGCTATGGAGTCTGGAAGCCTTCCTCTAGGGAAAAATTAGAAGGTTAAACCAGTGAAACGACAAGATTGGAAGTTCACAGAGATGATGCTGAAACAGTGGAGGTGATAAATGGGAAGTGGACATGGAAAAAGAAAGGAAGATGAATTAAAGGGGTACTCCTGTGTCATGCTTAGGAAAGATAAGACTTTGAACTCAGTAATGATAGAGAAAGGTACACATTTACTAGTTATTTAGGAAGCAAAAATTTGAGAGCTGGGAATGATCCAAGGTCAATGAGAAATTCTTCATAGCCCTAGCTTGGGCTCCCCTACAAGAAGACCTAGAGTTAAGGATTTGAATGTAAGGTGGTGTTTTAGGAAGCAAGCTAAGGAAGCATAGGATATTTTTCTGGGTTAGGATCTCTAAGTCCTCTGCTAACACTGAGTAAGGCAGGGAAGGGAAGGAAGCCAGTATAAGATAGCTTAATAATCAAATTACTACTGTAGGCCTCTGAGGTTCATCCATGATTATAGGCAACTGCAGTCCTCTGGTGGACTGTATAACATGCCTCAGACTTGTCCCACTCAAGGGGTGAGAGCTGGGGTATTTATCCTCCAACTCCCATCTATCATTGTTGAATGCCACTCACAGGAACAGACATTAGATCCCTGGCATTTTCATTCTTCCCTAGAGCTGCACACATTTTTTTTTGCCAAAGCAGCCTCTATTAGTGAGAAGATGATCGAGAGCAATCAGAAGTGAGCTCCTGTGGACAGGGAAAACCCAAGACACAGGATTGGGGGTGCTTGCAGAAAGATTCCTGAATGTATAGTAGATGGTGGGTACTAATGGCATATGAATGGTTACCAATATTTCATGCTACAGTTCCCTTGGTTTTTAATTCTTTTCTTTTTTAAAGATTTTATTTATTTACTTATTTATTTATTTATTTAAGAGGAAGAGGAGAGAGAGAATTGGGGGAGGTAGAGGGGCAATGGAGCCCAGGTGCTGAGCATGAAGCCCATGCATGGCTTGATCTCATGACCCTGAGATCATGACCTGAGCTGAAACCAAGAGTCGGATGCTTGACCAATGAACCACCCAGGCACCCATCCCTTGGTTTTTAATTCTAAGAGCAGATAATGGGTAATGTTTGAGAGTAGGCCTTCATTTCAGAGCAATAAGGTCACCTGGATGGCAGATGACTATAGCCTCCATTTGGGGCTTTCTATGACAGGTTGGGTATCATTCTAGAGATGAGCCCCATACCTGTCCTGCCCAGATCAGCCCTGGACCTGAAACCCCAGGGTTTGCTCATGGGTCTGCTAGTGCTCACTGATGTCAAGAAATATGAAGACTGTGTCAGCAAAAGAGTTCTATTAGTATTGGCAGAACTTTTGTGGAATGATAAAAATCAGCTAAGCATGTCTTACAGAAAGCTACCAAACAGTGAGGGATGCAGGCTGATGGGCTTAGATGAAGCTGTTAATCTATAGGAGGTGAAGAGCACAGTCTTGTTGGCTGTGATGGTTGCTATCTAGGTGACCCAGCTGGTGGAAATGTCTGGCAATGCACTCACCTGTTTGCAATGATGCTTATGGCCTGACTCGTACTTCTCCAGGTTGAGAAGTGAGTGGCTTCAAAGAGATGTCTCACCAGGCAAAATGGTGATTCATTTAGGAAAGCTGGAGAACAGCTAGCTATCTTGTCATCTAATGTAATTTATCAGAAGATAGGATCTTTTTTTAAATTTAAGATTGGGCCTTTAAAGGCAACATATTTTGGGGGGGGCGTTGATCTGCACAAATGGTTAAATTTCTCAGGCTTCAAGGACGTATACAGACCATGACTCCTTGAAAGGGTACACCACAAATCAGGTCATGATCATTATCTTTGCTCTGTGACTTCATTTCTTCTTCCACTGTCATTTATTCTAAGTTCTGTGCAGCTCTGGAATCTGTCTCTTCTCTCCATGCCCATCACCAGTGCCCTGGTTCTAACCTCATCACCTCTTCACTGCATGTCTTTTCATTTGTTTCTTTTTACCTTTAACCGCACCCTATTCTTCCTCCTTCCTAGAAACTTCTGCTAGAGTGGTCTTCCCCAAATGCCAGCTGGTATTATGATTCCATGGTTCAAAATTCTTCCAGCACTTTTCATCACCTGAACTGGTGGCTTGCAGACAGAATCTGACATGTAGGTATCTTTTATTTCAACAAGTCAGTGTTCAGTTGTAACCTTAATTTTGGAAATCTTTTCATCGGGACAGAAGTCTAAGTTGGCTACAACCCTGTCTTCTGCATGTGCTTACACAAGCCCTACTAGCATCTGAGACTATAGTCCCTACCCGCCATGGAAGGGCTGATAGTGTCTGCCTTCTGAACACATTTTCTGCCTTGACTTTTCCATTTTCACCTGTGTATTAAACCACAGAAACTTCTAGAATATGCTATATTTTCTCAAGTCTCCAATCCTTTCCATGGGCTATTCTTGCTGCCTGAAGGGCTGTTTACACCTTTGCTTCCAGATTGCTTCAAACATCATGTACTTGGCAAAGGTTTCTTGGACCTCCCCAGATTGAATTGGTTACTTTTGCCTTTGCATCCTCAGTATATTATTCATTCATTCATTTACTCATTCATTGATTCACTGATTCATCCATTCTACAATGTATTGCGCACTGATGACGTATCAGGCACTGAGAGAAGTATTGTGAATGTGTAGATATCCTAGGCATAGACTTTGCCCCAAAGGCCACCACAGTCAGATAGGTACTCTGTGATAGGTCATCTGGGCCAGAAGGAAGGGTATGAATGGATTGGGGAGGACATAAAATTGGAAAAGGCAATAGGGACCAAATCACAGAGCCCCTTGTCAGCTAGGCCTAGGATGGAACTTATCATGAACTTGCATGAAGGATTTTGACAAGGGACAGAAATGGTCAGACTTGTGTCTAGACATTTCTCTTCTGGAGAAGGGGAGGCTTGATTAGAGGGATGAGGACCAGTTTGGATTCTGTTGTCATGATCTTGGTGGTAGATGCCAAGGTGCTGAACAAGGGCAGCTGCGGTGGGGAGGGCTGGGAGGGAATGTATTGCAGGGGAAGAATGATCACCTACTGAATAAGAGATTGGCTCGGGGTGGAGGGTGGCATGGGAAATGTGATGAAAAGGACAAGTACCAGGGCCTCCATGCTTAGCTTAGAGTCTGCTTAATATTCTCTATCTCTCTCTGCCCTCCCCGCTAAGTGTGCTCTCTCTCTCCAAGAGAGGAAGGAAGGAAGGAAGGAAGGAAGGAAGGAAGGAAGGAAATAGGGAGGGAGGGAGGGAGGAAGGAAGGAAGGAGAGGAAAGAAAGGAAAGAAAGGAAAGAAAGGAAAAAAGAAAGAAAGTACATGCATATGGGGAAAAGGAGAAGCAGAGTCCCTGCTGAGCAGGGAGCCCAATTCAGGACTTTATCCCAGGACTCTGGAATCATGACCTGAGCCAAAGGCAGATGCTTAAGTGACTGAGCCATCCAGGTGCCCCTGGGGTGGGGTTTCTTATGTGCAGGACTTACCTTTGCTAACTTTCATCTGAAGAGCCATGCTTCCTTGTTGGAGCCTGTCAATGTCTGTGGGGGACCTGCTGGTGGTTATTCACAACCACCTGCTCCTCTAATTCTTTCTAGCTTCATTCATCCAAATGTATGAAAAGCAGATGTCACAAGCAAATAGTAGTAGTAGTAGTAATAAATGAAGTCATATCCATAAGAGTCAAGATAAAAATATCCTGAAGCCCCCTGGGGGTCTACCAGAAAACTCCCTTGAAATGGTACCGACTCCATCATTGCTGGCTGGGAATAGCTGTTCACCTGGCCATGGACCCACCTGTCTTCCCTTGCATCCAACCCGTTTTCTCCAGTGTAAGTTCTGAGAGGTGGGGATGCTTGCTTTATTCCCTCCATATTTTCGATGCCTAGCTCCCTATATTTCCAATGCCTAACTCCCTGCATGGCACAGAGTTGGTATATCCAACCTTTGTAAAATGAATATAGAGAATTGAAGACCTCCCTTGCCCACAACAAATCTTGTTCAATCTGTGATATATCGAGTTTATAATCTTATCAACAAGAAATGATGGCTATCCATCGTTTTCTTACCAAGTCATGAGAAAATGGCAAGGTTGGTCTCAAGCCCCAAGGATCTCTAAACACCTCCTGAGTTCTGTAGTTTGGTGTTCAAGGTTATCCTGAGTTCATACAGATTACCCATGATGAGACAAACCTCACTTTGCAATCAGATGGCTGGGATTGATCATTGTATTAGCTCCAAAGAAACAGAACCAATGTACGTATGTAGAATGTATAATATACACTACATGTATCAGATTTATCTATATATCTAGATTGAGAGACAGAGACAGATGGGCAGAGAGAGAGAGAAAGGGAGAGAGAGATGGAAAGGAAGAGGTCAAGGAATTGGCTGACATGGTAATGGAGGCTGGTAAGTCCAAAATCTGTAGTGTGGGCCAGCAAGCTGGAGAGCTAGGGAAGGGCCAGTTTGCAGTTCAAGTCCAAAGGCAATCTTCTGGTAGAATTCCTTCCTGCTCAAGGGAAGTCAGTCTCTGTTCTATTCAGACCTTCAACTGACATGATGAGGCCCACCATATTACCAAGAACAATCTAATTGACTTGAAGTCCACTTATGGATAACCTCATCCAACAAACACCTTCCAAGAAACATCCAGAAGGATGTCTGACCATGTATCTGGGTCATCCAAGTTGATACATAAATTAACCCTCACAATAACCAGTATTTTGGTGGTTGGAAGTCATAGATGATGCTACTTCCTTCATATTTCCATTCTCCAGACCTCTTGCATTTCCAGACTTGTTGCCAGGGCTATAAACCACAAGAACTTGCTCTCGTTTTCTAGTTCAGCCTAGAAGGTTTCTTATGAACTGAGCCACCTTCCTGGGAAGCACACATTAGGCTGATTCTATGGGCTTTGCTTGGCATCTGAGAGATATCCATGAATAATTCTCTCAGTTAGCTCCCAGTGATAAGAGGCATTATCAGCCACGGTTAATAGCCTCCTACTTGGGAGCTTACCTATGACTGCCAAAAATATATTTTTATCTTACAACAAGGGGATCAATGTTGGGGCACCTGTGTGGCTCAGGGGGTTAAGCATCTGCCTTTGGCTCAGGTCATGATCCCCAGAGTCTCTGGAGAGCCTTCTACTGGGCTTCCTGCTCAACGGGGAGTCTGCTTCTCCCTTCACTCGTGCTTTCTCTCTCTCTATCCCTCACTCTCTAATAAATAAATAAAATCTTAAGAAACCAAAACAAAACAAGTGTTTAACACTCTTAAATCATTGACTACCCTGGGCTCAGCACGAGGCTGCGCTTTGAGGACCATCATTGAATCCATGAGAGACAGGTCCTACAGGTAAATTAGATGCTATCCTTGGTCCCATTTTACAGATAAGGAAATGGAGACCCAGAAGGATTGAGGATATGCCCAGTGAGTCTTGTTCTGGCATGACCTGTTGTAGCAAAATCTATGCTCCAGATCTAACTGCATGGGACGATAGCCTTTCTGTTGTGTTTGGGAGTTTGTGGGTTAGAAGTGGGGTGGCTACTCTCTGCTCCACGGTAGTGAACTCCCAGCGAGGTTCAAATGACTGGAGGTGGCCCAGAGGAACTCGTCTGGTGGTTTGCTTCTGGCTGGCTCTTAGAGTCGCTGGTTCTTCTTCACATTGCATTCACTGCGGCTAGAAAAGCCAAGGTAACTTCTCCCACTCCTGGGTACGTGGGCTGGGCTGATCTCACACTCTCCTTACAGCTTCCTTCTCCATCTTGCTGGCTTGGGGTTTGTGGGATAGCCAGACTTTTGCATGGTACCTGCTTTCCCCCGGGGCAGAGGTTACAAAGGCCTGTAAGTCTGGCCTCAGAAGTCCCAGATTGTCACATCTGGGACATATCCCATGGATTGGCAAATCCCTGAAGCCCGCATGCGCTTAAAGAGAGGGGATTAGATTCCGTCTCTCAATAGGAGGAGTAGCAAAGAACGTCAAGAAGCTTCCAACTCCCACACCCCTGTTTAGTAAGAGGCAGAGCCGGGACTTGGAGCCCAGATTTGCTTGACTTCAAAATCCTTGCTTTTTTCCTAAATTGCTTTGCCTCTCTGCCAGCGTCCTGTGTGTGATGGCCGCAGGGTTCCTAATTATGAGCGGGGCCCTGGGTCACTATGTAAATGGAGAGAGAGCTGCAGGAAGGTTCTAAGATGACACTCAGCCATGTGTCAGGGCAGGACAATGAGAAGGGCCAGTGCCAATGTCCTGCTGGGCAGAAGGGACACCAGTGTCATTGCTCATGCTGCGGGGTGCCTGGGGCTCTGGAGGAGAGCTGTGTTTCCGGACTGACAGGAAAATGCTAATGACTGATGCTAATAAGAAAAAGCAAACAAGGCAGGGCAGAGTGAGTTCTTTAAGGGAAAGAAGTAGAGGGGTAAAGAACACGGTGGGAGAGTCATGGGGTCAAGTCTTCACTGTGGCCTCCTCCGGGAAGGATGAAGACATTCTGTAAGCCCCTGTTTAAACAGAGGACAGCAGAGACCTAGTTTTTTGAGCTTTTTCTCCCCTAGCCAGGCAGGTAGTGGCAGGGACTCCGATCTCAGAGGAATTCAGGGGCCCCACAGAAGGACACCTCACAAGCTCACTTATCTCTGTCTTTCCTGCCTCTCGTTTCTGCTCTGGGGACAATTCTTGAAATTTGTTGGAGAATTAAGGATGATTTTTTTTTTTTTTTTAATTGACTGAAGCATCCAACTCAAAGCCGTTCCATGAACGACTTGTTGCAACTTGGTAAGGGTTCATCTGCATTCCAAAATGAAGCTGCCTTTCTAATCTTGGACAACAGTATTTTCCTCCATTTTAAAAACTCCGTTTTTAAATATAATGTTTACTATTCATGTGTAATTACACTTTTAACCCATTTGCAACCCAGTAAGGAGAAGGTGTAATACAAGGTTCTCTGAGCCTTGTTGACAGCGTTCTGGCACCTATCATTTCCTTATTCCTATTCGTCTCTGTTTCCCTTTGGGGTAAATGTGCCCGTGTCCCAGGCGTGAATTATGATTAGTGTCAGCTAGTCAAGACAATGCCAGTTCCTTGGCCAGCGACTGGTGTGGAGGTGCGTGAGCATGTGACCTTGCAGTCCTGGCTAATGAGATGTCATGGGATGTCAGCTGGGGTTTCCAGGGTAAGATCCTGCCCCATAAAAAAAGAGAGCAGCATAAAAGAGAAGGCACCCTTTGTTCCTATCCTGTCAGTTTTGAGCGATATGTGAGGATCTGAGGGTTTGAGTTCCTGCAGCCGTTTTGTGACCAGGAGGAAAAAGGCAAGAAAATATCAAGAGACATTGACCCAGCACTCTGACATGGCTGAGTCACAGAATTAGGTCTGTGACAAGCTGCCTTTAGACTTCTAGTTTTCAGAGCATTCTTAATCAAGTATTCTGCTACTTGAAACCAAAGGCTGCCTAACATGTATGTTTGACCTCGGAGTTCAGCTGTTTAGGATTTGAAGCCTGACCTGCCTTTCAGATGGAAGAACAGTGTGACTCAGAGGCTCCTGGATGTGCTGCTGGTTCCCCTGAGAGGGTAGCAGATTTCCTAATTCTAAGCGCAGGTTTTCTTTCCTGGCCTGTGTGTGTGTGTGTGTGTGTGCGCGCGCACGCGTGTGCGTGTGTGTGTATGTGTGTGTGTGTAGGGGTGGGCAGGGAGAGAGATATGATATTCTCCACCTGAGAGAGAAAAATGTGTTTTTATACTTTTCCCTTACAACCCTAAGTACATGTGTAATCTTCTAAACTTGTCACAGCTGCTAGAGAACCCATTTTATTTTATTTTAAAAATTTTTATTTTTTAAAAAGATTTTATTTATGTATTTGAAAGAGAGAGTGCAGAGAAAGAGAGAGAGAGCATGAGTCGGGTGAAGGGCAGAGGGAAAAGCAGACTCCCCGCTGAGCAGGGAGCCCAATATGGGGCTCAATATGGGACCACCCAGGCACCCCTGGAGAACCCATTTTATTTTATTTTATTTTTTATTTTTATTTTATTAAAAGATTTTTTTTATTTCTTTGACAGAGAAAGAGATAGCGAGAGCAGGAACACAAGCAGGGGGAGTGGGAGAGGGAGAAGCAGGCTTCCTGCCGAGCAGGGAACCCGATGTGGGGCTCGATCCCAGGACCCCAGGATCATGACCTGAACCGAAGTCAAAGGCTTAATGACTGAGCCACCCAGGCGCCCCTGGAGAACCCATTTTAAACCAGTGCATGTGGAATACCTGGGTGACTCAGTTGGTTAAGTGTCTGCCTTCAGCTCAGGTCATGATCCCAGGGTCCTGGAGTCCCTGGATTCCAGAATTGAGGTCCTTGCTCAAAGGGATCCTGCTTCCCCTCTGCCCCTCACCCTACTTGTGCTCTCTCTCTCTCTCTCACTCTGTCCTCTCTCTTAAATAAATAAATAAATAAAATCTTTAAAAACAAACAAACAAACAAACTAACAGTGACTGCTTTGAAAAGATCCTCACTTCCATCCCTGATTTTCCTAATATAATAGATTGGTGTGGGGTTCTTATGATGGGAAAGTCATCATGTTAGGGTCGTTAGCTTTCATGGTCCCTGGCATGGGTTCTTCCCTTGTTTCTTGACTCCGCCAATTATCAACGTATTTCTTCTCAGCTCCACATTCCCTTTTCATTCCCTGGTTGGCCTCAGGGGGCATTTCACTTTTACCCTGAGCACAGTGGCAAGCTTTGTCAGCCGAGGGTGCTGCTGGAGGGTAGGGGTGGGAGGAAGGGGCTTCTCTTTCTGGGTCCAGGCACTGCATTTTGCTGTTTTTCTGGTTCCTGCTGCATGTGGGTCAGAAATGTGGTTGTGGGGGGATATGTGGGGGTTCTCTGCCCCAGCCCTAGGCCCAGAGCACACATACCCCTGGCAATTTGACCAGCTGGCATGACCTGCTGGTCATCTTCCTGGAACCCTCCCCATGCAGACCCCATGCAAACAGCAGGCCTGGCACCACTTTGCCTGTGCGTGGACTCCAAGCACTGTGACCCCTCTGTGCCCGCCATCTGCTCGCACCCTGGAAGGCTGCTTCCCACTTGTTCCTTGTCTATGGTGAGCTTCTCCGTCACCCACATATCTACAGCCCTACCTTCTCTGACGAAGTTGGAATCCTAGCCTTGGGGAGGTGTGTCCTTCCTTGGGTTCCCTTGGGATATGTTACAGTTCTCATTACATGTATTTTTTTTAAGATTTTATTTATTTATTTGAGAGAGGGGCAGAGGAAGAGATGGAGAGACAGAATCCCCAGCGGATTCCATCCCAAGCACAGAGCCTGCTGTGGGACTCGATCTCACAACCCTGAGATCATGACTGGAACCGAAATCAAGAGTCAGACGTTCAGGGGCGCCTGGGTGGCTCAGTGGGTTAAAGCCTCTGCCTTCGACTCAGGTCATAATCCCAGGGTGCTGGGATCAAGCTCCGAATCGGGCTCTCTGCTCAGCAGGGAGCCTGCTTCCTCCTCTCTCTCTCTCTCTCTCTCTCTCTCTCTGTCTGCATCTCTGCCTACTTGTGATCTCTGTCTATCAAATAAATAATAAAATAAAATCTTAAAAAAAAAAAAGAGTCAGACGTTCAACCAAGTCAGCCACCCAGGCACCCTTCATGACATATTTATAGCTACCCTCATGTCATGACTTGACAATTCTTTATATGAAAGGTCTCAATCTGTACCAAGGCAATTCCTTTCCCATCTTGACATCCCATCAGCTTTCTGTCTCCTAATTGGACCAAAGTCAATGCATTGAGTTTTAGAGTTAAGAGATCTTAGGAATAAGTCTTTTGCCAATAAAAGCTCGTAGCACAGTTATCCAAGTGATGGGGAATGGCCTGTCTCAGGGAAATGGAAGTCCCTGAGATGAGTCTGATGAGTCCCTCTGATGAGTCTGTAGTTGCACAGACTCATCAGACCAGGGGAAGGGCAGAGGAGGGCCGAGGGGCCCTATGGGGTGTTGGCTGCCAATTTCCCCAAGAGTGAATGGAGGCACTGCCAAGGGTGGGCCTTGGGAAAGGCCTTTCTCTGAATGAGGCTTCCTGGCCACCTACCTGAGAACTAGAATTCCCAAGAGTGTGCTCAAGGAATCTTCATTTAAAACCCTCCTGCGGGGATCTTTCAGCACAGGAAAAATAAGTGGGCTCCACCAAAGGTCCTTTCAAGCAGGTTCCAAGATGGCAGGTGGGCCCCAGTGTAGACTTGGGCCCTGGGAATGCTCTTTCACAAAGTGGGGGCATGTGCCAGGGATTAAAGAGCCTCTGTGAACACTATTTAGGAACTGAATGAAGAAGATTTCAATGGGAAGGAAATAAAATGAGGGGAGAACGGTCGCTTCTGGCCTGGCCTGCAGGACCTCCCTGGAGCTGGCCAAAGCCAAGCCCCTTTGGCCAAGCACGTTTATGTTAAATTTATGGCGGCAGAATTAGTGGGCTGAAGCAGGTTGGCGGGGCCATCTGACGTGGTGGTTTAGTTGTCGGACGTCAGAACACACCTTCACAGGTACAGGCCTCAGAACAATGTGGGACACCCCTCAGGGGAAGGATGGGACAGTGGCCCTGGTGGGGACACCCAGCTGTATCCGGCTCTGGGGGAGCTCTGGCCCATGTGCCTGGTGCTCCTGAGGCGCTTGTCATGCTGCTGGTGCTCTGCCACATCCCTTCTGAGGCCCCACTTTCCCGCCTGGCTGCTCCCCACTGACCTCTCAAGCCCTGTCAGCAGACTTTGCTCTGCCTCCTGAAGCGAGTCTGGCTCTGCCCACAGCGGGAGGGCTACGGGGGCACCTCTCCACTAGCCTGTAAAGTTTCCTGAAAGTTCCTGTCGGTCAAGCAAAGGATTCTTGATTTCAGGTCATGATCCTGGGGTTGTGGGTTCAAGCCCCATGTCGGGCTCTCTCCCTCTGCCCGTGCTCTTTTCTCTCTTTCGCTCTCCCTAAAATAAATAAGTAAATAAAATAAATAAATAAAATCTTAAAGAAAAGTTCCTGACAGATATTTATCTTCGGGATTTGGGGATGAGCAATCAGAATTCCTGGGAATTCTTGGAAATTCCTAAAGTCGTAAATTATTCCGTATTACTCTTGTGTTTACAAAGGGAAAGTCATATTGAGTATTTTTAAATACAGTGTTTAAAAAAAGTATTTCAGTGGTATTTGCAAAGTTGTAGCCAAAAGCAAGTATGCTGGAAAACACCAGTGAACATTAAGGGCTAGTATTTGAATACTGTAACGTTGAGTATCTTACCAGGCTTCATAGCACCACACAGAATCAGGATGGCCGATGGAAGGACAATATTTCATTGCTTCCTAAACTTGTTAGTTCTTAGAACATCAACATTGCACCTAGGATTTGGATAAGGTTCACTCTGTGTATAAACTTATTAATATTCATCGTATTTGCAAGAATGACATTAGCAGCAGACCAGACCAGGAACACGCCCTTGTCACCGGGCCAGCAAGACGAATGAGACTGGTGTTCCCCTGCTACGTGCTCCTGCCTGGTTTCTGGAACCATTGACCTTAAACCTCCTCTACCTGTCAGCCTTCTTGCTTCTGCTTTGGATCTGACTCAGTGAGTGTGTTTAAATCAGTGATTGTTAAAATCAGTAATGCTTTTTCTCATTTTCTTGAAGCCTCACGTCTTTTTTTGGGGGCGGGGGTTGCATTTTGGCTTTAGGATATATACCATCCCCGTAAGGTAGTCCCACAAGGGAATATTACCAATTATTAGCTTCATAAACAAGAGTGTTCTCTGCTTTCAGTTGGGGTCATTCTTGGTGTGCTGAATGATATGGGTAACAAAGGCAGAAGAAAAATCATTAAATTTCCTTACTACGGGCAGCCTGTTGACAAGTCCTTGAAATAGGCAGAGTGACATTCTTCTAGGGACTCAACTGCCTCTATGTTGACACTTTGTTAAGGGCAAAAGGCAATCCTAGTCCTTCCCCTGCTCTGCAGGATCCTATAAGCCTACTTTAATGTATAAAAATTCTTTTGGAGGGGCACCTGGGAGGCTCAGTGGGTTAAGCCTCTGCCTTTGGCTCTAGGTCATGATCTCAGGGTTCTGGGATTGAGTCCCGCATCGGGCTCTCTGCTCGGCAGGGAGCCTGCTTCCTCCTCTCTCTCTCTCTCTGCCTGCCTCTCTGCCTACTGTGATCTCTATCTGTGAAATAAATAAATAAAGTCTTTAAAAAATTTAAAAAAGAAATTCTTTAAATGACCTTTTCCCAATAATAGCTAGCTCCCTCGAGGTTCTGGAAACTTTGCTTCCAAAATTCCTTAAAGACTTACACTCTCCCTAACGTCCTCCGAACCTCAAAGTATATAATGGGCCACACCTCATGACCCAGTGCAGCTCTTTCTGCCCATGGCTCCTGTTCCTGTGCTTTAATAAAAACACCATTTTGCACCAAAGATGTCTCAAGAATTCTTTCTTGGCCATTGGCTTTGATCCCTAAAGTTCTTTCCTACATCACTGGGAACTTGTCTCTTAGAACTCCCAGTGGGTCGGAGTTCCAGTTCCCAAGAGCAGGAAGTAAGTTGACAACACAGCCTTTGTTGGCTTCCCTGCCTAATGTCAACACTCCCTGTGAGTGTTATTTTTATCTTTTAGGGGGAGGTGTATTGAGGAGCTGTTATGGGCTGAGTTGTATCCTCCCCAGAAATCATCAGTTGAAGTCCGAACCCCGTTTAGAGATTGAGTCTTTAAAGAGGTAATAAACTGTAGGGAAGGAAACATAATTTTCTTCTCCCCTTCTGCTTGGCTAAGACCACCCAATAATAAAAGACAGAGTAACAGGAGAAAAAAAAAAAATTACGTATGTACAGGAGCCCACAAAGATGTGAGATGCAAAAGGCGACCAGATGTTTGAGGCTTCTATACCGTCCTGAGCTAAGGCAAGGGACAAGGGTCTGGGATGTCAAAAGGGAGGAAGGCAATTTACAGGAGGGTGAGAAAAGGAAGTGTTTGTGTGTGTGTATGTGTGTATGTTTCCTTCAAGATTTTATTTGTTTATTTGAGAAAGAGAAGGAAGGGTCAAGGGGAGAAGCAGACACCCTGCTGAGCACAGAGCCTGACTCAGGACTCCATCCCAGGACCCCAGCATCAGAACCTGAGCCCAAGGCAGACACTTAACCAACTGAGCCACCCAGGCTCCCAGAGGGTTGGTGAGCAAAGTTTACCCTGCCTTGCCCCTAAGTCTCCTAGGTGAAAAAGTTTTCTCTCCTAATGGCTCTCTTCCTGGTATAGGCCCCCTTTCTAATGTAAATTTCCTTTCTAAACGCAGGTTTCCCTTACCTCAGGGTAAGTTGTCTGTTTTCAGAGCTGCTTCTGGGTCTGCAATTGTTCAAAATATAGTGAACTCTACTGAACTCTACTCTGGTGACAGATGGGAGCTACATTTACGGGGAACGTAGCATAATGTGTAGAATTATTGATCACTTTGTTGGGTACATGAAGCTGATGTAACATTGTGTGTCACTTCTACTTCAAATCAATGAAAAAATGATAATAAAATTAAAAAGAAAAAAGAAAAAAAATTAGTGCAAATCAATCCTTATGCCAAAGAGACATATTTTGGGTGGCATAAGTTAAAATGAGGTCCTCAGTGTGGCCCCTTGTATAATATGACCAATGTCTTGTAAGACAAGGAGATTGGGATGGGGACATACATAGAAGGAAGATGTGTGAAGACCCTGGGAGAAGGTAACCGTGCAAAAGCCAGGGAGGGAGGCCTGGACTAGATCCTTCTTTCACGGCTCTCGGTGAGAACCACCCTGCTAAGGCCTTGATGTTGGCCTTCTGGTCCCCAGCACTGTGAGACTGTACCTTTCTCTGTGTGAAGCGCCCAGTCTGGGGGAATTTGTTACAGCAGCCCTAGGAAACAACGCTTTATCTCCAGGTAAAGGAGGAGTACTTGAATCTGTCTCATGGGCTGCTGAGTTAAGAACCCAACCACCAAGGCGGGCTGTCCTTCCTCCCTCACAGCAAATCTGGAGGGGAGGCTTTCCTGTCTTTTCCTAAGGGGTTAGCAACGTGAAGCCGAGGAAGATAAAGCTGAGGGAACCTTGGCTTTCATTCTTGCCTGGGGATCGCTTCGGTGTGGAACAAGAAGACCTTGGTCTGGCCTCCTAAACAGTGGGCGGTGGGAATGGCAAGGCCCTGGCCTCTCTCTGGAGTCCTGTTCATGGAGCATCACTTTAAGATCGGAAGGCAGAGGAGAGGAAAATGTTTTAGATTTCACTGTTTATGCTTCCACTCATGGGAGAGATAAGGGTCCTTCCAAAGAGTGGGGAAAACCCCACAGAACTCTGAATGCAGAAGATATTGAGAGAATAATGTGTGACTTCCTCAAATTGGAAAGGATGGTAAGTGTATTGATGATGCCAGGGAAGAGTGAATGGGACTAATTCTCCAAGGATATAGGAGGTGGGACCCCAAGATGCTGGGGGCCAGTGAGATGGCTGGGACCATGTTGAATATCTCTGTGTAGGAAAGGGAGCTAGGATTAGGCCATGACGGGGAAGGGGCCCAGAAGCCCGGTGCTCTAACGTTTCCGGGACAGAAAGATTTATCCAGGAGAAGTGGCTGGCGGTACTTGGAGACAGATGTGGTCCTCCTTCAGCGTACAGCCAGATCATCTGTTTTGCCTTCTCGTAAATATGTCTCTGTGAATGTCCACATGGGAGATTTGGAAATAAAACAAAAAAACATTTTCTATGGGCATGAAAGCCTTAATTTATTACCAGCCTTTCAACCAAATGAAAATGATTTGCTTTTTAAAAGACTGTTTGCTGAACAAATGTTTTAAAAAGGCAATAGATTATTGCAGTTATTATACCAATTTTTAAAAAAAAAATTTACCAACAGATAGACAGGTATTCCGAGAATGTTTTCATACATTTTTCTCTGTGAAGGTAGATATTGAAGTCTCCTGGGAAGAGTTTCACGTACAGTTGGGTTCTTTAAAGAAAAGGGACAGATTTTCAACTTGCTTATCCTGCTGCTTTTCTGTCCTGTGCCCAGGACACACTTCTAGGTGGGCTCTGAGAAGCCGCTGGAAATACTAGTTATTATATTGACCATAGGGATAATCTGGTGTTCTTGTCCACTTTCTGAGGCTGGCATTCCATCAGGACCCAGAGGAGGAAAATCTTTTAGACTTTGCCACCAAAATAGATAGATAGATAGATAGATTGATTGATTGATTGATAGATAGATAGATAAAATGGTCATGCTCTTCAGGGTATAGATGTCTTTATTTTGTCAATTCTGTGCATCTTGGAGACGGTCAGCTTTCCTCTTATTACTAGTGAAGGGGTTGACAGCAAGGCTCCCCAAAATGTGCCCCATTTGGCATGTGAAATATTTTGAACTGAAGGCAGTCAAGACTGAGCAAATTCAAGAAAAACTTTCACCTCTCCCTTAATCACCTGAAAGAATTTAGGTAAGGGGCCTGGCTCAGCGAGAGCTTCTACAGGTGAGCACTTTTATCGGAATGAACTATCTATAGGGCAGGGCAAGCATCTCATTACCAAACACCTGCCCTTTTTACTATCCTGGGAATTACCCTCCTCCTCTTTGAAGCCCCAGGACTGTATCCCGTTCCTTACCTTATGATAGCATAGAAACCTCAATTGCCTGACTTGTCTTTGGGTCTCAAAACTATTATGGGTGTCCCTTAGACATACATAATGAAATTTGTTTTTTTTTTTCCCTGTTAATTTATCTATCCTATGTTGATTTGGTTATTAAGCTAGCCAGAGAATCAAAAAGGGTAGAGAAAAAAATTTCTTCCCTAGTACCAGTCACTGAGAGGCTTATGATCAGGTTTGTGGCTGATGTTTAATAGCTGAGTAGCGCCTTCTGGACAACTGTTGTGTGCTAAATGAAATTTTGTTTTATTCTTTTCTCATCCCTAGTGGTTCTGTTCTGTCTCTTTACTTTTGTTCATCTTGTGGTATGGGATTTTATAGGATTTGTGGAAGTCTTTTAGGCTACAACACTATTGGGGCACGGGGCCCTCGTTCCCCTGACCGCCAGGGGCGCTACCCGCTGACTACTCATAACCATATTCCCCTCCAAGAGTTGTCCTGTCTGTGTCTGAGGGAGCTGTCTCACACAAGGCCATACTCCTTCCCTGAGGGCAGTTGACACCTAGAGTGGTCGATGGAGATGGAGGCCAGGCAACCTTACCCTGGAGTCATTAAAGTCTGTTTCCCAGAGAACCTTGACCAACAGTAGTTGGTGTTAATAGTGACCTGAGGTAGCAGATTCAAAAATGGGACTTTGGAGCTGGGTCACTACTGGCCAGCAGGCAGTAAAATGCCCCATCTCCATGGTAGGTGAGGTACTGACTGTCTCTGTCACAGGCAGAATTATACTGGTAGAACTTTCATAGGTGGGAAGCTGGCCTGGGATGCCAGAGGAAAGGGAGCACAGGGGGGCATACTATCTAAGGCATTTGGATGCTTGATAAAACTTTAAAAGTTAGAAATTAGAAAAGTTCATGGGGCTCTGAATACACATTGGAGAAAAACAATGAAAGGCCAAGGATGATTAATCATCACTGTAAGTCTAAGTGTGAGAACAAGAAGGCTTCCTTGGCGGCTTTTAAAGACATTAATTTCTTCCGGCCAGAGGACATAAAAAGCCCAGGATTTGACCTGGGACTTAATATAAGAGTAGGGGAATCTTCTGGAAGATGAAATTCTCAACCCTGACAGGTCCTGAGCAGATTAAGGGTGAGACCTGACACCCGGGATGGGGACATCTGGGTTGATGTACTGAAAAATCCTTTATTCCCAGATTCCCCTGAACCCTCTGGGCCTGCACAATGGGCCCATTCTTCCCTGTTAAAGTCTAGCACTCCTTCCTCCCCCAAAGATGATGCAGAGGCCTTTGCCTTGAAGATAAAATGCCCCTCCCTCAAGCAGGACCCACCTCCACTCCTTTGTGATCAGAGTGGCAGATCAGTAACTAGGGTTTAGTTACCACCTGAGCTGGCCAGCTAGAGGCTGGGCTTGCAGAGGGAGGACAGGGACTGAACCATGAAGATGCTGTGAGATTCTGTCAACTATCAGCAGGACTCAGGAGAGTGTGTGTAGGACAGGGTCCTCAGCTGTTGGATGGAGGGGAGAAGAGAACCTTGGCTATGGGCAACTTTATTGACAGGGAGCACTCTCCCATGATACAGGATTGGCATTTTTGCTAGGAATCTGCGAAATGATGCTAACACACAGCTAGCATGGTTCTTCGAAGCTTGGAGAAAGCAAAGGTGTGCACCAAGTGAATTAGAAATCCTAGAACAGTCATTTCAGGTGAAGATAGAAGGGAATCAAAAGGCTCAGAGACATGGGCATACGACTGGGTATACTATGTATATAGAATACAGATCGGAAAGCCCACCATCTGAGTTGGTGCCAAAGAAGGGCCTGGAGGACACTATCTACCAAAGGGCTAAGGAATGTCCTGGGAGGAGGGTGGCAGCATCGCTGGGAAGGTGAATAAGTAGCCTTTATAGGCCATGGCCAATATGGTAGATGCTGTTCCAGAAATGGACTGACAGCAATGGGCCAGGTGGTGGTACCTAACTGTCAGGACAAGGTATCCTCACCTGTTCTAGTGACCAGCAAGATCAGAGTGGTAGTCAGGGACAGTTAAACACCCAGGGAGCTGAGGAGGTGGTTAACAGGATAGGGAGTTGCCTAAGTTGGGACAGAGGGACAGACTACAAATACCTTGCTCAATCTAGATGTTAAAAAGAAATGATAAATGAATTATCAGGAGGCTGAGGGGAGCTGCCCAAGAAAAACTGAGGATGCCTTGCCCGTTTTCCAGGCTCAAACCAGTTACATGATGGGAACATTAGTGACTGTAGGAAAGGCACAAAGGACCCCGTACCAGCACAACAGGTGTAAGATGTCCCTACTGGGTTTCTACCATTTGTAGTCTGGTATACTGGTTGCTCTGGGAGCCCTGGCTTTGGAGTCAAAAGACAACAGCTGGGCCCAGGCTGTACCGTTGATCATCTGTTGTGGGCCAGACCATATCACCTCTGGGCCCCCTGCCAGACAGGGTGGAGGTCAGGAGGCAGGTGATAATGGAATCTCTGTGATGCCTTGGAACCTTAAACACCTGACTGTCCATATCTGATTCTCCTCAAGAGGATCCTAATCACTTGGGGTCAGATGTCTTGGCTTTCCCATGAGCATCTACAAAAGCACACACACACTTGGTCTTTGGGAACTACTTGTTGGCTGATTACTGTCAGTTTCTCTTCGTAACTGATAGGAAATGATCCTTTAAATGGACAAGATGGGATATTTTTAGAACTGCTTTCTCAACTTCATCCTGGCTGTGTTGCTATGGAACCTGGCCCTAGAGTTGGCGTTTGACTCCTTGCTCACTTGACCGTCCAATCTGGGGTAAGAAACTGACTTCAAAACCTCATGGTCAAGAGGCAAATACCCCTCAGATTAAATGAAGGACCCCTTGCCCAGAGAGGGTTAAATGCTCCCAATGGGTACTTGTAGCATGGGGCCTCTGACCCCATCCGGACACTCCTCACACTGCGTTGTTGAGCTCACACTTGGAAGGCAGGCACCATGGTTCACTCATTCATAGTAGTCATGTCCTCCTAAGACAGATCATTGACCATAGTTGACCCATAAACCGTCTCTCCCCCCTTTTTTCTCTTGTGTCCTCTCTGAAACCTGTTCTCTAACCAGAATGGGAATTCTGATGTCTCCTTCACCCTCCTTTCATTGAAAACTTTACACTCAACCAATCCCTGTGTTCATAGAAATTGATGAGACCCAACACCAGAAGCCAACACATGGTGGGGCTGACTTGAAGGAGGCAAATGTCTGTGCTTGATTTAGACTCTGGCTGGGCTAATACAACACCACCTGAATGAAAAAGAGAAAATAAAAAGCTTTAAAAGAGGCTTTTTCAAAATACCTAGACATTTGGCTCCATTGGTCGCATCCTAGCTGCTGAGTTTTCTGGGCTTTGGATGCTTCTGACCTTTTGTTTAGACAAAGGCCGTGGTTAGAATCACCTGTGGCCTTGCCTTCTCTAGTCTCTAATCCTCTGCTCACCTTTCCTAAGACCCATTTCCCTGCCCTTTAATCATTTTTACTGCTTTTCCCTGGAACATCTCCAGGTCTTGTCATCCCTCTTAAATGCAGAGGCCACAAACTAGCTGAAGAATGCTAATGAGGAAGGGAACAATATGGAGTCCATTAGGAGGATTAATTCCTAGCCCCCCCTCATATGCCGCTAATTCATCCCAGCTTTTCAAGCCCTGTCCAGGAGGCACCCTCACATTCAGACTATGGTCCTCCATGACCTGCAGTGCTTTCCCTGCTGTGTCGCTCACCAGCACACCATTCCGGAGCTCAGACCTACTTGGGTTGGCCTGTACCTCGTATTGTTTTCATTTGCTTTGGGTGAAGCTCTTTTATTTTATAGATTTTCCCGGAATTTAGCCTCACTTCACAATCTGCAAACTCTTGGCTGCTTCATTAACCTTAGGGGCAAACATACTCAAAGATGCTCTGTGCCTGGGATGGTGGCCTGAGGACCCACAGCCCAGAGGATGGTCGTGTCTCACTCTGTCCAGGCTATAGTCATGAGGCTGACCTGGAGCTGCTCCAGCAGGCAGCCTCGCTTGGCATATCCTTGGGTGCCACTGTGGGAACAATGTTTCACCAGTCGGGGCTGCAAGACGCAGCAGTGCCCATGACCTTGCTGGCTGGGCTGGGCTGCGCTGCTGCAGATTTATAGAACACAGATGATGAAAGGCTAAACTTGGCACTTTCTCATTCTGACATTAAATGAAAGCAGAAAGCAGAGCTTTATTTTTTTTTAACGGTTTTATTTATTTTAGAGAAAGAGAGAGTGAGAACTAGGGAAGGAGCACAGGGAGAGGAAGAGGGAGATAATCTCCAGCTCAGGGGCTCGATCCCACAACCCTGAGGCTATGACCTGAGCCAAAACCAAGAATTGGACATTTAATTGACTGAGCCGTCCAGGCGCCCCAGAAAGCATGGGGATGGAGGAAGGGAGTTGCTTCATCTAATATTGTACAGAGTTCTCTGCTAAGTAAACCAAAGATGATGCCTGGAGAATGCAGACATGGGCTGAGGTGAAACTTTCCTGAGTAGGTTGTCTCAGGGGCCAGGGAACAGTCAGGTCAAGGATGAGGCACTTGGGGCTGTTGGATACAGAGATGGAACTTGGGTTTGGGGCTGGAAATCCTAGTTCTCAGGAATGCCCCTGGCCTCTTGCCAGCTTAGGTCTTACAGTCTTTTCCTCTGTGTTTAGAAAAAAAAAAAGGATTTTGCATGCATATCTCTCAAAGTTGCTGTGAGGATTAAACAAGACAGTGGATGTTGTAGGGCTTTGTATATGCTAAAGGATTCTCAAGAAGGAGGCAAAACTAGCATACCAGTTCCAATTAGGTTTGGTGGCACATAGAACAAGATTCCCAAACCCAATGGGCTTAAAAACAATATAAATTCTTCTCGCTTTGTAAGAGGACAGAGATTTGCTTTCCTGGGCAGGTGTGGCAGGTCCATGAGATCACTAGCTTCCTAGACTGCTTCCAGCTTTGCTACATATGGCCTCATCTTTATGGCCCAAAATGGCTCCTAGTGTTCTAGCCATCACACCCCAACACCAGACAGCAAGATAATGGAAGACTTCCTGGAAGTTTCCCAGAAAACCTCCCTTTTTATCTTGTAGCCTGGAACTTAATCACTCCCTTTACCCAGTGGCAGGGGTGACTGGAGAATGGGGTGTTTTGTCTAGGCAGCATTGTGTCCAGCTAGATGTTAAGGTCCAGGGGAAGTGGGGATGGGCATTGCGAGGAAGCTTGTTGAGACTCACTCTGATTTGGCTTTCTTCACTCTGCAACAAGGGGTTTTTACTTCACCAGTGTTTCCACTCCTCATTCATGTAACACCTCCTTGGTGTGGCCATGTTCAAAGTCCACATACATCTCTGGCCAGTGCTGGAGTCTGCAGATCATCCAGGTGATTTGCTTAGCCCTCTTCCATTTGACTCTCTTTGAGCTTCTGTTCATTTGGAAAGGAAACTTTATGCCATTCCCATCATTGGAAAACCAGAGTTACTTGCCATGAAGAGAAGATAAGTATTAAAAAAAACAAGGAAAATAAAAACAAGAAATGATTAAATTCCGTCCAAGGATACAATTAGCTTCCCATGGCTCAGAGCCTGAGGTCCTAGCCCGACTTGCTGAGGAAGATGGTCAGTGTGCATCCAGGAGGGTTAGAAAAGTAGCATTATCAAACTGCAACTTTCTTCTTGCTCTAAGGAGAAAGATCGAAGACTTTCTTACTGTGTAATTTCTTATAATATCACATTATTATCCCCTAAGGTCATCTTATTTTCCATACATATTGTACCCTTTAGGAGACATTCTATTCTATGATTTCTTTTTCTTGTACTGAGAATTTTAAAAGACATGGTGGTTTTTCTCCAGGAATGTGCCCTCATGTGAACTGGTCCCAATACTGCTTTCTGGCCTTAGGCATTTTCCAAGGGAACTGGAAGTTTGGGGTTGTCCTAAGGGGAAGAGGCCAAGGTGATGCTTTGAGGTTGTTCTAATAAGACATTCCAAGAGCCTGAGCTCAGACCAGGGAGGCCAGGAGGCCAGGTGTGGAAGGTCCATGCTAGTAGAATGGCCCATTTTCATCAGATTTGCTGCCAAAATAAAGATCAGGAAAGGGGCCCAGGTCAAAGGTTAGGGGACTTCTCCTGAAGGCTGAAGACCCCACCCATTTGGCTACTGTTGCTACAGGAAGGCACCCTACAGCCTACAATGGCCGCCTCCCACCCTCCGGGACTTCCTGCAGGGGGACCCTTACAGAAGAGTCCTAACCTGGAAAAAAGTCTGAGTGAATATGGTGAAGATAGGGAGCCTGGCTTGGCTTTTCCCATAGCATGTTTCAGAAAGCCCTGAGAACTAGAGACAGAGCCTATGGAGAGTCTTCTTGGACATGGCTTTCTTTCTTTTTTTTTTTTTTTTTTAAAGATTTTATTTATTTATTTGACAGAGATCACAAGTAGACAGAGAGGCAGGCAGAGAGAGAGAGAGAGAGAGAGAGGGAAGCAGGCTCCCCGCTGAGCAGAGAGCCCGATGTGGGCCTCGATCCCAGGACCCTGAGATCATGACCTGAGCCGAAGGCAGCGGCTTAACCCACTGAGCCACCCAGGCGCCCTGGACATGGCTTTCTTAATTTTCATTTTCTGTGGCTGATTCTGCTAAATTATCTTGGGGGAAACTGGCTTGCTCTTTTATAGTCGTTAAAGATAGCTATTGGGTCCCCATCAAATTCAGGATGAACCAGAGCACTTGGGTAAAAGCTGTCCACTACTCGTTAAAACCTGAGCTAGAAACAAACTCAGATGCAAAACCACAAGTACTTTGAATTTGGGAATGGTGTAACTGGCTTAGCTGGTCCAATGGTGATTGACAGGGCCTTAGGGGAAAAACTCTTACTGGGATTCCATTGGCACCAGTGTGGGGGATGGGAGATAAGGACAGGGAGTCTTAGGGGGAGGAGAGTATTGCACACTGGGAGCACAAGTTGGGTAGTTGTGCGTGTTGGAGCTATTAGAATACTGTGTTAATGGGGGTAGGACTGATGGGACCAAAGGGAGGCAGGAGGATGGACAGGGTGAGAGGTGGAAAGGTAGAACCGTGGGGCTGAGGACTTTGGTGTATGGTGTGTAAGAAATGATGTCCATGAGAGGGTGAGGTGGGTTGTTGTGTCGTAGTGTGTGAGTTTGGGAGGATGGATGTGGTCTACACTGCTCTGCAGAGGGGAAAGAATGAGAAAGGACAAAATGGCGGGCGGGGACAAGAATGGGGCAGAGGCCAGGAGCAGCTCCTTGTATCTATCTACTCAGAGGAGAGATCTGTGCCAGTTCTGTGGGGAGTCAGATGTGGGGCCACCACAGCACCTGCTCAGCATGACTTGTGGCTCTTGGAACCAGGGCCATGTGCTTGGGAAAGCCTGGGTTAATCAACATGCTTTCCTGAAGCTGTTTTCAGGCTTCACCTACTGATGTGTTTCCTGGGTCTCCAAGGAATACAGTACATGGTCTCAACCTCAGAATCTGTGCTTTTTTTCTGGGATACCTAATAATCAAAGACCACCGGGGCAAGGCATTTGCTCACCTCTGGAAGGACCCCATTTTATCCCTTGCTCATTCTTTCATTCATTTCGACATTTGCTGAGCACCAATGCCCTGTTAGTACTAGGGATGCGACAAAGAGGAAGTAGAGCCTTTACCTTCAAAAACTCCAATGATCCTGGGGGAAATTGATGATTAAACCCATGACTAAAACCAATAAGCATAAATGGAGAACCTCATAAAATTTCCAGGGCAATTGAGAGAACATAACTCAGCTTTGCCTTAGCAAACTGGCCCAAAGTGTAGCGGACGACTGGCCAGGAGTGGGCAGAGAGTTATTCTGGGAGGAAAGAGGAACTTTTCAAGAAAAAAAGCAGGGGCAGGAAGCTGTGTGGTGCCTTCAGTGTGGCTAAAGCTCAGAGTGAAATGCAGGTGGGTGGGAAATGGTGCCATGTAACCTCACAGAAGTAATTTCTAGTGGGCATTTGGGTGCCTTATCCAATAGGTCAGCCATTCCAGTGTGGACCACACCAGCACTTTGGGGTGGACAAAAGATAATTGAGGGAAAAGAGCATCGTGGTGGTCAAATGCACTTGAGAAAAGCAGGAGTCCAGAAGTCAGGCATATATATATATATATTTTTAATCTGGAATATTCTCAGAGCCTTTTCAGTGTTAATGTGCAGTGTGGGTCTCTGGGGGGTTGATTCATGCAGGGATGGCCAAGAGCTCACTGTTGGTGGAACGCTTGATGCTGTAGCACATCGTGGGAAAGGCTGCTGTGGGCTGAGGAGGGCCACAGGGGGCTTTCAGCGGCAGAATGGCCTGGGCGGATTTTTGAGAGATTGTTCTGGTAGCTCGTATGAAGGATGCACAAGAGGGGACTCAGACAGATGAAAAGGGCCCCGTCACGTATGTGTCACATATGGGCTGACCCCCAGCTTTCTTCTGTAGTTAGCCTCCCCACCCCTCTCTTCAGAGGAAACCTCTCCCACATGTGAACTCCGAAGGCAATTTATCTGAGTGTCTTCCATGGAGAGCGACTATTATCTCCCCTATGAAGGAATGAAATAATTGAGGGCAGACCCTTCATCTTTTTTTTTTCCTTCCCCAGACTTTTCATCTCATGATGCTTCAGTAGATGCACTTTAAGTTCAGTCTTCCAGGCTGTTCTTCACATGGGATACTCCTGGCCATTCCTTTAGGTCAGTAGTGACCGACACAGAGCCAGGTAACTCTACCTGCATGCTAAGAGCTCAGCGAGATCACGGAACCATGCGTAGGCTACAAGGATGGCTTTACTGGACAAATTACACTTGGAATTGACTTGGAGGAAGGGGGGATTTTAGGCAGAATGAAGGGAGAGAGGCAAACACATCCTGAATAACATGGCAGCGGAGGGGTAGGTGGCTGGAATGATCCACACAGGCTCATGGAACCAGCTGAACCAGAGCAGTGTGGTGTGGTGAGGATTAAAGAACACAGAGCAATCCGAGTGATTTGGGGATGGATTATGGAGGTTTTTGAAGGTAGACAGAAGACTGAGATTTCTTATGATGGCTGCTCATCTCTAGATGCATTCCTGCAGAATGGTCCGTGTCTTAGAGTCTGGTTCTCTAGAAAGTTCAATATGGGGCAGAGATTCCCATCCTCTTATGTCTGTTTTCTCTGATAGTAGGCACATGGCTAGACTGTATTTGTGAGCCTCTTTCCAGAGCACACGTACCATGCAATAAAGTTTTCCCTGGTCGATCTGAACAGAAGTGGCCATGCTACTCCAGGCTGTGATCACGACCGAGCCTGGACCATGCAGACAAAGGCCATGCCATAATGCGTGGCAGAGACACAAAGGAAAGAATCTGCACCCACAAATGACCGTGGAGGTCATCATGTTACACATGGGATAAGAATAGGAAGATCAGATCAGAAATTGTACAAAACAGAACAGAATTTGAACAAAAACAGAAGGTTGGAAGCTATAGATCACTACATACATGTAAAATTTTGATTTGATTTGAGGAACAGATTTTTAAAATTGATTTTTAGTATATTCACTAGGTTGTGCGATCATCACTATTTATTATTATTCCAGAACATTCTCATTATCCCCAAAAGATACCTTGTAACCATTAGCAGCACTCTGCCATTTGCTCCTCCCTCGACCCACTGGCAACCACTAATCTATTTTCTCTCTGTAGAGATTTGTCTGTTCTGGAAACTTCATGTAAATGGTATCATACGCTATATGACTTTTTGTGTCTGACTTCCTCCCTTAATGTTTTCACAGTTTATCCATGTCATATCATGTATAGTACTTCATTCTTTCTGTGGTTGAAAAATTTTCCATTATGTGGGTGTACTATATTTTGTTTATCCATTTATCCGTTGATAGTTGTTTCTACCTCTTGCATATTATGATTAATACTGCTATAAACATTCATGTACAAGTTTTGTGCTGTGTTTTATATATATCTATATCTATATCTATATCTATATCTATATCTATATCTATATCTATATCTATATCTATATCTATCTATATCTATATATCTATATCCAGATGGCTGGATTCTGGGGAAGCATTGCCGAAATGGCCATGACATCAGCAACAGCTTCTTCTTCCTCTTCTTCTTCCTTTCATTTGTAAATTAAACTTTATTTTTTAATTTATTTTTTAAAAAGATTTTACACACACACACACACACACACACACACACACACACACACACACACGTATATATTGGTTTCTGGAGTAGTATTCAGTGATTCATCCCTTACATACAACACCCAGTGCTCATCATAACAATAATACCCATCACACATCGAGCCCATCTCCTACCCACCCTTATCAACCTTCAGTTTGTTCTCTATCTTTAAGAGTCTCTTATGGTTCATTTCCCTCTCTCCTTTCCTCCCCCTTCCCATCTGTTCATCTGTTTTCTTTCTTAAATTCCACATATGAGTGAGATCATACGGTATTTGTCTTTCTCTGACCGACTTATTTTCCTTAGCATACATTCTAGCTCCATCCATCTCATTGCAAATGGCAAGATTTCATTCTTTTTGATGGCTGAGTAATATTCCATTATATTACACCATATATAATACACACATATATACATACATATATACATATACATATATATACACACACACATATATACATACCATATCTTCTTTATCCATTCACCAGTCAATGGACTTTGGGCTCCTTCCATAGTTTGGCTATTGTTGATAAGGCTGTTGAGAAACATTGAGGTGCATCTGCCTCTTTGAATCTGTATTTTTGTATCCTTTCAGTAAAGACCTAGTAGTGCAATTGCTGGATCGCAAGGTAATTCTTTTAACTTTTGAGGAACCTCCAAACTGTTCTCCAGAGTGGCTGCACCAGTTTGCATTCCCACCAACGCTGCAAGAGGGTTCCCCTTTCTCCACATCATCGCCAACACCTGCACAACTTATATTTTTATGTTATGTTTCTTGACACAAGTTATGTTTACATTCTCTTCAGTATATACCAAGGAGTGGAATTCTGGGTCATGTGGTAGCTCCATGTTGAACATTTTGAGGAATGCCAGAGTGTTTGCCAAAGTGGCTGTACCATTTCATATTCCCACAGAAATGCATGATTGTTCAAATTTCTCCATAGCCTTACCAACACTAACTCTTGCCCTTTGTTATTTAGAAAGATATATATAACACAGATATTTTAGTAGGTGTGAAGTAGTATCTCCTTGTGGATTTGATTTTTATTATCCTAGTTATGAATGATATTGAGCATCTTTTCATGTTTTTGTTAATCATTTGTGTATCTTCTTTGGAGAAATGTCTGTTCAAATCCTTTGCTTGTTCCAAATTGGATTACCTGTTTTGTTATTGGTCAGTTACAATGTTTTAAATTGTATCTGAATACTAGATAATTATCAGATACATAATTTGCAAATATTTTCTCCCACTCTGTGGGTTGTCTTTTCACTTTCTAAATAGTGTCCTTTGACTCAAAAAGTTTTATATTTTGCTGAAGTCCAGTTCACCTATTGCCTAATCCAAGGTCACAAAGATTTACTCCCATTCTCTTAAAGATTTTTTATAGTTTTAGCTATTCCGCTTAGACTTTTGATCCTTAATTTTGAGTCAATTCCTATAGAGGTGTGAGGTAGGGGTCCCAACTTCATTCTTTTTTATGTGGCTATCCACTTGTCTAAGCATTGTTTGTTGAAAAGACTACGGTTAGTTATTCAATCTCTTTACTTCTCATAAGTCTATTCAGATTTTCTATTTGTTCTTGAGGAAGTTAAGGTGACTTTTTTTTTTTTAACCTTTCTAGGAACTTGTCCATTTCATTTAAGTTGTCTAATTTGTTGACATACAGTTGTTTATAGTCTTCCATATTATTGTTTTTATTTCTAGGAGCTGGAAATAATATCATCTCTTTCTTGATTTTAGTAATTTAAATCTACTCTTTGTTTTCCCTTCGTCAGTCTAATTAAACTTTTATAACTTTTGTGTATCTTTTCAAATAAATAAGTTTTGGTGTTGTCAATTTTTTTTCCATTCTCTCTTTTTATCTGCCCAAATTTTAAAAAAAGATTTGATTTATTTTTTTGAGAGAGAGAGAGACTGAGAGACAGAGAGAGAGGGAACATGAGCCAGGGAAGGGGTGGAGGGAGAGGGAGAAGCAGACTCCCCACGGAGCAGTGATCCTGATGCAGGACTCAATCCCAGGACCCTGGGATCATGACCTGAGCTTAAGGCAGACACTTACCTGACTGAGCCATGCAGGGGCCCCTCTTCTTCAGTTTTGAAGAATAATTTTCCTGGATATAGAGTTCTTTGTCAACAGTGTTTTTTTTTTTTATTTTTATTTTTAATTAATTTATTATTATTTTAATATTTATTTTTTATTATTATGTTCAATTAGCTAACATATAGTGCATCATTAGTTCTTGATCTATTAATTCATTAGTTGTGTATAACACTCAGAGCTCGCCACACACGTACCCTCCTTAATACCCATCACCCAGTTACCCCATCCCTCCACTCCCTTCCCTTCTGTAGCCCTGTTTCCCAGAGTCCAGAGTCTCTCACACTTTGTCTCCCTCTCTGATTTCTTCTCGTTCAGTTTTCCCTCCCTTCCCCTGTCAATAGGTTTTTTAGTTTGCTTGTTTTCTGTCAGCATTTTGAATATGTCATCCAATATGTCTTCTGGCCTCCATGGCTTCTAATGAGAAATCAACTGCTATCCTTGCTGAAGATCCCCTGTGCGTGGTGATTCTCTTCTCATGCTTTTAAGATTTTTCTCTTAGTCTCTGTCTTTCAACAGTTTGCTTTTGATGTGTCTGGGTGCATCTCTGTCTAGTTTATTCATCCTACTGGGACCTTGTTGAACTCCTTGAAACTTCTTGCCATCAAATTTGGGAAGTTTTTAGCCACATTTCCTCAAGTATTCTTTCTATCTCTTTCTCTGTTCCCTCTCCTGTGATATCTTGTATATGTTGGTTTGCTTCTTGCTGTCCCACAGGCCTCTGAGGCTGTGTTCAATTTCTTTATTCTACTTTCTGTTCTATAGACTAGATAATATTAATTGGCCTGTCTTGAAATTTTGTAATACTTTTGCATACTTGCTCATAGTGAGTTTCAATTTTCCAATGGTGAATTTTAATTTTAGTCATTGTACTTCTAAACTCTAAGAATTTCTCTTTCTTAAATATATAATTCCTGTCCTGGGGTGGATATTGTCTATTTGATGAGACATCGCTTTCATACTTTCCTTTAGTTCTTTTGGCAGGATTTCCTTTAGATTTTGAAGCATATGTAAAATAGCTGATTTGAAGTTTTTTCCTAATAAGTTCATGTCTGTGGCTACTCAGGGATAATTTCTGTTGACCATTTTATTTAAAGAGCCATACTTTCTTGTTTCTTTACATATATTGTGTTTTTTTTGGTTGTTGAAAATTGGACAAAGTAACATAAATAAATAAGTTAATATAATATATTTACTTTATATTACTTTATATAATATACTTTATATTACAAAGCAATATAAATAAGTAAATAAATAAATAAGTAATATTCACCTCTGAACATCAGATTCCTCCACTCCCGCCCAGAGTCTGTTGCTGTTACTGCTTTCTTTCAGTTGTTTTTGTTTATTTAGTGACTTCTCTGAACTTTTGATAAAGTCTCTATTCTTCACCATTTGTGGCTGATGGAGTCTCTACTTGCTTTGC